>NC_142640.1:14935000-16166875 GCF_053813885.1 Theobroma cacao
ATCTGTTGGCATGTGAGACATTTTGCCACAAACTCTACTATGTCTCGTTTCATACCTGGCCACCAATAACTTTCTTTAATAGTACGATACATCTTGGTGCTTCCAGGATGTAAAGCGTAGCTGAAGAATGAGCTTCCTCTAAAATAGCTCGTCTCAACTGGTCATCTTTAGGAACATAAATCTGGTCTCCAAGCATCAAAGTACCATCATTACTGAGTCTAAACTCACTAGTTTCTCCATCTTGCAGCTTTTGAACTTCCTGTTTCAACCGATCATCGAATTTTTGCGATTCTCTTATCTAATTCAACAATGAAGGTCTCACAGCAAAACGAGCAAGTAGGGTTCCATCCTCACCATTATTCAACTGAACCCTTAAAGATTTCATCTCAAGTAACATCAAAAAATAAGAACTCCGAAGTGTTGCTATCGATGATGAGGATTTACGACTTAAGGCATCCACTACAACATTTGTCTTTCCCAGATGATAATCAATCACTAAGTCATAATCCTTAATCAACTCTAGCCATCGTCTTTGTCTCAAATTAAGTTCTTTTTGGGTGAGCAAATATTTCAAAGTTTTATGATCAGTAAAAGTCTAACAACGCTCACCATATAAATAATGCCTCCAAATCTTTAATGCGAAGACTACTACTGCTAACTCCATGTCATGAGTAGGATAATTCGTCTCATGCTTCTTCAACTGTTGGGAAGCATAAGCTATTACTTTTTCATCCTGCATCAATACGCACCCTAATCCCAACTTAGAGGCATCACTGTATACCATAAATTCTTTCCCACCAACCAAAAGTGTCAGAACGGGAGCAGAGGTTAACCGGTTCTTTAGCTCTTGAAATCGACTCTCACAAACATCATCGCACTCAAACTTAACTCCTTTACGAGTCAGACGAGTCAAAGGAGCAGCTATCAATGAAAATCCCTAAACAAATCTCCGATAATAACTGACTAAGCGAAGGAACTGTGAATCTCAGTTACAGTTCTCGATTGCTCCCATTGGAAAATTGCCTCAATCTTCTTGGGATCAACATAAATTCTAGCTCTGGACATCACATGTCCCAAGAAAACCACTTCCTTTAACCATAACTCACATTTAGAGAACTTGGCATAGAGTTGTTTTTCACGCATGGTTTGCAACACAATATGCAAATGGGCAACATGTTCATCATCATTCTTCGAATAAACCAAGATGTCATCTATGAATACTATCACAAGCTTATCCAAGTATGGATGGAACACCCTGTTCATAAGATCCATAAAAGCTCCCAGGGCATTAATCAAACCAAACAGCATCACCGAAAACTCAAAATGCCCATAACGCATCCTAAAAGCAGTCTTAGGTACATCCTGCTCTTTAATCTTCAATTGATAATACCCAAACCTCAAGTAAATCTTAGAAAACACCATAGCACCTTGTAATTGATCAAAAAGATCTTCAATCCGTGGTAGAGGGTATTTATTCTTGATGGTCACTCGGCTCAACTGACGGTAATCAATACACAATCGAAGAGTGACATCCTTCTTCTTTACAAATAGGACTGGTGCTCCCCAAGGAGAAGTGCTAGGGCGAATAAAATCCTTATCCACCAAATCTTGCAGTTGGACTTTTAGTTCCTTCAACTTTACTAGAGCCATCCGATATGGAAGGATAGAAATAGGTGCGGTACCCGAAAGTAATTCAATAGGGAACTCAAGCTCTCGCTTAGGAGGTAGTCCTGGTAATTTGTAAAGAAATACATCAGGAAACTCACTTACTATTGGGACATCTTCAAATTTAGGCTCCCCTTTTGAAGTATCAATCACGTGTGCTAAATATGTCGGATACCCTTTCTGCACCAGTTTCAAAGGTTTGATGGCCGAGATTACACAGGATGGTAATACTCGACGTTTCCCTGCAAAAACAATCTCTGTTCCCTTCGAATTCTGAAGAACAGCTTCTTTCCTGAAACAATCCACATTCGCTCGATGTGCAGTTAACCAGTCCATACCCAATATCAAATCGAAATCTTGGATCTCTAGAGGAATCAAGTCACCTCTAAATTCTTCCTCATCAACCATTACTCCACAATCTCTATAACAACTGTTTCTAACTAGCTTTTCTCCTAAATGGGTGTGAACTATAATTTCTTCCTCTAATGGTGACAGGTTTCTATCAACAATTGATACAAATGCCATACTCACATAAGACCTATTTGAGCCAGAATCTATCAAAACATAAGCATCTTTAACAAATAAGGACATAGTACCTGTCACTGCTCCAAGTTGGACTCGTGCCTCATCTTCCGTCACAGTGAAAACTCTTGTCGAAGTACGAGTCTGTGGTCTCGAAGGTGGATATGCCGAGGTGTTACTTTCTACACTAGACTGTATAGCCACTCCCTACCTTGGTGGTAACCTAGAAGGATCTCTCTTCTGCATATCCTACAAGCTGGTGGAGATAGAGCTGTTGTAGTAGCCCGTCCTAGCTGTGGGCAATCACTCCTAATGCGGCCTGACTGACCACAATGAAAACATCGTACTTATCCCCTACACGGCCCAAAATGGTTCTTCCCACACTTCTTGCATCTATCAAAACCTTCAAAACTCTTCCCAGAACTAGTCAACGTAGATTTGCTGAATCTCGAAGGCCTCTGCTGTGTTTGTCAAAATAGAGGTCGAGGAGATGTCATTGAAATAGAGGTAGTACTCCCTAAAGCAGATGAGTATTTGCCCTTTTTTGGTGGCTGATTGGAAGATACATTCGTATTTCTCCTTTTTGCAAACTCAACTTGCATTCTCCTATTTTCATTTGCAAGCTTCATGGCTCATCCGTTCTCTAGTCTCATTGTGGAGCCCTTTCTCGAAATAATTAGCCTGATCCTGCTCATATTTCACCAGATCTGGCACATATAACATCAACTCATTAAAATGAGCCTTGTACTCCTTTAACGTTAAATTCCCCCATTTCAAACTCAAAAATTCTCTCTTCTTTTCTTTCTGATGAAAATAAGTAAAATATTAATCATCAAATTCTTTAAAAAAGTTTAGCTAGGTCGGAAGAGTAGTGGAACGAGATTTTACTGAATTTCACCATGTACGGGCTCTCTTATCTAGTAATCTCGTGGCAACTATCAACTTCAGGTCATCATCCAACCTCATATCAGATAGTGTCTCCGAAACCTGACCAATCCAATCTTTGGCTACTGTTGCGTCCAACTCACTCGTAAAAGAAAGACAACCAAGTTGCCTAGCCTCTTTAAGCCTTTTAGAAATAGAGACATCCGGCACTTGTGGTGGAACATAAGGAGCAACTGATGGTACTATAAGAGGAGCCTGACCAGCCTAAGCTTGGCTAGTAATAGCGGTAAAGAAAACTACCAATGCTTGGACTGTCTCAGGAGACATGGCAGGAATATCAGTAAGTGGCGAAGGATGTGAAGAATGTGGAGAATGTGGAGGAGTCTCAGCCCGCTCAGTAGTAGGTGTTGCCTGAATGGTGGACGCAACCGATTCCTCCTCTACTACATCTAGCTGACGACATTGGGAACAACCTCTTCCCTTCCCAACCGATCTAGTGAGAGGTGGGTGTTCTCGTCGAGGAGGCATGATAATCTATAAAAGGAAACAAGCAGGTTTAGGCAACCTTAGGCTCTATATGCAAATGCATGCATTCTATTCAAGCTAACCTAACTTAACTTGGGGCCACACTGACATTGTAAATTTTTAAAATAACCTTAAATCTAAAAGCTCTGATACCACTTTAATTGTCACGACTCGGTATTACCTTCGAGCCAGTGACAACAGCCGCGGTGTCTCGATAGACACTCATTATCCGGAATGCCAACCGGAACCCCGCAAGGCTTTAATGTCAGTTTCTCTTTTTCCATGTTAGTAACCGTTGCCAAATATCGTGTTCTAAAAGATTTTAAGCTATTTCTAACTTAAAACAATAACAAATCAATTTTTGTCTCACAGGGGCATTTTTATCATTTTTCCTCAAAAATTTCGAAACCAACTAAAAATGAAGTATGCGAGTATAAAACACATAATTCATAATTA
Organism: Theobroma cacao; assembly: GCF_053813885.1. Taxonomy (NCBI): domain Eukaryota; kingdom Viridiplantae; phylum Streptophyta; class Magnoliopsida; order Malvales; family Malvaceae; genus Theobroma; species Theobroma cacao. The sequence continues at coordinate 14,939,054 of NC_142640.1, forward strand.
AAAATAAGTTTAAACATCTAAAACCATCATTTAAAATGAAATTATGACTATTTGAACATAATAAAAGTATTCAATAAAATATTTTATTTTCTTATAAAACAATATTTATAGAGTTACCGGTAAATAATTTTTGTAGCGTAAAAGCTAAATAAATTCATACATACTGTAATACAGATAACCAAAATATAAAATTTTATTTACAGTGACACGTGGGCCCCTAAATGACAAAAGTGAACGAAGGCTGTGAACCTACGATTTTTTGAGGAACTAAAGCCAACTGTAGCCTTCGACGATATCAGCTATCTACAGCCTATTCTGAGCCTGAAATGGGTTGAACGGAGGGTGGTGAGATTATATAATCCCAGTGAGTAAACAAACACCATCCAAAATATCTAAAGTCGAGTAAATGGAGACGATTAAAATATTCCATCTCGATATGTAATTCATAACATAAATATTCATTTCATTTAAATAATCAACAGGGCTTATCAGTATCTTAAAAGCTTGGCTCCTGTCAAAATCATTCTCGGGAATAGCTTGGCCGAGGCATTTAACCGAGTCCGCCAAGGCTGTTAAAAAATTCGTAGACATGTAAACATATTTTTAGTTTGAAAAACACAGCCGTTCCTTGGCGTTAGCAGAGTTCATCATCACGAGGTGGTTCTGCATGACGTGAACTCTAACCATACCTCAGGAGATACCCTACGCGCCTTTCCGACCGAGGTACATATGTAATTGGATTTCGTGCCCCTCTAATAGGCTGGTCCACAAAACCTACCCACTGCGGCAAGCTAAACCCACCATACGATAAAAATTCAACAGCATGACATGGCAATTTTATCATTATCCAGCCTATCAAGGCAAACAACAGTTTATACATTGTCAACACAAATACTAATTCAGCCATTCATGCCAATATTGCCATAAGCCAATCAATTAGAACCATAAATTCACAATATATCAAATGGTCTCCACTTACTCTATTTTCAAAGCCATCATTCAATTTCAAGACAATTTATAAAATCATTTCATTTAAACACATTTTGTTTATAAAACCTAAAAGTTAACCATTTAAACTCATTTTCCATAGCATTCACCAAATCGAATAAAAAGACCACTTTAGATAATTAAAATGATGATAACGTTACTCACTATTTTGGGAGTCAAATTTTTAGAGTACTCCGACTATCGATCCTCGGGTACAATTTCTTTGCCCTTATCGGAGGATTCACCACCTAGACATAACGTACAATCAAGCAATTTACCACATTGGTGCTAAACTGTTATAAAACTATATGGATGCATGAAATGAAATGTAAATTGTTCGGATTATCGTCTAAACACTATGTTCTACACAAATTCAATTATGCACCTAAATAAAACGGTATTGGCCTAATTCAATCTATCACTCGATTAATTGGCCAATATGCCTAATTCAACTCCAATTAACTCCATTTTTCTTCCAATTCTCTAAACCATCAAACACAAGTCAAATAGCATAAAATTTAGCAAAATCATCTTCACATTTTCTCTTGGGAATTTCGGCCATGGTGGGTGCATCAACACTATGATTTTACCTACTTGATTTTCTCACCGTAATTCATCATTTCCTAACCAATTCGCTTGAAATAAAATCAAATCCACCATCCACACTCTACATGGAAAATTCGGCCAATGATGGGTGATGGGAGAAAATGAATTTTTCTTGTTTGTTTTTCATGCTACACATCACTAACTATCTAAAAACACTAAAATACATTGAAATCTAACCAAATCAAGCATCAAAACTCCTCCCCCCATGTCCGGCCAGCAAGGGATTCATTTGAAATCATGTGATTCAACCATGTAAAATGCAAAAGAACGTATGGGAAAGGTAGATCACAAGTCAAAATTAAGAAATTTTACTTTGATTGCTTGATTACTTGAAATCCACCAATTTCTCTTGAATTTTCACTCTAGGTTTTTCGTTCTTCTTTTCTTCCTTTGTTCTTCCTTTGTTCTTGTTTTGGCCTGCCATATGAAGAGAAATATGCTGATTTTATGCTAATTTATAAGGAAAATAATAAATGGATGAGAATTTGACACATATCACCATTCCATTGGTCCATGTGTCATTCTTACTCATTAAGCAATCTCTCTCCACCATATAAATTTTCTCAATTATCCATGATAATATTGGGTAAAATCCATGTGTTGGACAAGTGTTGGGTGTTTAAAATTACCATTTTGCCTCTTTGCTCGAAAAAATGCTGAAATTAAAAATTTTTACTTATCAAACTCAAATTATACTCCAAATGATCAATCTTAGTCAAAAATTTCATCCAACACTCACATCTTAACCTCGGGTGGCAAAATGACCATTTTGCCCTTAGGTCATGAAAATTCCAATTTGACTCCAAATCGGTCCTCGAACTCCGAATCACCATTTTAAGTCATTCTAGGGTTTTAAAATTCTCAATTTCATCTTAAGATCTCTATTTGTACTAGTTCAAGGCTTAATTCAACTTAGTTGCCTCACTAGGTACACTACCGACTTTTGATGATTTTTCGGGGCTTTCTAAGTATGCAAGCATTCTGTCAATCATGTGAATGACATGGCTAATATTTTATAAAGTCGGACTTGACATGTTGCTTGTTAAATTACCAATGTATTTGCTTTAGAGATTTTCACAAATTAGTAAGGAATTCATGCAAGTGCATGTGGTCATCAACATGTAATTTCGTGATAAGAAATGTTCTCAATCCCAAAGGAAGTTAATTCAAAATTTATGCTAAGTACTAAAATTGGAGCAAGCTAATTTTATCCAAGTACACAAAATTCTTGAAATGATTAAAAATAAATCTAAGTGACTAACTAAACTAGCAATTTCAAATCAAAATTGATGAAAAAGCGGTGATGTAAAAGCCTAGGATTATGGGTTCAAGTACTGTTTTATTCGAATGCATGATTGGCTAATTACTTCAATGGAAATTTATGCTAGTTTGAATCCTCAAGCGTGTATGACTCTCCGTCGAGTTATCGTACAATGTCTTAACTTAATTAAATCTCTCTATGTCTATAGTAATTTAACTAAGCCAAGTTCTTAAGGTAAAGGTTCTAACAATTAACTACATATCGCAAATAGGTGTATATCTACCCTACTTGCAAATCACCCAATCAATTGTCAAGTGCAATAAACATATATTACCCAAATCAAGGTCTATTTAGCCTAACTCTCTCAAGTATCATTTAAAAACCCAAACTAATTTCATTAATGATCAAGCAATAAAACGAAAAATAATTCAGATTTGAATAAACATCAATGATTCCATAAAAAGTATTTAATAGCCAAGCACAATATCCAAACTAGATACTAATATGCACCATAACCCTAGAAATAGAAATCTAGCTCAACATATCCATTACAAAACTCAACATCTAAGGAAAATAAAGCACTTTTACAAAGAAAGATAAAGAAAATCAAATCTAGTGAGAGAAAGTATTTGGTGTAGCTTTTTAAAGCTCAATCTTCAAAGATTTTCTCCCTTTTTTTCTCTTTTTCAAAGCTTCTTTTTCCTAAAATGAGGTTTGCTGCAACTCTTTTTTTAAGGGTAAAAAGCCCTTTTCATACCCTAATAATAACCCTGTGATTCATGCAACACCCCTGACCTTAATATCAGCCGAATATGTGTGAGGACTTACGATGATATGTTGAAATGGTTAAGCTAACGGCTGAGCATAGTTGAGTGTTTAGTGTATATGTTTATGAGCTTAAGGGTATGCCTATGTCCATAGAGCAATGAAAATGAAATATGAGTATTTGAGGGCTCAAAACAATGTTGTGCATATGTTTGGGACATTGATGATAAAGTGCATAGTTTGGCACTTAGGAGAATATGATGCTTAAGCAAAATTATGCTAAGTATTGATTTGTACAAAATGTGACATAGAGCATAATGAGAATTTGATTTTGTTTGATAAGTTTATGCTTTGATATTGAGCATTTTGGATGAATTGAGATGAAAATGACAATTATGACACTTAGACCGCAAAAACCTTGAGGCATGATATGGTGAATTATATGGGTTGAAGTCTAAGTGATATTTTGATATTTGATGATATATTTGGATGTTGTATGTGAAGATTTCATGTTGCACAAATGATTTGAAGTGTGTTATGAATGAAAATGAATTAGGGAACTTAAAGGAAATGATTTTGGGGTGTTAGACTTAGATTTTTAAAGTTTGAAAAGTTGAAAATCTACCCACAGGGAAAAATGTATTGATACATTCCCCAATGTATTGATGCATTCTTGGCAAGATGAACACTATAAGGCGTACATGGGATTTTTTATCGATACATTCAAGAATGTATCGATAGATTTGAATAAGAATGAACATCTATCAATACATTGTCCAAATGAAGCAAAGAGTACCTAAGGGAAAAAGTATTAATAGATTTCCCCCATGTATCAATACATTTAGGGCAGTGAGCATTCTACTTGATTTCTATTGATACGTTGCCCAAGTTGCTCAAAGGTATCAATACATCACTAGGTATTGGCAAAAATAAAAAGTGTTTTGGGTTGTTTGCCTATTTATAAATAAAAGAAAACTTTCTCTCTCTCTTTTCCCTTTACTATTGTGAAACCTTGACCTTTATAGACTCGTAGCTAGAAGTAGACGTGATATCACTAACTAGGGGTAATTTCGTCATTTCTTTAGTGAGCCCTTAAAAGTAAGTTTTTAAACAATATTAAGGCCTAAGTCGGCCTAAGGCATAAATGAATGATGAAAATATGGGTAAAATGACGAAGGAAATAAAAATAATGATGATTCCCAAGGTAGGGGCAAAATGGTCATTTTTCATCTTTGGTCAAAATTTTTAAGTTTTCGTGAACCTAAGTATTTCTAGACTATTATGGACCTTGTCCTAGTGTTAAAAGTGTAAAAAGATTGTATCAAGGATTGGAGGAGAACAAGCCAACTTGTTAAGGGTATTTTCGTAATTTAAGTGAAGTTGGATAAGCTTGAGCTATAAATATCATCTTCCAATAGCTTCTTCTCATATTTCCAGCAAGTTCTTCTTCTTATTCTTCCTCCCATCTCATGTTGCTTTCATCCTCCATGGACCTCCATAACTTTTCACAAGCTAACTTCAATTTTCATGCTTTTATGCACTTTTGCATAGAACCTTTGTGCTCTTTCACTCTCTCACTTTAAAACCCTTGAAAGGTCTTACTTTCATACTTCCTCTCACTAGCTAGGTGTTTTAGAGAGAGAAAGAGGGAGCTTTTATAATAGCTTGGAAAATTATTAGAAAGAATTTCAAATTTACAAAGCTACCATGGTTCCAACGAAGCCCCACTGCCCCATTTGGACCATTAGAGAAAGTTGGAGTTGAGTAAAGATTTAACAAATACCGTTGAGTGAACTTGCATTTCAAAATTCTTTGGGAAATGTAAATGCATTTGGACGAAAAATTTGAATGATTTTATCCAACCTTTCTTTAAAAATGTGTGCCAGGGAACAAGCCCTTGATAAAATGTTTTAATGTTGTGAAATGTGTAAAAGGATGAATCCAAGTGCTTGTGACATGTGTAAAAGGATGAATCCAAGTGCTCTTATATCATGTTGATATGTATATTATGCATTGGATGTTCATTTTTGTGTGATAATGATGACCCAGCTATGTGCATGTGGAAGTGCATATGAGCTGATGATGACCCAGCTATGTGAGAGTAGGGAGTGCACATGAGCGGAGTGTGGTGGGATGGTATGCATGATGATGTATATATATATGTGTTATTGAAAGTTCATGAGTATGGTATATGGTTGTAATACATGTGAATCTTACATGTTGAACCTTGGAAATTTCTAAGCATGTTCAAGTTGATTTTGTCTTTGCAGCTAAATGGCCTTTTCTTGAGAGAATGAAAACTTTTTGTTGATGTCCTGTTTCTCGCTGCAGCGAGATTCATTCTCGCTGTAACGAAAAACTCTCGGGTTTGGAGGGTTACATTGGCCTGATTCTCGCTGCAGCGAGAAACATTCTATCTTGATTACCTTCTTGTTTGGTTGCTGCCCTATTTTCCACTTCTTTAGCACCATAGTTGATCATGGACTTCCAACAGCAAGGAATTAATTAATTAAGTTTGAAATTAGGGGTTGTAGTGAGAAACCCTCGGCCAGCTGATAAATTGAGCCCAAATTTCATTGAAGCAAAAATTCATTGCAGTGAGAATGCCTTTCGACTGTAGCGAGGACCCATCGTTTCACTTGACTTGCTTGAATGCTATTAAAGTTTTCACTCTTCAAATCCTTTATTATGCATGGACTTTTATCGTCAAGTGATTAATTCATTAAGGGTTAATAGGGGGTTTTAATAAGAATTAAACTAAATTGCATTGTTTTTGAAAATAAGTGCATTATGATTTCTTAACTTCTCTTATCGATTGCTTGTTCCCTTCCTTGTTCACTCATTGGGTTTATACTCACCGTTTTCAACTTCATGTTTTCGGATCAAGAGGCAGTCGGTAACTAGGTCGAGGTGTCCTTGTAGACTGGTCTCCTTGGTAGGTATCTCGACATTCAATAGTTGTACTTTCACCTGGGTCTCTCCGTTGGAAGTCTAGTATCCCTTTTGTTGTGTATAGACAAACCCAATGTAAATTATTAAGGTATATGGTTTAGACAATATATGTATATTTGATTGGAAATGCCATTACGAGATGGCAATGGTTAGCATTATTTTGAATTGAAATTATGATATGTAACTTTAATAACTTATGATGCAATTATGGACAAGTTATATAAATAGGCTTGCTTGGACTTAGTGGGCCATATCTATTGGGCCCATGCGCCAGATCATGGCCTAGGATTTGGGTTTTGACATCTACACCTTTCAAAACCTTAAGCCCATAAATGCTATTTGGAGCTCGTTTGAGCTAGAGCTGAGCTGGAGAAATGATTTGGAGGTAAGATTACACATTTTTACTGATTGATTTTTTATTTAATTGATTAATGACTTCAGATCTAATTATTTTCAAATTTGGAATAATCCTCTCTCTTTGAGTTTGTTGAGGATTTAGAGCTAAGATTTGAGTAACCCAACTTCTAAGGTAAGGATTTAATGCTTGTAAGCTTAAGATTCGAAACTTAGGTTATGGTTTTAGTTAATTTGAAAAGTTGTGAACTTTTGAAAGTTAGAAAATAATTTATATTTGATTTGCTCAAGGGGAAAATGGAGATGTCGACAAGTTGGTGAGCTGACGAGCCATTGGAGGCAAGAAAGCCCGACTTGGCTAAGAAAGCACCTTTGAACTGTCATTTGAGTGGGGAGTTTTATTTGAAAAATGCATGTGATGCATAACATATAATAAATGCACTACCATGGTACAAAATTGTTATGTTATGCCTAGATGAGCATGCCTAGGCTAATAAATCATTTGAATGCTATTAGGATGCATGAGCTACTAGATTTCTAGTTTATTATGTAACCTTGTTGCCTTCTTTCAAATGTTTGATGGCTAACGATCCTTTGTGTATTTGCTTGATAGACATATATGCCTAGATGATAAGCCTAGGCTAGTAATTATTTGACATATGCTATTATGTATGTGAGCTATGTTGTGAGCCATATGGTGGCACTGTTTTTGGAACTAATCGAATATGGGACCTAAATCATGAGATTTACCTTTGTTAAGCTATGAGTAACTAAGTAGTAGCGAAGCTATGTTATAAGAACTAGGTTGCTCGATTATCTATGGAATATGTCACGTATTTGGAATTGATGATATTTGAAGCATAGACTATAGTGTTTATCCATGTCATGATATAAACACTGAACTATTGGTTATGCTACATTAAAGGGGTCAAATTACCCAAGTGTGTATGTGATTATGATAAGTGTTTAGGGTTAATGATAACTGATGAATTGCATATAATAAGGGCCTCATTCTGATATGCTTGATATGTGCAGATACCTACTTAATTGAGGTTGAATTGTTAATGCACACAAGGCTATTGAGCCATGATTATTTGGGGTGAATAGATTGAATACACTTGCGGAGTTAAAGGCATGATGGCCTATAGATTTGATTATGGATTTATATTTCATGTGATGTGTGAACTCTGGACGTTGATTTGATTTGAGGTTGAGTGGAATATTTCCCCCTGTGACTATGTGTTTGCTTGCAGGGATGGTGGTAGAAGTCCTCGCTTCAGTGCTTTAATGCCACCCATCAAGATTACTCTAGGTGATGCCATCCGTTGGGAGATTACTCTAGATGATGACTTGTATTTAATGCCACCCATTTAAGATTACTCTCGGTGATGTCATCCATTGGGAGCTTACTCCAAACGATGACTTTGATTCTTTGTCGTTGCTTCAGCATGCGCGTGATTTGAAACTCTGCTAGCGGCTTAGCCTTGAGCATGATTTGACTTGGCCGGTTAGCCATCGTGTACAATTTGACTAAGTCCAAGGGAAAATGACTCATTGATTTTCTTTGATTATGGTGAGATGTATAATGATATGGCATATATGTTGTGAGTATGTAATTATTAATGCAAGTGAATTGTGTTTAATGATTAATTTTGAGCTTTGAGGTAAGTGATTTTAATATTGAATATTATGATTGTGCTCGGCTACTAAAGTAAGCCTATGGAGCCGAATTGATGATGGCTTGAAAGGTAAGCCTTAATTGAAACGTTTTGGTATGGAGACATATATTTGATTAAGCACAAATGTGATACGCCATTGAGATGTGATCACAGCAAGACATAACAAGATGAGATGTACACATAGTATATTAGGATGATCCTTGCACCTCTAAAATGGAGATGTTTGACAATAGTTGTGATAGCTTTATGACTTGATATGTCTCCATACATATGTATGTATTTATAGGTGATTTGTTATGCTACAATAGCATCCCCCTCACTAAGTATTAGATACCTTACCCTTTTATTGTACAATGTATAGATAAGTGAAGCTACGAGATTGCGTGGTTAATTCATCATTCGAATGGACAAAATGTTAGCATCTAGTAGGCTTCCCTTCTCGACGTGTCCACTCTGTTGAGTCTTTCTTGCTTTTGGTTTTGAAAATGTAAACTTTGGAATTTATGTAGGCATTGTAATGCCATGTATTGAGTTAAGGATTGTATGATACGAACTCGCTATGATAGCCAACGTATGGCCTTTTGAACATTTGAAATTATTGATGTATGAACTATGAGCCAAAGGCAAATATTTATGTATTTGAATTTAAATATTATATGAATATATGAGTTTGGAAATCATTGGCAACGTGTGCATGATTTTGAATTCTAAGGCTTGCTCAGGTCTCCCGGCCTTTGCCTACTTGACCTGTGCACCTATCATGGTTGCCTGATTTGGGTCATGAAAAAGTTGATATCAAAGCCCTAGGCTTAGAGTGTGCTAGGTCATATGGGGTTTGTTAATGGAGTGTTGAGATTAGTGTAGAGTATTGTCTTCGAATTGTGATGACTGCACAAGTCAAGGGCAGGAAGCTGTATGTATTCCTATGTCTTTAGTAAGCCAACCTACCTTCGAATTCTGAGTTATGGATTTGATTGGTGTTGCTCTGGTTAGGTTTAGGATGCCACCTAGAGGGATGAGCCACCATAAAGAGGAAATTAGAGCGAGATGCTCCTAATGAGAAGTTAAAGTAGGGATATATTCTTGGGACTGGAGGCCGTAGTAGATGAAGTAGGACTATTACGTTTGTAAGGACCAGATGGTTTAGTGAGCAATAACGTTGACATCTGATAGTGAGTTGGATATTTAGAGTGACATTATGATGGGTGCCTTGTGTTAATGTTACACCCAAAACAATTCTAATTTGTTGCAGTGCCGGAGTTGACACAAGGATATGTGTCTAATATGAGGAAAGCACTAAGTTATTGAAAAATTGTTAGGAAAGGCGTACCAACGTGAATTTTGAACCTAGTTATCAAGGTAGCATTTGGGGTTACCTTGGTAAGATTTGTTTCTGAATTTGCAACCATGGAGATAGGCAGTGCAATAGATTAGTGAAATATCTACCTTATTAGCATGAGTGACTACATTAGAAAATGCATAAAGTCAATGCAAATAGAGGTTACGGTGTGAGTAATGAGAGGACTTGTCACTAAACACCCTTTCAAATTATTAGGGACATTGAATAAATATAAATTGACATGTGATTGCGAAACTTAGCACTAAGAGATGTACAACCTAATGTTTTATGGGTGATAGATAATTGGAGACCATTGCCTAACAAGGCTTGTATTGAATATTGTGCTGGTGGTGCGAGCTCCTTAATAGCAAAATATGCCTAAAAGTGCGTTTGGCATACTATAAAAATGTGGAGTAGGTACATCCAAGTTGATGTTTTGGAATATGTACTTGTCATGACCCAAACTCAGGGGTCCGTGATTGACATGCACAAGCTCAGCAAGCAAGCCCATGGGACTCAAGAAGTTGTCATACTTAAGTCTCATTTAAATCATTTCATTCACAAAGGGCTTTATAACAATCATCATTAACACATAACCATCTTAAAACACCATATTTAATATTAACCTCTTGGCTCATAAGTGCACACAAAACTTAAAATAACATCATATTTTGCCATATATTGGCTAGTTCATTAAGTCATCCTGACTTCTTATTACATACATCAGAAGGCAACATAATACCTTCATAATGAATTAATGACATACATTGTCAACATAGTGCAAAATCGTAGCACTTGACTATGACTCAATGGAGTCACTCGTCAACATGATAACCTACTAGTAGTCAAAATTACATGTTTGATGACGACAACACTAAGGCACTCGATCCTCAAAATCTATTATCTACACAATACAATGGAAAGGGTAAGTCACATAAGTACTTAGTGAGTGGAAGCATAACTCTAAAGTAAAGTGCAAGGATAGTGACAACACCTATCTTCTAAACATGTATACATAGTAGTAAGCTCAACGTAAACATAGTAAGATAGGTTAGACATCACCTATCATAAACATCCTATCCTTTTTGTGGCAATGGTACCTCGTTACTTTTATATATATATATATATATATACATGCACACACTTTTCTATCATATAACGTATTGTAAGCTATTTCTATCTTGCTTGTCATAATCATTACCACCATAACTGTCTATTGGCTTCCATTTATTGTATGAACTGGCCCACTATATGACCATCTACATTCGTATTCAATTTACTTACCTCGCGAACAATCTATGTGAGCTCTAATCCCATAAACTCATAAGCTTGCATTTAATCTTTCATCATAAAAGCATACATATATCCACGGCTCTTACCTCAAGCCTTTACATTTTTCATAATTCATAAACACTGGTAACATAACAAGAATTCACATGTTTACATCTTGAGGCATGCCACTACATAGTCATAACATCATAACTTTGAGTGGTCCTCCTTGGACATCAAATAGTCACATGCAGTGGCCAATCGACGGACAACACTGTATCATCATATCACACTCCATTGCCAAAGCAAACGGCAGAGTACATAGTCATCATTCAAAGTAATCTCAATGGATGGAATCATAGCACTATAGGCGAGAATCACAGATGGGACGAAACCACCATCCTTACTTACCATTATCCCTGTAGGCGAAACATAATAAATGCAAAGCAGGTGAGAATCACAAGCAGGATGAAACCCCATTCGTACTTACCACCATCCTTGCCAGCAACATATATAATCATAGGGATATGGACACACTCAACCTCATATCATATATTGTCTTGAATCATCTACGAACATAACATACTTATCATGCCAAATCATAATTGTTCATATATTTATATATAATGATGTCATCGTTCGAAACATCATCCTTTGGACGGATCATACATTACATCATACCATGATAACATATTATCTTTTCATAAGATAGAATTCATTATTGGCATTTCTATACTTAGCCTAGGTATATTCCTTGTAGGCACTTCACTAGTCTAGACATATCATTTCTAGATGCATACATCACGTGCATATTAAACATAGCATCTTTTCCTCGTAACATGGCTCATATTCACATTATATCATCTAGCCTAGATTTAAACCTTCAGGGCATCACACATCATTTCATTTGCACATTACTCTTTTTAGCCTAGACATAATGCTTCTAGATAATTTTCATCATTCATAACATTACTCGTCTAGGAGCATTACCTCTAGCCATACATATGGTGTACACATAATACATATTGTACATTTTATTCTAGGAGCATATATGCATCCTAGCATTATGCTCATAATAATAAAATTCCAACTTCAAATGTTCCTTTATCAACCTTGCAGAATTCAGCTCACTAAAGCCTCAACTACAATCATCAACATTCCTATACATTTCCTATATTTCATTATTAAATTCCCAACTTTTCAGCATAACACATTTTCTAGTAATTTATCATACAAGCTCAACTTTCATAATTTCTTCATCAATGAACTAAGCTCTCACCTTAGATATAATTTTGGCTTGTTCTAAGCTCAAATTTCCAACCACTTTCAAACATTATCAACCACCAAAGCTGGTACATGAAAATTCTACATCATTAACTGTTTAAATTAGAAAACAATAGGTGAGAAGTGTCAATTTTACCTTTAGCTTGATTTTCTAGCATCAAATCATCCTTTCCAAGCTTCAATTTTCACTTATGGGATGTGGGGATCAAAGGGCAACAAGGGGCTTTTTATTTCCTTTTGTTTTCTAGATGGCATGCATCTATCAATAGATCCCTCACAAATCTTAACATTTACCTTTCATTTATCAATAGATTTTTCAAGTCTATCAATAAATGGCACTTATGCTTTTTTATTTCACTTTCGTAGTGCAATATATCGATAGTTTATGGGCATCTCTTCATAGATTGTGCCCTATTCTCTTTATCATTGGCCTAGGTGCTTATCTATCGATAGTTCATGTTTCCATTCTTTTTTTTAACTTTTGATGGCAATCTATCAATACTTATCATGCATCTATCGACAAGTGTTCTTAGGCCTTTGCATTCCTTTACATCTTACTTACATCTATTAATAGATCATTATGATACCCCAACTTCTATAGGCTTGTAACTAAGTATAGATATAATAATATGAGCTAGGGGTAGTTTCGTCATTTTCTCTAATAAGCTTCCAGAAGAAATTTTTATGATATTTTAAGGCCTCAATAGGCATAAGATAGTATAAATGATGTGTGCTGATGCAAACATGAAGAAAACTACAAGTTTTAACAATTTTCATAACAAGGGCAAAATGGTCATTTTTCACCTTGGGTTAAAATTTTAAGTTTTTATGAACCCGAGCATGTTTAGACCATTATGGATATTGTCCCAGTGTTGAAAGAGCAAAAAGATTGCATAAAAGATTGGAGGAAAGTAAGTTAATTGGTGGAGGGACATTTTCGTAATTTTAAAGGAAAGGATAAGATGGTCTATAAATATCTTGAAAGTTCCAGCACCTTCTTGAATTTCCAGCAGTTGGTCTTCTTCTTCCCTTCTCCTCTCTCACGTTTCTTCAAAACTCCATGGAAGCTTGATTTGAAGCTTGAGTGATTTTCTCTCTCTAGCTCTAGTTTTCACACCTTTGAACCATTTTGACTAGAACCTTTGAATTCTTCCATCCTCTCACTTTAAAACCCTTCAAAAATCTGGTTTTCACACTTTCTCTCACTAGCTGGACATTTTAGAGAGGAAAAAGAGAATTACACCATTTATTTGGAAGCAATTGGAAGGGAATTTGACTACAAAAGAGCCCTAGGGTAAGTGGTTAACTAAGCTCAATTTTTAGCTACAGAAAATGGTTAGTAATTGGGATTTATGAGCTGTTTTATTGTTTGGTATGTTCATTACTTTTTAGTGATTAAGATAGTGAACATAGATAGCCATTTAAAGTGGCAATTGAAAACTAGCTAAGAGATAACTTTTAGAGTTCATAGTGTGTAAATTAATCTATTGTTGATGTTAATGTGATCCTAGGTTTTTAAGGAAGCACCATCATTCCAATTGGATCATTAGGGGAACTTTAGTCAATTAAAAGTTCTACAATCAATTGGTGAGTGGACTACCTTCAAAATTGATTTTGGGAATATGATGGATTTGACAAAGTGTTTGAATGATCTTATACAATTTTTCATGAAAATGAATGCCTTGGGAACAAGCTTTTGAGAAAAAGTTTATGTTATGAAATGTGATTATTATGGATTTCTATGTGGCTGCATTATGTTGATATACATTTATGCTTGAGTATAATGTTGTGTAATTATATTGACTCGGCTATGTGCGAGTAAGGAGTGCGCATAAGCCGAGGATGACCCGGTTATGTGCGAGTAGGGAGTGCGCATAACCCGGTGATGACTTAGCCATGTGCGAGTAGGGAGTGCGCATGAGTTGGTGATGATGATGATGGGTATATATGTATATATATATATATATATATATGTAAATATGTGTGTTATAGGAAATTGATGGATAATGGGTTATGGTTGTAATGCATGTGAAACTTGACATCTTAAACCTTGATAAATTGTTATGTGTTTTCATGTTAGTTTGGACCTTTTGGTAGGGTGGTTTTTCCTTTGCGAGAAAGGTAAATTTTGCATTGATGCCTAGTATTTCACTGCAGCGAGAATGATTTTTACTGTAGCGAGAAACTCTCGGATTTGGAGGGGTACACTGGTCGAAAACTCGCTGCAGCGAGGATGCATTTTCGCTGCAGCGAGAATGAAACTGTAGCTTCTCGCTGCAGCTAGAAACTTTCTATTTTCTGGGTTTCAATTTCGCTGCAGCGAGAAACATTCTGTTTCTAGGTAGAAATTTCGCTGCAACGAGATTCAATTTCGCTGCAGCGAAAAACTTTCTGTTTTGATCTCTTATCTTGTCCAATTGCTGCCCTATCTTTCACTTCTTTGCTACCATATGGGAGCATGGACTTCCAACATTAAGGATTAAAAGAGTTAAGTTTAAAATGAAGAGGTTTAGTGAGAAACCCTCGGTCAGTTGAGGAACCCTCATTCTGTTAATAACTAAATCCCAACGTCGCTGTAATGAAAATTCATTCTCGCTGCAGTGAGAATGCCTTTCCGCTGTAGCGAAGATTCGTTGTCGTATTTGACTTGCTTGTGTACTATTGAAGTTTTCATTCTTTAAATGGTTCGTTATGTACGGGTTAATGATTTTCAAATGATTAATCATTTAAAGACTTGATGAGGGGTTTTTAATAAGAATAGAAACAAATTGCATTGTTTTGAAAAAGAATGCATCATGATTTCATTAAAGATTCCTTATGGTATGCTTGTTCCCTTCCTTGTTCACTCACTGGGTTTATACTAACCATTTCAAATTCATGTTTCAGATCATGAGGCAGCTGGTAACTAGGACGAGGTATCCTTGTAGACTTATGTCCATCTTTTGGTAGGTGTCTCGGCATCCAGTAGCTGTACATTCATCCGAGTCCCTCCGCTGAAAGTCAAGTGTTCTTTTTGAGATGTATAGGTGAACCTAATGTACATTATGGGAATACATGTTGTAGACAATGTATATATATAATAAATGAGAAATGCCAATACGAGTTGGCAATGTCTATTACTATTTTGATTTTTAAGTTTTGAAAAATGACTTAGGAGTTTATGATGGAATGATGAACACGTCGGACTATTAGGCTTGCTTGGGCTTAGTGGACTACGTCCATTGGGCCCATGCACCGGTCATGGCATGAAATTTGGGTCGTGACAAAGTTGGTATCAGAGCTCTAGGTTTGTTTAGGTCCTAGAACTTCCTTTTGTTAGTCTAGTGGAGAGTCGAGTCTTTATGTGGGAACTCTAGTTGTGAAGTGTGAACCGTGGCACATTTTACAACCACGTGACCGTATAGATTCCCTATCGTAGAAACTACCTTTTGCCTTAAGTATGATTATGAAATGTGTTTAATAACAGGTGTTTGCTCTTGTTTAGGTAAGAATGCCGCCTAAGACACGAGCCACCTCAAGACGGATAGGGGAGCAAGATGCTTCTATTGATATGGCAGATAGGCCACGGGCATCCACCCGGAGGGGCTGAGGTAGACGTGGCAAGGCCACTAGGCCGGTGAGAGCGGATACGCCTGTGAGTAGGCGAGGTGAGGGACAGTCCTCAAGTGATGTAGATAGACACCCAACAAGGGGTATTACTATCGAGGATTTAGCAGCAGGCCTACAGGGAGTCAATCATGTTGTAGAGATGATGGCAACCCGTATGGAGGATATACAGAGGGTAGTAGATGGGAGACCTACAGTACAGGAATCTCCTAGCTCTCAAGGACAGGTCGATCGCCAACATCATGAGGTCGAGAGGGGACATCTAGATATTTCTCTTCCTGATTTTCTTAAGCTCAAGCCTCCATCATTTTTAGGGTCTGATGCATCAGAGAAACCCCAGGTTTTCTTGGATAAGATGGAGAAAATATGTAAAGCCTTGGGATGCTTCAATGTTTGGTCAGTTGAGTTAGCCACTTTTCGATTAGAGGATGTGGCGCAGGAATGGTATAGCTCCTTATGTAGAGGCAGACTGACAGATGCAACGCCATTGGTTTGGAGTGAGTTTAGTGCAGCCTTTTTGGATCGATTCCTACTTAGTGTACGTAATGCCAGAGCTAGAGAGTTTGAGACTTTCGTACTGACTTCGAGTAAGACGGTGTCGGAGTATGACATCAAGTTCACACAGTTGTCTCGGTATGCTCCCTACCTCGTTTCTACTGAGGAGATGACGATTCAGAGGTTTGTGGATGGGTTAATAGAGCCACTATTTAGGGCTGTAGCATCTCGAGATTTCATTACCTATTCCGCAGTAGTAGATTGTGCTCAGCGCATTAAGATGAGGACCAGTGAGAGTAGGGCTGCGAGGGATAGAGAAAAGAGGGCTAGGATAGAGGGTTATCAGGGCTGTAGAGATTTCAACAGTGGTGGTTCGTTTTCCAGCCGTCAGGGTCCAAAGAGGGACTCACGATTACTTCAGCAGGGGAGTGACACGCCTGGTGCTAATATTAGGATGGGACAAAGAACCTTCAGGTCTAAGAGGCAGTAAGATTCTAGACAGAGTAGTCAAGTCACCCAACCTTGTGATACTTGTGGGAGACGACATAGTGGACAATGCTTCCTTACCACAAGAACTTGTTTCTGGTGCTGTCAACCTGAGCATATTAGGAGGGATTGTCCGAGGGCTCAGTAATTACAAGATTCTACTCGTGGTTCCACCCAGCCAGCTTCGTCTGCTCTTTCAGTTGCTACCTCATCTGGACAGAAGGCTAGTGGATCGAGAGGTAGAGGTGTTGGTACTTCCTCTCAGGGCAGGCCATCGAGGTCTGAACTTTAGAGTTCTGTTGGTAGAGGCCAGGCGAGGGTGTTTGCTTTAACACAGCAGGAAGCTCAGACATCCAATGTCGTGGTCTCAGGTATTCTCTCCGTTTATAATATGAATGCTCAGGTACTATTTGATCCTGGTGCTACCCATTCTTTTATCTCTCCATGTTTTGCATCTCGGTTGGGTAGAGATCGTGTTAGGAGAGAGGAACAATTAGTGGTGTCTACTCTTTTAAAGGAGATATTTGTGGCCGACTGGGAATATGAGTCTTGTGTAGTACGAGTCAAAGACGAGGACAGTTTGGTGAATTTGGTGGTGTTAGACACCTTAGACTTTGATGTGATCTTGGGGATGGATTGGTTATCACCCTGTCATGCTAGTGTGGACTGTTATCATATATTGGTTAGATTTGATTTCCTCGGTGAACCATCATTTGGTATTCAGGGGGAGCGGACTAATGCTCCAACCAATTTGATATCAGTCATTTCTGCCAGAAGATTATTACGACAGGGTTGTATAGGTTACTTGGCAGTTGTAAAGGATACTCAAGCAAAGATTGGAGATGTAAGTCAAGTGTCGGCGGTGAAGGAGTTCGTGGATGTATTTCCTGAAGAGCTACCAGGTTTGCCTCCAGAATGGGATATTAAGTTTTGCATAGATTTGATTCCCGACACTAGACCTATATCCATACCCCCATATAGAATGGCACCTGCAGAGCTTAAAGAGCTTAAGGATCAGTTGGAGGATTTGTTGGATAAAGGTTTCATCTGACCTAGTGTATCCCCATGGGGAGCACCGGTGTTATTTGTGAATAAGAAAGATGGATCACTTAGGCTGTGCATTGATTATCGACAACTTAATAAAGTGACGGTGAAGAATAAGTATCCCCTCCCAATGATGGATGACTTATTTGATCAACTACAAGGAGCACAATGTTTCTCTAAGATAAATTTGCGATCTGGGTACCATCAATTGAGGATCCGAAATGAAGATGTACCAAAGATCGCATTTTGAACACGATATGGGCACTATGAGTTCTTGGTGATCTCATTTGGGCTCACGAATGCTCTTGCAGCCTTTATGGATTTGATGAATCGAGTGTTCAAGCCTTATTTGGATAAGTTCGTGGTGGTGTTTATTGATGACATCTTGATATATTTGAAGAGCCTAGAGGAGCATGAGCAGCATCTTAAGATAGTGCTCCAAATTTTGAGAGAACATCAATTGTATCCCAAGTTCTCCAAGTGTGAGTTTTAGCTCGAAAGTGTTGCATTTTTGGGGCATGTGGTATCTAAGGATGGGGTACAAGTAGATTCAAAGAAAGTTGAAGCAGTGGAAAAATGGCCAAGGCCATTATTAGTTACACAGATTAAAAGCTTTGTGGGTTTGGCTGGCTATTATCATCGCTTTGTAAAGAACTTCTCTAAAATAGTCGCCCCTCTGACTAAGCTGACACGTAAGGATACAAAATTTGAGTGGTCTGATGCTTGTGAGGATAGCTTTGAGAAGCTTAAGGCATGTCTCACTACAACTCCAATATTAAGCGTACCTCAAGGCACGGGGGGTTATACGGTATTCTATGATGCATCGCGGGTTGGTTTAAGGTGTGTATTAATGCAGCATGGGAAGGTGATTGCGTATGCATCCAGGCAACTTAAAAGGCATGAGCAGAATTATCCCGCACACGATTTGGAAATAGTAGCAATCGTGTTTGCCTTGAAAATTTGTACATTATTTGTATGGTGAGACTTGCGAGATATATACGGACCACAAAAGTTTGAAGTATATATTTCAGCAGAGGGATCTTAACTTACGGCAACGTAGATGGATGGAGTTGCTAAAAGATTATGATTGTACTATTCTTTACCATCTTGGTAAGGCTAATGTAGTGGCGGATGCCTTAAGTCAAAAATCAGTGGGAAGCTTGGCACATATTTCTACTGATAGGAGATCATTGGTTAGAGAGATCCATAGCTTGGGAGACATAAGTGTGCATTTGGAAGTTACGGAGACAGATGCTTTGCTAGCACATTTTAGAGTGAGGCCTATCTTAATGGACCGAATCAAAGAAGCACAAAGTAAAGATGATTTTGTAGTTAAAGCCTTAGAGGATCCTCAAGGAAGGAAAAGAAAAATGTTTACCAAAAGCATAGATGGAGTGTTGAGGTATGGAACAAGACTTTATGTGCCTGATGGTGACAGGTTGAGGAGAGAAATATTGGAGGAAGCTCACATGGCAGCTTATGTGGTACATCTAGGGGCTACAAAGATGTATCAAGATTTGAAAGAGGTGTATTGGTGGGAAAGACTTAAGAGAGATGTAGCTGAGTTTGTCTCCAAGTGCCTGGTTTGTCAGCAGGTTAAGGCTGAGCATCAAAAGCCTGCAGGGCTACTATAACCATTACCAGTGCCTGAGTGGAAGTGGGAGCATATTGCCATGGATTTTGTAACGGGTTTGCCTCAAACTAGTGGGGGATATCATTCAATTTGGATCATAGTAGATCGGTTAACGAAGTCAACCCATTTTCTTCCGGTTAAGACTACTTACGGGGTTGCCCAATACGCTTGAGTTTATGTGGATGAGATAGTACGACTACATGGTATTTTTATTTCTATAGTATCTAACAGAAGAGCTCAGTTTACTTGTAGGTTTTGGGGAAAGTTGCAGGAAGCATTAGGCACTAAGTTGGATTTCAGCACAGCTTTCCACCCTCAGACTGATGGACAGTCTGAACGGATAATACAGACATTGAAGGATATGTTAAGGGCTTGTGTGATAGACCTTGGGGTAAGGTGGGATCAATATCTACCCTTAGTGGAATTTGCCTACAACAATAGTTTCCAAACTAGCATCCAAATGGCACCATTTGAGGCATTGAATGGATGAAGATGTAGGTCACCCATTGGATGACTAGAGGTGGGAGAAAGGAAACTTTTGGGGCTTAAGTTGGTGCAGGATGCCACTGAGAAAATACGCATGATTCGTTAGAGGATGTTAACAGCACAAAGTAGACAGAAATCATATGCTGATAACCGACGGAGAGACTTGGAGTTCCAAGTAGGAGATCATGTATTTTTGAAAGCTTCGCCAACTAAAGGAGTAATGAGGTTTGGCAAGAAAGGGAAGTTAAGTCCTCGGTATATAGGACCCTTCGAGATTTTAGAAAGGGTTGAAGCAGTGGCATATCGTTTGGCATTACCGCCAGACCTTTCGAATATTCATCCCGTGTTTCATGTGTCCATGCTTAGGAAGTACAACCCAGATCCATCACATGTAATACGGTATGAAACCATTCATTTGCAAGATGATCTAACCTATGAGGAGCAACCGATAGCTATCTTTGATAGGCAAGTTAAAAAGCTCCGTTCAAAGGAAGAAGCATCAGTGAAAGTGTTGTGGCAGAATCACACTAGCGAGGAGGTAACGTGGGAAGCCGAGGAGGAGATGCGAACAAAGTATCCCCATCTCTTTGATACTTAGAGGTATGTTACCTTATAGTGAATTTAAATTCGGGGACCAAATTTCTTTAAGTGGGGGAGAATGTGATACCCCAACTTCTATAGGCTTGTAACTAAGTATAGATGTAATAATATGAGCTAAGGGTAGTTTCATTATTTTCTCTAATAAGCTTCCAGAAAAAAGTTTTATGATATTTTAAGGCCTAAATAGGCATAAGACAGTATGAATGATGTGTGCTGATGAAAACACGAAGAAAACTAGAAGTTTCAACAATTTTCATAACAGGGGCAAAATGGTCATTTTTCAGCTCGGGTTAAAATTTTAAGTTTTTATGAACTCGAGCATGTTTAGACAATTATGGATATTGTCCCAGTGTTAAAAGAGCAAAAAGATTGCATAAAAGATTGGAGGACAGTAAGTTAATTGGTGGAGGGGCATTTTCATAATTTTAAAGAAAAGGATAAGATGGCCTATAAATATCTTGAAATTTCCAGCACCTTCTTGAATTTCCAGCAGTTGGTCTTCTTCTTCCCTTCTCCTCTTTCACGTTTCTTCAAAACTCCATGGAAGCTTGATTTGAAGCTTGAGCGATTTTCTCTCTCTAGCTCTAGTTTTCACACCTTTGAACCATTTTGACTAGAACCTTTGAATTCTTTCATCCTCTCACTTTAAAACCCTTCAAAAATCTAGTTTTCACACTTTCTCTCACTAGTTGGACGTTCTAGAGAAAGAAAAAGAGAATTACACCATTTATTTGGAAGCAATTGGAAGGGAATTTGACTACAAAGGAGCCCTAGGGTAAGTGGTTAACTAAGCTCAATTTTTAGTTGCAAAAAATGGTTAGTAATTGGGATTTATGAGCTGTTTTATTGTTTAGTATGTTCATTACTTTTTAGTGATTAAGATAGTGAACATAGATAGCCATTTAAAGTGGCAATTGAAAACTAGCTAAGAGATAGCTTTTAGAGTTCATAGTGTGTAAATTAATCTATTGTTTATGTTAATGTGATCCTAGGTTTTTAAGGAAGCACCATCATTCCAATTAGATCATTAGGGGAACTTGAGTCAATTAAAAGTTCTACAATCAATTGGTGAGTTGACTACCTTCAAAACTGATTTTGGGAATATGATGGATTTGACAAAGAGTTTGAATGATTTTCTACAATTTTTCATGAAAATGAATGCCTTGGGAACAAGCTTTTGAGAAAAAGTTTATGTTATGAAATGTGATTATTATGGATTTCTATGTGGTTGCATTATGTTGATATACATTTATGCTTGAGTATAATGTTGTGTAATTATATTGACTCGGCTATGTGCGAGTAGGGAGTGCGCATAAGCCGAGGATGACCCGGTTATGTACGAGTAGGGAGTGCTCATAACCCGGTGATGACCCAGCCATGTGCGAGTAGGGAGTGCGCATGAGCTGGTGATGATGATGATGGGATGGTGTGATGATGATGATGGGTATATATGTATATATATATATGTAAATATGTGTGTTATAGGAAATTGATGGATAATGGGTTATGGTTGTAATGCATGTGAAACTTGACATCTTAAACCTTGAGAAATTGTTATGTGTTTTCATGTTGGTTTGGACCTTTTGGCAAGGTGGTTTTTCCTTTGGGAGAAAGGTAAATTTTGCATTGATGCCCTGTATTTCACTGCAGCGAGAATGATTTTCGCTGTTACGAGAAACTCTCAGATTTGGAGGGGTACACTGGTCGAAAACTCGCTACAGCGAGGATGCATTTTCGCTGCAGCGAGAATGAAATTGTAGATTCTTGCTGCAGCGAAATGCATTCTCGCTACAACGAGAAACTTTCTGTTTTTTGGGTTGCAATTTCGCTGCAGCAAGAAACATTCTGTTTCTGGGAAAAAATTTCACTACAACGAGATGCAATCTCGCTACAGCGAAAAACTTTCTGTTTTGATCTCTTATCTTGTCCAATTGTTGCCCTATCTTTCACTTCTTTGCTACCATATGGGAGCATGGACTTCCAACATTAAGGATTAAAAGAGTTAAGTTTAAAATGAAGAGGTTTAGTGAGAAACCCTCGGCCAGTTGAGGAACCCTCATTCGGTTAATAACTAAATCCCAACGTCGCTGCAACGAAAATTCATTCTCGCTGCAGCGAGAATGCCTTTCCACTGCAGTGAAGATTCGTTGTCGTATTTGACTTGCTTGTGTAATACTGAAGTTTTCATTCTTCAAATGGTTTGTTATGTACGGGTTAATGATTTTCAAATGATTAATCATTAAAAGACTTGATGAGGGGTTTTTAATAAGAATAGAAACAAATTGCATTGTTTTGAAAAAGAATGCATCATGATTTCATTAAAGATTCCTTATGGTATGCTTGTTCCCTTCCTTGTTCACTCACTGGGTTTATACTCACCATTTCAAATTCATGTTTCAGATCACGAGGTAGCTGGTAACTAGGACGAGGTATCCTTGTAGACCTGTGTCCATCTTTTGGTAGGTGTCTCGGCATTCAGTAGCTGTACATTCATCTGAGTCCCTCCGCTGGAAGTCAAGTCTTCTTTTTGAGATGTATAGGTGAACCTAATGTACATTATGGGAATACATGTTGTAGACAATGTATGTATATAATAAATGAGAAATGCCAATACAAGTTGGCAATGTCTATTACTATTTTGATTTTTAAGTTTTGAAAAATGACTTAGCAATTTATGATGGAATGATGAACACGTCGGACTATTAGGCTTGCTTGGGCTTAGTGGACTACGTCCATTGGGCCTATGCACCGGTCATGGCCCGAAATTTGGGTCGTGACAATCATGAACATTTATTGATAAATTATACTTAAAACTTCAATTTTCAGAATATGTAACCTTCCAAATTCCTTCCTCTAAGATCTCAATGCATTTCCATTCTTATAATCATCATATTTCATCATGCTTTACTCATTATCATCACATACATTCATCATACAACTTTAATTTCTCTCTCATGCTTTATGTCACATAGTATATCAATCAAACATAACATAAGTCACATACACATCATGCTCATTTAAGTGCTAAACAATGCATTGTACCATTTGTGTGCCAAGCATTCACACAACATCATCATTTATGTGCCAAACATATGCACAATATCATTTTGGCCTTTACATACCTATACATTTCATAATCATTTCCTATGGACATAGGCAGATTCAGAAGCATCATAAGCATGCACATTAAGGTTCAAATTAACCCATCAATTAGCTCAACTTCATACATAACTAGCATCAAGGTTAAGGGCGTTACAGTACTTGCAATTGAAAGCAAGTTTTGTAAATTGTGGGTTACATGATCATTGACTATTGGAAGCTTACCAAGTATGTAAGCATATTTTTGGAATTGTATAAGTTATGAATTCATGTGTATTATGTGGAAGAAAATATTCCATAGAGGGATTTGTTTTAATTGGTGGAATATGTACATAAGTCTTGTATAGTCTAGATTAAGACCAAGACACCTTGGTAGATTTGATGATATTGACTACTGGGATAGACGCATTAAATTGCTATTAAGTATCATAGAGTACTCGAATAATAAATGAATATAAATGCTACTATACGAGTAGTTTTGAAACACCAGGGAACATGTTCTTTGAATGATTTAATCCTAAAAAGGGATTGTTGTGAAAATATGAGCCATGGAGTGGTGATTTGATGGAAAAATACACTCAGATTAAGTGGCCATATTGAAATTTGAATTGTACTTGTTATTATCAATGATTAACATACTCAAAGGTGATTTTGAATATTGAGAGACCACGGTTTTAAGTTTATGGCTCAAATATGAAGTTTGTATACAAATCCTCTAGTTTAGTGACTATGGTTTAAACAAGTTTATCTCGGGGTAAAGTATTAGCAGTTATAGCTATAAGTGTAACCCTATGCCCAAAGTTTGGACCCTACTGTAGCGAATTAAGTGTTGGCTTTGTGGGAAGAATAATTGTGTGTATGACGCGAGTTTGGTATAATGGAAATTCTTGCCCTATGACTTTGATATTTTGTTCGTGGCTTCAGCACTGAATAATGATTCCGATATTCCATCAGTGATTTTATCACTAGGTGTGTTAGCTATGAGGACATAAATCTTTGATACTATCTAGGTAGGATTGCTCTTTTGTATGTGTTTAATAGGCAACTCTGTTTAGAATAAGCTTTCAGAGATTTGTTTTGATTAATGATTCTAATTGAGATATTAAATAGAAGCCTAAATAATGAGGCTAGTTACCAAGGTGAAAGATATATCTGATAAGATAATATTAAGCCTAATTAAAAGGCGAAATTTGGATGGCCAAGAATGGCTTATGAGCAGTCAGGTAGTATATGAGTATATACCCATAAAAACAGCTATGTTTGGTGGCTAAGGGTAGAACCCTAGAATTTTATTGTTGTCATTGTAAGGTTACATTTTGAAGTAACGTGATACAGCTTAGTACTTTAACATCAACAATTTGGTCACTACTTTAGGCACTAGACCACACAATATGAACTTGTACCCATTATGTGAACAACCCTGGTGAGGTAGCTCGAGAAGTTTTTCTCAGAGGGAAAAAGTATTAAAGCTCATGGAGCTAATGGATACGAATGACTGTTAAAGTGTGGGATTAATATGTCAAGTCGTATATGAATTTGCTATAAGGATAAACGTACATGACACAACACAATCTCGGGCCATGATCGGTGCATGGGCTGAATAGGCATAGCCCACTAGCCTAAGCAACCCTCTTTATGTAAACCTGTTCATTAATCCATCTATCACACCTCATTCTTTAAGATCCATAATTCATAATTTCCAATAATAAATTTCCTCGAGAATAAATAGTGACAACCAAGCATATACGATCCTCAAAATAATGTTATCACTTGCCAAATTGTGACGACATTATTATTCAAACTAAACATATAGAGTTTACAAACAAATCTCACAATTTACATTAAAGCATCCATATACACGTACAAATAACCCTTAATTACTAGCGAAGTGACTCTAGATGTGGGTACTATTATTGAATGCCATGGTAAACCTACCAAAAGATGAGTATGAGGAGGCACCTGAATCTAGGATCCAACTACCTCCGAATCTAAAAACCAAAACATGAAGTTGAAAAGAATGAGTATAAACCTAATGAGTGAACATAGGAAGGGAACAAGCAAACGATATAGAAGGTTTTATTCAACACGATGCACTTATGTTAGAAACAATACAATTTATATATCAAAAATCAAACCCGATGCTATACTGTCATTTAAACCATTTTGAAAACATTTAGGAGTTCCAACCTTCAACATTCAATGCAATCACATTACATTTCTCTAACATCTTTACTATATATGTACATATATATACTTTTAGCCATGCATCAAGGACATCTAACTCACTGCCACACCGTACAGCACCATTATCGTCATATGCACTACCGCACCGCACACACACGGTTATAACTGTCATTTGACAATACCTCTTAAGGCATAACATACATAACAACATGTAAACAAGAATCTTCACATATTAATACCTTCCACATAGTTCATTATTTTTGGTTATATACACAGTTGCACAATCCAACTTCCTAGGAAAACAATATTAGCTATCATACCACTAGTTACAACATCCCAAGATTCTCAAGTATCACACACCACAATTCACTTAGGAATTCATTATAATAATTCAAACACATGATTCATCACATTATACATCTTACAACATAAGGATATCACTCATCAAAGGCTCGTTCCCATGCATATTTTAAAAGAGTCAAATAAGAATATTCAAGTATTTTATTCAAACACATTTGCATTTGTCCAAAACATTTTATATGCAAGTTCACTCACCTTTTTTTTTTTTTTTTTTATCAACTCCAAAACCTCAACAAATGCTCCAAGTGGAAATGTGGGGTCTCGTTGGAATCTATCACACACAATTAGCATCACAGCCAACCTAATTCACGTGAATATAAATCTAAATGCTATTTCCATAATTAAACTTTGCTAGTTCTTCCTAACTAGTTTTTAATTACCATTTGACTAGTTAACCTAATATTAACTCCACCATTTTCATAATACTTCATTTATTACTTCCATTTTCCAGAACCTATATCATCCTTATAATTCATAATTCCAAGCTTAATTAATTCCCTTAGTGACATCTTACACCAACACAATGCCCTTTATGAAATTATCCATCCACACCATTAGTTAAACCATGAATTTCCCTAATTATTAATCATTTCTCCCTCCAACAATCTCAACCCATCAAAACAGCCCCTAATTCCCGTTCCAAGTATCAATTTACTTGTAAATTTACAAAGCCAACATTCTAGTCATTAGCTAGTCATTTATTTTCATTACTTTATTCACACTAGTAATAATTACTCACCTTTTCACCACAATATAATCCATCAACAATAAAATAGCCCACAAATCTAATTATTAACCATCATTAACAAACTTAAAAATCAACCCTAACCCATTACTCACCTTGGTGGACTTGTAGTTAATTTTTCTTAGTGAGGATAGCTTTTGAAGGTGTGGTGAGGACTATAATGGAGAAAAAGTATTTCAAGAGTTTTCAAGCTAGTTTAAAGAGTTTCTCACTCTAAAAATATTCAGCTAGTGAGAAAAAGTGCAAAGGGAAGACTTTTGGGGGGTTTTGAGCTAAAAAAAGTGAAAGAGCATGAAAAATCCTATGAAAAAATGTACAAAAACATGAATTTTGGAGTTAATATGAGAAAGTAATAAAGGTTTCAAGAATGGCCTCCATGGAAGATGAAGGGTTAGGAATGGAGAGAAGAAATGAGAGGATGAAGAAGAAAATGCTGAAAAGTTAGGCTTTTTATACCTAGGGTTCATAAAGGTTTCAGATATTTACAAAAATGCCATTAATAAGTTGACTCTGTCTTTTTCTTTTTGTCTTTGTTTTGTGTAATATTTTTTTTTTACTCTTTTAATATTGAGAAAAGGTCCACAATAGATTAGAGGTACTCGAATTCATGAAAACTAAAAAATTTAGACTCAAGATCTAAAATTACCATTTTACCCCTAAAGTGGAAATCATTTTTTTTTTATTTTTTATAAGAATAATTTATTGAATCTTGGATATAAAATATTTGATAAGACTCACCAAGAAGAAGATGAAATTACCCTTGGTCCACATTACCACTATTACGTTACTTTACGTATATATTAAAATTTAGGGTATCATAGTACATGAGACTATTGGTCTAAGGTAATGATTTCTTGCCCTTATGTGGACTCGACGATGCTCTGGTCTTGATGTGCCTTGTTGTCAAATTAATACACACTACTACATATGGCTATACAAGTAATATTATGGTAAATTGAGTATCGTTTCCCATAGAGATTTGTACCTATTTTTACTAAGTATTAAATTTATAACAAAATTGATCTTATCCAAGCATTCGATTTCAAATGATTAATTAAACTAAAAATGATTATTTAATTAAATAATTAACAAAGAATAAAATCTCAATAACAGAAATATTTATTCAAAATCGAGGATTATGGTATCACTCAAAATTTCATCTAAATTTAAACATTCACCGTAACTTAGATTAATGAGACACACGGCTAACCTAGAATCCATATTATGTAAAAGTTTCTGTCGAGATCATGTACACATGCCTTTCTAAACTAATTCCACATGTCTATGTAAATTAATTAGAAAGGTTCATTACATTCATGTTCTAATTTGGCTGCTTAAGGTATTTATGTACATGTTTATCCTAAATACGAAACTATCACCTAACTCCAAAGTGAATCGAACATAGGCTATTCAAAAACAAAGGTTTATCCTAAATTCCCTCTGTTGAGTTACATTTAGAGACCCAAGACATTTCAACTAGTGATTAAGTAGTGAAAAGCAATAAGTATAGAATTGAATAAACCATGCATCATCCATTAATACTAAGCAAGGAGAAATCATATGTTCAAACTACATAATAAAATAAACCATAATACAAGAAAAAAAATTAATTCATAATCATTTTTACAGCAAACATAATTAATTCAAGAGAAAAGATCATTTCTACAGCAAAAGAACAAGAAAGAATTGAAGTGTAAAGAAATATCAAAGCCTCTTTTGATTCTTAGTGTTCGAGTGCCTTCGATTTCTTATTGTTTCTTTCATTGGAAAGCCCTTTTCTTTTCTCTCAAAAACTGCCATTCATTACCTCTTTAACTCTCCTTTCTTAGTGTAATAGTCTGCCCTTTGATATGATGACTAACAAAGCTTATTGGATGCCAATTGAGGCATAATAAGGTATTTTGGGTATCAAGGAGACAAGTGAAAAATTTTAGAATAAAATAATATTAAAATATGAATATTTGACCGGATGTCAAAATCAGTCATGAAGAAGGATCATATGGTTGGTCCAAGTGGAGAAGAAGAAGTATGAATGAATTTTGGAGGTAAATGACGTAAGTGAGATACGTGTCTATAATTAAATATATTGAGTTTGAATTGTTGCTAGGAAGTGCCAAGTAAAGATAGTACACTATAGTGGCGTGCCGGAAGAAATAGCGAGCGATTGGCAAGTAAAGATAGTTAGAGACACCTTCGAACAAATAGCAACTTGATATCTCATTGTTACAAGGTGAGTGAACTTGCATTTCAAAATGTTTTGGGGAAATGTTTACGTGTTTCAATGAATCATTTAGGAATTTTATTGGTTTTTGCTTTAAAATTGCCTGGGAACAAGCGCTTGATAAAATGTTTGATGTTGTGAAATGTGAAATGTGTAAAAGGATGAATCCATATGTTTTTGTATGATGTTGATATATATATATGTATACTATGTCATAAATGGTACCATTGTGTGACAAATGCAACCGTGCATGTGCGGGGTGAGTGTGCACTTGCCGGTGATAACGGTGGTTAGGGAGATGGATGGTGATACTATCCGACTATGTGCATGATGTGGTGGGATGCACATGAGCTGGGTGAGATGGAATGATTGCTGGAAATTTCCTCTCTTTCAAATTGCATGCTAAATATGGTTCCTTCATCATTAAATGATTTAATAACCAGGGGTTTAATGGAGGAATTTTAATAAGAATTAAACTAAATTGCATTGTTTTTGAACTTAAGTGTATCATGATTTCTAAATCTTCCTTAATGTTGCTTGTTCCCTTCCTATGTTCACTCACTAAGTTTGTACTCACGTTTTTAAACTTCATGTTAAAGGTTTCCTGAGTTAAGGTGATTAGATCCTAGGATGAGGTGCTCCTCCCTATCCATTGCTCGGTAGGTTTACCATGACATTAGATGTTAGCAACTTTGCCTAGAGTCACTCCGATGATAGTCAAGGTCTAATTATGTGTATATGAATACTTGATGTGAAATATTAAGATTCATTTGTTAATCTATATATGTATATAACGGTTGATGATGCCATTATGAATGTATGATTGGGTTTTATGAATTGTTTTGAAAGGAACTATACTTGAACACTACGAGTTTTGGATTTTTAAGAAACGTGGATTAATGTACAAGATTACATAAATAGGCTTGCTTGGGCTTTAGTGGGCTGAGCCCCGATGCTGCTGACTTATATATTTTTTTCATGGTTTTTCAACCGCTGCCACGGCACTCCTCCTTAGGTGCTGTGGTGTCACGACCCGGAACCTCATTATCTGAAATGCCAATCAAAACCCTGCAAGGCTTACATATCAGTTTCTTGCCTTTCTTGTGAGCAATTGTTTTTAAATATTCCGTTTTAAATAATTACCAGTCGTTTTTGGCTCAACTAAATCAAAAGACAAAAATATATCATTTTTTTATATAAAACAATATAAAATAGAAACACGTGTAAATAATCTTTTGTAACATGAAAGTAAAATAAATTCATACATACAAAAATTTACAAAGTTATAATGTACAATAATAATTACAATGACAAGTGACCCAAAATAAACCCAGTGTTGGTGCTAGTAACCTACTGTCTATGAGATAGAGGGGTCAACTAGAATCCTCGACAAAATCGGGTATCTACAAGCTACCATAGGCCTGAAATATTTGGAAAGGAGGTGGGTGAGATTTTTCAATCCCAATGAGTAAACAGACATTATCATAAATATTTACATGCGAGTAAAATGGAGGCAAGTTTAAACAACATATCACAAACCATTTTATAAGGTTTTCAATTTATTTCTTAAACCATAAAATATTTGTAATTTACCAAAACAGTTGTTAAGGCTTCTGACTTTTATTAAAAACAGGGCTCAAGCCAAAACTAATCCTCGGGGATACATTGGCCGAGGCATCTAACCGAGTCCGCCAAGGTTGTTAAGATATTTACATGTGAAACACATTTTTATTTTTAAAACAAGCCGTTCCTTGGCGTTGGCTGAGTTACACATTCACGTGAGAGTTCGACATGAAGTGAGCTCTAATACTACCCCGGGAGTTACCCTCCTTGCCTCTACAATCGGAGTAATTATATAATCGGGTTTACCGTGCCCCTCTAATAGGCAGTCCACGAAAACCCGTCAGTATAATGACTAACCCACCAATTTTAATAAAATTTCGACAGTATAATGTGGCTTTTATTTATTTACCCATCCTGCATAGTAAAAACAGCTTACATTTATTCTCAATGCAATTATAAAATATAGCCACATATACTCATATATCATAAGCCATTCATAGTAAAATATAAATATTTCAAAATAATTGACAGCCTCTAATTACTCAATTTCATAATCAACACAATATATTTTTATTTGTCACATTTATTTCTAAAACATCAAAAATCTCGTTTTAATCTCATTTTCGTTTCATAAAATACATAAAGAGCATTTAAAAATAAACTCTAGATAATTTACAATAATAATAGGTTTACTCACCGTTTGTACAAACTAAATGCTTTCTAGGTGCCCCGATCACTGTTCGTCAGGTACGACTTCCTTGCCTTTACCAGAAGGCTCTCCTCCTAAACACATTGCAAAATTTACCCAATTCACCACATTGATGCTAAATCACTATATAATTGACTTAAATCCTACACTAATGCATGGTATGAAATACAATAGCCTAAAATGGCTTAAACGCGGTATTAACTTATTTTTGGTACTTTACCCGTTAAATTGCTAACGCGCTCCATTTTAGCTCTAAATTGTCCCATTTTCTCTCCAACATTTCTTACCATTAAATATCAGCCAATAACCTTCTAAAATCACAAAAATCAGCTCACTTTCCTCCTTGAAAAATTCAGTCAAAAATGGGAAGTTTACTCGGTTACTTTTTCACTTTGTTTTTCTATCACATTTAACCATTTTTCATCATTTTCTCTTCATTTCTCTTAGAATAAAAATCAGTTCATCATCATTGTACATCAATGCATATTCGGCCAAGGGTGGGTATTGTGAGAATTTCATGCTTTCTTTCCCAATTTGATTTCTATACACATTTAACTAACTAAAACTACTAATTTAACTAAGAATCAAAACCTAAAAATTCTAAAATCCTCCCCCTTGAATTTTGGCCGGCCCTTGGTTTCACTTTTTGATCTCTCTCATCAAGCATGCTAAATGGAAATAAAGGCATAGGAAAGGTAGAAATCAGGCTAAAGTAGAAAAATCTTACCGTTAGACGCATAAACGGACAAAAAACGCGATT
This sequence comes from Theobroma cacao, assembly GCF_053813885.1. NCBI lineage: Eukaryota > Viridiplantae > Streptophyta > Magnoliopsida > Malvales > Malvaceae > Theobroma > Theobroma cacao. Next base: position 14,971,541 of record NC_142640.1, read on the forward strand.
TCCCTTTTGAATTTTCTAGTTTCCCTTTCGTTTTTCTCTTTTCTTCCTTTCCTCTCTATTTTTTCTCTTGTTCTCTCCTTATGGTCGGCCATCACTTAATATGGGGTTTAAATGGGCTGACTTTTCATTACAATAATATTAAATCATTAAAAAATACCATGTGTCACTTTCCCGTTAACCCGTTTTTAAAATTTCATCTTTTAAACTTCAATTTTTCAGCACTTACAATACCATAGTTATTCGTACCAAAAATAAAATAAATCCTATGATTTTGACAAGTTTTGGATGGTAAAAATTACGGTTTTTACCCTAGAACGACAAAATTATTGTTTTACCCCTATGTTTCGAAAATTGCCGAAATTGAAAATTTTCACTTCTTATCATTAAATTATACTCCAAATAGTTAATCTAGGTCAAAAATTTCACTCCATGATCAAATTATTATCTTAGGTGGCAAAATAACGATTTTACCCCTAAACATCAAAATTTTCAATTTTACCCCAAATGAACCCTCGAACTCCAAACAATCATTTTTAGTCATTCTTCAACTGTAAAATATTAAATTTCATCCTATGATTCCTATTTAAACTAGTTCGAGGTTAAATCCACTCAAGTGTACCGTTAGGTACAATACCGGGTTTCGTCTATTCTTAGAGACTTTCCTAGCATAATAACATGCTACTCAGTGCATGTATGTCATGACATGCATTTATAGGGTTGGGTTTTACATGTGGTGCTGGCCTCTTGGGAATTTGTATGGGAGCCACGATGCACCCTTGTGCTGCATTGGTGCAAAATTACTGTAGTGCCTCATTTGGTAACACAATTTTCTGCTATGTCAAGGCTGATCTGGGTACAATGGTAATCATAAAAGTTATAGATACGTATCTTAGCTTTCCTATGGTCCAAAAATCACATTGATTGGATCTTTGTAACTTGAGTTATGTTTGAATTACCGCAACATGTTCAGTGAAAATCAACACTTAGTCTCCATTGCATAGTTCATCACCATTTAACTTTATGCAATTGAAAACCTACAAACACACAAACTAAATCAACATTGGTTTAAAATAGGGCTTTCAACATGAAAATAGACTAAAATTACTTGAATTAAACTAAGTTCACATGCTTTAAATTAATCAACTAAAAACATAAAAGCTATCTAAAAACTACTTAAAACACAAGAACTTTGCTACATTAATATCCCAAAATGTGGCTAAATAACGCTATATAATAGAGGTATTACATCCCAAACTTATTATTTTGCTAGTCGTCGAGCAAAAGCTAAAAAGAAACAATGTAGTTGAAGACATCAACTGTGAGAATGCACCAAATCATTGATCATCTTTAATTTCCTCATAAATTACCTTGTCTTCCAAGCTTAAAACAAAACATGTATATTATCTAAGTTCATGTTTCATCCAAGTGCATGCTTATTTTTCGAATCAATTTATGTGTGTGTGTGTGTGTGTGAAGTTTCTTACAACGAACATCATGCATTTTGGAAAAGATTATGTTTATGTAAATGTCAACAAGCTTAGAATTTCATATGTTCATTTTTCACGTTCCTCTCCATTAATGCAGGCCATCACTTACCTATGGATCCTTAAGACGTTATTCAGCTTATAATGTTAAGTTAAGGTTTAGGTATGATATGGGATATATTAAGGCTCAAATCAACCTAAGCATATAATTATTGTAGGATCTTTATAGCCTTATTTTCCTTCACCAAGTACACCTTTTACTTTCTTTTCACTTTCATTCATCAAGCATTTTTTTATTCATAATTCAACCTCCTCTCAAACTTTTTTTCTTCGATGTTAGTAGAATGAATGCTTCACATTGTGGTTGGAATTTTTCTCAACTCATCCTTTCTACCTTTTCAACATTTTATCCATATATAATTCCTAAAACAATGTGCATGCTTAGGAGTAAGGGTAGTGGAATTGGAAATTTATTTACAAGCTATGATAATTTATTTATGGTTGACAAAGAAAAGAATAAATTCAGGCTCAAAAGGGTGTTCTAAGGATAGAATTTGACTAGGTTAGCTCAAAAGGCCCAATCGATCCAAAAATGGCCTAAGTCATTTCTTAGCTAAGTGTAACCTAGAATTTCACCTCAAGGAACGACCAAACAAATTCTAAATTCTAAACGTAGTTCAAAGATTCAAACTCACATAATCATTCTCTATATGTACACCATGAAACAATATAAGAAACATGGTGGTCAAATATGGAAATCACATTCTAAAATGATGCTATGCACAAGAATTCCACTTAATACTACTTTAATATTTATGCTTGTTAAGAGTAAAAAGAATAACAAGGCAACTAAGTTTTCATCATTGGATGAATAAATCAAATTTTATTAGTGAACAAACTTTAGCTTAGTCTTTCAACACGCTCTTAATCTTAACATGTAAATTGACTAGTTTAAACATAAATAGGATATAATAAAAGAAATTACAAAAAATTCCCCCTAAACTTAAAGAGAACATTGTGTCCAATGTTCTTGAAAGTAAAGAAAGAGAATACTCCTCCAAACTGGCAGATGCAGTCAATCATCATCATCTTTTGTCACAGCATCATCATTCTTATCCAAGGTGGGATTAGTGGGCAATGTGGGAAAGGTAGCCATGTCTATGCTAACATGCTCGACATATGCCCTTATTATCTTTTCAATGGCTTTTATAGAAACTTTGCTTGATGTTCCATGTGACTCTTAAGACGTTCCATTTGTTTAGACATGGAGAGATTTTAGGAATGCCATTGTGGCTAAGATGCAACAAATAAACTTCCTCCAATAACAGTTTTCTCAAGCATGTGAAACAGTTGATTATACCACCATCCAATGGAATCTTTGGATGTAATGACTTTTCACTGGGTGACCAAACAACTCTAGCTTGACGAACAAGGCAGTGATCAACGATAGATACCACAATCAGTCACGTGGCAAACAGGCTGACATGATAATGTTGTTGAAGATCAATTGGCCAATGTTAATAGATTTCCCAATCAAAATTGCATACAAGAGGATCGCTTCATCCTTTGTCACATCACTTAAGTGTTTCACAAGAAGCATCTTTGTGTCTAAGAAATGATACCATACTTTGTAGTCATTGTCCATGCCATTGGCTTTGAAAGAAATTGGAACAATTTTGTGCAATTTCCATTCAGTACCCAAAATGCTAAGGTGCCTCAAAACTTCATCCAAATCGACGTCACCATTCACAAATTGACCATACTCATCGTTTTCAATGTTAGGTGTATTATAAAATTGGTTAATAGTGTGAGCATCAAAAGGTACCTAACTTTTTTAAACGAATGCTCGACCATCGTGATGTTTAGCAACATTGGCATAGAATTCCCGAACAACATGCATTATTGATGCCTTTGGCTGAGCACTAAATTCCTCCAATTGGCTTTCATCGATAATATTATAGATGTTGGGATAGAGTCCTCTCCAAGTATCAATGCCATGTTCTGGAACTTGAACTTTTTGCAATAGGCATTGAGTGTGGCACTTCTCAACTTTGGTAAAAATAAATTTACTTCGATTAAAACTATTCCCACTTCCACTCACACGTGTCCTTTTCTTTATGCCATGGTAATTATCAGAATACCCAATCAGTAAGCAACTTTTAACCACAAATAGTTAGTATACATTACAAATAAATTATCAACATATACAAAATAATATATACTAACTATTCATCTCGACAATAATATTAATCACACTAATCTTACCACAAATCAAATTTAAATTCTAAGTGCAAAAAATTAGAGTTATTCACTATATCCACTATTCAAAAATCTAATGTAAGTACAAAACTCAACAATTAATGAAACCCATACACTACATTATCAAATCTAGCTTAAGGCCATCAATGCTAAGCAAACCCATCTTTGAAGCATAATGTTATCCATAAAAAGAATTAAATAAAGAAAAAGACCACTTACCATACTTTCCTGCACTCAAATGCCTCTAAGAAAGTAAAAATGCACTAGAATCCTCTAAACTCAAAGTTTGATGCAAAGAAATTAGTATTTGGAAGAGATATTGTAGTGGATAAGTGGAAAAGGAGTAATATTTTGCAAGTGAGGTAGAGAAAAAGGGAAAAATGCTGCCTAGCGTTGGGAAATTGGGAGAAGAGGTATATATAGGGCCAAGGGCTTGACATAGCTCCACAACATTAGACCTAGTGCACCATGGCACTCTAACAGGCCTATGCCATATTTATTTTTGTGATTGTGGGGTGCTATAGCACCCCTTAGGTAGCGCCGCAGCTCCCCAACCTCAGGTTCCACTATGGAACCCGAGGGATTGAACCAATATCATAACCTTTCAAGGCCAGTGCCAATTCTTTTTGTTATTATATTTATTATTTACCTTCAAAAAGAATATAAAAGCAAGTAGTTAGCAAAATGAGAAAAAAATTAAAAATGAAATTAACATTCAATAACAAAAAATAATTAATGAATAAACAAAAATTGTTTAAGTAAAGAAGACTTAGGTTGCCTTCTAAGTAACGTTTTCTTTAATGTCTTTAGCTAGACTCTTGTTATAGCTCAACTGGGGTTAGAAAGACTAATGGAAGAGTGTTGACAATATATGTCACTTCACCACTAGTGCCTTAACCGATGCCCATTCACCTTAAACTTTGAATTGGTTATGCCATCCACTAATTCCACGTCACCATATGGAAACACTCTTGAGATAAGCAATGGTCCTGACCACCTTGACTTTAATTTTCCAGGAAAAAACTTCAAAAAAGAATTGAACATCAACAAATGTTGACCTGGCTCACAATGTCATTCAACAATCTTTTTATCATGCCATCTTTTTTTCTTTTCTTTATAAATTCTGGCATTCTCATAGGCATCTAATTGTATCTCATCCAACTCGTTTAATTGGTATAATCACTTTTCACTTGTAGCTTCTTTTACTACAAAGCACTTATAATGATCATTCGCAAATTTTAAAGCTTTAAAGGTATTGAAGGTCACTTCTTGTTCCTGGACTCTCAAGGTAAGCTATCATTTCTCTACATCTATGAGTGCTCTTGCAGTATGTAAGAAAGGCCTCCATAGAATGATTAGAACCTTTTTGTCTTCTTTCATATCTAGTACCAAAAAATTAGATGGAAAGATGAACTTGTCCACTTTACTAATACATCTTGTACAATGCCATTTGGCTATGTGATGGTATGGTCTACGAGTTGTAAAGTCACTGTGGTGGGCTCCATTTCTCCCAATCCTAGTTTCTTGTAAATATACAGTGGCATAAGGTTGACACTAGCTCCCAAATCACTCAATGGCTTGGTGAAATAGTATGCCCCAATGGTGCACTGTATGTTAAACTGCCAAGATCCTTGAGTTTGGATGGAAGCTTGTTCTGTATGATTACACTACACTCCTCAGTGTGTGCCACTATCTCCAACTCACCCAATCATCTTTTCTTCGATAATGTTTATTTCAGAAACTTAACGTATGAAGGCATTTGCTCTAAAGTTTTTGCAAATGGTATGTTGATGTGCAGCTTCTTGAATACCTCCATAAATTTCTAAAATTGGTTTTCTTGTTGTTGTTTCTTGAATCGCTAAACAAAGGGTGGTGGTGATGTGACTATAGTTTCCTTTTCCAAGCTTTTTTAGGACTAACTACTTGTGTCTCATTTTGAGCTTCTTTCTCCATCTAGTGAACTTGTTTAATATTACCCTCAATCTTTTTTCCACTTCTCAATGTGATGGCCTTTACATGTTCTTTGCCCTCTCTTCTCGAATTTGCCTCAATGTCTCTGGGCAACGTCCTTTAAGCCCTGTTGTTAGTTGTGCTTGCCTACTACCCAACTTGCATCTCAAGATTTCTCAATAAGGCTACTAAACTATTGATGAGGGAGTCTATCTTAGTCATATATTGCATCAATAGCTCCTCCATGGATGGATTTTTAATAGGAATGTGGGCTCTCAATTGATGTTGAAATCTAAGCGGTATGTTCGATCTTGAAGCTAATGCTCCCTAGTTATTTCTCGTGAAAAGGTTGGATGGTTTCTCTATCCAAGATTATATGTGTTAGAGAAGTGGTTATTTTGCTATTTGTTTCCAACGAATTGAACCATTTCTATGTTGTTACTTGGACACTGATCACTAGCATGTCCATCTCTATAATATTCGCATGCTACAAAGGGCTTTGAATAGGATTAGTACTAAAAGAATCAAACTGATCGTTTAGAGCAATTACCTGTGTAATTAATGCTGTGATGGCATTAATCTCATGAACTCTAACTACTCTATTATGTGTGGATCGTTCTGATGGCCATTGATAATTGTTTAACACCATCTCTTCTAATAGGTCATATACTTCACTGATAGACTTTCCCATAAGAGCTCCTCTTGTAGTTGCATCAATTGTGTCTCAAGTTGGCTATGAAATCTATTGTAAAATGTCTATACTTGAAGACACTTCGAAAGACCATGATGTCGGCAATGCCTAAGTGAATCCTTTAATCTATCTCAAGATTCATATAGTGATTCACCATCAAACTTTATGAACGAAGTGATAACGTTCCTCAATTTAGCTATCTTAGCCACAAGGAAGTATTTTGCAGGGAACACTTGAGCAAGCTAATCCCATGTTGTTATTGAGCCCGTGGGTAATGAATTCAACCACACCTTTGCTCTGTCCCTCAATGAAAATGAAAATAATCTCAAATGAATGACATCATCTGTGACACTTTTGCTCTTAAATGTATCACATATCTTTAAGAAATTAGATATATGAGCATTTAGGTATTCATTCGAAGACCCTCAAATGGACTAATGTTTGGATTATAGCGATGATGGCCGTCTTGATCTCAAAATTATTTGCTTGAATGGTTCGCCTTCTGATACGTGATGGGATACCTTGTACTTGAGGAACAACATAGTCCCTTAACTAACGATTCTCTTCAACTACCTTATCTTGGACTTGCCGCTTTCTTGGTTGCCCATCCATTATATTAGAAGAAATAGAACGTCGTTGAATATCTCGTCTTAGTCTTTGAAATGTTTTTTCAATTTCTAGGTCAAATGAGATCATCTCTAAGTTTCATGATTTACGCTTACAATGTCAAAAAACACTTGAAAAACAAAAAAGAAAAAGGAAAAGCTTGGTGTAAGACAATTTGTTTAATTTAATATCAATAAAGATAAATAAGAAAACAAATTCCCAGCAATGATGTCAAAAACTTGTCAAATTAATACACGTAAGTGCGCATGCCCATACAAGTAATATAAAAGTAAGTTAAGTATCGTTTCCCATGGAGATTTGTACCTATTTTCACTACGTATTAAATTTATAACAAATTGATCTTATCCAAGCACTCGATTTCAAATGATTAATTAAACTAAAAATGATTATTTAACCAAATAATTGATGAAGAATAAAATGTCACTAAGAGAAATATTAATTAAAAACCTAAGATTACGGTATCATTCAAAATGTCATCTGAGTTTAATCATTCACCTTAACTTAGATTAAGGGGATACACAGCTAACCTAAAATCCGTATTATGTACAAGTCTCTGTCAAAATTGTGTACACATACCTTTCTAAACTAACTTCACGTGTCTATGTAAATTAATTAGAAAGGTTCATTACGTTCGTGTTCTAATTTGGTTGCCTAAGTTATTTATACATATGTTTATCTTAAATATGAAACCGTCACCTAACTCTGAAGTGAATCAAACATAGGCTACTCAAAACAATGGTTTATTCTAAGCTCCTTCTATCAAGTTGAATTTAGAGACCCAAGACATTTCAACACCTGATCAAGTAGTGACAAGCAATAAGTACAAAATTGAATAAACCATGCGCCATCCATTAATACTAAGCAAGGAGAAATCATATGTTCAAACAACATAATGAAATAACACATAAGCCTAGAAAAAAATTTAGTTCATCATCAGTTTTACAACAAATATAATTAATTCAAGAGAAAAGATCATTTCTACAGCAAAGAATAAGAAAAAATTGAAGAGTAAAGAAATATCAAAGCCTCTTTTGATTCTTGATCTTCGATTGCCACTGATTTTTTCTAGTTTCTTCTGTTGAAGAGCCTTTTTCTTTTCTCTCAAAAACTATCGCCCATTCCCTCTCTGAGCCTTTTGTCTCAGCTATTGAAAATCATTTATTTATAGCCTCAGAAAACCCTAAAAACTCATTTCCTGATTGGCAGCAAATTCATAATCAATGTTTGAGAGTCGTAACGTTACTCCGTGGCATTGCTAACTAATCTATTTCTTTTATGGTTTTTCAACCAGCACTCCTCCTTAGCCTTGCCTTTTTGGAATTAGTATGGGAGCCATGATGCACCCTTGGGCACTATGGTCTTGAGCTTTGCATGACTGCGATGCTACTTCTTGTGCTACCTTGGTGTAGAATTGCTATAGTGCCTCATCTTAAAATGCAAATTTCTCCTAGCTAGATGCTAATCTTGGTGTATTGATAAACATTAAAGTTGTAGATCTGCCTTTTAACTTTCCTATGGTCCAAAAATCACATTGATTGGATCTTAGTATCTCGAGTTATGTCTGAATTACCGCAACATATTTAGTCAAAATCTACACTTAGTCTCCATTTCATAGTTCATCACCATTTAACTTGATGAAGTTGAAAACCTACAAACACAAGGACTAAATTAGAATTTGCTTAAAATAGGGCTTTCAACATGAAAATAAACTAAAATTTCTTGAATTAAACTAAGTTCACTTGCTTTAAACTAATCAACTAAAAACATAAAAGCTATCTAAAAACTACTTTAAACACAAAGACATAGCTACATTAATATCCCAAAATGTGGCTTAATAACTTTATATAATAGAGTTATCATTCCTTTAAGGGTAGGGCACATAAATGTAAAGAGTGCTTCTTTTACATGTTTCATTTTTTATCTTAGTGAGTTATCAAGAAAGAGTGCCTGATAAAGATAAGGCAAATATTGGATTGTAATCCATCGCATCTGTTTCTACAATTTGTAAGTCAGAAAGGACAACTTGATAAATATGTGGTCTTGCTTATGGCCGACATTCGATGCATTCAAGTAGTTTCGAAAGATAAGTGCAACATACAAGAATTATGCTTCAAATGTTTAAAGAGCACTGATTATATATTAAGTCCCTAATATGAGTTTTGATGAGCATTATTGGCTTTTAAAAATATGTGATGTCAAAAGGTACGGTATAAGTAGACCAAAGTAAATGGAAACAATGGAAAAATGGCCAAGGCCCATGCTAGCAAGCAAAACATGTGAATTATTTAAGGGGCTAGCTAACTATTTTGATAATTTGTTCAAAACTCCACTTAGATGTATCCTTGTGTATGTTTAGACTCAAAAAGGGACATCAATTATTAACTAGTTTTGGGAAAGGCTACAAGAAATGCCTTAAGTGTCAGATCGAGATTTTAAGTATGGCTCAACATAAATAAGTGGATGGTCGGTACGAGCTCATGATGTGAACACTCAAAAACATCTTAAGAGCTGAAGTACTAGATTGTGGAATTATTATGTGGATTTGTCAAAATTTGACTAGACTAATGATTTTAAGTATAGAAGTTCATGGACCTTTTGATATGATTTGACGTATGTGGATTTACATGAATCAAAGCCTAAGGATCCTGTTGATAATGCACATCCATGGAATGATGTTTGAAGTAATTAGCATTTGAAATGCTTGCAGATAAGTTTGAAGTTAAATATGTTCAACTTGTGTCATTGCTTTGATTGAACAAAATTCAATGTCAAATTTTTATAAGGAGGGGAGAATGCAACACCCCTGACCTTGATATGAGCCATATGTGTGTGAGGAGTTACGATGATATGTTGAAACGGCTAAGCTAACGAATGAGCTTAGTTGAATTTTTGGTATATATGTTTATGAGCTTAAGGGTATGCCTATGTCCATAGAGCAATGAATATGAAATATGAGTATATGAAGGCTCAAAATGATGTTATGCATATGTTTGGAACATGAATGATAAAGTGCATTGTTTGGAATTTAGGAGAATATTACGCTTAAGCAAAATTATGCTAAGTAATGATTTGTACACTATGTGACATAGACCATAATGAGAATTTGAACTTGTCTGATAAGTTTATGCTTCGATATATTTCATTCTGGATGAATTGAGATGAGAATGATAATGATGACACCTAGACCACAAAAACCTTGAGGCATGATATGTTAAATTATATGGGTTGAAGTCTAAGTGATATTTTGATATTTGATGATATATTTGGATGTTGTATATGAAGATTTCACGTTATACAAATGATTTGAAGCGAGTTGTGAATGGAAATGAATTAGGGAACTTGCAAGAAATGATTTTAGGGTGTTAACCTTGGATTTTTAAGTTTGAAAAGCTGAAAATTTACCTACAGGGGAAAATGTATCGATGCATTCTTGGCAAGATGAACAATATAAGGTATACAAGAGATTTTTATCGATACAAATGTATCGATAGATTTGAATAAAGATGAATATCTATTGATAGATTGTCCAAATGTATCGATAGATTTAAAGTATAGAGCACACAAGGGAAAAAGTATAAATAGATTTCCCTTATGTATCAATACATTTAGGGTAGTGAGCATTCTGCTTGATTTCTATCGATACATTGCCTAAATGTGTCAATAGACTTAGTTGAAATCCGTGCAAATGTATCGATACATCACTATGCATTGGCAAAAATAAAAAAGGTTTCCAATTGTCTGCCCATTTAAAAACAAAAGAAAGATCTCTCTTTCTCTTTCCCTCTCTACCCCTTTCGACACCCAAATACCTTTTAGAGCTTGTTTAAGCTAGATCTAAGCTTGGGAAACAATCTAGAGGTAAGATTATGCATTTTTACTAATTAATTTTTTATTTAATCAATTAATAACCTCGGATCTAATTATTTTCATATTTGGTATAATCCTCTTCCCATAAGTTTATTGAGGATTTAGAGCTAAGATTTGAGCAATGCAATTTCTAAGGTAGCATTTAATGCTTTTAAGCTTAAGATTCGAAATTTAGGTAACGATTTTTGTTAATCTGAAAAGCTAGGAAATTTCAAAAATTAATAAATAATTTATATTTGATTTTTTCAAGAGGAAAATGGAGATGGCGATAAGTTGGTGAGCTGGAGAGCCATTAGAGGTGAGAAAGCCCAACTTGGCTGAGAAAGCGCATTTGGACTATCACTATGAGTGGGCATTTTTATTTAAAAAATGCATATGATGCATAATGCATAATATATGCATTGCCATGGTACCAAATTGTTATGTTTATGCCTAGATAAGCATGCCTAGGCTAATAAATAATTTGAATGCTATTGGGAAGCATGAACTACTAGACTCTTAGGTTATTATGTAACCTTGTTGCCCTTTTTTTGAATGTTTGATGACTAACAAGCCTTTGTGTATTTGTTTGATAGATATATATATGCCTAGATGGTTAAGCCTAGGCTAGTAATTATTTGACATATGCTATTATGTATGTGAGCTATGTTGTGAGTCACATGGTGGCATTGTGTTTAGAATTAATCGAATAGGGGACCTAGATAATGAAGTTTACCCTCGTAAAGCTATGAGTAACTAGGTAGTTACAGAGCTACATTTTGGGAACTAGGTTACTCGACTGTATTTGGAATATGACACGTATTTGGAAGTGATGATATGTAAAGCATAGGCTATAGTGTCTATTTGTGTCATGATATAAACACTGAACTATTGGTTATGCCACACTAAATAGGTTAGATTACCCAAGTGTGTAAATGATTATTATAAGTGTTTAGGGTTAATGATATCTGATGAATTGCTTATAGGAAGGGCATTTTTCTGATATGCTTGATGTGTGTAGATACCTACTTAATTAAGGTTGAATTGTTGATGCACACAAGGCTATTGAGCCATGATTATTTAGGTTGAATAGATTGAATACACTTGTGGAGTTAAAGGCATGATGGCCTATAGATTTGATTATGGATTTGCATTTTGTCCAGTGTGTGAATTCTGGATATTGATTTGATTTAAGGTTGAGTGGTGTCTTTCCCCTTATGACTATGTAATTGCTTGCAGGGATGGTGGTAAATAGGGACAATGGCAGAAGTCCCACCTACAATGTTTTGATGCCACCCCTCTGAGATTACTTTGAGTGATGCCATCCGTTGGGAGATTACTCCAAATGATGACTTGTATTTGATGCCACCCATATGAGATTACTCCATGTGATGTTGTTCGTTAGGAGATTACTCCGAACAATGACTTTGATTCTCCGTCGTTGCTTTAACATGCACGTGATTTGATTCTCTGCAAGTTGCTTAGCCTTAAGAGTGATTTGACTCCACCAGTTGGTCTCCGTGTGCTATTTAACTATGTCCAGGGGAAGAGCACTCATTGATTTTCTTTGATTATGATGAGATATATAATGATATGGCATATATGTTGTGAGTATATGATTATTAGTGTGGAAGTGAAATGTGTTTAATGATTGATTACGAGCTTCAAGGTAACTGGTTTTGATATTGAATATTGTGATTGTGCTTGGCTACTAGAGTGAGCCTATGGAGCCTCACTAATGATAGCTTTGAAAGGTAAGCCTTAATTGATATGTTTTGTTATGGAAACATAGATTTGATTAAGCATGAATCTGATATGCCGTTGAGATGTGAGCAACAACAAGGCATAGCAAGATGAGATGGGTACGTAGGCTATTAGGATGATCCTCGCACCTCTAAATTAGAGATGTTTGACTATAGCTATGATAGCTTTATAAGCATATATGTCTTAATGCATATGTGTGTACCTATATGTGATTTATTATGCTATGGTGGCATCCCTTTCATTGAGTATTAGATGACTCACCCCTCTATTGTACCATGTGCAGATAAGTGAAGCTACAAGATTGTGTGGCTAAGTTGTCATTCAAACAGACAAAATGTTGGCATCCAATAGGTTTCCCTTCTTGATGTGTCCACTCCGTTGAGTCCTTCCACTTTCAGTTTTGAAAATGTAAACTTTGGGATTTATGTAGAAATTGCAATGTCGTGTATTAAGTTAATGGTTGAATGATACGAACTTACTATGATGGCCAATGTATGGCCTTATGAACATTTGAAATTATTGATGTATGAACTATGTGCCAAGGGCAAATATCATATGAGTATATGAGTTTGAAAATCCTTGGCAATATGTGTATGATTTTGAATTTTGCGGCTTGATTAAGTCTCACTAGTTTTGCCTGTTTGTCTCATGCATTGGTAATGGCTCCTCAATTTGGGTCGTGACAATGTAAAAATCGAAAGGTGGAGAATTGATGATGTACATGTCGGTACCATGGTGTCGAAAGGCTAGCACTGCAGTGCTGACCCCTCTGGTTGGTGCTAAGGTTTGGGTTAAACAAGGGTGGCACTATAGCATTTTCTTCCTAGCTGTTGTGCAGTCTGCAATGGTCTTTCAACTTTCGATAAGATTTTGACCACAATCCAATCAAAATTGGGTGAAGTGCTAAACATCAAAGTTGTAGCCTTTTCTTTTAAATTTCCAATGGTCTAAGAATCTCATCAATTGGACTTTTGTAGCTCAAATTACACTCATATAACTATAGCATGTTTAGAAATCTCCTTAAGAATCATTGCACAGTTCTTTGCCATTTAAACCCTACATGTTTGCACACGTTCAATAGCAAATGACTAAATCAATAGAGGATAAAAATAGGACTTTTATACTGAAAATAAGCTAAGAAACTCAATTAAAAATACTCAAACATGCATTAAACTAATTAATAAAAAGATGTAAAAACTACATAAAAATGACTAAAAAGCAAGGAGACTTCATTCTTTTTATGCTTAACAAAGTGCAAGATAACTCTATAAAATAGAGTTATCACAAAGGTAGTGATTCATGATAGGTTATGCTTTAACCTTGAAAAGACAATGATTATAAAGGTTATGCTTGAACTTAGTTGAAAAAGGTAACAATTCTAGTGGATTCAAACTCCTTGTAATACCAAAGGAGAAGACATTGGCATTGTCAAGGCTGAACCTCTATAAAAATCATGGCTAAGTGTTTTTCTCTCTTCCCTTCTCTTTTTATCTATTATGGTCACCTTTGCTTGTTTCTACCTTCTTAATTTATGCTTAAAGTTTAAAGCTTTAACTGGTTTTGAGGGAAAGGTGAAAGCTTTAGCTTTAAAATCTAATTCACTCCCCCTTTTAGGCATATTTCACAAGCTTCTTCTAACAATTGATATCAAAGTAGGTTCTCAAGTTTTACAAGTTTAAGCACTTTTGAGAGATCCTTAAAAAGAAGCTTGAAATAACAAACACAGCTCTAACAAACTTTGTGCGAAAAGGCTAGTCAATAATGAGACCTCCACTCTTCATCGGTGAAAACTATCCATTTTAGAGGATGAGGTTTGAAAACTTTATTCAATCTATGGATTTGGATTTTTGGGATATCATTTTGGAAGGACCTCATATTCCCACTAAACTTGTAGATAGTGTTAGGCATATTAAGACAAAGGTTGAATGGGATGATAATGACAGGAAATTGGTTCAACTAAACCATAAAACTGTAACAACCTTGGTTTGTGCACTTAAGGAGAGTGAATTCAATAAGGTGTCCATATGCACTTTAGTTAAGGATATTTAGGACAACTTAGAAATTTGCTATGTGGGAACAAATCAAGTAAAAGAGTCAAAAATTGGTTTATTGACTTTAGATTATGAGCTATTTAATATGGAAGATGAACCCATAAGAGAAATGTATGAAAGGTTCACCAAAATCATAAAGGGATTAAAGGCCTTAGGAAAAGAATTCCTTAATGCATAGCTTGTGAGAAAAAATTACATTGCCTTCCCAAGTCATGAAGACCTAAAGTCATAGCCATAAAAGAGGCTAAAGACTTAAGCAAGCTTAGACTAGATAAGTTGTTAAGATCATTGCTTACCTATGAAATGAAACTCAAACATGAGAATAAGGTCGATGAAGTACTTAAAAGAGAGGTCAAAAGAAAAGACATATCACTTAGAGTAAGAGAAAAATAAAATAGTGTTGATTGTGAAAAAAAAGATGAAAATGAGGAAATAGCTAGGTTGACCAGAAAGTTCAACAAATTTTTAAGAAATAAGCAAGTAGGAAAAAATAGGAGACCTTCTAGAAGAGATTCATTTAGAAGAAATAGAAAAAGAGATATGTCAACAAAAATATGAGGCAAATCATATTATCTGCTATGAGTATGGAAAATTTCGTCACACCAAATATGATTGCCCAAATATCCAAAGAAAACACTCCAAATATCATAAAAAGAACATAATGGTTGCTACCTAAGGTGTTAAGGATGAGTCACAAGACAAAAATAAAGAGGAGGAGAAGTCCAATCTATGCTTCATAGGAATTGATGATCCAAAATTATGCTTCTCAAACATTGCTTCTTATTCATGTGATCTAGATGATAGCTCTTGCTCTTTTGATGAACTTCAAGATGCAAATGATAAGCTAGCGTTTAAGTTTGAGCATATGACCCTAAATTATAGAAAGATTCTCTTTAGACTTGTTAGCTTGAAAATGAATATAGTTTTAATTATGAAAAAATGATTCAAATTGGCAATTACTTTATTTGAAATAATTAACTTTCATACATTTGTTCTTACATGATTACAAGCTTGATTATTTTAGTCATGTGAATTCTTAAAGTAATTAAACTATCACACTCACTTCATAAATGTCTACAAGCTTGAATGACTTAGTTCTATGAATGTTAAACATGCTTGAATGAGTTCTTCTCATGATCTCCCTAACAATTACTCTTAAGATATTTGAAAGTGCAAACTAGGTTCACAAGTGGTGGAGTTTATCTAAAGACATTCAAAGGTGTTTGATCTTCACCAAGGTTGTTTCAAGCCACGGAATTCATTCTCAACTCAACATTTAATCACAAGGAAGATATGGCTAAAGTTACATGCTAAATTGATGAAGAAATTAAAGATCCAAAGGCAAAAATCGATCCTAAAAGCAAGATAAGTTGATCCAATGGTAGAATGGTCGAAGAATGGTTGAAAAATTATGCAGTATAAAAGGCATAGTCAACACTATAATCTCCATAGTCAACCTTGGGCAAGATAGAAATCACGAAGATATGAAGCCATAGTCAACCCTAATAAAGCTATAGTCAACCTTGAGATAGAATACATGCAAAAATAAAGATGTCAACGGGTCGGGTACCCTATAATTTCTAGGTACCCGAACCTTAACCCTATAAAAAATTAACTACCCTAACTTATTAACTACCCGAATAATTTTAAAATTACTACCTTAACCCTAACCCTATTACATTTTTACTACCCTATAATTACCCTAACCCGTTTAAAAATCCGATTAGATTAAAAAATTATTAAAATCTTCATCATAGGTATCCAATTACCCGAACCCGTGTACATATACAATAATATTTTTCTACGTATTTCATATAATTAACTACTATGTAAATTAATAAAAACAAAAATAATAAAATTTAAATTGAAATAATCGCACACAAAGATCTTAAATATTTATACAGCGTGGCGTGGCAAGCTGGCAGCTGGGGAAGAACAAAAGTTGAAGGGCGTGGGGCTTGGGGCAACACAGTGGCAACCTGCAGGGCGTGGCTGTGGCTGGGTGTCTGGGGAGAAAAGAAAGAAGAACGAGCCGAGCGTGGCATGGTGAGCTGTCAACTAGGGAAGAATAAGGGCGTGGGGCTTAGGGAGACACCGAGGCAACCGGCAGGGCGTGGCTGTGGCTGGGCAGTTGGGGAGAAAAGAAAGATGAAGGAGCCGAGCGTGGCATCGTAGGTCGGCAGTTGGGGTCTTGGGGAAGAACAACTGAACAAGGATTGATTCAACTGAAGGAGCGACTACCGACTAGAAGAGAAAAAAGGAAGAAAAAAGGGAGTGGCTAGGGTTTTTATTTTTTAATCTCTCTGTCTTTTTTTTAACATCAATTACATAAACATTTCACATTTCAATTAGGAAATTGTGAAGTAAGTTAATAGTCTTTTTCTAATAAGCACTAAAAAACAAATTTTGTTATATGAATTTTATAATTTTATAAATTATAATTTTTATAATATTAATATAAAATAAAAAATAAATATATATTAAAAGTATTATAGTGCATATACAAAATAGTAATTATATTTTTTATAAATAAATTCAATTTATATAAAATATAGTTATTGAAAGACCTTACAATTTAATTAATAATCATAATTTTATTAATTATATGAATTTGTCCTTAGTTGCATGAAATTTAAAAAAAATAGCTAAGTTTCAAAACTATTCTAATCTCACAACTCCTTTTTAGATAATTAACTTTATATATTATTTAGTAATTAATTTATACAATAGTAATTATATTCTTTATAAATGAACATAATATATAATATAAAGTGTATGTGTTAAAAGACATTACGAGTTTTATATTATAAAGTATATATATTAAAAGTATTATAGTGTATATACAAAATAGTAATTATATTCTTTATAAATGAACCTAATGTATATAAAGTATAGATATTAAAAGACATTACAATTTAATTAATAATTATAATTTAATTAATTATATGAATTTTCTGTTAGTTACATGAAATTTAAAAAAAATAGCTAAGTTTCAAAACTATTCTAATCTCACAACACCTTTTTAGATAATTAACTTTATATATTATTTAGTAATTAATTTATACAATAGTAATTATATTCTTTATAAATGAACATAATATATAATATAAAGTGTATGTGTTAAAAGACATAACAAGTTATATACTATAAAGTGCGTATATATATATATTACAATTAATAATTTTATAAGTTATAATATTTACAATATTAACACAAAATAAAAGATAAATATATTTATATTTAAAGTAATATATTAAAAGTATTATAATGTATATACAAAATAGTAATTATATTCTTTATAAATAAACCCAATGTATATAAAGTGTGGATATTAAAAGACATTACAATTTAATTAATAATCATAATTTTATTAATTAATTTAATTAATTATATGAATTTGCCTTTAGTTACATGAAATTTAGAAAGAATAGCTAAGTTTCAAAACTATTCTAATCTCACAACTTCGTTTTAGATAATTAAGTTTATATATTGTAAATTTATATAAACAAAGGTATATATATTATTTAGTAATTAATTTATATAATAGTAATTATATTCTTTATAAATGAACATGATATATAATATAAAGTGTATGTGTTAAAGACATTACAAGTTATAGTAACTAGAAAGTGTATATCTATAAATATATATATATATATATGTATATATTACAATTAATAATTTTATAAGTTATAATTTTTATAATGTTAACACAAAATAAAAAATAAATATATTTGCATTTAAAGTATATATATACTAAAAGTATTAGTATATATATAATATAGTAATTATATTTCTTATAATATTACTAAATATATATAATATATTTATTTAAAAACATTTCAAATTAATTAATAATCATAGTTTAATGAATTAGTTTAATTAACTATATGAGTTTGTCTTTAATTACACGAAATTAAAAAAATAGTTAGATTCCAAAACTATTTTAAACTTAAAGACTCTCTTTAAGTATATATATTATAAGTTATAACTTTTGTAGTCTTGACTCAAAATAAAAAGTAAATACATTTTTATTAAAAATGTATATAATAGTAATTATATTCCTTTGTAATATGATATGATATTCATATTATTTAAACATAATTAATAATCTAATAATTTTTTTATTTATATATATTCATATCATCACATTAGTTATTTAAGTAACTATATTTTAAATATATTTGTCATTATACAATAAAGGAAACTGTTTGTCATGATGGTTGAGACGATGAGTGCTTCTCTTTTTTGGCGTGGGTTCGAGTCCAGACACCATCAATTTTATTCAATTATTTAAATAATAAAAATATATATAAACGGGTATCTACAAACGAGTTCGGGGCGAGTATTCGCGAAACTCGGTTAAACAATAATTGGGTTTGGCTAACGGGTATCCAAAGTGTGATACTCGAACCCAATTCAGGTAGTGAAATCACTACCCAAACCCATCCTGAACCTATTTATTAAGTACCCTAATCCAGTATAATCGAGTCAGATACCCGTTGACATCCCTATGCAAAAATCAAAGATTTGAGAAGCCATAGTCAACTCTTAAGCCCTTATAGTTGACTATATAAAGCCAAACTTCAAAAATGTAACCTTTCTAGAAGTGGATCGACTAGAGAACTTCCATACTATACTATAGATGACCATTAGACACAAAATACAAAAGGAAAACTGCTAGTTTTTGCCTTTCATAATTTCTAATGGCTCCAAGACTCCTTTAACTATAAAAGGGCCCTCTTGAAGCATTTCAAAGTGAGGAAGAAGAGAGAAAGAGGTGGAACTCTTGAGCATATAAGTCTTGACAAGAAGAGAGAGAAAAGCCAAGTAAAACCTAGCCTTCTTAAGATAAAAACTCTTTGTGCTTTCACTCTAATCCTTATATCCTATCTTTATATCCATTGTAAGGCATTCTTCCTCTATTGTACTAAACTAGCAAAATCAACCTCTTAAAGACACTGTTGCTATTCTTGTAATGGTTTTAACTTAGCCTTGAAAAGTTAGTGTGTGGGTTATGCTTGCTCCTTGTAAAAGGCATTGTAAGGGTTATTGCTTGATCTTGTTAAAAAGCAAGAATCCCTTCATGGATTATGTAAGGTTTATCATTTAATCTCATGAAAACGTCGATGTAAAGATTATCGCTTGATCCCGTTAAAAAGAAAAAGTCCCTTTGTGGATTGTATAAGGATTATCACTTGATCCCGATAAAAAGCAAAAATCTTTTTAGTGGATTGAAAATTCCTTAGTGAGCCAAAGGAGTGGATGTAAGCATTTGATAAAACAGTAACACCCCGTACTTTGCTATGTTGACTAATAGAACATATCGGATACCAATTAAGGTTAATTAGAGTGTTTAAGAATGATGAAGGGTGGAGGGAATATTCTAGAGTAAAATGTTTCACACAGGAAACAATAGCAATTAAATAATAATTTTTTATTGAAGATGAATTAACGATATAAAAAGTGATTCAAAAGTGAATCGGGGTATAATAAGACATTTTGGGTGTCAAGGAGACAAATGAAAAATTTTAGAATAAAATAATATTTTATTAATAAAATAATATCAAAATATTAATATTTTATTCAGTGTAGAAATTTTTTTCCTGAAGAAAGAGTATATCATCAATCTAAGTGGGGGAGAAGTAGAACGAGGAAATTTTAGAGAAAAATGACGTTAATGGGGCTCGCGTGTCTTTATTAAATAAAGTTTCATGGGTAAGTAACTATTTAAATATTATGGTGAAACCGCATTGAAGTATAAACTTGATATTTTATTAATACAAGTGTTAATGAAGAAAAATGGAAAGAAATTGAAATTAAAAGATTATGGGAGGATACAATTAAAAAGGGTGAAAACCTTGGAAGACAAAATGATAATTTTGCCATTAGTTTTGAAATGAAGCTTTGACTCTTCATTCTTATCCCATGGCTGGTTCTTATCTCCAGCCAAAAGATATTTTCTTCCTCACCTTCATGCTCCCACGCCATTTTCAAGCTTCCATGCCATTTTCACCTTGCACCATGCATTTGAAAAGAAAAATGGCTTTGTCTTGCAAGGAAAACCATACTCTTGGAAAGAAAATAGATGAGATCAGTTGGAAGAAAGGGGAAAGGAAAGAAAGAAAGGAGAAAGGAAAGAAAGAAAGGAGAAAGAAAAAGAAAGAAAGGAAGAAAAAGCTTGGTTTTGGTGATTCAAGCAAGGAAGGTAAGGATTCTTGTTTTTAGCTTGAGTAATCTTTGAAAATGAGTTAGTGACTAAGAGAAATGTCTTGTGGCAGCATAGATTGGCTTAATTGGAGAAAAATTGGTGACATACAAGCCAATAAACCCGTGGGTACATGATGGACCCAAAGTGGAAAAGGAAAGCGGTAAGCTTAACACTATGTTTAAAGGCTATGGATAGTTGAATATTGTGAGGAAATAATTGGGCAAGTGTGGTTATCATATGAATGTAAATTGTGGTGCATGTAAACTTAGGAAATGCTTGATGAAATTAGATTTATAATTGTTGCCATATGCGAGGTTATTGGTGTGAAATTGATAGTTGAACTTAATAAATACCATTGGAAAGGATTAATATGTGTGCTGTGTGCTAACGCTATAAACAAGTTGCCGGTACCTATAATCTAAAGAATTACGCAAGCAAAAGATATGAAGAACCTTAGTAAAAACGTGTCAAAATGCAAGTTAGTAGAATGAGGATTCATGATTGAATGAGAAAGAGTAGTGGAAATGATATACACTAAATGTATTGAGTTTAATTTGTTGCTAGGAAAGTTTACCATGGTGGCGTACCGGACTAGGTAACAAGTGACTAGCAAGTAGAAATAGCGAGATACGCACTCGAATCAATAGCGACGAAGCGTCCCGCTATTGTAAGGTGAGTGGGGGGTGCCTATTTCAAAATTACCATAGCTATATAATGTTATACATTTTATAAACATTACTGGATTTCATTAAATGCAATTGTGGAAAGCATTAGCTGTTAGCCCCAATAGGCGATTTCTAAATGGATTTATAACGATTTATACACTGTTATTGTGGAAAGCATGGGCTGGTAGAACTCGTAGGAAATTGTGGATGCAAGTTCTTTTGAAAATTGTTTTGGATATATCTATAGATGAGCTACATACATAAAGTGTTTTAGAAACCGAGAAACAAGCCTTTTATACTATTTTACGATCAAAATCTGTGCCTTGTATCTTTTGTATGATATGCATAGTTAAATGTAATCGTTAAATGATCTAAAAAGCAAGCTTGGAGCACCGGTTTTAGTTCGATCTTTGTATAAGAGAATACACCATGCCTTTTTAGGTGAAAAGAAATTTGAAAGGTTATTGAACCTTGTTTACAAATGGTTTTAAGCAAAAGACTTGGAAACCTCAATTTGATTTTGGAAAATGGTTTTGACAAACTAAGTGCGTCGAGAGTAAATCAACTATCACTTCTGTTAATTATGACCCTCGTGCACGAGTGAGCTCTAGCTAGAGAACCTTTGGGTCGTCGACGGGCAATTAGGTGTGGCGGGGGCCACAACCTGTGATATGTATACGTGACTAGGCCACAAGTGATCCGGTAGAGTAAGACTCCTGGATGTGCGTGGTAGCGACCACTTGATTCTGCGATGTCAGCCAACATCGTGAGACTGCCATGGCTATGGGAATCTAGTTGAGTAAGACTCCTAGATTATTATTATTAAGTGGAAGTGGGTCCACGTGTTGATATTATACTTTCCCACTCGAGAGCCTTGTGAGTTTTTTGACGCATACTCTTTTGCATGGTGGAGAGTTTAGATTTTCTTTACAACTCCCCTAGTTTAAATAAAAGCTTTCCATGCTTACTTGACAATCATGAGTTGGTTTATGTCTTGAACGTCGGTAACGGCCGAGGAGCAGTCGTTACAAAAATCCTTGTGTCTTAATTTACTTTTGTGCATTGTGATTTATTTTTGAAAACTTGTTTTAGAAAAATCATTTACTTTGTTTTTGATATAACTAGGAAATTTATTTTGAAAAAAGTTTGATTTTTACCTGGTGCCTTCATTCTTATTAGTGCTTTATTTTGCTACATCTCATTTCTAAGAATCAATTTCAAAATTTATTGTGCTTTAATTTACTATCTTCACATATTGGTTGGGTTCTTTGCTAAATCATTTTAGCTATCATCACTTGCTTATCTCTTACTTTATTTCAATTGAAAAATGTTTTAAGCATCTCAAAATTGATCATTTGCTTGCATTTAGTTTAGTAGTTTTACTAAAGATTTACATATGCTTGAAAACCCTATTTGAAACCTCTTCCACAAGCTCTGAAATTGATTTACTAGTCAAAGGTCGACTATAAGAATAGCAAAGTTGACCACAAGATGTTCAAATTTTTTTAAATGAGTTCTTCACAAGCATAATCGCCTAGAAACTTTTTATAGTTGACTAAAGTAGTATTTTCTAGTTCTTCAAGTTCAAAACAATTTTTTTTAAAAGTCTGATTTACCTTCCTCTTTGATATTCTTGCCACTTAATCATTGAGCTAACGCTTTTAACAATTGGTATTTGAGCCTTAGTCTCAATTTGCAGGTTTAAACACCTTGAGTAAAGATCCTTATTAGTTCCAAAACATGGCCATAAACTTCATTGTAGAGATTCTTATTGACAAGGGAAAAAGAGATGAAAATTCAAGTGTGCTAAAACAAAGAGGAACAACTTGAAGATTGAATGCATTCTAAACACATAATGAAAATAGGTGACTTCTATAATAAAAATCTTCTTGTGGCTTTTAAGAATTTGATTTGGTTTATAAAGTTGTTTGCCTATTTTTAATTGAAATTTTTTATTTCCTATTCTTTCTTGAATATTGAGTGCACAATTCTTCCTTGAGCTTTATTGATAAATCTTGATCATGTAAAATTAGTTCAAATATGATGCATGTTGTAGATTACATAATCTTGAAGGGAGTATGAATTTAAGATTGATATGCACTTATATTTGAACTTGACTACACCATCATGCTCATTTTCTTTGAGTTTTATTGAGTTTTCTTGATTATGGAATATTGTTTTGATAAAATATCTTCATTTTGAGAATTTGATTTCATATTATTTCTTAGAGGAAAAATGATTTTTAAGCATGACCTTGAATATTAAAGGTTTAATGATATGATGGCAATATGAACTTACATGTTTGATTTGCATTCTCATCTATTCTAGGAGTTTCAACAAGGAAAATTGAGCATAAAAAGTTGATATTTTAATCTTCTTGTGTCTTTGATGTTTAAACCACCTTAACAATCTTGATTTGTATAAAGTTCTTCATTTGATCTTAGAAATGATTTTGATGAAACATCTATCGATAGATACACAGTATCTTTCAAGAGATAGAAACTTGAGGGTTTTTAAAAGGGGATTTTGAAGCCCATCTACCGATAAATGACCTTGATTTATTGATAGATGATGCTGTTTTTAGAAAAAATAAGGGTAAGACTATCTTTTCATGAATCATACTATAAATATATCACATTTATTAAGGTTTGTCAACCCTAAGTCACATTTTTACAAGGTAAACCTCTTCTAAAACCCTCTCAACTCATTTGTAAGCAAAAATCATTTCTTTTAATGGATCTAAGATTACTTTTATGATTTAATGATAAAAATGACATTTTTAAGATTTGAAAACCTTAAAGCCTATATTTTTTATTCTGGAAGTTTTGTTTCTTGGCCTAGAAATTTCTATTGATTGCTAAAGTTCAAGGTTTTTTGGTTTTCTTAAGCATCCAAGCTCACCTAAGGTAAAGACAAATGATTTATTTGTTCCTAAGTATTTTTAGTTAATATAATAGTGGATTTAAGTTAGAAAATTAGATTTAGCTAAATCTGAATAGTTTCGAAAGTGCTAGAAACGGTTAATACAAAATATATGAGTCTAGATAATGATTGTAATGATTGTTCTATGCTAAAAGTGCTTGAAAACTCCATGGATATCATCAAAGCAAAGTTGTGATTGGAGCTAGGGATCGATTCTCCAATAAGGTGAGTGGATACATCACTTTCAAATTATTTTGATATCTAAAGCTAGCATGATGTTTACGAAAGGGATCATTTATGTATGTTGAAATCATTTCTATAAAATGGTTTATCAAAGGATTTAAGTTTCAAGAATGAAAATGATTTTCTAAGAAAATAGATGGTTAGTGATTATGATATGATTGACAATGGTTTTCAAAATGTTTGTGAATCTACTATGAATGTAAATATTCTATTATGTATTAGTTTTCAACAAGGGGGGACAAGCACCTTATTGTTTGAAGCACTCGATTACTCCGATCTTCAAACTAGTGTGTGTACAAGATATGATTTATCATTAATCATAAATGTTATGATGTGTATGTTAGATGTGATGAGGCATGAAATGTATGATGAATTGCATGATGGATTCCCATCTAAGATGCAATGTTATGTATATGATGTATATACCATATACTACATGAGATGATTGAGAAAGTATGATATTGCCATGTAATTAAGTATATGATGTGCATTCCATATACTACTTGAAATGATTGAGAAGGCATGAGGAATGCATGAGATTATGTACATAATGTATTTGTTCATATACTATATGAGATGAGTAAGCTTGCATGTGAAGGACATTCCACATACCTAATGCTATGAGTATGAGAATTGTATAAGTGTGATTGATTCCACTCTCACAAGGTGCAAGAAACGACTTCACTTTTATGATGCATCATAAATGCCTAAGGTGCAATGGGGATATACATTGTTAGCCCAAGGTTGATAGAGGTTAAACCATCACAATGTGTGAGTTTAATGTTAATAGAATGATTATGATTGTTATATTTATGATATGTTGCATATTAAGTTCATTCGAATAATGTTTATGATTTATACTATATGATGGCATGAGAATGTGCTTAGTGAAAAGAGCTGAGCCTTAAAGATAGTCCAAAAAGGAAAAAGAACTTAAAGACTAGAAAAATTGTAAAATTTGACCTAGAAAACAAAGTTTCAAAGGCTATCTATTGATACATGTAGAACATCTATCGATAGATAGCAGACAGAATGCAACAAGAAGCATTCTGCTTTAAATCTATCGATAAATTACACTAATCTATTGATAGATGAATTCCAAAAATATGTGTATTGGCTTGTTTGAAGGCTTTTCAAAGGCAAAAAGTTTTCCAAAGGTTATGTAAACTTGATTACACGCAAAGGTTATTTTAAATCCATTTAAATACCATGTTTCATGAACTTTATGTTTAAATGGTTTATGAATGGCATGAGACTATAAGCGCATGTTTATGAAATACTTTTAGCCCCTAGCTTGTCCCTTTCCCATATCCACTCACAGAGACTTTGTGACTCACATGTTATTTTTCCCCATTTATTGTGTTGCATATTAGTGATAGCATTCTGATAACAACCAATGTCGCAAATACAAATGTCTAATCTTCATTCTTTGGTAGGTGTCTAGCAGTCACTTGATGCCTAGAAGGTCGGTTATGTTCAGTTGAGAAGTTGGTCTTTACTCTACGTTTATGTTTACAAACTATGGACATGTTTATATTAATGTTGCCAATGTTGGGAATTTACATTGATTATGGTATGTATGAGATTATGATGATGGCTTGAGAGCTTGTATGGACACCCGTGGGTGTGGAAAATGTTTAATGTTATTGTGCACTATGATAATGGCACTTGTTGATATATATGCAAATTTTGAGCTTATACAATTAAGTTGAGAAATTCCTTAATTGTATAATGAGTTAATGAAATGTATGCATGATGAAAATGTATGATAATGGATGTTTTGTGATGCTTCCGCATGTGATGATGAATGTTTAAAAGTGTTTAAGATAAAAAGCTTGCTTGGGCCTAACGGGTTATGCTCAATTGGGTCCATGCACATGTCACAACCCCTTCAAGAAATGGGATGTGACATGCTTGTGTTGGTCGGATTATACACGCAAGTGCACGTGGCCGTACAAGTAATATAAAGTAAATCAAGTATCGTTTCCCATAGATATTTGTACCTATTCTTACAAAGTACTAAACTTCTAATAAAATAATCTTATCCAAGCTCTCTATTTGAAAGGATTAAATAACTTAAAAACAATTAATTAATTAACAAAATACAAAATATCACTAAAAGATATTTACCAAAACCTATGATTATGGTGTTTTTCAAAACTTCATTTGAATTAAATCATTTTCCTTAGCTTAGATTAATGGAGTACATGGCTAACCTATAATCCAAATTATGTACATGTCTCTATCAAGATCATACACACATACCTTTTTAAAATAATCCAATTTGTCTATGCAAATTAATTAGAAAAAGTTCATTAGGTCCGTGCTCTAATATGGTTGCCTAAGGTATTTAGGTATATGTCTATCCTAAATATGAAACTATCACCTATCTCCGAAGTGAATCGAACAAAGGCTATTCAAAAGTATGGTCTATTCTAAACTTTCTTTGTCAAGTTCCACTTAGAGATCCACTACATTTCAATTGGTGATCAGGCAGTGAAAAGCATTAAGTACAAAATTGAAATAAACCACATGATTTCCATTAATAATGAAAAGGAAAAATCAAACAATGAAACTACATAATGAAATATCCCATAATCCTACAAAACAAATTTAGTTCACCATCGTATTTATAACAGACATAATTAAATCAAAAGAAAAGATAATTTCTACAACAAAATAACAAGAAATAAATGAAGAGTAAAGAAAAATTAAATCCTCTTTCAATTCTTGATCCTCGATTCCTTTGATTTCTTCTCATTTCTCACGTTGAAAGCCATTTTCTCTTTTCTCAAAAACCACCATTTTTTTATCCCTGAACCTCCCCTCTCAGCTGCTAGGAAAGACTTATTTATAGACATCAAAAAACCCTCAAAACTCATTTCTCAATCGGCTGCACTTCATTAAACCACGTCAAAGCGTTGCGATGCTCTTGACTTATAAAATTTTTTTGCTTGCTTTCCATCAGGCACAAGGGCACACCTCCTTGAGCACTATGGTGCTGACCTCTCAGGTTTTTTTCTGGGAACATCGTTGCTCCTTTGGTCTCTACAGCCTTGAGCTCTACAAGGCCTTAGCATTACCTGCTCTTGTGCTGCCTTGGTGCAGTCTATTGCAATGTCTCATTTTGCAATGCGATTTTCTCCTACCTCAAAGCTGATCTGGGTGAAATGGTAAACATACAAGCTGTACGTCTTTCTCTCAACTTTGCCATGGTCAAAGAATCACATTGATTGGATCTCTGTTACTGAAGTTACAACTAAAACATCGTGACATGTTCAGTAAAAGTTTACATTTGGTCTCCATTGCCTTGTTCACCAACATTCAACTTTAAGCACATGTGAACCTACAATATCAAAGACCAAATAAGCATTGACTTAAATAGAGACTTTTAACATGAATTTGAGTTAAAATTATTTAAATTAAAACATGTCAACATGCTTTGAACTAATTAACTAAAAACCTAAAAACTATCTAAAATTGACTCAAAACATGAGGACTTAGCTATTTTATCATCCCAAAATGTAGCTAATAACTCTATGCAATAGAGCTATCAGACCCCCAAAATTAGCATTTTACTAGTCCTCAAGGAAAACTAAAATAAAGAAAATGAAATAGCATCGTTAAAAACATCAACTCAGCACTCACACCAATTCATTGATGACCTTTAATTTCCTCACCAATTGTCATATTTTCCTAACCCAAGAAAAGCATATATATCATTTAAGTTTACATTTCATTCAAATGTAAGCTCATTTTTAGATGAAATTTCGTGTGTGTGTGTGTGTGAAATTTCTTATAATGAACATCATGCACTTTAGATAAGTTTATGCTCTTGCAAACCTTAAACTAGCTTACAATTTCATAATTTTGCTTTCACCTCTCTCTCCACTAATGTAGGCTCACACTCAACTTAGATCCTTAGGAATTTATTCGGCTTGTAATGTATGGTTAAGGTGTCACAGCCCAATTTTCGGGCCATGAACAAGGCATGGACCCAACAGGCATAACCCACTAAGCCCAAGCAAGCCTTATTATATGATCCTGTTCATCATTCTATCAATCTCATTTCTTAATTCTTAATTATAAGTGTTCCCATAATATATCATAACAACCAAATACTTATATTTGTATCATCTACTGCCAACTCATAGTGGCAC
Organism: Theobroma cacao; assembly: GCF_053813885.1. Classification (NCBI taxonomy): domain Eukaryota; kingdom Viridiplantae; phylum Streptophyta; class Magnoliopsida; order Malvales; family Malvaceae; genus Theobroma; species Theobroma cacao. Next base: position 15,000,414 of record NC_142640.1, read on the forward strand.
CATCAACCCAAATATACATATATTGTTTATAACATAAATCTTAGCAATTTACATCAGGTGAACATATACACATGCAGAGGACCCTTGACTACCAGCGGAGTGACTCTGGGTATAGGTATGGCTACTGAATGCCACGGTACCTACCAAAAGGTGAATACAAGTGGACACCTTGATCTAGGCCCTAACTGCCTCTAAATCTGAAAACATGAAGTTGAAAAGATTAAGTATAAACCTATTGAGTGAACATAAGAAGGGAACAAGCATTAATACGAGAAGTTTTAGAAAACATGATGCACTTGTGTTGAAAGCAATGCAATTTAGCTCAATTTCTTGTTAAAAGCTCTTAATTCAACTCTTGATCATTTAGTGCCTTTGTATTGAAAGATCCATGATCAATAAAGAAGTTAAGGAGTGAAAGTACAGTAGAATTCAAGCAAGGCAAGCATAGCAAAGCGAATCTCGCTGCAGCGAACTTCAGAGCAAACTTTTAAATAAATAACTCGAGAGTTTATTACTGCAATGAGAATGCATTTTCGTTGCAGTGAAAATCCAAGCAGGCATTTTACCTAACCACCCGAGTGTTTCTCACTACAGCAAGAATGCATTTTTGCTGTAGCGAAATTCTAGGCTAGTCAAGCCCCCAAGACCCTAGAATTTCTTGCTGCAGCAAGAAACAGGGCAATGAAACTAAAAGAATTTTGGTCACAACGAAAACCCATTTTTGCTGCAATGAAAATTAATTAGAAAACATTTGTCAAATATTAACATTCAATATTCAATGCAAACACATAATACTTTCCCTAACCTCTCTATGTATGTGTATACATGTATACAACTCCTATCTCACTAGCTCATGTGCACTTCCACACCGCACATAGCTAGAATCATCTTGTGCACTCCCACACCGCACAAGGCAATATCATCATGTGCACCCCACATCGCACATGGCATATGTCATCAGTGTGTGCACTCACACAACACACCACTATCACGCACATGGCATATATCATTAGTGTGTCCACTCACACCACACACCACTATCACCGTCATGTGCACTCCCACACTGCCCACACATGATTACAATTGTCACCCAATAGTGCCATTCAATGCATACATACACATCAACACAATGTAGAAACACATGAACTAATCACATTGCACATTTCACAATATAAGATCATTTCATCAAGGGCTTGTTCCCATGCAAATTTTAAAGAAAAACCAATAAAATATTTCAAGTGGTTCAATCAAACATATAATCATTTATTCCAAAACATTTTAATGCAAGTTCACTCACATCTTTGTTGATTCCTTGATTGATTTCAACTTCGATTATTGTTCCAAATAGAGATATGGGGTCTCGTTGGAACCTATCACACATAATAGCACCACACCAACTCAATTGACATGAATATTATTTCGAAAGCTATTTTTTAAATCAAGTTTTGCTAGTTATTCCTAACTAGCTTGCAATTACCATTTAATTGGCTATTTATTCACACTACTCTAATCACACTAAAAATAATCATGTAACCTTCAACAATAAAACAACCCACAATTCTAATCATTGGCCATTCATCAACAACTTAAAATCAAACCTAACTCACTACTCACCTTGGTGGTTTTGTAGTTGAATTCCTTTTCAAGAGTTTGTCAAGCTATTATGGAAAGCCTTTTTCTTACTCTAAAATGTCTAGCTAGTGAGAAAAAGTATTGAGGAAAGACTTTTGAGGGTTCTTGAGGTGTAAAAGTGAAAGAGCACAAAGAATCCTATGAAAAAAATGTACCAAAGCATGAGAATTGAAGTTACTTTGAGAAAGTTATGGAAATTTCAAGGGGTAGCTTCCATGGAAGATGGGAAACGTTTAGTGAGGAAGGAGGGGAAGAAGAAGAAGAAGTTGTTGAAAGTGAGGAGAAAGTGCTGGAAAATTGGATATTTACCCTATAGTTGACTAAAGTTCCATTTATTTATAAAAATGCCATTGCATAGTTGACTTTGCCTTCTTCTTCCCTTTTGGCTTAGACATTTTACTCTTTTAACCCTAAGAAAAGGTCCACAAGAGATTAGAGGCACTCGGGTTCATGAAAACTTTAAAATTTAGGTTCGAGACCCAAAATGACCATTTTACCCCTACCATGGAAATTATCATTATTTTTATTTTCTCCATTTATTTCATTATGATATGCATCATTCATTTATTCCTTAGGTCTACTTAGACCTTAATAACATTAGAAAAACCCACTTCTAGGAGATCACCAAGAAAATGACAAAACTACCCATAATCTGTGTCATTGTGTCTACCTCTGTCACACGTCTATGAAGGTTAAGGTTTCACATAAGGTTGGAGTAGGATTTAGGATATTATGTTGCTCAAATAACCCTAAGCACATAATTGTTCTAGGACCTATATAGCCTTGTTTTTCTTTCTTTAACAAGTACACCTTCATCTTTCATTTCACTTTCATTCATCAACCACATTTGTTTTATTCTCAATTCATCACCCCCAAACTTGTTTATTTCAATGATGGTGGTGTGAATACTTCACATCAAATTTTAAAATTTTTTTTATTTCATCTTTTCCACCTTTTCATAAAAAATGCAATATATTTCCTAAAACAATGTACATGCTTACGAAAGAGGGGTGTAGACTTGGAAAATTTATTTAAAGGCTAAGCTTACTTGTTTATGGTTGACAACAAAAAGGAAAAATTTCTTCGCTCATAGGAATATTCTAGGGATAATATCTAATTGGGTTAGCTCGAAAGGCTTAGTTGATTTAACAATGGCTTAGGTCATTTCCTAGTTAAGTGTCTCTTAATATTTCACCTCAAGAAAAATTAAACAAATTCTAAAAGTCCAAACCAAGTCTAAGAGTTCACATTCATATAATCATTTTCTAAATGTACATAATATTTCAATATAAGAGATAAAGTGCTCAATTGTGGAAATTTCATCCTACAATGTTGCTACGCATAAGAATTCAACATACTATGTCAACTCAACTCATGCTTACTAAAAGCAAAAGAATAGCAAGACAACTAGATTTCATCATTGGATAGGCAAGTCAATTTCATGGTGCATTTACTCTAGTTTCATTTTTCACACATTCATAACTTAACAGGCATAGAAAATAAAAGAAAATACATAAATAAATTAAGCATAAAAAAATAAAAAGTTCAAATCCCCCTAAACTTGAAGTTAATATTGTCCTTAATGTTATAAAAAGTAAAGAAAGAGAAACTCCCTTAAGCTTGCAAACAAAGTCAATCATCATCCTCCTTTGCAGCAACATCATCATCCTCATATCGGGTAAGATCGATGGGCAGTGTAGGGACAGTAGCCATGTCCATGCTAGCATGCTCAGCATATGCCCTCATCGTCTCCTTAATAACTTTAAAACACTCTGCCTGATGGTCCAAACGATGCTCATTCTTTTCTATTCGCTGAGGCATATAGAAATTTTGGGTATGCCATGATGGTTGAGGTGTAGTTAATGAACTACCTCTAATAGCAGTGTACTCATGCATGCGAAACCTGTGGATGATTCCACTATCCAATGGAATCTTCGAATGTAGCAACTCTTCATTGGGTGACCAAACTGTGCTTGCTTGATGGCATAAGGTAATTATCTGGATGGATACCACAATTCGTCACATGGTGAATAGGCTAACATGATAATGGTTTTGAAGATCAATTGTCCAATGTCAATATTTTCAGTCATAATGGTGTACAAAAGAATTGCTCAATCCTTGGTCACATCACTCATGTGTTTCAAAGTGTCACGACCCAAATTTCAGGCCATGATCGGTGCATGGGCCCAATAGACGTAGCCCAGTAAGCCCAAGCAAGCCTATTTACATGACTCCATTCATCGATTTCATTATTCGTTCTGACAATTGTATTTCATAATTTTCACTAACGAGTATGTCAATACTTTTCTATCGACTATATATTCACATTTATATGATTCAAAATAATGTCATCCGTGCCATTACATAGTGGCAACATTAATCAATATAAACATTTATTCATTTAAGATATATATATACATGTCTTAACAATTTACATCAGGGCACGTGTGTTCAACAAAAAGGACTCTAGACTTTCAGCGGAGCAACCATAGCAAAGGTGCAGCTACAGAATGCCATTGCTACCTACCAACAGATGGATACAAGTCTATTGGGACACCTCGACCTAGTTACCCACTGCCTCTTGATCTGAAAACATGAAGTTGAAAATGGTTAGTATAAAACCAGTGAGTGAACAAGGAAGGGAACAAGCAAACAATGGGGAAGACTTAAAGAAATCATGATGCATTTATCTTTAAAACAATGCAATTTAGTTTAATTATTATTAAAAACCCTCATGTAAACCCTAACTGAGTAAATCACTTGATGAAAAAGGTCCATGCACAACAAAGGTTTTGAAGAGTGAAAACTTTAGTAGCATTCATGCAATTCAAGTCAAGTAAACGACGGGTCCTCGCTGCAGCGATATTGGCTCAAATTATCAACTGACCAAGGGTTTCTCACCAAACCTCCTAATTTCAAATTTAATTCATTAATTCCTTAATGTTGGAAGTCCATGCTCAACTATGGTATCAAAGAAGTAGAAAATAGGGCAGCAATCGAACAAGGTAAAAAGCAAGACAGAAAGTTTCTCTCTGTAGAGAGAATGAATCTCGCTGCAGTGAAATTCATGCCATAAAACAGAAAGTTTCTCGCTACAGCTAGATTCATTCTCGCTGCAGTGAGAAGCTTCAGCAAGTTTCTCGCTGCAACGAGAATGCATTTTCGCTACAGCGAGAACCAGGTCTGGTAAAAACCCTCAAAATTAGAAAGTTTCTCATTGCAGCGAGAAACAGAGCACTAAGAAAAGGTCTCCATTCCCTTAAAAAAAGGCCATCCTGCTGAAATGACAAAAGCAATATGAAACACAAATAAATTGCCAAAGTTCAACATGTCAAATTTTCACATGCATTACAACCATATACAATATTCATGAGCTTTTGATAACACACATAGCTATGTATGTATATATATATATATATATATATCAATCATCATGCACACCCTCCCATCATCATCAGCTCATATGCACTCCCCACTAGCACATGGTTGGGTCAGCATCGGCTTATACACACTCCCACTTGCATATAACCAGGTCAATATCATCACACAAAAGGAACATTTAATGCATATTATACATATCAACATATTGCTATAACACATGAACCATTTATATGGCACATTTTCACAAGATAAAAACATTCACCAAATGCTTGTTCCCTAGGTAGATTTTTAAAGAAAAATTGGATAAATTCATTCAAATGTTTTGTGTAAACACATACATATTCCCAAAACAAATTTTGAAATACGAGTTCACTCATCGGTATTTGTTAAATCCTTACTCAACTCCAACTTCCTCTATTGGTTCAAATGAGGCGATAGGGCTTTGTTAGAACCTATCATCTCATTAGCACCCCAATTAAGTCAATTCACATACTTATAAATTCTAAAAGCTTTCTCTTAGATAGCTTCCCCTTGCCATTTAGGTGGCTATCTAGTTCACTATCCTAGTCACTCTAAAGTGAATGAACAACCTCAACTACTAAAACACTCACAAGTCTAAACACTAATCATTTTCAACACTAAAATCAATTCTAATTCACTACTCACCTTGGTAGCTTGTATTTGAAATTCTTTCCAAAAACTTTCAAACAAATATTGAAGCTCCATCTTTCTCTCTCTAAAACACCTAACTAATGAAAGAATGTATGGAAATAAGATTTTCAAGGGTTTTAAAGTGAGAAAGTGAAAGAGTACAAGGGTTTTATGCAAAAGTTCAGAAAAGCTTGAAAATTTGAGCTATTTTGAGGAAGGTTATGGAGCTTTCTTATCAACCTTTCATGGAGGATGAAAGCAATGTGAGATGAGAGGAACAAGAAGAAGAAACGCTGCTAGAGAATGAAGAAGCTGCTAGAAGAAAAAGACATTTATAGCTCAATCTTATCCACTCCACTTAAATTACGAAAATACCCTCAACTAGTTAGCTTGTTCTCCTCTAACCCCTTATGCAATCTTTTTACTCTTTTGACATTGAAACAAAGTCCATAATGGTCTAGAAATGCTCGGGTTTGCGAAACTTAAAAGTTTTGACCCGAGATAAAAAATAACCATTTTACCCTTATCGTGGAAATCATCATCATTTTTATTTCCTTTGTCATTTTACCCTTATTTTATCATTAATTTATGCCTTAGGCCTACTTAGGCTATAATATTGTTTAAAACTTACTTTTAAGGGCTTACTAAGGAAATGATGAAATTACCCCTGATCAGGGATATCGCGTCTACTTCTATCTATGAATTTATAAAAGTCAAAGTTTCACACAAAGATAGCAGCTTTATGGCCAAGAAATGGTATTGCACCTTGTAGTCATTGTCCAGGGCATTAGCTTTGAACAAAATTAGGACACCCTTGTGCATTTTCCATTTAGTACTTAGAATTCTAAGATGCCCTAGAACTTCATCCAAATAGACATCGCCATTCACAAATTGGTCATATTCGTTGTTCTGAATGTCAAGTATATTGTAGAATAGATTAATAGTATAAGAATTAAAAAGTACCTGATGACCTTGAATGAAGGCATGCCCATTGTCATGCTCAACAACATTAGCATAGAATTCTCGAACCTCAAGCATTACTACAGCTTCTGGCTGGGCACAAAATTTCTCCCATTGGTGTGCATCGATTATGTTGTAAATGTCAACATAGAGGCCTCTTCGAACATCTATACCACATTCTAGAACTAGCACTTTTTGCTCTAATGATTAGGTATGGCGCATCTCATCCACAGCCAAAATAAATTCGTTAGGATTAAAATTCTACCCACTTTCATTTGCACGTGTCCTCTTCTTTAGTGCCATGGTAAATATCTAAGTACCCAAGCAATAAACAACACACTTTTGACCACAACTAGTTAGTATACATTATAAAAAAAATTGAGCAACATGGACAAAATATTTTATACTAACTATTCAACTCTTCTGTAATATCAATAAGACTAATTTTACTATCCATCAAATTCAAATTCAAAGTGCAAAAAGTTAGAGTTATGTAGTGTACCTATTTATGTACAAAACTTAAAAATTAATGAAACCCATATACTACATTATTAAATCTAACATATACCCATTAATTCTAAGCAACACCCATTTTCAAAACACAACACCAATCTAGCATATACCTACGATTTCTTTTTGTTTCTCATGTTAAAAGCCTTTTTCTTTTCTCTCAAAAACGGTCGTTCTTTGCTTTTTGAACCTCCCATCTCAGTTCTTAAAAAAGACCTATTTATAGCCACCCAAAAACCTTAAAAACTCATTTCTTGATTTGCTATACTTCATTAATCCACATCAAAGTGTCACAACCATGCTCTAAGGGCATTGTGGCACTCCTAACTTATAAAATTGTTTTGCTTACTTTCCATCTAGCACCAAGGTGCTCCTCCTTAGGCCTTGTGGCACTAAACTCTTAGGTATTTTTTATGAGAGCATTGATTCTCCCTTGGGCGTTCCAGCCTTGAGCTTTACAAGGTTGCGATGCTGCCTGCTCTTATGTTGCCTTGGTGCAGTTTATTATAGTGCCTCATCTTGCAACACGATTTTCTCATACCTCAAGGCTGATCTAAGTGAAATAGTAAATGTGAAAGTTGTAGGTCTACCTCACAGTTTTGCATTGATCCAAGAATCACATTGATTGGATCTTTGTAGCTCAAGTTATGACCAAAACATGGCTACATGTTCAATAGAAGTATGCACTTGGTCTCCATTGCCCATTCACCAACATTCAACTTTAAGCACATGTGAACCCACAATATCAAAGACCAAATCCAAATTGACTTAAATAGAGACTTTCAACATGAATATGATCTAAAATTACTAAAATTAAAGTACCTTAACATGCTTTGAACTAATTAACTAAAAACCTAAAAACTATCTAAACTTTGCTCAAAACATAAGGACTTAGCTATTTTATCATCCCCAAATGTTGCTAAATAACTCTATATAACAAAGTTATCAGCTTGCACAAATACCTACCTTAATTGAGTCACAATATGTCTATAGTAATCAATTAAAAAAGGTTCATTAAGCTAGTGTTATAATTTGGCTATGTATGGCATTTAGGCGTATGTCTATCCTAATTGTGAATCAGATCACCTAAGTGATGTGAACATATACTATTCAAATCTTAGTCCAATTTAAAATTACTCTGTCGAGTCTCATCTAGATTTACAAATCATTCAAATGTTGGCCAGACAATCCAAAGCATTACGAACAGATTTAAATAAACAAAATCGTACCCATTCATATTAAATAAAAGAGAAACAAATATTCAAATTGCACATTAAAATTTACCATAATCCTAGAAAGATAGTTTAGCTCATAATATCTAATAAAAACATTATCCAAAGAAAATTAGCCGTTAATCTAAGTAAAAAAAATTAAGAGAAACACAAAATTAGAAAGAAAAACTATTAACTGAAGTTTTTCAATCTCAATTCTCTTTCAAAATTTTCTTGCTTTCTTGCTTTGTTTTTGGTTTTTTTCTCTAGAATAGTTGCTATTGTCGATTTTGTACAAGCAAGTATACGTACTGCTTAAGTAATATACAAGTGAGTCGAGCATAATTTCCTATAGAGATTTGCTCTTAAACTTTCACTTAGTATTAAATTTCAAACAAAATTAGTCCTATAAAAGCACTTGATTTTTAACACTTAATTAATGTGAAATTTACTACTGAAATCTAGTAAAGATATAAACTAATCTTTTCCTTTAAACTTAGCTTACAAGGGTGAATGGCTAACCTAGAACCCAATTTTATGTACAAGTCTCTCTCGAAATTCTTGCACAAATACTTTCCAAAATTAATCCCATAGGTCTATGCAAATTAGTTAAGAAAATCATGTTAAATTATGTTCTAATTTAGCTACCTATGGTATTTAGCTATATGTCTATCCTAAATACAAATGTGAAACCTCAACCTTCATAGACGTGTAACTCGAGGTGGAACTTATGTTTAAAAGTTTAATTTGAGCTAATGATGCTAGTTTTACATTACTTATAATTATTTTATGTCGTTATCGGAGTAGGATCAAAAATAATTTTAATTAGTGAAGAAAGGTGCATAATGAACAGTAGCCCTATTTGCATATGTTTCAGTTTTTCAAGTATATCTCCCACTAAAGAAGTTCAAATAACATGATTTTTAAACCATTAAAAAGCTAAAAGGCAGGGCCACAACTTTGATGTTTACCACCATGCCCAGTTTTGACGAGAAGGTGGTCAAAATCTTTGTCGAAGTGAAAGGACTACGCTAGAAGAACCGAAATTGGCAAAATGTTAAAGGCCGTGGCGCTGGAAATTTAGAGTTGCGGCCTTCATCGTAAATTTTACAAATAACAAGATTTTGGGGTTTTGAAGTTAAGACTTTTGGGGGCTACTTAAGGGACCTCTTTCAGAGGATTTTGGACCTTTCCCTAGTGTCAAAAGAGTAAAAGATTTCACAAGAACAAGAGGAAGACAAGTGGCATTGCTAAGGGCATTATGGTAATTTTATGAACAATTGGATAAGTTTTAACTATAAATATCTTTATTCTCCAGCACCTTCCTCAGATTTTCAGCACTTCATCTTCTTCTTTTTCCTCTCATCCCACATTTCTTCACCTTTCATGTGAGTACTCTTTAAGCTTCCATAACTCTCTCAAGTTAGCCTTCAATTTTATGCTTTTGTGCATTTTTTTTATAGAACCTCTTATGCTCTTTCACCTTAAAACCCTTGAAATGTCTTAGATCAATAGTTTCTCTCACTAACTTGGGTTTAAGAGAGAGAAAGAAAGACCTTCTATAATAGTTTGGGAATTCTTGAGGAGATATTCAATTGCAAATCTAGCAAGGTGAGCATTGAAATTGAGTTGATATTTTAGTTGTTGAGAATGATTAATAGTTAGATTTATGAGTGTTATGTAGTTGAGGTAGTTTATTCATTTTGGTATGATTTTAATAGTGCAAATAAATAGTCACTTGATAGTAGTTGGAAGCTAGTTGGGAATAACTAGTGGAACATGATTTAAGAGATAGCTTTTAGAATTATGGTTATGTGATTGAGTTGATTGTGATGCTAATGTGTGATAGGCTCCACCGAAAGCCCACATCACCATTCGAGGCATTAGTGGAAGTTGGAGCTACTTTAAGAATCAACAAAGACAGGTAAGTGAACTTGCATTTCAAAACTGTTTTAGGATATGTGAATGTATTTGGACAAATATTTTGAATGATTTATCTAATTCTCTTTAAAAAAAAATGCCTGGGAACAAGCCCTTATTAAATGTCTTTATGATGTGAAATGGAAAGTGTGATGAATCCATGTGTTTCTGTATAATGTTGATATATATATATATATGTATAGTACATTGATAGATAATATTGTGTAATGGATATAAGCGTGTGTGTGCACGATGTGGGGGCATGCACATACCGGTAATGACAGCGGTGAGGTAGGCGGCTGATGATATTGCCCGTGTGCACGATTTGGGAGGATGTACACGACGGCATTAGATGTGCATGATGTAGGGGGATGCACATGATGACTCCAACTATGTGCACGATGTGGGGGGATGCACATGAGCTGGGGAGGCGGTGGATGTATATATATACATATATGTTTGCATATGTTCACATGTATTAATGCAATAAAGATTTTATGAATAACATGTGTGACTATAATGTATGTGGAATTCTGCTTGCTGAACCTTGAGCATTTTTTTTTAGTGTTCCAAATTGATTTGCATTGCAGTGAATGGTTTATTTGGGATGAAAGGAAGTCTTTCTTGTTGCTCTATTTCTCGCTGCAGCGAGAATGAAACTTTCTGTTCCGCTTATCATTTGGCGGGTTTTTGCCATAGTTTCCACTTCTCCAATTTCATGTTGAATATGAATTCTTTATCATCACATGATTTATCAACCAAGGGTTAAATTGAGGGTTTTAATAAGGACTTCAGCTAAAGTGCATTGTTTTCAAATAAGTGCATTATGATTTCAAACTTTTTCTTATTATATTACTTGTTCCCTTCATATGTTCACTCACTAGGTTTATACTCATCGTTTTCAACTTCATGTTTTCACTAGAAACTAGGTTGAGGTGTCTTCGTATATTCAACCCTTGGTAGGTGTCTCAGCATTCAGTAGCTGTACATTAGTCTGAGTCTCTCTGTTGGAAATCGAGTCTTCTTTTCGATATGTATGGTCAAACCTGATGGAAATTGTTAAGACATATATTTTAGACAATGTATGTATATTTGAATAGGTATGTCACTAAGAGTTGAAAATGGTTAGCATTATTTTGGTCTAAAAGTACAAAATGTGACTTTAGTAACTTTGATGGAATAATGAGCAGGATAATAGAGATAGGCTTGCTTGGGATTAATGGACTACGTCCATTGAGTCCATGTGCCGGTCACGACTTGGAAATCAGGTTGTGACAGATTAAATTTTAATGTGAAACCTCGACCTTCATAGATGCGTAACTCGAGGTGGAACTTATATTTAAAGGTTTAATTTGAGCTAATGATACTAGTTTTACTTTACTTATAATTATTTTATGTCGTTATAGGAGTAGGATCAAAAATAATTTTAAGTGGTGAAGAAAAGTGCATAATGAACAGTAGCCCTATTTGCATATGTTTCGGTTTTTCAAGTATATCTTTTACTACAGAAGTTCAAATAACATGATTTTTAAACCATTAGAAAGCTAAGAGGTAGGGCTACAACTTAAATGTTTACCAAAGGCATAGATAGAGTGTTGAGGTATGGAACCAGACTTTATGTGCCTAATGGTGACGGGTTAAGGAGAGAAATATTGGAGGAAGCTCACATGGCAGCCTATGTGGTACATCCAGGGGCTACAAAGATGTATCAAGATTTGAAAGAGGTATATTGGTGGGAAGGACTTAAGAAATATGTAGCTGAGTTTGTATCCAAGTGCTTGGTTTGTCAACAAGTTAAAGTAGAGAATCAAAGGCCTGCATGGCTACTACAGCCATTACTAGTGCCCAAATGGAAGTGGGAGCATATTTCAATGGATTTTGTAACAGGTTTGCCTCGAGCTGGTGGGGGCTATGACTCGATTTGGGTCATAGTAGACCGGTTAATGAAATCAGCTCATTTTCTTTCGGTTAAAACTACATACGGGGTCGCCCAATATGCCTAGCTTTATGTAGACAAGGTAATACGGCTGCATGGCATTCCTGTTTCTATAGTATCTGACAAGAGGGGCACAATTCACTAGTAGGTTATGGGAAAAGTTACAGGAAGTGTTGGGCACTAAGTTGGATTTTAGCACGGCTTTCCACCCTCAAACTGATGGATAGTCTGAATAGACAATACAAATATTGGAAGATATGTTGAGGGCCTGTGTAATAGACCTTGGGGTCAGGTGGGATTGATATCTGCGCTTAGTGGAGTTTGCCTACAACAATAGTTTACAAGCTAGCATCCAAATGGTACCATTTGTAGCGTTATATGGACAGAGGTGCAAGTCACCCATTGGATGGCTAAAGGTGGGAGAAAGGAAACTCTTGGGGCCTGAGTTGGTACAGGACACCACCGAGAAAATACGTATGATTCGTCAAAGGATATTCTCAGCCCAAAGTAGGCAAAAGTCATATGCTGATTACAGATAGAGGAACTTGGAGTTTCAAGTAGGGGATCATTTATTTTTAAAGGTCTCACCAACAAAAGAGGTAATGAGGGTTGGCAAGAAAAAAAAATTGAGCCCTTGATATATAGGACCCTTCGAGATCTTAGAAAGGGTTGGAGCAGTAGTATATCATTTGGCATTACCGCCAGACCTTTCAAATATTCACCCTGTGTTTCATGTGTCAATGCTTAGGAAGTATAACCCAGATCCATCTCACGTAATACAGTATGAAACCATCCAGTTAAGAGATGATTTAACATATAAGGAGCAACCAGTAGCTATCCTTGATAGACAAGTCAAAAAGCTTCGTTCAAAGGAGATAGCCTTAGTGAAGGTGTTATGCGAAACCACACCATCGAAGAGGTAAAATGGGAAGCCTAGGAGAAGATGTGGGCAAAGTATCCACACCTCTAAAATATGTAGAGGTATGCTACTTTATAGTTTGATTTAAATTCGAGGATTGAAATTCTTTTAGTAGAGGAGAATGTGAAACCTCGACCTTCATAGACGCGTAACTCAAGGTGAAACTTATGTTTAAAGGTTTAATTTGAGCTAATGATTCTATTTTTACGTTACTTATAATTATTTTATGTCGTTATAGGAGTAGGATCAAAAATAATTTTAATTGGTGAAGAAAGGTGCATATCGAATAGTAGCCCTATTTGCATATGTTTCAGTTTTTCAAGTATATCTCCCACTACATAATTTTAAATAACATGATTTTTAAACCATTAAAAAGATAAAAGGTAGGGCTACAACTTTAATGTTTACCACTATGCCCAGTTTTGATGAAAAGGTAGTCAAAATCTTTGTCGAAGTTAAACAACTATGCTAGAAGAACCAAAATTGGCAGAATGTTTGAGCACCGTGGTGTTGGAAATTTAGAGCTTCGGCCCTCATCGTAAATTTTACAAATACGAAGATTTTAGGGTTTTGAAGCTAGGACTTTTGGGGGCTACTTAAGGGACCTCTTTCAGAGGATTTTGGACCTTTTCCTAGTGTCAAAAGAGTAAAAGATTTCACAAGAACAAGAGGAAGACAAGTGGCATTGCTAAGGGCATTATTGTAATTTTATGAATAATTGGATAAGTTTTAACTATAAATATCTTCATTCTCCAACACCTGCCTCAGATTTCCAACATTTCATCTTCTTCTTCTTCCTCTCATCTCACATTTCTTCACCTTTCATGGGAGTACTCTTCAAGCTTCCATAACTCTCTCAAGTTAGCCTTCATTTTCATGCTTTTGTGCATTTTTTTTATAGAACCTCTTATGCTCTTTCACTCTTTCACCTTAAAACACTTGAAATGTCTTAGATCAATACTTTCTCTCATTAACTAGGGTTTTAGAGAGAGAAAAAAAGACCTTCTATAATAGTTTGGGAATTCTTGAGGAGATATTCAATTGCAAATCTAGCAAGGTGAGCATTGAAATTGAGTTGATATTTTAGTTGTTGAGAATTATTAATAGTTAGATTTATGAGTGTTGTGTAGTTAAGGTAGTTTATTCATTTTGGTGCGATTATAATAGTGCAAATAAATAGCCACTTGATGGTACTTCAAAGCTGGTTAGGAATAACTAGTGGAACATGATTTAGGAGATAGCTTTTAGAATTATGGTTATGTAATTAAGTTGATTATGATGCTAATGTGTGATAGGCTCAACCAAAAGCCCACATCACCATTCGGGGCATTAGTGGAAGTTGGAGCTGCTTTAAGAATCAACAAAAACAAGTGAGTGAACTTGCATTTTAAAACTATTTTGGGATATGTGAATGTATTTGGACAAATATTTTGAATGATTTATCCAATTCTCTTTCAAAAAAAAAATGCTTGGGAACAAGCCCTTATGAAATGTCTTTATGATGTGAAATGGAAAGTGTAATGAATCCATGTGTTTCGATATAATGTTGATATATATATATGTATAGTACATTGATAGATAATATTGTGTAATGGATATAACCGTGTGTGTGCATGATGTGAGGGGATGCACATACTGGTAATGACGGTGGTGAGGTAGGCGGATGATGATATTGCCCGTGTGCACGATGTGGGGGGATGTACACGACGACATTAGATGTGCACGATGTGGAGGGATGCACACGATGACTCCAACTATGTGCACGATGTGGGGGGATGCACATGAGCTGGGGGGGCAGTGGACGTATATGCATACATATATGTTTGCATATGTTCACATTTATTAATGTAATAAAGATTTTATGAATAACATGTGTGACTATAATGTATGTGGAATCCTGCTTGCTGAACCTTGAGCATTTTTTTTAGTGTTCCAAGTTGATTTGCATTGCAGTGAAATGGTTTATTTGGGATGAAAGGAAGTCTTTTTTGTTGCTTTGTTTCTCACTGCAGCGAGAATGAAACTTTCCATTTCGCTTATCATTTGGTGGGTTTTTGCCATATTTTCCACTTCTCCAATTTCATGTTGAATATGAATTCTCTATCATCACATGATTTATCAACCAAGGGTTAAATTGAGGGTTTTAATAAGGATTTAAGCTTAAGTGCATCGTTTTCAAATAAGTGCATTATGATTTCAAACTTTTTCTCATTATATTGCTTGTTTCCTTCATATGTTCACTCATTGGGTTTATACTCATCGTTTTTAACTTCATATTTTCAGCTGGTAACTAGGTCAAGGTGTCTTCGTGTATTCGACCCTTGGTAGGTGTCTCGACATTTAGTAGCTGTACATTCGTCTGAGTCTCTCCGCTGGAAATTAAGTCTTTTTTTCAATATGTATCGTTAAACCTGATGTAAATTGTTAAGACATATATTTTAGACAATGTATGTATATTTGGATTGGTATGTCACTAAGAGTCGGAAATGGTTAGCATTATTTTGGTCCGAAATTACAAAATGTGACTTTAGTAACTTTGATGGAATAATGAGCAGGATAACAGAGATAGGCTTGCTTGGGCTTGATGGACTACGTACATGGAGTCCATGCACTGATCACGGCTTGAAAATCGAGTCGTGACAACAAATCTATCGCCCAACCCCTATGTGAATTTAACAGAAGTGTGAGATCCCAACCTTTATAGGCTTGTAACTAAGCGTAGATGTAATAACACGAGCTAGGGGTAGTTTTGTGATTTCTTCTAATAGCTCCCAAAAGAAAGTTTTATGATATTTTAAGGTCTAAATAGGCATAAAACGGCATAAATGATGTGTAATGATGAAAACACGAAGAAAACTAAAAGTTTCAATAATTTTCACAATAAGGGCAAAATCGTTATTTTTTACCTCGGGTTAAAATTTTAAAGTTTTCATGAACCCGGGTATATTTAGACCATTATGGACTTGGCCTCAGTGTTAAAAGAGTAAAAAGATTTCATAAAGGGTTGGAGAAGGACAAGCTAACTTACTAAGGTCATTTTCGTAATTTTCAAAGGAGTGGATAAGCTTGGGCTATAAATATCTTTTCCTTCCAGCAGCTTCTTGAATTTCCAGCAGCTTCTTCTTCTTATTCTCTTCCCATCTCACGTTGCTTCCATTCTCCATGGAGACTTGATGTGAAGCTTTCATAATTTTCTCTCTCTAGCTCTAATTTTCATACTTTTGTGTTTTTTTGACAATAACCCTTGTATTCTTTCACTCTCTCACTTTAAAACCCTTGAAAAATCTTATTTCCATACTCTCTCTCACTAGTTAGGTGTTTTAGAGAGAGAGAGAGAGAGGAAGCTTTACAATAGTTTGGAGAATTGTTGGAAAGAATTTCAAAATTTTAAAGCTATTAAGGTGAGTAGTAAATTTGAGTTGAAATTTTAGTGTTAAGAATGACTAGAGATTTGATTTGTGAATATTTTGTAGTTGAGACTGTTAATTCACTTTGGAATGATAGGATACTGAAAATGGATAGCCATTTAATGACAATTTAAAGTAAGCTAAGAGAAAGCTTTTGGACTCTATAAGTATGTGAATTAACATAATTGTGATGTTAATGTGATTGTAGGTTCCAACGAAGTTCCATCCTTCCAATTGGACCATTAAGGAAATTAGAGTCGGTTAAAGGCTCAATAAACACCGGTGAGTGGATTTGCATTTCAAAAATTGTTTTGGGAATGTAAACTTATTTGCACTATATACTTGAATGATTTTATTCAACTTTCTTTAAAAAAGAGTCCTTTGGGAACAAGCCTTTGATAAATTGATTTTATTTTGTGACATGTGGCTCTTATGGATGGTTGAACTGCTACACTATGTTGATATATATATACGAATAATGTTCTGTATTGATATTGACCCGGCTATGTGCGAGTAGGAGAGCACATAAGCCATTGCTGACCCGGCTATGTGCGAGAGGGAGTGCGCATAAGCCGTTGAATATGAGATGATGATGATGGGAGGGTGTACATGATGATTGTTATATATATATATATACATATATGGTATATGGTTGTAATACAAAAATGTGAGCATTTGAATTATTGAAATTTGGGAGTTTATATGTGTTACATGTTGCTTTTGTTATTTTAGCAGGATGGCTTTGATTTAAAGGAAAAGGAAACATTTTTTTCTCTTAATGTTCTGATTCTCGCTGCAGCAAGAAACTCTCAGGTTTTGAAGGGGTTGGCTGGCCGAAAACTCACTGCAGCGAGAAAAGTACTGCAGCTTTTCGCTGCAATGAGAAACTTTCTGTTTTGAAACCCAAAATTTCACTACAGCGGATTCAATCTCGCTGCCGCAAAAAACTTTCTGTTTTTCTCCTCATTTGGTTCGATTGCTACCCTATTTTCCATTTCTTTGGTACCATAGTTGAGCATGGGCTTCCAACATTAAGGACTAAATGAATTAAGTTTAAAATGAGGAGGTTTGGTGAGAAACCCTCGGCCAGTTAAGAAACCCTCGGCCAAATGATAAATTAAGTCAAGTGTCACTGTAGCAAAAATTCATTCTCGCTGAAGCTACGTTGCAGAGAGAATGCCTTTCCGCTATAATGAGGATCCGTCATTTATTTGACTTGATTTACATGAATGCTATTAAAGTTTTCACTCTCCAAATCTTTTGTTGAGCATGGACTCTTTTCAATAAGTAATTTTTTTCTCATGTGGGGTTTACATGAAAGGTTTAATAAGAACTCAAATAAATTATATTGTTTTGAAAAATGATTGCATTATGATTTCGTTAAACATTCCTTATGGTATGCTTATTCCCTTCTTGTTCACTCACTGGGTTTATACTCACCGTTTTCAACTTCATGTTTTCATATCACGAGGCAACTGGTAACTAGGTCGAAATGTCTTCATATATTCAACCCTTGGTAGGTGTCTCGGCATTCAGTAACTGTACATTCGTCCAAGTCTCTCCGCTGGAAGTCGAGTAATCTTTTGTTGTGTATAGACAAACCTAATGTAAATTATTAAGATACATGTTGGAGACAATGTATATAAAATTGTTTGGTACGCCAGTATGAAGTGGTAATGTTTAATATTATTTTGATCCTAAGTTATGAAATGTGACTTAGCAGTTTATAATGAAATGATGAACACGTTAGATTAATAGGCTTGCTTGGGCTTAGTGGACTACGTCCATTGGGCCCATGCGCCGGTCATGGCCCAGAATTTGGGTCGTGACAATAAGCTATTCAAATCACTAGTTTAGTCTAAACTCCCTCTGTTGAGTTACATATAGACAACCTAATCATTTCAACTAGTGATCAAATAGTGAAAAGCATTAAGCATAGATTTGAATAAACCATCCAATACCCATTAATGTTAAGCAAAGAAAAATCGTATACTCAAACTGCATATTAAAATAACCCATAATCCTAGAAAAAGATATTAGTTCATCATCATTTCTTCAACAAACATCACAGTTTCAAGAGAATAAATCATTACTACAATAAGAGAATAAGAGAGAAATGAAAGACTAGAATGAAGAACAAGGCTACAGTTGATTCACAAACTTCAATCCTTATTGTTCTCTTCTTGTTTCCTCTCTTTGTAGAACCTTTTTCTTTTCTCTCTAACTGTCGTTTCTTTCATCTCTTTGACTTTTCTCTTTAACTGCTAAAAATCACATATTTGTAGCCATCAAAAGCCCTAAAAAATGAAATCCTAAATAGTAGTGTTTTAGTGAAACACGTCAAGCTGCCGTGGCCCTCCTCTTTGGGTGCTGTGACGCTATACACTTAAGTATTTTTTCATTGCCTTCCATCTAGCGCCATGGCCTTCCTCAATGACCATTGTAGCATTAAGCTCTCAAGATTTAGTATGGGAGATATTCTACTCCTTTGGGTGCTGCGGCCTTAAGTCTTTCAAGGCTGCAACACTGCTCCTAGAGTTGCCTTCGTGCACAACTACTATAATCTCTCATCTTGCAACATGATTTTTTCCTATCTCAAGGTTGATTTGGGCAAAATGGTAAACAAGAAAGTTGTAGGTTCACCTTTTAGATTTTCAATGGTCTAATAATCATGTTGATTGAATCTCTGTAGCTCAACTTATGTCCAAATTACTGCAATATGTTCAATGGACATCTGCACTTGGTTTTCATTGCATAGTTCATCACCATTTAACTTTATGCATTTAAAAACCTACAAAAACAAAGACTAAATCAGTATTGGCTTAAAATAGGACTTCCAACATGAGAATGAACTAGAATTACTTGAATTGAACAAAATTAACATGCTCAAAACAAATTAACTAAAAACATAAAAAAAGTAATTAAAATCAACTTAAAACACAAAGACTTAGCTATTTTAACATCCAAAATGTAGTTAAATAACTTTACATAATAAAGTTATCATATCCCCAAACTTAACACTTTGCTAGTCCTTGGGCAAAATTAAAAATAAAACTTAGATAACATAATTGAAAACATCAAGCAAGGAGTTTGCACCAATCCATTAATCACCTTTAATTTCCTCATAAATTGTCTTGTTTTCCCAACTCACAACAAAACATAAATCTTGTTTAAGTTTACATTTCATTCCAATGCAAGCTTATGTTCCAGTGAAGTTTTTGTGTGTGTGTGTCAAATCTCTTACAAAGAGTATCATGCACTTCAAATAATTTTATGCTTGTACAATTTCAAACTAGCTTAGAATTTCAAAAGTTTGCTTTTCATCTATCTCTCAATTAACGTAGGCTAACACTTAACTATGGATCTTTAGAACTTTATTTAGCATGTAATATATGGCTAGGGTAAGGGTAGGATATAAGATATAATAAGGCTCAAATCACCTTAAGCATATAATTATTCTAGGACCTATATTGCCTTATTTCTCTTCACCAAGTATACTTTTTTCTCTCCCTTCACTTTTCACCCATCAAGCATATGTGTATGTGTGTGTGTGTGTGTGTGTATATATATATATATATATATATATATGTATATATAAGGGTAGGATATAAGATATAATAAGACTCAAATCACCCTAAGCATATAATTATTCTAGAACCTATATAGCCTGACTTCTCTTCACCAAGTATACTCTTTTCTTTCCCTTCACTTTTCACTCATCAAGCATATATATATATATATATATATATTCGGATTCTCAAGTCCACACCCCCAAATTTATTTCTTTCAATGATAGTAAGATGAACACTTTACATTGAATTTTGAATTTTGCTCCACGGTATATATATATATATATATATATATATTTGGATTCTCAAGTCAACACCCCAAAACTTATTTCTTTCAATGATAGTAGGATGAACGCTTGACATTGAATTTTGAATTTCACTCCACTACATCTTCTCTATCTATTCATTGAATAATTCAACATATATTTCCTAAAACAACGTATATGCTTAGGTGTGAGGGTTGTAGGATTAGAGCATTATTTAAAAGCTAAGATAACTTCTATGGCTGACAATTAGAAAATACAATTTTTTTTAGCTTAAAAGGTAATCTAGTGATAAAATTTAATTAGGTTAGCTTGAAAGGCTCAATCAATCCAAAGGTGGGCTAAATCATTTCCCTAACTAAGTGCAGCCTAAGATTTCACCTCAGGATAGATCAAACAAATTCTAAAACTCTGAACATAGTCTAAAAATTTGCATGCACATAATCATTTTCTAAATGTACACAATAACTCAATAGAAGAGCTAAGGTGCTCAATTGTAGAATTTTCATCCTACAATAATGCCACACATCAGAATTCAACATATTACTTCAACTATATTCATGTTTTACTAAAAGTGACAAGAATAATGAGACAACTAGGTTTCATCATTGGATAGGTAAATTAATTTCTATTAGTGTATTTTCAAAATTAAAGGTTATGTCACATGATGAAAAGCTATCATTAGCTCAAAAGTTATGTCACGTAAAGTGACATAATGTGTCTACTAGATAATAGGCAAGTTTTCATGTGAATGGTTATGTCTCTGTAAAAATGACATTCAAAAGTTATGAGACATATTGAAAAGACACCATGGCTCAAAAGTTAAATGTGAAAAGTTATTGTTTCAAGTTATAACACAAAGGTTATAATTTATGGAATGAATAGTTATATTTTCATAAGATAACTATTGAAACAATACCTTTATCCAAAAATTGTGTTTGGCAAAAATGTAGAGATATTTTTCAGACAAAAGGTGTCTTTATGAAAAGGTTGTGTCCTTGAAGAAGAGACACTTGGAAGCCTATATAAAGGGTTGTTCCCAACCATTTTGACACACCAAAATTCAGAGACAAAACAAGAGCAAAGAAAAGTTTTGTGTTTTATAAAAATAAACACTTAAGTTCCCACCAACTACAAAAGCTTCCAAATTCCTTATAATCTACTTGCTGCAGAAAGTAGACTCTAAGGCTAAACAACTTTGTAAACCCTCGACTGTATCTAGCGGTCTACTCTCGTTAAGTGCAAGACGAAGTTAGACGTTGGCTTCATTGTATCCCTAAAACTATTTGCATTATTCCTCTTTGCATACCGAGTGGTGGGGGTGAAATAAGTCTTAAAGATAGTGTTTATTTAAAGGCTCACCTTGAAGTCAATTTTTCCTAATCTTGAATACCGAATAAACCCCTTTTGCACCAACAGTTTGAAGACTTATTTTCATGGTATTCAAAATGGCTTCACTCAAAGAGAAGGCTACAAACGTTTTCAAGTTAGATCACTTTGAAGAAGGAAACTTTATTCGATGGCAGAAAAAGATGCGCTTCCTCCTCACAACTCGTAAAGTCGCATATGTTCTAGATACACCACGACCAAGTGAAGAAGGTGATGAAGAATCCATGGAAAGAAATCGTCAAAGGCAGAAATGGGATAATGATGACTACATATGCATGGGACACATTCTTAATGGAATGTCAGATGCATTGTTCGATGCGTACTAGAATGAAGCTAGTGCAAAACAACTCTAGGACAAGTTGGAAACAAGATACATGGCTGAAGATGCAAGCAACAAAAAAATTCCTGGTTAGTCATTTTAATAATTACAAAATGGTTGATAATCGTTCTGTTATGGAGCAATTGCATGAGCTTGAACGCATTCTAAATACCTTTAAGCAATATGGTCTTAAAATGGATGAAATTATTGTGGTATCTTCAATAATTGATAAGCTTCCCCCTTCATGGAAAGACACTAAGAAAACTCTGAAACATAAAAGGAGGATATGTCTCTCGAGGACCTTGGTAATCATCTTCGAATAGAAGAAGAATATAGAAATCAAGAAGAAGTCAAGCAAGTTGAAAAAGAAGAAGATTCTAATGAAAAGAATCTTGAGACTTCAAAGGTCCATGTGATGGAACACAAACCATCAAACAAGCCGGTCTCACACAACAAAAGAAAACATTTCGTGGGTATGAATGACAAAAGTCATAAGTTCAAAAGTAACAAAAAGGGGGCATGTTTCCATTGTAACAATCTTGGTCACTTTAAGGCAGAATGTAGACTTTTGAAAAACAAGACACAAGGTGTGAACAACCACAAGTTTGTTGCTATGATTTCTGAGGTCAATCTTCTCCAAAATGATGGAGCATGGTGGATTGACACTGGTGAAACAAATCATGTATGCAATAACAAAAGTTTCTTCAAGACTTTGGAAGAAGTTAATGATGGAAACGTGCTATACATGGGAAATTCCTTCACTACACAAGTTAAAGGAAAAGGCACCGTGGAACTCATGTTTACTTCTGGAAAAATACTTTACTAAACAATGTATATTATGTACCAGAAGTTAGAAAGAATCTTGTGTCAGGTGGCTTGTTGAATAAGTATAGCTTCAAATTAATATTTGAAGCAATAAGTTCATCTTTACAAAAGATGGACAATATGTGGGAAGTGGATATTATTGTGAAAACATGTTCAAGCTCAATACTAACAAGAATACTACTAGTTCTACTTATATTGATGCCTCGTTTAATGTTCATGATAGTAAAGCAATTCTGACTAATCTATGGTATAATAGATTAGGTCATGTTCATTATAGAAGAATGCATGATATGGCTAAACTACAATTAATACCCAACATTGATGAAAATAATGATATGTGCAAGACATGCATGGTCACTAAAATCATAAGAAGTTCATTTCCTAAGGTAGAAAGAAGCTCCAAATTACTTGCATTAATACATTCTTGTTGGTCTTGTTAATGTGTGTTAGGGGGGGTGAATAGCACAATTTGGCTCTTGACAATGAGTGGAACGAGTTTTTAGAACTCAAGAAATTAAAAGCAGAGTATAAGATGCACAACAACTTAGAGTGGTTTAGTCCAAGACCTACATCCACTACCTTGATTATCCAACCAAGGATTTCCCAACAATTCAATAAGAATCCGGTGAAATTCATAAACTTTCACCAAGCTTTTACAATGGCATTTCGCAAGCTCAGCCACAACCTTTACACTAGTTTTTCCTGGGCTAAACTAAAACCTAAAGTGGTTTTCCAAGGCTCAACCACAACCTACAACATTCAAGCTTTTCCAAGCTTGAACAACCCCTTAGAGTGACTCCCTCACTCTAAGTATACAAGAAGAAGTGGTAAAAGAAAGTACCTATGATCGTTGGATGATCTGATTGATACAAGATTTAGTGCTAAACACAAATGCAAAGGGTAGGCGTTAAAGTACAAACAAGTGCAGTGAAGCTTTTCTGGTTTTTTTACTTTCTATAGCTCAAATCTCATTCAAAGCTTCTAAAAACTTATTTTTCATTGTTGAAAGACCTTTTTATACTTGGAGAAGCAACTTTGATGGCAGTTTGGCAGTTTATATTCGTTAGAAACAGTTGAGGATGAGTTCTAGCCATTAATCTATCTTATAGTGTTTTGGTTCAAATTGCAGACAAAGAGCTCTTAGTCGACTAACTTGGTTGACTAAGTTGATTATGTTTCTGGTTTACAGATTCTGGCAGAGAGAACTTAGTCGATTGACTTGGTTGACTAAGTTGGTTATGTTTCTCAAATTCTTCAGCCCGCCATTTCTCCAATTTGAAATTTGATCAACCAATGTTCTTCCTTGTTAAACCAACAAGCTTCCTCCTTGTTATTCAGTTACATCTTGTTAATTTTATCCCTATTTTTCTCTCAAAAATACTCTTTGAAGATTTAAGAAATTAATTTCACATATTAATTTCTTGCACACTCAAGTAAAGGTATTAAACACAAATAAATGGGAATGTTTTATTTTCATCAAAAACTAATGGAGCCAACAATCTCTCCCTTTTTTATGATGACAAAACACTCATTGATTACAACATAGTGTCATTTTAAAATCTTTTTAGTTTTCTGCAGGAATTAAGGATTGCTCCCCCTAAGTATAAGCTCCCCCTTAGTGTGTGCATATTTTGCTTATTTTATTTCAGCCAGTTTTATTCTCATCATATAGAAAATGATATTGTATATTTAGAGAATATATATGTGCAGTAATATAAAGTGATTTGTATCCAGAGATTTCAGCTGCAAAGTTTTGACAGATTTTTATCTATGTTCCAACAGCTGTCAACAATCACAATCTACATCATCCACATATCAATTGATATGCTATATGCTTTATCCATAACTTATTCTCATTAGACATTATATAAACATCATCTACCAGCATGTAAATCCATATCAGCATACTAGCAGTAGATTTTGTTTATGACAGTCAACATATCAAAATATCAGCATACTTTAGTTTACAGCAGTTAAATATCATAAACATATCAGCATTTATATTTCACACACATCCACATAAATAACAAAATTAAAGCTAAGTGAATAAGTGCCACTAAAGCATAAATAACAGTTGAATAAAAAGTATTTCGAAAATGCCCCTGGACTAGTTATGCTTCTCATCTCTTATTTCTCTAATTTCATGCTCCTCTGGTTCTGCCTTCTTTCCTTTCCTAGGTTCTTAGTTCCTCTACCCTAACATTTTTTTATTTTTTTAAACATTATTTTCTGGTTCCTGCTCCCCGGTACCACACTACTCCCCTTTTTTGTTAGCATCAAAGGAGGGGGATTCTTCTCATCAGATGAAGTAGAGGGAGAGGATTTAGTTTCATAGAAAGGGTTAAGAAGAAATAGAGAGGGTTCTCGAAGAGGAGATGACTTTCTAGGAGAGGAATCTGGAGAAGATCTGTTTGTAACATGAATTGGACTATGAGGAGAAAAGGCTAAAACTGGTTTGGACTTCTCTGCCAATCTAAAAGACTTTCTTCTTTTGAGAAAAGTTGTCTTGGTTGCCATAGTCTTCCTTCCTTTGGTTGGTTGTTTTGCCTCAACTGGTGGTGCTGTGGTAGCTTCTAGTTTCCCTATTTTTTCCTTTAATTTGGGAGTTGAAGCAGGTTTCTTTTCTTTTCTTACATTTGCACCAACCTTCTGAGTTGCTGTCTTGACAGTGTCTTTTTTAGCTTGTTCCTTTCTGACCATTTGATGAAAAATGTCCATAATGGAAACTTCCTCTAAATTCAAAGAAGAGGCCTACTGTTTCTCAGTTTCTGCACCAACTACTTCAGTCCCTTGTTCTGAGTCATTTTTGGTTTGAGGTTCAAGGGAGGGTGATTTGGCTAGTTGTTCAACTCCTTGTGGGGAGTCCTCAGTTTGCATAACAAGATTGGCAAACTTGTAGGTAGAGCCTTCTGCTTGAGTGTCAAAATTTGCAGACTTTTCTACTGGCTCTGTTGAACCTTTAGCACCTTACTGTGAAGGTGCAGTGTTGGATGTGGCAGAACTGTCTACAACCACAAGTTCTGACCCTATGTTTTCCTTTTCCTTCAGCTTGTTTTCTAACTCAGTGATCTTATCTTCAATTTTCTGTATCTTCACTCCTTGGTCAGTCAACTTACCATCAATCCTCATAAGCAAATTAAAAATCATCTCATTCTAAAATTTGGAAGAAGCTTTTTCAAGTTGAGCAGGCATACTATGATCTTTTCTTGGGCCAATTTTGGAGGTTTTGATAAACTTCTCTCCATCGAGCACATACCCCATCTTAATTAAGCTGCCATAATAAATGGCTTGGTTTCTGGTTTTCACCAAGTCCATATCATACCCTTTAGCCCATATTCTTTTCTTCTGCACAAGGGATGTAATCACATTTCCATATGGCAGATTTACCTTATCAAGTCTGTAGGCACTTCTCATTTTCTTAATCATTAATTTCTCTAGATTTAAAGACACTCCAATAAAAGCATGCTCCATCAGCCAAAGATCTTGGAGGCTGGTGTAACTAAGACTTCCACTCGTCCTTTGAATATTTGCTACAACGAAGTAATGTAGTATCCTAATCTATGGATTGATTATTAGACCTAAATTACTTTTAGAGGAGTATTTTTCTTTTCTTCCAGTGATAATCTCTCATAGTGAGGACGGATCATATTTCTCTGGAAGTTCAAATTCACCTACTTCACCCTTTAATTTCAGCAAGTTCCCTAAATCTCCAACAGTCACAATAAACGTTTTTCCATTCAAATAGACATTCAGCCCATCTTCTACATAGTCATCAAACTTTACCAACTCTTTTTCTTTCAGAGCAATGCTAGAGTAAAATTCTTTAACCAAACTTGGACTATTGACCTATTCTTAAAGATGCTGTAACTTTTAAGTTTAAGCTCATCAAAGTACTGAAATAGACTGGTCTGGATTTCTACATTTTCTTTAAAACTCTTCCAATCAATAAATTTCTCGCAGGAGATTGGTGCATTTTCTATATTCTTGAATCTATACTTATGCAGCTTATTTTTACATTTCGAAGAAGAAGAGGAACTGATACCTTTCTGGAGTGAGGGTTCTGTATCTTTCTTCATGTGTATTTTTTGCTTGTTTTCTCTTAGCTTCTAGGTTATTTCCTTCACTGAGGCAGGCACAATTTTTTGTTTCTTCTTCTGACTTTCTGTTCCAATTTCTTCCTCCATTGGCCTTTTTCCTTTCTTCTTCTCTTATACTTATTTACTTTGGGATGTTCTAGCCATTTTGGTTCTACAAGTTTTTGAAGGTCTAAGTAGGTTTTAGAGGCAACTATGAAGATTTAGGTTTTTGTTTTTAGAGCAACGGGTTGTAGAGGAGAAAGAATAAGAGGTTGGCAGCAATTATTACTCAGAAAACTTCTCATCTTCCTTTAAGTGTTGCCCTACTTTTATTTATTTATATTTTCAAATCTCCCTCTAAAATTTTGATTATTTACCTTTGGCAACTATGCTTTATTCCTCTTTACACCCGGTAAAACAAATTTTTACCATAATTTACTCCTTTTTCATTTAACTCACTGAGTCTTATTATTTAAGGATGTCAAGCCACTCTTAGTTGACTAAGAATTCTTTAGTTGACTGAATGCATTATGTTTTCAATGTGAGAGTCAAAGATTTTCTTATAATTCCTTCACATTAATCATCCCCAAATTTCTTCTAATCTCACAAAATCTATCTTCACTTAGTGGTTTCGTAAAAATGTATGCTAATTGGTGTAGAGTATTCACAAAGTCTATTTTAATGTCATTTTTCACTGCATGGTCTCTAATAGAATGGTGTCTAATTTGAATGTGCTTAGTCCTAGAATGTTGCACCGAATATTTTGATATATTGATTGCACTTCTGTTATCACAGTATATTGGTACATTATGCATAATTATTCCATAGTCTTTTAATTATTGCTTGATCCAAAGGATTTGTGCACAGCAACTACCTAATGAAACATATTTAGCCTCTGCTATAGATAGTGCTACTGAGTTTTGCTTCTTGTTGGACCAAGACATAAGCATCCTTTCTAAAAATTGGCAAGTTCCACTAGTGCTTTTCCTATCAGTTCTGTTGCCAGCAAAGTTAACATCTGAATATCCAACTAAGTTAAGAGTTGAGTTTCTAGAGTACCATATTCCTAGTTCTTCAGTGCCTATGAGGTATCTAAAAATTCTTTTAACAGCTGTTAGGTGTGATTCCTTAAGCTGTGACTGAAATCTAGCACATAAGCACACACAAAATTGAATATATGGTCTACTTGCTGTTAAGTAAAGAAGAGAGCCGATCATACCTCTATAGAGCTTTTGATCTACATCTTTTCCTTTTTCATCTATGTCAAGTTTGGTAGATGTACTAATTGGTGTGGAAATTGATTTTAGCTTCAGCATATAAAATTTCTTGAGCATATCATGAGTATATCTTTCTTGATTGATAAAGATTCCTTCCTCACTTTTTTTAATTTGAAGACCAAGAAAGTACTTTAACTCTTCCATCATACTCATCTCAAATTCACCTTGCATTTCCTTTGCAAAGTTCTTACATAAAGCTTTATTAGTTGCACCAAATACAATATCATCTACATAGATTTGCACAACAATTAAATCATTTAGATATCTCTTAATGAACAGTGTAGTATCGATGCTGCCTCTATCATATCCTTTTTCAACTAGAAATTTTGAAAGCCTCTCATACCAAGCTCTAGGAGCTTGTTTCAATCCATACAAAGCTTTGTGAAGCTTAAAGACATGATTAGATTTTTCATAGTCTTCAAAGCCAAGTGGTTGTTCTACAAAAACTTCCTCTTGAATTAGTCCATTTAAGAATGCACTTTTTACATCCATTTGGTACAACTTACAATTCATGAAGCATGCAATAGCTAGCAACAACCTTATGGCTTTAATTCTAGCTACGGGAACAAAGGTTTCATCATAATCTATTCTTTCTTCTTGGTTGTATCTTTTTGCTAATAGTCTAGCTTTGTTTCTAACTACATTACCTTGCTCATCTACTTTATTTCTAAATACCCATTTAGTACCAACAATAAGATGATTTAAAGGTTTAAGTACCAATGACCATACACGATTTCTAGTGAATTGATCAAGTTCTTCTTGCATGGCCATTATCCAACTTTCCTCCTTTTCAGCTTCTTCAAAGTTTTTAGGTTCAATTTGAGATATAAAGGCTGAAAACTCACAAGTTTCTCTAGCTACTTTCCTAGTTCTAACTCCTTGTCAAATGTCACCTATTATTTGGTCTTGTGGGTGATCTCTTATAAATCTCCAACTTCTTGGTAGATCATCATGCTAATTTTCTACTCTTTGTAGATTTCCTAGAAATGGAGTCTCATTTTCTCTTCTAGATGAGCTTTCTTCATTATTTTTGTTGTTCTCTAAGCTCATTTCCTCCATTTGTTTTTCTAGGATTTTTATATCATCATCATCATGAACTTCTTTTTGTAATGCATTTGACTCATCAAAAACTACAATGACTGATTCTTCCATGGTAAGGATCCTATTGTTAAAAGCTCTATATGCCTTTGAGTTTAATGC
The DNA here is from genome assembly GCF_053813885.1 of Theobroma cacao. Taxonomy (NCBI): domain Eukaryota; kingdom Viridiplantae; phylum Streptophyta; class Magnoliopsida; order Malvales; family Malvaceae; genus Theobroma; species Theobroma cacao. Next base: position 15,029,859 of record NC_142640.1, read on the forward strand.
ATATCCTAAAAATATTGCTTCATCACTCTTTGCATCAAACTTCCCTATGGGTTGTTTTCTATTGTTCAATACAAAGCATTTACAACCAAAACTCCTAAGGTGAGAAATATTTGGTTTCCTACCTTTGTAAAGTTCATATGGAGTCTTTGAAATCAAGGGTCTTATTGAGACTCTATTAAGGATACAAGCTACTGTATTTACTGCCTCAGCCCAAAGATATTTAGGTAGGTTATTCTCACATAACATGGCCCTAGCCATTTCTTTTAATGTTTTGTTTTTCCTCTCTACAACTCCATTTTGCTAGGGTGTTTTAGGTGCAAAAAAATTGTGATCTAACCCCTTTTCATTGCAAAATTTTTCAAACTCATCATTCTCAAATTCTCCTCCATGGTCACTCCTTATGCTAACTATGGCTAGTCCTTTTTCATTTTCTACTTTCTTACAATAACTTAAGAATGCTTGTAGAGCATCATTCTTATGAGCAAGAAAGTATACCCAAGTATATCTAGAATAGTCATCAACTATTACAAAGCCATAAGATTTACCTCCTAAGCTAGTTGTGCTTATTGGACCAAATAGTTCAATGTGCAACAATTCAAGAGGTCTTGATGTTGACACTATTTTCCTAATCTTAAAGGATGTTCTAACTTGTTTTCCTAGTTGGCAAGCATCACATATCCTATCTTTTTCAAATTTCAATTCTGGCAGTCCAGCAACAAGATTTTTCTTTATTAATTTAGACATAATATGCATGCTTACATGTCTTAATCTTCTATGCCATAACCAGCTATCATTCTCAGCATTTGCAGCAAAACATACTTCACTATTCACATCAAGGTCTTCAAGAAAAATTACATACATGTTCTTTAACCTTTTTCCTATAAATGAGATTTTATTTGTACTCATATCAATCACTTCACACTTGGTTGAATCAAAGCATACTTTAAATCCTTTATCACATAATTGACTAATACTTAGTAGATTATTTAAGCCTTTAACTAGTAACACATGACTAATTTGAGTTTAGGAACTCTTACCAACCGTACCTATACCATGGATTTTGCCTTTTGATACATTTCCAAAGGATATGGTTCCTCCATTTCTCTTTTCCAACTAAGCAAACAGCTTTTCATGTCTTGTCATGTGCTGTGAATAGCCACTGTCCAAGTACCAAGGCTGTTTCTTCCTTAGTTGAGCTCTTGAACATGTCTCTTTTAAGTCCAGCTCAACCTATAAAACAGAATTTCAGTTTTTCTTTTTAGGTACCCATACTTTGATGGGTCCTTGAGTGTTAGTTGCAGCAAAGGATCCCTTAGGAACCCAAATTTTCTTAACTTTCTGCACTTTTCTTTTCTTAAAATAGTCATATGACAAATGACCATGTTTACCACAATTACAACATCTAGGTAATGCTTTAGCTTAATATTTATTGTGGTATGCATCTTTTTTTAAAGATTCATTTTTCAAGCATTTAAGAGCTGTGTTTTCATCAAAAGTTATTTGCAAGGTTTCAGACTTATTTTCTAGCTCTTGTTTTAAAGACTCAAAGTCTATTTATGAGTGTTCTAATTCAGCTTGTAAAATATTTCTTTACTCAAAAACAGAGGTGAACTCTTGTTTGATTTGTTCTAAATCATTTTCAAGTAATGCAGCCTTTTTCTTCAATGACTTGTATTTTGAAAAAAGTTTTTCAAATTCATCATAAAGGCATTCATATTCATCTTGTAAATTATCATAAGAATTAATGCAGGGGGATGAGGGTACCTCTATTTCATCCTCTTGTGCCATTAAAGAGATGTTTGCTCTTTCCTTAGATTTTTTATCATTAGTTTCAGAGCTTGATGTGTCACTGTCTGACCATGCAGTAGCCACCATTGCTTTCTTGGATCTCTTGTTTTTCTTGGGGGTTTCATCTTTCAGCAATGGACACTCAGACTAGAAGTGACCAGGTTTCTTGCATTCATAGTAGATCATCTCCTCCTTTTTGTTGGAGTCATTTTTGTTCCTTATTTTCCATGAAGCACCTTGGTCTTTCCTGAAACCTCTTCTAGTTAGCCTTCGATTTCTTCTGCTCATTAGTTTTTTGAATTTTCTTACAACTAGAGCTAAATCTTCATCATCATCATAGGAAAGCTCTTCCAGCTCTTCTTCAAGAATGTTGGCTTTAAGTGCAATGCTCTTTTTCTTTTCCTTTGCTTCCCTTCGATCTTCTTCTTCTTCTTCCTTAAGCTCCAGCTCATGAGTGAGAAGAGAACCACGTATCTCATCGAGAGTGATGATGTTCAGATCTTTAGCCTCTCTAATGGCAGTCACTTTTGGTTTCCAAGATTTTGTTAAGCATCTAAGCAGTCTCTTAACTAATTCATGTTCAGGGATAGGCTTTCCTAGTTGACTTAATTTATTTGTAATGTTTGTAAATCTATCAAACATACTGGTGATGTCTTCACTAGGCTCCATTTTGAACATTTCATAACTATGTGTTAAGAGAGCAATTTTGGACTCCATTACTTAAGAAGTCCCTTCATGGATTATTCTAAGTTTTTCCCACACTTGTTTAGCTATTGTACAGCTTGAGACTTTGTTAAATTCAGTGGGGATCAAGGCACAATGTAATGTGTTGATGGCCTTAAAGTTTACTTGAACTTTCTTAGTTTCAGCCTCAGTCCATTCGAACCTTGGCATAGGCATCACCTTATTTATTACTACATTCACGGTTGAGGGCATAAAGGGTCCATCAGTTCTGACGTCCCACATTTCATAATCTATAGCCCTAATATAGATTGACATTCTAGTGCTCCAATAAGGATAATTAGAACCATCAAACAGAGGTGGTCTATTTGTTGATTGTCCCTCAGCAACTATGATTTTTTCTTGAGCCATTTGGATCCTCCCAAAGGATGTTAAGCCTTAAAAACAGGGAACTAGCTTTGATACCAATTGTTGGTCCTGTTAATGTGTGCTAGAGAGGGGTGAATAGCATAATTTGGCTCTTGACAATGAGTGGAACTAGTTTCTAGAACTAAAGAAATTAAAAGCAGAGTATAAGATGCACAACAATTTAGAGTAGTTCAGTCCAAGACCTACATCCACTACCTTGATTATCCAACCAAGGATTTTCCCAACAATTCACTAAGAATCTGGTGAAATTCACAAGCTTTCACCAAGCTTTTACAATGGCTTTTCGCAGGCTCAGCCACAACCTTTACACTAGTTTTTCCCGGGCTAAACTAAAACCCAAAGTGGTTTTCCAAGGCTCAACCACAACCTATAACATTCAAGCTTTCCCACGCTTAAACAACCCCTTAGAGTGACTCCCTCACTCTAAGTATACAAGAAAAAGTGGTAAAAGAAAGTACCTATGATCACTGGATGATCTGATTGGTACAGGATTGAGTGCTAAACACAAATGCAAAGGTAAGCGTTAAAGCTCAAACAAGTGCAGTGAAGCTTTTCTGGTTTTTCTACTTTCTATAGCTCAAATCTCATTCAAAGCTTATAAAAACTTGTTTCCCATTGTTGGAAGACCCTTTTATACTTGGAGATGTAACTCTGATGGCAGTTTGGCAGTTTATATCTGTTGGAAATAGTTTAGGATGAGTTCTAGCCATTAATCTATCTTGTAGTGTTCTGGTTCAAATTGCAGACAAAGAGCTCTTAGTTGACTAACTTGGTTGACTAAGTTGATTCTGTTTCTGGTTTGCAGATTCTAGCAGAGAGGACTTAGTCGATTGACTTGGTTGACTAAGTTGATTTTGTTCTTCAAACTCTTTAGCCCGCCATTTCTCCAATTTGAAATTTGGTCAACTAATGTTCTTCCTTGTTAAACCAACAAGCTTCCTCCTTGTTATTCAGTTGCATCTTGTTGATTTTATCCCTATTTTTCTTTCAAAAATACTCTTTGAAGATTTAAGAAATTAATTTCATATATTAATTTCCTGCACACTCAAATAAAGGTATTAGACACAAATAAATAGGAATGTTTTATTATCATAAAAAACGAATGGAACCAACAATTCTGATGTTTGTGACATGCATAGTACTCCATCTATTGGTGGAAAGAGATACTTCATAACTTTTATTGATGACTTCTCTAGATATTGCTATGTTTACTTATTGCATACTAAAGATGAAGTAATGGAGAAATTTAGAATTTATAAAAGTAGAAGTTGAATTGTGTTGTGAATTGCTTATTAAATGTTTACAAAATGATAGAGGAGGTGAATATTATGATCCCAAGTATTTTGAGTCCACTGGTATTATTCATGAGATTGCCGCTACATACACACTAGAACAAATTGGTGTAGCAGAATGTAATAATCGACTTCTTACGGAAATGGTCAATGTTTTGCTTTCTAATTCAGGTTTAGGAAAAGGTTTTTGGGGTGAAGCCTTATTAATAGCTTTCCATATACCTAATAGAATCCTAAACAAAAGGAGCAAAGCTACTCCTTATGAACTATGGAAAGGAAGAAAGCCAAACCTTAATTATTTAAGAGTTTGGGGATGTTGAACCATAGTAAGAGTTCCAGAGCCAAAGAAAAAGAAATTGGGTAAAAAAGAAATTAAATGTATATTTATAGGATATGCTAAACATAGTAAAGTATATCATTTCATTGTGATAGAGCCCAATGATTCATATTCTATTAATACAGTCATAGAATCAAGGGATGCTACCTTTGATGAAACAAGGTTCAATTCAATTCCAAGACTCAAGGAACTATTAATAAAAAGCGATAGTTTTTCAAAAAAGGACGAGAAAACTATTGAGCTTTGGAGAAGTAAAAGAATTAGAAAAGTAAAAACATATGGATTCGATTTCCTCATGTACTTAGTAGAAGGTACAAGAGAGGAAACATGTGAATACTTACCTTACTACTTTAACATAGAAGGTGAAGGAGATCCTCAAACTTATGAGGAGGTAATGAAGTCTCAAGATGCTTCATTTTAGAGAAAAGTAATACAAGATGAGATGGACTCAATAATGGGAAACAAAACGTGGAAATTTGTAAACCTTCCACCAGGTTCCAAGCCAATAGGCTATAAGTGGATTTTCAAAAAGAAAATGAAAGTTGATGGAACCATAGAAAAGTTTAAAGCAAGGCTAGTGGCAAAAGGCTTTAAACAAAAGGAAGGTGTTGATTATTTTGACACATGCACCGATAGCACGAATAGCTACAATTAGAGTGCTTATAGCACTTGCATCTATATATAAAATGATAATTCACTAGATGGATGTTAAAACGTCATTCCTAAATGGTGAGTTAGATGAAGAGGTGTATATGGAACAACCTGAAGGGTTTGTCCTTCCTGGTCAAGAAAGGAAAGTATGTAAGCTTGTAAAGTCCTTGTATGGATTAAAACAAGTACTTAAACAATGGCATCAAAAGTTTGATGAGGTTGTGCTAGCTAATGGCTACAAGATCAATCAATCTGAAAAATGTGTCAATAGTAAGTTCCATAATGGAAGAGGTGTCATCATTTGTTTATAGGTAGATGACATGTTAATCTTTGGTACTGATTTAGACCAAGTGAAAGACACAAAAAGGTTCTTGTTAAAGAATTTTGACTTGAAAGATATGGGTATGAATGATGTTATTCTTGGTATAAGAATAATGAGAGACAATAATAGCCTAACATTGTCTCAATCTCATTACATTGAAAAGATTATAATGAAGTATAGCAAGTTAGATTGTATGCCAATGGAAAATATATTTTAGTGCTTACAATCTCCATGTGGTAGAATGGTCATTGGCATTCTAACTTGAGTTGTCATTGGCACTCATATTTTGGATGTGAAAAGTTAGAATGGTCTATTAAATGTGAAAAGTTATTGTTTCAAGTTATAACTCAAAGGTTATAATTTATGGATGAATAGTTATCTTTTCATAAGATGACTATTGAAAAAATACCTTTATCCAAAAATTGTGTTTGGCAAAAATGTAGAGATGCTTTTTAGACAAAAGGTGTCTTTATGAAAAGGTTGTGTCCTTGAAGAAGAGACACTTGGAAACCTATATAAAAGGCTTGTTGCCAACCATTTTGACACACCATAACTTTGAGACAAAACAAGAGCAAAGAAAAGTGTTGTGTTTTATAAACATAAACACTTAAGTTCCCACCAACTACAAAAGCTTCCAAATTCCTTATAATCTACTTACTGCAGAAAGTAGGCTCTAAGGCCAAACAACTTTGCAAACCCTCGAGTGTATCTAGCTGTCTACTCTCGTTAAGTGCAAGATGAAGTTAGACGTTGGCTTCATTGTATCCCTAAGAATATTTGCATTATTCCCCTTTGTATACTGAGTGGTGGGGGTGAAATAAGTCTTAAAGATATCGTCTATTCAAAGGCTCGCCTTGAAGTCAATTTTGCCTATTCTTGAATACCGAATAAACCCTCTTTGCACCAACAATTTCATGTGCATTAACTCTACCTTCAATTTTCAGCACACTCCTAATCTAACATACATATTTATTCATGATAACAAAACATTCATTATTTATTGATGTCTATCTTCACTACTTAAGTGTGCAGGAGAAAGTTTAAAATTCTGAATAAATTGGAAGATTGAAGGTAAGTTAAGAAGCTTGCTTACTTAAAAGATGGGTTAATTAGTTAAAGAGGAAAAGAAGAAAAGGTTAGTGAAAATAAAATATTATTAACAAATTAACGTGGAGCCTTAACCAGTTAAGGCTTATCTAGGTGCGATATAAAAGCAAGGCAGAAAAACCGTAATCAATTAGCATTAGGCTTAACTGATTAAGAAAGAGTTGGAAGCTAAAAACAAAGGTGTGCTAATCGGTTAAGGAATGAGGTTAATCAATTAGAGCACAAGACCTGAAGTACCTTCAAGTGCCAAAATCCAAATTTGAAATAAAGTTAATCGTTGATGGGAGCCAAAATGAAAAAATTTAAATTCAAACAATTTTTAATTGGTTGGAGCTTATTTTAATTGGTTAAAGTTGAACGAAGAGAACCCTTAATCAATTAAAGGGAGCACTAACCAATTAAAGGAAGATTGCTTGTAAGAGAAGTTTGAAAACATAATGTTCTTAATCAGTTGAATCCACATTTAACCGATTAACACAGTAGAATGAGCTACCAAACAGTGTAAGATAGAAAAAGCTTAATCGGTTAAAGCATACCCTTAACCAGTTAACAGAACACTGTCTACCTATTTGAATTTAATGCTAGAAGACAAATAACAGTTAGGAAGGCATCAGACATGTTCACAATTACTAAAAAGTATATCCAATAGAAAAATATGAGTCTCCAAGCATAAAAGAAAGCTCCAACGATCAAAGAAGAGTGAAAGAACCTACCAAGATAACATTTTGAGCAAAAAGCCAAAGAACTTACTCTCACACAACTATTTTTCATTCCTATTCTTGTAAAAGTATTTCAGCTTGATTGTACTCATCTTAGATTAGTAAGGGTGATCACGTGTACTCTTTTTTCTTCTCTTTTCTTGGTTCATTAAAGTGTGGTACCACTCTAACTCTTATTGTGAGGGATTAGAGCTTGGGTTAGAAGCTCACATTGTAAAAGCTTGATGAAAGCTATTAATTCCATTGGTTTAGTGAAGTTAGGTTGAAAATCCTTGATCGGGAGATCAAGATAGTAGATGTAGGTCAAGGGGATCGAATCACTATAAATACTTATATATTGTCCACTTCTTTCTACCATTCCTTAGTTGGTATCTTTTAACTCTAAAAGTTTTAAACCTTCCCCCTTATAGTTGATTAAGAGCTCTACAAGCTCAAAAAGCTAACTTCAAAACTTTTAGTGCTATTCACCCCCTTCTAGCACTTCAACGAGACTAACAAGGGGTATTAAAGCCCAACCCTCAAAATTAAGGCTTAACATCCTTAAAGGAGATCCAAATGGCTTTGCAAAAGTTTATTGCTGCTGAGGGTCACTCTGCAAATAGGCCTCCTCTATTTGATATATCAAATTATGCTTATTAGAGCACTAAAATGTCTATCTATATTAAAGCCTTTGATTATGAAATGTGAGATGTAATTACAGGGGGACCTTTTATTCTCGCCTCACTTAGTTTTGTCATAAGAGAGAGAATTCTCAAACTAAGAGCTGAGTGGATTGAAGCTGAAGTAAGAAAGGTTTAAACCAATTTTAAAGCTATTAACACTCTCCATTATGCATTAAATCCAATTGAATTCAATAAAATATCCAGCTATACCACAGTCAAGGAAATTCGAGAAAAACTTAGAGTCATCCATGAAAGGACTTGAAAAGTTAAAGAGTCTAAAATTGCCTTATTTGTTCATAATTATGAAATATTCAAAATGGAACCACGTGAAAACATCTCTATCATGTTTGATATGTTTACCAACATTACAAACAAGCTCAATCAACTTGGCAAAACCATCCTTGAACATGAGTTAGTGAAGACATTGCTTAAATGCCTCCCAAAAAGTTGGAAACCTAAAGTCACTACCATCCAATAGGCTAAGGATCTTAATGTAGTTACTCTTGATGAAATCTTTGGCTCGCTCCTTACACATTAACTTGAAATGAAAGAAGAAGAAAAAGAGAAAAACAAAAAAGCCAAAGAGAAAAAGAAAAATCTTACTCTAAAGATTAGCACACTTAAGGAAGAACTCGAAACTCCATCAAGTGATGATGATAAAGAGTTAACCATGATGGCTAGAAGATTTTGAAAGCTTAAGGGACAAAAAGGCAAAAGGATTGAAAGATAGAATTGCAGCAAAGATCAAAGTCCTTCATGAAAAAATAAGCATAAAGGTGATCTTAGCAAAATGATGAAATGGTTTGCTTCAAATGTAAAAAACCTAGACATTTCAAATCCAAATGCCCATCACTCAAGGAAGACTCTTCAAAAAAAATAAAGAAATCGAAAAGAGCAATGGTGGCAGCAACATAATTAAATAGTTATTCTTCAAGCTTAGAGGAAGAAAAAGAAAACTTGGAAAAAAGAGCAAATTTCTGCTTGATGGCAAAAGAAGAAGAATTTGAGGTAACATATAATTCTTGTGATATTTCTTTTGATGAACTTCAAGATGAGTATGAGTGCTTGTATGCTAAATTTGAAAATCTTGCATTAAAATACAAAACTATGAAGAAAAAAGCCATAGCATTGGATGATGAATTAGAAAAAATCAAGCATGATTATGATTCTATTTTTTATCAAAAGAATATGTTTCAAATTGAACTTGAACATTTCATAACAGATTTTGAACTCTTGAAGTCGAAACTAGAAAGCAAAAATATAGCCTTACAAAAGTTAATAGATGAAAATGTTGCTCTCAAAGCTTTAATGGAAGAGAGGTCAAAACTAAAATTGAAAGTGAAGAGAAATTAGAAAGAATTACAATTTTTAGAAAGAGAAGTAATGCATAATCACAACATTATTATGTGTGTCGCAAGAGAGGTCATTTTTCTTATGATTGCTATCATAATGGTAGAACCTTCCCAAAACCAAATTGGTTTAGGTGCTTAAAGAATCTCATGTGCTTGCTAACCCCCAAGGTCCCATCCAAGTATCGGTACCACTTAAAAAAAACTAAAAATCTATTTTGTAGGTTAAGCAAGAGAAAAGGATAAATGTTTTAAAGCTCAACCAAAGGAAAGGCAGGCTTGGTATTTGGACAGTGGCTGTTCAAGACACATGATTGGCATTGAGAAATTATTCACAAATCTTGATAAGAAGAATAATGGTAGTGTTTCCTTTAGTGATGACTCCAAAGGGTATTATCCAAAGAATTGGAACCATTGGTAACATCTCTCAAACTCAAATCAAGCATGTTCTATTTTTTAAAGGTCTAAGACATAACCTACTAAGAATTAGTCAACTTTGTGATAAAAGCTTTAGAGTTTGCTTTAATTCCCATGGATGTCAAGTAATTGATATTGACACTAAGTTGCATTCATTGGCGAAAGAATTAAGAACATGTATGTAATCTTTCTTGATGAAATTGAGCCTTATAGTGAATCATGTCTTATGGCGAATGATATATGTGATAGTTGGTTATGGCATAAAAGATTAGGACATGCTAGCATGCACACTATTTCAAAACTCTTAAGAAAAGACCTAGTCATTGGACTTCCAAAGATATCTTTTGAAAATGATAAAGTTTGTGAAGCATGTCAATTAAGGAAACAAGTTAAAAGTTCATTTAAATCTAAGAAAATAATCTAAACTCCTAGATCACTTGAACTATTGAATGTTGACTTGTTTAGACCAATTACTGTTACTAGTTTAAGAGGTAAGTCATAGGGTTTTGTTATTGTGGATGATTGCTCAAGATATACATTGGTATATTTTCTTGCTTACAAAGATGATGCATTGTCTACTTTTGTTAAACATTGTAAAAGTTTGCAAAATGAGAAAAGGCTTACCATTGTTAGTGTTAAAAGTGACCATGGCGGTGAGTTTCAATGTGATGATTTTGAAATCTTTTGCAATGAATATGGTTTTGACCATAAATTTTTTTAGCTCCTAGAACTCTAAAACAAAATGGAGTTGTGGAAAGAAAAAATAAAAGCTTAAAAGAAATGGCAAGAACAATGCTTTGTGAAAACAATTTGCCGAAATATTTTTGGACTGATGCTATTAACACAGCAGCTGTTAACATAACAGCTTACATTTTGAATAAAGTTTCCATTAAAGCCATCATTTCTAAAACCCTTTATGAGCTTTATAAAGGAAGACAACCAAACATTTCTCACCTAAGGAGTAATGGGTGCAAATGCTTTGTTTTAAATAACGAAAAACACACCTTGGGAAAGTTTAATGCTAGATGTGATGAAGCTATTTTCTTAGGTTATGCACTAAACTCTAAAGCATATAGAGTGTTTAACAAAAGAACCTTAGTTATAAAAAAGTCAATAAACATTGCTTTTTATGAGACTAATGCTGCACAAAAAAAAGTAGTGGCTATTGATGATGATGCCGATGATATTGAGAAGAAAATGGAAGAGATGAGCTTGGACAACAAAGAAAATGATAAAGGAAGCTCAATGGATAAAGATGAAAAAGAACCACCTCTAGAGGACCTATAAAGAGCTAAAGAACAACATAACAATCTTCCTAGAAGCTGGAGATTTGTAAGAAATCATCTTCAAGAACAAATTTTTGGTGATCCCTCGGAAAGTGTCAATTTAGAAGAGGTTTAAGAGAAACCTACGAATATCTTGCATTCATATCACCAATGGAGCCAAAGAACTTTGAGGAAGTTGAAAAGGAGAAAGTTGGTTGATTATCATACAAGAGGTACTTGGTAAATTTGATAGGAACAAGGTTTGGACCTCAGTTCCAAGGCCAACTAACCATCCAATTATTGATATAAAATGGGCATTTAAAAATAAGATGGATGAGCTGAGAAATATCCCAAAGAACAAAGCAAGGTTAGTTGTTCAAGGCTACAATCAAGAAGAAGGTATTGATTATGATGAAACAAAATTAGAGCTTTGTATGAAAGACTTTCAAAATTCTTAATTGAAAAAAAAAGTATTCTAGGGGGAGTGTAGATAATACTCTTTTCATGAAGAACATGAAACTGATTTGATTGTAGTTCAAATATATGTTCATGATATAGTATTTGGTGCCACTAATGAAAAGTTGTGTGAGAATTTTGCTAAGAAAATGCAGGGTGAATTTGAAATGAGCATGATGGGAGTGATAAAATTCTTCTTTAGTTTATAAATCAAGCAATGTGAGGATGGAATATTCATCAACCAAGAGAAACACACTAAAGAAATGCTAAAGAAATTTGGTGTGATGAATATGAAATCAATTAGAACTCCTATGAGTCTTTACACAAAGCTTGACAAAAATGATAAAGGAAAAGATGTAGACCAAAAACTCTATAAAGGTATGATTGGCTCACTTCTTTGTTTAACTATAAGTAAACCTGATATTTTGTTTAGTGTTTGCCTATGTACAAGATTCAATCATGTTCCAAGGAAGCACATTTGACTGTAGTGAAGAGAATTTTTGGATATCTCATGGATACTCAAGAGTTAGGCTTATGCTATCCAAAAAGATCATATTTTAATCTTCTTGGCTATTTCAATGCTAAATTGCTGGCAACAAAACTAATTGGAAAAGTGCTAATGGCACTTGTCAATTCCTTGGAAACGTGCTTATGTCTTCATCTTGCAAGAAACAAAACTCGATTACTCTTACAACTGCTGAGGCTAAATATATTTCACTTGGTAGTTGTTGTGCATAAATATTATGGACTAAAGAATAACTAAATGATTTGGGATGTCTATGCATAATGTTCCTATTTATTGTGACAACATGAGTGCCATAAATATCTCCAAAAATCCTATTTAACACTCTAGGATTAAGCACATTGAAAATCGACATCATTTCCTCGGAGATAATGTGCTTTAGGGAGATGTTAAAATAGAATTAAGGTTATGAGAGAATTAAGAATGATTGATGCTAATGAATTCTGACTGAGTTGAATTGAACATGTTTTTGATGATATATAGTATGATGGTTGTCTTTATTTATTGTTTCAAATTATTAGAAAATGTTCTAATTAGTTAAAGAGACCTTAGAAGGAAGATAGGATTTGCATTAATTAGTAAAGGCGTTCGTTAATCAATTAAAGCAATTCTATGTTAAAGTAATAAGCCTAAGTTAGTACGGTGTTAATCAGTTAAAAATTCCCTTAACTAGTTAAAGCAGTTACGATCATTAGAAGTGTTCTAAGTTAGTAACACTTTAATCGATTAAAGCCTATTCCAACCGATTAAAGCACTTTAGATGATGTGAAAACTGACACATGAGAAGCTCTAAAAAAAAAAGTGAGAGGTACGGGAAACTACCCACTCAAAATGTGGGCTAATCAGTTACAAAACCATTTCTTAAACCCTTCAGCTTCTTAAAAACCCATTCTAAAAAATCTAAACCCTAAACACCCGGATCTTTATGAAATCTGTCTTCCTTCTCTCAAGCCTTAGGTTAACCCGAGGAACCCTAAGCGTTCACCATCTATGAAATCAATGGCTAGAACCTCACTTACCAGCAAAATTACTAATAAGAGCAAAGAAAAAAGGCCAATTGAGAACTCTTCTGCTCTACCACCTAAGAAAAGGGTTAAACGGATCTAGTTGACCAACTGAAATGAACAAAGAGAGCTAAAGGAAAGTGGCAACAAAGACAAAAGGATTTGTAGCAACAAAAATCTCCATTGGGAAAGGTAATCTATCAAACTCTCAATCTAGAAACAAAACCCACGCTAATAAGTATAAGAAGATTGAAAATGCAAGCATTTCTTGTGGAAAATTCCTTGATTGGCCCAGTTTTGATGAGGTTCCTACTCTCAAATCTAACTTATCTAGATACTTTGAGAAACTAAAATTAAAAGAATTAAGTGCATTTGGAGTAGGTTATTGTCACGACCCAAATTTTGGGCCATGACCGGCACATGGGCCCAATGGACGTAGTCCACTAAGCCCAAGCAAGCCTATTAGTTCGACGTGTTCATCATTCCATCATAAACTACTAAATCATTTTTTTTTCAAAACTTAGAATCAAAATATTATTAAACATTGCCATCTCATATTGGCATACTAAACAAGTGTATATACATTTGTTTACAACATGTATCTTAACAATTACATTAGGTTCGTCTATACACAACAAAATAATACTCGACTTCCAGCGGAGGGACTCAGACGAATGTACAGCTACTGAATGCCAAGACACCTACCAAAAGATGTGTACAAGTCTATAAGGACACCTCGTCCTAGTTACTGGCTGCCTCGTGATCTGAAAACATGAAGTTGAAAATGGTGAGTATAAACCCAATGAGTGAACAAGAAAGGGAGCAAGCATACCGTAAGGAATCTTTAATGAAATCATGATGCATTCTTTTTCAAAATAATGTAATTTGTTTCTATTCTTACTAAAAACCCCTCACCAAGCCCTTAATTGATTGATCATTTGAAAATCATGAATCCATACACAACGAACCATTTAAAGAATGAAAGCTTCAATGATACATAAGCAAGTCAAATATGACAACGAATCTTTGCTGTAGCGGAAAGGCATTAACTGCAGCGAGAATGAATTTTCGTTGCAGCGATGTTGGGATTTGGTTATTAGCCGACCAAGGGTTTCTCACAAAACCTCCTCCCTTTAAACTTAACTCATTTAATCCTTAATGTAGGAAGTCCATGCTCTGATATGGTAGTAAATAAGTGAAAGATAGGGCAACAATTGGACAAGATAGGAGACCAAAACAGAAGGTTTTTCGCTGCAGCGAGATTCTTTCTCACTGAGGCGAAATTGTAACCCAGAAACAGAATGTTTCTCATTGTAGCAAGATTCTTTCTCGCTACAGCGAAATTTCGCTGATGAAACAGAGAGTTTTTCGCTACAGCAAGATTCCTTTTTTGTTGCAGCGAGAAGCTACGGTGACTATCTCGATGCAGCGAAATACATTCTCGCTGCAGCGAGAACCAGTTCTGGTGAAGATTCTCAAACCCGAGAGTTTCTCGCTGCAGCGAAAAGGCTTTCTCGCTATAGCCAAATATAAGGCACCAAACGAAAATTTCCCTTTCTCCCAAAGAAAACCACCCTGCTTGAAATGTTCAAAACCAGTAAGAAATACATAACAACTTCCCAAAGTTTAACATACCGAATTCCACATACATTACATCCATATACATAACTCATAAATGTATTATAACACACATGTTTACGTATGTATACATATACATATACCCATCACCATCATGCACACCATCCCGTCATTATTATCACCAGCTCATGCACACTCCCTACTCACACATGGCTGGGTCATCACCGGGTTATGCGCACTCCCTACTCACACATAATCGGGTCATCATCGGCTTATGCACAATCCCTACTTGCATATAGCCGAGTCAATATAATTACACAACATTATATTCAAGCATAAATGTATCTCAACATAATGCAACCACATAGAAATCCATAATAACCACATATCATAACATAAACCATTTCTCAAGAGCTTGTTCCCAAGGCATTCATTTTTTAGAAAAGTTGTATATAAAATCATTCAAACACTTTGTTCAAAACAGTCATATTCCCAAAACAATTTTGATAGGCAGTCCACTAACCAATTGATTGTAAAGCCTTTAAATGACTCAAATTCCTCTAATTGTCCAAATGAGATGATGGGGCTTCCTTAGAACCTAGGATTACATTAGCATAAGCAATAGGTCAATTTACACACTATGACCCCTAAAAGCTATCTCTAAACTAGCTTTCAATTGCCACATTAAATGGCCATCTATGTTCACTATCTTAATCACTAAAAGTAATGAACATAATCAACAATAAACAGCTCATAAATCCCAATTACTAGCCATTTTCTGCAGCTAAAAACCAAGCTTAATTCATCACTTACCCTAAGGCTCTTTTGTAGTCAAATTCTCTTCCAATTGCTTCCAAATCAATGTGGTAATTCTCTTTTTCTTTCTCTAGAATGCCCAACTAGTGAGAGAAAGTATGTAAACCAGATTTTTGAAGGGTTTTAAAGTGAGAGGATGAAAGAGAATCAGGGTTTATGGAAGAGTACACCAAAAGCATAAAAATTAGAGCTAGAAAGAGAAAGTTATGGAAGATTGAAGAAAACTCCCATGGAGGAATTGAACAGACGTGAGAGAGGAGAAGGGAAGAAGAAGACTAGCTGCTGGAAATTCAAGAAGGTGCTGGAAATTTCAAGATATTTATAGGCCAAACTTATCCATTCCCATAAAATTACGAAAATGCCCTTCCACCAATTTAATTATTCTCCTCCAATCTTTTATGCAATCTTTTTGTTCTTTTGACACTGGGACAAGGTCCATAATGGTCTAGACATACTCAGGTTCATAAAAACTTAAAATTTTAACCCGAGGTGAAAAATGACCATTTTGCCCCTGTTATGAAAATTGTTGAAACTTCTAGTTTTCTTCGTGTTTTCATCAGCACACATCATTTATGCAGTGTTATACCCATTTTGACCTTAAAATATCATAAAACTTTCTTCTGGAAGCTTATTAGAGAAAATGACGAAATTACCCCTAGCTTGTATTATTACATCTATGCTTAGTTACAAGCCTATAGAGGTTGGGGTCTCACAGTTATTTAGTCCAACTTTAGTTAGAGTTTTATTCCAGCATTGCTCTTGATAAGAATGAGCTTATGAATCATAAGAAGTTCAAGGAAGATGGATTGAATGTTTATCTAAGTGGAAAAGAATTTTTTCTCACTACCTCAGATTTAGGAGAACTTTTAAAAACTAAATTTCAAATAAGAGAATTTAGAGTTCCAAAGAACTATGATTTTAGTCTTTTTTGGGAAACTATGACTAGAAAAAAAAAAGAAATATCCTTCTAAGACTATGCCAGTTACATTAAAAATGCGTAGTTGAGAATTTTTCACTATTTTATTGCCTTTACACTTCATGGGAGAAATAGTTATTATAGCTATGTAAACGCACAAGATTTCTAGTTGATAAAATCTACCTTCAATGAGATTCCACTAAATGTGGCAAGATTTATGATTAAAGGGATTAAAGGAACCTGTTTAGGAGACAAAATAAACTTATCTTATGGAAATATCATTTGATCTCTGGTTAAAAAAAAAGGAATTTGGAGCATTCGATTCCAAGTTGATTGGATTGAAAGTAAAGATTAGGGAATTTCCTTAGGCAACCTTTTGCAAATAAGATACAAGCTAGAAAGGAGTGAATGTATCAAATCTATCAAAGGCACTCAAATTCCTCCAAATACTAAAACTCCATCCACTCCTCACTATAGAGTAAGTCAAGCTCTTTTTCAAAGTGAGATGATGTTCAATTTATTAATGAGAATTGATTGGAAATTGATTGAGCCAACTAAGAGGATTATTAAAATTGAAGAAAAGTTGCTACATCTTGAGAACTTCATTCTCAAAGAAAATGAAACAAGATCTCCTACATTTGAAAATCAAAGCTAAAGCAGCAAGTTCCCTATATGAGAGAACTGAAATAGAGTAGCTTAAAATTCACACTTTTGACCATGAAACTGCCAAAAAAAATGGTGAAAATAACATGAAGGATCAAAATGATGAAGTGGGTCCTAAAGTAGAAACAGCTATGGGAATTAAAGAGGAAAATGAAGGTGAAAAAGAGGTAAAAAAGATGAATCAAGAACTAGAAAAAGAGAAAGAACAGAATGAAGGTGACAACCTAAAAAAATCAAAAGGAATATTGCTTTCAAAATTTATTATTGAAATAATTAAGGAGGTTGCAGCTGATTAAGCAAAGCTAAAAAAAGAATGGAGCAAGAAATTGAATTAGCTTAGAAAGAAAAAGAGGAGGTTGCACTACAGCAAACTCAAAACAAAGCAAAGCCCCAGCCACTGATTTAGCCTTTGGGAAACATTCTAATAGAGGAAAAAAGACAATGGCAACTAAGACTACCTCTCTCAGAAGAAAGAAGTTTGCACGATCAGCATTATCTTCTGTCAAACTACCCTATAAGCTTAGACCACCTCAAATCATATCCTTAGCATCTAACTCCTTGTCTTTTACCTCTTTTATCCCTCCTCATCATCTTTCAAACCCCTAAAAGTACATTTTGGTACTGATGAGTCATCCTCCTCCTCAAACTCTAATGGGAATTAGGCTTTAATAGAACCTTCCTTTTGGATGATGATTAAAAAGGGGAGAAAAAAGGCTGACAAATTAAGCTGCTTAATAGGTTGACAAATTAGGCTTCTTAGGTTGAACAATGGCTATATTTTATGTTGCTGATGAATTTGCTAAACAATGATTTTAGGTTGTTATATCTTGTGTTGCTTTATGTTGTAAAACAATGGTTTTAGGTTGTTATATCTGGGGTTGCTTTATGTTGTTGAACATTGACAATAGCTACATTTGGCTAGATTTTGTGTTGCTAATGAAATTTAAATGTTTCTATGCCGATGTTATATGTTGAATGTCTTTGTTGAGTATTTCTATTGTGAATAATGCTTATATTTATAGTTTATGTTGAATGTTTATATCTATGTGACTAAAAGTTAATCTTGGGAATAGATGTACATAGGTATACATTAAACATGTATGAAAAAGAATTTTTTATGCATATATTAAAGGGGAGCTTACATTTAGAGGGAGCAATCCTCACATGAACATAAATATAAAATTCATATTGACATTGCACTCTTAATGTATGAGTGTTTTGTCATCATCAAAAAAGGAGGAGAATGTTAGCTCAATGTGTTTTTAATGATAACAAAACATTCCTTATTTATTGATGTCTAACTTCACTACTTAAATGTGTAGGACAAAGTTTAAAACCCATAATAAATTGAATGATTAAAGGCAAGTTAAAAAGCTTGCTTACTTAAAAAATGGGTTAATCAGTTAAAGAGGGAAAGAAAAAAAAGGTTAGTGAAAATGAAACATTATTAACTAATTAACATGGAGCCTTAGCTAGTTAAGGCTTAACTAGGCACTATATAAAACCAAGGCAGAAAAACCTTAATTAGTTAGCGCTAGGCTTAACTAATTAAGAAAGAGTTAAAAGCTAAAGACATAGGTGCGTTGATCGATTAAGGAATGACGTTAATCGGTTAAAGCACAAGACCTAAAGTACCTTCAATCACCAAAATCCAAATTTGAAATAAAGTTGACCATTGAAGGGAGCCAAAATGAAGAAATTAAATTGACACCCGAGCATTTGGCTTATTGGTTGGTGCATTATCTCCCTACCTAAAGAGCAGGGTTTGAATCCCCCTTCTCTCAATTATAAAAAAAAAAAAATTAAATTCAAAAAATCTTTAATTGGATGGAGCTTATTTTAATAGGTTAAAGTTGAAGGAAGAAAGGACTAACCAATTAAAGAAAAACCACTGGCTGGACAAGTTTGAAAACAGAATCTACTTAATCGGTTAAAGACACCTTTAACAAGTTAACACAATAGAATGAGCTATCAGACAGTGCAAGACAGAGAAGGCTTAATTGGCTAAAGCCTACCCTTAACTAGTTAACGAAACACTGTCTGCCTATTTGAATTTAAATGCTAGAAGATAAAATGATAGTTACGAAGGCATCAGACATGTTCACAATGACTAGAAAATGTCTTCGACAAAAAATTTAAGTCTCTAAAATTAAAAGGAAGTTTCGATGGTCAAAAAAGGGTTAGAGAACCTACCAAGATCACATTTTCAGCAAAAAGCCAAAGAACTTACTCTCACACAATTATTTTTCATTCCTATTCTTGTAAAAGTGTTTACACTTGGTTGCAGTCATCTTATATCAATAAGAGTGATCATGTGTACTCTTTTGTCTTCTCTTTTCTTGATTAATTAGAGTGTGGTAGCACTCTAACACTTATTGTAAGGGATTAGAGCTTAAGTTAGAAGCTCACCTTACAAAAGCTAAGTAAAAGCTGTTAATTCCATTGGTTTAATGAAGTTGGGTTAAAAATCCTTGATTGAGAGATCAAGGTAGTGGATATAGGTCAAGGGGACTGAACCACTATAAATACTTGTGTATTGTCCACTTATCTCTACCTTTCTTTACTTGGTGTCTTTTACTCTGACAAGTTTTAAACTTTCCTTCTTATAGTTAATTAAGAGCTCTACAAGCTCAAAAGGTTGACTTTAATATTTTTAATACTATTCACCCCCTCTCTAGCACTCCAACGAGACCAATAAAATGTTCGACCTTGAAGTTGATTCTCTATGATTGTTTCCCTGTGAGAAGTTTGAATGGTTCCTCCATCCGGGATTGTAGGTGTTAGATAAGAGGATTTTTTGCTATATGTTCCCCACAAATTGAATAGTTTCTGTGTTGTTAACTAGACATTAATTACTACCATGTCCAATTTCACAAAATTCACACATTACAAAAGGACTTTAAACAAGATTAGTGCCAAACAATCAAAGTTTTTAGTTAAAGCAGCTACCTATGTGGTTAATGTCATGATGGCATCCACTTTGAGAACTCCAGCTACTTTTCTATGCGTAAATTGCTTCGATGGCCATTCGTAATTGTTCAGCACCATCTCTTCCAATAGGTCATAAACATCACAATGGACTTTACCAAGAGAGCTCTTCCAACAGCAGCATCAACGGTGGTTCGTACTTGACCACTCAATCCATCATCAAACATTTGCACTTGAGCCATTTTGGAGGACCATGATGGGGACAACACCTAAGTAAGTCCTTGTATCTCTCTCAAGCTTTGTATAATGACTCATGATCAAACTATGTAAATGAAGTAATATCGTTCCTCATCTTTGTTGTCTTTGTTGGTGGAAAAAATTTAGCCAGGAGTTTTTGGGCAAGGTCATCCCAAGTTGTGATTGAGCTAGTGGGCAACGACTTTAACAACACCTTTACCTTGTCTCATAACAAGAAAGGAAATAGCCTCAAGTGGATTGCATCACCCATGACCCCATTGTGCTTAAATGTGTAACATATCTCTAGGAAATTTGAGATATGCGCATTTGGATCATCATTTGGAAGACCTCCAAATTAAGTTGATGTTTAGATCATAGTGATGATGGCCAGCTTGATCTCAAAATTGTGTGATTGAATGGTCGACCTTTTGATGCTTGATGGAATACCTTGGACCAACGGAATGACATAGTCTCTTAATGAGCGATTTTCATCTATTACTCTCTCTTGGACTTGCCACTCTCCCTGTTGTTCAGCCATTGTATTAGAAAAAGTATAACCTTGTCAATTTTTCTTTCTAAGTCTTTGAATATTCTTTTGATTTCTGGGTCACAAAAGGTTACTTCCAAGTTTCTTGTTCTTCTCATACAATACCCAAGACATACTTGGAAAATACAAAAAAGAGACAAACTTGAACTAAGAAAATTTTGTATAATTTAATATCAGCAAAATAATTAGCAAATGCAAATCCCCGACAACAATAACAAAAACTTGTTGTCGATTTTGTACACATAAATATACGTGTCACTCAAGTAATATAGTAGTAAGTCAAGTATCATTTCCCATAAAGATTTGCTCCTAAACTTTCATTAAGTATTAAATTTGTAACAAAATTAGTTCTATCTTATTTCTATCCTACCACTTAATTTTTCTTAATTAATGTGAAATTTACTACTAAAATCAACTAAGGATATGAACGTAAATTTTTTCTAAAGAACTATTATTGTAAAAACCTAGGATCATAATGTCTCTCAATATTTCATTTGAATCTAATCTTTTCCTTTAAACTTAGCTTAAGGGGATGAATGGCTAACCTAGAATCCGATTTCATGTACAAGTCTCTATCAAGATTCTTGTGCCCATGCTTTTCAAATTAATCCTATATGTCTATGTAAATTAGTTAAGAAAAGCTCATTAAGTTTATGTTTTAATATAGCTGCCTATGGTATTTAGGTATATGTTTATCCTAAATATGAATCTATCACCTAACCTCTAAGTGAATTGAACATAAGCTATTCAAATCAATGGTTTAGTTTAAACTCCCTTTGTCGAGTTGTATATAGACAACCTAATCATTTCAATTGGTGATCAAGCAGTGAAAAGAATTAAACATAGATTTGAACAAACCATGCAATACCCATTAATACTAAGCAAAGAAAAATCATATATTCAAACGATATATTTAAATTACCCATAATCTTAGAAAAAGGACATTAGTTCATCATCATTTCTTTAGCAAACATCATAGTTCCAAGAGAATAAATCTTTTCTACAGCAAAAGAATAAGAAAGAAATGAAAAAACTAGAATAAAGAACAAGGTTGTAGTTAATTCTCGATCTTTAATCCTCCTCGTTTTCTTTTCATTTCCTCTCATTGTAAAACCTTTTTCTTTTCTCTCTAACTGCTATTTCTTTCATCTTTCAAACTTTTCTCTTCAGTTGCTACAAAATCACATATTTATAGCCACTAAAAGCCCTCAAAACTTAAATCCTGAATAGTTGTGTTTTAATGAAACACGTTAGGGTGACGCGGCCTTCCTTCTTGGGCACCCCGGTGCTTTACACTTACATATTTCTTTTAGTGCCTTCCATATGGCGTCATGGCCTTCATCCATGACCATTGTGGCACTAAGCTCTCAGGATTTAGTACGGGAGCAATTTTTCTTCTTTAAGCGCTGTGGCCCTAAGTCATTCAAGGCCGCAGTGCTGTTCTTTGCGCTGCCTTGGTGCTAAACTGCTGCAATCTCTCATCTTGCAACATGATTTTCTCCTATCTCAAGGTTGATCTAGGCAAAATGGTAGACATGAATGTTGTAGGTCTACCTCTCAGATTTTCAACAGTCCAAGAATTACATTGATTGAAACTGCAACATATTTAATGGAAATCTGCACTTGGTCTTCATTGCATAGTTCATCACCATTTAACTTTATGCATTTAAAAACCAACAAACACAAAGACTAAATTAGTATTGGCTTTAAATAGGACTTCCAACATGAAAATGAGCTAGAATTACTAAAATTGAACTAAGTTAACATGCTCAAGACTAATTAACTTAAAACATAAAAAAATAACTAAAATCAACTTAAAACACAAGAACTTAGCTATTTTGACATCCCAAATGTGGTTATTAGTTGCTTGGTGTTCTCTCTTGAAAACCTTTGAAAATGGCCTTTTAAATAAGTTTCAAAATCCTTAATTTCAAAATTCTCGTCAAAAATCTAATTTTGGAATCTCGTCTGGCGTCACTGCTTTGACCTTCTTGGCACTGCAGTGGCATGCTCTCATGCTCTACTATGATGCCTAGCTTCCTTGTGGTATAGCCGTGCCATTCTCCTTAATGTCGCAGCCTTCCACTCTAGAGTCTAAGTATAGGTTGTTTCACATCACCAACGTCGTGACCTCACTTTTCCAGTATCGCAATGTTCTGTTGTCTAGATTTTGTATGATGCACTGGTGCATCACAACACTGCAGCCTTGAGCAACTCAAGGTCGTGACAACTCTCATTCCATTATGCTACCTTATGTAGAACTGTAGTAGTCTAGCTTCTTACAAAATAATTTTTACCTTGATCTATTCTAAACTAGGTGAAATGTAAGCCTGACAGTTGTAGCCTTGTCTCTTAGCTTTCTATTGGCTCAAGAATCATGTTAATTGGAATGTTGTAGCTCTAATTATGCTAGAAACATTGCAATATGTATGAATGAAGCCATCACCATACTTGCATGATTTTTCATCAAATAAACCTTTCTCATCGAATTTTCTACAAGAACAATAAGAGAAGTCAACAATAACTATACTTAAAGTAATTTAAAACAAAATAACATAAAATTAACTAAAATAACTTAATTTAAACTAATCAACATATAATTAAACTTAACTGAGAAAAATACCTAAAATACTAAAATTTAAACCTAAAATCTCAAAGACCTAGTTACTTAAGTCCCCAAAATGTGTCAAAATAACTCTATATAATAGAGTTATCAAAGTCTAGAACTTCACTTAAGTAATAGAATTATCTATAGTGCTTGATTTCATAACTTAAGTCAAGTTGCTCATGAATATTATTGTGTGTTAACATAGTTAAAATATCTTTTGAACAAGCACTTGAATGTTGACTATGTCCTCCATGACCTTAAATGTTTACATGATCCTAAGACTTTGTGTGCATCCAACTTTAGCTTATAGGTTATTATGAATAACTTGAATTTAAAATGAAAAATGGCCTATAGCTTGCATTAACAAAGAATGCTTAATTAGCTTTAATTGAATGCTTCTTTCTAGAATCTTGACAATTAGTACTCATTAATGATTGAATGCTCATGTTAAATATATTCACAATTTGAGTGCTTTATTCCAATATTTCATAACAATTTGTATCACTCATGAATCATAAAGCATTGAGAAATAGCATGTACCTTGAACTTAATTGATTGCATATTTTTAATTTGTATATGTCAATATGTTTTCTTTTTGAAAAGTGAAATCATGCTTGTATTTCATAGAACAAATTGGAATCATGATTAGTGAAGATAGCCAAATTGTTTTTGTAATCATGCTTATGCTTGCTTGGTCATAATATTTTATTACATGATTACAACAAGTGCTAAATGCATTGAAATTGCTACATTGATAATGATATTTTCTTCATAAGAATGTTCTCCATGAATTAATGATGTCATATATGTTTTGGAGAATATTTCTTGAAATGCTTGATTGAAAACATTTTGGAATAATGCTTACTAAAAGTACTTAATGATGAAACTTTCCTAATATTTAATGAAATGATCTTGTTGTGTAAATTCCCCTTGAGTTATTAGTCTTATGATTTGGAGAATTCTTTTGAAATAATTAATTAAATATTTCTTAGTTGATAATGTTTAATGATGTTTAATGACTATGCTTGATAAAAATTGAAGAATATTTATTGATGCTTGAAAATGATTAAGAATGATACTTGATCACTAATTATACCTTGTACTTGCATTGAAACTAATTTTTATATATTTCTTGAAAATAAAGGATTTGATGCATATGTTGAACACCTATTTAAGTGCTCATACTCTTCTAGTTCCATGAATCCTTAAGTATTGAACGAACATGTTGAATATTGTGAAACCCCACTTTTTAGATAAGGTTAAACTTCTAACTTGATTTGGTGAGTCATCGGTTTGATGTTTTTGAACATAAAATCTAAGTGAAATTTAGCTGAAATATCATGTTTTCATAAGCAAATATGTTTACATGCAAGTTAGGGTCTTTTTAGAATCAAATGGGATGAATTTGGGCTTTAAAACTACATTTTAGAGTGTATCTATCGATACATGTTCATCATGTATCGTTAGATCAAACGTAGAAAGAGCACTTGAAGAACATGTATCGATAAATGTTCGTATCTATAGATCAAACCATTTTACATTCCTTTTAAAAATCCTTAAACCCTTAAACTTTCCCTTTAGGGAAAAAATGAGTTTTTTTACTCAAAACCCAACCACCTTCATCCTCTTTTGCTCTCAACTCTAGTTTTTCACAAAATCAAAGGATTTTGAAGATTTAAAGTGATTTTCAAGCTTGTGTCTTCATCCCAAGAACTTTGGAAGGTAAAGCTCTGATTTTTAACCTTTTAAACTTGAGGTTTGATTTCCAAAAATTATGGGTACTCATAAATTTATTTTTTGTTCTAAAAGCCTAGGTTTGATATGGGTTTAGAATCTCAGAACTCACCAAGGTAAAGTTACTTTAACTCTAGTCATTAGTAGGCTTGAAAGCTTTAGATGGAGTTAGATTAGTTGTTATTTTATGAAATAAAGGATTGCTAGAACTTTTGTGGAAAGATTTAATGGATTTTAGACTAGGAAAACTGAGTATTAATGTTGGAAACATTGTGTTAGGTTTTGTGAAGAAGATTTGAAGTTGTTGGAAAAGCGAGTGTTCGACGAAAGGTGCGAAAGAGCAAAGCAAGCTTCATCGAGGTGGGAGGATGCGATGTTTTTAATTATTTTGATATAATTAAGCATGCCTATTCTATAGCGTTGCATATAAATTGATTTTGTTAATGTTTGTGTGGTGAACAAATGTTTTCAGGTATGTTTGATGAAAATTATAGACTAAATATATATAGTATACTATATAGTATTTGAAAATGGGGAGCAAGCCTTTCAATTGTATTTGTATATTAGCATCTCATTTGTGTATGATTGATGTGTGATGGATGGATTTTTAAAAGTTGTATGAGAAATGTTTTTCTCCTTGATTATGCCATGGTATTTATGGCCAATTATTATAAAATGTTGTGTGGTTGATGGACTATGGCTTTATGTTGTCTCAACCTTTATGGATAATGATGATTGATTTCATCCCTTGATTGATTATACACTGTGCATTGAATTGATGTATTGTGGTTGTTGGAGCTTATTGGTACAAAGACCTGTAGCTAATGACAAAAAGCACTAGCCATTATGCACAATGAGTGGCAGCTTGAGCCGATTGAGAAATTCTTGAGACTTACTGGATTTTGGTAGCTAATGAAGTATTAATTCTCTTTACGAATAGTTGTCGACCAAGACCAATGAATTGTTCAGTTTAGTGTGATGACATTAGGTGGTTTAGGTGTCTTTGGTTAGAGCTCCATTTTGATTGACTGAATGTCTAATGTGTGAATTTAGACTAAGTTATCATTGAACTCATGATTTAATTGATGAGTTGTACCATGCCTATTCTTACATGAGGTTAAATGTTGTTTATGTGTCTATGGTTGATTTATAGACTTGTTTGAGGTTCTAGTGATGAGTTCTAGGCTGAAATTTTGCTCTCTGTAACTGATCTATCGTTACTTGTTTATGGAGTATTGATAGATACCACATAAAAACTTCATGATTGCTCATAGTCTTTTATCTATCGATAGATTTGAGGAATCTTTCGATAGATAATGCTATCTATGGATACATTAGGTCTATGTATCGATAGATCAAGCTTCTTTTTTAAGCTAAATGTTTTCAAAAACTTTTTCCAAAAAAGGAAATGTGTCGGTTTCAATCTTAGATTTTTGAGAATTCCAAACTACATATCAAATGCTCTTGAATTGATGTATTTACTAAACTTTTCAAATTTGGATTCCAAACTTTAAATATTATTCAAAGATTACATCCTATTTTATAAACTATATTTTATGAAAGGACATATAATTTATCCTTGTTCTAATTGAAAAATACCTGACTCTGGACATACGTTTGCTGATGTCATTTGAAAGATAACAGACTCAAAAACTATGGCCTTGGTCAGGTTGTTGACCAAAAGGTTAATTAACAAGCAGGATAAGCAAGACTATCAGGTGAGTACACTTGGGTAAGCGAGGCTCGGTTTATGATCATGCCTAATAAGGCAAGGTTTTGTAAAAATGGATAATTGTCTATTTGCATATTTCTGAAAGCGTATTTTTCTAAATACTCTTCCTCATTGCTTGATCCCATTCCTCATATCTATTCACGAAGTCTTTGTAACTCATACGTTACTACCCCTATTTTTTCCAAATCAATAAAGCAAATAGCTTGGCACACTATCCATTTGGGAGGAGCAATCTTCTACGATTAGTTTGGTAGGTGATTGTCACAGCGTCCAATAGAAGTCAACCCTTGTCCAACTTCGCTAGTTGAGTCTATCTTTATATTTTAGACTGTTATGTATTATGACCTTGTTTATGTCATATAATAAGTAAAACTCTGAATTGTTGCCACAAGTTGACTTCGGTATGTATCCACCTTAAGATGGTCAATGCTTTGAGTTATGTTTATTTGCTTCCACAGTTTAAGCATGTGAACATGCAAGATGATTATTATATTTTCTTATGTATAATTAATCAAGTTTATGTTATTATGCATATGAATGACTAATTTCATTACTATTTAGGCTTGCATGCATTAAGAGGGTAATTCCCATTAATACCTTTGCACCTATCATGCCTCGAATTTGAGTTGTGATGATATTGATATCAAAGCCCTAGGTTACATGAGTCCTAGGGGTTTTATTCGAGTCAACAAAGTGGTTTAGCATTTATGTTATGTCTTATTTTCAAGATGTGACTGCAGCTCAAACCACGAACGGGGTACCACATGGACTTCTTAGTTTGTTTGGTACCTACCTTTGTATACTTATACTAAGTTTAGTGTTTGCTATTGTCTAGGTAAGGATGCCACCTTGGACATGAGCTACAGCTAAGGGCATAGTAAAGCGAGATATTTCTATTGATGGTACTACTAGGCCACAATCTTTTACTATTAAGGGACGTGGTAAATAAGGTAAGATCGCTAGGTTTGCTAGTGAGGAACCACCAATTGTTATTAGTGGTGAGCCACCAATTGTTGATAGTATTGAGATGTTAGTAGTCGAAAAGCCAGTTGATGCTTAGTCTCAAGAGGTTAAAGAGGAGATACCCACTAGAGAGTCAACTTTGGCAGATGTGTTATCTAATTTACATAGAGTTAGCAAGGTGAGGGAAGTAATGATTGTTGGTCCCTATAATATATGCTAGAGGGGGGGTGAATAGCACAATTTGGCTCTTGACAAGATTGGAAACTAATTTTCAAAACTTAAGAAAACAAAACCAGAGTATAAAATGCACAACAATTTAAAGTGGTTCGGTCCAAGACCTACATCCACTACCTTGATTATCCAACCAAGGATTTTCCCACAAATTCACTAACAACCAGTGAAATTCACAAGCTTCCACCAAGCTTTTACAATGGCTTTTACCAGACTCAGCCACAACCTTTTACACTAGTTTTTCACGGGCTCAACTAAAACCCAAAGTGGGTTTCCAAGGCTCAACCACAACCTACAACGATCAAGCTATCCCAAGCTTGAACAACCCCTTAGAGTGACTCCCTCACTCTAAGAATACAAGAGAAATAGTAAAAAAAAGTACCTATGATCACTGGTTGATCTGATTGGTACAAGATTGAGAGTAAAAAACAAATACAAAGAATAGGCGTTTAAGTGTAGACAAGTGCAGTGAAGCTTTTCTGGTTTTTCTACTTTCTATAGCTCAAATCTCATTCAAGGCTTCTAAAAAACTTGTTTTTTATTGTTGGAAGACACTTTTATACTTGGAGATGCAACTCCGATGACAGTTGGCAGTTTATATCCATTGGAAATAGTTGAGGATGAGTTCTAGCCGTTAATATGTCTTATAGTGCTCTGGTTCAAATTGCAAACAAAGAGCTCTTAGTTTACTACCTTGGTTGACTAAGTTGGTTCTGTTTCTGGCTTGCAGATTTTGGCAAAGAGCACTTAGTCAACTGACTTGGTCTACTAAATTGGTTATGTTTCGCAAACTCTTCAGCCGGCCATTTCTCCAATTTGAAATTTAGTCAACCAATGTTCTTCCTTGTTTCACCGATAAGCTTCCTCCTTGTTATTCAGTTACATCTTGTTAATTTTATCCCTCTTTTTCTTTCAAAAATACTCTTTGAAGAGTTAATAAATTAATTTCATATATTAATTTTCTGCACACTCAAGTAAAGGTATTAGACACATATAAATGAGAATGTTTTATTATCATCAAAAACTAATGGAGCCAACAATCTCCCCATTTTTTATGATGACAAAACATTCCTTGATTAACAACAGAGTGTCATTTTAATTCTTTTTAGTTTTCTGTAAAAAATAAGGATTGCTCCCCCTAAGTATAAGCTTCCCCTTAGTGTGTACATATTTTGCTTATTTTATTGCAGCAAATTTTATTTTCATCATATAGAAAATGATATTGTGCATTTAGAGTATACATATGTGCAGCAATATAGAGTGATTTGCATCTAGAAATTTTCAGCTGCAAGTTTTGACAGATTTTCATTAATGTTCCAGCAGCTATCAATAGTTTATTGATTTCAGATTTAGTCTACATCATTCATGTTTCAAATGATATACTATACACACCATCTATAT
Source organism: Theobroma cacao (assembly GCF_053813885.1). Lineage (NCBI taxonomy): Eukaryota > Viridiplantae > Streptophyta > Magnoliopsida > Malvales > Malvaceae > Theobroma > Theobroma cacao. The sequence goes on from NC_142640.1 coordinate 15,059,215, forward strand.
CTATTTTCAAACAGAAATTATCCACAATGCCATAATAAAAATCATTTATCCGCATGTAAATCAATATCAACATATCACTAGCAGATTTTGTTCATGACAATCAAAATACCAAAATAGCAAAATATCAACAGACTTTAATTTTTAGCAATTAAGCAACATATTCATATCAGCATTCATTTTTCACATACAACTTCATAAATAACAGAATTAAAACTGAGTGTTTAAGTGCCACCATGGCATAAATAACAGTTAATCAACAAGTATTCTGAAACTACCCCTGGACTATTTTTGCTTCCTATCTCCTATTTTTCTAAGTTCATTCACCCCTATTTTGCCTTCTTTCCTTTCCTAGGTTCCTTCTTGGTTCCTCTACCCTAACATTTTATTTTTTAAGTTTATTCTCTGGTTCCTGCACCCATTCTACTCCCCCTTTTTGTCAGCATCAAAGGGAAGGCTGTCTATTCATCTGATTTGTCAGAGGGTGAGGATTCAGTGCTGTAGAAAGGGTTGAGAGGAAAAGGATAGGGCTCTCGGAGAGATAATGACTATCTTGGGGAAGGTTCTGGTGAGGACTTGTTTGAGATAAGGATTAGAGAGGAGGCTGAAACTAGTTTGGATTTCTCTACCAACCTGAAAGACTTTCTTGTCTTAAGAAAAGCTATCTTGGTTGCCATAGTCTTCTTGCCTTTGGTTGGTAGTTTTGCCTCAGTTGGTGGTGCTACAGTGGCTTTGGCTTTCCCTGCTTTTGTCTTTACTCTGGTAGCTGATGCAGATTTCTTTCCTTTTCCTACACCTTCACCATTTTTTTGAGTTTCTGTCTTGGTAGTGTCTTTTTCAGCTTGTCCCTCCTTAACCATTTGGTGGAAGATATCCATGATGGAAACTTCCTCTGAATTTGGAGAAGAGGCCTGGTGTTTCTCTGTCTCTGAATCATTTTTGCTTTGAGGTTCAAGGGAGGGTTTCTGTCACGACCCGGAACCTCCATCTGGCCCATGACAACTGCCGCGACGTCCCAATTGACACTCATTACCTGGAATGCCAACCGAAACCCCGCAAGGCGTACATATCAGTTTCTTTCCTTTTCTGTGAGTAATCATTGTTAAACATTCCATTTAAAACAATTACCGGTCGTTTCCGGCTCAAAAAAATCCAAAGAAATTTTTTTAAAAAAAAGATTTATAGACAAATATCAATATTCAAAATATTGATTAAAATATAGCATTTTTATATAAAAAATATTTATATAAAAACGTGTAAGAAATCTTTTGTAATGTGTAAGTAAAATAAATTCATACATACAAAAATTTACTAAGTTATAATGTACAATAATGGTTACAATGACAAGTGGCCCAAAATACACCCAATGTTGGTGCTAGAATCCTACTGTCTGTGTGGTAGAGATGTCAACTGGAATCCTCGACAAAATAAGGTATCTACAAGCTACCACAGACCTGAAATGTTTGGAAAGAAGGTGGGTGAGATTTTGCAATCCCAATGAGTAAATATCTAAATATCTAAAGGGGAGTAAAATGGAGGCAAGTTTAAACAACAAATTACGAACCATTTCATAATGTTTTCAATTTATTTCTTAAACTATAAAATATTTGTAATTTACCAAAACAGTTGTTAAGGCTTATGTCTTTTATTAAAAACAAGGCTCAAGCCAAAACTAATCCTCGGGGATACCTTGGCCGAGCCATCTAACTGAGTCCGCCAAGGTTGTTATAACATTTACATGTGAAACATATTTTTATTTTTAAAACAAGCTGTTCTTTGGCGTTGGCCGAGTTACACATTCACGTGGGGGTTCGACGTGAAGTGAGCTCTAATACTACCTTAGGAGTTACCCTCCTCGCCTCTACAACCAGAGTAACTATATAACCGGGTTTACCATACCCCTCTAATAGGTAGTCCACGAAAACCCGTCACTGTAGTGACCAACCCACCAATTTTAATAAAATTTCGATAGTATAAAGTGGCTTTTATTTATTTATCTAGCCTGCATAGTAAAAACAGCTTACATAAATTTCCCAATACACTTACAAAATATAGCCACATATACTCATATCTCATAAGCCATTCATAGGAAAATATATAATTTTCAAGACAGTTAACAGCCTCCAATTACTCAATTTCATAATCAACCCAATATATCTTTATTTGTCACATTTATTTGTAAAACATCAAAAATCCCGTTTTAATCTCGTTTTTATTTCATAAAATACATAAAGAGCATTTAAAAATAAACTCTAGATAATTTACAATAATAATAAGTTTACTCACCGTTTGTACAAACTAAAAGCTTTCTAGGTGCCCCGATAACTACTCGTCGAGTACGATTTCCTTGCCTTTACCGGAAGGCTCTCCTCCTAGACACATTGCAAAAATTTACTCAATTCATCACATTAATGCTAAATCACTATATATTTGACTTAAATCCTATACTAATGCATGGTATGAAATGCAATAGCTAAAAACGGCTTAAACGCGGTATTAACCTATTTTTGGTACTTTACCCGATAAATTGCTAACGTGCTCCATTTTAGCTTTAAATTGTCCCATTCTCTCTCCAACATTTCTAACCATTAATTATCAGCCAATATTCCTCTAAAATCACCAAAATCAGTTCACTTTCCTCCTTGGAAAATTCGGCATAAAATGGGACATTAACTCGGTAAATTTTCTACTTTGTTTCTCTATCACATTTAACCATTTTTCATCATTTTCGCCTCATTTCTCTTAGAATAAAAATCAGATCATCATCCTTGTACCTCATTGCAGATTCGGCCAAGGGTGGGTATTGTGAAAATTTAATGCTTTCTTGCCCAATTTAATTTCTAAACACATTTAACTAACTAAAAATATCAATTTAACTAAAAATCAAAACCTAAAAATTTCAAATTCTCTTCCCTAGAATTTCGGCCAGCCCTTGGTTTCACTTTTTGATCTCTCTCCTCAAGCATTCTTAATGGAAATAAAGGCATAGGAAAGGTAGAAATCAAGCTAAAATTGAAAAATCTTACCGTTAGACGCGTAAACGGGCGAAAAACGCGATTTCCCCTTTGAATTTTCTAGTTTTCCTTTGTTTTTCTTTCTTTTCTTCCTTTCCTCTCTATGTCCTCTCTTGTTCTTCCTTATGGCCGGCCATCACTTAAAATGGGGTTTAAATGGGCTGACTTTTCATTAAAATAATATTAAACCATTAAAAAAATGCCATGTGTCACTTTCCCATTGGTCCGTTTTTCAAATTTCATCCATTTGTTTCCAAATTTTCACCATACACTTGTCCCACATATCCATAGCTTAGATAAAATTCTCAGACTTATCCAAAGTCTTGGTGGAGTAATTTTTGAAATTTACACTTTTGCCCCCGTAAAAGTCAAAAATTACATTTTTACCCCAAAAACTGAAAAATTGCCCATAAACATATTTTTCACCCCTTATACTCATACCATTCTCCAAATTGTCAAATGTGATCTAAATTCTCTCAAAATCTCAAATTTTGTCCACGGGTGGAAAAATTACGATTTTACCTCTGAACATCAAAATTTTCAATTTTTCCCCAAATGAACCCTCAAACTCCGAACAATCATTTTTAGTCATTTCTTGACTATAAAATATTAAATTTCATCCTACGATTCCTATTTGAACTAGTTCGAGGTTAAATCAATTCAAGTGTACCGTTAGGTACAATACCGGGTTTCGTCTATTCTTAGGGACTTTCTTAGCATAATAACATGCTACTCAATGCATGTATATTATGACATGTATTTATAGGGTCGGGTTTTATAGTTTCTTGGCTGGTTGATCAACCCCTTAGGGAGAGTCCTCAGTCTGCAAAGCAGGACTGGCAGATTTATAGGTGGAACCTTCAGCCTGAATGCTAGAACTTCCAACATGAGAAGTAGATTTTTCTACTGACTTAGCTAAACTTTTAGCACCTTGTTGTGCAAGTGTAGTGTTGGATCTGGCAGAACTATATATAGCCACAAGTTCAAATGGCATGTTTTCCTTCTCTTTCAGTTTGTTTTCCAACTCAGTGATTTTATCTTCTATTTTCTGTAGCTTCACTCCTTGGTCAGTCAGCTTACCATCAATCCTCATGAGCAAATTAAAAATCACTTCATTTGAAAATTTGGAGAGAGCTTCTTCTGGTTGAGCAGGCAGACTGTGTTCTTTTCTTGGACCAGTTTTAAAGGTTTTAATGAACTTTTCTCCTTCGAGCGCATACCCCATTTTAACTAAGCTGCCATAATGAATGGCTTGATCTCTGGTTTTGACCAAGTCCATATTATACCTTTTTGCCCATATTCCCTTCTTCTGCACAAGGGATGTAATTACATTCCCATATGGCAGATTGACCTTATCTAGTCTGCAGGCACTTCTCATTTTCTCAATCATAAATTTTCCCAAATTTAGATATACTCCATTAAAGGCATGCTCCATCAGCCAAAGGTCCTAGAGGCTGATGTAGCTAAGGCTTCCACTTCTACCTTGTATATTGGCTGCTACAAAATAATGTAAAATCCTAATCTGAGGACTGGTTATCAAACCAGAATTACTTTTTGAAGAATATTTTTCTTTCTTTCTAGTGATGATCTCCCATAATGAGGACGGATCATATTTTTCTAGCAGTTCAAATTCACCTTCTTTACATTTTATTTTCAGCAGGTTCCCTAAATCCTCAACAGTCACAACAAACTCTTTTTCATTCAGATAAACATTCAACCCATCTTCTACATAATCATCAGAATCTATTAATTCATTTCCTTTCAAAGTAATTCCAGAATAAAACTCTTTAATCAGACTTAGACTATAAAACCTATTCTTAAAGGTGTTGTAACCTTTTAGTTCTAGTTCATCAAAGTGCTTAGATAAACTAGTTTGGATTTTGACATTTTCCTCAAAACTCTTTCAATCAATAAACTTTCCACAGGAGACTGGTGCATTCTCGATATTCTTGAATCTATACTCATGCAACTTATTTCTAAATTTGGAAGAAGAAAAACTGGTACCTTTGTGAAGTGAAGGCTCTGTTTCTTTCTTCTTGTCAATTTTCTGCTTCTTTTCTCTTAGTTTCTCGGATATATCTTTCACTGAACCAGGCATGATTTTCAGTTTCTTCTTCAGACTTTCAGTTCCTGTTCCTTCCTCTATTGGCCTTTTCCCTTTCTTCTTCTCTGATATCTCTTTGCTCTGAGATGTTCTAGCCATATTGGTTGCAAAACTTTCTGAGGGTTTGAGTCAGTTTCAGATGCAAACAGGAAGATTTAGGTTTTTGTTTTTAGAGCAACAAGTTTCAAGGGAGAGAGGAGGAGAGGCAGTCAATAGTTATTACTTAGAAAAAAACTGCTCACCTTCATTTTAAGTGCTGCCCTATTTTATTTCTTTATAATCTCAAACTTCCCTCTAAACTTTGGTTAATCTTTTTGCACCCGGTAAACCCAAATTTTTTACCGCATTTTACTCTTCTTTCTCTAAACTCACTGAGTCTTATTATTTAAAGTTGTCAGATCACTCTTAATTGACTAAGAAATCCTTAGTCGACTGAAAGCATTCTATTTTCTATGTGAGAGCCAAAGGTTTTCTTATAATTCCTTCACACTAATCATCCCTAAATTTCTTCTAATCTCACAGAATCTATCTTCACTCAAAGGTTTGGTAAAAATGTCTACTAATTGATGTAAAGTATTCACAAATTCTACTTTAATATCATTTTTCACCACATGGTCTCTAATAAAATGGTGTCTAATTTCAATGTGCTTTGTCCTAGAGTGCTGCACAGGATTTTTTGATATATTGATTGCAGTTGTGTTATCACAATATATTGGTACATTATGCATAATTATTCCATAGTCTTTTAATTGTTACTTGATCTAAAGGATTTGTGCACAATAGCTACCTAATGATACATATTTAGCCTCTGCTGTAGATAGTGCCACTGAGTTTTGCTTTTTGCTGGACCAAGACACAAGCATAATTCCTAAAAATTGGCATGTTCCACTAGTGGTTTTCCTATCAGTTCTGCTGCCAGCAAAGTTAGCATCTGAATATCCAACTAAGCTAAGAGTTGAGTTTCTAGAGTACCATATTCTTATTTCTTGAGTGTCTATGAGGTATCTAAAAATTCTCTTAACAGTTGTTATGTGTGATTCTTTAAGCTATGACTGAAATCTAGTACACACGCACACACTAAACTGATTATCTGGTCTACTTGCTGTTAAGTAGAGAAGAGAGCTGATCATACCTCTATAGAGCTTTTGATCTACATCCTCACCTTTTTCATCTAAGTCGAGTTTGATGGATGGACTCATTGGCGTGGAAATTGATTTCAGCTTTAGCATATCGAATTTCTTGAGCATATCATGAATATATCTCTCTTGGTTGATGAAGATTCCTTCCTCACTTTGTTTGATTTGAAAACCAAGGAAGTACTTCAACTCTTCCATCGTGCTCATCTCAAATTCACCCTGCATTTCCTTTGCAAAGTTATTGCATAAAGCTTCATTAGTTGCACCAAATACAATATCATCCACATATTTGCACAACAATTAAATCATTTAGATATCTCTTAATGACCAATGTAGTATCGATGCTACCTCTATCATACCCTTTCTCAACTAGAAATTTTGAAAGCCTTTCATACGAAGCTTTAGGAGCTTGTTTCAATCCATACAAGGCTTTATGAAGTTTGAAAACATGATCAGATTTTTCAAATTCTTTAAACCTAGGTGGTTGTTCTACATATACTTCCTCTTAAATTAATCCATTTAAGAATGCACTTTTTACATCCATTTGGAACAATTTAAAATTCATGAAACATGCAAAAGCTAGCAACAACCTTATGGCTTCAATCCTAGCAACCGGAGTAAAAGTTTCATCATAATCTATTCCTTCTTCTTGGTTGTATCCTATTGCTACCAACCTAGCTTTATTTCTAACTACATTTCCTTGTTCATCTATCTTATTTCTAAATACCCATTTTGTACCAACAATAGGGTGATTTGAAGGTCATACATGACTCCTTGTGAATTGATCAAGTTCTTCTTGCATGGCCATTATCCAACTTTCCTCTTTTTCAGCTTCTTCAAAGTTTTTAGGTTAAATTTGAGATATAAAAGCTAAAAACCCATAAGTTTCTCTAGTCGCTTTCCTAGTTTTAACTCCTTGTGAAATGTCACCTATTATTTGGTCTTGTGGGTGATCTCTTAAAAATCTCCAACTCCTTGGTAGATCATCATGCTGATTTTCTGCTCTTTGCAGATTATCTAGAGATAGAGTTTCATTTTCTCTTATAGTTGAGCTTTCTTATTATTTTTGTTATTTTCTAAGCTCATTTCCGCCATTTGTTTTTCTAAGACTTCTACATCATCATCATCATCATCATCATGCACTTCTTTTTGTAATGCATTTGACTCATCAAAAACTACATGAATTGATTCTTCAACTGTTAAGGTCCTTTTGTTAAAAACTCTATAAGTCTTTAAGTTTAAAGCATATCCTAAAAATATTGCTTCATCACTCTTTGCATCTAACTTCCCTAGGGGTTGTTTTCCATTGTTCAATACAAAGCATTTACAGCCAAAACTCATAAGGTGAGAAATATTTGGTTTCCTACCACTATAAAGTTCATATGAAGTCTTTGAAATCAAAAGCCTTATTGAGACTCTATTAAGAATATAAGCTGTTGTATTTACTGCCTCAGCCCAAAGATATTTAGGTAAGTTGTTCTCACATAGCATGGTCCTAGCCATTTCTTTCAAGGTTCAGTTTTTCCTCTCTACAACTCCATTTTGCTGAGGTGTTCTAAGTGCAAAAAAATTATGATCCAACCCCTTTTCATTGCAAAATTTTTCAAACTCATCATTTTCAAATTCTCCTCCATGATCACTCCTTATGCTAACTATGGCCAGTCCTTTTTTCATTTTCTACTTTCTTACAATGACTTAAGAATGCTTAAAGAGTATCATTCTTATGAGCCAAAAAATACACCCAAGTATATCTAGAATAGTCATCAACTATTACAAAGTCATAAGATTTTTCTCCTAAGCTAGTTGTACATATTGGACCAAATAGATCAATATAAAGTAATTCAAGAGGTCTAGATGTTGATACAATCTTCTTAGACTTGAAGGATGTCTTAACTTGTTTTCCTAGTTGGCAAGCATCACATATCCTATCATTTTCAAATTTTAACTCAGGCAGTCCAGCAACAAGATTTTTCTTAACTAATTTTGACATAGTATGCATGCTCACATGTCCTAATCTCCTATGCCATAGGCAACTATCATTTTCAGGATTTGCAACAAGACATACTTCACTATTTTCTTCAAGATCTTCAAGAAAAATTACATACATATTCTTCAATCTATTTCCTATAAATGAGATTTTATTTGTACTCATATCTATCACTTCACACTTAGTTGAATCCAAGCACACTTTAAATCCTTTCTCATATAATTGACTAATACTTAGTAAATTATGCTTTAAGCTTTTAACCAATAACACATGACTAATTTGAGTTTGGGAATTCTTTCCAACCGTACCTATACCATGGATTCTTCCTTTTGAATCATCTCCAAACGATACGGTTCCTCCCTTTCTCTTATCCAATTGAGCAAATAGCATTTCATGTCCTGTCATGTGCCATAAACAACCACTGTCTAAGTACCAAGGCTATTTCTTCTTGAGTTGAGCTTTTGAACATGTCTCCTTTAAGTCCAACTCAACCTACAAAATAGAATTTCAATTTTTCTTTATAGGTACCCATACTTTGATGGGTCCTTGAGTGTTAGTTGCAACAAAAGATCCCTTAGGAACCCAGATTTTCTTAACTTTTTGCACTATTCTTTTCTTAAAACAGTCATATGATAAATGACCATGTTTATCAAAATTGTAACATTTAAGTAATGCTTTAGCTGAATTTTTATTGTGGTATGTATCTCTTTTTGAAGATTCATTTTTCAAACATTTAAGAGCTGCATTTTCATCAAGAGTTATTTGTAAAGCTTCAGACTTTTTTTCCAGCTCTTGTTTTAAAACCTCAAAGTCTGTTTTTGAGTGTTCTAACTCAATTTGCAACATATTTCTTTGCTTAAAAATAGAGGTAAATTCTTGTTTGATTTGTTCCAAATCATTTTCAAGAAATGCAGCCTTTTTCTTTAATGATTTGTATTTTGAAAAAAGTTTTTCAAATTCATCATACAGGCACTCATACTCATCTTGTAAATCATCATAAGAATTAATGCAAGGGGATGAGGGTACCTCTGTTTCATCCTCTTGTGCCATTAAATAGATGTTTGCTCTTTCTTCAGATTTTTCATCATCAGTTTCAGAGCTTGAAGTGTCACTATCTGACCATGCAACAGCCACCATGGCTTTCTTGGATTTCTTACTTTTCTTGGGAGTTTCATCTTTCAGCAATGGGCATTTAGACTTGAAGTGACCAGGTTTCTTACACTCGTAGTAAATGAGCTCCTCCTTTTTGTTGGAGTCAGTTTCTGCTTTTCCATGAGGCACCTTGGTCTTTCCTGAAACCTCTTTTAGTTAGCCTTTGATTTCTTCTGCTCATTAGCTTTCTGAATTTTCTTGCAACTAGAGCTAATTCTTTATCATCATCATAGGAAAGCTCTTCCAACTCTTCTTCAAGGATGCTGGCTTTGAGTGCAATACTCTTTTTCTTTTCCTTTACTTCCTTTTGATCTTCTTCTTCTTCTTTTTTAAGCTCCAGCTCATGAGTGAGAAGAGAACCACAAATCTCATCAAGTGTGATGATGTTCAAATCTTTAGCCTTTCTAATGGCAGTCACTTTTGGTTTTTAGGATTTTGGTAGGCTTCTAAGCAGTCTCTTAACTAATTCATATTCAGGGATAGGCATGCCTAGCTGACTCAATTTATTTGTGATGTTTGTAAGCCTATCAAACATGCTGGTGATGTCTTCACCATGCTCCATTTTGAACATTTCATAACTATGTGTTAAAAGAGCAATTTTGGACTCCTTGACTTGGGAAGTCCCTTCATGGATTAACTTAAGTTTCTCCTACACTTGTTTAGCTGTTGCACAGCTTGAGACTTTGTTAAATTTAGTGGGGGTCAAGGCACAATGTAATGTGTTGATGGCCTTAAAATTTATTTGAACTTTCTTAACTTCAGCCTCAGTCCATGCAGACCTTAGCTTGGGCATCAATTCATTTGTCACTACATTCACGGTTGAGGGCATAAAGGGTCCATCAATTATGATGTCCCACATTTCATAATCTATAGCCCTAATATAAATTAACATTCTTGTTCTCCAATAAGGGTAATTAGAGCCATCAAATAGAGGTGATATGTTTGTTTATTGTCCCTCAGCCGCTACTGATTTTTGTTGAGCCATTTGGATCCTCCCAAAGGATGTTAAGCCTTAATAACAGGGAACTAGCTCTGATACTAGTTGTTGGTCCCTATAATATGTGCTAGAGGAGGGGTGAATAGCATAATTTGGCTCTTGACAAGATTGGAAACTAGTTTCCAGAACTTAAGAAAACAAAAACAGGGTATAAAATGCACAATAATTTAAAGTGGTTCGGTCCAAGACCTATATCCACTACCTTGATTATCCAACCAAGGATTTTCCCACAAATTCACTAACAACCGATGAAATTCAAAAGCTCCCACCAAGCTTTTACAATGGCTTTTACCAGGCCTAGCCATAACCTTTTACACTAGTTTTTCACGGGCTTAACTACAACCCAAAGTGGTTTTCCAAGGCTCAACCACAACCTACAACAATTAAGCTATCCCAAGCTTGAACAACCCCTTAGAGTGACTCCCTCACTCTAAGAATACAAGAGAAGTAGTAAAAGAAAGTACCTATGATCACTGGTTGATTTGATTGGTACAAGATTGAGAGCAAAAAACAAATGCAAAGAATAGGCGTTTAAGTGAAGACAAGTGCAGTGAAGTTTTTTTGGTTTTTCTACTTTCTATAGCTCAAACTCATTCAAGGCTTCTAAAAAACTTGTTTCTAATTGTTGGAAGACCCTTTTATACTTGGAAATGCAACTCTGATGGCAGTTTGGTAGTTTATATCCGTTGAAAACAATTGAGGATGAGTTCTAGCCGTTAATATGTGTAAAACCCGACCCTATAAATACATGTCATGACATACATGCACTGAGTAGCATGTTATTATGCTAGGAAAGCACCTAAAAAAAGATGAAATTCGGTATCGTACCTAACGGTACACTTGAGTTGATTTAACCTCGAACTAGTTCAAATAGGAATTGTAGGATGAAATTTAATATTTTATAGTCTAGGAATGACTAAAAATGATTGTTCGGAGTTTGAGGGTTCGTTTGGGGTCAAATTGGAAATTTTGATGTTCAAGGGCAAAATCTTCATTTTGCCACCTAAGATAATAATTTGATCATGGAGTGAAATTTTTGACCAAGATTAACTATTTGGAGTATAATTTAATGATAGGAAGTGAAAAAGTTTAATTCTGGTGATTTTTGGAGTGTAGGGGCAAAATCGTAAATTTGCCACCCGCAGATAAAATTTGAGATTTTGAGAGAATTTAGATCAAATTTGACAAATTGGAGAATGGTATGAGTATAAGGGATGAAAAATATGTCTATGGGCAATTTTTCAGTTTTTTGGGTAAAAATGTAATTTTTCACTTTTACGGGGGCAAAAGTGTAAATTTCAAAAATTACTCCACCAAGACTTTGGATAAGTCTGAGAATTTTATCTAAGCTATGGATATGTGGGACAAGTGTATGGTGAAAATTTGGAAACAAATGGATGAAATTTTAAAAATGGGCCAATGGGAAAGTGACACGTGGGATTTTTTTAATGATATAATATTATTTTAATGAAAAGTCAGCCCATTTAAACCTCATTTTAAGTGCTGGCTGGCGATAAGGGAGAACAAGAGAGAAAATAGAGAGGAAAGGAAGAAAAAAAGAAAAAACCAAAGAGAAACAAGAAAATTCAAAGGGGAATTCGCGTTTTTCGCCCGTTTACGCGTCTAATGGTAAGATTTTTCGACTTTAGCTTGATTTCTACCTTTCTTATGCCTTTGTTTCCATTTAGCATGCTTGAGGAGAGAGATCAAAAAGTGATATCAAGGGCTGGACAAATTCTAGGGGAGAGATTTTGAAATTTTTAGGTTTTGATTTTTTGTTAAATTGGTAGTTTTAGTTAGTTAAATGTGTTCAGAAATTAAATTGGGCAAGAAAGCATTAAATTTTCACAATACCCACCCTTGGCTGAATCTGCAATGAGGTACAATGATGATGATCTGATTTTTATTCTGAGAGAAATGAAGAGAAAATGATGAAAAATGGTTAAATGTGATAGAAAAACAAAGTAGAAAATTTACCGAGTTAATGTCCCATTTTTGGCTGAATTTTCCAAGGAGGAAAGTGAACTGATTTTGGTGATTTTAGAAGGTTATTGGCTGATATTTAATGGTTAGAAATGTTGGAGAGAGAATGGGACGATTTAGAACTAAAATGGAGTGCGTTAGCAATTTATCGTGTAAAGTGCCAAAAATAGGTTAATACCGCGTTTAAGCCATTTTTGGCTATTGCATTTCATATCATGCATTAGTATAGGATTTAAGCCAAATATATAGTGATTTAGCATTAATGTAATGAATTGAATAATTTTTTGCAATGTGTCTAGGAGGAGAGCCTTCCGGTAAAGGCAAGGAAATCATACCCGACGAGTAGTTATCGGGGCACCTAGAAAGCTTTTAGTTTGTACAAACGGTGAGTAAACCTATTATTATTGTGAATTATCTAGAGTTATTTTAAAAATGCTCTTTATGTATTTTATGAAATGAAAACGAGATTAAAATAGGATTTTTGATGTTTTAGAAATAAATGTGACAAAAAATATATATTATGTTGATTATGAAATTGAGTAATTAGAGGCTGTTAATTGTCTTGAAAATTATATATTTTCCTATGAATGGCTTATGAGATGTAAGTATTCGTGGCTATATTTTGTAAGTGCATTGGGAAATTTATGTAAGCTGTTTTTACTATGCAAGTTGGATAAATAAATAAAAGCCACGTTATACTATCGAAATTTTATTAAAATTGGTGGGTTAGTCATTGCAGTGACGGGTTTTCGTGGATTGCCTATTAGAGGGGCACGGTAAACCCGGTTATATAGTTACTTCGGTTGTAGAGGCGAGGAGGGTAACTCTCGGGGTAGTATTAGAGCTCACTTCACATTGAACCCCCACGTGAATATGTAACTCGGCCAATGCCAAGGAACGGCTTGTTTTAAAAATAAAAATGTGTTTCACATGTAAATGTTATAACAACCTTGGAGGACTCGGTTAGATGCCCCGGCCAAGGTATCCCCGAGGATTAGTTTTGGCTTGAGCCTTGTTTTCTTTTATAAAAGACATAAGCCTTAACAACTGTTTTGGTAAATTACAAATATTTTATGGTTTAAGAAATAAATTGAAAACATTATGAAATGGTTTGTGATTTGTTATTTAAACTTGCCTCCCTTTTACTCGCCTTTAGATATTTATAATAATGTCTATTTACTCATTGGGATTGCAAAATCTCACCCACCTCCTTTCCAAACATTTCAGGGCTGTGGTAGCTTATAGATACCCTATTTTGTCGAGGATTCCAGTTGACATCTCTATCACACAGGCAGTAGGTTCTAGCACCAACACTGGGTGTATTTTGGGCCACTTGTCATTGTAACCATTATTGTACATTATAACTTTGTAAATTTTTGTATGTGTGAATTTATTTTACTTACACATTACAAAAGATTTCTTACACGTGTTTCTATAAATATTGTTTTATAAAAAAAAATGCTATATTTTAATCAATATTTTGATTAGTGATATTTATCTATAAATCCTTTTAAAATATTTTTGTCTTTTGATTTACTTGAGCTGGAAACTACTGAAAATTGTTTAAAATGGAATGTTTAAAAACGATTGCTCACAAAAAAGGCAAGAAACTGATATGTAAGCCTTGCGGGGTTCTGATTGGCATTTCGAGTAATGAGTGTCGATTGGGGCGTCGCGAAGGTTGTCATGGGCCTGAGGGAGGTTCCGGGTCGTGACAACATGTCTTGTAGTGCTCTGGTTCAAATTGCAGATAGAAAGCTCTTAGTCGACTAACTTGGTTGACTAAGTTGGTTTTGTTTCTGGTTTACAAATTCTGGCAGAAAGCACTTAGTCAGCTGACTTGGTAGACTAAATTGGTTCTGTTTCTCAAACTCTTCAACCCGCCACTTTTTCAATTTGAAATTTGGTCAACCAATGTTCTTCCTTGTTTCACCAATAAGCTTCATCCTTATTATTCAGTTACATCTTGTTGATTTTATCCCTCTTTTTCTTTTAAAAATACTCTTTGAAGAGTTAATAAATTAATTTCATATATTAATTTTCTGCACACTCAAGTAAAGGTATTAAACACAAATAAATGGGAATGTTTTATTATCATCAAAAACTAATGGAGCCAACAATGACTACCCGCATAGATGACCTTCAATGTCATGTAGAGGGACAACAACTAGTGCATACTACACATAGTTTGTAAGGTCAAGATTATCGACATCAATCCGATTCTACTTAAAGGACTATTGAGGTTTCACTACCTAATTTTCTGAAGTTGATCTTTATATCTATCCACAAAGCATCTGATCCTTATATCCTTAGTAGAGACAAGATATGGTGCATATCGTGATAGCTGCATGAACTGGATGTCATACTCAAACATCGTCATACCAAGCGTCTGTACCAATGGCACAAACTCTCGTGCCTTAATGGCTTAAGCAATATCTGGTTAAAATCAGCTCAAAAAAGCATTGTAAAACTCTTCCCATGTCAATGGGTTGGCACCAATCGGCCTATCTTTACGTAGAGACCGATACCATAAATAAGCCACATCCTTAAGCTTAAGCCCAACCAACTCAACTGATCGGACATTTAAGCAACCTAAAGTAATGCAAATCTTCTCCATCTCATCTAAAAAGATCTAAGGAAACCTTGGTTATAGAAGAGTCAATTCACTTTGTTTTTTATGAGACTAATGCTGCACAAAGAAAGGTAGTGTTTGATGATGATGATGATGCAAATGATACTGAGAAGAAAATAAAATAAAATGAGCCTGGACAACAAAAAAAATGATAAAGAGAGCTCAAAGGAGAAAGATGAAGAAAAACTACCTTTAAAGGACCTGCAAAGAGTTGAAGAACAACACAACGAACTTCATAGGATCTGGAAATTTGTAAGAAATCATCCTCAAGAATAAATTATCGGTGATCCCTCGGAAGATGTCCAAACTAGAAGAAGACTAAGGGAAACTTGTGAATATCTTGCGTTCATATCACAGGTGGAACCAAAGAACTTTAAGGAAGCTGAAAACGAAGAGAGTTGGATAATTGCCATGCAAGAAGAATTTGGCCAATTTGAAGTGAACAAGGTTTGGACCTTAGTTCCAAGGCCAACCAACCATCCAATTGTTGATACAAAATGGGTATTTAAAAATAAGATGGATGAGTTGGGAAATGTGGTAAGGAACAAAGCAAGGTTAGTTGCTTAAGGCTATAATAAAGAAAAAGGTATTAATTATGATGAAACTTTTGCTCCTGTAACTAGATTAAAAGCAATTAGACTTTGACTTGCCTATACTTGCTACATGAATTTTAAATTGTTTCAAATGGATGTCAAAAGTGCATTTTTGAATGGCTTTATACAAGAAAAAGTACATGTTGAACAACCCTTTGGTTTTGAAGGTTTTGAAAAATTAGATCATGTCTATAAATTGTATAAAGCTTTATATGGATTGAAACAAGCTCCTAGAGCTTGGTATGAAAGACTTTCAAAATTTTTAATAGAAAAAGGATACTCTAAGGGGAGTGTGGATAACATTTTTTTCATAAAGAAAAATGAAAATGATTTGATTATGGTTCAAATATATGTTCATGATATAGTATTTGGTGCCACTAATGAAAAGTTGTGTGAGAATTTTGCTAAGAAAATGCAAGGTGAATTTGAAATGAGAATGATAGGAGAGCTAAAATTCTTCCTTGGTCTACAAATCAAGCAATGTTAGGATGGAATATTCATTAACCAAGAGAAATACACTAAAGAAATGCTGCAGAAATTTGATGTGATGAATCTGAAATCAATTAGAACTTCTATGAGTCCTTCCACGAAGATTAACAAGGATGAGAAAAGAAAACATATGGATCAGAAACTCTATAGAGTTATGATAGGTTCACTTCTTTATTTAATAGCAAGTAGACTTGATAATTTGTTTAGTGTTTGCCTATGTGCAAGATTCCAATCATGTCCCAAAGAATCACATTTGACTGTAGTGAAGAGGATTTTTAGATATCTCTTGGATACTAAAGGCTTACGACTATAGTATCCAAAAGGATCATCTTTTAATCTTCTTGGCTATACTGATGCTAATTTTGCTTATAGCAAAACTGATCGAAAGAGCACTAGTGGCACTTGTCAATTTCTTGGAAACATGTTTGTGTCTTGATCTTGCAAGATTTAGTTACTCTTTCAACTATTTAGGTTGCATATATTTCACTAGGTAGTTGTTATGCACAAATATTATGAATTAGGTAACAGCTAAATGATTTTGGAATATCCATGCATAATGTTCCTTTTTTTTGTGACAACATAAGTGCCGTAAATATCTCCAAAAATCCTATTCAACACTCTAAGACTAAGCACATTAAAATTAAACATCATTTCATTAGAGACCATATGATTAAGGGAGATGTTAAAGTAGAATTTGTAGATACCTTGTATCAATTAGCTAATATTTTCACAAAACCATTAAATAAAGACCAATATTGTAGAATTAAGAGAGAATTAGGAATGACTGATGATAATGAATTCTAATTGAGTTAAATTAAACATGTTTTTTTGATAATATATTACATGATGCTTGATTCTATCTATTGTTTTAAGTTGATTAGAAAATGTTCCAATTAGTTAAAGAGACCTTAAAAGGAAGGTAAGATGTACATTGACTAGCGAAGGCACTTTTTAATCAATTAGGGCGATATTACATTGAAATAATAAGCCTAAGTCAGTAAAGCAGTAACCAGTTAAAATTTCCTTTAACTAGTTAAAACAATTCTAGTTGACAAATGGTTTCCAAGTTAGAGATTGTCTAATCAATTAGAGTCAGCTCTAATCGATTAAAGCCCTTAAGAAAATAGAAAAACTGTCAAGCGAGCTCTTTAAATTTTAAAATAAAAAAATGAGGAACACGAGTTACATGAACAATAACCCACTCAACTCATGGGTTAATTGGTTACAAAGTCTCATAACCCTTCCGTTCCTAATAACACTCAATCTAGAAAATCAAAACCTAAACACCTAGATTTCTTCCAAAAACCATCCTCTTTCTCTTAAGCCTTAAGTTAACCTGAGGAACCTTAAGCTTTCACCACTTGCAAAATCAATGGCTAAAACCTCACTCACCAGAAAAGTTACTAACAAGGGAAAGGAAAAGAGGCCAATTGAGGACTCTTATGTTCTACCACCCAAGAAAAAAGGTAAAATGGTGCTAGATTCACCTGCTGAAATGAAAAGGGAAAGCCAAAAGAAAATGGGGCCAAAAACAAAAAGACTTGCTACAACAAAAGGCATTTCCATTGAAAAAGGTAAGTTTTCAACCTCCCAATTTAGGAACCAAATTCATGCTATTAGGCATAAAAAATAGAAAATGCCACTATATCATGCAAAATTTTGTGGATTAAGGAAGCTTAGATGAAACCCCTTTGATTAAGGTTGACTTATCTAGGTTCTTTGATGAGTTAAAAATTAAGGCTCTAAGTACCTTTGAAGATAGGTATTTTAGTCCCACCCTTGTTAGGGAATTTTACTCTAGCATAACATTAAATAAATATGAGTTGGAAGATCCTAATGATTTTGTGGAGAATGGGTTGATGTGTTATTGTGTGGAAACGAATTTAAAGTCACTGTCACTGATATTGGAAAGCTGCTAAAAACAAAGTATCAAGTGGAAGAATTCTCAATTCCCTAAAGCTATGACCCTTCACCCATGTGGGAAATAATCATAAGAAGAAAAGGAAAATATTGTCCAAAAGTTATGCAAGTGATATAAAAAAATGCACAAATGAGGACCTTTTATTATTTTCTAGCCTCCACATCACATGGAAGGAGCAATAGTTTTAGCTATGTTAGCTTTTAGGATATATGGTTGATGGAATCTGCAACAAATGGAATCCTTCTAATGTAGCACAATATATGATAGAATGAATGAGAGGAACCTGCCTAAGAGATAAGACTAACTTACCATATGGAAACATCATCTCCATTCTAGTTAAAAAGAAAAAAAACTGGAGCTTTCAGGTATCAAGTTGACAGGACCAAGAGTAAGGATCAGGGTATTTTTCTTAAAAGCCTATAAAACACAGGATATATGCTTGAGAGCAATGAGTGTATCAAAACACTCAAAGGCACCCTAACTCCTTCAAGAATTGAAACTTTTTCCACTCCTTTCTCTAGAGTTAGTCAGCCTTTCATTTAGAATGACATGATCTTCAATCTACTGATGAGAATTAATGGAAAATTAACTGAGCAAGTTGAGAAGATTATGAAATTGAAGAAAAACTGTAGAATCTTGAGAACTAAGTTCTTAAATAAAAGGAAACTAAAACCCCTACATTCAAAAATCAAAAAGAAGCTAAGAGCTTTTCAAGTGAGAGAATTACAATAGAGCAATTTGAAGTTCATGCATCTAATCCTAAATATGAAACTTGCAATGCAAATGATGAAATTGAAAAAAAGATCCAAGATGAAGTTGTGGCACCTGAAACAGAAACAGAAATAAGAATTGAAAAGGAAAAAAATGTAAGGAAATGACAACGAAAAATGATCAAGAACCAGAAAAAGAAAAAGATATAAAAGTTAGACAAGAAAATCATAATGTAGCAGAATCAACAGTTGAAAAAATAGATGAAAAATCTCCTGAAGACTTTGAAAGGATACTGCTTTCATATTTCATTACTGAGATACTTAAGGAAGCTGCAGCTAATCAAGCAAAAACAAAAGAAAGAATGGAACAAGAAGTTAAATCGGCT
This sequence comes from Theobroma cacao, assembly GCF_053813885.1. Classification (NCBI taxonomy): domain Eukaryota; kingdom Viridiplantae; phylum Streptophyta; class Magnoliopsida; order Malvales; family Malvaceae; genus Theobroma; species Theobroma cacao. The sequence continues at coordinate 15,078,316 of NC_142640.1, forward strand.
CAAAAAAAAACAAAAGAGATTACACCACTGCAAATTACGAAACAAAGGCAAATCATCAATCATTGATTCAGTCTCTAAGAAACCCTTTTAGTAGAAGAGGTAAAAAAACCATGGCAACTAAAACTACCATCCTCAGAAGAAGGAAGTCTACAAGACTGACATTGTCTACTATCAAACCATCTTCCAAAGTTAGACCTCCTCTAACCATATCCTTAATGGCTGCTTCATCATCCTCTACATTCTTTGATTCTTCCTCCTCCTCATATCTTCAACCCCTGAAGGTGCATTTTAGTACTAATGAGCCCTCACCTTCCTCAGACTTTAATAGGAATTAAGCTTCAATGGAACTCTCTTTTTCGATGATGACAAAAAGGGGGAGAAAATAAGTTGACAGATTAGGTTGCTGAGGCTGAACAACGATTATATTTTGCGTTGCTAATGAAATTGCTAAAAAAATGGTTTATATTTTGTGTTCTTTGTGTTATTGAACAATGACAAACTATATTTTATGTTGCTGATGAAATTTAAATGTTTCTACACTAATACTCTATGCTGAATGTTTTTGTTGAATATTTCTATGACGAATAGTGCTTATATTTATGGTTTATGCTAAATGTTTATATCTATGTAATTAAAAGTCAATTTTGAGAATATTGCATTTGCTTATTTAAGCAATAGCTATACATAAATATACATTAAACATATATGAAAAAGAATTTTTATGCATATATTAAGGGGGAGCAATCCCTCACTCACCTACAAACAAATATAAAATTCATATTGATGTTGCACTCTTAATCTAGGAGTGATTTGTCATCATAAAAAAAGGGAAGATTGTTGACTTCATGTGTTTTTGCTGATAATAAAGCATTCCTTATTTATTGATGTCTAATTACTTTATTTAAGTGTGCAAGACAAAGTTTAAGACCCTTAATAAATTTGATGATTAAAGGCAAGTCAAAAGTTTGCTTACTTAAAGGATGGGTTAATCAATCAAAGAAGGATAGAAGAAAAAGCTAGTGAAAACAGAACATCTGTCATGACCCGGAACTCCCCATCGAGCCCGTGACAACCGCCGCGAAGCCTCGACAAACATTCTTCACCCCGAATGTCGATCGAAACCTCGCAAGGCTCTCGTATCAGTTTTCGCACTTCCCCGGTGAGCAATAGTTATCAAATAATCAAAATACGAAGGATTACAAATCGTTTCCAAATCATAATATAACATGTTTTTTTTTTTGGCTCACAGGGACATTTTCGTCATTTTTATCGAAAACCTCCAAACTTGCTAAAAATGTAGTAGGTAAGCCGAAAATATATATTTAATGATAAAAAAAAAATTAAGTATCTAAAACGTTCATTTGAAGTGAAAATTTGACCATTTGAATATGATAAAAATATTCAATAAAATAAACTATTTTCTTGTAAAATAATTTTCATAAAACTATCGGTACATAATTCTTATAGCGTAAAAGATAATTATATTCATATCTACTATAAAGCAAATAACCAAAGCATAAAATTTCTTTTACAGTGACACGTGGGCCCATATCTATCCAAAATGCATCGAAAGCTGGAAACCTACAGCTTTTACCGATTCGAGTCCAAATGAAGGTCCTTGTTCAAGTCAGCTAACTACGAAATTCCCTTAGCCTGAAATGTGAGGAAATGAGGGTGGTGAGATTATAAAATCTCAGTGAGTAAACAGATACCATCTAAACTATCTAAAGTCGAGTAAATGGAGACAATTAAAATAAATCATCATACTGTAATTTCATTACCATTCAACTCATTTCAACCAAATAAAATTAATCTATAAAAATCGAGTAATCAACTTGGCTTATGAATTTCTTAAAACTTTGGCTCGTGTCAAAACTCATACTCGGTGATACCTTGCGCAGGGCATCCAACCGAGTTCGCCAAGGCTGTTAAAATTTCGTATACACTTAAAATATATTTTTAGTTTGAGAAAATACAGCCGTTCCTTGGCGTTGGCTGAGTTCCCCTTCACGTGGTGGTTTGGCGTGAAGTGAACCCTAAGCTATACCCCAGGAGATACCCTACGCGCCTCTCCGTTCGAGGTAATAATATAATGGAGTTTACCGTGCCCCTCTAATAGGCTGGTCCATGGAACCCCCTCTGCAGTAAATAATTAATATATAATCCACCAATCAATAAAATTCATTCTAGCATGACATGGCAATTTATCGCAACCTAGCCTCTCAAGGCTGAATACACAGTATAAATAATTTTAACACCGAAATCAATTTAGCCATTCATGCTCATTTATTGTCATAAGCCATTCAATTCAAAACCATAAATTTGCAACACAAACTAGCAGTCTCCAATTACTCTATTTTCAAAACCAATATTCGATTTTTCAGAAAATTTATAAAATCATTTTATAAAATTACAATTTCTCCTAAAACATAGCAATTTACCATTTAAACCCATTTTTCATAAAATCACACAATTGTATAAAACTACTCTAGATAATTAAGACGATAATAAGTTCACTCACAGTATTAGGAGTAGAAATACTCCTATCTTCCGCCCTCGGGTGCAGTCCCTTACCCGAAACAATTGACTCACCACCTATCCATAATCCATGACACAAAATTCAGTAAATTGTGTCAATTTATCATAAATTATTTCAGGCTCTTATCCATGCGTATGCACTAGATAGGATTTGAAATGTCTAGACAATCGCTTAATTGTGGTGTCCGACCTAACTCGCCTACACACGGTGTAAATTCCTAAAATCCCCAATTCGACTCCAATTCCATCCATTTCAATTTCAATTATCCAATTATATCCACAATACCTCAATGACTGTGAATTTGGTCCAATTTATCAGTTCGGACTATAAATTACGCTTTTACCCTTAGTGGGTAAAAATTTCAATTTATTGCACCGAAAATTCCCATTTAATTTCCAACCTCATAATTCATCATTTTTCCACCCAATTCTCTTAAAATAAAGTCAACCTCATCCTCACATACCATTGGCTAGATTCGGCCTAGGGAAATTCATGGAGAAGATAAATATTTTTCTTGTTATTTTACTCATAAACATGCTAAACTAACACTAAACACTAACATAGCTCAAAATCAAATTTATCTAACAACTTTCTCTCTCTAAACCCATATGACCAGAATTGAAATCATCCTCAAATCACATGATTCAACCATGGAAAATGATGGGAAATGCATGGGAAAGGTAAAGCACAAGACAAATTTAAGAAATGTTACCTTTTTTCACTTGATTTTTGAATTTCCACCTATTTTCCCTTTAAATTTCTTGGGTAGGGTTTTATTTTCTCCTTTCTCTCTCTTGTTTCTTGCTTGGCCGGATGTTGAAGAAGAAGAATGGGTGGGCTGATTTTTTTATGCCTTTTTTATTGTTTAATGAAATAATATTATTTTATTCATATTTTAAATATTTTATTAATTCATTTTTTTTTCTAGCCATCCATTTGTCCTACTTTTTCCACCATGCATTCCCTTTGACTTATCCAAGTCTTAAGTGAAATTTCCAGATTTTTCCAAAGTTTTGGTGGAGCAAATTCTTCAAAATTACACTTTTGCCCCCGAACTTTTCAAAAATTATATTTTTGCCCCAAAAATTGAAAATTTGCCATAATGCATAATTTGCACTCCTCATACTCATTTCACACTCCAAATAATTAAATTTGATCAAAATCCTTTCAAAAAATTAAATTTTCGATTTCGAATGGTAAAATTACCATTTTACCCTTTTACTCCAAATTATACCGAAATTAAAATTTTTCACTTCTAAACCTCAAATCTTACTCCAATAAGTCAAATGGGGCCAAAAATCTTTTCTAAAAATTTCCATTTTGTCCCCAGGTGGCAAATGACCATTTTGCCCCTGGATAGCGAAAATTCCAGTTTGACTCCAAATTGATCCTCAAACTCTGAATCACCATATTAAACAATTCGGGGACATTAAAATTCTTAATTTCATCGTAAATTCTCTATTTGATCTAGTTCGAGGTTTAAATCAACTTTGTTGTACCTCTAGGTACAACACCGACTTTTGTAAATTTTTTTTTTTGGGACTCTCCTAGCATGCAAACATGCTATCCATCACGTGTATGTCATGATAAATATTTTTATAGAGTCGGGCTTGTCATCTTCTCCCCCACTTGAATCAACCATATGATCTTTCTTCTTGACTGATTTCGACATCCGGCTAAATATTAATATTTTAAAAATTTTATCTTGTCTCCTTGGTACCTGAAATACCTTATTATGCCTCACTTGACTTCTGAATTGCCTTTTATCTCACAAATTCTCCTCTGATAAAATTATTATTATTTTATTGTTATTTTCTCACTTACGGAATATTTTATCCTAAACTACTCCTTTCGTGTCTTATCACTTTTAAACATTTTAATTGACTTCAATTTGCATTCGCTCAACTTTATTTATCACCATATCAAAGTATGGGGTATTTCAATCTCCCCCACTTAAATAGAATTCGTCCTCGAATTCCCATCGATGTTGCGTTATCAATCTCCTTTTATGATCCTACTCCTTGTTCCTTCTATAAGGACATTCAATTTATTTACCTCGTTCACCTTCAGTTCAATTAAATGCTTTATTTATGGCAATTATCATCCTTTGGAACCAGATCAGTAATACTTTTCACAACCATGATCTCTTATATCTAGACACTAAGCATGCCTTTATCACCATTATTACATTTGAACCATAACTTCATCTCAATTATACCGATTTCGATCACATATCATACTTACTTATGTATACCTAATCATCATTTTATTAATTCGCTCTGTACCAAATTTCTCAACCTTGATTCATCCATCTTATACTGGTCCATACCTTTTCTTTATTAGAGTTCCATTAAGAACTTAAACAATTTAAGGTTTACTTTCAAAGTCATTCATAACTTTAATCGTTCATTACATGTCTGTTAACAGTTTAGCTCACTAACCTCTCTGGACACTATTTCAAAATCTCCCAATTACCGAGAACCATTCTTCACTTCAGTTAGTAAAATTATCAATTTCATATATACATATATACATGCATTTTCAAATGTCAACCTCTCTCTTTATATATTGGAATCCATGTGTTCACATGCCTTGGACTACGTTCCCCCATTATTCATCTGTATCCCAATCCTAGTTTCAATATAATAATTCTTATAGTGCATGTCAACCTTCTTATTATACTTGTGTATAACTTCATATAATTCATATCATTTCCAACCATATGTTTGAGTTTCCTTATACTATATATCATTCATCACAATGTCATCTCCATTGAATTATAATCTATTATACGTGTATGCTTTATAATCCTATTGATGCCTCAAAGATTTATCTCAACTTGATCATTGCATCTCATGCAATACCACAATTCCTAAGAGTCATCCTTTTTGTCCTTAATCATCTTTCATGCCTCTATATTACCTTGTATCTTTCTTGCATTACGATATTGATTTGTCACTTAAGACTCAAACCCATTTGAATCATGTATGCCTTAAGCATTTTCGAATTCCAATTTCCATAATATATTAGGAAAGTTTCATTATCTGACTTCATTTTCAAGGTCAACTTCTATCATCCTTTGTTCCACTCCTTCATATGAACATAACACCATTCTTCCTTAACTAATTTATAAATTGTACTTGAAATTGTAAAACTTAAAACTAGATTCCCCTCAAGTATTTTTCAATATTAATACTAATATCATTCTCAGCTTACAGCTTCCTTTTTATAATCACATAACTTAGTGCTTGCTTTAACGAGATCCAGAGCAAAGCTTCTCTTGAGTATTTCCTTGGGAATATCTATCTTAAACTTATGTCTCACAGCATGTGATCCCTTAACTTGTGATTTAGCCGTTAGGCTTCTCAGCAAGTTTTAAAAATTTTACGTTTCATACTTGTTGTGTATGATTATAATCTCTTCTCAAAGATGTTTATGTATTCCTAAAACACTTAATCTTAAAGATATATAAATACGTACTCATCCATTCAATCCTTAACTCGTCTTCATAGGTTTCCAGGGTGCCATACAATTAGCCTCATGTTGTTACTAACCCTTGTCATTTTACTGTATCAAAACAGATATTACAAATTCTCGTAATGATATTCTATATAAACTGATTTTCTATACCAGTCTCGTAATTCTTCCTTCACACTTTCATTATTTGGTATCTCATCTCAATATAGTCATTTCAAGAATCTTTCAATTTTTTTTTCTTTTAATTATATGCCTATATACAAGGCAATAAAGAAGTTTTTCAATTCATTTGGGTAAACATTCTCCAGAATATTTAAGACTCCCAGATAACAAAACACAATGACCAACAACCAAAATTCAATTTGTAAGCTCAATATCGTGTCACTCCCATCTTACTCATGCATCATAGGCGTGAGATATTCGGAGCATTATAGCGTTGAACAATCAATGTTGAAGTACTGTAGCTATTAGAAATTTTCTCATCAAAGCTATTTGTTTGCATTCAAAGTCACCACATCAATCATTCTCAACCAGTGGTTTCCCTTTTAGATATATATCATGAGTTCCATAAGTATAGGTACCTTCTATTTTCTTGTCATACACACTAAGCTAGATTAATACTTTCATCTCATGTCATCTTTTGACGTTTATCAACATTCATAAAATTCCACCTCAAAACATCCTTTCCATACAGTGTAATAAGTTCATGATAAATATACCACTCCACACATAAGTTGCTTACTATCTACAACTTTCCTCAAATTTATTGTCATCCTTATCCCATTTATCTTCTTTGTCTTATACTCCAATAATCTTATTGACTTTCGGTATAATTAACTACGAAAACAGCTTAGCTTCCTCCTTATTTTATTCTCACAATCCTTACTGAATCAAAATTTTATATTCCCCATATTCCATAATTTAACTTCATTGGGTTATATTTGTGCCCGACTATTACCTCATAGTATCATAACATCACTAAATAATCCCCTTCATGCTTAAATTACAATCATTAACTTAATCACATTATCCATTCCGAATGTCATTTATGACCTTATTGCTTCCTTCTATAACCTTCCTCAATAATTATATTACCAATTTATCTCTGTTATACTAAAAGATTCCCATACATATCCAATTATTTAAACTGCTATTTTACATTCCGTTCGAGTCATACAAAATAAAAGCCACTCCTAACTCCTTTACACAGGTAACTACTACATCTTCCCTTAAACGACACTTGCCTAGATTTATGACAATACAACTTCAACTAAAGTATTAAACATCTTTAGGTTCCTCATTGTCCTGATCCGGGCACATCAATGGATCCTCTTCCTCCTGAGATTTTCTCCTTTGTTCTTCAATCCAGGCTTGTTGTATTCTCCTATATTCTTCATCACTCATCGGTGCAGCATTTCTTCCACAACCGGGAGGAAAATGTCGTACACTTGACACTTTTCTAAGAGGTTTACTTGCCACTGTTACTTTCTCCTTATCCTTTTCTGGTTGTCCCCTTACATTTCTCCCACAGCCTGGTGGAAAGTGTCGGACTACTGTCACGCTCTTCCTAGAACGAATACCTCCTTCAACTATCCTTAATTTCCCCCTTTCTTTAACATGTTCCTTAGATTTTCTCAAAAGGGAACCTCTTATGCTTACATTAATATTATTACTATCTGTACTTTTTGGACTACTCGGTTCGGGTTGCCACCGGCTCTTAGCAGTAGAATCTAGCGATCCCTCGCTAATACTATGAGAGGCGTCGGGACTACCGTCTCTCCTAGACATGGTGTATGTGTCACCAGTGCACCTTAAAACCTATATGCAATCAAATAGTAATTGTTTAATTATTTATGCATCTCAAAAATAGGTAGATTTCTATATGTAGATGCATACATTCTATTCAATCTAACCTAACTTAACTTAACTTAATTGGACTTGGGGCCACGCAGTGTCAGTGTAGATTTCTTAAAACAACCTTAAAATCAAAAACTTTAATATCCAAAGCTTTAAAATCAAAAAATCTGATCTTTAAACCATGCTCTGATACCAATCTAAATTGTCACGACCCGGAACTCCCCATCGAGCCCGTGACAACCGCCGCGAAGCCTCGACAAACATTCTTCACCCCGAATGTCGATCGAAACCTCGCAAGGCTCTCGTATCAGTTTTCGCACTTCCCCGGTGAGCAATAGTTATCAAATAATCAAAATACGAAGGATTACAAATCGTTTCCAAATCATAATATAACATGTTTTTTTTTTTGGCTCACAGGGACATTTTCGTCATTTTTATCGAAAACCTCCAAACTTGCTAAAAATGTAGTAGGTAAGCCGAAAATATATATTTAATGATAAAAAAAAAATTAAGTATCTAAAACGTTCATTTGAAGTGAAAATTTGACCATTTGAATATGATAAAAATATTCAATAAAATAAACTATTTTCTTGTAAAATAATTTTCATAAAACTATCGGTACATAATTCTTATAGCGTAAAAGATAATTATATTCATGTATACTATAAAGCAAATAACCAAAGCATAAAATTTCTTTTACAGTGACACGTGGGCCCATATCTATCCAAAATGCATCGAAAGCTGGAAACCTACAGCTTTTACCGATTCGAGTCCAAATGAAGGTCCTTGTTCAAATCAGCTAACTACGAAATTCCCTTAGCCTGAAATGTGAGGAAATGAGGGTGGTGAGATTATAAAATCTCAGTGAGTAAACAGATACCATCTAAACTATCTAAAGTCGAGTAAATGGAGACAATTAAAATAAATCATCATACTGTAATTTCATTACCATTCAACTCATTTCAACCAAATAAAATTAATCTATTAAATCGAGTAATCAACTTGGCTTATGAATTTCTTAAAACTTTGGCTCGTGTCAAAACTCATACTCGGTGATACCTTGCGCAGGGCATCCAACCGAGTCCGCCAAGGCTGTTAAAATTTCGTATACACTTAAAATATATTTTTAGTTTGAGAAAATACAGCCGTTCCTTGGCGTTGGCTGAGTTCCCCTTCACGTGGTGGTTTGGCGTGAAGTGAACCCTAAGCTATACCCCAGGAGATACCCTACGCGCCTCTCCGTTCGAGGTAATAATATAATGGAGTTTACCGTGCCCCTCTAATAGGCTGGTCCACGGAACCCCCTCTGCAGTAAATAATTAATATATAATCCACCAATCAATAAAATTCATTCTAGCATGACATGGCAATTTATCGCAACCTAGCCTCTCAAGGCTGAATACACAGTATAAATAATTTTAACACCGAAATCAATTTAGCCATTCATGCTCATTTATTGTCATAAGCCATTCAATTCAAAACCATAAATTTGCAACACAAACTAGCAGTCTCCAATTACTCTATTTTCAAAACCAATATTCGATTTTTCAGAAAATTTATAAAATCATTTTATAAAATTACAATTTCTCCTAAAACATAGCAATTTACCATTTAAACCCATTTTTCATAAAATCACACAATTGTGTAAAACTACTCTAGATAATTAAGACGATAATAAGTTCACTCACAGTATTAGGAGTAGAAATACTCCTATCTTCCGCCCTCGGGTGCAGTCCCTTACCCGAAACAATTGACTCACCACCTATCCATAATCCATGACACAAAATTCAGTAAATTGTGTCAATTTATCATAAATTATTTCAGGCTCTTATCCATGCGTATGCACTAGATAGGATTTGAAATGTCTAGACAATCGCTTAATTGTGGTGTCCGACCTAACTCGCCTACACACGGTGTAAATTCCTAAAATCCCCAATTCGACTCCAATTCCATCCATTTCAATTTCAATTATCCAATTATATCCACAATACCTCAATGACTGTGAATTTGGTCCAATTTATCAGTTCGGACTATAAATTACGCTTTTACCCTTAGTGGGTAAAAATTTCAATTTATTGCACCGAAAATTCCCATTTAATTTCCAACCTCATAATTCATCATTTTTCCACCCAATTCTCTTAAAATAAAGTCAACCTCATCCTCACATACCATTGGCTAGATTCGGCCTAGGGAAATTCATGGAGAAGATAAATATTTTTCTTGTTATTTTACTCATAAACATGCTAAACTAACACTAAACACTAACATAGCTCAAAATCAAATTTATCTAACAACTTTCTCTCTCTAAACCCATATGACCAGAATTGAAATCATCCTCAAATCACATGATTCAACCATGGAAAATGATGGGAAATGCATGGGAAAGGTAAAGCACAAGACAAATTTAAGAAATGTTACCTTTTTTCACTTGATTTTTGAATTTCCACCTATTTTCCCTTTAAATTTCTTGGGTAGGGTTTTATTTTCTCCTTTCTCTCTCTTGTTTCTTGCTTGGCCGGATGTTGAAGAAGAAGAATGGGTGGGCTGATTTTTTTATGCCTTTTTTATTGTTTAATGAAATAATATTATTTTATTCATATTTTAAATATTTTATTAATTCATTTTTTTTTCTAGCCATCCATTTGTCCTACTTTTTCCACCATGCATTCCCTTTGACTTATCCAAGTCTTAAGTGAAATTTCCAGATTTTTCCAAAGTTTTGGTGGAGCAAATTCTTCAAAATTACACTTTTGCCCCCGAACTTTTCAAAAATTATATTTTTGCCCCAAAAATTGAAAATTTGCCATAATGCATAATTTGCACTCCTCATACTCATTTCACACTCCAAATAATTAAATTTGATCAAAATCCTTTCAAAAAATTAAATTTTCGATTTCGAATGGTAAAATTACCATTTTACCCTTTTACTCCAAATTATACCGAAATTAAAAATTTTCACTTCTAAACCTCAAATCTTACTCCAATAAGTCAAATGGGGCCAAAAATCTTTTCTAAAAATTTCCATTTTGTCCCCAGGTGGCAAATGACCATTTTGCCCCTGGATAGCGAAAATTCCAGTTTGACTCCAAATTGATCCTCAAACTCCGAATCACCATATTAAACAATTCGGGGACATTAAAATTCTTAATTTCATCGTAAATTCTCTATTTGATCTAGTTCGAGGTTTAAATCAACTTTGTTGTACCTCTAGGTACAACACCGACTTTTGTAAATTTTTTTTTTTGGGACTCTCCTAGCATGCAAACATGCTATCCATCACGTGTATGTCATGATAAATATTTTTATAGAGTCGGGCTTGTCATCTTCTCCCCCACTTGAATCAACCATATGATCTTTCTTCTTGACTGATTTCGACATCCGGCTAAATATTAATATTTTAAAAATTTTATCTTGTCTCCTTGGTACCTGAAATACCTTATTATGCCTCACTTGACTTCTGAATTGCCTTTTATCTCACAAATTCTCCTCTGATAAAATTATTATTATTTTATTGTTATTTTCTCACTTACGGAATATTTTATCCTAAACTACTCCTTTCGTGTCTTATCACTTTTAAACATTTTAATTGACTTCAATTTGCATTCGCTCAACTTTATTTATCACCATATCAAAGTATGGGGTATTTCAACATCATTAACTTGTTAACATGGAGCCTTAGCCAATTAAGGTTTAATTTGATGCTATATAAAAGTAAGGTAGAAAAGCCTTCATCAGTTAGCACTAGACTTAATTAATTAAGAAGGTGTTGTAAGCTAAAGATAGAATAGTGCTAATCAGTTAAGGAATAGGGTTAATTGGTTAAAGCACAAAACTTGAAGTACCTTCAAGCGTTAAAATTCAAATTTGAAATAAAGTTGATTGTTGATGGCGTCAAATTGAAGAAATTCAAACTCAAAGAATTATTAATTGGTTAAAGCTTATTTTAATATGTTAAAGTTGAAGGAAAAAGAGCCTCAATTAGTTAAAGGGAGAACTAACCAATTTAAGGAAGACTGCTGGTTAGAGAAGTTTGAAAATAGAATGTCTTTAATCGATTAAAGCCATCTTTAATCGGTTAACATAGTAGAATGAGCTACCAGATAGTGCAAGACAGAGAAAGCTTAATAGGTTAAAGCCTACCCTTATCCAGTTAATAAAACAATGTTTGCCTATTTGATTTTAAATACTAAAAGACAAAATAACAGCTAAAAAGGCTTCAAACATGTTCACAACAACTAGAAACCATCTCTAACAGAAAAATCTAAGTCTCCAAGTATAAAGGAAGCTCCAACGGTCAAAGAAGCAAGAAAAAAGCTACCAAGATCATTTTTGAGCGAAAGCCAAAAAACTTTCTCTTACACATCTGCTTTTCATTCCTATTCTTGTAAAAGTGTTTTAACTTAATTGTATTCATCTTAGATCAGCAAGGGTGATCACGTGTATTCTTTTTTCTTCTTTTTTCTTAGAGTGTAGAGAGCATTGTAAGACTTATTATAAGAGATTAGAGTTTAAGTTAGAAGCTCATCTTGTAAAAGCTTGATGGAAGCGGTATATTCCATTGATTAGTGAAGTTGGGTTGAAAATCCTTCATTCGAAGATCAAGGTAGTGGATGTAAGTCAAGAAGATCGAACCACTATAAATACTTGTGTACTGTCCACTTCTTTACTTGATGTCTTTTAACTTTAACAAGTTTAAACCTTCATTCTTGTATTTAATTAAGAGCTCGACAAGCTCAAAAATGTGACTTTAAAATTTTTAGTGCTATTCAACCCCCTCTAGCACTCCATCGAGACCAACATAAGCAAATGAATCATGTAATCTGATTTCAAAATAGGGTTTTGGTGCTTTAAAGTCATGGCTATTTTGTAATTTTTCAACATCCATTAACATCGTTCGATGTTTTAAGGCACGATGTCTATTTTAAAAATTAATAGACTTAAACTGAATTAGGACAATACCTTAAAGATTTGTATGTATTTTACTCTATAAAAATTATATATGGAGACATTTTCAAATTATATATTATATTTAATAACTTAATTTTAATATTTATTTTTAAATGATGTTATGTGATTTTTCAAAAACTAGTTATCTTATAAATAACCTAATGATTCAATCTTTTCTTAGTTTCTATTTTCTCAATTTTTACATTTTTGAGATAAAAAATGAAAATAAACCTACTATTGTATTATTTAATATTGTGTCAATCTTGTTATTTCTTCCTTTTATTTTTTTCCTAGATGGAGATTTCTCAAAAAGGTTATAATTTGAAATATTTTCAAATTATATAGTTCACTTATAAAATAGAATTTTTGATATGATTGAATTATTATTTTCAATAAATTTATATAATTTTCAATAGTTATATATATATATATATATCATTTTATCACAATACTTACTGATAAATTTTTGTTGCATGATATCAATGAGTACCGAAACTAATAATAAAAGCAATTTTTTATCAGGTATTTTCATAAAATAATGAAAATATTTTTAAAAAAAATATTTGAATTCATACTCTTTAAATAAGAAGATCATAAAATAATTAATAAGTCAAATGATCAGATGCAATAATAAAAATATTTCTTCAATATAAAAGACAAATTATGTATAGTTTCATAATATGACGGTACCACAGTTACCAAGTTAAACTTTTAACCGCAGTAGCATTACCTAAGGCGACTGCAAAATCGTTAAACAACCAAGTAACAGTAACTCTTGTTTTCTGACTTCAATTTTTTTTTTGTTATTGATTTGAAATTCTAATCATGAGTATAAACATAGATTAATAAGACTGAGGTAGCGTAAAAGTTGATTTTCCAATCTCATTGGTTGGCTACAGGAATTGTTCTAAAGCAGCTAGAATTTTATATTCATGCCAAAACCATTTTCGATGGAGTCACAAGTCTTTCTACCTGGTTTGTTACAATTTCTCAGTTTTCACGTATTATTCAACTATATATGTTAATTTGGATGTAAACTAGTTTATTTTTAATTTACCCATTCATAAACAATTGCCCTAATCTGACTCAGGCTAGGTGTCCAAGAAATTTAATTACTATCAAAATATATTATAATAACATGAACCCTGGCTTTTTTTAAAAAAAAAAATGAACACCTCTAAGGTCAAAACTCCCACGTCTGCCTCAACTTTAGAATCTTTCAAATGAAAATAATTGAGTTTTTTTTTGGTATATATGATTTTGATTTCTGATAAATTATTCGAATTTATTTTGCAAAAGCTTTGACATTGTGATTAATCTTAATTAAGTAATATTTAAAAGCCACAATTTGGATGTGAAAGGTACATAATATATGCAAATATCAGCTTCGGAAATCCCAGAAGCCGCCGGCCATTAGCCATATGATGTCTTCTTTCGCCATTAGGAGCCAACATCTTGGCTAAAATTTGTCTTTATTTGCATAATCAAATAATATTTTAAAGTGTCAGGAAAGCTCATCTTCACCATCACTCCAACAGCCACATGAAGCTTTCAGAAATTTAATTTATGAAATTTAGATTGCATTTGATGACTTATAATGCAATCACATTATAAGAAATGTGATAGTAAAGAATGTGATTATAAAAAATTTAATTATTAATAATTATAACATTTGATATATTATAGAAAGTGCGATTAAAATGTTGAAAAGTTAACATTTGATTTACAAACATTTTACTAAAAATGTAATGTTAATTTTTAGAATTATCCATATGTATTAAAATATAAATTTAATATACTTGTATGTTTTTATTATAAACTCTTATATAATATCATCTCTTAATAAAATTTCTAAAAAAAAACCAAACATCGGGTAAATCCATGTTAATATCAATTAGAAAATAACTTTTCATTCGTTAGCAATTTTGATAATTTTAAAATATATTGTTATTATTATTATTATTTTGAAAATTTTCTAAAACATTAAAAATGGAAATAACTATTTTTTGAAAAAATCAAAAAAATAAAAAACCAAAAATAAGATTTTTTGAAAAAAAATTGAAAGTAAAAAAATTTATTTTAAAAATTTTATTAAAAATTATAGAGAGGAAATTATTTTTATAATTTTAAAAATTGTGAGCATAAAAAAAGAGTATCGCCTATTTTTTCAAAAATTCTAAATATATTTTTAATTTGTTGGACTTTCTAATCTTTTATGATTTCCTAAAAAGTAAAATTATTTCTAATTTTTTCTTTTTCTATAATTTTTTAAACAATTAAAAATTATTTTTGGGCTTTTTAAAATATTTTAGAATTTCTAAAAATAAAAAAATGTTTTTATGTTTTTGAAATTTCATAGATTTTTTTCAAAAATTTAAAATTATTTCCAAAATTTTTTAAAATTTTAAAGTAATAAAAATTAAGTTTTGGATTTTTATTGATTGAATTGTCTATTATCTTATATGAATTGTAAATGTTATACTTGATTATATTTATTATTAATATATTAAATTCATTATAAAACTAATATATTGATTGACAATACTTGAAAATGTCAAATCAAGAAAGGTAAGTTATGTTAAAATGAATTTTTAATCATTTTTTCAAATGAAAAAAGGTAAAAATGTCAAATCAAATTTGATAATATTTTAAAGGAAGTTGAAATCTAAGATTGCATTTATATTTTAGTATAATCACATTATATTCATTGATTGTAATATGATTGTATTATAATTTTACATTGCGTTGGTTTATTTAAAAAAAACACTGCAGTGTATTTTAATAGAGCACATTGCTAGCAATGTGAAAGTACAATTCTTATACCAAAAGCTACCTTAATTATAAATATATCTATTTAGTTTGTTTAAATTATATATAGTAATTAAGAAAAACACACATTCAAATTAATTTTTGAGGGAAAGATCATCAGAAAAATCAAGAATCAAGTCAACAACTCTAAGACATAGCTCTACACATGGGTAGAGCCTTATTAACCCCCTTACCAAAATTTTTAAAATTTTTTTTACATTATATAAAATTTTTAATAGATCCTCTTAATGCCTCCCTCAAAATAATTTTTATTTAATAATTAATACAATTAAAAAATAACAAAAAGTATCTCATATATCTCACTCAATTTTAAATATTTTTATTTTTTAATTTATATTTTTTTTAAACTATTTGTTCATATGTTTTAAGTTTCTATAGATTTGTTTCTCTAAATTTCTAAGAACCATTAATCATTTTCTTTTTCCTTTTTTCTTTTTCTTATGTCATATGTGGATTTCATTTTCTACTTGCCATGTTTATCTTTTTTTCTATTATGTGGATTTTATTTTTCATGATTTTAATCCTTAAAAATTAATAAATTATTATGCAATTCTTAAATATAAGTTGTAGTGTTGCACTGTTACTTAAAATTTTATCAATGTATTATTTTTTAATTAATCCTAATTATGTAAGAATAAATTATCTTATATATATCTTTTTTATATGCTTCATGTTTTATATTTAGTTGAAAAGAAATTATCTTGAATATATAGTCTGTAGACAATCTTAATTATATAAGAGGAAATTATTAATCTTGTATATTATATTTAACTATTTATATTTTATACATTATAGTTTTATATTTAGTATAAGTTTAAATAAAAATTAAATAAGAATATTGGATGTTGAATGTATTAATTATTTTTTCAAGTTTGATTAAAGCAGAAGTAGGTTGAACATAATTGACAAATTTTTTAAAAGAAAATATGTAAATCATTCAAATAATTCTCTTACACTTGAACCATCAAGTGTTAATGCTTCAACTCATGAATAAAAACAATGTGAATCAAAATGTTCAATACTCAATCCTAAAGAAATAAATATTTTTCAGCATATAATTTTTAATTGATGAGTTTAAATTCAAAAAATATAGTCAAATACAATTTTTTTTAAAAAAACTATTGTAAGTTTTTCTTTTCTTAATTTACATGTTATATAAAATTATTTTGTATTATCAATCTTTTGATTATTGATTAAGTTTAACATATTAATTTTTAAAATTTTTAACTTTTATTTTCTGTCTCTGACCTTCTCAATAAAAATTGACTGACTCCACTCTTGACTCTATATGATATAAAAAATATATATACACGATTGGTTGAGACTAAGATGGTTATTTTTTTCTTCATCTCCAATATTTGTCCCTTTTGTGTAAATGAAGATAGGATGCGAAAACTGATATCAAACTATTGTTGCAGCTGCCTGTATATTGTATCAGTAACTTTCGGCTTGTGGGTCGGAACAAGGCATCTTAAAGATAATTAAATAAAAACCATGTGACTCGAAATGATCGTTTGGAGTTTAGGAGGTCAGCTTGCATCATGGAACGTTTCTTGTTGTTTCCGACAAACAAAGATGCTTTGGCTAACATTGAGAGTGGGATGCGACATGATGGAAACAGTAATCTTAGCTGAAAATTATTAATTTTGCCTGTTTTTCTTGTGGGATTCAAAAACTCGGCACACCCATGGCCTCGGGGCGCCCCAACCCGGCATGCAACAAATCCCAAAAAAATCAGTGTGGATTGACTAAGTCCACTATCCCCAAGTGAAGAAGATGTATTAGTTAAAACCATCCAGAGAAAATGAAAAGCTAAACATCCAGTCTTAAAAGTCCACCTACAAATTGTGGTGGTTGAAGCAATAATAATTTGATGAGAATCACTTTCAACTTCAGAAATGGAAATTACAATTCGAAATGATCATCTCCAAGTCTCCATCACTCAACTCAACTATACAAGGATTTGTTGGAGAAAACTATATGTAAAGAGTCCAAGGAAATCTACTAGGATTATTTAAATACAATTACCAGGCTCTATTCTTTTCCTTTAATCAATCACCCTGCCTGTGAATTTGATGAACGATACTCATTCATTGTTTTTCAAGAAGTTGCACATTTGTTTATCTACATTTGTACGTGTGTACATCCAAAATGATTATTACTGTTACGCATCCAAAAATTATTGATTATCAATATAAAGTTTTGAAATAATTAGTCATGCAATGATGTCGTTAACAATATCTAAAGCAAAACCAGGGCTGCCCCTTGAGTAAGGCACCCAAGTAAGGGTTTTAAATCTAAAATTTGGAGAGATTTTATATTTTTATAATAATAATATAATTAATTATATTAAAGTTATATAAAAATTAAAATAATTAATAAAATATATACCTATTCTCTTGTGCCTAGTAAATATTTATTTTCTCTCACCTCCTCATCCCTATTAATTCTTAACTAATTATCTCATTTCCTATTAAAAATAGGTAAAAGTCAAAGATAATTAATAAAATAACATATTCTTTCATTCCTAATTATGTGCTTAATAAATATCTATTTTTTGTTACTCTCTAATTTCTGCTATTAATTCTCAACTATTTTTCTTATTTAATATTTCCAACACTTATTTTTTCTTATATAGTATCGATTTTTTTTCAATTTATAATATTTACTTTTGAATTTTTTTTTTTCATTTGCTCTTTCTTCCAAAAAATATTTAGGAAGTTTGTTATGTTGTAATCTTCATAAAGCCATGAGCATCATTTGCGGTTTGCAATAAACAATCAATAATTAGATACTATTTTTCTAATATTTGCATACTTTTTTATTTTAATTTAGAGTTTATGTCACGACCCGGAACTCCTATCGAGCCCGTGACAACCGTCGCGACATCCCGATAAGCACTCATTACCCCGAATGCCGATCGAAACCCCGCAAGGCTTAGCATCAGCTTCTGCATCTCCCCAGTGAGTGACAATTATTAAATCTCACATTTCAAAAACATCAGAAGTCATTTCCAAATCAAAACAATAAAATATTACTTTCTGGCTCACAGGAGCATTTTCATCATTTTTCTTCGAAAATACCAAAACTCGTCAAAAACATGGTGTAAAAGCTAAATATATTCATACATACTTTAAATCAAATAACTGAAGAATAAAATTACTTTTACAGTGACACGTGGGTCCCCAACTGACTAAGAAGATGTAGGGCTACGAACCCTTACTTCCTATGATGCAACTTCGAGATTAATTCTCGTCTTAATCAACTATCAACAAACTGTCCTGAGCCTAAAAAATGGATAGGAAGAGGGGTGAGATTAAATAATCCCAGTGAGTAAACAATTACCATCAAAAGCATCTAAAGCCGAGTAGATGGAGACAATATAAAAACGTTATATCTCAATAATGTTCATAACACAAAATTCGTTTCAATCTATACCAAATAATTTCTTTTCATCAAAATTTCCCGGCTTATGAATTTCTTAAAATTGGCCCCTACCAGAATCATTCTCGTGGGTACCTTCGTCAAGGTATCCCACTGAGACCGCCAAGGCTGTTCAATGACCCATACCCATAAACATGTTTTCACATCTAACACACAGCCGTTCGTTGGCGTTGGCTGAGTCTCACTCTCACGTGGTGGCCCGAACGTGAGGTGCACTCAAATCATACCTCAGGAGATACTTCACCCAACATCTCCCCCCGGAGGTAAGTATATAATTGAGTTACCGTGCCCCTCTCATAGGCAGTCCACGGAAACCCCCACCACTGCAGTGACCGTTTAATATACCACCAGACCCATAAAAATTTCAGTAGCATAATATGGCGAATAAAATATAATCTAGTCTATCGAGACCAATCCAAAACTATTCATATATTTCATGCCAACCCAAAAAATTTAGCCATCATGCTACCATAGTGTCATAAGCCACAATTTCAATAACATATAAAATCATAAATTTCAGCACAGTCTCCATATACTCAATTTTCTCAAAACAATATTAGTTTTCAAAACCAGTATAAATCTCATTTTTTATTACAAAACATTTTAATTGGAAAACATAATATTTTATAATTTAAACTCACCATTCAATAAAAGCATCAAACAAGTATAATTACTCTAGATATTTAAGACGATAAGTTATCCACTCACAGTTTTAGGAGTCGATGTACTCTTAATCCCAGTCTTGAAGCATAATTTCTGTACTTTTACTAGTGTAATTTGCTCACCACCTATCCACAATGTACAATACATAATTCACCACATCAATGCTTGACCATTATAAAATCAATTCAGGCTCGGTATATATGCATGATATGACATGCAACTTATCCGACTACCGCTTAAATACGGTGCTAACCTAATTCGGCCTATTACCCGATTAAATTACTAACGCATCCAATTTAATCTCAAATTAATTTTTTTCAGTTTCTATACCTCAATTGCACCCAAATTGACTTAATGTCCCTCAGTGTGGTGCAAATTATCAGTCTCGACAGTAATTACGAAAATACCCCTAATGGGTAAAAATTCGTATTTTTGCTTCGAAAATTCCCATTATTTTTCTAGACTCATAATTCATCATTATTCATCATAATTGCTCAAGTAAACATCAAGATCATCAGCCAATATTCCCCTAGAAAATTCAGCCAATAATGGTAATGGAGGAAAATAAATTCTTTTCTTGTTGTTTTGTTCCTAAATATGCTAAACTAACTTAAAACACTAACATAACTTAAAATCAAATTAATCTAACAAGTTTCTCTCTCCTAACCCATTTTTCCAGAATTGAATTCATCCTCAAATCACATGATTCAACCATGGAAAATGATGAGAAATGCATGAAAATGATAAATCTTAAGCTAAGCTTGAAAAATCATACCTTTAAACACTTGATTCCTTGAAAAATCACACTTTTTCTTTGAATTTTCTCACTCTAGGGTTTGTTCTTATTTCTCTCTCTCTCCTGCTGGTTCTGGCTGACCATCCCAATGAAGAATTCTGGAATTTTCAAGCCTTTTAATAGGCTTAATAAAATATTATTATTTTATTTACCTTTTGAATATTTTATTATTTTATTTTTTTCTAGTCATCGTTTTTACTTTCTTTTTCTACCACTCAATCCTCTTCACTTATCCATGTCCTCCATGAAATTTCTAGACTTTTTCAAAGTTTTGGTGGAGCAAATTTTTAAAAATTACACTTTTGCCCCCGTAAAGTGAAAAATTACATTTTTACCCCAAAAAATGAAAAATTACCCATAGACATATTTTTCATCCCTTATACTCATACCATTCTCCAATTTGTCAAATGTGATCTAAATTCTCTCAAAATCTCAAATTTTATCCGCAAGTGGAAAAATTACAATTTTACCCCTAGATAGTGAAAATTTCGATTTGACTCCGAATTGATCCTCGAACTCCTAATTACCATTTTGAGTCATCCCTGAACTGTGAAACTCTTAATTTCACCTTAAAATTCCTATTTGAACTAGTTCGAGGCTTAATCGACTTAATGATACCATTAGGGGTAATATCGTCTTTTAACGATTTCTCGAACTTCCTAAATATACAAACATTCTATCGAGCATGTGAATGATATTATAATTATTTTACAAAGGAAGGTTTGACAACACTACCCCCCTTAAAATAAAATTTTGTTCTCAAAATTTCACTTGTCAACTCAAAGAAAAAGCAGGGTATTATCTTTTATTCGATGCTCAACTTCTCATGTTATCTCCTTTATAGGGAATCTTGAGTTTCTCCTCGTATTTATTTCCAACTCAACTTGAATGCTTCACTTATATCTATTGTTACCCTTTAGAAGTTTGATCAGCAATAATCCTCTCGATCATGAGTCTTTATGTCATTTAGGATTATACTAAGTGGTTTCCCAAGATAATGAGTCTACGTAGCCTCCTGTCTATAATCGGTGCTGCAGTCACTGACTATAAACAAGACTCTACATCAACTCCACCATTCTGCTGTTTACCACAAGAGTTGCTTCATTTAATCACTTTTCATTTAACTGAGTTAATACAAGAATTATAAATCCTCTTAGTAATCCTTTATAGTACTCATTTTCTATGCCACCGTCGTAATCCTTTATTCACAAATTCGTTACTTAACATTGATGTTCCTTCTCATTAATCTCTCATCCTCTTTATTTCTTAAGATTTGACTTTGATCAATACATTATTGATCTTAATACTCCACAAGGTAATTTATTTCAATGTAGCCGTTGGAATCTACTTAATTAAAACAAATCTTTCACTTTTGGAGTTACTACCATAGTCATTCTCAACGGCTTGGCTCCTTTTTGAGTCTATACCACAATTAGCAAAGTAAATTTTCTGTCACAGATGCATGATCGGGATACTGACCCCAACATATCCATATTATCTATGTGATATGCCACCGTCATCCCTTAGGGCATATTTCATTACCAATATTCACATATCTTTACCATGACAATTTCTCAAATAAATTAAAACTTGGGAAAAACATACTTTACAATTTATATCTCCCTCTATAAGCATCTCCAAAAATCCTCATGTCCTATGTCCCACCTTAGGACAGTCTTCCCATATGGTTCAATAGATCACAACTTCATCACACGCCTAAGGATTCATTATTGACAGTATCCCACTATTCTCATAGTCGAAACCGATTATATTCCTCATCTTAAAATTTTACGGTATCACTTTCTAATTCCCTCCATACTCAAATTTATAATCCTTGACTTAACCCCGTTAACTGGTGATCAATTCATAGTACTGCAAGGTTTAATCGTTATTAAATCCAATAATTGCTCGAACCATTAATGGTTTCCTATTTCAACCTTCAATACTTATTTAAAATAATCGATCTTGCCACTAAGATAATTATTCATCCTCAATACTTATATTACTAATCTACCTTTGTCATACTAAAAGATTTTTACACTCCTTCTGTCCTTTAAACAAGTACTCCATCATCCGTTTATATTATACAAGACAAAAGTCAACTCTTAAGACTTTTATACAGGGGATTATTATCCTTCTTATACTGCATCTGCCTAGGATTACAGTATTACAAGCTTTAACAAGGCATTAAACATCTTTAGGATCATTATCATCTTGATCCTTTTTCGAGTCCGTTTCAAGTTTTTCCTTTTTCTTCTCTTGCTATTTACTTACATTGCTCCCACAGCCTGGGGGAGAATGTCTAACGACAATCACTTAATCTCTTATACACCATGAAAACAACCAAGTCTCTATATGTAGACTCATGCATTCTATTCGACTTAACTTAACTCGGGGCCACGTAGTGTCAGTGTGAATTTCTTAAAACAACTTTAAAACCAAAAACTTTAAAATCCAAAGCTTTAAAACCAAAATCTTTGATCTTTAAACCATGCTCTGATACCACTTTAATTGTCACGACTCGGAACTCCCATCGAGCCCGTGACAACCGCCGCGACATCCCGATAGGCACTCATTACCCCGAATGTCGATCGAAACCCTGCAAGACTTAGCATCAGCTTCTGCATCTCCCTAGAGAGTGACAGTTATTAAATCTCACATTTCAAAAAAATCAGAAGTCATTTCCAAATCAAAACAATAAAATATTACTTTCTGGCTCACAGGGGCATTTTCATCATTTTTCTTCGAAAATACCAAAACTCGTCAAAAACATGGTGTAAAAGCTAAATATATTCATACATACTTTAAATCAAATAACTGAAGAATAAAATTACTTTTACAGTGACACGTGGGTCCCCAACTGACTAAGAAGATGTAGGGCTACGAACCCTTACTTCCTATGATGAAACTCCGAGATTAATTCTCGTCTTAATCAACTATCAACAAACTGTCCTGAGCCTGAAAAATGGATAGGAAGAGGGGTGAGATTAAATAATCCCAGTGAGTAAACAATTACCATCAAAAGCATTTAAAGTCGAGTAGATGGAGACAATATAAAAACGTTATATCTCAATAATGTTCATAACACAAAATTCGTTTCAATCTATACCAAATAATTTCTTTTCATCAAAATTTCTCGGCTTATGAATTTCTTAAAATTGGCCCCTACCAGAATCATTCTCATGGGTACCTTCGTCAAGGTATCCCACTGAGATCGTCAAGGCTGTTCAATGACCCATACCTATAAACATGTTTTCACATCTAACACACAGTCGTTCCTTGGCGTTGGCTGAGTCTCACTCTCACGTGGTGGCCCGAACGTAAGGTGCACTCAAACCATACCTCAGGAGATACTTCACCCAACATCTCCCCCCGGAGGTAAGTATATAATTGAGTTACCGTGCCCCTCTCATAGGCAGTCCACGAAAACCCCCACCACTGCAGTGACCGTTTAATATACCACCAGACTCATAAAAATTTCAGTAGCATAATATGGCGAATAAAATATAATCTAGTCTATCGAGACCAATCCAAAACTATTCATATATTTCATGCCAACCCAAAAAATTTAGCCATCATGCTACCATAGTGTCATAAGCCACAATTTCAATAACATATAAAATCATAAATTTCAACACAGTCTCCATATACTCAATTCTCCTAAAACAAGATTAGTTTTCAAAACCAGTATAAATCTCATTTTTTATTAGAAAACATTTTAATTGGAAAACATAATATTTTATAATTTAAACTCACCATTCAATAAAAGCATCAAACAAGTATAATTACTCTAGATATTTAAGACGATAAGCTGTCCACTCACAGTTTTAGGAGTCGATGTACTCCTAATCCCAGTCTTGAAGCACAATTTCTGTACTTTTACTAGTGTAATTTTCTCACCACCTATCCACAATGTACAATACATAATTCACCACATCAATGCTTGACCATTATAAAATCAATTCAGGCTCGGTATATATGCATGATATGACATGCAACTTATCCGACTACCGCTTAAATGCGGTGCTAACCTAATTCGGCCTATTACCCGATTAAATTACTAACGCATCCAATTTAATCTCAAATTAATTTTTTTCAGTTTCTATACCTCAATTGCACCCAAATTGACTTAATGTCCCTCAGTGTGGTGCAAATTATCAGTCCCGACAGTAATTACGAAAATACCCCTAATGGGTAAAAATTCGTATTTTTGCTTCGAAAATTCCCATTATTTTTCTAGACTCATAATTCATCATTATTCATCATAATTGCTCAAGTAAACATCAAGATCATCAGCCAATATTCTCCTAGAAAATTCAGCCAATAATGGTAATGGTGGAAAATAAATTCTTTTCTTGTTGTTTTGTTCCTAAATATGCTAAACTAACTTAAAACACTAACATAACATAAAATCAAATTAATCTAACAAGTTTCTCTCTCCTAACCCATTTTTCCAGAATTGAATTCATCCTCAAATCACATGATTCAACCATGGAAAATGATGAGAAATGCATGAAAATGATAAATCTTAAGCTAAGCTTGAAAAATCATACCTTTAAACACTTGATTTCTTGAAAAATCACAGTTTTTCTTTGAATTTTCTCACTCTAGGGTTTGTTCTTATTTCTCTCTCTCTCCTGCTGGTTCTGGCTGACCATCCCAATGAAGAATTCTGGAATTTTCAAGCCTTTCAATAGGCTTAATAAAATATTATTATTTTATTTACCTTTTGAATATTTTATTATTTTATTTTTTTTCTAGTCATCTTTTTTACTTTCTTTTTCTACCACTCAATCCTCTTCACTTATCCATGTCCTCCATGAAATTTCTAGACTTTTTCAAAGTTTTGGTGGAGTAAATTTTTAAAAATTACACTTTTGCCCCCGTAAAGTGAAAAATTACATTTTTACCCCAAAAAATGAAAAATTGCCCATAGACATATTTTTCATCCTTTATACTCATACCATTCTCCAATTTGTCAAATGTGATCTAAATTCTCTCAAAATCTCAAATTTTGTCCGCAAGTGGAAAAATTACAATTTTACCCCTAGATACTGAAAATTTCGATTTGGCTCCGAATTGATCCTCGAACTCCTAATTACCATTTTGAGTCATCCCTGAACTGTGAAACTCTTAATTTCACCTTAAAATTCCTATTTGAACTAGTTCGAGGCTTAATCGACTTAATGATATCATTAGGGGCAATATCGTCTTTTAACGATTTCTCGAATTTTCTAAATATACAAACATTCTATCGAGCATGTGAATGATATTATAATTATTTTACAAAGCAGGGTTTGACAGTTTATATTATATTGTTATATTATCTTTATTTTGTGTGATAGTTGATTTATTTAAATTAGGTTGATTTTATGTTAACCATTTAAAAATATACGATAATTATAGCGGCTAAATATTTTTTATACTTCATAATAAATATTTGAATATGTCAAATCCAAAATATGAATCTGGTTATTCAAAAGCTTAAAAAGAAAAGAAAACTTGAAAGTTTAATACAATTTCAAAAAGAGTACTTGATAAATTTTTTATGTGTAATAAAAATAATAAATCAAAAATTATTAATGAGTAAAAAATTATTAAAAAAATATTAGAACTTATTATAAAACTTTAATTAAAAATTTTACATCTCAATAAGTTAGAAAAATAATTTTTTTTTCTAATTTCAATAAAAACAGTTTTATGAAAATATTTCGTTTTTAAACCTTTAAAGTTATTAAATCCATGAGCACAACCCTCCTATATTTATCTTTTCATAATCTCACGCCTGTCTTATTAAGTCACACATCAATTTCAACTTTTCAAGTCATTGCCTTTGTTGATGATAATCATAAGATGACTATTTCATGCACTCGCAAATGAAATGGCAGTTACTAGTCATCAGCTAACTGGCGGCTCAAGTTCCTTTTTGCATTTTTCTTTGGGTCCCCTCTTGTTTTTCTATATGTTTGGGCGGCGTAAACACTGCTAGAGGTGGGCTATGTACAGTTGCAAGTTCCACCAACCTTCCACGTACCATGGGCGGCCTACTGATCAGTTCGCACATATATATATATATTATAAAACTGATATCATTTCAATAAAATTAATATGAAGAAACTTTTCTTTTATATATATATATATATATATATCCATCCTTTGCTTATTAAAATTAAATATTAATACAACTTTATAAAAAAACGAAATTAAAGAATACAAGAACATAATTCCAACAACAAAAGTAAAACTAGTTGAGATCACATTCAGTCGAAAAGGTTAGCAGATAATAGAACTTAATTATCTTGTCCGGTTCTAGCCATTTATCAATTCGGAGAAGCTGGCCTTTTCATCTAGTTGTGAGGAAAAGTGGAAAATAATACTACTACTATTAGTTTTTTAAAACTAAAATAATAATACTGTTACTATTATATTATTGATTTATATGATAAAATACTCTTACTTTCTAATTTTTAATTATAATTTTATATGAGTCTATTAATTTTTAAAATGAACAGTTCATTTTTAATATGTAAACGACGTTTATTAGTAAATGTGAAATATTAAAAGTACCCTTCTTCTTTCTTCCTTTTTTTTCACTATTTTTTTTTCAGGCTCGCTGCTGGCACTCCTCTTACATAGGCCAATCACTCCTGTGCTCCCTAGCCTTGCCTCCCACCCCTGTGCTCTTTGCCCCGCGCTCGCTTGGGAGCATGAGCACAGGGAAGGAGATCCGATCGGAGCCAGATTTGGCACTCCCGGACTAGAGCTGGATCTAGCACTCCGGCTATAGCAAGAGGTAAGAGAGAGTTTTTGTTTTAATAGAAAAAAAAATTAAATAAAAAATTTTAGGTTATATAGTGTGATAATTTTACAAATGAATGAAAATTAAAATTATCCTTTCAATATTATTACATCGTCAAACTAATGAAAATATTAACTATTGACTAAAGATTAGGCTAATGTATTCAATAAAAGATATTATTTTGAGATAGACTATTTATTTCAAAAATTAATGAATTCACGTGAAATTATAACTAAAAGTTAGGGATTGAGGGAATTTTACCCTAATTTCTAAGGTTGACAATTAGGTTAATTGTGGAGTATTTTTATGTCAAATTGGGCTTTATATATGAAAGGGGCATCACGATCATTGCTTAAGATTCGCCCTATTCAAGACTAAAGTGGCAGCATAACCACTGAGGCTAGCTATTCTTCTGCCTCCTTAGTTTCTCTCTTTTTCCTCCTCTCCCAACTCTGTTGGTGATTCTTCTCTCCATTAACGGCCTCTTTAACTTGAATCAGAATCTGGGTTCAATCCGTATTTGTTCTTTTGGTCCTCGTTTTTTTTCGGGTTTCGGTCCTTTATGCATGATTTCAGTTTTAACTTGTTTGCTTTGTTCAAAATGAGTAACACATTGAGGCTAAGGGTAAAGGTCATGTTTTACTTGGTTTATGACAGAGGTTAGTCGTTTAAACTTTGAAGCACGATCTCCGGCCTGTACAGTAATTCCAGGCATTCTTTTCGTCGGCCAGTCTTTTCATGTTCATATACAGCTTCTTAAATCAAGGTGTTGTGTGTGGTTTTTGAGCCCAACATCTCTATTGTTTTCTCTTTTTTTTTTTTTAAATATATTTCTTGTACAAGAGTTGATACAAAACACGCTACTAGTATTGAGAAAAGCTCTGCTCATGGAGGTTGTGAGCAACGAAAAAGGCAAGAAGGGCAACCTGATCGTTAAGACTTGGGAGCGATGCAAGTCCATTGGGCGTGCCCGTGCTCTTTCGAAGAAAAGCAAATCGTGGCCATCTATGGATGCCTCTCTCAAAGAAGAGAAACGCACCAGAAAGAATCGAGTGGCCCCCGAAGGCTGCTTCTCGGTCTATGTTGGACCCCGAAGACAAAGATTCGTCATCAAAACCGAGTACGCAAACCACCCGCTTTTCAAGATTCTGCTTGAAGAAGCCGAGTCAGAATACGGATTCAACAGCGAAGGACCCCTTGTGCTTCCATGCAACGTTGATTTGTTTTGCAAGGTGTTACTGGCTATGGACGATGGCGACAATAAGATCCGCCAAGGATGTAGCTTCGCCAAAGGTTATGGCTCGTATCGCCTCCTCAGCCCACCTCGGATGATCGCGATAAATCAGTTCTAATTACTACTAGTTTATGTTTCTTTTTTACTTGTGTGTTCTCCGTCATGTCTCGCTGTTAAGATTCTGTCTGGATTATGTATTTGATATGTTTCGGAAAAAGCTTGTAATAATTAATTATCATGTTAAAGTAGTAGAATTAAAACTTAAAAATTAGACATACATCGTCGTCCCAACTCCCCAGCTACCTTTGCAAGATTGCTTTTACTAGCTACTCTTATCACGAAACTTTGCTGTTTGACTATGTCAAGCTTGATATATATTGGTTTGTTTAAAGGGATCTTTGAATCAAGAGATGGCTGCTGGATAGGTGATCTAGCTAGTTCGATTTTATCCTAACTCTCTAATAGTAAAAAAAACAATAGTCATACGTCCGTGACTAATTACAATTATATATACAAGTTGCTAGAACTATTTTTATAATTAATAACGATTATGTAAAGTCAAATAGTCGTCTTTGGAGGTGTGCTGGCTAGCGTGGTGGATGACAGAGGCTCACGAGCGGAAAATTTTAACTGCATTTTAAATTTATAATTATACTATTACCGATAAGATCAAGTTCTACATTATATCTTTGTTTAAATCACATGAAATGAGAATATAATTAAGAGGCACATTAAAGCAAGTGGAAAGCATCCAATTTACTGAAATTTATTATCTGCGTACTCTATGTGTGTGGTTGAATAATTATATATGCATTAAATAAGCAAAAAAGAAAAAGAAAGAAAGAGTTCTTTTAATCTTATAGTAAAAGTTACTATATTATCGAGAATTAATATAATGCACTTAAGCTTTCTACAATAGTATACATAAAACTAGAAACATAGATAGCAGATGTAGCTAGATTTTTCAATCTATATGATTTCAATCTATATAAAAACCGGGGGGAGTTTTAAAAATTAAAAATTTGGCAAATTAAAATAGGCAATGATAGGAAATATTGGACCACTTCGTGCTGGCCTTTATGTAAGTGTGTCATTTGACTTTGAGTTATTAAACTTTTTTTAGCTAGAAGTTACGATTCATTAATTAAAATGGCTATACCTAACCATTCCATTTAAATACTAATAATTATAGTAGAATTTTCTACATAATTTTTTCATTTTAGATTACTTCACCACCGTATAATTAACCATTTCTTGGTTGCCCTAATCAAAATGTCATATTCATTAACTTTAACTTAATTAAATACAATGATGGTTCGTCCTCGTCTCTATCCATAACATTTTTTTTTTTGCAATTGTAGATTCTTAATTTTTGAAAACTTAAGAAAAATCATAACTTTCAAGATTAAACACTGTAGAAGCAAAAAATAAAAGAAAATTGTACCCTTAGGGATGGATTAGGATTGATCTTCAATGGAGTAAATGTTCACATTAAAATAAAGTTTAAAAAATAAAAAAGTTTATGTTTAGTTATAACTTAACTAAAATAAAATAAACTGAAAAAATTCTTTTAACTTTCGAGCATTCCTTTCTTCTCTCATTTTAATAGTGACAAAAGATCATACATTTTGGGAAAACAAAATCAAGAAACATACGATCAAATAATTTTACTTCTTAGACTCGATTAATATATTTAAATAATTCTCTCAATATGGGTATAGCTTATACTACTAAAGTATCTATATTTACTTTCTTCTTCAATTAGAGTAGGCGCAAAAGTTACTCAATAAAAAAAAGTGGGCACAGAAGTATAACTTTATAAACTTTTTAACATCATTTTTCAACAAATATTAATTAGTATTGATCATAATTCCAAGCATCCAATCAGAGCAATTACTCTCACTAGCTTACATATAGATCTGTCCCAGTCGCTCCTCCTTTTCTTCTATCATTTAGCACATTTTTTTCTGTTGCTGAGGCTTTGTAACAAAATATGCATTGCTTATGCTAATGCATTCGAGTTAGACATGTAAAACTACAGCTTGTATTTAGCTTTTTTTTTTTTTATGCATTTATGTGGTTATTAATTAGTGAATACTGACTGTTTTTTACCTACTTATTTTGATGGCAAAAAACCAATTCACTCAACTTTTTAAGGTTTGTTTTACTCGATTGGAAGTTTTATAAGAAATGTTCTTCAAGTAGAACTGTTTCAAAAGTATTGTCAAAAAAAAAAAACTAAAATAATTGCAGAAGTGTTCTAGAATGTAAAACACTATTTCTTAGTATTTTCGTTATTTTTAACAAATGAAAAAAAAACTTTATTTAATTAAACTATAAGTTTTTAGGTGAAAATAATAGATAAAGCAAATAAATGTTTTTGTTAATTAAAAAAATGAATGACATCAATAGGAAATTTGAACCAAATAAACAAGATGAATGTCAAATAATACAAATTTTCTTATAATTTTATGTATTGTTAAAAGGTAAAGTAAAAATATAAAAAATTATTAAATATTTGCTGTTATACGTTAACTATTTTTGAAAAAAAAATTTGATTTATAATTTCGTATAAAAACCCAAATCGGCTTCCTTATATAAGCTTAAAACTTTTAAACCTTCGAAAGTCAAACACCTATACTTCTAATTTTCCAGCAAAAACAGTTTTCATAAACTGGGCCAAACACTGCTTTACTGTTTTTCTTTCAAATTTTATATTTTAGTGGAGTTTTCTCTAAAAAAAAAAAAGTAATAGTAATTAATTAAAGTAAAATTCCATGAAAACCTTTCATCAAATGCTCCATAATTTTTCTTTCATTATTCTTGTCAAAAATCGAAAAGATGGTAACTATACCCATATCACATAATTTTGTTTTCAAAAACAGCTCCTATCACTAAACTATGAATCTATTGGCACAAATTTAGCTACCATGCTATCTAAATTACATGGAAAACAAAAAGCATTGGATTGATTGGGATTACGATCGAAGTCAATAATGCTCTAAACATCGTAAGATTTCTTAATCAAATTGATTTAGGCCTCTCCTGCCTGCACCAAACTCAATTATTTGTTTGACAACAAAAAGTTGCCCTTTGCCTTAGTGCTCCAAGTCGCATTCGTCAATTGGAAAGTTTTGAAAAAGGTGTAACTTTATAAAACAAGGATAAATTCAATGTATTAAGCCTATAACCAGTCATGTTTTTCTTTTGGACATTGAACCATTCTGTTTGATTTACAAGACCGCCACAAATGGGATTCACATTTAATGTTTCTTTTATGAGAAGACGTATTATTAATATTTATCTTAAGGTTCTATTGGATGAAGTAATAAACCTTGTCGAATTAGTTTCTTTTTCTTTATCGTTAAAAGAGTTGTATAATTGTTTTTTCTTTTAATACAAGATTATAAAACAGCTAGAAGCAGAGTTTGAAGCTTACAAGTTCCATTGGGTTAATTGAAAAGACAGCATGGCTGCAAAGTGTCTTTGAAATAAATATTCATATCACAGGTGTGCAAGTGATCTTATAGATTTGAGATCATGTGATTATTGTTGGGAACGGTTGTTGTTCAATTTTTTACTCATGCAAGTATACATATCGTAAAGATAATATAGTGATAAATAGAGTGTCGACCTCACATAGAATTGAATTAATTTTTATTGTTAACTACTAAAATTAACACATCTTAATTTTATCTAAACAATTAAAATTAAAATTAAAACTAATAAACTAATAACTAAAACTAATCTAAAATATATCAATAGAATTATTTTATTAACTTCTAGTGCTTACTAGACCTAAGATTATGATATCCCTCAATACTTCATTTGAATATTCCTAAATTATTTACAAGTCTCTATTGAGTTTCTTATAAAAATATCTCTCATAATTAATTTACTATATGTCTATGCAAATTAAATTAAAGACAAATTCATTAAGTTCATCCTCTAATTTTGGCTAAGTATGGCTCATAGGTGTATGTCTATTTTATATGCAAATCAAATCACCTAATCAACTAAGTGCATTCGATCATACGTTATTCTATTCAAGATCTATCTAAATCTCCTTCGTCAAGATTTAACCTAGGTTTCCAATTCAATCTAATTGGTGATCAAGCAATTAGAACCATTAAGAACAGAATAAAATAAACAACTTAAATCCATCAACATAAGTAAAAGAGAAATAAATAAATCAGACTATGTATTGAGTTCAATTATAATCTTAGATTAATAATTTAGTTCCCATTCAAGTCACACATCATCATCAAATAAAATTTAAACATTAAAAACAAAACCAAGAAAATAAGAGAATAACAAAAAGATAGAAAAACCCAAGAATTGTATTCTTGATCTCCAAATCTTCTTGGATCTCTTAAATTCTTCTTAGCTTCAATGACTTTGTGGCTTGACTCTCTGCTATCAATCTGGTGTTTCGTTCTCTCCCTAAAAGTCCTCTGAAAGGTTATTGTTATAAGGCTTTGAAGTTAGACCAAGTTGGGTGAAGAAAGAAGTTAATTACAGTCAAAATTTTCTCATCAGACTATGTGGGCCGTGGCCTACTACCTCCAAAGCTGTGGCCTGGACCATTTCAATAGCAGAAATCATAATTATTCTAGGACTGCTGCAGTGCTCCATCTTCAACAAGATGTTTGATCACTTCTAGGCCGAACTGCATAAAGTAATAAACATAAAAGTTGTAGCTTTTTCTCTTAACTTTCCAATGATTGAAGAGTCACTTCATTTCGAGCTCTGTAGAGAGATTTATGGCTAAAATATCGAAGCATGGGCAGTGGAAGTCTGCACCTTGTAATTGCTCTTCTTCTTCCGCTAAAATTCTTCTTTCATTAAACACCTACAAAAGCACAAATAAATCAAAAACAACCTATCTTAATCATATTAAAACCAAATTAATCATAAAATTAACTAAGATTAGATTGACTCACCAAAAATAACTAATTTAAAATAATTAAATAAAACCTACTAATTTTTATGCATTACAACAAGAACTACGCTAAATTACTATCAAAATTAAGCTTAAATAACTCTATATCATAGAGTTATCAGCGATATGATCAGATTAAATGTAACGGAATGAAACAAAAAAAAATTATAAACGAATAGCAAAACAAGTCGCGCCTACTATGAATCTCCTTAGTGATTTTAATATAAACAAAACTAGAAGAGAGAAATAATCAGAAAAAATAAGATTACTGTAACATCTTGTACCCTCGTATAGAAACCAATATGACCTTATCGATAAGACGAAGGGTTAATTGACGCAAATTTAAGTCCAAAGAGTGGTGACGGGTTAAAAGGAATATTTTGAAATAAAATATTTCGTAAGCGAGAAAATAGTAATTAAATTATAATATCTTTATCGATGATGAATTAGTGAGTTAAAAGGTGATTCAGAAGTGAACCAGGACAAAGTGAGACATTTTGGGTCCCGAGGAGACAAGTGAAAAATTTTGAAATAAAATAATAATTTTTGGATAAAATAATATTAAAATATTAATATTTTATTTATTGTAGAAATTTGTCATAAAAGAGTAGTATATGGTTAATCTAAGTGAGGGAGAAAAAGTAAGAATGAATTTTGAGGAAAAACTACCTGAGTGGGGCCCACGTGCCTTTATTTAATAAAGTAAGAGCGGGTAAGTATATATTTAAATATTATGGTGACATTTTGGTGAAGTGCAAATTTGATATTCTATTTGTACAAGTGTAAAGGAAGAAAGATAGAAGGAAATTGGAATTAAAGAAATGTTGAAAGGACCAAATTGTAAAGGATGAAAAGTTTGGGAGGCCAAATGGTAAATAAGAAAAAGTTGGGGTACCTATGTGCAATTTCTCCATTTTAAGCTAAGTGAATATTTAATGTGTATATATATTTGTATTATGGAAACCAAGATGAAATTCAAGTAAGATGCAAGTGAAATGCAAGTGAAATTACTTAGCTAGATGAAAATTGCATGTAAAGTTACTATTACATGAAAATGATTGTATGTAAAAAGGATAAAGTTAGTGGGAAACATGTGGGACCCCACCATGTGAAGGATGATAAAGAAAAAGAACAAAGGATATTTAAGTGAAAGAAAATCATAGTTTGGCAAAGATAGCCCATGGTATTTAAAGAAAAATGTATGATTAATATAGTTGATGATTTAATAAGAAAAAGAAAGAATAATTTAGTTGCATGAAATCTTATTTGTTTTGAGGGAGGTCAAATAGGATTCAAGAGTGGAAAAATGCATGAAACATTATTGGATGAAAAAGTGGCCAAATGAGGGAATGATAAGTGGAAATTAAAGGAGATGAAATGAAATGTGAATTAGGATGAAATGAAAGGAAATGTGCCATTTCCTTGGGCAACTCGCCCATGTATGAGAAAAATGAGAATGAAAGCCATTTCAAGGCTTTTACCTTAAGAGATCTGCCCATAACCAAGAGAAAAGAGAGAAAGGAAGAAAGGAAAGGAAGCTTGAGGAAGTTCCACCCAAGAGGAAGAAAAGGGGATAAAGAAAAGAGAAAAAGGAAGGAAAGGCTTGGTTTTGCACAAAACCAAGAGGAATCGTGAGGTTTTCTCCCTCATCTTGTAGATTTGTGCTATTTCATCACCGAAGGAGTCTTCAATACTCAAGAGAGAAGTTGTAGGGTGTTGATGGAGGTGTAGAGCTGTAATACCCCGAACTTTGATATGGTGGCTAATAAAGCTTATTGGATGCCAATTGAGGTTAATTATAAAGTTTAAAAGTGATAAAGGTGAAAGGAATAGTTTGGAGAAAAATATTGCGCAAGTGAAGAAATAATAATAAAATAATAATATTTTTATCGGGAAAGAATTTGCAAGATAAAAAGTGATTTGGAGGTGAATTGAGGCATAATAAGGTATTTTGGGTACCAAGGAGACAAGTGAAAAATTTTAAAATAAAATAATATTAAAATATTAATATTTTATTCGATGCCAAAATTTTTCATGAAAGAGGAGTATCTGGTCAATCCAAGTGGAGGAGGAGAAATAAGAAAGAATTTCAAAGAAAACAGCATCGTGGGACTCGCTTGCCTTTATTAGATAATGCACGAGCGGGTAAGTATATATTTAAATATTATGGTGACACCGCGTTAGAGTATAAACTTTATATTTCGTTTGTACATATGTAAAAGAAGATAATAGAAGGAAATTAGAGTTAAATGAGTGTTGGGAGGACTAAATTAAAAAGGGAAGAAACTTGGAAGGCAAAACGGTAATTTTCTATATAGCTTGGTCACAACTTCCAAAAGAAGCTTTGACTCCTTTCTTTTTAGCTCTAACCGGTTCTTATTTCTCCCAACAAGATATTTTTCTTCTTCTTGTTGAAGCTTCCAACGCCATTTTCATTTCAAGTTCATGAAAATCAAATTTTTTCATGTGATTTTCCTTGTTTCTTCTCATTTCCTTTCTTTTCTTACTCCTTTCTTCTCCAAACTTCTTAAGCATCAAATCTGCAGCTTCTAACCCCAATTTCTATCACTTCTAAACCCTAGGAGAGAGAAAGAAAAATCTCTCTTTGTTTTCTTTATTTTCTATTTCTACTTTACTTTCAACAGCACTTGGATTTTTGGCTTCAAATCTTCATTTTCTTAGGCTAAAAGGTATATATTTCCAACTTTTGAAAATTTTGAATTTATGGTTATATTTTCAGATTTTATTTCCTAATTTTTTTCAAATTATTTTTCTTGAAAATATTAGGTTTTTTGTTGATTTTCATGCCTCCAAGCTTACCAAGGTAAAGAATCTTGCCAGTCCTCGAGCAAAAGATAGAAAAAAACCTAACTTACGAAAATCAAATTCAGTTAATGAAAACTAAAATAAATATAGTTACTACTACTACTACAGATAAAGTGCATCAATTCAATGATTCCTTATAATTTCCCCAAAAGTATGTTTATCAATCATTAACCTAAGGAAAAATATAGGCATTATTTGAATTCATGTTTCAATTCTAATGCAAGCATATGCTTGAATGGATTTTCGTGTGTGAGTGTAATCTTGTACCAAGAATATCATGATATCTGGATGAGTTTATGCCAACACAAATTTCAAATTAGTACTAGATTTCCATAGGTTTACTTTTCATCTCTCTCTCCACTAATGTAGACCAATATAATGCTAGGGATCAATAGGACTTTATAAAGCTTGTAATGTATGGCTAAGGTTAAGGTATGATAAAGGATATTAATGTGGCTTAAATCACCCTAAGCACATAATTATTATAGGACCCATATATAGAGCTCTATTTTCCTTCTCTTAGTACACCTTTTCTTCCACATTTGAACTTTTCTTTTTTCTTTTTTTTTAGCACATTTTTTTTTCAATTTCACGCCCCTAAACTTATTTTCTTTGTATTGTAGGTAGTGGGGTTATTTTTCATATATTTTGAACTTTTTTTTTTCTCATCAATATCACATTTCCACCTTTTGCAACATTTAGCTCAATTTATATTTCCTAAAACAATATATTTGCTTAGGAGTGAGGGTTGCAAAATTGAAAAATTAATTTTAAGGCTAAGCTCAATTATTATGTAGTTAAACAAAGAAAAGGGAAATTAGGCTCAAAAGGGGTATGCTAGGGATAAAAATTTAACAAGGTTGGCTTTTTAGGCTCAAACAGTCCAAAGATGGCCTAAATGATCTCCCTAAATAAGTATTGCCTCAAAATTTCACCTTGAGAGAAAATCAAGCAAATTCTAGAATTGATGACATAATCTAAAATCTACATCAACATAAACCTTCTCTAGATATTCACAATAATTCAAAGTAAAAGATATAGTGCTCAAAATTGTGGAAATCACATTTTAACAATGATACTTAACATTAGACTTTAGCATGAATCCAAACAAAAACCATATTAACCAAAAGCTAAAAATTCAAGAGAACTAGTTATCATCATTGGATAAAAAAATATCATTGAAAAAATTGGCACAACTTTACTCTAGATTCCTAAAATTCAAACAAGATATAAATTCATTTATCAACTAATCCTAAATTATTTATAAATCTAGATAAACATACAAATAAAATTAAGTCACAAACTTTCACGGAATATTCACCACAAGAAAAATAAATTCAACCCCTAAAACTTAAACTAAACATTGTCCTCAATGTTAGAAAAAATAAAAGAAAGGTAAAGAATACTCCCCTGATGGTTAGATGAATATTTGAGAAGCTCTAATCCTCCTCCTTATTGTTATCATCTTCATTGCCACTTGTAGGATATATTTTTTTTTCCAAAAAAATAATTATTTAATTAATGTAGAGAAATAAAATAAATAATAAATAAAAATAACTAAAAAGAAAATAAATAAAGAAAAAGGTTTTTTTTTGGTTGGGTAATGGGCAAATGGGTAGTCCAAATAAGAAAAAGGAATTGGGTTTGGTTAGTGGGTTGCCCAATGGAGGGTAGTGGGCATGGTGGCCGCAGCTTACCCCATGTGGGAGCCGCGACCCACATCATATGGCTTCCTTTTTTTTTTTTACTGAGCCGCGGCTTCAAGCTTGGTGAGTTGCTGCTCATGTTGTTTGAAGCCCGAGAAGCTGTGGCTTACCACTTTTTTTTTTGAAATTTTAATTTTTTTTTGAAATTTTTTACATGAACTTGCACAAATAAAAGAGAGTGTTAATAATTTAATAATTAAAAAAATTAAAAAAAAAAAAAAAAAAGTAAGTTAGAGTGCTTGGGTTGCCTCCCAAGAAGCGCTTCTTTATAGTCACTAGCTTGACTATGGTACCCCCTTCTCTACTACTTTATATGGCTCGAGACTTTCTTTATTGACTTTAACTGCTCCGGTAAGTCCATTATAAATTTCGATAACATCATAAGGATGAATCTTTACCACCTTAAACTTGTTCCCCTAATATGGTCAAGATTCCATGGCAAAAGATGGAGTTGTGAATCAAAAAGCACTACTCGTTATCCAACCACAAATCAAGATAGCTGGAAAGTGGTGGTGGTTTTGTCTCAAGGGTTGGCGCCTACATTGTTGAAGGTGGTGAAATAGGCTTACCTTTACCCTCATTGACTAAATCCACTATATAGCAACTATCTGTATAGGGATACTGAGTTGCATTGAACAAATTAAATACCACTTCTTCCTCTCAAACTCTGAAAGTTATTTTGCCATTCTTCACATCAATAATTGCTCCAGCTGTAGCTAAGAATGTCTTCCCAAAATAAGAGGAATTTCAACATCATCTTCAATCTCGAGCATATGAAGTCCACCAAAATGTATAAATGCCCAACTTTAAGCAAAACATCCTTTATAATCCCAACTGGGTACCTGATTGTTTTGTCTACTAATTGCAAGGTAACTGTAGTGGGTTGTATCTCTTGAAATCCAAGTTTTCTAGCAATAGACAAAGGCATTATTGAAACACTAGCACCTGATCACATAACGTTTTAGAAATTTTAAAACTACCAATAGTGCAAGGAATAGAAAAACTCCCTGGATCTTTAAGCTTTGGTGGAAGCTTATTCTGAATTATCGTACTGCACTCTTCAGTAAGTGCAACTGTCTCAAACTCTTCTAATTTCCTCTTTTTGGTCAGGATGTCTTTTAAGAATTTAAGATAACTTGACATTTGTTCTAAAGATTCAACAAAAGGAATATTAATGTGCAGTTTTTTAAATACTTCAAGAAATTGCTAGAATTGTTTGTCAAGCTTTTTCTTTTGAAAACGTTGAGGAAAAGGTGGTGAAGGTGTGAGAGCAGATTATGATTTTTCTTTTGAATTTTCAGCAGATTTTTCAACCACAATATTTTTTTCGGCATTTTTTTTCAATTTCTTTCTCATCAGATTGAATTGAAATCTCAGGATTTAATGCTTGATTACTTACCTCTTTACATACCTCTTTTCCATTACGGAGAGTGATTGCCATACAATGTTCTTTACCTTCTCTTTTTGGGTTGGGTTCAGTATTACTTGGTAAGGTACCATGAGGTCTAGTATTTAAAGCACTAGCAAATTGGCCTACTTGTATCTCAAGATTACTAATTGAAGTTGCTTGATTTTGAATGGAGGCATCAGTCCTTATCATAAATGCATCCGTCTTTGTTATGAATGCATCAGTCTTTGTCATGAATGCATCAATCTTTGTCATGAATTGCATGAACATATCCTCCATTGAAGGCTTTTTTTCTGGCATAGGGGCTTTAGATAGAAATCTGGGAGAAAAGTTTGACTTATCCACTGATGAAGACCCTTGGTTGTTGTTCCATGAAAAATTAGGATGATTCCTCCAACCAGGATTATAAGTGTTGGAATAGGAATTATTCTGTTACCTATTTCCAACAAATTGACAAGACTCAAAATAGATGGGACAATTGTCATTGGAATGTCCTTCGCCACAAAATTCACATGTCATAAAGGAGTTCTAAACAACATTAACACTCAGTTTATCTATTTTCTTTGTGAGAGAGGCCAATTGTGTAGAGATAGTGTTTATCACATCTAATTCATGAATTCTAACAATTTTTCTTGTACCTAATCTTTTAGATGGCCATTGATAATTATTAGAAGTTATCTCTTCGAGCAAATCATAAGCCTCATTAATGGATTTACTCATGAGTGCACCTATAGCAGCAACATTAATGGTAGTTCTAAAAGGTCCCAGCAAACCATTATAAAATGTTTGAACTTGCAGCCACTTAGGTAATCCATGGTGAGGACATCTTCTCATCAAATCCTTATACCTTTCCCAAGCCTCTTATAGTGATTCAGAATCAAATTGCATGAAAGAAGTGATATCATTTCGCATCTTTGCTGACTTTACAGGTGGGAAGAATTTTGCTAAGAATTTTTAAGCCAAATCATTCCAAGTATTAATGGAACTAGCAAGAAGCGAATTTAACCAACTCTTTGCTTTATCTCTCAATGAAAAAGAGAAAAGCCTCATTCTTATGGCATCATCAGTAACACCATTAGGCTTGAATGTATTACAGATTTCTAGGAAATTTATAATATGAGCATTCAGATCATCATTAGGCAAACCCCAAAACTAAACAGTAGTCTGAATCATCTGAATGATTGATGGCTTAATTTCAAAATTGTTGACTTGACTAGGAGTTCTTCGAATACTAAAGTGGAGATTTTGTACTTGTGGGACTATATAATCCCTCAAAGGCTTGGTCTCTTCCTCTTGTTGATCAGCCATGGTTTTACTTGGAGTAGAAACTTTTTTATTTATCTTCCGAAGTCTTCAAAAAGTCTTTTCGATTTCTAGATCAAAAGGAACAATTTCCAAGTTTTGGATTCTTTGCATTCAATGACCAAAAGTACCTGAAAAATTAAAGAAAAGAAAAGTCTTGATTAAAATTAAGAATGCTTGGTATTAATATTAACAAGAAAGAATTAGAAATCAATTC
The DNA here is from genome assembly GCF_053813885.1 of Theobroma cacao. Classification (NCBI taxonomy): domain Eukaryota; kingdom Viridiplantae; phylum Streptophyta; class Magnoliopsida; order Malvales; family Malvaceae; genus Theobroma; species Theobroma cacao. The sequence continues at coordinate 15,119,302 of NC_142640.1, forward strand.
CCCGGCAACGGTGCCAAAAACTTGTTATTCAATTTTCTACTCACGCAAGTGTACGTATCGTAAAGATAATATAAATATGAGTAGAGTGTCGATCCCACAAAGAATTGAATTAATCTTTACAGTTAACTACTAAAATTAACACACCTTATTTTTATCTAAACAATTAAAATTAAATAGAAAAATTTAAATTAATAAACTAATAACAAAAACTAATCTATGCAAATTTACTTTATTAAATGTGAATGACTACCAAACTTAAGATTATGATATCCCTCAATACTTCATTTGAATATTGTCTCTCTCTCTTAAGTCATTTTAATGGATTAAGTTGCTAACCTAAAGTCCTAAATTATTTACAAGTCTTTGTCGAGTTTCTCATAAAAATACGTTTCCCAATTAATTTACTATATATCTATGCAAATTATGTTGAAGAAAGATTCATTAAGTTTGTGCTCTAATTTTGGCTACGTATGGCTTATATGTGTATGTCTACCCTATATGCAAATCAAACCACCTAATCAACTAAGTGCATTCAATCATACGCTATTCTATTCAAGGTCTACCTAAATCTCCTTTGTCAAGGTTTAACCTAGGCTTCCAATTCAATCTAATTGGTGATCAGACAATTAGAAGCATTAAGAACAGAATAAAATAAACAACTTAAATTTATCAAACATAAATAAAAGAGAGATAAATAATTTAGACTATATATTGAGTTCAATCATAATCTTAGATTAAAAGTTTAGTTCCCCATCAAGTCATACATTATCATTGAATAAAATTTAAACATTAAGAACAAAACCAAGAAAATAAGAGAATAAAAGAAAATATAGAAAAACTCAAGAGTTGTATTCTTGATCTTTAAATCTCCTTGAATCTTGTAAATTCTTCTCAGCTTCAATGACTCTGTGGCTTGACTTTCAGATGTTAATATGGTGTTTCTTCGTTCTCCTTTAAGTCCTCCGAAAGATTGTTTTTATAGCCTTTGAAGTTAAGCCAAGTTGGGTGAAGAAAGAAGTCAATTTTAGTTGGGATTTCCTCAACAGACTATGTAAGTCGCAGCCTTGCCCAATTAATTAATAGAAACGTAATTGCTCTAGGATTACTGCAGTATGTCAAATTTGACAAGATTTCTGACCATTTTCCAAGCCTAAGTGGGTAAAGTGTTAACATGAAAGTTATAGATCTTTCTCTTATCTTTCCAATGGTCCAAGAATCGCTTCATTTGGAGCTCTGTAAAGAAAGTTATGGCCGAAATACCAAAACATGTGCATTGAAAGTCTGCACCTTGAAATTGCTCTCCTTCTTTTACTAAAATTCTTCTTTCAAACACCTACAAAAGCACAAATAAATCAATAACAACCTATCTTATCCACATTAACACCAAATTAAGCATAAAATTAACCATGATTAGATTGACTCACCTAAAATAACTAATTTAAAATAATTAAATAAATCCTACTAATTTCTATGCATTACTACAAAAACTAAGCCAAATTATTATTAAAATTAAGCTCAAATAACTCTATATCATAGAGTTATCATGTAGCTACCAAACAAAGTTAAAGCATTTGTGACACATATTGGTACTGTTAGATTGAGTCTTTCCTTGGTCATTACAGATGTACTTTGTGTTCCCCCATTTCACTTTAATTTAATGTCAGTGAGTCAATTGACTAAGTCTAAATATTACAGTTTTTTGTTTATTGATGAATATTGTGTCATTTAGGGTATAAAATCATGGACAATAACTGGGGTTGCTAAAATTTCAAAGGGGTTATACTACACATAAAGCAATAGATATGCACAGTTTATAAAACATTTTAGTTTTGAGAAGTTTATTTCGTTTTCTCCAAAAGAATTTATAAATGTTTGCATTTCTGTTTCAAACAATTTTGGTTGTGGCACATAGGTAGGCCATATTCTTATTGGTAGAATAAAAGTGATTCAATAAGTTTGTCCAGACATCTTTTATAAGAATGAATTTTTATGTGAAGTTTTCTCTCTTGCAAATAAAAAAAGATTACCATTTTCAATTCATGTATCAAGTACTATTTTTGTTTTTGAACTTATTCATGTTGATATATGGGGTCTTTAGTTGGCCTCTATTATGAATGAACACCATTACTTTCTCATTGTTGTAGATGAATATAGTAGATTTACTTGGGTTTTTCTGTTGAAAGCGAAGTCAGATGTATCTATTATTTTGCCATATTTTTATAACTTGATTTAAATCAATTTAGTTGCACAAGTAAACAAATAAGATATGATAATGAAAAGGATTCAATTTAACTAAGTTTTATTCATCAAAAGGGATAATTATTAGTTGTCTTGTGTAGAGACCCCAACACAAAATGGTGTTGTTGAAAGAAAGCACCAAAATCTCATAATTGTTGCTAAAGCTTTGATGTTTCAATTATATTTACCCATTGGGCTTTGAGGGGATGCTGTGTTCTCTACAGCACACAACATTAATATAACCCCAACTTCTTTTACTTAATAGTCATACTCCATTTGAAATCTTGCATGCTAAACCACTAACTTATTCACATCTTAAGGTGTTTGGATGTTTTTGTTTTGCTTCCATACTTAGTCAAAACATGAAGAAATTTGATCATAGGGCTAGAAAATGTATTACAAACTATTTTATTTAGATACACACACTGTGTTCATATCTAGGGATATGGTTAGTCTTTCATGAAAATGTATTCCCATTTAAGGACATTAAAAGGAATGACCATGTAGATGCATTTCCACAAACACAGAACCTGCATTCACTGCATCATGGTATTTTGCATGGGAATGTCAACAATTATGATATGTTTGAATCATAATCTGGTCCCATTAATTTCTTATCACCTTTACATGACTTAGAAACATCAAATATGCCATTCTTAACAGATTTTGAAAGTGATTCAAACTTAGATCCTCAAGATCTGGTGCAGCATTCTAGTTTAATCCCTACTCAAAGTCCTGATTCTCAAATGCCCCTTCTTGACACATCATCTTCAGTACCTCCTAGGAGAAGCACTGGATTGAAACAAGCATCCAAATATCTTGATATTTATGATTGTAATTATTCATCACATAGTAATAATGTCACTTTTCATCCCATCAGTTCATTCTTGTTTGCAAAGCAATTATCAACCTCTCATAGAGCATTTGCTGCATTAACTTTTACAAGTTTATGAACCATAAACATGTTTGTAAGCTATTAAACATGATCATTGGAAAATTGCCATGAACTCTGAATTAAAAGCTGTTGAAGAAAATAGTAAATGGATAGTGGTCTCTTTACCTCAAGGATTTCACTTAATAGGCTGCAAGTGGGTATATAAAGTCAAGATAAATGTAGATGGATCCATTGAAAAATACAAGACATGGTTGGTGGCTAAAGGTAACAATCAAAAGAAGAGTTTTGATTATCAAGAAACCTTTAGCCTAGTGGTCAAACAGACCACAATGAGGACATTCCTAGCTGTAGCAGCTGTAAAAGTTTGGATTCTTTCTCAACTTGGTATAAACAATGCTTTCCTGAATTGTGACTTGGAAAAAAGTGTATTCATGGATAAACGATAAGGCTATCAGCTTAAGGGGGAGTATGCACCCAACTCAAATTTGGTTTGCAAACTTCATAAATTCTTATATAGATTTAAGCAAGCTTCACAACAATGGAATAGTAGATTTATAGATTTTTTGTTGTGTTTTGGCTTTGTTCAATGAAAATCTGACTATTCATTGTTTACTAAGATGATAGTTGATGTAGATTTTATTGCTTTACTTGTTTATGTTGATGACATAATAATTGGGAGTTTTTTTATGAAAGCGACAAATGAAGTGAAGGATTATTTGAACTCTAAATTCAAGCTCAAAGATCTTCGGATGCCTAAATACTTGCTTGGCCTTGAGTTTGCTATAACTGAGAAGGGTACATCCATTTGTCAAAGAAAGTATGCCTTGGACATACTTGAAGAACATGAGTTACTTAGATCTAAGCCAATTTCTACCTCAATTGACTGAAATCATAAGCTCACACAAACAAGTGACAATGATGCCTTGCAAGATACTATTGTTTATAAGCAGTTGATAGGTAAATTGATCTACTTAACTTGCACTAGGCTTGACATTGCATATACAGCCCATGTTTTATCGTAATACATGGACAAACCAGGGCACACACATCTGATAACAGCTTATGGAGTTTTGAAATGTATAAAGGCATCTCTAGGTCAAGGTATCCTATTTCACTCACTGTCAGATCTATGTTTAAAGGCGTATACAGAGAGTGATTGAGTAGAATGTCCAAGTAGTAGAAGATCTATTATTGCTTTTAGTATTGGGTTATATCTCATTAGTTGGAAATCAAAGAAATAGATAGTGGTTGCAAGAAGCTCAGCAGAAGTAAGATACAAAGTAATGGCATCCATTTTGTCACGACCTAAACCTGAAGGCCATGATCGGTGCACAAGTCCAATAGGTGAAGCCCACGAAACCCAAACAAGCCTCAGAATATCTAATCAATTGGATCACAAACATAAGTCCAAAAGGTATTATAACCAACATATTTTCCTTATGTAATTTAGGTTCAAAAGACATATCTTGGTTAGTATAGTGGGTTCGAACTCGTACAAGACAAGCCGTAAGGCTTTACATCTTAATGGCATGACAACACCAATAACCAAGGACAATTGACATTAAATTCCAACACTAGATTGAAACTTAGGACTTACAGAGTAAACTCGTGGATTAAGATTTCTACCAGATGCCAAAAGTGCCTACCTATCAGACTAACGCTAGCCACTCACTTCCGACATTCCAACCCCCACAAGCAACCTATTTGCACAAGGAAAAAAACATTGAGGTGAGTTTTCATTAACTTAGTGAGTGGGTAAAAATGAAGTATAACGGAGCATTTTACTGTGATCCATCAACACAGAACACATTATTACAATTATGCATATACATAACTATCCATCAAGTACTCATCAAGGCTCATAATTGCCCATTTGGCAATTTACCTTTTGTTAGGCACAATTCCGTAACCTTATGTACTTATCATATCTTTCACATTTATGATCGCCCGAAATACACTCATTGGATGGTATCACAGAGTTATGACCAGTGTCAAAACCACCAACGGCATATCCTAATCATCATCCGAAATTAAAATCATCGGATGGAACCAAAGCACTGTAGGCGGATCAAAAACCAACAAAGCAATATGGTCAACAAAGCCTAAATCTCAACGCAGAGACAACCTAGCACAATGACCACTCTGTGGCTTGTTTAATATCAAACAATTCAATTCATCAAGTATACCACAATTAACTCATCGGCCTAGGCATAATCCATCTAAGCAACTGTATCACCCAATCATGTTCCACGGTAGCGTATTTACATTTGTTATGCATACCATGCATTAATCAGAATATTCAAACAAATGCCCCACTTACCTTAGTTTGGTGGGATTTGTTAGGAATTTTGAGAATATGGTGCCCTGGAAAGCAAGTATATTTTCATGCTTAAATTCATTAAATTTATTTGTAATGAAAGTACATTTTGATAATAAGACGAAGAGTTTGTTTTAGTAAGCATTCATTATCTAGTTATTAAGGTACCGAGATTCTATTGAGATATTAAAATACATTTGTATGAAGAGTCATACATAGGAGACATGTATTTTAATTAAATCTAAAAAATTGTTCACAGCCATGTAATAAAGCTGGTCACTTTATTATGTTAAGGCTATAGTGTCCAGATTACTTCCAACAAAACGAATGTGATTCATTTCAAGGGAATGATGAGTCTCAAATCATCGAAATGGTTGACTTCGAGTAATGACACTATAACATGAACTGAAATCATGTGAGAATCAAATTTAAGTTTTACTGTTACCTAAATCTTGATCTCACACTTATGCATTTGCTTATAGTAGAATCGAAATCCTAATGGATAGTGGACTCGTGTTTAATCTCCTTATAATCTTTGATTTACCATGAGCATGATCATCATAAAGTGTTGATCTAGACTCCGTGTTTTGGGATTATAATCGAGATGAACATCTAGAAACATATATCCAGATAATGGAGTTCATAGTATTAACATCACTTCAAGTGATTTCAAAAAGATTGGTGATTAATCTGGGCCCAGTGGATTGATGAATTAGCTACTCATCACATCTGGATACTCAAAAGATTAGATCTAGAGTATTGAATCACTAATTAGATGAAATTTGAGACTAAGGGATAAAATTGACAAAGGGTAAAACGGTAATTTCACCTTTTATCATTGGATGGTTATGAGGGCTCGCAATATAAGGTTTGCAATTGGACAACTAACAATTAATATCAAGTATTAAATTGTTTTTTGTAATTATAGTTAATCCAAGAGTGCAACCATGAATCTATGGTGGAGTGATTTCATGGTTAATAAGCTTGAATTATTTTTAATGAGATCAAGAATAATTCTAAGTGTATTGGAGCTTGGAATATCTATGTCCAAATAGATTCCCCACTTAGCTTCATAGAATTCAACTTGTTTAAGTTGGAATGCATGTTTTAATTTGTTTAATTAAATTGTGTAAAAAAATGGCAGCTTTAATATTTTTGTCTTAATTTAGACAAGAAAAAATATTTTTTATCTTAATTACAAACAAAAGTTGTCTTAAATTAAGATAATTTTAGGAAGATTCTTGCAAAATGAATCTAGACATCCATGTTGATAAAAAGAGACACCATGTTTGACTCTTACTTCTTTATTTATTATTAATTCTTTTTAAATAAAGATGGATAATAATAAAATAAGAGTTATTATTCAATAAGGAGTTTTATTTTATCAAGAACTCTAAATGATAATTAAAGAATTAAATTATTTGTTCTTTAATTTTTATTTTGATAATTATAGAGCATATTTGATGCTTCCATAACTCTGAATGGATGGTCAAGATTGATTCAAAGGTGTTTCATTTTGATTAAACCTTTGAAGCAAGAGTTTTAATAAATAGAGAAGAGATTGGAAAAAAATGAGAGAACGTACTTTTTCTTTAAAAAAAAAAAGAAGTTGTAGCCATCTCTTCTCTTTTCCTCCTCCAAGCTTTTCCAAAGAAAAGAGAATAAAATCGGTTGCCATCTTGTAGCCTTGCATTCGACACCTTGTCCACTCAAGGTTCAAGTTGAAAGTATTCTTGAAGAATAAGTGGTAAACTTATTTGGTCGAGAAATCATTCATTGGTGTGGTGGTGTTCGAAAATAAGAATCTCAAAATAAAGGTATGGTTTTTCTTACTTAATAGATTCTTATTTTATTTTTTGATGTGATTATATTGCTTGCAATAATAATAATGTGTGTTTTCGCTTGTGTAATTGGATTGCTTGCTTCTTTTATAAAAAGAAATTTTTTTTTGAAATCCATGCTTTACACAATCACATTAATTCACTAAGATCCTACTCCAACAGGATTATCACTTTACCAACTCCATTTCTCCACAAGCTTCACCAAGGCTTTAGTTGCATGCACCATTTATCAAACTAAACTTGCTGCCATAATCACATCACAATAATTTCTCAATTAACCAATTTAATCAAAGATTTATGATCTCATATTAAATCATAATTACCTCAATTTATCTTGAATAAATGATGAAGATATTACAAGTTTCTTGCAATGTAGCTTCAATTAAGCTTTCTCAAACATGCAAACTCCCTTGCACCCTAGCTCCAGTAAAACCTTAAAATCAAACATCATTCTTAATCACAAATCACACCACAAAGATTTCTTGTGGAAGCTAAACTCTTTTCAAAGCTTCACATAACTCAAACTTTACAAATCAAGTTCTCCTTTCTTCTTTAACCATTCTTGAGTTCCTTGAGAAAATGTGGTCCTTTGGGAGAGAAAATTTGTCACGACCCGGTACTCCCCTCGAGCCCGTGACAACTGTCGCGGTGTCCTGATCGATACTCATTACCCGGAATGTCATCCGGAACCCCGCAAGGCTTTAATATTAGTTTCTCATTTCCCCTATGAGTAACCGTTGCCAAATATCATGTTCTAAAAGATTTTAAGCTATTTTCAACTTAAATCAATAAAAAAAATGATTTCTGTCTCACAATGGCATTTTGGTCATTTTCTTTTCAAAAATTTCGAAACTAGCTAAAAATGTATTATGCGAGTATAAAACACATAATTCATAATCAAAAATAAGTTTAAACGTCTAAAACATTCATTTAAAATGAAATTATAACTATTTGAATATAATAAAAATATTTAATAAAATATTCTATTTTCTTATAAAACAATATTTACAGAGTTACCGGTAAATAATTTTTGTAGCGTAAAAGCTAAATAAATTCATACATACTATAATACAGATAACCAAAGTATAAAATTTAATTTACAATGACATGTGGGCCCACGAACGATCAAAAGCGGTAAACCTACAGTTTTTGAGGATGCAAATTCAATTGTAGCCCTCAACAAAGTGAGCTATCTACCGACTATCCTAAACCTGAAATGGGTGGAAATGAGGGTGGTGAGATTATATAATCCCAGTGAGTAAACAAATACCATCTAAAATATCTAAAGTTGAGTAAATGGAGACGGATAAAATAGATTAGCATAAAAATGATTCACAGCATTTTGAACTCATTTTAATAAGATAAAATAGATTAATTTCACCAAAACAAACAACGAGGTTTATGATTTCTTGAAAAGTTTGGCTCGTGCCAAAATCATTCTCATACTTAGTTATTAGGGATACCTTGACCGAGGGCTATCCTAACCGAGTCCGCCAAGGTTGTTAAAAAGTTATGTACACATAAATCATGTTTTTATTTTGAAAACATAGCTGTTCCTTAGCGTTGGCTGAGTTCACCCTCACGTGGTGGTTTGGCTTGAAGTGAACTGTAAAGTTTTAACCTCAGGAGTTATCCAACCGTGCCTCTCATACTGAGGTATGAATATAATAGGGTTACTGTGCCCCTTTAATAGGCTGGTCCACGGAGCCCGTCCACTGCAGCGACCAATTTATAACCCACTAATTCAATAAAATTCAACAGCATGACATGGCAATTTTTTTGTTTTATAGCATCTCAAGGCAAATCAACAATTCATACTTTTTCAGCACATTTACCAAATCCAGCCACTGATGCCAATATTATCATAAGCCATTCAATTCAAACCATGATTTATAACACAACAATTAGTCTCCAATTACTCCATTTTCAAAACCATCTTTCAATTTCAAGACAATTTTATTAAATCATTTCATTTAATCACATTTTGTTTATAAAACATAAACATTTACCATTTAAACTCATTTTTCATAAAATCACAAAATCGGATAAAAACCACTTTAGATAATTAAGATGATAGTAAGGTTACTCACTATAATGGAAATCAAGTTCCGAGTACTCCGATTCTTGATCCTCGGGTACTATCTCTTTACTTTTGCTAGAATGCTCACCACCTAGACATAATGCACAATAAGCCATTTACTACATTTGTGATAAATTGTTATAAAACCAATTTAGGCTCTATACTAATGCATGAAATGGGATGTGAAATTCTCGGGTAACTATCTAAATACGGTGTTCAATATAAATTCAATTATGTACCTAAATAAAATGGTATTGGCCTAATTCGATCTATCACCCGATTAATTGGTCAATCCATCCAATTCAACTCCAAATAATTTCATTTTTCTCCCAATACTCCAAATCATTAAACACAAATTAAAGAACTTGAAATATGGCAAAATCATCCTCACATTTTCTCTTGAAAAATTCGGCCATGGTGGGTGCATCAACACTATAATTTTTCAAGCTTGATTCTCACACCATAAATCACTAATTTCTAACCAAATCACTTGAAATAAAATCAAAATCATCATCAATATTCTACATGGAGAATTCGGCCAATGATGGGTGATGGGAGGAAGTGAATTTTTCTTGTTGGCTTTTCATGTTACACATCACTAACTAACTAAAAACACTAGAATATCTTAAAATCTAACCAAAACAACCATCAAAATCTCTCTCTAAGTGTTCAGCCAGCAAGAGACCCATCATGATTTCATGTGATTCAACCATGAAAAATAAGAAAAAATGCTTAAGAAAGAGAGATCTCAAGCTTAATTGAAAAATCTTACCTTTTTTTCACTTGTTTCCTTGAATTTTCACACTTTTCCCTTGAATTTTTCCACCTAGGGTTTTGTTCTTCCTTTTCTTCCTTTGTTCTTGCTTTGGCCAGCCATAAGAATGAATGTGGAAGAGTTCAAATTGGCTTTATAAAGGAAATTATTAAATGGACAAAAATTTACCATGTGTCACCATTCCATTGGTCCATGTGTCATACTTACCCATTGAGCAATTTCTCTCCACCATATAAATTTTCTCAATTATCCATGATAATATTGGGTAAAATCCATGTGCTGGACAAGTGTTGGGTGATGTAAAATTACAATTTTGCCTTTGGGTGGTAAAATGACTATTTTACCTCTATACTCGAAAAAATGTTGAAATTAAAATTTTTCACTTCTTAAACTCAAATTATACTCCAAATGATCAATCTTAGTCAAAAATTTCATCCAACACTCACATCTTAACCTTGGGTAGCAAAATGACCATTTTGCCACTAAGTCATGAAAATTCCAATTTGACTCAAAATCGGTCCTCGAACTCCGAATCACCATTTTAAGTCATTCTTGAGTTTTAAAATTCTCAATTTCATCTTAAAATCTCTATTTAGACTAGTTCGAGGCTTAATTCAACTTAATTGTACCATTTGGTACAATACCGTCCTTTAGTGATTTTCGAGGTACCCAAGTAAGTAAATATGCATTCTTATGTAGGAATGGCATAATAAACATATTGTCGAGCTGGGCTTGAAAAAAGTGAAGAGATCACAAGTGATGAATAAAGGAGTTCTCGGGTTTCATTTGATTTTCACTAAATCGAGCCTTTGCTTGGTTTTCCTTTTTCTGTTTTCCTCTTAGGTGAAGGCTTCCAAAATGCTCATACTCTCCTTTTTTTATTCTAATGGGCGAACACTAAAAGGCAAAAGCCTTGAGACTACATTTTATATGCCTTTCACTTTGGATGGGCAAAATGCCCAAAGTTTCCCATTAATCCCATACTTTTTATTATATTTTCTTTCTTTTTAAATCCAAATGCCATGATTGCATCTTTCTTTCTTTCAAATCAAAAGTCATAATCATGATTACATCTTTTCTTTCTTTTTCTTTGTAGCCACTTCCACCCAATGAAAATTCATGTAATATTTCTTTTCACATCATTTCACTTTTCCTTTCTCTTGAAATCATGTGCTACCTTTACCAAAACCATGGTTTCCCTTGCCATTAATCTTGCATGGCCATTTTTGTCTCACATATGCAAAATATCCCATCTATCATTCAATTACTCTTATTTTAATTCATAATTTAGTAACATGTGTTCACATGTACCGTAATACAACAATATGAGAATATATAATATTATTATACTCAATCAAGGTTATTTAATGTGCATGCATTACAATGTATCTCATATGCACTTTTTTCACCCTTCCACTTGTACCAATCATCCTCATCCCATTCATAGCCAAAATTTGGCAGCAATCAATTGAGATAATATTATTTAATTCCATTCAAAAATACTCATTTCACCTTCCGATGCTCCAAGGCATCTCATTAAATCTCATTTGACCTTTTTATCACCTTAGAGGTCTCTCTAAAGCATGTTACTAGGGTATAAGGTGTTACAATCTCCCTCACTTAAAATAAATTTGTCCTCAAATTTAATTTAAATGCAATCGAATTAACGCACACTTAACCGTTATCATTCCCAACATGGGCTGACTTGAAAAGTCTATCTCATTTCTTGTCATACTTAAACCATCACAAATATGCAAAATTGTTCCCTTGGAGGTTCTTACCAAGTCTCATCTTAGTTACTAATCATCTCTGCAATTCCAAAATTGTCATTAATTTATCAAACATAAGCTATATACAAACATAGCTAGCTTGAGATTTCCTCAAAGCCATCTCAAATGCCAACTCTCAAGGCCTTATCAGTTCATCAATTTAAAATTGAAACTAGACATATATCTTTTCCTAGATGTTCTTTAAAAACAGAGAATCGTCCATTAGGGCTTTTCCAAAGCTAGCATCTTTTAGCTCATTTACCTCAAAAAATGAAATCCACAACTAATCAATCCCAATCATGGGGTAAATGTCAACAAATTTATGCTCAGCCTTCATGTATAAGGCTCTAAATTTTCCTAAATCTCCACACATAGAAACTCTTAATTAGAGCTATACCAGAATTGACATGTTCTATTCCATTAGCCCTTAGGAAATTAAATCTATCGCCTGCCTCTCTATTCATTTACTTCATAATAGTCTAACAAATTATAGATTACCATTAAACTAGTTCAAGTGCCAAGCCTATAGGGCTTTATCAAACGCAACAAATCAAGTCTGAATAGAGCATACTAACCTAAAAAATTCATCTAGATAGAGCTTATTAACAAAAAGCAACAATGTTAGAAAGATAAGCTTAAAGTAAAACTACCAAGAAGAGAGTGAATTGGTTGTAAATAAAATTCCTTCTTTTTCAAAAAATCTTTGAAAATAAAGTTAAAATATGAAAGAATGAAATAGCAAAATAGAGCATAAGCTGAATGAGTAAAGAACAAAAAAATAAAAAGTACTTAGTAGGATTTTTATAGAGTTTCGGCCTTCCAATGCCTGCACGTCTTCTCCCTTGATAGCACAAGGAATTTGAATCCACTATCAGTTTGCCTTTTTAACAGGATCATGCGTACCATTTACAACATGCCTTTTGTAAGATTAGGTGTAATCTGTCAAACCCTGTTCTATAAAATAATTATGACGTTATTTACATGCTCAATAGAATGTTTGCATATTTAGGAAGTTTGAGAAATCATTAAAAGACGATATTACCCCTAATGGTATCATTAAGTCGATTAAGCCTCGAACTAGTTCAAATTGGAATTTTAAGGTGAACTTAAGAGTTTCACAATCCAAGGATGACTCACAATGGTAATTCGGAGTTTGAGGATCAATTTGGACTCAAACTGAAATTTTCACTATCTAGGGGCAAAATGATCATTTGCCACCTAGGGACAAAATGAGAATTTTTAAAAAAGATTTTTTGGACCCATTTGACTCATTGGAGTATAATTTGAGTAATGGAGTATGATTTGAGGTTTAGAAGTCAAAAATTTTAATTTCGGTATAATTTGGAGTATAGGGGTGAAATGGTAATTTTACCACTTCGGGGGTAAAATGGTAATTTTGCACCCCTAGAGTATTTTTCCAGCACAAGGTCTTCACCCATCATCATTTTTGACCCTTGAATAATGTGTGGTGGAGATTTAAAGCTTAAAAGATAAGAATTTTAAAAAATGGACCAATCATGGAATGCCATGTGGCAAGTTTAAATTATTGTATTATTTAACTATAAAAATCAGCTCACACCACCATTTCTCTCTCATAAGGGTCGGCTTTGGCAAGAAAACAAAGGGGAAAAGAAGAACAAACCCTAGGTGGAAAGAAATTCAAGAGAAAAGTGTGGATTTTCAAGAAAATCAAGTGGAAAAAGGTGAAATTTCTTGATTTTAGTTTATGAACTATTTTTCCTATGCATTTTCCCTTAATTTTCATGGTTGAAAAGCATGCTTTCATGGTGAATTCATGGCTGGTCAAAATGGGTATGGAGAGAGAATGATCTTGGATTGATTTGATTTTTAGGTATGTTAGTGTTTTTAGGTGATTAATGATGTGTAGCATGAAAACAAGTGAAGAAAACCACCAAAGGTTTGGTGCCCATCAATAGCCGAATTCTCTAAGTGAATAATGAGGAAGAATGGGATGTTATTCTAGGTGATTTGATTAAGAAATTATAGTTTTTGGTGAATTGAGGAATTGGAAAAGAGATGGAGCAAGTTGGAGTGAAATTGGACGCATTGGCCAATTTATCAGATGAAAAATAGATTTAGGCCAATACCGGGTCTAGATGGCTACCCGTGCATTTTTCATTTCATATCACGCATTTATCGTCCTAAATATCTAGAGTAATTATACTTGTTTGATGCTTTTTTTGAATGGTGAGTTTAAGTTATAAAATATTATGTTTTCCAATTAAAATATTTTTTAATAAAAATGAGATTTATACTGATTTTGAAATCAAATATTGTTTTGGGAAAATTGAGTATATGAAGACTGTGTTGAATTTAAGATTTTATATGTTATTGAAATTGTGGCTTATGACTCTATTGTAGCATGATGGCAAAATTTTTGGGGTTGGCATGAAATATATGAACAATTTTGGATTGGTCGCGGTAAACTGGATTAAATTTTATTCACCATATTATGCTACAGAAAATTTTATGGGTCTGGTGGTATATTAAATGGTCACTGCAGTGGTGGGGGTTTTCGTGGACTGGCTATGAAAGGGGCACGGTAACCCAATTATATACTTACCTCCGAGGGGAGATGTTGGATAAAGTATCTCCTGAGGTAAGATTTGAGTGCACCTCACGTTCGGGCCACCACGTGAGAGTGAGACTCAGCCAGCGCCAAGGAACGGCTGTGTGTCAGATGCGAAAACATGTTTATGGGTATGGGACATTTAACAGCCTTAGCGGTCTCAGTGGGATACCTTGTCAAAGGTACCTGCGAGAATAATTCTGTCAGGGGCCAAGTTTAAGAAACTCATAAGCCGGGGAAATTTTGATGAAAAGAAATTGTTTGGTATAGATTGAAACGAATTTTGCGTTATGAACATTATTGAGATATAACGTTTTTATATTATCTCCGTCTACTCGGCTTTAAATGTTTTTGATGGTAATTGTTTACTCATTGGGATTATGTAATCTCACCCTTCTTTCTATCCATTTTTCAGGCTCAGGACAGTTTGTTGATAGTTGATTAAGACAAGAATTAATCTCGGAGTTGTATCTTAGAAAGTAAGGGTTCGTAACCCTACACCTTCTTGGACAGTTGGGGGCCCACGTATCACTGTAAACTAAATTTCATATTTTAATTATCTTTATTACTATATGAATAAATTTATTTTACTCTTATGCTACAAAAGTTATTTTAGGAAGACTTTGAAAATATTGTGTTTTTAAAAAATAGAATATTTTATTTAATATTTTTATTATATTCAAATAGCTATAATTTTACTTTAAACGAATGTTTTAGACTTAAAAATTTAATTTAAATCATGAAATATGTGTTTCCACTTACATAATACGTTTTTTACGGATTTCAAAAAAATGACTAAAATACCCCTGTGAGACAGAAATAAATTTTCATTGTTTTTGGATGGGAAAATGGTCCATATCGTTTCAAAACACAATTTTAGTTACTGTCGATCACAGGGGAGGTAAGAAAACTAAAACGAAAGCCTTGCGAGATTTCGGTCAGCATTCGGGGTAAAAAATGTTTGACGAGACTTCGCGACGGTTGTCACGGGCTTGATGGGAGTTCCGGGTCGTAACAATTAAAGTGGTATCAGAGCATGGTTTAAAGATCAGAGATTTTAGTTTTAAAGATATTAGGGCTTTTGGTTTTAAAATTTTTTTTAAGAATTCACACTGACACTACGTGGCCCCAAGTCAAGTTAAGTGAGGTTAGATCAAGTTAGTTGCATATAGAATGCATGAGTCTGTGTATAGAAACTTATTTGTTCTTGGAATGTATGAGTGATTAAGTGATTACCGTTTGATTTCATATAGGTTTTGAGGAGTGCTAGATTACACTCATCATGCCTAGGGGGGATAGTGATTCTAATATTTCACAAGGTGTTAGTGAGGG
This sequence comes from Theobroma cacao, assembly GCF_053813885.1. Lineage (NCBI taxonomy): Eukaryota > Viridiplantae > Streptophyta > Magnoliopsida > Malvales > Malvaceae > Theobroma > Theobroma cacao. The sequence continues at coordinate 15,135,139 of NC_142640.1, forward strand.
ATCAACAGATTTCACTGTTGAAAGTCAATGATGTCTTGAACCCAATAATCCAGAAAGAGATCCATTTAGAGTTCCTACTAATTGGGCTCCATCAGATTTGGGAGCGAAGGTTAAGATAGGGAAAAGTCCTAGTAATAGTGAAACTGATGAAAGTGTTGATAGTAATGACGTAAATCAAGGCATGAGAAATTTTATCTTAAAAAGAGCTGAGGAACATGCTAAAGGGAGGAAGAAAATGAGGATAGCAGAAGAAGAGTATTATAGTGGGAATGCATCTGCATCGGTCATTAAACATTCTCTCCCAGGCTGTGGGAGCAATGTAAGGGAATGGCAAGAGAAGAAAACGGGAAAACTTAAAATGGACTCGAAAAAGGATCAAGATGATGATGATCCTAAAGATATTTAGTGTTTGTTGAAGCTTATAATACTGTAACCTTAGGTGGACGTAGTATAAGAAGAATGTCCTAAGGTGGGACATAGGACATGAGGAGTTTTGGAGATGCTTATAGATGAAGATGTAAGATAGTGACAAGGGATGTTAATATCAAACGAGGAGAAAGTAAATAAAAGTTTCAAGAATAATATAGTAAATGAGTTCATATGGAATAGTGCTGTAAGAATTTCTTATTATATTGTGGTAATTAGAACTCAAAAATACTTGAGGTTTACAAAGTTCAAATGAATTTAAATCTTAAGTAACAAATTAATGTCGAAGTACAAGAAGGATACAAAGCAATATAGAGGCATGAAAGATGATTGAGGACAAAGGGATGACTCTGAGGAATTGTAATACTGCATCGTATTCAATGATCAAATCAAGGTAGATCTTGGAAGCATAAATGGGATTATAAGGCATATACACATATGTGGGGTTGATATTGTGATCAACTAAAATGAAGAATGATTTTTAGTGAATTAAGATTCAAACTTAATATATGATGAGTGATGTAGGTAGTACAATGAAAAGAAATTTTATCAGAAATTGAACTATGTGAATATAAGAGACTTCGGGAAATAGTCGAGGAGATAATATCAAGGAAATATGATCTATAGCATGGTTAAGCTGTACGAGATGGATTAATATGATTAAGAAGATTGATATTTCATACTTGTGAGATAAACAGGAAGTATGTGGAAATAATTGAAGATAATACCCCCATATTCTCCTTGAGTTCGATAAGTGAAATTTTGAGGATAAAATTTTATTTTAAAGGGGGTAGTATTGTCAAACCCTGTTCAATAAAATAATTATGACGTCATTTACATGCTCAATAGAATGTTTTCATATTTAGGAAGTTCGAGAAATCATTAAAAGACGATATTACCCATAATGGTATCATTAATTCGATTAAGCCTCGAACTAGTTCAAATAGGAATTTTAAGGTGAGATTAAGAGTTTCACAGTCCAGGGATGACTCAAAATTGTAATTCGGAGTTTGAGGATCAATTTGGAGTCAAACCGAAATTTTCACTATCTAGGGGCAAAATGGTCATTTGCCACCTAGGGACAAAATGAGAATTTTTAGAAAAGATTTTTTAGCCCCATTTGACTTATTGGAGTATGATTTGAGTATTGGAATATGATTTGAGCTTTGGAAGTAAAAAATTTTAATTTCGGTATAATTTGGAGTATAGTGGCGAAATGGTAATTTTGCCACTCCGGGGATAAAATAGTAATTTTGCACCCCCAGAGTATTTTTCCAGCATAAGGTCTTCACCCATCATAATTTTTGACCCTTGAATAATGTGTGGTGGAGATTTAAAGCTTAAAAGATAAGAATTTAAAAAAATGGACCAATCATGGAATGCCATGTGGCAAGTTTAAATTATTATATATTTAACTATAAAAATAAGCCCACACCACCATTTCTCTCTCATAAGGGTCGGCTTTGGCAAGAAAATATAGGGAAAAAGAAGAACAAATCCTAGGTGGAAAGAAATTCAAGAGAAAAGTGTGGATTTTCAAGAAAATCAAGTGGAAAAAGGTGAAATTTCTTGATTTTAGTTTATGAACTATTTTTCCTATACATTTTCCCTTAATTTCCATGGTTGAAAAACATGCTTTCATGGTGAATTCATGACTGGTCAAAATGGGTATTGAGAGAGAATGATCTTGGATTGGTTTGATTTTTAGGTATGTTAGTGTTTTTAGGTGATTAATGATGTGTAGCATGAAAACAAGTGAAGAAAACCACCGAAGGTTTGGTTCCCATCAATAGCCGAATTCTCTAAGTGAATAATGAGGAAGAATGGGATGTTATTCTAGGTGATTTGATTAAGAAATAATAGTTTTTGGTGAATTGAGGAATTGGAAAAGAGATGGAGCAAGTTGGAGTGAAATTGGACTCATTGGCAATTTATCGGATGAAAAATCGACTTAGGCCAATACCGGGTCTAAGTGGCTACCCGTGCATTTTTCATTTCATATCACACATATATATCGAGCTTGAAATAGCTTATGACTGTTAGACACAATTTAATTGGAATATGTGTCATGGATTATGGCTAGGCGGTGAACCATTGGATATGGGTAAAGGACTGTACCCGGGAACTGAAAATAGGAGTATTTCTACTCCTAATACTGTGAGTGGACAATTTATCGTCTTAAATATCTAGAGTAATTATACTTGTTTGCTACTTTTATTGAATGGTGAGTTTAAATTATAAAATATTATGTTTTCCAATTAAAATAATTTTTAATAAAAATGAGATTTATACTGATTTTAAAATCAAATATTGTTTTGGGAAAATTGAGTATATTAAGACTGTGTTGAATTTATGATTTTATATGTTATTGAAATTGTGGCTTATGACACTATGGTACCATGATGGCTAAATTTTTAGGGTTGGTATGAAATATATGAACAGTTTTTGATTGGTCTCGGTAAACTGGATTAAATTTTATTCACCATATTATGCTACAGAAAATTTTATGGGTCTGGTGGTATATTAAATGGTCACTGCAGTGGTGGGGGTTTCCATGGACTGGCTATGAAAGGGGCACGATAACCCAATTATATACTTACCTCCGGGGGGAGATGTTAGATAAAGTATCTCATGAGGTAAGATTTGAGTGCACCTCACGTTCGGGCCACCACGTGAGAGTGAGACTCAGCCAATGCCAAGGAACGGCTATGTGTCAGATGCGAAAACATGTTAATGGGTATGGGACATTTAACAGCCTTGGCGGTCTCAGTGGGATACCTTGATGAAGGTACCTGCGAGAATGATTCTTGCAGGGGCCAAGTTTAAGAAACTCATAAGCCAGGGAAATTTTGATTAAAAGAAATTGTTTGGTATAGATTGAAACGAATTTTGCGTTATGAACATTATTGAGATATAACGTTTTTATATTGTCTCCGTTTACTCGGCTTTAGATGCTTTTGATGGTAATTGTTTACTCACTGAGATTATGTAATCTCACCCTTCTTCCTATCCATTTTTCAGGCTCAGGACAGTTTGTTGATAGTTGATTAAAACGGGAATTAATCTCGGAGTTGTATCCTAGAAAGTAAGGGTTCGTAGCCCTACACCTTCTTGGACAGTTGGGGGCCCACGTATCACTATAAACGAAATTTCATACTTTAATTATCTTTATTACTATATGAATAAATTTATTTTACTCTTACGCTACAAAAGTTATTTTAGGAAGACTTTGAAAATATTGTGTTTTAAGAAAATAGAATATTCTATTTAATGTTTTTATTGTATTCAAAAGCTATAATTTTACTTAAAACGAATGTTTTAGACTTAAAAATTTAATTTAAATCATGAAATATGTGTTTCCACTTACATATTACGTTTTTTACAGATTTTGAAAAAAAATGACTAAAATACCCTTGTGAGACAAAAATAAATTTTCATTGATTTTGGATTGGAAAATGGTCCATATCATTTCAAAACACGATTTTAGTTACTGTCGATCATAGGGGAGGTAAGAAAACTGATATGAAAGCCTTGCGAGGTTTCGATCAGCATTCAGGGTAAAGAATGTTTGACGAGACTTCGTAGGCGGTTGTCACGGGCTCAATGGGAGTTTCGGGTCGTGACATAATCCTACAACATGCCTTTTGTAGGATCAAGCATAACCTCTATCAAGACACTACTTTTTTCAAATTCAAGCACAACCTTTACACAATATGAAGCCTTTTAAAGGATCAGGCAAAACCGTTATACCTTTTACATGGAGGTATAACCAATATAACAATGGATTCTAGTGAATCACCAACTTAAAACCTCTAGAAAGGTCAATAAAGAAGTTTAGGATTAGGAAGGTGATAATTCTATTATATCGAGTTATCTTGTCACATTTTGGGTGCTAAAAGGGCTAAGTTCTTGAGTTTTGGGTATAGTTTAAGTTGTTTTAGTTATTTTTCTTTAAGTTAATAAAAGTATGTTGAGTCAATTTAATTTCAGTTATTTTAGTTCATTTGTATGTTGAAATGTTTAATTCTAGCTGCTATTGATTTAGTGCCTTATTTTGAAGGTTCAGAAATGAAAAGGGCTTAAGCAGCGATGAATCGTGCAAGGATGGCAATGTGTAGATTTTTATTGAACATACTATGCTATTTTGAGCATAACTCTCACTCCAAAAATCCAATTAATGTGATTCTTGGACCATTTGCAAGCTAAGGGGTAGAGCTCTAACTTTCATGTTACTTTTCCCAATTCAGCCTTAAATAGGAGAAAATCACATCTTAATACAAATTCTAGAGAGTTGGGCATCATGATGCCAGCACGAGGTTTTTCAATTTTTGCAACTTTGATTTTTTAATTTAGGGCTTTCAATGGGGGGTATATATAGGCCATTTTAAGTCGGTTTCAGGGGAAAAGGTTGGAGCAACTTTTTAGAGGAAATGAAATCATAAACCAAACAAGAAAGGAAGAGAAAGAAACAAAGATCAAGGCTCAAAAAGTTACAGAAATTTGTTTCTCTCTCTAGATTTGTTTTTCTCTCACTTTCTTCTACTATATTTATGGTTTCTTTCTTGTACTTGATGTTTGTTAAGAATATGATGAACTAAATAGCTTTTTCTAGGATTGTGGTTGATTTCTTCATATAGTTTGGACATTTTAACTCTCATTTTCTTATTATTAATAGGTATTGTGTTATTTATTTCAAATCTATGCTTATTGCTTCTAATTGCTTGATCAATAATTAGACTAATTTGGGTCTTTAAATGCAACTTGACGAAAGGAGTTTAGAATAGACTAAAGGTTTGAGTAGCATGTGTTCATTTCACTTAGAGATAGGTGGTTTGATTAGCATTTGGGATAGCAATATACCTAAATACCATATGCAACAAAATTTAAGGCCTAAGCTTAGTGAACCTTCCTTAATTAATTTACATAGACATATGGAGAATTAATTATGAGAGGTATGTTTACAAGCATCTTGATAAAGACTTGTAGAAAAATTTAGACTCTAGGCTAGCAACCAACCCACCCATTGATTTAAGTATAAAGAGAGAGATTAAATTTAAATGAAAGGTTGAGTAATTCCATAATTTTAGGTCTTAATTCAATGATTCTTTAGCAATTTTTAGCATTAACTCCTTAGTTTAGCTTTGTTACTTAAATCTCCTTTTTAATTAATTTTCAAATTTGATATACTTGGATAAGATTAGGGTGCTCAATTTTTGTACGTAGCAAGAATTTAGACACAATTCCTTGTGGAGATGATACTTTTCTTACTACTATGTTACTTGTGCGATACGTACGGTTGTGTGTGTGTAAAATTAGCAACAAGTATTCGGCACTGTTGTCGGGGAATTATTTTTATATTCTTTTGCTAGTATTAACACCAAGCAAACTAGTCTTAATTCAAGCTTTATTTCTTTATTTTAAAGTAGTTTTGGTTAAGGTGATGAATTATTATAATTATCTATTGCCATTTGAACAAATTGTGCCTAAGATGGTTGCTAGTGATTATGAAATGGATGCAATCAATGCTTTAATCGCCCAGGTAGATACTTAGTCTGAGAAAATTGACACTTGGGGTGTTAATATTTTTGAAAGTCCTTTTGTGACATGCGAGCTTCATGGAGATAGGCATTGAAGTGATTGTGGTCCAACTTATTTTGAATCAATGCAATTTTATGGAAGCTTTAATAGGAATCGAAACAATTCATACTCCAAAAGTTACAACTCAAGGTGGAATCACCTAAAATTTTCATGGAGTAATGATCAAGGTCCTACATATTCATCACAACTTGTTTTCCATAATGGTTTTCAGTCTCAAGTTAGAGCCCTTATACTTGAGAAGAAGCTAACTTTGAAAGAGATGTTTATGCAACACGTTGCAAATATGAATGTAGTCATTCAAAAAATTGAAACTTCAATGAGAAATATTGAGACACATGTGAGTCAACTTATTAATAACATCAACAATAGGGCTCGAGAAACTTTACCAAATGACACTAAGCCTAATCCTAGAAGAGAAGAATATGGTAAGCATCTTGATGAGGTAAATGGCAAGAATGTGGTAGATGATAGAAATAAAATAGATCAAGAGAATATTTCTAGCAAGCAAGTTCAAGATGAAGAAGTTAAACAAGGGGAGGAAGTATCTACACCACCACAAGTCAAGCCATATGTACCTCCCATTCCCTTTTTGGATATAGCTAATGAGTTACTAGAGGGGGCTGTTGATATGAAAAATCCAAAGAAACTCCTTAAAGCTCGTTAGATTCAAAATGCAACAACAAAGGAAAGGAATGAATAACTCACAAATGTTACACATGTTTTAAAGGCTATACCAAAAGTGCATTATTCAAGAAGAACTCAATTTGAGAAGTTGGGTAAAAGTCAATTTATTCTACCACCTTGGGTTGGGCAAGCACTAAATCTTAAGTTAAAGCCACTACAACTCATCTTAGGAGGAGAAAACTTTCACACCTCAAGCTTTTTCCATGAAAGCTCAAACCACTTTAAAGGGTGAATGAAGATCTTAACCAAAGTCAAGCTATTGACTATAAAGAAGCACTTCTTAGGAGGCAACCCAAGTTTTTGAAACTCTTAATCTTTTTATTTGAAGTTATTTTTTTTCTTTTCAAATTTTACCATTCATGTGTTTTTGACCTTTTTCTTATTTAGATTTTTGTCACCTTAACGGATCCTCCCAACAACTTTGGATATAATAAGGATGCAGAGGAAGATTAGAGGATCTTTGTTACCCAAGGGAGTATTCTTGACTTTTCTTCTTTACATTTTAACATTGAGGACAATGTTAATTCTAAGTTTTGGGGGGAGGGGGGAACTTTGTAGTTTTTAAGCTTTATTTTCTTCTTTTTGCATTTATGTTTTTTGTATTTAAGTTTTAGTTAAGTTGTTCATCATTTAATTTTTTGCATATTTTAAGATTTTGAACTAGAGTTAGTTGCCCCTATTTTTTTGATTCACCTATCCAATGATAAAAATTAGTTATCTTGTTATCTTTTACTCTTACTAACTGTGAATATTATTTGAGTATTATGTTGAACTCTTATGTTAAGCATCATTGTAGGATGAGATTTTCCACAACTTAAGCACTATATCTCTTGCTTTGAATTATTGTGTACATTTAGAGAAGATTTATGTGAATGTAAAATTTTGAATAATGTCTTGAGTTCCAGAATTTGTTTGAGTTTCTCTTGAGGCAAAATCCTAGGCTATACTTAGTTAAGGAAATGACTTAGGCCATCTTTGGACAAATTAAGCCTTTCGAGCCACCTTGCTATATATTTATCCCTAAAATACCCTTTTGAGCTTAATGTAACCTTTTCTTTATTTAAACACTTAACTATTAAACTAGGCCTTTACATAAAAAGTTTCAATTTTTGCATCCCTCACTCCTAAGTGCATAAGTCAATTTAGGAAGTGTGATGAGCTAGATAGTGAAAAAAAGGTAGTAAAGATGAAAAGTAATTAAAAGTTCAAAAACATAATTGTATTCATCTCACTACCAAATAAAAGAAACCAGTTTGGGGGTGCGATATTAAAAAAAAAAAGGAAAAAAGGGAAGAAAAAGAATGAAGTGTTGAACAAAAGAAAATTTTGATGAAAAAAGAGTGTACTTGGTGAAGGAAAATAAAGCTTTAAATAGGTCTTAGATGTCACGACTCGTAACTCCCCATCGAGCCCGTGACAACCGCCGCGAGGCCTCGACAGACATTCTTCACCCCGAATGCCGATCAAAACCCCGCAAGGCTCTTGTATCAGCTTTTGCACTTCCCTAGTGAGCAATAGTTATCAAATATCAAAATTTAAGGGATTACAAATCATTTCCAAATCAGAACATAACATTTTGTTTTCTGGCTCACAGAGGCATTTTTGTCATTTCATTTTTTTTAAATCTCAAAACTTGCTAAAAATGTAGTAGGTAAGCAGAAAATATATATTTAATGATTTAAAAACAAATTAAGTATCTAAAATGTTCATTTGAAATGAAAATTTGACCATTTGAATATAATAAAAATATTCAATAAAATAACTTTTTTCTTGTAAAATAATATTCGTAAAACTATCGGTACATAATTCTTATAGCGTAAAAGTTAATTATATTCATATATACTATAAAGCAAATACCCAAAGCATAAAATTTCTTTACAGTGACACGTGGGCCCACATCTAACCAAAATGCATCGGAAGTTGGAAACCTACAGTTTTTACCGATGCGAGTTCAAATGAAAGTCCTTGTCAAAGTCAGCTAACTATGAAATTCTCCGAGCCTGAAATGTGAGGAAATGAGGGTGGTGAGATTATAAAATCTCAGTGAGTAAACAGATACCATCTAAACTATCTAAAGTCGAGTAAATGGAGACAATTAAAATAAATCATCATACTGTAATTTCATTACCTTTCAACTCATTTCAACCAAATAAAATCAATCCATAAAAAACGAGTAATCAACTTGGCTTATGAATTTCTTAAAACTTTGGCTCGTGCCAAAACTCATACTCGGTGATACCTTGCGCAGGGCATCCAACCAAGTCTGCCAAGGCTGTTAAAAATTTGTATACACTTAAAATATATTTTTAGTTTGAGAAAAATACAGCCGTTCCTTGACGTTGGCTGAGTTCCCCTTCACGTGGTGGTTTGGCATGAAGTGAACCCTAAGCTTTACCCCAAGAGATACCCTACGCGCCTCTCAGTTCGAGGTAAGAATATAATGGAGTTTACTGTGCCCCTCTAATAGGCTGGTCCACGGAACCCCCTCTGCAATGAATAATTAATATATAATCCACCAATCAATAAAATTCATTCTAGCATGACATGGCAATTTATCGCAACCTAGCCTCTCAAGGCTGAATACACAGTATAAATAATTCTAACACCAAAATTGGTTTAGCCATTCATGCTTATTTATGGTCATAAGCCATTCAATTCAAAACCATAAATTTGCAACACAAGCAGACAGTATTCAATTACTCTATTTTCAAAACCAGTATTCGATTTTTCCAGAAAATTTATAAAATCATTTTATAAAATCGTAATTTCTTTTAAAACATAGCAATTTACCATTTAAACCCATTTTCCATAAAATCACACAATTGTATAAAACTACTCTAGATAATTAAGACGATAATAAGTTCACTCACAATTCTAGGAGTCGATATACTCCTAATCTCAATCTCCAAGCACAATTTCTGTACTTTTACCAGTGTACTTTGCTCACCACCTATCCACAATGTACAATACATAATTCATCACATCAATGCTTGATCATTATAAAATCAATTCAGGCTCGGTATATATACGTGATATGATATACAACTTATCAGACTACCGTTTAAATGAGGTGCTTACCTAATTCGGCCTATTATCTCCAACTAAACTCCAAATCAATTCTTCTCACTTTTTACACTCCAATTATACTTAAATTACATTAGTGGCTGTGAATGAGATTCAATTTATCAGTCCCGATAGTAAATTACGAAAATACCCCTACTGGGTAAAAATTGGTATTTTTGCTCTGAAAATTCCCATTATTTTTCTAGGCTCATAATTCACCATTATTCATCATAATTCCTCAAATAGACATCAAGATTATCAGCCAATATTCCCCTAGAAAATTCAGCCAATAATGGTAATGGAGGAAAATAAATTCTTTTCTTGTTGTTTTATTCCTAAATATGCTAAACTAACTTAAAACACTAACATAACTTAAAATCAAATTAATCTAACAATTTTCTCTCTCCTAACCCATTTTTCAGAATTGAATTCATCATAATAACTCAATATTCAACCATGAAAATCAAGAACAAAAGCATGGGTAAGCTAGGTATCAAGGAGAACAAAAGAAATTCTAACTTACCTAGCTTGTTTCCTTGATTTCTTCACTTTTTCTTTGAATTTTTCACCTAGGTTTTCTTGTTTTTCTCTTTGTTCGTCCTCTCTTTCTCTCTCTTCCTTGCTTGGCCGGCCATATGAAGAAAATGGGCTGATTTTATGCCTTTTATAAAGAAACAATAAAATAATAAAGGTATGACACATGGCATTTTCTTATTGGTCCATTTTTAAAATTTTAAAATTTTAATCCTTTTTATCTCCACCACACAATTAGTCAATGGTCAAAATGAGGATAAAGGAAGACCATGTGCTGAAAAAATGTCCTGGTGGTGAAAAATTACAATTTTGCCCCTGGGGTGGCAAAATTATCATTTTACCCTTTTACTTCAAATTATACCGAAATTAAAAATTTTCACTTCTAATCCTTAAATCCTACTCCAATAAGTCAAATTATACTCCAATAAGTCAAATGGGGCAAAAAATCTTTTCTAAAATTCTCATTTTGTCCCCAGATGGCAAATGACCATTTTACCCCTAGATAACGAAAATTTTGATTTGACTCCAAATTGATCCTCGAACTCCGACTCATCATATTAAACCATTCTGGGACTTTAAAATTCTTAATTTCATCGTGAATTCTCTATTTGATCTAGTTCGAGGCTTAAATCAACTTTGTTGTACGTCTAGGTATAATACCGACTTTTGTAAGTTTTTCAAGACTCTCTTAGCATGCAAACATGCTATCCATCACATGTATGTCATGACAAATATTTTTATATAGTCGGGCTTGTCATCTTCTCCCCCACTTGGATCAACCATATGATCCTTCTTCATGACTGATTTCGACATCAAGCTAAATATTAATATTTTAATATTATTTCATTAATAAAATATTATTTTATTCTAAAAATTTTATCTTGTCTCCTTGGTACCCAAAATACCTTATTATGCCTCACTTGACTTCCGAATCGCCTTTTATCTCACAAATTCTCCTCCGATAAAATTATTATTATTTTCTCACTTTCGGAATATTTTATCCTAAACTACTCCTTTCGTCTTTTATCACTTTTAAACATTTTAATTGACCTCAATTTGCATTCGATCAACTTTATTTATCACCATATCAAAGTATGGGGTATTTCAATCTCCCCCACTTAAATAGAATTCGTCCTCGAATTCCCTTCGATGTTGCATTATCAATCTCCTTCTATGATCCTACTCCTTGTTCCTTCTATGGGGACATTCAATTTATTTACCTCGTTCACCTTCAGTTCAATTAAAAGCTTTATTCATGGCAATTATCATCCTTTAGAACCGGATCAGTAATACTTTTCACAACCATGATCTCTTATATCGAGACACTAAGCATGCCTTTATCACCATTATTAAATTTGAACCATAACTTCATCTCAATTATACCGATTTTGATCACATATCACACTTACTTATGTATACCTATTCATCATTTTATTAATTTGCTCCATACTAAATTTCTCAACCTTGATTCATCCATCTTATACTGGTCCATACCCTTCCTTTAATAGAGTTCCATTAAGAACTTAAAAAATTCAAGGTTTACTTTTAAAGTCATTCATAACTTTAATCGTTCATTACATGTCCGTTAACACTTTAGCTCACTAACCTCTCTGGACACTATTTCAAAATCTCCCAATTATCGAGAACCATTCTTCACTTTAGTTAGTAAAATTATCAATTTCATATATACATATATACATGCATTATCAAATGTCAACATCTCTCTTTATATATAGGAATCCATGTGTTCACATGCATTGGACTACATTTCCCCTTTATTCATCCGTATCCTAATCCTAGTTTCAATATAATAATTCTTATAGTGCATGTCAACCTTCTTATTATACTTGCGTATAACTTCATATCATTCATATCTTTTCCAACCATATGTTTGAGTTTCCTTATACTATATATCATTGCATCACAATGTCATCTCCATTGAATTATAATCTATTATGCGTGTATGCTTTATAATCTTATTGATGCCTCAAAGATTTATCTTAACTTGATCATTGCATCTCATGCAATACCACAATTCCTAAGAGTCATCCTTTTTCCTTGATTATCCTTCATACCTCTACATTACCTTGTATCTTCTTGTATTACGATATTGATTTGTCACTTAAGAGTCAAACTCATTTGAATCATGTATACCTCAAGCATTTTTGAATTCTAATTTCCATAATATATATTAGGAAAATTTCATTATCTGACTTCATTTTTAGGGTCAACTTCTATCATCCTTTGTTCCACTCCTTCATATGAACATAACAACATTCTTCCTTAACCAATTTATAAATTGTATTTGAAATCGTAAAACTTAAAACTAGATTCTCCTTAAGTATTTTTCAATATTAATACTAATATCACTCTCAGCTTACAGCTTCCTTTTTATAATCACATAACTTAGTGCTTGCTTTAACGAGATCCAGAGTAAAACTTCTCTTGAGTATTTCCTTAGGAGTATCTATCTTAAACTTATGTCTCACAGCATGTGATCCCTTAACTTGTGATTTAGCCGTTAGGCTTCTCAGCAAGTTTTAAAAATTTTACGTTTCATACTTGCTGTGTATGATTAGAATCTCTTCTCAAAGATGTTTATGTATTCCTAAAACACTTAATCTTAGAGGTGTATAAATACGTACTCATCCATTCCATCCCTAACTCATCTTCATAGGTTTCTAGGGTGTCACACAATTAGTCTCATGTTGTTCCTAACTCTTGTCATTTTACTGTATCAAAACAGATATTACAAATTCTCGTAATGATATTCTATATAAACTGATTTCCTATACCAGTCTCATAATTCTTCCTTCACATTTTCATTATTTGGTATCTCATCTAAATATAGTCATTTCAAGAATCTTTCAATTTTTTTTTAATTATATGCCTATATACAAGGCAAGAAAGAAGTTTTTCAATTCATTTGGGTAAACATTCTCCAGAAAATTCAACACTCCCAGATAACAAAACACAATGACCAATAATCAAAATTCAATTTGTAAGCTCATTATCATGTCACTCCCATCTTACTCATGCATCATAAGCGTGAGGTATTCGAAGCATTATAGCGTTGAACAGTCAATGCTAAAGTACTGTAGCTATTGGAAATTTTCTCATCAAAGCTATTTGTCTGCATTCAAAGTCACCACATCAATCATTCTCAACTAGTGGTTTCCCTTCTAGATATATATCATGAGTTCCATAAGTATAGGTACCTTCTATTTTCTTGTCATACACAATAAGCCAGATTAATACTTTCATCTCATGTCATCTTTTGACTTTTATCAACATTTATAAAATTCCACCTCAAAGCATCCTTTCCATACAGTGTAATAAATTCATGATACATATACCACTCCACACATAAGTTGCTTACTATCTACAACTTTCCTCAAATTTATTGTCATCCCTATCCAATTATCTTCTTTGTCTTATACTCCAATAATTTTATTGACTTTCGGTATAATTAACTACGAAAACAGCCCAGCTTTCTCCTCACTTTATTCTCGCAATCCTTACTGAATCAAAATTTTATATTCCCCATATTCCATAATTTAACTTCATTGGGGTATATTTGTGCCCAATTATTACCTCATAGTATCATGGCATCACTGAGTAATTCTTTTCATGCTTAAATTACAATCATCAACTTAATCACGTTACCCATTTCGAACGTCATTTATAACCTTATTGCTTCCTTCTATAACCTTCCTCAATAATTATATTACCAATTTATCTCCGTTATACTAAAAGATTCCCATACATATCTAATTATTTAAACAGCTATTTTTAATACATTCTAGTCATATACTTTTAAAAGCCAAACTATTTTTACTTCTTTGTACAGATCATTATTATCTCTTTTACACAACATCTACTTAGAGTTAAGGTAGTGTAAAATCCTACGAAAATATTACATGTCCTTAGGATCATCATCTTAATATGATCTTATCGAAAGATTCTACTCCGAGTCCTCCTAAAGATCCTCTTTCGGGTTTTCCTCCTCTTAAGATTTTTTTTTCTTTGCTTTTCAATCCAGGCTTGTTGTCTTCTCCTAATTTCCTCGACACTCACCGGTGCAGCATTTCTTCCACATCCAGGAGGAAAATGGCGTACAACGTTCACCCCTTTCCTAAGACGAATATCTCCCCTTTCAATTGCCTTCCTCGCATGTTCTCTATGGTACTCTTCGGATTGTTTGAAAAGGAAATCTATTTCAGTTTTCAGAATATTGGAGCTACTCTCACTTTCAAAATTCTGGCTACTCTCAAAGCTTTCCTTATTATGAACCCATTCTGCTAAGTTCAGAGGAATTCTATTATTAGGAATTTGGGATGGACCACCTTCCGAATCACCTGTATCAGGGTGCCATTTGCTTCTAGTCGTAGAATCTAGAGATCCCTCGCTATCACTATGAGAGGTATCGAGACTACCACCTCTTCTAGACATGGTGTGTATGTCACCAGTGCACCTTAAAACCTATATGCAATCAAATAGTAATTATTTAATTATTTATGCGTATCAAAAGTAGGTAGATTTCTATATGTAAATGCACGCATTCTATTCAATCTAACCTAACTTAACTTATCTTAACTTAACTGGACTTGGGGCCACATTGACACTGTAAATTTTAAAACAACTTTACAAAAAAACTTTAAACACAAAAGCTCTGATCTTTAAAACCAAAAGTTCTAATTTTTGAAACCAAATGCTCTGATACCAATCCAAATTGTCACGACCCAGAACTCCCCATTGAGCCCGTGACAACTGCCTCGAGGCCTCGACAGACATTCTTCACCTCGAATGCCGATCAAAACTCCGCAAGGCTTTCGTATCAGCTTTTGCACTTCCCCGGTGAGAAATAGTTATCAAATATCAAAATTCAAGGGATTACAAATCATTTCCAAATCAGAACATAACATTTTGTTTTCTGGCTCACAAGGGCATTTTTGTCATTTCATTTTTTTTAAAATCTCAAAACTTACTAAAAATGTAATAGGTAAGCAGAAAATATATATTTAATGATTTAAAATCAAATTAAGTATCTAAAACGTTCATTTGAAATGAAAATTTAACCATTTGAATATAATAAAAATATTCAATAAAATAACTATTTTCTTGTAAAATAATTTTCGTAAAACTATCGGTACATAATTCTTATAGCGTAAAAGTTAATTATATTCATATATACTATAAAGCAAATAACCAAAGCATAAAGTTTCTTTACAGTGACATGTGGGCCCACATCTAACCAAAATGCATCGGAAGCTGGAAACCTACAGCTTTTACCGATTCGAGTCCAAATGGAAGTTCTTGTCAAAGTCAACTAACTATGGAATTCCCCGAACCTGAAATGTGAGGAAATAAGGTGGTGAGATTATAAAATCCCAGTGAGTAAACAGATACCATCTAAACTATCTAAAGTCGAGTAAATGGAGACAATTAAAATAAATCATCATACTGTAATTTCATTACCTTTCAACTCATTTCAACCAAATAAAATCAATCCATAAAAATCGAGTAATCAACTTGGCTTATGAATTTCTTAAAACTTTGGCTCGTGCCAAAACTCATACTCGGTGATACCTTGCGCAGGGCATCCAACCGAGTCCGCCAAGGCTGTTAAAATTTTTGACGTTGGCTAAGTTCCTTGAGAAAAATTTATTTTTAGTTTGAAAAAAATATAGCCGTTCCTTGACGTTGGCTGAGTTCCCCTTCACGTGGTGGTTCGGCATGAAGTGAACCATAAGCTTTACCCCAGGAGATACCCTACGCGCCTCTCCGTTCGAGGTAAGAATATAATGGAGTTTACCGTGCCCCTCTAATAGGCTGGTCCACGGAACCCCCTCTGCAGTGAATAATTAATATATAATCCACCAATCAATAAAATTCATTCTAGCATGACATGGCAATTTATCGCAACCTAGCCTCTCAAGGCTGAATACACAGTATAAATAATTCTAACACCAAAATTAGTTTAGCCATTCATGCTCATTTATTGTCATAAGCCATTCAATTCAAAACCATAAATTTGCAACACAAGCAGACAGTCTCCAATTACTCTATTTTCAAAACCAGTATTTGATTTTTTCAGAAAATTTATAAAATCATTTTATAAAATCGTAATTTCTCTTAAAACATAGCAATTTACCATTTAAACCCATTTTCCATAAAATCACACAATTGTATAAGACTACTCTAGATAATTAAGACGATAATAAGTTCACTCACAATTCTAGGAGTCGATATACTCCTAATCCCAATCTCCGAGCACAATTTCTGTACTTTTACCAGTGTACTTTGCTCACCACCTATCCACAATGTACAATATATAATTCATCACATCAATGTTTGATCATTATAAAATCAATTCAGGCTCAGTATATATACATGATATGATATACAACTTATCATATTACCGTTTAAATGAGGTGCTGACCTAATTCGGCCTATTATCTCTAATTTAACTCCAAATCAATTCTTCTCACTTTCTACACTCCAATTACACTTAAATTACCTTAGTGACTGTGAATGAGATTCAATTTATCAGTCCCGATAGCAAATTACGAAAATACCCCTAGTGGGTAAAAATTCATATTTTTGCTCCGAAAATTCCCATTAGTTTTCTAGTCTCATAATTCATCATTATTCATCATAATTCCTCAAATAGACATCAAGATTATCAGCAAATATTCCCCTAGAAAATTCGGCCAATAATGATAATGGAGGAAAATAAATTCTTTTCTTGTTATTTTATTCCTAAATATGCTAAACTAACTTAAAACACTAACATAACTTAAAATCAAATTAATCTAACAATTTTCTCTCTCCTAACCCATTTTTCAGAATTGAATTCATCATAATAACTCAATATTCAACCATGGAAATCAAGAACAAAAGCATGGGTAAGCTAGGTATCAAGGAGAACTAAAGAAATTCTAACTTACCTAGCTTGTTTCCTTGATTTCTTCACTTTTTCTTTGAATTTTTCACCTAGGTTTTCTTGTTTTTCCCTTTGTTCTTGCTCTCTTTCTCTCTCTTCCTGGATTGGCCAGCCATATGAAGAAAATGGGCTGATTTTATGCCTTTTTATAAAGAAACAATAAAATAATAAAGGTATGACACATGACATTTTCTTATTGGTCCATTTTTAAAATTTTAAAATTTTAATGCTTTTTATCTCCACCACACAATTAGTCAATGGTCAAAATGAGGATAGAGGAAGACCATGTGCTGGAAAAATGTTCTGGTGGTGGAAAATTACAATTTTACCCCTGGGGTGGCAAAATTACCATTTTACCCTTTTACTTCAAATTATACCGAAATTAAAATTTTTTACTTCTAAACCTCAAATCCTTCTCCAATAAGTCAAATTATACTCCAATAAGTCAAATGGGGCCAAAAAAATCTTGTCTAAAATTTCTATTTTGTCCCTAAGTGGCAAATGACCATTTTACCCCTAGATAACGAAAATTTCGGTTTGACTCCAAATTGATCATCAAACTCTGAATCACCATATTAAACCATTCTGGGACTTTAAAATTCTTAATTTCATCATGAATTCTCTATTTGATCTAGTTCGAGGCTTAAATCAACTTTGTTGTACGTCTAAGTACAATACCGACTTTTGTAAGTTTTTCGAGACTCTCTTAGCATGCAAACATGCTATCCATCACATGTATATCATGACAAATATTTTTATTGAGTCGGGCTTGTCGTCTTCTCTCCCACTTGGATCAACCATATGATCCTTCTTCATGACTGATTTCGACATCAGGCTAAATATTAATATTTTAATATTATTTCATTAATAAAATATTATTTTATTCTAAAAATTTTATCTTGTCTCCTTGGTACCCAAAATACCTTATTATGCCTCACTTGACTTCCTAATCGCCTTTTATCTCACAAATTCTCCTCCGATAAAATTATTATTATTATTTTATTATTTTTTCACTTTCGAAATATTTTATCCTAAACTACTCCTTTCATCTTTTATCACTTTTAAACATTTTAATTGACCTCAATTTGCATTCGATCAACTTTATTTATCACCATATCAAAGTATGGGGTATTTCATTAGATTAATTATGTGCTCGAGGTCATTTGAGCTACATATTATCCTATATCTTACCTTGACCCTGGCCATACGTTACAAGCTAAACAAAGTCCTAAAGATTTTTGATTAAATGTTAGTCTACATTAATGGAGAGAGAGATGAAAAGCAAGCATATGAAACTTTAAACTAATTTAAATTTTACATGAACATAAATTTATCTAGATTACATGATGTTCATTGTAGAGATTGTACACACAAAGAGGAATCCATTCGATAATGAGCTTGCCTTTGAGAGAAAATGTGAACTTGAATAATATTTATGTTTTTCTTTGGGTCTAGAAAATGAGATGACTTATGAGGAATAAAAAGGTGATCATTAACTTGGTGTAACCTACTTCTTGTTAAATGTTTTGTTTGTTTAGGTTATTTCCTTTTGTTTTAAGTTTTTCTCAAGGATTGGAAAAGTCTTAAGTTTGGGGGTGTGATAGGTCTATTACATAAAGTTATCTTGTCACATTTTGGGTGCTAAAAGGGCTAAGTTCTTGAGTTTTAGGTGTAGTTTTAAGTTGTTTTAGTTGTTTTCCTTTAAGTTAATAAAAACATGTTGAACCAATTTAAATTCAGTTATTTTCCTTCATTTGTATGTTAAAATGTTTAATTTTAGCTGCTATTGATTTAGTTCCTTGTTTTGAATGTTCACAAATGAAAAGGGCGTAAGTGGTAATGAATCATGCAAGGATGGCTAGGCAAAGATTTTTACTAAACATGCTGCTGTATTTTGAACAAAACTCTCACTCTAGAAATTTAATTGATGTGATTCTTAAACCATTGGAAAGCTGAGAGGTAGAGCTACAACTTTTATGTTTACTATTTTACCCAGTTTAGCCTTGTAGTGGGATAAAATTGCATCACAATACAAATTCCAGAGAGCTTGGTGCTACGATGCCAACATGGGGTTTTCATTTTCTATAACTCTGATTATTTAATTTAAGGCTTTTGGTGGGAGGTATATATAGGCCATTTTAAGTGGGTTTCAAGGGAGAGGTTAGAGTAGCTTTTCAAAGGAAAAGAAATCATAAACAAAAGAAGAAAGGAAGAGAAAGAAAGGAAAAACAAGGCTTAAAAAGCTACAAAAATTTGTTTCTCCCTTTAGATTTGTTCTTCTCTCACTTTTTTTTCCTGTATTTAAGGTTTCTTTCTTGTGGATGATGTTTGTTAAGAATATGATGAACTAAATAGCATTTTCTAGGATTGTGGTTGATTTCTTCATGTAGTTTAGATATTTTAACTTTCTTTTACTTATTATTGCTTCTAATTGCTTGATCAATAATTAGATTGATTTGGGTCTCTAAATGAAACTTGACGAAGAGAGTTTAGAATAGACCAATGGTTTGAATAGCATGGGTTCATTTCACTTAAAGATTAGGTAATTTGACTAGTATTTAGGATAGAAATATACCTAAATACCTATGTAGCAAAATTTAGAGCCTAAGCTTAGTCAACCTTCCTTAATTAATTTCAAAGACATATGAAGAATTAATTATGAAAGTTATGTTTACAAGCATCTCTATAGAGACTTATAGACAAATTTGAACTCTAGGCTAGTAACTAACTCATTGATTTAAGTATAAAGAGAGAGATTAAATTCAAATTAAAGGTTGAGTAATTCCATAATCTTAGGTCTTAATTCTATGATTCTCTTGTAATTTTTAGCATTAACTCCATAGTTTAGCTTTGTTACTTAAATTTCATTTTTAATTAATTTTCAAATTTGATTTAGTTGGATAAGATTAGAGTGCCTAATTTTAGTATTTAGCAAGAATTTAGACACAATTCTCTATGGAGATGATACTTTTCTTACTATTATATTGCTTGTGCGATTCGTGCACTTGTGTGTGAGTAAAGTTAGCAATAAAAGGTGTGAGTGTTGACTCCATTAGTTTTTGATGATAATAAAACATTCCCATTCATTTGTGTCTAATATCTTTACTTGAGTGTGTAGGAAAATTAATATATGAAATTAATCATTTAACTCCTCAAAGAGTATATCAAAAGAAAAAGAGGAATAAAAATAACAACATGTAACTATCTAACAAAGAGGAAGCTTATTAGTGAAACAAGGAAGAATATTGGTTGATGAAGTTTCAAATTGGAGGAATGATGGGTTGAAGAGTTTGAGAAACAGAACCAACTTAGTCTATCAAGTCAGTCGACTAAGTGCTCTCTGCCAAGATTTGCAATCCAGAAATAGAACCAACTTAATCGACCAAGTCAGTCGACTAAGAGCTCTTTGTCTGTAATTTGAACTAGAGCACTACAAGACAGATTAACGACTAGAACTCATCCTCAACTATTTTCAACGGCCATAAACTATCAAACTGCCATCATAGTTTCATCTCCAAGTATAAAACGGTCTTCCAACAATTAGAAACAAGTTTTTTAGAAGCCTTGAAAGAGATTTGAGCTATAGAAAATTGAAAAACCAAAAAAGCTTCACTGCACTTGTCTGCATTTAAACGCCTACTCCTTGCATTTGTATTTAACACTCAATCTTGTACCACTCAGATCAATCAGTGATCATAGGTACCTTCTTTTACTACTTCTCTTGTATTCTTAAAGTGAGGGAGTCACTCAAAAGGGTTGTTCAAGCTTGGGATAGCTTGATTGTTGAAGGTTGTGGTTGAGCCTTGGAAAACCACTTTGGGGTTTTAGTTGAACCCATGAAAAACTAGTGTAAAAGGTTTTGGCTGAGCTTGGTAAAAGCCATTGTAAAGCTTGGTGAAAGCTTGAGAATTTCACCAGTTCTTAGTGAATTTGTGGGAAAATCTTTGGTTGGACAATCAAGGTAGTGGATGTAGGTCATGGACCGAACCACTCTAAATTGTTGTGCATCTTATACTCTGTTTTTATTTTCTTAAGTTCTGGAAATTAGTTTCCAATATTGTTAAGAGCCAAATTGTGCTATTCACCCCCCTCTAACATATATTATCGGGACCTACAATTGGTATAAGAGCTAGTTCTCTATTTTTAAGGCTTAACATCCTTTGGGAGGATCCAAATGACTCAACAAAAAACCATAGTTGCTGAGGGACAATCAACAAACAGATCACCTTTGTTTGATGGCTCTAATTACCCTTATTAGAGCACAAGAATGTCAATCTATATTAGGGCTATAGACTATGAAATGTGGGACATAATAACTGATGGACCCTTTATGCCCTCAACTGTGAATGTAGTGACAAATGAGTTGATGCCCAAGCCAAGGTCTGAATGGATTGAGGCTGAAACTAAGAAAGTTCAAATAAACTTTAAGGCTATCAACACATTGCATTGTGCATTAAGCCCCACTGAATTTAACAAAGTCTCAAGCTGTACAACAGTTAAACAAGTGTGGGAAAAACTTAGAATAATCCACGAAGAAACTTCTCAAGTAAAGAAGTCCAAAATTGCTCTCTTAACACATAGTTATGAAATGTTCAAAATGGAGCCTGGTGAAGACATCGCTAGCATGTTTGATAGGATTACAAACATCACAAATAAATTGAGTCAACTAGGCAAGCCAATCCCTGAACATGAATTAGTTAAGAGACTGCTTAGGAGTATACCAAAAAACTAAAAGCCTAAAGTGACTGCCATTAGAGAGGCTAAAGATCTGAACGTCATCACACTTAATGAGATTTGCGGTTCTCTTCTTACTCATGAGCTGAAGCATAAGGAAGAAGAAGAAGAAAACCGAAGGGAAACAAAGGAAAAGAAAAAGAGTATTGCACTTAAAGCTAGCATTCTTGAAGAAAAGCTGGAAGAGCTTTCCCGTGATAATGATGAAGAATTAGGTCTGGTTGCAAAAAAATTCAAAAAGCTAATAAGCAGAAGAAATCGAAGGCTAACTAGAAGAGGTTTCAGGAAAAACCAAGGTGCCTCATGGAAAAACAGAAACAAAATTGACTCCAATAAAAAGAAGGAGCTCATCTGCTACGAATGCAAGAAACTTGGTCACTTCAAGTCCGAGTGTCCATTGCTGAAAAATGAAACTCCCAAGAAAAATAAGAAATCCAAGAAAGCAATGATGGCAGCTGCATGGTTGGACAGTGACACATCAAGCTCTAAAACTGATGATGAAAAATCTGAGGAAAGAGCAAACATCTGTTTAATGGCATAAGAGGATGAAACAAAGGTATCCTCATCCCCTTGCATTAATTCTTATGATGATTTACAAGATGAGTATGAGTGCCTTTATGATGAATTTGAAAAACTTTTTTCAAAATACAATTCATTAAAGAAAAAGGTTGCATTACTTGAAAATGATTTGAAACAAATCAAACAAGAATTTACTTCTATTTTTGAGCAAAGAAATATTTTGCAAGTTGAGTTAGAACACTTAAAAACAGACTTTGAGGCTTTAAAACAAGAGTTGAAAAACAAGTCTGAAGCTTTACGAATAATTCTTGATGAAAACACAGCTCTTAAATATTTGAAAAATGAATCTTCAAAAAGATATGTATACCACAATAAAAATTCAGCAAAAGCATTACCTAGATGTTATAATTGTGGTAAACATGGTCATTTATCATATGATTGTTTAAAGAAAAGAATAGTGCAGAAAGTTAAGAAAATTTAGGTTCCTAAGGGATCTTTTGTTGCAACTAATATTCAAGGACCCATCAAAGTATGGGTACCTATAAAGAAAAACTGAAATTCTGTTTTGTTGGTTGAGCTCGACTTAAAGGAGGCATGTTCTAGAGCTCAACTCAAGAAAAAACAGCCTTGGTACTTGGATAGTGGCTGTTCACGACACATGACAGGACATGAAACGCTTTTTGCTTAGTTGGATAAGAGAAATAGAGGAACCGTATCCTTTGGAGATGATTCAAAAGGTAGAATCCATGATATAGGTGCGGTTGGTAAGAATTTCCAGACTTAAATCAGTCATGTGTTGTTGGTTAAAGGCTTAAACCATAATTTACTAAGTATTAGTCAATTATGTGATAAAGGATTTAAAGTATGTTTTGATTCAACTAAGTGTGAAGTGATAAATGTGAGTACAAATAAAATCTCATTTATAGGAAAAAGATTAAAGAATATGTATGTGATTTTTCTTGAAGATCTTGATGTAAATAGTGAAGTATGTCTTGTTGCAAATGTTGAAAATGATAGTTGGTTATGGCACAGAAGATTAGGACATGTAAGTTTGCATACTATGTCAAAATTGACTAGAAACAATTTAGTAGTTGGGTTGCCAGATTTAAAATTTGAAAATGACAGAATATGTGATGCTTGCCAACTAGGAAAACAAGTTAGAACATCCTTTAAGACCAAGCAGATAGTGTCAACATCTAGACCTCTTGAATTGTTACACATTGATCTATTTGGTCTAATAAGCACAACTAGCTTAGGGGGAAAATCTTATAGCTTTGTAATAGTTGATGACTATTCTAGATATACTTGGGTGTATTTTCTTGCTCATAAGAATGATGCTCTACAAGCATTCTTAAGTCATTGTAAGAAAGTAGAAAATGAAAAAGGACTAGCCATAGTTAGCATAAGAAGTGATCATGAAGGAGAAATTGAAAATGATGAGTTTGAAAAATTTTGCAATGAAAAGGGATTGGATCACAATTTTTCTGCACCTAGAACACCCCAACAAAATGGAGTTGTAGAGAGGAAAAACTGAACATTCAAAGAAATGGCTAGGACCATGCTATATGAGAACAACCTACTTGTGAAACCTCGACCTTCATAGACGTGTAACTTGAGGTGGAACTTATGTTTAAAGGTTTAATTTGAGCTAATGATGCTAGCTTTGCGCTACTTATAATTATTTTATGTCGTTATAGGAGTAGGATCAAAAATAATTTTAATCGGTGAAGAAAGATGCATAATGAATAGTAGCCTTATTTGCATATGTTTCGGTTTTTCAAGTATATCCCCCACTACAGAAGTTCAAACAACATGATTTTTAGACCATTAGAAATCTAAGAGGTAGAGCTACAACTTTAATGTTTACCACTTTGCCCAGTTTTGAAGGGAAGGTGGTCAAAATTTTTGTCGAATTGAAAGGACTATGCTAGAAGAACCGAAATTGGCAGAATGTTTGAGCGCCGCAGCACTAGAAATTAAGAGCCGCGGCCCTCATCGTAAATTCTACAAATAACGAGATTTTGGGGTTTTTGTAGCTAGGTCTTTTGAGGGCTACTTAAGGAACGTTTTTTAGAGGATTTTGGACCTTTCCCTAGTGTCAAAAGAGTAAAAGATTTCACAAGAACAAGAGGAAGACAAGTGGCATTGCTAAGGGCATTATTGTAATTTTATGAACAATTGGAAAAGTTTTAACTATAAATATCTTCATTCTCCAGCACCTTCCTTAGATTTCCAGCACTTTATCTTTTTTTTCTTCCTCCCATCCCACATTTCTTCACCTTCCATGGGAGTACTCTTCAAGCTTCCATAACTCTCTCAAGTTAGCCTTCATTTTCATGCTTTTGTGCATTTTTTTTATAGAACCTCTTATGCTCTTTCACTCTTTCACCTTAAAACCCTTGAAATGTCTCAGAGCAATACTTTCTCTCACTAACTAGGATTTTAGAGAGAGAAAAAAAACCTTCTATAATAGTTGGGAATTCTTGAGGAGATATTCAATTGCAAATCTAGCAAGATGAGCATTGAAATTGAGTTGACATTTTAGTTGTTGAGAACGATTAATAGTTAGATTTATGAGTGTTTTGTAGTTGAGGTAGTTTATTCATTTTAATGTGATTATAATAGTGCAAATAAATAGCCACTTGATGGTAGTTGGAAGCTAGTTAGGAATAGCTAGTGGAACATGATTTAGGAGATAGCTTTTAGAATTATGGTTATGTGATTGAGTTGATTGTGATGCTAATGTGTGATAGGCTCCACTGAAACCCCACATCACCATTCGGGGCATTAGTGGAAGTTGGAGCTGCTTTAAAAATCAACAAAGATAGGTTAGTGAACTTGCTTTTCAAAATTGTTTTGGGATATGTGAATGTATTTGGATAAATATTTTGAATGATTTATCCAATTCTCTTTCAATAAAAAAAAGTACTTAGGAACAAGACCTTATGAAATGTTTTTATGTTGTGAAATGGAAAGTGTGATGAATCCATGTGTTTCGGTATAATGTTGATATATATATATATGTATAGTACATTGGTAGAGAATATTGTGTAATGGATATAACCGTGTGTGTGCACGATGTGGGGGGGATGCACATATCAGTAATGACGGTGGTGAAATAGGCAGATGATGATATATCCTGTGTGCACGATGTGGGGGGATGTACATGATGGCATTAGATGTGCACGAATGGGGGGATGCACATGAGCTGGGGAGGCGGTGGATGTATATATATACATATATGTTTGCATATGTTCACATGTATTAATGAAATAAAGATTTTATGAATAACATGTGTGACTATAATGTATGTGGAATCCTACTTGCTGAACCTTGAGCCTTCTTTTAGTGTTCCAAATTGATTTGCATTGTAGTGAAATGGTTTATTTGGGATGAAAAGAAGTCTTTCTTGTTGCTCTGTTTCTTGCTACAGCGAGAATGAAACTTTCTGTTCCGCTTATCATTTGCCAGGTTTTTGCTATATTTTCCACTTCTCCAATTTCATGTTGAATATGAATTCTTTATCGTCACATGATTTATCAACCAAGGGTTCAATTGAGGGTTTTAATAAGGACTTAAGCTAAAGTGCATCGTTTGCGAATAAGTGCATTATGATTTCAAAATTTTCCTTATTATATTGCTTGTTCCCTTCATATGTTCACTCACTAGGTCTATACTCATCGTTTTCAACTTCATGTTTTTAGATCAAGAGGTAGTTGGTAACTAGGTCGAGGTGTCTTCGTATATTCGACCCTTGGTAGGTGTCTCGACATTCAGTAGCTGTACATTCGTTTGAGTGTCTCCGCTGAAAATTGAGTCTTTTTTTGATATGTATAGACAAACCTGATGTAAATTGTTAAGACATATATTTTAGACAAAGTATGTATTTTTGGATTGGTATGCCACTAAGAGTCGAAAATGGTTAGCATTATTTTGGTTCGAAATTACGAAAGGTGACTTTAGTAACTTTGATGGAATAATGAGCAGGACAATATAGATAGGCTTGCTTGGGCTTAATGGACTACGTCCATTGAGTCCATGCGTCGGTCACAGCTTGAAAATCGGGTCGTGACCGACTTGGTATCAGAGCTCTAGGTTGTTTAGGTCCTAAGACTTCCTTTTGTTGATCCAACGGAATGTCGAGTCTTTATATGGAAACTTCGGTTGTGAAGTGTTAACCGTGGCACATTTTACAACTAAGGGACCGCATAGATTCCCTATTCTAGAAACCACCTTCTTCCTTAGATATGATTATAATTATAAAATGTGTTTAATAACAGGCGTTTGCTCTTGTCTAGGTAAGAATGTCTCCTAAGACACGAGTTGCCACAAGAGGGATGGGGGAGGCAGATGCTCCTAATGAGCTGATAGATAGGCCACGGGCATCCACCTTTAGGGGTCGAGGCAGACGTGGCAGGGCCACTAGGCCGATAAGGGTGGATACACTTGTGAGTAGACCAGAGGAGGGGTAGTCTTTGGGCGAAGTGGATAGACAACCAGCTGGGGGCATTACCATTGAGGACTTGGCGCCAGACCTATAGGGAGTCAATCGGGTTGTAGAGATGATAGCGACCCGTATGGATGATATTCAGAGGATAGTGGAGGAAAGACCTATAGTAGGAGAATCCCTTAGCTCCCAAGGACAGGTAGATCTCTAACATCATGAGGTCGATAGGGGTCATTTAGAGATTTCTCTTCCTGATTTTCTCAAGCTTAAGCCTCCATCATTTTCAGGGTTTGATGCATCGGAGAAGCCTCAGATTTTGTTAGATAAGATGGAGAAGATTTGTAAAGCCTTAGGATGTTTCAATGTCCGATCAATCGAGCTAGCCACCTTACGACTAGAGGACGTGGCGCAAGAGTGGTATAGCTCTTTATGTAGAGGTAGATCAACGGATGCAGCGTAATTAACTTGGAATGAGTTCAGTACAGCTTTCTTAGATCGATTTTTACCACTCAGTGTACGTAATGCCAGAGCTAGAGAGTTTGAGGCTTTAGTACAGATGTTGATTATGACGGTGTCAGAATACGACATCAATTCATGCAGTTGGCTCGATATGCACCTTATCTAGTGTCCACTAAGAAGATGAAAATTTAGAGGTTTATGGATGGGCTAATGGAGCCACTGCATAAGGCTGTGGCCTCTCAAGATTTCAATACTTACTCCGCAGTAGTGGATTGTGCTCAACGGATTGAGATGAGGACCAGTGAGAGTAAGGCTACGAGCGATAAAGCAAAAAGGGCCAAGACAGAAGGTTATCAAGGTCGCAGGGATTTCAGCAGTGGGATGTCATCTTCTAGCCGTTAGGGTCCACAAAGGGATTCACGATTGCCCCAAAAGGGGAGTGATGTGGTTAGTGCCAGTGTTGGATCAGGGTAGAAAACCTTTGGTGGGGGAAGACAGTAAGATTCTAGATAAGACAGTCAAGTTATCCACCCTTATGATATTTGTGGGAGACGACATAGTGGACGCTGCTTGCGTGCTGTGAAAGTTTGTTATGGGTGTGGTTAACCTGGACATATTAGGAGGAATTGTCTGATGGCTCATCAATCACAAGATTCTGCTCGTGGTTCCACCAGCCAGCTTCGTCTGCTCCCTCAATTGCTGCCTCATCGAGTCGGGAGGCTAGCGGATCCAGAGGTAGAGGTGATGGTACTTCTTATCAGGGCAGGTCTTCTAGGTCTGGACGTTAGAGTTTCGCCGGTAGGGGTTAAGCAAGGGTGTTTGCTTTAACACCGTAGGAGGCCCAAACATCCAACACAGTGGTATCAGGTATTCTCTCAGTTTGTAATATGAATGCTCAGGTATTGTTTGATCCTGGTGCTACCCACTCTTTCATTTCTCCATGCTTTGCATCTCGCTTGGGTAAAGATTGTGTTAAAAGAGAAAAACAATTAGTGGTGTCTACTCCTTTAAAGGAGGTATTTGTGGCCGAATGGGAATATGAGTCTTGTGTAGTTTAAGTCAAGGAAAAAGACACTTTGGTGAATCTAGTGGTGTTAGACACCTTGGACTTTGATGTGATTTTGGGAATGGATTGGCTATCACCCTACCATGCCAGTGTGGATTATTATCATAAATTGGTTAGATTTGATTTCTCGGATGAGCCATCATTTAGTATTCAGGGGGATAGAAGTAATGCTTCAATTAATTTGATATCAGTCATGTCTACTAGGAGGCTATTAAGACAGGGTTGTCAAGGTTACTTGGCCGTTGTAAGGGATATCTAGGCGAAGGTTGGAGATATAAGCCAAGTGTCGGTAGTGAATGAGTTCATAGATGTATTTCCCGAGGAACTACCAGTTTGCCTCCCGAGTGGGAGATTGAATTTTGCATAGATTTGATTCCTGACACTTGACCTATATCCATATCGCCATATAGAATGGCACTTGCGGAGCTTAGGGAACTTAAGGATCAATTAGAAGATTTGTTAGATAAAGGATTCATTCGTCCTAGCGTCTCACCATAGGGAGCACCAGTGTTATTTATAAAGAAGAAAGATGGGTCACTTCGATTGTGCATTGACTACCGACAGCTTAATAAAGTGACAGTGACGAATAAGTATCCTCTTCCAAGAATAGATGATTTATTTGATCAACTACAAGGAGCACAATATTTTTCTAAGATAGATTTACGATATGGGTACCATCAATTGAGGATTCAGAATGAAGATATACCTAAGACTGCATTTCAAACAAGATATGGGCACTTTGAGTTCTTAGTGATGTCGTTTGGGCTTACGAATGCTCTTACGGCCTTTATGGATTTGATGAACCGAGTGTTCAAGCCCTATTTGGACAAGTTTGTGGTGGTGTTTATTGATGACATCTTAATCTACTCGAAGAGCTGAGAGGAGCATGAACATCATCTTAAGATAGTGCTCCAAACTTTGAGAGAACATTGATTGTATGCCAAGTTCTCCAAGTGTGAGTTTTGGCTTGAAAGTGTCGCATTCTTAGGACATGTGGTTTCGAAGGATGGGGTACAAGTCAATCCAAAGAAAGTTGAGGTAGTGTAAAAGTGGCCAAGGCCAACATCAGTTACAGAGATTAGAAGCTTTTTAGGTTTGACTGGCTATTATTGTCATTTTATGAAAGATTTTTCTAAAATAGTTGCCCTCTGACTAAGCTAACATGTAAAGAAACAAAATTTGAGTGGTTTAACGCTTATGAGGATAGTTTGAGAAGCTTAAGGCATGTTTCACCACAGCTCTAGTATTAAGCTTACTGCAAGGCACAGGGGTTTATACGAAATTTTGTGATGCATCGCGAATTAGTTGAGGGTGTGTATTAATGTAGCATGGGAAGGTGATTGTGTATCCATCAAGGTAACTTAAAGGGCATGAGCAGAATTACCCCGCACACGATTTGGAGATAGTAGTAATCGTGTTTGCATTAAAGATTTCGAGACATTATTTGTATGGTGAGACTTGTGAGATATATACGGACCACAAAAGCTTGAAATATATATTTTAGCAGAAGGATCTTAACCTGTGGCAACGTAGATGGATGGAGTTGGTAAAGGATTATGATTGTACCATTCTCTACCATCTCGGTAAGGCAAATGTAGTGGCAGATGCCTTGAGTCGAAAATTGATGGGAAGCTTGGCATATATCTCTGCAGATAGGAGATTCTTGATTAGAGAGATGCATAGTTTGGAAGACATGGGTGTGCATTTGAAAGTTTCAGAGGCAAATGCATTGCTAGCACATTTTAGAGTGAGGCCTATTATAATGGACCAGATTAAAAAAGCACAAAACAAAGATGAGTTCGTAGCTACGGCCTTAGAGGATCCTCAGGGAAGGAAATGAGAAATTTTTACCAAAGGTACAGATGGAGTGTTGAGGTATGGAACCAGACTTTATGTGCCTGTGGTGATGGGTTGAGGAGAGAAATATTGGAGGAAGCTCACATGGCAACCTATGTGGTACATCCAGGGGCTATAAAGATGTATCAAGATTTGAAAGAGGTATATTGGTGGGAAGGACTTAAGAAAGATGTAGCTGAGTTCGTCTCCAAGTGCTTGGTTTGTCAACAGGTTAAAGCAGAGCATCAAAGGCTTGCAGGGCTACTATAACCATTACCAGTGCCTGAATGGAAGTGGGAGCATATTGCAATGGATTTTGTAACGGGTTTGCCTCGAGCTAGTGGGGGCTACAACTAGATTTGGGTCATAGTTTACTGGTTGATGAAATCAGCTCATTTCTTTTCGGTTAAAACTACATACGGGGCTGCCCAGTATGCCCAGCTTAATGTAGACGAGGTAATACGGCTGCATGGCATTCCTGTTTCTATTGTATCTGACAAGGGGGCACAATTCACCAGTAGGTTTTGGGAAAAGTTACAGGAAGCGTTGGGTACTAAGTTAGATTTTAGCAAGGCCTTTCACCCTCAGACTGATGGACATTCTGAACGGACAATACAGATATTGGAAGATATGTTGAGGCCTGTGTAATAGACCTTGGGGTCAGGTAGAATCTATATCTGCCCTTAGTGGAGTTTACCTACAACAACAGTTTCCAAGCTAGCATCCAAATGGCACCATTTGAAGCATTATATGGACAGAGGTGCAAGTCACCCATTGGATGGCTAGAGGTGGGAGAAAGGAAACTCTTGGGGCTTGAGTTGGTACAAGACACCACCGAGAAAATACGTATGATTCGTCAAAGGATGTTCTCAGCCTAAAGTAGGCAAAAGTCATATGCTGATAATAGATGGAGGAACTTGGAGTTTCAAGTGGGGGATCATGTATTTTTGAAGGTCTCATCAACAAAGGGGCAATGAGGTTTGGCAAGAAGGGAAAATTGAGCCCTTGGTATATAGGACCTTTCGAGATCTTAGAAAGGGTTGGAGCAGTAGCATATCATTTGGCATTACCGTTAGACCTTTCAAATATTCACCCCGTGTTTCATGTGTCAATGCTTAGGAAGTATAACCCAGATCCATCTCACGTAATATAGTATGAAACCATCCAGCTAAGAGATGATTTAACATATGAGGAGCAACCGGTAGCTATCTTTGATAGACAAGTCAAAAAGCTTCGTTCAAAGGAGATAGCCTTAATGAAGATGTTATGGCGAAATCACACTAGTGAAGAGGTAACATGGGAAGTCCAGGAGGAGATGCGGACAAAGTATCCATACCTCTTTAATATGTAGAGGTATGCTACCTTATAGTTTGATTTAAATTCGGGGATTGAATTTCTTTTAGTGATAGAGAATGTGAAACCTCGACCTTCATAGATCTGTAACTCGAGGTGGAACTTATGTTTAAAGGTTTAATTTGAGCTAATGATGTTAGTTTTGCGTTACTTATAATTATTTTATGTCGTTATAGGAGTAGGATCAAAAATAATTTTAATCGGTGAAGAAAGGTGCATAATGAACAGTAGCCCTATTTGCATATGTTTCGATTTTTCAAGTATATCTCCCACTACAAAAGCTCAAATAACATGATTTTAGACCATTAGAAAGATAAGAGGCAGGAATACAACTTGATGTTTATCACTTTGCCCAGTTTTGAAAGGAAGGTGATCAAAATCTTTGTCGAAGTGAAAGAACTGCACTAGAAGAACTGAAATTGGTAGAATGTTTGAGCGTGGCGGCGCTGGAAATTGAGAGCCGCAACCCTCATCGTAAATTCTACAAATAACAAGATTTTGGGGTTTTTGAAGTTAGGACTTTTGAGGGCTACTTAAGGGACCTCTTTCAGAGGATTTTGGACCTTTCCCTAGTGTTAAAAGAGTAAAAGATTTCACAAGAACAAGAGGAAATAAGTGGCATTGCTAAGGGCATTATTGTAATTTTATGAACAATTGGATAAGTTTTAACTATACATCTTCATTCTCTAACACCTTCCTCAGATTTCCAGCACTTCATCTTCTTCTTTTTCCTCTCATCCCACATTTCTTCACCTTCCATGGGAGTACTCTTCAAGCTTCCATAACTCTCTCAAGTTAGCCTTCATTTTCATGCTTTTGTGCGTTTTTTTTATAGAACCTCTTATGCTCTTTCACTCTTTCACCTTAAAACCCTTGAAATGTCTTAGATCAATACTTTCTCTCACTAATTAGGGTTTTAGAGAGAGAAAGAAAGACCTTCTATAATAGTTGGGAATTCTTGAGGAGATATTCAATTGCAAATCTAGCAAGGTGAACATTGAAATTGAGTTGATATTTTAGTTGTTGAGAATGATTAATAGTTAGATTTATGAGTGTTTTGTAGTTGAGGTAGTTTATTCGTTTTGGTGTGATTATAATAGTGCAAATAAATAGCCACTTGATGGTAGTTGGAAGCTAGTTAGGAATAACTAGTGGAACATGATTTAGGAGATAGCTTTTAGAATTATGGTTATGTGATGAGTTGATTGTGATGCTAATGTGTGATAGGCTCCACCGAAACCCCACATCACCATTCAGGGCAATAGTGGAAGTTGGAGCTACTTAAAGAATCAACAAAGACAGGTGAGTGAACTTGCATTTCAAAACTGTTTTGGGATATGTGAATGTATTTGGACAAATATTTTGAATGATTTATCCAATTCTCTTTCAAAAAAAAAAGTGCCTAGGAACAAGCCCTTATGAAATATCCTTATGTTGTGAAATGGAAAGTGTGATGAATCCATGTGTTTCGGTGTAATGTTTATATATATATATATATGTATAGTGCATTGGTAGATAATATTGTGTAATGGATATAACCGTGTGTGTGCACGATGCGGGGGGATGAACATACTGGTAATGATGGTGGTGAGGTAGGCGGATGATGATATTGCCCATGTGGATGATGTGGGGAGATGTACACGACGGCATTAGATGTGCATGATGTGGGGGGATGCACATGAGCTGGGGAGGTGGTGGATGTATATATATACATATATGTTTGCATATGTTCACATGTATTAATGAAATAAAAATTTTATTAATAACATGTGTGACTATAATGTATGTGGAATCCTGCTTGCTAAACCTTGAGCATTCTTTTAGTGTTTCAAATTGATTTGCATTGCAGTGAAATGGTTTATTTGGGATGAAACGAAGTCTTTCTTGTTGCTTTGTTTCACGCTGCAGTGAGAATAAAACTTTCTGTTCCACTTATCATTTGGCGGGTTTTGGCTATATTTGTCACTTCTCTAATTTCATGTTGAATAAGAATTCTTTATTGTCACATGATTTATCAACTAAGGGTTCAATTGAGGGTTTTAATAAGGACTTAAGCTAAATTGCATCGTTTTCAAATAAGTGCATTATGATTTCAAACTTTTCCTTATTATATTGCTTGTTCCCTTCATATGTTCACTCACAAGGTTTATACTCATCGTTTTTAACTTCATATTTTCAGATCAAGAGGCAGCTGGTAACTAGGTTGAGGTGTTTTCGTATATTCGACCCTTGGTACGTGTCTCGGCATTCATTAGCTGTACATTCGTCTGAATCTCTCTGCTACAAATCGAGTCTTCTTTTGATATGTATAGACGAAGTTGAGGTAAATTGTTAAGACATATATTTTAGACAAAGTATGTATATTTGGATTGGTATGCCACTAAGAGTTGGAAATGGTTAGCATTATTTTGGTTCGAAATTACGAAATGTGACTTTAGTAACTTTGATGGAATAATGAGCAGGATAATATAGATAGGCTTGCTTGGGCTTAATGGACTACGTCCATTGAGTCCATGCGCTGGTCACGGCTTGGAAATCGGGTCGTGACACTAGCTAAATATCTTTAGGCTAAGGTAGTAAATACAACAGCTTATATTCTTAATAGAGTCTCAATAAGACCCTTGATTTCAAAGACTCCATATGAACTTTATAAAGGTAGGAAGCCAAATATTTCTCACCTTAGGAGTTTTGGTTGTAAGTGCTTTGTATTGAACAATGGAAAACAGCCCCTAGGGAAGTTTGATGCAAAGAGTGATGAAGAAATATTTTTAGGATATGCATTAAACTCAAAGGCCTATAGCGTTTTTAAGAAAAGGACCTTAACCGTTGAAAAATCAATCCATGTAGTTTTTGATGAGTCAAATGCTTTACAAAAAGAAGTTCATGATGATGATGATGATGTAGAAGTCCTAGAAAAACAAATGGAGGAAATGAGCTTAGAAAACAACAAAAATAATGAAGAAAGCTCACCTAGAAGAGAAAATGAAACTCCACCTCTAGAAAATCTGCAAAGAGCAAAAAATCAGCATGATGATCTACCAAGGAGTTAGAGATTTGTAAGAGATCACCCACAAGACCAAATAATATGTGACATTTCACAAGGAGTTAAAACTAGGAAAGTAACTAGAGAAACTTGTGAGTTTTCAACTTTTATATCTTAAATTGAACCTAGAAACTTTGAAGAAGTTGAAAAAGAGGAAAGTTGGATAATGGCCATCCAAGAAGAACTTGATCAATTCAGAAGGACTCGTGTATGGTCATTGGTACCTAGACCTTCAAATCACCTTATTGTTGGTTCAAAATGGGTATTTAGAAATAGGATAAATGAGCAAGGAAATGTAGTTAGAAATAAAGCTAGGCTAGTTGTAAAGGGATACAACCAAGAGGAAGGAATATATTATGATGAAACCTTTACTTCTGTTGCTAGGATTGAAGCCATAAGGTTGTTGCTAGCTATTGCATGTTTCATGAATTTTAAATTGTTCCAAATGGATGTAAAAAGTGCATTTTTAAATGGATTAATTTAAAAGGAAGTATATATAGAACAACCACATAGTTTTGAAGACTTTGAAAAATCTGATCATGTTTTCAAACTTCATAAAGCCTTGTATGGATTGAAACAATCTCTTAGAGCTTGGTATGAAAGGCTTTCAAAATTTTTAGTTGAAAAAGGGTATGATAGAGGCAACATCGATGCTACATTGTTTATTAAGAGATATCTAAATGATTTAATTATTGTGCAAATATATGTGGATGACATTGTATTTGGTGCAACTAATGAGGCTTTATGCAAGAACTTTGCTAAGAAAATGTAGGGTGAATTTGAGATGAGCATGATGGGAGAGTTGAGCTACTTTTTGGTCTTCAAATCAAACAAAGTGAGGAAGGAATCTTCATCAACCAAGAAAGATACACCCATGATATGCTCAAGAAATTTGATATGCTGAAGCTGAAATCAATTTCCACACCAATGAGTCCATCCACCAAACTCTACTTAGATGAAAAAGGTAAAGATGTAGATCAAAAGCTCTATAGAGGTATGATCGACTCTCTTCTCTACTTAACAGTAAGTAAACCAGATATTCAGTTTAGTGTGTGCTTGTGTGCTCGATTTCAATCACAGCCTAAAGAAACACACTTAATAGCTGTTAAGAGAATTTTTAGATACCTCATTGGCACTCAAGGACTAGGAATATGGTACTCTAGAGACTCAACTCTTAGCTTAGTTGGATATTTAGATGCTGACTTTACTGGCAGCAGAACTGATAGAAAAAGCACTAGTGGAACATGCCAATTTTTAGGAAGCATGCTTAAGTCTTGGTCCAGTAACAAGCAAAATTCAGTAGCTTTGTCGACAGTCGAAGCAGAGTATGTATCACTAGGTAACTACAGTGCATAAATTCTTTGGATAAAGCAACAATTAAAAGACTATGGAATAATTACGCATAATGTACCAATATATTGTGATAACACAAGTGCAATCAATATATCAGAAAACCCTTTGCAGCACTTTAGGACAAAGCACATTGAAATAAGACATCATTTTATTAGAGACCATGTAGTGAAAAATGATATTAAGATAGAATTTGTGAACACTTTACATGAATTAGCAGACATTTTTACGAAACCTCTGAATGAATACTACAAGACAGATTAACGACTAGAACTCATCCTCAACTGTTTCCAACGGCCATATACTATCAAACTGCCATCAGAGTTGCATCTCCAAGTATAATAGGGTCTTCCAACAATTAAAAACAAGTTTTTTAGAAGCCTTGAAAGAGATTTGAGCTATAGAAAATTGAAAAACCAGAAAAGCTTCACTGCACTTGTCTGCACTTAAACGCCTACTCCTTGCATTTGTATTTAACACTCAATCTTATACCACTCAGATCAAACAGTGATCATAGGTACCTTTTTTTACTGCTTCTCTTGTATTCTTAGAGTGAGGGAGTCATTCTAAGGGGTTGTTCAAGCTTGGGATAGCTTGATTGTTGAAGGTTGTGGTTAAGCCTTGGAAATCCACTTTGGGGTTTTAGTTGACCCCGTGAAAAACTAGTGCAAAAGGTTTTGGTTGAGCCTGGTAAAAGCCATTGTAAAGCTTGGGGAAAGCTTGTGAATTTCACCAGTTCTTAGTGAATTCATGGGAAAATCCTTGGTTTGACAATCAAGGTAGTGGATGTAGGTCTTGGACCGAACCACTATAAATTGTTGTGGATCTTATACTCTGTTTTTATTTTCTTAAGTTTGGAAATTAGTTTCCAATATTGTTAAGAGCCAAATTGTGCTATTCACCCCCCTCTAGCACATATTATTGGGACCAACAATGAGCTTTCACAAAGATATGGATAATCAAAGAAGGTTTAAGCTTAAGAAGGATAAGTTGAATAATAAAGATGTGATCTTTTAGCTCTTTTCTTGCTCAAAGGTGGGAACTTTTTGCTCATAGCTTTTTCTCTTGTTTTTTGCTTTTTTCATCTTCAAAAATGATTCAAATTCTTTCAAATTCCTCTTCTCTTCTGTTTTTTAAGATCCTTAGAATGGATATTTATAAAATCTGTGATTTTTTGCCCGTTGGAGTGAAATTTGAATAATTTCTTATACGTTCTAACCAAATTGCAAAATTTTGTCGCATTTGCAGAATCAATTGTTTGCTGTTGGGTTGTTGGTTCTTCACAAAGTTTGTATTTTTTTCTCTTTGGAGAATTGATTCTTCTACAACTAGGTTTAAAGTTGGCACTTTTTGTAATCTAGGAGAATCGATTCTTTTACCATAAAGTGTTGGTTTTTCATTGTGGTTTGGCATTAAAATTTGAATTTAAGCATATTTTTGCTACTTCCCTTTTATCCAGTTGTACTATGTCTTTCTTAATAACCAAGTTTCTAAATTATACTTTTAGTGCTTAAAGAATTGATATATTTTCCATATATAATCGATTATTTCTTCTTTGCATTTCTCTTTTTGCGTTCTGTCTCTCTAGAATTGATTCTTTGTCTTTAAGGTGTCGGTTCTTCATAAATCCTATAGCTTTTTCTTTTAAGAATAAACTTTTTTATTTCTCATAATTGATTATGCACTGTTGATCTCTGCTTAAGAACTGACTTCTTCTTCTCCATAATTGATTCTTCTTGTAAGCAAAAAAACATTTTGCTTTTTTTACATTTAAGAATCAAGTAATTTCTTTTGAGAACTTGATTTTTAGGCTGGCACTTTGAATTTTGAAAATAAGAGATATTTCTTTGAGTTCAAGAGCATAATCATTCATAATCAAAACATGTTCAAACAATCAAAGCATTTCAGTATATCTTACTTTTAAGTTCAACTTTAACACTCTTTTAAGGATTTTCTTTATATTCAAAAATATTTTTCATTCATTTTCATAGCTTATTAAGTTCAATCAATTTTTCCATGTCAAAACAATAATAAAGCTACCAAACAGAAATACATTGAAATCAACAAATCATAATCAAAGCTTATCTATAAGCCAACAAAATCATAACTAATTCGTTTGGTGCCAAAGCCATTGATAAAATACTCATGTCATCATCTAGTGTCGTAACCATTGACAGAATACTGATGTCATTGCCTAGTGCCGTAGCCATTGACAGAATACTCATGTCATCATCGAGTGCTATAGCCACTGATGGAATACTTATGTCATCGTCTAATGCCATAACTAGTAATGGAATACTCATGTCATTGTCTAGTGTCGTAGCCATTGACAGAATAATGAACTATACAAACTCGTTCAAAATCATAATCATCGAACGAGATTAAAACTAGCTCTATTTGAGCCTTTACGCCAATATGCAATATAGTATAACCAAAAAATCAAGTTCAAGACCGTATCCTTTTACGATTAATTAGATCATGCTCACCACCATGTAGGGCATACACAAAGCCTATCTCGACATTCTATTCTTATAGGTGTCAATCACCAATTAGCACCATCCTTAGACACCACTTGTCCTAAAAGCTAACATTACTTAGCTAGAATTCACATTACAAAGTAATAATGCACAATAGCTTATGTAGAGCAAAAAAATAGAGTCAATAGGCATCATCCTAAAATACCTCAGAATGTCCCCTATTATTATGACTTTAACTTATCTAGTTGCCTTTTTTCAACTTATTCAATCCATTGGATCATAACACTTAGTACAAGTGGATCGCAATTCAACTTTTGCCTTACCTTATTAGGCATTTTTTCTCAATAACTACTCAGATCAAAATGAAACATGTGAGAGAAGTGCTTTCCACAGTTTGTACCTTGCCTTTATAGCCATATTAGGATCAAAATATCGTTAGGTCTACTTAAAGGTAAGAAAATCATTGCCTCAGATTGACAATGCCATAACAAATGTGTTATGAACCCAGAGTGTTTGTTCCCTCAACTTTTTAGATCACGTTTACCATAAGTCTCTCATGGCTATCAAAATTCGGCCTATCAATTAAGCTCATGTCAAATATATCTTTTACCCTAGTAATAGGCCTCATTCTTGTGAAACCCCATTTTTTAGATAAAGATAAACTTGTAACTTGACTTGGTGAGTCATCGTTTTGACATTTTTAAATGTAAACTCTAAGTGAAATTCGTTGAAATATCATGTTTTGATAATTGAATGTGTTTACACACAAGTTGGGGTCTTTTGGAGTAAAATGGGATGAATTTGGACTGTAGAACTATATTTTGAAGTATATTTATCGATACATGTTGATCATGTATCAATAGATGAAACCTAGAAAGAGCACCTGAAAAACATTTATCGATAAATGTTCGTATCTATCGATAGATGACCAAATTGATTGATAGATAGGTCCATGTATCGATAGATCACGCCTAGACTTGAAAAATGGGTATTTTGGTCTTTTTACATTCCTTTTAAAAACCTTTAAACCCTTAAACTTTCCCCTTAGGGCAAAAACAAGCTTTTTCACTCAAAACCTAGCCATATTCATCCATTTTTGCTCTTAACTCCAATTTTTCACAAAATCAAAGGATTTTGAAGAGTTAAAGTGATTTTAAAGCTTGTTTCGTCACCCCAAGAACTTTGGAAAGTAAAGCTTTAATTTTTAACTTTTTAAACTTAAGGCTTGATTTCTAGAAATTGTGGATACTCATAAATTAATTTTTGGTTTTAAAAACCTAGGTTTGATTTGGTTGTGGAACTCTCAAAGCTCACTAAGGTAAAGTTACTCTAACTCTAGTCATTAGTAGGCTTGAAACCTTTAGATAGAGTTAGATTAGTTGCTGATTTGTGGATTAAAGGATTGTTGAAATTTTTGTGAAAAGATTTGGTGGATTTTAAACTAAGAAAATCATGTAATAATGTTGGAAACATTGTGTTAGGTTTTGTGAAGAAGATTTGAAGTTGTTGGAAAAGTGAGTGTTCAACAAAAGGTGAGAGAGAACAAGGCACGCTTTAATGAGGTGGGTGGATGCAGTGTTTTTAATTATTTTGATATAATTAAGCATGCCTATTCTATAGCCTTGCATATAAATGGATTTTGATAACGTTTGTGTGGTGAACAAATGTTTTCAAGTATGTTTGATGAAATTTATAGTCTAAGTATATATAGTCTATTATATAGTACTTGAAATGGGGAACAAGCCTTTCAATTGTATTTATATCTCAACATCTCATTTATGTATGATTGATGTGTGATGGATGGATTTTAAAAGTTGCAAGAGAAATGTTTTTTTTTCTTTTTGATGATGCCATAGTATTTATGGCCAATTATTATAAAATGTTGTAAGTTTGATTGGGTTCTATGTTGTCTCAACCTTTATGGATATTGATGATTGATTTCGTCCTTTGATTGATTATACACTATACATTGAATTGTTGTATTGTGGTTATTGGAACCTATCGATATAATGACCTGTAGTTAGTGGTAGGAGGCACTAGCCATTGTGCACAATGATGGTAGCTTAGGCTAGTTGAGAAATTTCAAAGACTTGTTGGATATTGGTAGCTAACAAAATACTACCCCTCTTTACAAATAGTTGTTGGCCAAGTGCAACAAGCTATTCAATTTAGTGAGACAACTCTAGGTGGTTTGGATATCTTTGGTTAGAGCTTCATTTTGATTGTTACATGCCTATTGTTGCATGAGGCTTAAATGTTGTTTATGTATCTATGGTCGATTCATAGAGTTGTTTGAGGTCCTAATGATGAGCTCTAGGCTAAATTTTTGCTCTTTGTAGCTTATCTATCGATATTTGTTCATGAAGTATTGATAAATACCACACAAAACCTTCATGATTGCTTACTCTCTTTAATCTATCGATACATCGGGTCCATGTATCGATAGATCAGGCTTGTTTCTAAAGTTAAATGTTTTCAAAAACTTTTTCTAAAAAGGGAAATATGTTAGTTTTAATCTTAGATCTTTGAGAATTTCAGAATATGTATTAAATGCTCTTGAATTGATGTATTTACTAAACTTTTTAAATTTGGATTCCAAACTTTAAATATTATAGAAAGATTACATTCTATTTTATAAACTATGTTCGTAAAAGGACATATAATCTATCCTTGAACTTATTAGAAGATACTAGACCTAGGGTGATTATGGACATATGTTTCCTGATGTCGTTTGAGAGAAAATGGAC
Source organism: Theobroma cacao (assembly GCF_053813885.1). Lineage (NCBI taxonomy): Eukaryota > Viridiplantae > Streptophyta > Magnoliopsida > Malvales > Malvaceae > Theobroma > Theobroma cacao. Next base: position 15,176,421 of record NC_142640.1, read on the forward strand.
TTAGAACTATGGGCTAGGCCAAGTTGTTGACCATAAGATTAATTGACATGTTGGATAAGCGGGACTGTCAAGTGAGTACGCTTGGGTAAGCAAGGCTCAATTTTTTATTATGCCTAATGTTGTCGCTTTTGCACATGCAAATTGATAATTCTATTTTATAGAATCATTTTAGTCCAATTTTGTTATGAAATATTATCTAAGTCCTCAATTTTCAATTATAATTTACTTATTTTTAGTTGTTTTTATAATTAGTTTATTTTTAAGTGAGTTATTTTAATTTTATGTTATTTCTTTTAATTTTGTTATTATTTATTAGTTTTTATATTTTTCGTATGATTAAAAGAGATTAGGCTTAATTTTGGAAAGTAAAGTGTTGAAAGACCCAAAATCTGCTTGCATATGGTTCAGTGTTTTAGCCATAACTTGCACTACAGAACTCCAAATGATACGAGTCTTTGATCATTTGAAAGTTAAGAGATAGAGCTACAAATTTCATGCAGATAACTTTACCTAGTTCTGTATTGAAGATAGAGAAAATTGGGTTAGAAAATGGCTAGATATAGTATGCCGGGAATGGAAATTTGTAAAGACTGACAATTGATTTTTAGGCCTCTTATTACACTTTTAAGCCCAGTTAAAGCCTAGGTCAACTAAAGGAAGAATGGGTTAAGTTATTATTATAAATAGGATAGTTTGAAGAACATTAAGGTAGACAACTTTTGAGAGATTTAAGAAGCTAGAAGTTAAGGCTGAAACTTGGAGATCCAGGCGGCAAATATTGTTTTCTTTTCTTCCTTGGCTTTTATTGTTCTTGTTACTTTCAATGGTTGAATTTAATACAATGTTATTTGTTTTTGCAATCATGAGAAGCTAATTTTCTTTTTCTAGGATTGCAATTGAACTCACATGTAATCTAAATTTTTAATCTTTTTCTTACTTATCTTTGATGGGATTTGAATTGTTTATTCCAATTTGTTCTTAATGCTTTTAATTACCTTATCACCAATTAAATTGATTTAGGAACCTAAACAAACTTGGGAAAGGGAGTTGAGTGTAGACTAAAATTAGGATAGCATATGATCATATTAATTAATTTGCGTATAGGATAAGAATATACTTATAGGCCATATGTAGCCAGATTAGAGCCTAAACTTAATGAATCTATTTTAATTTGAATTCACATAGGGATATAGTGTTTTGGTTAAAATAGATATTTTTATAAGATGAGTCAAGAGACCCTTATAAATAATTTAGGACTCTAGGTTAGCAATTCAACCCATTGAAATAAGTTAAGGAAGAAAGGTAAGATTTAGATGAAGTGTGAGGGATATTGTAGTCCTAGGCTTGTTTGATTTGATATTTTCTCAAGTTATTATTATTTTGATTTTTCTTGTTGGTTTAAATTTTAGTTTATTAGTTTTAGTTAATCAATTAATTTTGAGTGTTTGGATTAGATTAATTTGTTCTAATTTTAGTACTTAGTAAAATTTTAGATCAATTCCCTGTGGGATCGATACTCTGCTTGCTTATATACTATCTACTCGACACGTATACTTGCATAGTAGAATTTTAACTGACAAGTTTCTGGCATCGTTGCCGGGGAATTGTTTCTAGAATTTTTATTAATACTAATACCAAGCAATTTAGTCTTACTTCAAATTTTATTTTTCTTGTTTTAATATTAGATTTTGTTTGTTTGCAGATATCTTTGGTCATTGTATGCAAAGAAGAAACAACTTGAATCTTATTCCTTTTGATCTTGAGATAGAAAGAACTTTTAGAAGACGTCTAAGGGAGAATTTACAAGTTGCAGTTGTAAGTCAGACAATGGTTGAGGATAACAATAACAATGGCAATAATGCCATTAATCTGGTTCCCGAAGCAAATAGAGCACTGTGAGATTATGCTGTTCCACTTTTGCAAGGTTTACACCAAAGCATTAAGAGACCTTCCATCAATGCAAATAATTTTGCAATTAAAATAGCTTACATTCAGATGATTCAGTCTTCAGTCTAGTTTGGTGGGTTACCCAGTGATGATCCTAATTCTCATTTAGTAAATTTCCTGGAGATTTGCGATACCTTTAAATATAATGGAGTAACTGATGATACTATTATATTGAGATTGTTTTCATTTTCTCTGAGGGATAAAGCAAAGAGCTAGCTTAATTTGCTACCCAATGGGTTTATCACTACATGGGAAGACTTGGCACCAAAGTTTCTAGTAAATTTTTTTCGCCTACTAAGACTGCAAAGATGAGGAACGATATCACCTCATCCACACAATTTGATGGTGAGTCCTTGTATGAAGCCTGGGAGAGGTTTAAAGAATTACTGGGAAGATGTCCACATCATGGGATTCTTGATTGGTTACAAGTTCAGACATTCTACAATGGGTTGGTTGGGTCAATAAAAACTACAATTGATGCTGCTGCTGATGGGGCATTAATAAGTAAGAATGCTACAGATCCTTATAATTTGTTGGAAGAGATGGCATCAAATAATTATCAATGGTTATTGGAGCCTATGAAATTGATGCACTTGGGAACTTAACTGCTCAAGTAGCTGCATTGTCCAAGAAGTTTGACACACTAGGAGTTCGTGCGGTTCAAAATTCATTAGTAGTTTGTAAGATGTGTGGAGATGGCCATTCATATGATCGATGTCCATACAATTCTGAATCAGTCCAATTTGTGGGGAACTTCAATAGACAGCAAAATAACCCATACTCCAATACTTATAATCTTGGTTGGAAAAACCATCCCAACTTTTCATGGAACAACAATGCAGGGCTTTCCAATCCAAAACCCATCATGCCTTTTGGTTTTCAACAACAAGCTAGACCACAAATTCCTAAAAAGAAGTCCCAATTGGAAGAACATCTCTTGCAATATATGTCCAAGACTGATGCTTTAATTAAAAGTCAATGAGCCTCCTTGAGAAATCTTGAGATCCAAGTAGGACAGCTTGCAAATTCCATCAACAATAGACCTCAATGTTCCTTACCTAGTGACAAACAAATCAATCCTAAAGGTAAGGAACAATGCCAAGCAATCACTTTAAGGAATGGAAAAAAGATTGAAAGGGTGAATGAAAAAGCAGTTGAACCTAAGAATGAACATGTTGATAAGGAAGGAATGTGTGAGAAAAAGAGTGAAATTGAATAAAAAGAAGATGAAAAGGCTGAAAATCAAAGAACTTCTCAAGTAATCCATCCTCCATGACCTTTTCCCCAAAGGCTCCAAAAACAAAAGCTTGAAAAGCAATTTTAGAAGTTCCTCAATGTCTTCAAGAAATTACACATAAATATTCCTTTTACTGAAGCTTTGGAACAAATGCCCAGTTATGTCAAGTTTTTGAAGGACATCCTCTCCAAAAAAAGAAAGCTAGGTGAGTTTGAAACTGTCTTCCTTACAAAAGAGTGTAGTGCAATTCTCCAAAATAAACTATGACCAAAACTCAAAGATCTAGGTAGTTTCACAATCCCTTGCACTATTGCTAATTTATTTTTTGCGAAAGCTAAGTGATTTAGGTGCAAGTATCAATTTAACGCCTTGATCAATTTTTGAGAAACTTGGTTTGGGGGAATGCAAACCCACTTCAATTACTTTGCAACTGGTTGATCGTTCTTATGTGTACCCAAGGGGAGTTATTAAAGATGTTCTTGTCAAGGTAGATAAATTTATTTTTTCAATTGATTTTATAATTCTTGTCATGGAAGAAGATAGGCAAATTCCAATCATCCTTAGGAAGCCATTCTTAGCAACTGCTAGAGCTTTGATTGATGTTTAAAAAGGTGAGCTCATTGTGAGAGTTCAAGACCAACAAGTAACATTTAATATTTTTAAAGCTTTAAAATTACTTGTGACATCTGAAGACCATTTTTCCATAAGTGTGGTAAATAATTTTACACACGATGTTTTCTTAGAAGAAAATCCCAATGATCCTCTAAAAGCATGTTTAGTTGCTAATTCTGATAGGGATGATGATGAATTTATTGAATATTCAAATTTGTTAAATGCTCACTCCAGATTTAGAACTAATCATTAATTTGAGTTTTTAAATATTTTAGCTTCTTTAATGCTAGCTTCTAAGCCCTCCATTGAGGAACCACCTATTTTGGAACTCAAACCTTTGTCTGCACACTTGAGGTATGCTTTTCTAGGAAAATCTTCTACTTTTCCAATTATTATTTCTGCTGCTCTTACTAACATGCAAGAAGAGAAGTTATTGAGGACACTTAGAGAATTTAAGAAAGCAATAGGGTGGACCATAGCTGATATTAAAGGAATTAGCCCTTCTGTTTGCATGCCCAAAATTCTCCTTTAGGAAAATCATAAAGCCACAATTGAATAGCAAGGAAGATTGAATCCTATCATGAAAGAAGTAGTCAAGAAGGAAATCATCAAGTGGTTGGATGCTGGAATAATTTATCCTATCTTTGATAACTCATGGGTAAGTCCAATTCAATGTGTTCCTAAAAAATGAGGAATGACTGTGGTTGCCAATGACAATAATGAGCTTATTCCAACAAGAACTGTGACTGTATGGAGAGAATGCATGGACTACTGCAAGCTCAGCAAAGCTACAAGGAAAGATCACTTCCTTCTTCCATTCATTGATCAGATGTTGGATCGCTTGGCTAGTAAAGAATATTATTGCTTTCTAGATGGTTATTTTGGCTATAACCAAATTACTATTGCTCCTGAAGATCAAGAAAAGACTACATTTACATGTCTTTATGGCATCTTTGCTTTTAGAAGAATGCCATTTGGACTATGTAATGCACTTGCCACCTTTCAGAGATCTATGATGGCCATATTCACAAGCATGGTGGAGAAATATTTAGATGTATTTATGAGTGATTTTTCTATCTTTAGAAATAATTTTGATGATTGTCTCTTAAATATTGCTAGGGTACTCAAGAGATGTGAAGAAACAAATTTGGTGCTTAACTGGGAGAAAGGTCACTTTATGGTGCGAGAATGTATTGTTCTTAAGCACAAGATTTCTAGTAGTGGCATTGAGGTAGATAAAGCAAAAATTGAAGCAATTGAGAAATTACCACCTCCAATAAATGTCAAAGGTATTAGAAGTTTTCTTGGTCATGCTGGTTTTTATAGAAGATTTATAACAGACTTTTCAAAAATTTCTAAATCTCTTTGCAATTTATTGGAAAAAGATGTGCCATTTAAGTTTGATAATGAATGTCTTGTTGCTTTTGATGAATTGAAGAAAAGATTAATATCTGCACCTATCATAATTAGTCCCGATTGGACTCTTCCTTTTGAATTAATGTGTGATGCAAGTGATTATGCGATGGGAGCTGTTTTGGGACAAAGGAAGGATAAAATCTTCCATTCCATCTATTATGCTCGCAAGACTTTGAATAAGGCCTAGAAAAATTATACCATAACTGAAAAGGAGCTCTTGGCTGTAGTTTTTGCTTTTGACAAATTTCGCTCCTGTCTCGTGGGGACAAAGGTGATAGTGTACACTGACCATTCAGCTATCAAATATTTGATTGCCAAGAAGGGTGCTAAACCAAGATTGATAAGGTGGATTCTCTTGTTACAAGAGTTTGATCTAGAGATTCATGATAGAAAAGGAATAGAAAATCAAGTGGCAGACCACCTTTCAAAATTAGAGATTGAAGCTCAAGGTAAGGATTCAACCTTAATCAAGGAAATTTTTCCTGATGAACAAATCCTTTAAGTTGGTAAGAAATCACTTCCTTGGTATGCTGATTTCATGAATTATTTGGTAAGCAATATCATTCCCCCTTATTTAAATTTTCATCAGAAAAAGAAATTTTTACATGATGTTAAATTTTATTTTTGGGATGAGCCTTACTTGTTAAAGCAATGTAAAGACCAGATCTTCAAAAAATGTGTCTTGGAAGAAGAAATTCAATGTGTGCTTCACCATTTCCATTCTTCAAAATATAGAGGACACTTTAGAGGAATAAGGACTGCTGTTAAAGTCCTCCAATCAGGTTTTTATTGGCATAGATTACTTAAAGATGCTCACAATTTGTTTGGCATTGTGACAGGTGCCAAATGGTGGGTAATATCTCCAGGCAACATGAGATGCCTCTCACCAACATCCTGGAGATAGAAATTTTTGATGTATGGGGTATTGACTTCATGGGTCCGTTCATATCTTCATACAATAACAAATACATTTTGCTTGCTGTTGATTATGTCTTCAAGTGGGTTGAAGCGGTAGCCTTTCCTCATAATGATTCAAAGGTGGTGATGAATTTCATCAAGAAGAATATTTTCACTCGATTAAGCACTCCAAAGGCAATTATTAGTGATGAGGGAAGTCACTTTTACAACAAATATTTTGATGCGCTTTTAGTAAAATATGGAGTTAAACACAAGGTTGCAACTGCATACCATCCTCAAACTTGTGGCCAAGCGGAAGTATCAAATACAAAAATCAAGAGGATTGTGGAGAAAACGGTTTGTCCCACAAGAAAAGATTGGGCAAAAAGATTGGATGATGACCTACGGGCATATCGGACTGCTTACAAGACCTCAATTGGTATGTCTCCATATAAGTTGATCTTTGGCAAAGCTTGTCATTTGTCAATAGAACTTAAACATAATGCTTATTGGGCCGTGAAGAAGTTAAATTTTTATTTGCAAGCAGTAGGTGAGCAAAGGTTGTTCCAATTAAATGAACTTGATGAATTTCGCCTTCAAGCTTATGAGAATGCCAAACTCTATAAAGAGAAAACAAAGCAATGGCATGATAAGAAGATATTGGAAAGAAGCTTTGGGCTAGGACAAGCAGTGTTGCTCTATAATTCTTGTCCGAAATTATTTTCGAGAAAACTTAAATCAAGGTGGTCTGGTCCTTTTATTATCAATGAGGTATTTCCACATGGAGCAATCGAAGTTCGAGGGATAGATGGTCAAAAATTTAGTCAATGAACAAAGATTGAAGCTGTCAAGCCCGGCTCTACAATATGTTTATTATGCCATTCCTACATAAGAATGCATGTTTGCTTACTTGGGTACCTCAAAAATCATTAAAGGACGGTAATGTACCAAATGGTATAATTAAGTTGAATTAATCCTCGAACTAGTCCAAATAGAGATTTTAAGATGAAATTGAGAATTTTAAAACCCTAGAATAACTTAAAATGGTGATTCGGAGTTCGAGGACCAATTTGGAGTCAAATTGGAATTTTCATAACGTAGGGGCAAAATGGTCATTTTGCCACCCGAGGTTAAAATTGGAATGTTGGAAGAAGTTTTTGACCAAGATTGACCATTTATAACATAATTTGAGTTTGAGAGGTGAAAAATTTTAATTCCGGCATTTTTTAGAGCATAAGGGGCAATATAGTCATTGTGCCACCCAAGGGTAAAATTATAATTTTACACACCAAACACTTGTCACACCCATGGATTTCATCCATTAACATTTTATATTGTGGATAATTGAAATATTTTATGTGGTGAAGAAAGAAAGCTTAATAGTTAAGAATTTAAAAATGGACCAATGGTAAGGTGACAAGTGTTAAGCTTTTATTTCTTTATTATTTTCCTTATAAATTAGCACAAAACCAGCCCATTTCTCTTAATTATGGTCGGCCTCACCAAGAAGAAGCAAGAAAAAGGAAGAACAAAATCGTAGGTGGAAAAATTCAAGGGAAAAGTGTGAAGATTCAAGGAAACAAGTGAAAAAAGTAAGATTTTTTCAATTTAAGCTTGAGATCTCTCTTTCTTAAGCATTTTTTCTTATTTTCCATAGTTGAATCACATGAAATCATGATGAATCCCTTGCTGGCCGAACACTTAGAGGGAGGTTTTGAGGCTTGATTTGGTTAGATTTCAATGTATTTTAGTGTTTTTAGTTAGTTAGTGATGTGTAGCATGAAAAGCCAACAAGAAAAATTCACTTCCTCCCATCACCCATCATTGGCCGAATCTTCCATGTAGAATGTGTATGGTGGATTTGATTTTATTTCAAGTGAATTGGTTAGGAAATGATGAATTACGGTGAGAAAATCAAGTAGGAAAAATCATAGTGTTGATGCACCCATAATGGCCGAAATTTCCAAGAGAAAATGTGAAGATGATTTTACTAAATTTTATGCTATTTGACTTGTGTTTGATGGTTTGGAGAATTGGAAGAAAAATGGAGTTAATTGGAGTTGAATTGGACATATTGGCCAATTAATCGAGTGATAGATCGAATTAGGCCAATACCGTTTTATTTAGGTACACAATTGAATTTATGTAGAACACCATGTTTAGACGATGATCCGAACAATTTGCATTCCATTTCATGCATCCATATAGTTTTATAACGGTTTAGCACCAATGTGGTAAGTAGCTTCATTGTGCATTATGTCTAGGTGGTGAACTTTCTGATAAAAGTAAAGAGATAGTACCTAAGGATCAAGAATCGGAGTACTCAAAACTCAATTTCCATTACAGTGAGTAACCTTATCATCATCTTCATTATCTGAAGTGAATTTAATTCGTTTTTGTGATTTTATGGAAAATGAGTTTAAATGGTAAATCTTTATGTTTTATAAGCAAAATGTGATTAAATGAAATGATTTTATAAATTGTCTTGATATTGAATGATGGCTTGGAAAATGGAGTAATTGGAGACTACTTGCTGTGTTATAAATTATGTTTTGAATTGAATGGCTTATGATAATGTGGGCATGAATTGCTGGATAGGTATTTGTGTTGAAAATGTACAAACTATTGTTTGCCTTGATAAGTTGGATAATGATAAAATTGCTATGTCATGCTGTTGAATTTTTATTGATTTTGTGGGATATCGATTAGTTTACTACAGTGGGTGAGTTCTGTGGACCAGCCTATTAGAGGGGCATGAAATCTAGGTATATTCTTACCTCGGTCGGAGAGGCGCGTGGGATAACTCCTGAGGTAAAACTTTAGAGTTCACTTCACGCCAAACCACCACGCAAGGGTGAACTCAGCCAACGCCAAGGAACGGCTATGTTTTCAAAATAAAAACATGATTTATGCGTACATGATTTTTTAACAACCTTGGCAGACTCGGTTGGGATAGCCCCAGGCCAAGGTATCCTTGACAACTGAGTATGAGAATGATTTTGGCACAAGCCAAGCTTTTCAGAAAATCATAAGCCTTGTTGTTTATTTAGGTGAAATGAATCTATTTTATCTTATTAAAATGAGTTGAAATGCTGTGAATCATTTTTATGCTAATCTATTTTATCTGTCTCCATTTACTCAGCTGTAGATATTTTAGATGGTATTTGTTTACTCACTAGGATTATATAATCTCATTACCCTCATTTCCACCTATTTCATGCTCAGGATAGTTTGTAAATAGCTAATATCGTCGAAGGCTATAGTTGGCTTTACTTCCTCAAAAACTGTAGGTTCACAGCCTTCATTACTTTTAGTCATTTAGGGCCTCACGTGTCATTGTAAATTTAATTACATACCTTGACTATCTATGTTACTGTATGTACGAATTTATTTTGCTTTTACGCTACAAAAATTATTTACGGATATCTTTATAAAAATTATTTTATAAAAAAATAGAATATTTTATTCAATATTTTTATTTTATTCTAATCGTTATCATTTCACTTTTAATGAATGCTTTAGATATCTAAACTTATTTTCGGTTATGAAATGTGTAAATTTCTCTCATACTATGTTTTAGCTGGTTTCAAAATTTTTGAAAAAAATGACCAAAATACTCCTGTGTAGTTGAAATTTCTCTTTTACTATTTTTGAATTGAAATTGGTTCATATCACTTTAAAACATGATTTTAGTAACTAATACTCACAGGGGAAGCAAGAAAATTGATGTTAAGCCTTGCGAGGTTTTGATTGGTATTTTGGATAATGAATGTTTATCAAGACATCATGGCGATTGTCACGGGCTCGATGGGAATTTCGAGTAGTGACAGAAGCATTATTGGGGAGGCAAAATTAATCGTCAAAAGTCCTCAAGTCACTTGCTTGACACGACCTAGAGTCCAAGTCAGTCCAGTTAAAGGTTATAAATGAAGCGCTACTTGGGAGGCAACCCAAGCTCCTCAACCTTACTCATTTTCATCTTTATTTTATTTCTTGCTTTTTAATTTATTTTTTTAATCTATTTTTTTATGTTCCCTTTTGTAGGTCATTGGATTAAAAAAAATTAAAAAAATCACAAAAAAATTAAAAAAAGAAAAAAATTAAAAAAAATCAGAGCCTCGGTCCTAAAAGGTGTTGAAAACGAAGCTGAAACAAAATGTTTTAGCTCCGCAGCCCTCAAAGGGAGAGTTGCGTCGTTGGACGAAGCATGGAACGGCAACTAAAACAGAATGTTTCAGCGTCGTCGCCTTCATAGGGAGAGCCACAGCCTGGACAAAAGACCTAGGTAGAACATTTGAGCGCCACGGCGCTGAAACTAGAAGTGTAACGCTTTGGGTTCGCATAAGTGAGAGTCGCGGCCCTCACATTGAGGACAATGTTTATTCCAAGTAGGTAATGTTTAGTCCAATTTTCTTGTCCTTTTTCTTTTATTTTCTTTTATCAGATTGAGGACAATGTTTGTTCCAAGTTTGGGGGAGTGGCTTATAATTTTGTTAGTTTATTTCTTTTAGTTAGCTTTATTTTTTAAAAAAAATTGAGATAGTTGCACCTCATACATGATTGTCCTAATCTTAGAATGATATTTTAATTATCTTTTGATTCTTAGCTTTTGTGAAGCATATAGTTATGATTTAATTTTATGTGATATTTTTGTGTTAGCTTTATTTTAGAATGTGACTTCCAATAATTTGAGCACTATACTCTTTTACTTAGAATTTTTGTCTGATTTAGAGAAATTTTATATTGATGAAAAAGTATAGTGAACTCAAGAATTCTAGAATTTGTTTCATTCTCTCTCAAGGCAAAATTTTAGATAACACTTAGGATAGGAAGTGATTTAGGCCATATTTGGATTGTTTGACCCTTTTTGAGCCTACCTTGTTATATTTATCCTTAGTCACCCTCTTTGAGCCTAATTTACCTTTTCTTTGTAATTACACAGTTATGTTAGTCTTGACCTGTCTATTTAAATCCAGCAATTTGAACCTTTCACCCTCTAAGTATTTTAGTCTTTCTAAGGAATGGTTTGAGCTTAAAGATAAATTGAGGGAGAAAGGTGAAAAAAAAAAAGTGATGGTTGTTAGCAAAATTACCCATTGTTTATAATTGTCAAAAATAAGTTTGGGGGTTGAAAAAAAAAGGAAAAAAAAATTTCGTACAAAGGAAACTTCACTTCAAGTTTGGGGGTGCTATTCAAAAAACAAAAAAAATGAGCTCTTTATATGTCCTAGATTGATTAAGTGCTTAGGGTGAATTTGAGTCTAAATATATTCTCTATCATTCCTTGACCCTAGCCTTACATTACAAGCTTGATAAAGACCTATTGATCCTTGAATAAGTGTTAATCTACATTAATGGAGAGAGAGATGGAAAGCAAACTTATGGGATCCTAGTACTAATCTATTCTTAGATTTAGCATAAACTAATCCAAATTGCATAATATTCCTTATAAGAGAGCATTCACATACACACAGGAAGTCCATTCGAAAAATAAGTTTTCATTTGAATTGATGCATGAATTTAAGGATTAGCTGTATGTTACCTTAAGTTGGAATTTGAATTAATTTCTGAAGAAAAATTGAGAAATCATGATTTGGTACTTCTATCTCTTGTTCAAGGATTTTTTTTTTTTTTGTGTTCAGTTTTCTTTTTTGACATTTTCTTTTACTCGAGGACTAGCAAAATCTTAAGTTTTAGGGTGTGATAATTCTATTTTATAGAATTATTTTAATCCAATTTTGTTATGAAATATTAGCTAAGTCCTCAATTTTCAATTATAATTTATTATTTTTAGTTGTTTTTATAATTAGTTTATTTTTAATGAGTTATTTTAATTTTATGTTATTTCTTTTAATTTGGTTATTATTTATTAGTTTTTATATTTTTTGTAAGATTAAAAGAGATTGGACTTAATTTTGGAAAGTAAAGTGTTGAAAGACTCAGAATCAGCTTGCATATGCTTCAGTTTTTTAGCCATAACTCATGCTATAGAACTCCAAATGATTTGATTTTTAGACCATTGGAAAGCTAAAAGATGGACCTATAACTTTTATAAAGATCACTTTACCCATTTCTACATTGAAAATAGAGAAAATCATGTTGAAAAATGGCTAGATGTATTGTGCCGGGAATGGAAATTTGTAAAGACTGACAATTATTTTTGGGCCTCTTATTACACTTTTAAGCCCAATTAAACCCTAGGTCAACTTAAGGAAGAATAGGTTAAGTTATTATTATAAATAGGATAGCTTGAAGAACATTAGAGTAGACAACTTTTGAGAGATTCAAGAAGTTAGAAGTTAAGGCTGAAACTTGGAGATTAAGGCGGCAAATCTTGTTTTGTTTTCTTCCTTGGCTTTTATTGTTCTTGTTACTTTCAATGGTTGAATTTTATACAATGTTATTTGTTTTTGCAATCATGAGTAGATAATTTTTTTTTTAGGATTGCAATTGAACTCACATGTAATCTAAATTTTTAATCTCTTTCTTACTTATCTTTAATGGTATTTGAATTGTTTATTCCAATTTGTTCATAATGCTTTTAATTGCCTGATCACCAATTAAATTGATTTAGGAACCTAAACAAACTTGGGAAAGGTAGTTTAGAGTAGACTAAAATTAAGATAGCATATGTTCATATTAATTGATTTGTGTATAGGATAGGGATATACCTATAGGTCATATGTAGCCAGATTAGAGCCTGAACTTAATGAGTCTATTTTAATTTCAATTCACATAGAGATACAGTGTTTTGGTTAAAATAGATATTTTTATAAGATGAGTCAAGCGACCCTTATAAATAATTTAGAACTCTAAGTTAGCAATTCAATCCATTGAAATAAGTTAAGGAAGAGAGGTAAGATTTAGATGAAGTGTGAGGGATATTGTAATCTTAAGCTTATTTGATTTGTTATTTTCTCAAGTTATTGTTATTTTTATTTTTCTTGCTAGTTTAAATTTTAGTTAATTAGTTTCAGTTAATCAATTAATTTTGAGTGTTTGGATAAGATTAATTTATTTTAATTTTAGTATTTAGTAAAATTTTAGATCAATTCCTTGTGGGATCAATACTCTGCTTGCTTATATACTATTTATTCGATATGTATACTTGCATAGTAGAATTTTAACTGACACAAATATACGTATCGAACAAATAATATAGATAGTAAGTCTAGAATCGTATCTCATATGGATTTGCATCTAATTTTTCACTAAGTACTAAAATTATTAAAAACCAATCTTATTCAATTAACTCAATTTTGTACCAAAGTAATTGCAACTAAATTTAATTAAACATTAAACTAATTAATAAAAACTAAAAATTCACTAGAAAAAGGCAATAGATTAAAACCTAGGGTTATGGGTTCATTCGACACTTCATCTACACTAACTTCACTTATTATTTACATTTATGGGTAGTTTTGCTAACCTAGAATCCAAACAATGCATAAGTCTTCATTTAGATGCTTGTACAAATACCTAACTTAATTGGGTCACTATATGTCTATAGTAATCAATTAATAAGGTTCATTAAGCTAGTGTTTTAAGCTATGTATGGCATTTAGGCATACGTCTACCTTAATTGCAAATCAGATCACTTACGTGAAGTGAACATGCACTATTTAAATCTTAGTTTTATTTACAATCACTTTGTCGAGTCTCGTCTATATTAACAAATCAGTCAATCATTGGCTAGACAATTAAAAGTATTAAGAACATATTTGAATAAGCAAAACTATACCCATTCATATAAAAGAGAAACAAATATTTAGATTACATGTTGAAATACAGCACAAACCTAGAAAGATAATTTAGCTCATAATAACTAATAAAAACATCTTCCAGAGAAATTTAGCCATGAATCCAATCAACGAAAATAAGAGAAATACAAAAGTAAAGAAAGAAACTAATAGTAGAAGCTTTTGATCTCAATTCTCTCTCAAATTCTCTTGTTTTCCACTTCATTCTTCACATTTTTTCTCTAGAATAGTTGCTTGCCATCCTCCCTTAAAACCTTTGAAAAAGGTCCCTTAAATAAGCTCTAAATAAACCTAATTTCCAAAATCCTATAGAAAAAATTACTTTTGGAAATGTCTTAGGGGCTGTTGCGTTACCCATCTTGGCGCTGTGGCCTATCTTGTGGCATCGTGGTGCTATTTCCTCAATGTTACGACCTTCTGCTCTCAGGTGGCATTGTGGGGGCATCAATTCCACTAGTGCGGCAAACACACTCTCTTTAGCACTGTGGCTTTGGCCTCTTTGGTGCCACAGCTTTCATTCCATGTGTTACCTTATGTAGAACTACAGCAGTCCAAACTCTTCCAACACGATTTTCACCTGAATCTGATACGAAATTGTCACGACCCAAATCCCAAGTCATGACTAGCGCAAGGGCCCAATGGGCTCAGCCCATTAAGCCTAAGCAAGCCTACTTAATTGATCTTATACATTAATCCTTATTCCTTTAGAATTCAAAGCTCGAAATGTTCAAATACCGTTTCTTTGAAAACGATTTATAAAACCCAATCATACATTCATAATGGCATCATCCACCAATATATTCATAAATAGATTAACAAATGATTCTTAATGTTTCACATTAAATATTCATATACACATAATTAGACCTTGACTGTCAGCGGAGTGACTCTGGGCACGATTGATAACACTTAGTGTCAAGTTAAACCTACCGAGCAATGTATAGGGAGGAGCACCTCGTCCTAGGATCCAATCACCTTTAACTCAGGAAACCTAAAACATGAATTTTAAAAACGTGAGTACAAACTCAGTGAGTGAACATAGGAAGGGAACAATCAATATAATAAGGAAAAGTTTAAAATCATAATGCACTTATTTGAAAACGATGCACTTTAGCTTAAGTCTTTATTAAAACCCTCAATTGAACTCTTGGTTGCTAAATCATGTGACGATAGAGAATTCATATTCAACATGAAATAGGAGAAGTGGAAAATATGGCAAAAACCAGTCAAATGATAAGCGGAACAGAAAGTTTCATTCTCGCTGCAACGAAATTCTGGCCAGACAAAATCCAAGGGCTTTCACTGCCACCGAGAAAATCCACTCATGCCACATTGTATAATAAACTGAACACATTTACAATACTCAAGTTTTCAATAGTCAATGCAAGCACATATTAAGTCCAAACATCTCTATATAGTAAATATATATATATAAATACATACACCACCATCTCGCCCAACTCATGTGCATCCCCCCACATTGTGCACATAGCCAGACACCATATCTCACCCAGCTCATGCACGGTTACATTTGTCACACAATGGTACCATTTATGACATAATATACATATATGTATATATATATATATATCAACATCATACAAAAACATGTGGATTCAACCTTTTACACATTGTTCATTTCACAACATCAAACATTTTATCAAGGGCTTGTTCCCAGGCAATCTTAAAGCAAAAACTGATAAGATTCCTAAATGATTATTTGAAACATGTAAACATTTCCCCAAAATACTTTGAAATGCAAGTTCACTCACTGGTATTTGTTGAACCTTTAATCGACTCTAACTTCCCTAATGGTCCAAATGGGGCTGAGGGGCCTTGTTGAAACCTATCATGCACAAAACATCACAGCCAATCCAATTTACATTAATATCACTCCAAAAGTTGTTTTCCCAAATCAAGCTTCACTAGCCCTTCCTATCTATCTTCCATTACCATTTGATTGGCTATTCAGTTCTCTACTTTAGAAACACTAGAAATAGATAATAACTTTAGCAATACACAATTCATAACTCTAATTATTAGCCTTTATCAACAACTTAAAACCAATCTTAATTCATCACTCACCTTGGTGGATTGTAATGAAATTTCTTCCCATGAGTCCTCAAGCTATCATGAAACCTTTCTTTCTCTCTCTATAAAGTTTAGCTGGTGAAAAAAAGTAATGAAGAAAGACTTTTAAGAGTTTGTTTAAGGTGAAGGAGTAAAAGAGTATGAAAAACCCTACAACAAAGTGTGCAAAGCTTGAAAATTAAGGTTGGTTTGAGAGAGTGATGGATGCTTGAGAGAAGCTTTCATGGAAGAAGAGAGAAATGTGAGATGGGAGGAGGAAGAAGAGGAAGTTGCTGGAAGAATGAGATTTTTATAGTTAAAGCTTATCTAAATCTTCATGCAATTACAATAATGCTTTTAACAAGGCCACTTGTCTTCCTCCTTTTCTTGTGCAATCTTTTTACTCTTTCAACATTGGGAAAAGGTCCAAAATCATCTGAAAGAGGTCCCTTAAGCAGCCCTTAAAAGTCCTAGCTTCAAAAATCCCCTAAACTTGCTATTTGTGGAATTTACGATGAGGGTCGTGGCTCATAATTTCCAGCGTCGCGGCGCTCAAATGTTTTATCCAACTCTGTTCTTCTAGTGCAATATATTCACATTGAAAAAGGTTTTTTGCCACCTTCCCGTCAAAACTGGGCAAAGTGGTAAACATCAAAGTTGTATCCCTGCCTCTTAGCTTTCTAATGGTTTAAAAATCATGTCATTTGGACTCCTTTAGTGGTAGATATGCATGAAAACCCAAAACATATGCAAATAGAGCAACAGCCCATTATGCACCTTTCTTCACCCATTGAAATTATTTTTGAATCCTACTCCTATAACAACATAAGATAATTATAAGTAATGTAAAACTAGCATCATTAGCTCAAATTAAACCTTTAAACATAAGTTCCACCTCGAGTTATGCATCTATGAAGGTCGAGGTTTCACACGTAAGCTTTATTACCCACTATATCAAAGTACGGGGTACTACAGTCTCCTCCACTTAAAATGAATTCATCCTCGAATTCAAATCAACATAGTGTGAATAGTCAAAGTTTTAAAATTCTACCATATCGCTTTTGTCGAGCATTCTTAACATAAGATTTTGGTTTATGTATTATATTGACTTTCATTCTTTATAGAAAATTCGACAATATCATAATACATTTAATCATGGGTACTACTTTTGTTGGATCAAAACAATATCATTCTTCACCTTATGAAGAGAATTCAAATTGCTATTAATTCTAGTCACACCTTAATCAAATCATCTTTTAATCATCAATTATGCGTGTTTACTTAACAATCCACAACTCCTCTACCTTTATCTTTTATCAAACTTTCCCGCATTCAAGCATTTCATAATACGTAAGGGTCAAAACATGCTTTATTTATTTCATATATATTTAACATGATGGATTATTGAAATCTAGTAACCACTAGTAACCATATCCCCAAAAACAAACTCCAATACTTTCATGATTGAGTGCTTACTAGATAAATCTCAACTTATACCATCAGGCATTTCAATAAACCATGACATCCCACATACCTCCTTATGATCTTAACCAATCTCTTTAATCAATAACCCAACCACTTAAGGTTAAAGTTGCTCAAAATTTTTCCTTTAAAGTTCCTTTCCTAGTCTTGTCTTGATTACTAATCATCTCTATATTTCCAATGTCATAGCTAATTTGTTCGTCGTCAACCACATACAACATATCTAACTTGAAATTCCTTAAATCTACTCCAAATGTCAAATCTCATGGCCTCATTAGTTTATCAATTTGAGGATGATATTAGACATTGATCTTTCCTTAAATGTAGTTTAAAATCAAGGAATCATTTACTAAGACCTTTCCGAAATTAACTTCTTTTAGCCCTTTTTACCTTAGAAAATTAAAATCATAATCATTCATTCTAAACTATGGGCTTTATGCTAATCAAGGCAGATTTCACACTTTTCTTACACGAATTCAAATGAACACCTTCACGCATAAGCTATAATCTTTTCCCCAAATCTTCATATATCATAACTATATATTGGAGCTATATTAAAACTAATACATCATTTTCCATTGCCCCTTAGGATTTTAAATTCATGTCATACTTCTCTATTTGTGTACTTAATAATAGCCTCACAATTTCCAACTCACAATTAAGCTAGTTCAGATGCCCAACCTCTCAGGCTATGTCAAGAACATCAAGTTTGATTACGATATAATAGAACTTTATGAACTCATACTAAAAATATAAACACTTACCTTTAGGATAACAGAATTATAATCAACTTATTCACTATCAAGATCACCGATGGATTATCTTAGTCATTACCTATTGCTATAACCACTGAGAGGATATCATCATCGAATCAAATTACAACCAACTCGATCTGAGTTCATTTTCACCCATATGCAACATATATATATCCATATATATTTTCAAAAATTTTGACTTCAAGTAGCCTTAGGCATATCAAGTTCAATAAGCCATCTGTAAAACCAAAATAACTAACAATCAAGTTTAGAATCATTTTTTCTTATAATTGATTAGATCATGCTCATCATTTGTGGTGAATACACAAAGCTGATTTCAATATTCCATTCTCATACGAGAGTCAACCACTAATTGGCCCCATCCCTAAACATCACGTGTTTTATAGTCAATTTTCATAGCCAAATTTTATATTCTATTGTCATGCCTTAAATCATAGCTCATTACCAAAGTCTTTGCCCGTATAGGATTACTTAAAATCTTAAATCATCAACTCTTTCTAAGTGGATCTCTACAATTCCCGTAGCGTATTTCTATTCCCTCACCAAGGGTAGTATTATTTAATCAAAGCATATCACCCTCGTTCTTTAAATGTTCGTAACACAATTCAACCTTTGCCTACCTTTATCAGGCACTTTACCTTGATAATTCTCAAAATAAATTCGAACCTTGTGGGGGGAAAGAAGGTGTGTTTCATAATTTATGCCTTGTGTCTACAGTATATCGAGACCGTAACTTCATAAGGTCTGCATAATGGTAAGATAATCATTGCCTTAGACCAATATTTCTAGGAATCCTTATATTTGCAGCATATCTTTATACCTATGTGAAATATAAGTCATGAGCCCCATCTTGACTATTATAGCCATTTGTTCTTTCAAATTTAATGTTTTCTTAGTGTGAGAAATCTCTCGAATTTACCTCATCAGGGTGTCCACAAGGTGGATGCAAGTCCATAACTTATAGTTCAATGCCTAAAGCAGTGAACATTATCTCATCGTTGCAGTTCTACGCTATGCCATATTATACAAAAATATAATCTCATAACTACGACAATGAAATTCTAAGGTTCCACCTTTATATACCAATCATAGCTCCCTTTTATGAGCATATACTTATACACTGCTTGATCGTTCACAAGTCACTTATGGCCATCCAAATTCGATCTCTCATGGTAAGTCGAACTAGTATATTGTTCTTATGCTTTTTGATGCACTTCCCAAAACGTTCAAACACATCATTTAATAAGATTTCGTTGAGGATTTAAACAATCAAAGGCTTAATCTCAAAGCCACTCATAACTTTAACAATTCAATACATGCCCGATAATATTTTAGCTCATTGACCCCAATGGGCATTATTTTAAGATCTTCCAAGGTGTCCTCATCTTATTTCGAACCAAACTAAACTAACTTAGTATTTTTGCATTAATTATCCTTAAGCTCTTACGTTGTTATAACAATATCCTTATTTCACCCATCATTCATGTCATAGCCCGAATTCTCGAGCCATGACCGACGATGGGCCCAATGGGTAAAGCCCACCAAGCCCAAGCAATCCTATTATGCAATCTTGCTTAACATCCCATCAACTATTCTCAAGTCACCTTTCATAATTCCAACTTATAATCACTTTAATAATGGGCTATAGCAATCAATAATTTTATTAATATACACCCAAAATGATGTTAACATTTCAACTCATGGTGGTATTAACAGTTAAAATATACATATTTCATCTAAGACACGTACCTTAGTATTTTATATCACATGAATGTATTCATAAAACAAAATGACTCTTGACTTCCAGCGGAGTGACCACAGTGAAGATGCGGCTACTAAGATGCCATAGTACTTACCAAGAAAGCGAGCATATGTGTGCAACTTAATATAGGTCCCAACTGCCTCCAAATCTAAAAACATGAATTTTAAAAACTTGAGTATAAAACTCAGTGAGTGAACATAAGAAGGGAACAAGCAATCAATAGGAAGAATTTGGAAATCATGATGCACTTGTTTCAAAAACAATGCAATTGATTTAATTTCTTACTAAAAACCTATCATTTCAAACTTTGATTATTAACCTCATAGTGTTGCAATACACCATGATCAATCCATGAAGTTAAATGGGTGAAAAATATGTCAAAAATCGAATAGGGTAGCATGTAGGATAGAATGTTTCTCGCTGCAGCGAGAAACAGTACCAGTTTGCATGTGTTTTAGTTTTTCTAGAATATCTCCCGCTACAGAAGTTCAATTGACTTGATTTTTTATTATTAGAAAGCTAAGAGGCAAAGCTATAACTTTGATGTTTACTACTTTTCCTAGTTCGGACGGGAAGGTTGTAAAATCTTCATCAAAGTGAAGGCACTACATCAGAACACGAGAGTTTCTCGCTGCAGCGAGATTTATTTTCACTGCAGCGAGTTTTCTGCTGCCAAAACAGAATGTTTCTCGCTGCAGCGAGAAGCAGGGCACCTAAGTGAAAAAGGGGCCTCCTTTGCATAAACAATTCATTTGGTGCTGCAATAAAGATCAATGTGCAAGAAAATGTGAATTTCTCAAGATTCATCATGCCAAATTTCACATGCATTACAACCATATACCATTACTCATAAACTTCCTATAACACACATATTTACATATGTATATATATATATATATATATACCCATCATCATCATGCACACTATCCCATCATCATCAGCTCATGTGCACTCCCTACTCGCACATGGTTGGGTCATCACTGGTTTATGCACACTCTCTACTCGCACAGAATTGAGTCATCATTGGCTTATGCGCAGTCCCTACTCGCACATAGCCTAGTCAATATCATTACACAATAATATATTCATATGTATATATATATCAATATAATGTAGTAGTATATGAATCCATAATAGCCACATATCACAACACAAAGATAATTTATCAAGGGCTTGTTCCCAAGGCACCCATTCTTAAGAAAAGTTTGATAAAATCATTTAATGTCTTGTGCAAACACATTCACATTCCCAAAAATACTTTGAAATGCAAGTTCATTCACCAGTCTTGTTGTTTCTTTTGCTTGACTCTAAGCTCAACTAATACTCCAAATGGACATGTGAGGCCTTGTTGGAACCTATACACACACAACATCACAACCAATCCAATTTACATTAATATCACTACAAAAGCTAGTTTCTAATTCAAATTCTACTAGTCATTCCTAATTGGCTTCCAATTATATCAAATGGCTATTCCTTGCACTACTTTAATCACACTAAAAATGAGTAAACAACTCAACAATAAAACAGCTCATAATCTCAATTACTAGCCATTCTTAACAACTTAAAACCAAGCCTAGTTCATCACTCACCTTAGGGTTTCTTTGTAGTTGAATTCTCTTTCAATAGCTTCCAAACAAATGTGAAAAATCTCTCTTTCTCTCTTTAAAACCTCCAACTAGTGAGAGAATGTGCTGAACAAGGACTTTTTTGAGGGTTTTAAAGTGAGAGAGTGAAAGAGCACAAAGGTTCTAGTCAAAAGGGCACAAAGGTATGAAAATTAAAGCTAGAGAGAGAAAGTTGTGGAAGTTTCATATCGAGCTTCCATGAAAGATTGAAGCAACGTGAGATGGAAGAAGAAGAAGCTGCTAGAAGAAAAAGATATTTATAGCTCAAGCTTATCCATTCCACTTGAAATTACGAAAATGCCCTTAACAAGTTAGCTTGTTCTTCTCTAATCCTCTGTGAAATCTTTTTACTCTTTTGACACTGAGGCCAAGTCCACAATGGTCTAAATATACTCAAGTTTATGAAAACTTAAAAATTTTGACTCGGGGTGCAAAATGACCATTTTACCCATGTTATGAAAATTGTTGCCACATCTAATTTTCTTCGTGTTTTCATCATTATACATCATTTATTTGGTCTTTATGCTTATTTAGACCTTAAATATCAGAAAACTTCCTTCTGAAAACTTATTAGAGGAAATGACGAAACTACCCCTAGCTCGGGTTATTACGCTTATGCCTCATTTTGAGCCTATAGGGGTTGAAGTCTCACATTCTCCCCCACTAATAAAAATTCGATCCCGAATTTAAATTTAACTATAAGGTAACGTGTCAAGCCCAGCTCTATAATATACTTGTCATGTCATTTATGTGCTTGATAGAATGTTTGCATAAGTGAATGTATCGAAAAATCGTTAAAAGTCAAAATTGTACCTAGTGGTACAATTAAGTTGATTAAAGCCTTGAACTAGGCCAAATAAAGATTTTACGATGTATTTGAGAGTTATTGAACCTTAGAATGTCTTAATATGGTGATTTGAAGTTCGAGGATTGATTTGGAGTTCAATTGGGAATTTTATAACATAGGGGTAAAATGGTCATTTTGCCACTCGAGGATAAAATTGCAATGTTGGATGAAATTTTTGACCAAGTTTGACTATTTGGAGCATAATTTGAAATTGTGGAGTGAAAAATTTCAATTCCGACATTTTTCGAGTATAAGGGCAAAATGGCCATTTCACGTGTCCATGATGACGTAATTGAAATTTTACACCACATGACACCTGTCAAGCCCATGAATTTCACCAATTATCATTTTATACTTTGGATAATTATGGTATTATATGTGGTGGTAAGAGAATGCTTAATGGTTAAGTTAACCATGGACCAATCACATGGTGACAAGTGTCAAGATTTAATATTATTTTAATTTCCTATATAAACTCACTAAAAACCCTCACATTCACACTCTTATGGCCGGCCAAGCAAGGGAACAAAGAGAAAAAGAGAAGAACAAGCCCTAGAAAGAAAAAATTCAAGAGAAATTGTTGGATTTCAAGGAATCAAGCAAGTAAAGGTAATATTTTTTAATTTTAACTTGTGATCTACCTTTCCCATGCATTCTTTTGCATTTTCCAAGGCTAAAATTCAAGATTTCAAGAGGAAACCTTTGCTGGCCAAATCTAGAGAGAGAAGTTTTGAGGATGGATTTTGCTAGATTTCATAATGTCCTAGTGTTTTTAGTCATTTTGTGATGTTTTGAAGGAAAAACAAGCAAGAAAATAACATGTTCTTGAACCACCCTCATTTGGCCGAATTTTCTATATGGCATGTTGATGATGGATTTGGTTGTAATTCATGTTATTTAGCTAGGAAATGATGAATTGTAATGTTGGATATCGAAACCGGTTATTGAAAAATATAGTTCCTTTAGAAAATGGCTTGATGGAAACTGAGAAAATCATAGTAAATGGACTTGGATTTGATTTCTAATGATATATATGGATTTACGAGACTGTGTAGATATTGATTGGTTTGTTAGTTCATAATCAGAATGAATTTCGAAAAATGGTGAAGTTAGTCAAAAATCAAGTTCATTGTAATGCTTTGGTGTATTAGATTATTGGGAGTGTAATGAATATATTTGGAGTTGAATCGGATGTTTTGGTTAAATCAATGGTGTATAGTTTGAATTAGGTCGAATACAAATTCATTCCGACCACAATTGAACCCACGTAGAACACCATCTTTAAGTGACTATCCGAACATTTCTCATTCAACTTCATGCATTCATATAGAGTTTGAAATAGTTTTATAACAGTTTGGCACCAATATATTGAATTATGTGTCGTGTATTATGTATAGGTGGTGAGCCCTCTGATAAGGGTAAAGATATCATACCAGAGGATCGAGAATAGGAGTACTCCTACCACTCCAAACTCCTGCTATTGTGAGTAATCAGACGATCATCTTAACTATCTAAAGTAGTTTATACTTGTTTTTATGATTTTAAAGAATGATGAGTTTTAACTGGTAAATTATTATATTTTAAAAGTGAAAAGTGTTGGTTAAACGAAATGAGATTCATAATTTGGTTTGAAATTGAATACTGGTTTTGAAAATTGAGTAAGTGGAGACTATATACTTATGTTTGATATATGGTTTGAATTGATGGCTTATGACACTGTGATGGCATGAATGGCTGGATTTGTGTTTGTGTGGAATCTATGAACTGTTTTGTTTGGCCTTGATAGGCTAGGTAATATCATATTAGCCATGTCATGCTGCAGAAATTTTATTGAATTGGTGGGTTATTTGATTAGCTTACTACAGTGGGTGAGTTTTCGTGGACCAACCTATGAGAGGGTCACGGTAAACCCTGCTATATTTTACCTTGGTACGAAAGGCGATGAGGGTATCTCCTGAGGTAACATTAGAGTTCACTTCACGCCGAACTACCACGTGAGAGTGAAACTCAGCCAACGCCAAGGAACGGCTACGTTTTTAAAAGTAAAAATGTGTTTTGTGGGTATATGTCATTTTAACATCCTTGGCGGACTTGGTTGGATGCCCCGGGCCAAGGTGTCATCAAGTATAAGTTTGGCACGAGCCAAGTTTTAAAAGAGTCATAAGCCTTGTTGACTATTTTTGATGAAATGTAAATTGTTTTATAAGGTTGAAATGAGTTTTAATGTTATGAATTATATTATGAAGAGATGTTTTTGTCACGACCCAAATTCTGGGCCATGACCGGCGCATGGGCCCAATGGACGTAGTCCACTAAGCCCAAGCAAGCCTATTAATCTGACATGTTCATCATTCCATCATAAACTGCTAAGTCATATATCATAACTTAGAATCAAAATAATATTAAGTATTGCCACTTCATATTGGCATACCAAACAAGTGTATATACACTGTCTACACATATATCTTAATAATTCACATTAGGTTTGTCTATACACAACAAAAGGAGACTCGATATACAGCGAAGAGACTCGGACGAATGTACAGCTACTGAATGCCGAGACACCTACAAAAAGATGGATACAAGTCCATGAGGACACCTCATCCTAGTTACCTACTGTCTCTTAATATGAAAACATGAAGTTGAAAGTGGTGAGCATAAACTCAGTGAGTGAACAAGAAGGGAACAAGCATACCATAAGGAATGTTTATCGAAATCATGATGCACTCATTTTCTCAAAACAATGCAATTTGTTCTAGTTCTTAGTAAAACCCTTCATGTAAACCCCTCATGAGTAAATCACTTAAAAGATCCATACTCAACTATGGTATCAAAGAATCGAAAAATATAGCAAAACCCACAAGTTAGTCAAAATGGACAGAAAGTTTCTCGCTGTAGCGAGAGTTAGAACATCAAGGAAAAAGTCTCATTTTCCTTTAAAACAAGCCATTCTGCTAAAATAACAATAGCAACATGTAACACATGTAAACTCCCAAATTTCAACAAATCAAATGCTCACATATTGCATTTACAACCATATACCATATATGTATATATATATATCAATCATCATATACACCCTCCTATCATCATCATCTCATATACAACGGCTTATGCGTACTCTCACTCGCATATAGTCGGGTCAGCAACAACTTATGTGCACTCCCACTCACACATAGCCGAGTCAGCAACAGCTTATGTGCACTCCTACTCGCACATAGTCGGGTCAGCAACGGCTTATGTGCACTCCCACTCACACATAGCTGGGTCAGCAACGGCTTATGTGCACTCCCACTCACACATAGTCGGATCAGCAACAGCTTATGTGCACTCCCACTCACACATAGTCGGGTCAACAATGGCTTATGTGCACTCCTACTCGCACATAGTCGGGTCCACATCAACATGAAAAGAAGCATCCAATGCATATCATGCATTTTATCATATTGTGATAACACATAAACCATTGTATAACACATTTTCACAATATAAAATCATTTTACTAAAAGCTTGTTCCCAAGGTACATTTTCTAAGACAAGTTGGATAGAATCTTTCATATTCCCCAAAACAAGTTTGAAATGCAAGTCCACTCACCGGTATTCATTGAGCCTTTAGCCGACTCTTAATTCCTCTAATGATCCAATTGGGGTGATGGGGCTTCGTTAGCACCTACCATCAAATTAACATTTTCATAATGTCAATTTACATACTATAAACCCTAAAAGCTATGTTTTAGCTAGCTTTCAATTGCCATTTAAATGGCCACCCATTTTCACTTTCCTATCACTCCAAAGTGAATTAATAATCTCAACTACAAAATATTCACAAATCAAATCTCTAGTTTACTACTCACCTTGATAGCTTTGTAACTTTGAACTTCTTTCCAAATGCTCTCAAGCTATTAATAAAGCTTCCTCTTTCTCTCCCTAAAACATGTAACTAGTGAGAGATTATGGAAACAAGATTTTCATCATTTTCAAGGGTTTTAAAGTGAGAGAGTGGAAGAATACAAGGGTTCTAGTCAAAAGGGCACCAAGGTATGAAAATTGGAACTAGAGAGAGAAAGTTATGAAAGCTTCACATCAAGCTTCCATGGAGGAATTGAAGAAATGTGAGAAGGAAGAGAACAAGAAGAAGAAGTTGCTAGAAATCCCAAGAAGTTGCTAGAAGGAGAGGATATTTATGGCCCAAGCTTGTCCACTCCCTTGAAAATTATTAAAATGCCCCTCCACAAATTAGCTTAATCCTTGAAATCCCACACTTTTTCTTCAATTTTCCCACCTAGGGTTTGTGTTCTTTCCTTTCCTCTTTACTTCATGCTTTGGCTAGCCATATGGGTGAGACTAAGAGAGTTTTAAATAGATTTTACAAGGAAATTCTAGAATAATCCAAGCTTGACACATGGCATGTTTCCATTGGTCCATGTGTAATACTTATCCATTAAGCAATCTCTCTCCACCACATAAAATGTTTCAATTATCCACAATGTAAAATGTTAATGGTTAAAATCCATGGGCATGACAAGTGTCAGGTGGTGTAAAATTTCAAAAATTCCCATTTTGTCCTTGAGCGACAAAATTACCATTTTACCCCTAGAACATGAAAATCATCAAAATTTTTATTTCCTTGTCATTTCACCCATATTTTCATCATTCATTTATGCTTTAGGCCTACTTAAGCCATAATATTGTTTAAAACTTACTTTTATGGGATTATTAAGAAAATGATGAAATTACCCCTGATTAGGGATATCGCGTATATTTCTATCTACGAGTCTATAAAGGTCAAGGTCTCACAGTTTTAATTGTCTCTATTGACTTAGTTTTAGATGTTGTAGATGAACTTTGCTTATTCACTAGGTTTATAAAAACTCACCACCCTTCTTTCACACATTTCAGGCTCAGGGCAGTCTGTAGACCGTCGATTTTGTCGAGGGTTTGCTGTTGGATTCGCACCCTTAGAAATCGCAGGTTTACAATCGTGTTTATTTTGGTTATTTTGGGGGCTTACATGTCATTGTAGAATATTTTGTATACCTGGCTGCATGTGCCACTATATGTGTGAATTTATTTTGCTTTTACGATACAAAAATTATTTACGCAGAGTTCTATAAATATTATTTTATAAGAAAATTGAATATTTTATTTAATATTTTTATTTAATTTGAATAGCTATAATTTCACTTTAAATTGATGAATTAGACAACGAAACTTATTTTTAGACATGAAATAGATGTTTATTACTCGTATATCATATTTTTACCAAGGTTCAAAAATTTTGGGTTAAATGACCAAAATACCCTTGTGTAGTAGAAATTACTTATTGATTGTTTTTTGTTTTGAAATTAGTCTATATTTCTTTAAAACATGGTATTTAATAACTGTTGCTCACAGGGGAGAAGCAAAATTGATGTGAACGCCTTGCGAGGTTTCGGTTGGCATTCCGGGTAATGAATGTCAATCGAGACATAGCAGCGGTTGTCATGGGCTCGATAGGAGTACCGGGTCATGACATAACGTACTTTTAAGCATCAAAGAGGTGGGGATACTTTGTCCGCATCTCCTCCTCAGCCTCCCACGTTACCTCCTCGAATTCAAATCGACGTAGGGTGAATAATCAAAGTTCTCAAGTTCTGCCACATCACTCTCGTCGGGCATTCTTAACATAGAATCTTGGTTTATGCATTATATCAACTTCCAATCTTTATAGAAAAGTCAACGATGTCATAATATATAATTATGTGTACTACTATTGTTGGATCAAAACAATATCATTCTTTATCTTATGAAGAGAATTCAAATATGCTATTAATTCTGGTCACACCTCAATCAAATCATCCTTAAATCATCAATCATGCATGTTTACTTAACCATCCACAATTCCTCTACTCTGATCTTTTATCAAACCTTCCAACATTCAAGCATTTATTCCTCCATTGACCATGGGTCTAAATGGTCAACCAACCTCTATTCTGTTTCACATACCTCCATACAAATTCCATTCAAGCATTTCATAATACATAAGGATCAAACACTCTTTATTTATTCATATATGTTTAACATCATGGATGATTCAAATCTAGTAACCATTAGTAACCATCTTCTCAAAAACAAACTCCAATACTTTCATGTTTGAGTGCTCACTAGATAAATCTCAACTTATACCATAAGGCATTTCAATAAATCATGACATTCCGCATACCCCCTTATGATCTTAATCAATCTCTTTAATCAATAACTCAACCTCTCAAGATTAAAGTTGCTCAAAATTTTCCTTTTAAAGTTCCTTTCCAAGTCTCATTTTGATTACTAATTATTTCTACATTTTCGATGTCATAGCTAATTTGTTCGTCATCAATCACCCACAACATATCTAACTTGATATTTCTCAAATTTACTCCAAACATCAGATCTCATAACCTCATTAGTTTATCAATTTGAAGATCAAATTAAACATTTGTCTCTCCTTAAGTGCACTTTAAAATTTAAGAATCATCTATTAAGGCCTTTCTGATATTAACTTATTTTAGTCCCCTTTACCTTAGAAAATTAAATCCATAATCATTCATTTTGAATCATGAGCTTTATATCAATCAAGACAGATTTTACACTTTTAATTATACAAATCCAAATGCACACCTTTACGCATAAGCTATAAACTTTTCCCCACATCTTTATATCTCAAAACTATATATATTGAAGTTATACCAAAACTGATACATCATTTTCCATTGCCCCTTAGGATATTAAATTCATGTCATACTTCTCTATTTGTGTACTTCATAATAGCCTAACAATTTCTAGCTCACAGTTAAGCTAGGTCATATACCAAGCCTCTCAAGCTATATCAAAACACCAAGTTTTATCATGATATAATAGAATTTGATGAACTCATACCAAAAGTATAAAAACTTACTTTTAAGCTAACAGAATTATAATCCATCTGTTCACTGCCAAAATCAACAATAAATTATCTTAATCACTGTCTAGCACTATAACCTTTGATAGAATATCATCATCGAATCAAATTATAACTAACTTCGCATGAGCTTTTATACCAATATGCAACATATATATCCATACAGATATATTTCTAAAAATTTTAACTTTGAATAGCCTTAGGCATATCAAGCTCAGTAAGCCATCTGTAAAACCAAAATAACCAACAATCAAGTTTAGAATCATTTCTTCTCTTGGTTGGTTAGATCATGCTCATCATTTGTGGTGAATACACAAAGCTGATTTCAATATTCCATTCTCAAACAAGAGTCAACCGCTAATTGGCACCATCTCCAACACCAAGTGTTTTATAAGTCGATTTTCTTAGTCAAAATTCATATTGTAGTATTCCAACTTTAGGTCATGTCTCATTACCAAATCTTTACTCATATACGAGTACTTGAATTTTCAAGTCATCGTCCTTTTTTTTTAAGTAGATCTTCGCAATTCCCGTAACGTATTTCTATATCCTTACCAAGGGTAGTATCATTTAATCAAACCATGTCACCCTTGTTCTGTAAACATTTGAAACACAATTCAACCTTTGCCTACCCTTACCAAGCACTTTACCTTAATAATTACTCAAAATAAATTAAAACTTGTGGGGGAAGCACATTTGACATTTTATGCCTTGCGTCTACAATTATGTCAAGACCAGAACCTCATCAGGTCCACAAAATGGTAGGATAATCATTGCCTCAAACTAGCATTTCCAAGTATACTTATGCTTGTATCATATCTTCATACTTATGTCACATATCAGTCACGAGCCCCACTTGACTATATAGCCATTTGCTCTTTAAGCTTTAATGTTTGCTCATTGTGAAAAGTCTTTCGAATTTTTCTCATCAGGGTATTCATAAGGTGGATACATGTCCATATTTTACAATTCAAGGCCTAAAGCATTGAACACAACCTCATCATTGATGTTCTACGCTATATTATATAATACAAAATATAATCTAATAACTATGACAATGAAATTCTAAAGTACCACCTTTATCTACCAATCATAGCTCCCTTTATGAGCACATACTTTACACTGCTTGATTGTTCACAAGCTACTCATGGCCATCCAAATTCGACCTCTTATAGCAAGTCAAGCTAATATATTCTCTTATGCTTTTCCATACATCTCCAAAACACTTAAACACTTCCTTTAATAGAGTTCCATTGAGAACTTAATCAATCAAAGGCTTATCTTCAAAGCCACTCATAACTTTAATCGTTCATTATATGCCCGATAACACTTTAGCTCACTAAACCCACTGGACATTATTTTAAAATCTCTCAAAGTGTCCATGTTCTTAGTTAGGATCATACCATCTAACTTAGTATAGTTGCATTAATTATCCTTAAGCTCTTTATGCTTAGCATATCAACATTCATATTTCCCCCTCATTCATGTTATTGACCTTGTTAAGGTATATATGGCTTTTCAACCTTTCACAATACATTCCACATTTATGCAGGCCATTCTCAGTCTCATGCCAAGCCTATAGGCATGTAACCATAAATCAGGGTAAACTCCCCTATGGGATATCTCCTTCCATATGATGCATGGGGATCACAAGATGTACAACTCCAAGTGTATGCCTACATATTGATAACTTCCATATATTTTATGATGATGGAAACCACAATTTGCAAAACTAGCTTTTTATCACAAGTTTGCGATCGGAACATTAGTCTCCACATATGTCACTTTGGACATACTTCACTACTAACATTCGTATACCTTTACCACAACATCAAGTGCAAATTGATTAAGCAATGATCTCCAAATTTACTCCTAGCTACACATATATCAAATTGTACACCACTTAGTGTTAAGATATTGACTTTACTCATCAATTCTTAACCAATTACATCCGTAAGATAAACAATTCACTAAATTTTTGTATCTTGCTTTTGTAGTCATATGATCAAAATTTCTTAAGCTTAGGATGCAAAAGCTTCCTCTTAGAGCATATCCAAAAATCCACATGTTTTAAGTCCCTTACCTTTGGAGAAGTCACATTCAAGACTAATCATTTACATCATAGGTTGCATATTGAACCAAACATATTTTTAAATTGACCTTTAAAACAATTCATATATCGATCTTCATATAGAACTCCATATGGCACTTAGACTAAATTTGTCATTTCCATGTCATTTAATTTCAAACTACTAAATCCATATCTAGTCCTTTAATCCTTTGGCTCCACACTAAGCATAGCAAAATTCAGGCTCATCCTTAGAGTAAATCATTTACTAGCCTTTTACTTCATGACCATACGTCAATTATAATAATCAGCGATTTTCACCCTCGAGTTAATTCATGCAATTATAACCGTAAACCACAATAATTCAATCCAAGCCTTGGAATCTCACAATTACTTAATTAGAATCGAAACCAACTCCATCTAGGCTACTACACACATATTCAGCACATATCCGCATATAAAATATTTTGGAAGTCCGACACCATTTATATAGGGGCAGGGCAAGCTTAATCAGCACAGTGCACTTGCCTCCATGCACGTGGGAATCAGTTTACACCTCCCTTAATATGTAGATGTACAAGCTTTAAGTGAATCTCAATGATCATTATTCGTTCCGGTCAAAGTATGTCCCTTATTACCATTACCACATGTGCTCATTTATATTGACCTCAAATACCATCCATGGTCATCAAATTTCTTCCCATTGACAATTATGGGCTTAAATTATAACTCCATTGAATGAATAAGTCATTATGGACCTATTAGTCCAGCTCCAATTTCCTCCATCTTTAACCGGAAGAATTTGTTATTACATTAGCCTTTCATTACGAGCATTTGCTTAAAATCTTTCTAACAACAGCTCGTGTCTCGGGTGGCATCTCAAACCCGAACAACGGTATAACTTATGACCTTTGCATAATGTTAGCAAGAGGGTAGGTTACATGAAATAGTAGTTTATATAGCCTCATGTTTATGAATTGTGCTGAAGTCACAAACCAAAAACAAGACTTTACATTAACTCCGACAACTCTGCTGACTGACACAAGAATCCCTAGAACTCGACTAAACCTAGAGCTCTGATACTACCTTTGTCACAGCCTAAATTCCCGGGCCATGATCGGTGTATGGGCCCAATGGGCATAGCCCACCAAGCCCAAGCAAGCCTATTATGTAATCTTGCTTAACATCCCATCAACTATTCTCAAGTCACCTTTCATAATTCTAACTTATAATCACTTTAATAATGGGTTATAGCAATCAAGAATTTCATTAATATACACCAAAAATAATGTTAACATTTCAACTCATGGTAGCATTAATAGTTAAAATATACATATTTCATCTAAGACACGTAGATTAGTATTTTATATCACATGAACGTACTTATAAAACAAAATGACTTTTGACTTCCAACGGAGTGACCACAGTGAAGATGCAGCTACTAAGATGCCATAGTACCTACCAAGAAAGCAAGCATATGTGTGCAACTCAATCTAGGTCCCAACTACCTCCAAATCTGAAAACATGAATTTTAAAAACGTGAGTATAAAACTCAGTGAGTGAACATAAGAAAAGAACAAGTAATCAATAGGAAGAATTTGGAAATCATGATGCACTTGTTTCAAAAACAATACAATTGATTTAATTTCTTACTAAAAACCCATCATTTCAAAATTTGATTATTAACCTCATAGTGTTGCAACAACCCATGATCAATCCATGAAGTTAAATGGGTGAAAAATGTGTCAAAAACTGAATAGGGTAGCATGTAGGACAGAACGTTTCTCGCTGCAGCGAGAAATAGTACCATTTTGCATGTGTTTCAGTGTTTCTAGAATATCTCCCGATACAGTAGTCCAATTGACCTGATTTTTTATCGTTAGAAAGCTAAGAGGTAGAGCTATAACTTTGATGTTTACTACTTTTTCCAGTTCAGACAGGAAGGTGGTCAAAATATTTATCAAAATGAAGGCACTGCATCAGAACTTGAGAGTTTCTCGCTGCAGCGAGTTTTCTGCTGCCAAAACAGAATGTTTCTCGCTGCAGCGAGAAGCAGGGCACCTAAGTGAAAAAGGGGCCTCATTTGCACAAAAAATCCATTTGGTGCTGCAATAAAGATCAATGTGCAAGAAAATAGGAATTTCTCAAGATTCATCATGCCAAATTTCGCATGCATTACAACCATATACCATTACTCATAAACTTCCTATAACACACATATTTACATATGTATATATATATATATATATATATACCCATCATCATCATGCACACCATCCCATCATCATCAGCTCATGTGCACTCCCTACTCGCAAATGGTTGGGTCATCACCAGTTTATGCTCACTCCCTACTTGCACATAACCGGGTCATCATCGGCTTATGCGCAGTCCCTACTCGTACGTAGCCGAGTCAATATCATTACACAACAATATATTCATATGTATATATATATCAACATATTGTAGCAGTATATGAATCCATAATAGCCACATATCACAACACAAAGATAATTTATCAAGGGCTTGTTCCCAAGGCACCCATTCTTAAGAAAAGTTTGATAAAATCATTTTATGTCATGTGCAAACACATTCACATTCCCAAAAATACTTTGAAATGCAAGTTCACTCACCGGTCTTGTTGTTTCTTTTGCTTCACTCTGACCTCAACTAATACTCCAAATGGACATGTGAGGCCTTGTTGGAACCTATACACACACAACATCACAACCAATTCAATTTACTTTAATATCACTCCAAAAGCTAGTTTCTAATTCAAATTCCACTAGTCATTCCTAATTAGCTTCCAACTATATCAAATGGCTATTCCTTGCACTACTCTAATCACACTAAAAATGAGTAAACAACTCAACAATAAAACAGCTCATAATCCCAATTACTAGCCATTATCAACAACTTAAAACCAAGCCTAGTTCATCACCCACCTTAGGGTTTCTTTGTAGTTGAATTCTCTTCCAATAGCTTCCAAACAAATGTGGAAAATCTCTTTTTCTCTCTCTAAAACCTCCAACTAATGAGAGAAAGTGCTGAACAAGGACTTTTTTGAGGGTTTTAAAGTAGGTGAGTGAAAGAGCACAAGGTTTCTAGTAACAAAGGCATAAAGGTATGAAAATTAGAGCTAGAGAGAGAAAGTTGTGAAAGTTTCATATCAAGCTTCCATGGAGGATGGAAGCAATGTGAAATGGAAGAAGAAAAATGAGAAGTTGCTAGAGAATGAAGAAGCTGTTTGAAGAAAAAGATATTTATAGCTCAAGCTTATCCATTCCACTTGAAATTACGAAAATGCCCTTAACAAGTTAGCTTGTTCTTCTCTAATCCTTTGTGAAATCTTTTTACTCTTTTGACATTGAGGCCAAGTCCACAATGGTCTAAATATACTCAGGTTTACAAAAACTTAAAAATTTGACTCAGGGTGCAAAATGACCATTTTACCCCTATTTTCTTCGTGTTTTCATCATTATACATCATTTATTTGGTCTTTATGCTTATGTAGACCTTAAATATCATAAAACTTCCTTTTAAGAACTTATTAGAGGAAATGACGAAACTACCCCTGGTCCGAGTTATTACGCTTATGCCTCGTTATGAGCTTGTAGGGGTTGAGGTCTCACAATTCATTTTAATGGCTTTGTTGATGTATATAGGGCCTTTAACCTATCTCAATGCATTCCACATATATGCTAGAGCATTTTCAATCTCATACCAAACTTATAATCATGTAACCACTAGTGAGACCAAATTCCTCCATAGAATATCTCCTTCCACATTATGCATGTGAATCACAAAACATACCACATTCAAGTATATGCCTATATATTGATAACTGTCACGAACCAAATTTCGAGCCATGACCGGCTCATGGGCCCAATGGACATAGTCCACTAAGCCCAAGCAAGCCTATCAATCTGACATGTTCATCATTCCATCATAAACTGCTAAGTCACATTTCATAACTTAAGATCAAAATAATACTACACGTTGCCATTTCATACTGGCATACCAAACAAGTGTATATACATTGTCTGTCACGACCCGGAACCTCTTTCAGACCCATGACAACCGCTGCGACGTCCTGATTGACACTCATTATCCGAAATGCCAATTGGAACCCCGTAAGGCTAACGAATCAGTTTCTTGCCTTTCCTATAAGCAATCGTTGTTAAATATCGAGTTTTAAGAAAATATAAACTATTTTAGATCGAAAACAATCAAAATAAAATTTTTGCCACATAGGGGCATTTTGGTCATTTTTACCAAAAAATTTCGAAACTTGATAAAAATACAACGTATGGTAGAAAATATCCACTGCTGATTTAAAATAAATTTTTGTAATCTAAATCATCCATTTAGAGTGAAAATTTGGCTAACTAGACTAAATAAAAATATTTGATAATATATTTCATTTTCTTATAAAACAATTTTTATAGAACTATACATAAATAATTTTTGTAGCGTGAGAACAAAATAAATTCATACATACTACAATTTACAAAGTTATAATGTACAATAATAATTACAATGACAAGTGGCAAATAAATACACCCAGTATTAGTGATAGTAACCTATTGTCTGTGGGATAGAGGGGTCAACTGGATTCCTCGACAAAATCAGATATCTACAAGCTACCACAGGCCTGAAATGTTTGGAAAGGAGGTGGGTGAGATTTTGCAATCCCAATGAGTAAACAGACATTATCATAAATATCTAAAGGCGAGTAAAATTGAGGCAAGTTTAAACAACAAATCACAAACCATTTCATAAGGTTTTCAATTTCTTTCTTAAACCATAAAACATTTGTTATTTACCAAAACAGTTGTCAAAGCTTATAACCTTTATTAAAAACCTGGCTCAAGCCAAAATCTAGTTCTCGAGGATACCTTGACCGAGGCATCTAACCGAGTCCGCCAAGGTTGTTAAGATATTTACATGTTAAACACATTCTAGTTTTGAAAACAAGCCGTTCCTTGGCGTTGGCCGAGTTACACATTCACGTGGGGGTTCGACGTGAAGTGAACTCTAACACTACCTCGGGAGTTACCCTCCTCGCCTCTACAACTGGAGAAACTATGAAACCGGGTTTACCGTGCCCCTCTAATAGGTAGTCCATAAAAATTCGTCATTGCAGTGACTAAACCCACCAATTTTAATAAATTTTGACAGTATAACGTGGCTTTTATTTATTTATCCAGCTTGCATAGTAAAAAGCAGCTTACATTCTATTCCCAATGCAGTTATAAAATATAGCCACATATACTCATATATCATAAGCCATTCATAATAAAATATATTTTTCAAGACAATTGGTAGCCTCCAATTACTCAATTTCATAATCAACACAATATATTTTTATTTGTCACATTTATTTCTAAAACATCAAAAATCCCGTTTTAATCTCATTTTCGTTTCATAAAATACATAAAGAGCATTTAAAAATAAACTCTAGATAATTTACAATAATAATAGGTTTACTCACCGTTTGTACAGATGAAATGCTTCCTAGGTGCCCCGATCACTGTTGGTCGGGTACGACTTCCTTACCTTTACCGGAAGGCTCTCTTTCTAGACACATTGCAAAATTTACCCAATTCACCACATTGATGTTAAATCACTATATAATTGACTTAAATCCTATACTAATTCATGGTATGAAATGCAATAGCCTAAAACGGCTTAAACACGGTATTAATCTATTTTTGGCACTTTACCCGTTAAATTGCTAACGCGCTCCATTTTAGCTCTAAATTGTCCCATTTTCTCTCCAACATTTCTAACCATTAAATATCAGCCAATAACCCTCTAAAATCACCAAAATCAGCTCACTTTCCTCCTTGAAAAATTCGGCCAAAAATGGGACATTAACTCGATAAATTTTCTACTTTGTTTTTCTATCACATTTAACCATTTTTCATCATTTTCTCTTTATTTCTCTTAGAATAAAAATCAGATCATCATCATTGTACCTCATTGCAGATTTGGCCAAGGGTGGCTATTGTGAAAATTTAATACTTTCTTGCCCAATTTAATTTCTAAACACATTTAACTAACTAAAACTATCAATTTAACTAAAAATCAAAACCTAAAAATTTCAATTTCTCCCCCCTTGAAATTCATTCAGCCCTTGATGTCACTTTTAGATCTCTCTCCTCAAGCATGCTAAATGGAAACAAAGGCATAGGAAAGGTAGAAATCAAGGTAAAGTCGATAAATCTTACTGTTAGACGCGTAAACGGGCGAAAAACGTGAATTCCCCTTTGAATTTTCTTGTTTCTCTTTGGTTTTTCTCTTTTCTTCCTTTCCTCTCTATTTTCTCTCTTGTTCTTTTCTTATGGCCGGCCAGCACTTAGTATGGGGCTTAAATGGGCTGATTTTCCATTAAAATAATATTAAACAATTAAAAAGTGCCATGTGCCACTTTTCCATTGGCCCATTTTTAAAATTTCATCCTTTAAACTTAAATTTTTCACCACTTAACATACCATAGTTGGTCATACCAAAAATAAATAAATCCTATGATTTTGGCAAGTTTTGGGTGGTGAAAATTACAATTTTTACCCCGAGATGAGAAAATTACCGTTTTGCCCCTATGTTTCGAAAATTGCTGGAATTGAAAATTTTCACTTCCTATCATTAAATTATACTCCAAATAGTTAATCTTGGTCAAAATTTTCACGCCATGATCAAATTATTATCTTACGTGACAAAATGATGATTTTTGCCCCTAAACATCAAAATTTTCAATTTTACTCCTAATGAACCCTCAAACTCCGAACAATCATTTTTGGTTATTCTTGAACTATAAAATATTAAATTTCATCCTACAATTCTTATTTGAACTATTTCGAGGTTAAATCAACTCAAGTGTACCGTTAGGTACGATACCGGGTTTCGTCTATTCTTAGGTGCTTTCCTAGCATAATAACATGTTACTCTGTGCATGTATGTCATGACATGTGTTTATAGGGTCGGGTTTTACATTGTCTACAACATGTATCTTAACAGTTTACATTAGGTTCGTCTATACACAACAAAATAATACTCGACTTCCAGCGGAAGGACTCGGATGAATGTACAGCTACTGAATGCCGAGACACCTACCAAAAGATGGTTACAAGTCTACAAGGACACCTCGTCCTAGTTACAGGTGCCTTGTGATCTGAAAACATGAAGTTGAAAATGGTGAGTATAAACCTAGTGAGGGAACAAGGAAGGGAACAAGCAACAACAAGGGAGAATTTAAAATCATGATGCACTTGTTTCAAAACAATGCAATTTAGTTCCATTAATATTAAAAACCCCTCATCAAGCCCTTAATGATTGATCATTTGAAAATCATGAACCCTTACATAATGAACCATTTGAAGAATGAAAGCTTCAATGATACGCAAGCAAGTCAAATACGACAACAAATCTTTGTTGCAGCGAAAAGGCAACGAGAATGCCTTTCCCCTGCAGCGATGTTAGGATTTAGTTATTAACTGAACAAGGGTTTCTCAACTGGCCGAGGGTTTCTCAATAAACCTCATCATTTTAAACTTAACTCATTTAATCCTTAATGTTGGAAGTCCATGCTCCGATATAGTAGTAAAGAAGTGAAAGATAGGGCAGCAATTGGACAAGATAGGAGACCAAAACAAAAAGTTTTTCTTTGCAGCGAGATTGAATCTCACTGCAGTGAAATTGTAACCCAGAAACAGAAGGTTTCTTGTTGCAACGAAATTCAGTTGATGAAACAGAGAGTTTCTCACTGCAACGAGATTCCTTTTGGCTACAGCGAGAAGCTACAGTGACTATCTTGTTGTAGCAAAATTCATTCTCGCTGCAGCGAGAACCAGTTTTGGTGAAGGTTCTCAAATCTAAGAGTTTCTCGCTGCAGCGAAATACAGGGCACCAATGAAAATTTTCCCTTTTCTCCCAAAGAAAAACCACCTTGCTGAAATGTCCAAACCAACATGAAATACATGACAATTTTCCAAAGTTGAACATGTCAAGTTTCACATGCATTACAACCATATACCATTACTCATAAATTTCCTATAACACACATATTTACATATGTATATATGTATGCGTATACCCATCATTATCATGCACATCATCCCATCATCATCATACACACCATGACATCATCATCATCATCAGCTCATGCGCACTCCCTACTCGCACATGGCTGGGTCATCACCGGGTTATGCACACTCCCTACTCTCATATAACCGGGTCATCCTCGGCTTATGCACACTCCCTACTCGCACATAGCCGAGTCAATATAATTACACAACACTATATTCAAACATATATGTATATCAACATAATGCAGCCGCATAGAAATCCATAATAACCACATGTCATAACATGAACCATTTCTCAAGAGCTTGTTCCCAAGGCATTCATTTTTGAAAAAAGTTGTATAAAATCATTCAAACACATTGTATAAAATAGTCACATTTCCAAAATGATTTTGATAGGCAGTCCACTCATCGATTAATTGTAGAGCCTTTAGATGACTCCAATTTTCCTAATTGTCCAAATGAGATGATGGGGCTTCCTTAGAACCTAGGATCACATTAGCATAAGCAATAGATCAATTTACACACTATGAACCCTAAAAGCTATCTCTTAGCTAGTTTTCAATTGCCACATTAAATGGCTATCTATGTTTACTATCTTAATCACTAAAAAAGTAATGAACATACTCAACAATAAAACAGCTCATAATCCCAATTACTAGCCATTTTCTACAGCTTAAAACCGAGCTTAGTTCATCACTCACCCTTGGGTTTTTTTGTAGTTGAATTCCCTTCCAATAGCTTCCAAATAAGTGGGGTAATTCTCTCTTTCTCTCTCTAAAATGCCCAGCTAGTGAGAGAAAGTATGGAAATAAACTTTACCAAGGGTTTAGAAGTGAAAGAGTAAAAGAATACTAGGGTTCTAGTCAAAAGGCTTTAAAAGTATGAAACTAGAGCTAGAGAGAGAAAATTTTGCAATCTACATATCAAGCTTCCATGGAGGTTTTGAAGAAATGTGAGAGAGTAGAAGAAAAAGAAGACAAGCTACTGGAAAATGGGAGAAGAAGCTGCTGGAAGAAAGTATTTATAGGCCAAACTTATCCGTTCCCTTAAAATTATGAAAATGCACTTAACTAGTTAGCTTGTTCTCATGCAACCTTTTGTGCAATCTTTTTACTTCTTTGACACCGGGACAAGATCCATAATGTTCTAGATATGCTCGGGTTCATGAAAACTTAAAATTTTAACCAGAGGCGAAAAATGACCATTTTGCCCTTATCGTGAAAATTATTGTCATTTCTAGTTTTCTTCGTGTTTTCATCATTACACGTCATTTATGCAGTCTTATGCCTATTTAGACCTTAAAATATCATAAAACTTTCTTTTGAGAACTTATTAGAGAAAATGACAAAACTACCCTTGGCTCGTATTATTACATCTATGCTTAGTTACAAGCCTATAGAGGTTGGGGTCTCACAATAACCTTCATATATTTTATGATCATGGAAACCACAATTTGCAAAACAAATTTTCTATCACAAATACGCAATCGAAACATTAATTTCAATATATCTATTTCACATTTTGTGGTATGCCAAAATCGTCGTTTAGGCATATTGCACTACTAGTAAGCATATTCCTTTACCATAACATTTAGTGCAACTTTGCTTAAGCACTTGTCTCTAAATGACTCTTAAATACATAAATATCAAATTGTACACCTCCTAGTGTTAAAATCTTGATTTTCTTATCAATCCTTAACCAATTACATTTATAAAATAGACAATTCACTTAGTTGTCGCATCTCGCTCTTACGGCCATAAGATCAAAATTGTTCTAAACTTAGGATGCAGAAACTCCCTCTTAGAGTATATCCAAAAATCAATATTTCTAAGTCTTTTACCTTTAAAGAAATCAAATTCAAAACTAATCATTTGCACCATAGTTTACATAGTAATCCAATTAGACTCTTAAATTGATCCTTTAAAGCGATTCGTATATCGAGCTCAAATTTAAAACTCCATAAAGCATTTAGACTAGAATCAATTTTCTTAAGTCATTTAACTTTAAACTACCACATTCACCACTAGTCCTTTAATTCATTGGCTTCGTACTAAGCATAGCAAAATTTAAGTCAATCCTTAGAGCATATTTGCTTACTAGTCTTTTACTTATTGGCCACACATCAATTATAATAGTCACTGATTTTCACCCTTGAGCTAATTCATGCACTCATAATTATAACCCAACATAGTTTAAATCAAACCTCAGGATCTCGCAATCACTTAATTGAAATCAAACCCAACTCCTTCTAAACTGCT
Organism: Theobroma cacao; assembly: GCF_053813885.1. NCBI lineage: Eukaryota > Viridiplantae > Streptophyta > Magnoliopsida > Malvales > Malvaceae > Theobroma > Theobroma cacao. The sequence continues at coordinate 15,218,184 of NC_142640.1, forward strand.
ATACACATATTCAACACAAATCCATATATAAAATATTTTAGAAGTTCAACACCATTCATATATGGGCAGGGCAAGCTTAATTAACACAGTGCACTTACCTCTGTGCATGTGAGTACCAATTTATACCTCCCTTAATTCTTAGATTTATAAACCTCAAGTGAATCTCAACAATCACTATTTATTCTAGTCAAAATATGCCTCTTATTACCATTATCACACGTGCCCCATTATATTGACTTCAAATACAATCCATAGTCATCAAAATTTTTTTCCCATTAACAACCATAGATTCACATCATAACTCTCCAAATGAATAAATTATTACGGATTGAACAGTCCAGCTCCACCCTCCTCCATCCCTAATCGGAGGGATATATCATTACATTGACCTTGTATTAGAAGCATTTGCTTTAAGATCTCTCCAACATTGGCTCATGTCGTAGGTGGCATCTCAAACCAAGACAACGGCACCACTTGTTACCTTTATGTAAAGTTAGTGAAAAGGGTAGGTCACTAAGAATAGGAGTTAATATAGCCTCCTGTCTATGACTTGTGCTGCAATCACAAGCCATAAACAAGACTCTACATTAACTTTGACAACTCCGCTAACTGACACGAGAATCCCTAGGAATCGACTAAACCTAGGGCTTTGATACCAAGTCTGTCAAGACCTAAATCCTGGGTCATGACAGGCGTAAGGGCCCAATGGGCTCAGCCCACTAAGCCCAAGCAAGCCTACTTTATTGATCTTATACATTAATCCCTATTCTTTTAGGATCCAAAGCTTGAAATATTCAAATACTATTTCTTTGAAAACGATTCATAAAACCCAATCATACATTCATAATGGCATCATCCACCAATATATTCATAAATAGATTAACAAATGATTTTTAATGTTTCACATTAAATATTCATATACACATAATTAGACCTTGACTGTCAACGGAGTGACTCTGGGCACGATTGATAACACTTCATGTCAAGTTAAACCTACCGAGCAATGTATAGGGAGGAGCACCTCGTCCTAGGATCCAATCACCTTTAATTCAGGAAACCTAAAACATAAATTTTAAAAATGTGAGTACAAACTCAACGAGTGAACATAAGAAGTGAACAAGCAATATCATAAGGAAAAGTTTGAAATCATAATGCACTTATTTGAAAATGAAGCACTTTAGCTTAAGTCCTTATTAAAACCCTCAATTGAACCCTTGGTTGCTAAATCATGTGACGATAAAGAATTCATATTCAATATGAAATTGGAGAAGTGGAAAATATGGCAAAAATCAGCCAAATGATAAGCGGAACAGAAAGTTTCATTCTCGCTGCAACGAAATTTTGACCAGACAAAATCCAAGGGGCTTTCACTGCCACCGAGAAAATCCACTCATGCCACATTGCACAATAAACTGAACACATTGACAATACTCAAGTTTTCAATAGTCAATGCAAGTACATATTAAGTCCAAACATCTCTATATAGTAAATATATATATATATATATATATATATATATATATATATATATAAATACATACACCACCATCTCGCCCAGCTCATGTGCATCCCCCCACATCGTGCACATAGCCGGACACCTCGTCTCACCCAGCTTATGTGCATCCCCCCACATCGTGCACATAGCTGGACACCACATCTCACCCAACTCATGCACGGTTACATTTGTCACACAATGGTACCATTTATGACATAATATACATATATATATATCAACATCATAAAAAAACATGTGGATTCATCCTTTTACACATTGCACATTTCACAACATCAAACATTTTATCAAGGGCTTGTTCCCAGGCAATCTTAAAGCAAAAACCGATAAGATTCCCAAATGATTCTTTGAAACATGTAAACATTTCCCTAAAATATTTTGAAATGCAAGTTCACTCACCTGTATTTGTTAAACTTTAATCGACTCTAACTTCCCTAATGGTCCAAATGGGGCTGAGGGGCCTTGTTGAAACCTATCATGCACAAAACATCACAGTCAATCCAATTTACATTAATATCACTCCAAAAGTTGTTTTCCCAAATCAAGCTTCACTAGCCCTTCCTAACTATCTTCCATTACCATTTGATTGGCTATTCAGTTCTCTACTTTAGTAACACTAGAAATAGATAAACAACTTCAACAATACACAATTCATAACTCTAATTATTAGCCTTTATCAACAACTTAAAACCAATCTTAATTCATCACTCACCTTGGTGGATTGTAATGAAATTTCTTCCCACAAGTCCTCAAACTATCATGAAACCTTTCTTTCTCTTTCTACAAAGTTCAGTTGGTGAAAGAAAGTATTGAAGAAAGACTTTTAAGAGTTTGTTTAAGGTGAAGGAGTAAAAGAGTATGAAAAACCCTGCAACAGGGTGTGTAAAGCTTGAAAATTAAGGTTAGTTCGAGAAAGTGATGGAAACTTGAGAGAAGCTTTCATGGAAGAGGAGAGAAACGTGAGATGGGAGGAGGAAGAAGAGAAAGTTGCTAGAGAAATGTGGAAGCTGCTGGATGAATGAGATTTTTATAGTTAAAGCTTATTTAAATCTTCATGCAATTACAATAATGCCCTTAACAAAGCCATTTGTCTTCCTCCTTTTCTTGTGTAATCTTTTTACTATTTTTACATTGGAAAAGGTCCAAAATCCTTTGAAAGAGGTCCCTTAAGCAGCCCTCAAAAGCCCTAGATTCAAAAATCCCCTAAACTTGTTATTTGTGGAACTTACGGTGAGGGCTGTGGCTCTCAATTTCTAGCGCCGCGGCGCTCAAATGTTCTGTCTAACTCTGTTCTTCAGTGCAATACTTTCAACTTGAAAAAGGTTTTTGACCACCTTCCCATCAAAAACTGGGAAAAGTGGTAAAACATTAAAGTTGTAGCCCAACCTTTTAGCTTTCTAATGGTTTAAAACTTATTTCATTTGGACTCTTCTAATGGTAGATATGCTTGAAAAACTGAAATATATGCAAATAGAGCAACAGCCCATTATGCACCTTTCTTCACCCTTTTAAATTATTTTGAATCCTACTCCTATAACAACATAAGATAATTATAAGTAACGTAAAACTAGCATCATTAGCTCAAATTAAACCTTTAAACATAAGTTCCACCTCGAGTTATGCTTCTATGGAGGTCGAGGTTTCACACATAAGCTTTATTAGCCACCATATCAAAGTACGGGGTACTACAGAAATGGGTGAAGTAGTAAACAGAAAAGTTGCAGCCCTATCTCTTAACTTTGCAATGACTTAAGAATTGAGTCAATTGGACATCTTTAGCTCAATTTATCCTCAAAATTTTGTAGCTTAAGCAAATGAAGCCTTCACCATACTTGTGCGGTTCTTTTTGTCAAATGAACCTTTCTCATCAAATGTTTTATGAGAATAATAAGAGAAATCAACAACAACTATTCTTAAAGTAATTTAAAACAAAATAATATAAAATTAAATTAAAATGACTTAAATTAAACTACTCAACATGTAATCAAACTTAATTAAGAAAAACAACTAAACTACTATATTCCACACCTAAAATCTAAAAGACCTAGCTACTTAAGCTTCTTAAATGTGTCAAAATAACTCTAATAATGGAGTTATTACACCCCCAAACTTAAGATTTTGCTAGTTGTCACAACAACTATTCTTAAAGTAATTTAAAACAAAATAATATAAAATTAAATTAAAATGACTTAAATTAAACTACTCAACATGTAATCAAACTTAATTAAGAAAAACAACTAAACTACTATATTCCACACCTAAAATCTAAAAGACCTAGCTACTTAAGCTTCTTAAATGTGTCAAAATAACTCTAATAATGGAGTTATTACACCCCCAAACTTAAGATTTTGCTAGTTGTCACGACCCAAATTTCAGGCCATGACCAGCGCATGGGCCCAATGGACGTAATCCACTAAGCCCAAGCAAGCCTATTAATCTGACATGTTTATCATTCCATCATAAACTGCTAAGTCACATTCCATAACTTATAATCAAAATAATACTACACTTGCCATCTCATACTGGCGTACCAAACAAGTGTATATACATTGTCTACAACATGTATCTTAACAATTTACATTAGGTTCGTCTATACACAACAAAATAATACTCGACTTACAGCGGAGGGACTTAGACGAATGTACAGATACTGAATGCCGAGACACCTACCAAAAGATGGTTACAAGTCTACGAGGACACCTCGTCCTAGTTACCGGTTGCCTCGTGATTTGAAAACATGAAGTTGAAAACGGTGAGTATAAACCCAGTGAGTGAACAAGAAAGGGAACAGGCAATAACAAGGGAGAATTTAAAATCATGATGCACTTGTTTCAAAACAATGAAATTTAGTTCCATTCATATTAAAAACCCCTCATCAAGCCTTTAAATGATTAATGATTTGAAAATCATGAATCCATACATAACGAACCATTTGAAGAATGAAAGCTTTAATGATACGCAAGTAAGTCAAATATGACAACGAATCTTCGCTGCAGCGAAAAGGCATTGTCGCTGCAGCGACGTTGGGATTAAGTTATTAGCCGAACGAGGGTTTTTTATCTAGCCGAGGGTTTCTCACTAAACCTCCTCATTTTAAACTTAACTCATTCAATCCTTAATGTTGGAAGTCCATGCTCAGATATGGTAGCAAAGAAATAAAAATTAGAGCAGCAATTGAACAAGATAGGAAACAAAACAGAAAGTTTTTCTCTGCAGCGAGATTGAATCTTGCTGCAACAAAATTGTGACCCAGAAACAGAATGTTTCTCGCTGCAGCGAGAATCATTCTTGCTGCAGCGAAATTTGAACCTAGAAATAGAAAATTTCTCGTTGCAGTGAGAATGAATTTCGCTGCAGCAAGAAACTACAATGTCATTCTCGCTACAGCGAAAATGCATCCTCACTGAAGTGAGTTTTCGACTAGCCTACCCCTCCAAAACCCGAGAGTTTCTCGCTACAGCGAGAATGATTTTCACTGCAGCAAGGAACAGGGCACCGATGCAAAATTTACCTTTCTTCCCAAGGAAAAACCACCCTGCTGAAATGTCCATGCCAACATGAAACACATAACAATTTCCCAAGGTTTAACATGTCAAGTTTCACATGCATTACAACCATATACCATTACTCATTAATTTCCTATAACACACATATTTACATATGTATATATGTATAGGTATACCCATCATCATCATCACCAATTCATGCGTACTCCCTACTTGTACATGGTTGGGTCATCACCGGGTTATGCTCACTCCCTACTCGCACATAACCGGGTCATCCTCGACTTATGCGCACTCCCTACTCGCACATAGCCGAGTCAATATAATTACACAACACTATATTCAAACATATATGTATATCAACATAATGCAGCCGCATAGAAATCCATAATAACCACATATCATAACATAAACCATTTCTCAAGAGTTTGTTCCCAAGGCATTCATTTTTTAGAAAAGTTGTATAAAATCATTCAAACACTTTGTACAAAATAGTCATATTCCTAAAACAATTTTGATAGGCAATCCACTCACTGGTATATTATTGAGCCTTTAGATGACTCCAATTCCCCTAATTGTCCAAATGGGATGATGGGGCTTCCTTGAAACCTACCATCACATTAACATCACCATTATGTTAATTCACATACTATAAACCTTAAAAGCTATCTCTTAGCTAGCCTTCAATTGCCACTTTAAATTGCTATCTATGTTCACTATCTAAATCACTATAAAATGAATGAACATCCTCAACAATAAAGCAGCTCAAAATCCCAATTACTAGCCATTATTCATCGCTAAAAATCAAGCTTAGTTCATCACTTACCCTAGGGCTCCTTTGCAGTCAAATTCTCTTCCAATTGCTTCCAAATCAATGGGGTAATTCTCTCTTTCTCTCTCTAGAAGGCCCAACTAGTGAGAGAAAGTATGGAAATAAGATTTTTGAAGGATTTTAAGGAGAGAAAGTGGAAGAATACAACGATTCTAGTCATGAGGGCTCAAAGGTATGAAAACTAGAGTTAGAGAGAGAAAATCATGCAAACTTCATATCAAGCTTCCATTAAGGTTTTAAAGAAACTACTTTGAGAGGGAAGAAGGCAGAACAAGACGAGCTACTAAAAAATGGGAGAAGAAGTTACTGGAAGAAGGATATTTATAGGCCAAACTTATCCATTCCCTTAAAATTATGAAAATACCCTTGACTAGTTAACTTGCTCTCATGCAACCCTTTATGCAATCTTTTTGCTCCTTTGACACCGGGACAAGGTTCATAATGGTCTAGACATACTCGGGTTCATGAAAACTTAAAATTTTAACTTGAGGTGAAAAATGACCATTTTGCCCCTACCGTGAAAATCACAAAAATTTTTGTTTTCTTTTCATTTTACCCCTAATTTCACCATCCATTTATCCTTTAGGCCTACTTAGGCCATAATATTGTTTAAAAATCTTACTTTTATAGGTTTGGTAAAGAAATGACAAAATTACTCTTGATCAAGGATATCGCATATATTACTAACTACAAGTCTATAAAGGTCAAGGTCTCACATTCTCCCCCACTTAAAGAAATTTTGTCCCTGAATTTAAATTCACTATAAGGTAATGTACCTCTAAATATCAAAGAGATGGGGATACTTTGTTCGCATTTTCTCCTCAACTTTCCACGTTACCTCTTCACTAGTGTGGTTCGCCACAACACTTTCACTGACGCTACTTCCTTTGAACAGAGCTTTTTGACTTGCCGATCGAGGATAACTACCGGTTGCTCCTCATAGGTCAAATCATCTTTTAGCTGGATGGTCTCATACCGTATTACATTAGATGGATTCGGGTTGTACTTCCTAAGCATGGACACATGAAACACAGGGTGAATATTCGACAGGTCTGGTGGTAACGCTAAACGATAAGCCACCGCTCAAACCCTTTCGAAGATCTTGAAGGGTCCTATATACCGAGGGCTTAATTTTCCTTTCTTGCCAAACCTCATTACCCCTTTAGTTGGTGAAACCTTCAGGAATACGTGATCTCCCACTTGAAACTCTAAATCTCTCCGTCTATTATTAGCATATGACTTCTATCTACTTTGTGCTAACAACATCCTCTGTCGAATCATATGTATCTTCTCAGTGGCGTCTTGCACCAACTCAAGCCCCAAAAGTTTCCTTTCTCCCACTTCTAGCCATCTAATAGGGGACCTGTACCTCCGTCCATATAATGCCTCAAATGGTGCCATTTGGATGTTAGATTGGAAACTGTTGTTGTAGGCAAATTCCACTAAGGGCAAATATTGATCCCACCTGACCCCAAGGTCTATCACACAGGCCCTCAACATATCTTCCAACGTTTGTATTGTCTGTTTAGACTGTCCATCAGTCTGTGGGTGGAAAGCCGTATTAAAATCCAACTTAATGCCTAATGCTTCCTACAACTTTCCCCAAAACCTATTGGTGAACTGAACTCCTCTGTCTGATACTATAGAAATGGGGATACCATGTAGTCGTACTATCTCATCCACATAAACTCGAGCATACTGGGCAGCCCCGTAAGTAGTCTTAACCGAAAAAAAATGGGCTGACTTTGTTAACCGGTCTACTATGATCCAAATCGAGTCGTAACCCCCACTAGTTTGAGGCAAACCTGTTACAAAGTCCATGGCAATATGCTCTCACTTCCATTTGGGCACTGGTAATGGCTGTAATAGCCCTGCAGGCCTTTGATGCTCGGCCTTAACCTACTAACAAACTAGGCATTTGGAGATGAACTTAGCTACATCTCTTTTAAGTCCTTCCCACCAATACACCTCATTCAAATCTTGATACATCTTTGTAGCCCCTAGATGTACCACATAAGTTGCCATGTGAGCCTCCTCCAATATTTCTCTCCTCAGTCCATCCCTGTTCGGCACATAAAGTCTAGTTCCATACCTCAACACTCCATCTGTGCCTTTGGTAAACATTTTCCCTTTCCTTCCTTGAGGGTCCTCTAAGGCCTTAGCTACAAAATCATCTTTACTTTGTGCTTCTTTAATCCGGTCTATTAAGATAAGCCTCACTCTAAAATGTGTTAGCAATGCAGTTGCCTCTGTAACTTCCAAATGTACACCCTTGTCTCCCAAGCTATGGATCTCCCTAATCAAGGATCTCCTATTTGTAGAAATATGTGCCAAACTCCCCATCAATTTTTGACTCAAGGCATCCGCCACTACATTTGCCTTGCCAGGATGGTAGAGAATAATACAATCATAATCCTTGAGCAACTCCATCCACCTACGTTGCCACAAGTTAAGATCCCTCTGCTGAAATATATACTTCAAACTTTTGTGGTTCGTATATACCTCACAAGTCTCACCATACAAATAATGTCTCCAAATTTTCAAAGCAAACACGATTGCTGCCATTTCCAAGTCGTGTGTGGGGTAATTCTGCTCATGCCTTTTAAGTTGCCTGGATGCATACGCAATCACCTTCCCATGTTGCATTAATACACACCCTAAACCAACTCGTGATGCATCACAAAATATCGTATAACCCCCTAGGCCTTGAGGTAGGCTTAACACTAGAGCTGTGGTGAGACATGCCTTAAGCAACTCAAAGCTATCCTCATTAGCATCAGACCACTCAAATTTTGTATCCTTATTTGTCAGCTTAGTCAAAAGGGCGACTATTTTGGAGAAGTCCTTCACAAAGCGACGATAATAACCAGCCAAACCCATAAAGCTTCTAATCTCCGTAACTGATGTTGGCCTTGGCCATTTTTCTACTGCCTCAACTTTCTTTGGATCAACTTGTACCTCATCCTTAGATACCACATGTCCTAAGAATGCAACACTTTCAAGCCAAAACTCACACTTGGAGAACTTGGCATACAATCGATGTTCTTTCAAAATTTGGAGCACTATCTTAAGATGCTGCTCATGCTCTTCCCTACTCCTCGAGTATATCAAGATATCATCAATAAACACTACCACAAACTTGTCCAAATAGGGCTTGAACACTCGGTTCATAAATCCATAAAGGCTGCAAGAGCTTTTGTGAGCCCAAATGACATCACCAAGAACTCATACTGCCCATGCCTTGTTCGAAATGCGGTCTTTGGTACATCTTCATTTCATATCCTTAACTAATGGTACCCAGATCGCAAATCTATCTTAGATAAACACTGTGCTCCTTGTAGTTGATCAAATAAATCATCTATTCTTGGGAAAGGATACTTATTCTTCACTGTCACTTTATTAAGCTGTCGATAATCAATGCACAGCCTAAGTGACCTATCTTTCTTCTTCATAAATAACACTGGTACTCCCCATGGGGATACACTAGGACGGATGAAGCCTTTATCCAACAAATCTTCCAACTGATCCTTAAGCTCTTAAGCTCTGTAGGTGCCATTCTATATGGGGGTATGGATATAGGTCTAGTATCGGGAATTAAATCTATGAAAAATTCAATCTCCTGCTCATGAGGTAAACCCGGTAATTCTTCAGGAAATACATCTATGAACTCATTCACCACTGACACTTAGCTTACATCTCCAACCTTCACCAGAGTATCCCTTACTACAGCCAAGTAACCTATACAACCCTCTCGTAATAATCTTCTAGCAGATATGACCGATATTAAATTGGTTGGAACATTACTTCTATCCCCTTGAATCCTAAATGATGGTTCACCGGGAAAATCAAATCTAACCAATTTATGATAGCAGTCCACACTAGCATGGCAGGGTGATAACCAATCCATCCCCAAGATCACATCAAAGTCTAAGGTGTCTAACACCACTAGATTCACTGAAGTGTCTTTGTCCTCAACTCGCACTACACAAGACTAATATTCCCACTCGGCCATAAATACCTCCTTTAAAGGAGTAAACACCACTAATTATTCCTCTCTCCTAACACAATCTCTACCCAAACGAGATGCAAAACATGGAGAGATAAAAGAGTGGGTAGCACCAGGATCAAATAGTACCCAAGCATTCATATTACAAACTGAGAGAATACTTGAGACCACTGCATTGGATGTCTGGGTTCCTGTTGTGTTAAAGCAAACACCCTTGCTGGGCTCCTACCAGCAGAACTCTGACGTCTGGACCCAGATGGCCTGCCCTGAGAAGAAGTACCAGTACCTCTACCTCTAGATCCACTAGCCTCTCGATCTCATGGAGCAGCAATGGAAGGAGCAGATAAAACTGGCTGGGTAGAGCCACAAGTAGAATCTGGTGATTACTGTGCCATTGGACAATCCCTCTTAATATGCCCAGATTGATCGCACCCGAAACAAGTTCTTGTGGTAAGGAAGCATCGTCCACTATGTCGTCTCCCACAAGTATCACAAGAACGGGTGACTTGACTACCTTGTCTAGAATCTTGCCGCCTCCTAGAACTAAAAGTTCTTTGTCCCGCCACAACATTAGCACCAGGTGAGTCACTCCCCTTCTAAGGCAATCGTGAGTCCCTTTGTGGACCCTGACGGCTAGAAGATGACATCCCATTGCTGAAATTTCTATGGCCTTGATAACCCTCTGTCTTGGCCCTTTTTACTCTATCCTTCGCAGCCCTACTCTTACTGGTCCTCATCTCGATGCGTTGAGCACAATCCATTGCTGCAGAATAGGTAGTGAAATCTCGAGATGCCACAACCCTAAATAATGGCTCCACTAACCCATCCACAAACCTTTGAATCTTTATCTCCTCGGTAGAAAGGAGATAGGGCGCATAACAAGCCAACGCGTGAACTTGATGTCATACTCAGGCACCGTCATGCTCGAAGTCTGTACCAAAGTCTCAAACTCTCTAGCTCTAGCATTACTCACACTGAGTGGTAGGAATAGATCCAAGAAGCCTGCAGTGAACTCACTCCAAGCCAACGGTGCTGCATCCGTCGGTCTGCCTCTACATAAAGAGCTATACCACTCCTATGCCACATCCTCTAATCGGAAGGCAGCTAACTCGACTGATCGAGCACTGGAACATCCCAAGGCTTTACCGATCTTCTCCATTTTATCTAAGAAAACTTGGGGTTTCTCTGATGCATCAGACCCTGAAAATGATGGAGGCTTAAGCTTAAGAAAATCAGGAAGAGAAATATCTAGATGTCCCCTCTCAACCTCAAGATGTTGGCGATCGGCTTGTCCTTGGGAGCTAGGGAATTCTTGTATTCTAGGTTCCCCTCTACTACGCTCTATATATCCTCTATACGGGTCACCATTATCTCTACAACTCGATTGACTCCCTGTAGGCCTGTCGCCAAATCTTCGATGGTAATACCCCCAACTGGGTGTCTATCTACATCACTTGAGGACTATCCCTCCTCTCGTCTATTCACGGGAGTATCTGCCCTCACTAACCTAGTGGCCGTACCACATCTACCTCGCCCCCTCAGGGTAGATGTCCGTGGCCTATCTGTCAACTCGGTAGGAGCATCTTGCTCCCCCATCCATCTTGAGGTGGCTCGTGTCTTAGGCGGCATTCTTACCTAGACAAGAGCAAACACCTGTTATTAAACACACTTCATAATCATACTTAAGGCAAAAGGTGGTTTCTAAGATAGGGAATCTATGCGGTCACTTGGTTGTAAAATGTGTTGCGGTTCACACTTCACAACTGGAGTTCCCACATAAAAACCCGACTCTTCGCTGGACCAACAAAAGGAAGTTCCAGGACCTAGACAAACTAGGGCTCTGATACCAACATTGTCACAACCCAAATTCCTGACCATGACCGGCGCATGGGCCCAATGAACGTAATCCACTAAACCCAAGCAAGCCTATTAATCAGACATGTTTATCATTCCATCATAAACTGCTAAGTCACATTTCATAACTTAGAATCAAAATAATACTACACATTGCCATCTCATACTGGCATACCAAACAAGTGTATATACATTGTCTACAACATGTATCTTAACAATTTACATTAGGTTCGTCTATACACAATAAAATAATACTCGACTTCCAAAGAAGGGACTCGGATGAATGTACAGCTACTAAATGTCGAGACACTTACCAAAATTTGGATACAAGTCTACGAGAACACCTCGTCCTAGTTACTAGCTGCCTCGTGATCTGAAAACATGCAGTTAAAAATGATGAGTATAAACCCAGTCAGTGAATAAGGAAGGGAACAAGCAACAACAAGGGAGAATTTAAAATCATGATGCACTTCTTTCAAAACAATGCAATTTAGTTCCATTCATATTAAAAACCCCTCATCAAGCCCCTAAATGATTAATGATTTGAAAATCATGAATCCATACATAACGAACCATTTGAAGAATGAAAGCTTCAATGATATGCAAGCAAGTCAAATACGACAACGAATCTTCGCTGCAGCGAAAAGGCATTCTCGCTGCAGCGACATTGGGATTAAGTTAGTAGCCGAACGAAGGTTTCTTAACTGGCTGAGGGTTTCTTACTAAACCTCCTCATTTTAAACTTAACTCATTTAATCCTTAATGTTGGAAGTCCATGCTCAGATATGGTAGCAAAGAAATAAAAAATAGGGCAGCAATTGGACAAGATAGGAGACAAAACAAAAAGTTTTTCGATCTCGCTGCTGCGAAATTGTGACCCAGAAACATAATGTTTCTCGCTGTAGCTAAATTTTAACCTAGAAATAGAAAGTTTCTCACTGCAGCGAGAATGAATTTCACTGCAGTGAGAAGCTACAGTGTCATTCTCACTGCAGCGAAAATTTGACCAGCCTACCCCTCCAAAACCTGAGAGTTTCTCGTTACAGCGAGAATGATTATCGCTACAACGAGAAACAGGGCACTAATGCAAAATTTGCCCTTCTTCCCAAGGAAAAACCACCTTGCTGAAATGCCCATACCAACATGAAACACATAACAATTTCCCATGGTTTAACATGTCAAGTTTCACATGCATTACAACCATATACCATTACTCATTAATTTCCTATAACACTCATATTTACATATGTATATATGTATACGTATACCCATAATCATCATCATACACACCATCCCATCATCATTATCACCAGCTCATGCGCACTCCCTACTCGCACATGGCTGGGTCATCACCGGGTTATGCTCACTCCCTACTCGCACATAACCGGGTCATTCTCGACTTATGCGCACTCCCTACTTGCACATAACCGAGTCAATATAATTACACAACACTATATTCAAACATATATGTATAACAACATAATGCAGCCGCATAGAAATCCATAATAACCACATATCATAACATAAACCATTTCTCAAGAGCTTGTTCCCAAGGCATTCATTTCTTAAAAAAGTTGTATAAAATCATTCAAACACTTTGTACAAAACAGTCATATTCCCAAAAGAATTTTGATAGGCAATCCACTCACCGGTATATTGTTGAGCCTTTAGATGACTCTAGTTCCCCTAATTGTCCAAATGGGATGATGGGGCTTCCTAGAAACCTACCATCATATTAACATCACCATTATGTTAATTCACATACTATAAACCCTAAAAGCTATCTCTTAGCTAGCCTTCAATTGCCACTTTAAATTCCTATCTATGTTCACTATCTAAATCACTATAAAATGAATGAACATCCTCAACAATAAAACATTTCATAATCCCAATTACTAGCCATTATTCATAGCTAAAAATCAAGCTTAGTTCATCACTTACCCTAGGGCTCCTTTGTAGTCAAATTATCTTCCAATTGCTTCCAAATCAATGGGGTAATTCTCTCTTTCTCTCTCTAAAAGGCCCAACTAGTGACAGAAAGTATGGAAATATGATTTTTCAAGGGTTTTAAGGAGAGAGAGTGAAAGAATACAAGGGTTCTAGTCATGAGGGCTCAAAGGTATGAAAACTAGAGCTAGAGAGAGAAAATCATGCAAGCTCCATATCAAGCTTCCATGAAGGTTTTAAAGAAACGTGAGACTGAAAAAGGAGGAAGAAGACAAGCTATTGGAAAATAGGAGAAGAAGCTACTGGAAGAAGGATATTTATAGGCCAAACTTATCCATTCCCTTAAAATTACAAAAATGCCCTTGACTAGCTAGCTTGTTCTCATACAACCCTTTGTGCAATATTTTTACTCCTTTGACACCGGGACAAGGTCCATAATGGTCTAGATATACTCCGGTTCATGAAAACTTAAAATTTTAACCTGAGGTGAAAAATGACCATTTTGCCTCTATTGTGAAAATCACCAAAATTTTTGTTTCCTTTTCATTTTACCCCTAATTTCAGCATCCATTTATGCTTTAGGCCTACTTAGGCCATAATATTGTTTAAAAATCTTACTTTTATGGGTTTGGTAAGGAAATGATGAAATTACCCCTAATCAAGGATATCACGTATATTACTAACTACGAGTCTATAAAGGTCAAGGTCTCACACTAGTCCTCGAGTAAAATATAAAATAAAATATAATAACCTAAATGAAGAAAACAACTTAAATAGAAATAAATTGCACCAACTCAACAGTCACATTTAATATCCTTTAGAGTTAGTTCATAATCTCAACTCTAATCAACACACAAATATTATTCAAGTTTATGTTCCAATTCAACTGCAAGCTCATTGTTGAGTGGATTTTTATGTGTGTGCAATCTTTTCACCTAGAACATCATACAATCCGGATAAGCTTATACGCATGCAAAATTCAAATTAGCATTGAAATTTCATATGTTTGCTTTTCATCACTTTCTCTACTAATGTTTACTACTACTAAGTTAAAGATCAATAGGACTTTATTAAGCTTGTAATGTATGACTAGGGTTAAGGTAGGATATGGAATATTGTCTCATTCTAGGACCTATTTTGAGCTTTATTTTTCTTCACCAAGTTTACCCCTTTTTCATCTAAGCTTTCTTGTTTTCAACACTTCATTCTTTTTCTTTCTTTTTTTCTTTCTTTTTTTCTTTTTCGTCAATTTCACACCCCTAATCTTATTTCATTTTTCGGGCATTGAAATGAATACAATCATATTTTTGAACTTTTAATCACTATTCATCTTTACTAACTTTTTCAGTATCTAACTCATTATATTTTCTAGATTGACTTATGAACTTAAGAATGAAGGATTCAAAAATTGGGATTATTTATGTAAAGGTTTAGGTTACTAATTAAGTGTTTAAACAAAGAAAAGATTACATTAGGCTCAAAGGGGAATTCTAGGGATAAATATATATCAAGGTTGGCTCAAAAGGCTCAAATGGTCCAAAGATAACCTAAATCATCTCCTTAACTACCTATAGCCTGGGATTTCACTTCGAGAGAGATTCAAACAAATTCTAGAATTTTAGACATAATTCAAAATTTTACATTCACATAAACCTTCTCTAAATGTGCATAACGAATCTAAGCAAAAGATAATGTGCTCAAATTAACAGAAATCACATTCTAACAATGAAGCTCAACATAAGAATTTAACTTAATGCTCAAACAATATTCACATTTGCAAATAATTAAGATAAGAATATAACTAATTCTCATCATTGGATAAGTAAATCAAAGAAATTGGTGCAAAAAAAAATTTATCAAAAATAAACTAACCTAAAAATATCATAAAAACTAATAACAATAAAACCCTCCCCTAAACTTAAATTGCACATTATCCTTAATGTGAAAAGCTAAAAAGAATAAGGAAAATAAACTCCCCTATCAATGGTGGCAGTGCATTGAAAGCTCTAATTGTTTTCCTCATCTTCATGTTTTCTAAACCTACATACTAAACAAAACAAGCTAAGGAGAGGTTATAACTACTTATTTAAATAGAAAAACAAAAACTAACTAAAATAACAACTAATTTTAAAAGGATATAGCTTGGGTTGCCTCCTTAGAAGCACTTCTTTATAGTTAATAGCTTGACTATGGCACCCCCTTATTGTTGTCTACTAGGGTGATTAAGGATCTTTGGCTATCCAATTCACTTCCCAAATAACACAAGAGATGCTGCTCGTTCACTCCAAATGTTCTGTTAGCCTCACTTTAAATATCTATTGCACCACATGGATAGACCTAAACCACCTTGTAAAGACCTAACCATTTTGATTTTTGTTTCCATGGAAAGAACTAACTGATTTGGTTAGGAATACTTGTTGTCCTACCTTAAGATTAAGATTAATTGAAGGTGGTGGCTTTGACTCAAGAGTTGGTGCTTGCTCACTTGTAAGTGGTGGAATAGGCTTACCTTTAGCTATATTAGCTAAGTCCACTCTATAACAATGAGCTATAGAAGAAGGGTACTTAGTTGCATTGAAAATAATAAATTCAACTACCTCATTTCCAACTCTGAACGTTATTTTGCCTTCCTTTACATCAATGATCGCACCTACAGTCGCCAAGAATGGTCATCCTAAGATTAGAGGAATTTCCACATCATTTTCCATCTCAAGCACAAGAAACTCCATCGGAATGTAAAGAAGCCCAACTTTAACCAACACATCCTCTATAACCTCAACCAAGTACTTGATTGTTTTGTTTGCTAATTGCAAAGAAACTATAGTAAGATGTATCTCATTTAGTCCAAGTTTCCTAACAATTGACAAAGGCATAATTGAAGCACTAGCACCTAAATAACGCAAAGCTTTAGAAAATTTAAAATTACCAATAGTATAAGGGATAAAAAAGTGTGCTGGATCCTTAAGCTTTGGTTAAAGCTTATTTTGGATAAAAACACTATACTTCTCAGTAAGTGCAATTGTATCAAAGTCTTCTAGTTTCCTCTTCTTGGTTAAGATGTCTCTAAGAAATTTCAAATAAAAGGACATTTGCTCTAAACCTTTTGCAAAAGGTAAGTTAATGTGAAGCTTTTTAAACACCTTTAAAAATTTCTTAAATTGATTATCCAACTTTTATTTCTGGAAGTGTTGAGGAAAAGGTGGTGGTAGTGGTGGGCTTGCTTTTGTATCCTTCACTTGAAACTGCTTGTCATCATTATCAACCATTGTTTTATTGTCAACAAGCTTATCTTGGTGGTCAATTTGCTTGCTACTACTTCTAACCTCTTTTTTGCTCTTAAAGGTGATTGCATGGCAATGCTCCTTTGCTTTTTTTCTAGAATTGGGTTCAATATCACTAGGTAAGGTCTTTTGAGGCCTATTATTGATGGTATTGGCAAGTTAACCCACTTGTATCTTAAGATTTTGAATTGATGCACTTGACTTTGAATGATGGCATCATTTTTTGCTATGTAGGCATCATTCTTTGCCATGACTGCATCAACAATTCCTCCATAGATGGCTTCTTAATGAGGTAGGCGCTCTTGCTTGCTGTTGGAACCCAAAAGGCATATTTAGCCTTGGAGTTGAAGATGATCCCTGATTATTATTCTAAGAGAAGTTTGGATGGTTTCTCTACCCTGAGTTATAGGTGTTGGAGTAAGGATTGCTCTATTGTCTGTTCCCACAGACAACACTGTGTTTGTACTACTTGGACGCTGATTGCTTGCATGCTCATCTCCACAATACTCACAAACTACAAAAGGACTTTGAATTGAGTTAGCACAAAAAAAATCAACGTTTAGTTAGAACTACTATATGTGCTAATAATGTTGAAATGGCTTCCATATCATGAACTCTAGCTACTCTCCTATGCATTGATCACTTTGCTAATCATTGGTAATTGTTCGATGCCATCTCCTCCAACAAGTCATATGCCTCTTTAACTTATTTTTCTATTAGAGCTCCTTCTGCAGCAACATTAATGGTGGTTTGAACATGACCACCCAATCCATTGTAGAATGGCTACACTTAAAGCAACTTTACAAGACCATGATAAGGGCAACACCTAACCAAGTCCTTGTATCTTTCCCATGCCTTATACAATGATTTAAAATCTAGCTGCATGAATAATGTAAGATCATTCTTCATTTTCGCTATCTTAGCCAAAGGAAAGAACTTAGCCAAAAACTTTAGAGCAAGGTCATCCCATGTTGTGATAGATTTAGTGAAGAGTGCATTTAGCCACACATTAGCTTTGTCTCTTAATGAAAAAGGGAAAAGCCTTAAACGAATTGCATAATTTGTGACACCATTATGTTTAAAAGTGTCACATATCTCCAAAAAGTTTGAAATGTGGGCATTGAGATCATCATTTGGAAGACCCCCAAACTAGACTAAAGTTTAGATCATGGTGATGATGGCTGACTTAATCTCGAAATTGTTGGCTTGAATAATTGACCTTTGAAGGCTTGACAAAATCCCTTATACCAACAGAACAACGCAATCCCTTAAGGAACGATTTTGTTCCACTACTCACTCTTGGATTTATTATTCACCCTATCGATTAGTCATTGTATCAGTCTAAGCAAAACCTTGTTGATTCTCTCATCTAAGTTTTCGAAATGTTCTCTTGATCTTTGGATCACAAGGTATTATCTCCAAGCTTTTTTCTCTTCTCATACAATGATGGATGGACCTAAAAAAACAAAGAAAGAAAAACCCAAATTAAGACTAATTCGTTGAATTTTAATATTAATAACATAAATAGGAAAACAAATCTCTGGCAACGACACCAAAAACTTGTTGTCAATTTTTCACACGCAAGTTTACATATCAACAAGTAATATAGACAGCAAGTCCAAAATTATATCCCATAGGGATACGATTAAATAAGGTTTATTAAGTTAGTGTTCTAATTTGGCTATGTATGGCATTGAGGCGTATGTCTACCTTAATTGTGAATTAGATCACCTAAGTGATGTGAACATATACTATTTAAATCTTAGTCTAATCTACAATTACTCTGTCAGGTCTCATCTAGATTAACAAATCATTTAATTATTGGTCAAACAATTAAAAACATTAAGAACAAATTTGACTAAGCAAAGTTATACCTATTCATAATAAATAAAAGAGAAACGACTATTCAAGTTACATGTTGAAATCCACCACAACACTAGAAAGATAATTTAGCTCATAATAAGTAATAAAAACACCATCCAAAGAAATTTAGGCATGAATCCAAGTAAAAGAAAATAAGAGAAACACAAAAATAGAGAAAGAAACAAATAGTAAAAGTTTTGATCTCAAATTCACTTGCTTTCTTGCTTCGATCTTAGCTCTTTTTCTCTAGATAATTGCTTGTCATCCTCCTTCAAAACCTTTGAAAAAGGTTCCTTAAAAAAGCTCCAAATAAACCAAATTTCCAACATCCTGCAGAAAAATTTCTTTTTCGAAATGTCTCAAGTGCAACGGTGCTACCTTCTTTGGTGTCGCGGCCTTCTGCTCTCAAGTGGCACTATGGGGGCATCAATTCCACCAGCACCATGGCCACACTCTCCTCCATGCTATGGCCTTGGTGCTGCAGCCTTGAGCAACTTAAGGCCATGGCTTTAATTCCATGTGCTTCTTTGTGCAGAACTACAGTAGTCCAGCCTTTTTCAACATGATTTTCACCTTGATTTGATCCAAAATGGGTAAAGTGGTAAACATGAAAGTTGTAACCTTGTCTCATAAATTTCCAATGGTTTAAGAAATGCGTTAATTGGACTTTTGTAGCTCAAGTTATCCTTGAAATGTTGTAGCATGTACGAATGATGCCTTTACCATACTTGTTGGGTTTTTTCATCAAATGAACCTTTCTCATCAAATGTCCTACAAGAACAATAAGAGAAATCAACATAACTATTCTTAAAGTAATTTAAAACAAAATAACTTAAATTAAACTACTCAACATGTAATCAAACTTAATTAAGAAAAACAACTAAACTACTAAATTCTGAACCTAAAATCTGAAAGACCTAGCTACTTAAGCTCTCAAAATGTCAAAATAACTTTATCTAATAGAGTCATCACATAATAAGATAGGGTTTTGCAAATATGGATAATTGTCTATTTGCATATTTTTAAAGGCATATTTTTTTCTAAATACTCTTCCCCATTGCTTGTTCTTCTTCCCTGTTTTTGCTCACAGAGTTTTTATGACTCACACATTATTACCCTTATTTTTAACAAATCAATAAAGTAGATAGGTTGGCTCGTTGTCTATTTAAGAGAAACAATCTTCTATAGTTGGTCTTGTAAGTGATCATCATGGCATCTAATAGATGTCAGCCCTTTCATTTGTTTCCAACTTCGTTGGTTGAGTCTATCTTTATCTTTTAGATTGTTATGTATTATGACCTTATTTATGTCATGCAATTATTAATACTCTAGATTATCGCCATGAGTTAGCTTTGGTATGTATTCGGCTTAGGACGACTGATGTTTTGGGTTACGTTTATTTGGTTTTGCATTGAGAGCATGTGAGCGTGCAAGTTGATTGTTATATTTTCTTATGTATAATTAATCAAATTTATGTTGTCATGCATATGAATGACCAATTTCGTTGCTATTTAGGATTGCATGGGTTGATAGGGTAATTCCCATCGATACCCTTGTGCCGGCCATTGATAATTTTATTTTATAGAATTATTTTATTCTAATTTTGTTATTAAATATTAGCTAAGTCCTTAATTTTTAATTATAATTTAGTTATTTTTTGTTACTTTTATAATTAGTTTATTTTTAAGTAAGTTAATTTAATTTTATGTTTATTTCTTTTAATTTGGTTATTAATTAATAGTTTTTTTATATTTTTGTAGGAACTAAGGGAATTGGGTTTAAATTTGGAAAGTAAGGTGTTGATAGAATTGGAAGTTTGCTTGCATATGCTTTAGTGTTTTGACCATAACAAGCGCTATAAAGCTCAAAATGATGTTGTTCTTTGACCATTAGAAAGCTAAGAGATAGAGCTAAAATTTCATGAAGATCACTTGAACAGTTCTACTTCAAAGATAGAGAAAATTGCATCGAAAAATGGCTAGGTGCATTATTGAGAGAATGGCAATTTAAAGACTAACAATTGATGTTTGGGACTCTCATTACACTTTTAAGCTCAATTAAATCAGTAGGTCAAGTTAGAGAATTATAGGTTAAGTGTGTTAGTATAAATAGGATATTTTTAAGAGACATTAGTTTAGACAACTTCTAAGAGATTCAAGAAGCTAGAAGTTGAGGCTGAACTTGGAGAGCAAGACTGCAAATATTTGTTTTGTTTTCTTCCTTAGCTTTTATTTTTCTTGTTACTCTCAATGGTTGAATTTTATATAATGTTATTTATCTTTGCAATTATGTGTATCTAATTTTCTTTTTCTAAGATTGCAATTGAACTCACATGTAATCTAAATTTTTAATCTCTTTTTTGCTTATTTTTAATGGGATTTTAATTGTTTATTCCAATTTGTTCTTAATACTTATAATTGCCGATCACTAATTAAATTGATTTAAGAACCTAAACAAACTTGGGAAAGGTGTTGGACCCAAATAAATGTGCTAGAGGGGGGTGAATAGCACTTTTTGGCTCTTAACCAGATGAGGAACTAATTTAAAAAGCAATGAAAATAAAAACAAAGTAGACAATGCGCAGGAATTTAGAGTGGTTCGGTCTAAGACTTACATCCATTACCTTGATTATTCAACCAAGGATTTTCCAAACTAATCCCCTATGAACTGGTGAAATTCACAAGCTTTCACCAAGTTTTTACAATGGCTTTTACAAAGTTTAGCCAAAACCTTTCACAATAGTTTTTACCGGGATCAACTAAAACCCAAAGTGGTTTTTCAAAGGCTCAACCACAACCTTTCACAATGGTTTTTCATGGGCTCAACCAAAACCCAAAGTAGTTTTTCAAAGGCTCAACCACAACCTATAACAATGGTTTTTCACGGGATCAACCAAAACCCAACAACTAACTTTTCTAAGGCTAAGTTAGAACCTATACACTCAATCAAGCAATCCAAGCTTGATTGAACCCCTTAGAGTGACCCTTTCACTCTAAGAACATAAAGAGAAATGAAATAGAAGTGTACCTATGATCACAAGGTTTATCTAAGTGGTACAAGTTGAAGTGCAAAACACAACTACAAATATGGGCATTGAGTGCAGTAAAGTATAGACAGATTTTTACTAGTTTTTGAGCTCTTTTTGCTTGGAAGCCTTCTCTTTTTTATTTCTAGCCGTTGGAACCTTCTTTTATACTTGGAGAAACAACTCTGATGGGAGTTAGGCAGTTTTTGATCATTGGAAATAGTTTGGTAGCTAATCTGGCCGTTTATCTATCTTTAAGTGCAGACTTCAAAATTTCTTGCAGAATGCTCTTAGTCGACTAACCGATGTCTTAGTTGACTAAGTCGTCTCTGTCTTCTGTTCCTAATTTCTGGTAGTTCTTGCAGTGTGCACTTAGTCGACTAACTCATTCCTTGGTCGACTAAGTTGGTCATGTTTCTCAACACTTTTCAGCCCGCAAACTTTTGATTTAAATCTTAATTGACTAACTATCATTAACCAACTAAGGGCTTCTGTCTTGTTGATCAATTGTGACTTCCTTATTCCTATGCTCTTTGTTATGTGCCTTTGAATGATTGATTATTTATTTGCATACAATTTTTGTCCTACACACTTAATTAGAAATATTAGACACAAATGAAATGAGAATGTTTTATTATCATCAAAAACTAATAGAGCCAACAATCGCCCCCTTTTTGATAATGACAAAACATTCCTTGATTATCAGCACAAAAATGAGGATTTCTCCCCCTTTGTGTATGCTTCCCCTTAGTGTGTGCAGATTTTGCTTATTCATTCCAGCAAATTTTATTCATGTCATATAGAAAATGACATTATACATTCAGAATATATATATGCAGAAATATAAAGTGATTTACAGCAAGTGAATATTGACAGATTATCATCAAAATTTCAACAGCGTCTTTCAACAATATATTGTTATTAGATTTTGTTTATGCCATTCATAATTCAACAGATATACTATACTTAGCATCCATATTTATTCATAGACACAATCCATTCACGATGTCATAATAAAAACCAATCATCAGCATACTGTCCCATTTCAGTACTGCACCAGATTTTATCAATAGCAGTCAAAATACCATAGACAGTAAGACATAATTTGAAATTCAATTATCAACAACCAAATAACATAAACATATTAGCATCCCATTTTACACACAAAAGCATAAACAACAAGGTTAAATTCAAGTGTTCAATTTTCAACAGGGCACAAATAGTAGATAACCAAAAATTAACAGTTAATGTTCTAAAACTACCCCTAGATAGTGTTGCAAAACTGCCCTTAGATAGTTTTTACTTCCTATCTCCCATAATCTTTCCATAATTTCTCCCCTAAGATCCCTACTATACTTCTCCCTCTTTTTGTCATCATCAACTTCTAATCATTAGTGTAATATTTGACATTGAGGGGTTCAAGATAAGGCTCTGGATGAAGAGAGGGTTGAGGTGGTGATTTCTAAAAAGAGGGTTCAGGTGAGTACTTGTTAGAGACTTCTACAGGATTCTGAGGAGAAGAAATAGTTGTTGGCTTGGCTTTTTCAGCAATCTAGATGATTTTCTCCTTTTGATGAACTTTGTTTTAGTTACCATTGTTTTCTTGCCCTTGCCAGGTGGTTTGGACTTGACTTAGGGAGCAGTAGTGGTATTTGCCTTTCCTTTTCCAAGTTTCCCTTCTACAGTAGGAGCTGATGCAGATGTTGCCTGCTGAGTTTTTACCTTAGCTACCTTTTTCTCAGCTTGCTCCTCTTAAACCATTTGATGGAAAAGTTCCATGATTGAAACCTTTTCAAAATGTGGAAGAGATGGTTAAGGTTTTGGTTGAGGTTGGGGTTTAGTGGGAGGATTTTCATTAAGTGATCTAAGCACCTCGGTTCCTTGTACTGATTCTTCTTTGTTCTAAGGCTCAGGTGAGGGGGATTTTCTCGGTTGTTCCACCTAAGGTTCATGACCTTCAGCTTGCACCTCAGCTTCCTGTTCTGTTGGAGCCAGGCTAGGAGTTGTAGAGCTGTCTGTAGTAGCTAGTTCAGATGGCATTTTTTCTTTTCCTTTCATTTTGTTTTCCATTTCTATTAACCTTTCTTCAATTTTCTGAATTCTTTCTCCTTGATCTATGAGCTTCCCGTCAATTCTCATTAGCAGATTAAAGATTACTTCATTTGAGAATTGAGATGGTGCTGCCTCTAGTTGAGCAAGTAAGGAGGATTCTTTTCCTAGACCAACCTTGGGGGTTTTAATGTATCTTTCTCCATCAAGTTTGTACCCCATTTTAGGCAAGCTTCCTAGATAAATGGCTTGGTCTCTGGTTTTGACCTTGTCTGCCTCATATCTAGAACTCCAAATTCCTTTCTTCTACACTAGAGAAGTGATGATATTTCCATAAGGTAAGTTTATCTTCTTCAGTCTGCATGCTCCGCTCATTCTTTCAATCCTAAACCTTCCCAGATTAAGTGCAACACCACTAAATGCATGTTCCATTAGCCATAAATCTTGGAGGCTAATGTAGCTTAAGCTTCCACTCCTGCCATGAAGATTAGCGACAACAAACTAATGTAGAATCCTTATCTAAGGACTTGTAATAAGCCCGGCATTACTCTTGGAGGAGTACTTTTCTCTCTTCCCTATGATAACTTCCCACAAGGATGAGGGGTTGTAATTCTCAGGGAATTCAAATTCTCCCTCATTACACTCTATTTTAAGAAGTTCTCCTAAATCTGCAGTAGTGACAGTGAATTCTTTCCCATTCAAAAACACATTTAGACCCTCATCAAAATAATCATCAAGATCTTCCAATTTATCCTTGTCAACAACTATACTCGAATAGAATTCTTTGACTAAACTAGCACTGTATGATCGATTTTTAAATGTGCTGAACTCATTCAATTTTAACTCTTCAAAATAATCCGATAAACTTGTCAAGATTTTAGGCATTTCATTAAAGCTTTCCTAGTCAATGTTTTTTCCACAAGTGATCAGTGCATTCTCTATTTTCCTAAATCTCTCTTCATGTACTTTATTTCTGAATTTAAAAGATGAATTAGTACCTTTCTTGTGCGATCTGCTCTTTTCTTTCTTCTTTTCAAAATTATGGCTTTTCGATTTTCCAGATTTTTTACTTGCAGGTTCCGACTCAATCCTCTTCTTTTTCTTTAGTATTTCAGCTTGCAGACTTTTTTCCATTGGTCGTTTGCCTTTCTTTTTCTCTAGAAGTTCTTGAGATTTTCCTAATTTCATCATTTGGTTTGGATGCCTTTGGACTCAGGGTTTCGAAAGGTTGAGAGGTAAGAGTTTCAGTTTCAGGCATTGGTTTCAGCAAAGAGAGAGTGTAAAGAAAATAGGTTGAGAGCAGTTTAATTCCAAAAAAAAAACTGTCTGACTCCCCCTTTCTAAGTACAATTGGTAACTCCCCCTTCAAAATTCAAAAATTGCCTTCTAATTTTATTTTTTGGTGTGGGCAGCTTTCCTTCTCTATTTTATTTCCCGATAGGCAGTTTCTTTTCATTATTTTATTCCTCATACCTTTACTTAATTGAGTTTTATTATTGAAAGAGACAGAATTGTCATGGCCCAAATTCTGAGCTATGATCGTCGTATGGGCTCAATGGGCATAGCCCACTAGGCCCAAGCAAGCCTTTTTATGAGATCCTGTTCTTCATTCCATCCATCATCTTCAAAACCATGTGTTGTAATTCTCAACGATAAATGTTTCAGTAATATTTTATAGCAACTGAATATTCATCTTTGTATTGTCTCAAAGTACTGTCATTCATTGCCGTCTCATAAGGAAATCATCATCAATCCAACATATACATACTTCATTTATAACATGACTCTTAGTAGTTTACATTACATATACGTGTACACAGACAAAAGACTCTCAACCATCAGCGGAGTGACTTTAAGTGAAGGTACCGCTACTGAGATGCCATAGTACCTACCAAGAAGATGAGCATATGTGGACACTCAATCTAGGTCCCACTGCCTCCAAATCTGAAAACATGAAGTTTAAAAACGTGAGTATAAAACTCAGTGAGTGAACATAAAAAGGGAACAAGCAATTGATAAGGAGAACATGGAAATCATGATGCACTTGTTTCAAAAACAATGCAATTGATTTAATTTCTTACTAAAAACCCTTCATTTCAAACTTTGATTAATAACCTCATAGTGTTGCAAAAAACCAATGATCAATCCATGTAGTTAAATGGGTGAAAAATATGTCAAAATCAAGCAAGGTAGCAAGCATGACAGCAAGTTTTTCGTTGCAGCGAGAAACATTCTTAGTTTACATATGTTTCGGTTTTTCAAGTATATCTCCCACTACCAAGGTCCAATTGACATGATTTTTGAACCATTATAAAGCTAAGATGTTGGGATACAACTTTTATGTTTACCACTTTGCCCAGTTCTGACCGAAAGGTGGTCAAAATTGTTGTCAAAGTGGAAGCACTACACTAGAATTTTGGGACCACCTGAGAGTTTCTCTCTGTAGCGAGGATCCATTTTCGTTGCAGCAAAATTCCTCGCTACAGAGAGAATTCTTTTTCGCTGTAGCGAGAAACAAGGCTGGTTTGTGCCCCCAGCACCTAAGAGTTTCTCACTGCTGCGAGAATGCATTCTCGCTGCAGCGAGATTCAGGGTAAATGATAATAAAGGAATTTTCACATGCCACAAAAACCATTCCTACCATATTGCACATCAAAGTGAACATATTGACAACAATCAAGTTTCTCATTACTCATTTCAATCACATATTATAATCATAAACTTTCTATCACATATACATATATAAACATATATATAAACACGTACACCACCCCACTTCATTCATCGTCATGTGCACTCCCTACTCGCACACTTCAACATCATCATGTGTGCACTCCCTACTTGTATACTTTAACATCATCATGTGTGCACTCCCTACTCGCACACTTCAACATCATCACACAACATTATTCATCAATGCACAACATATATTCATATATATACATACCAACATAATATAAGAGCACATGGATTCATCTTTTTACACATTTCACATTTTCACAACATTAAAACATTTTTTCAAGGGCTTGCTCCCATGCATAATTTAATGAAAAACCAAGTAAAATCATTTAAATGCTTCATCCCAACACATATGTATTTGCCAAAAACACTTTGATGCAAGTTCACTCACCGATATTTCTTGAATCTTTAATTGACTCTAACTTTGATTATTGCTTCAAACAGACATGTGAGGCCTCGTTGGAACCTTGGTGGACTTATAGTTGAACTCCTTTTCAAGAGTTTTCAAGCTACTATGGCAAGTATCTCTTTCTCTCCCTTAAACTTCTAGCTAGTGAGAGAAAGTGCTGAACAAAGACTTTTGAGGGTTTTAAGGTGGGAGAGTGAAAGAGCACAAAAGGTTTTATGAAAAAGTGTTCAAAAGAATGAAAATTGAAGCTAGAGAGAAAAAGTTATGGAAGCTTTAAGGGAGGCTTCCATGGAAGATGAAGAAACGTGAGATGAGGAAGGAGAAGAACAAGAAGCTGCTAGAAAAAATGAAGAAGCTACTGGAGAAATAAGATATTTATAGCCTAAGCTTATCCAAACTTCACTTAAATTACGAAAATGCCCTTAACAAGTTGGCTTTGTCTTCCTTCAATCCTTTATGCAATCTTTTTACTCTTTTGACACTGAGATAAAGTTCATAATAGTTTAGAAATACTCAAGTTCACGAAAACTTAAAAATTTTGACTTGAGATGAAAAATGACCATTTTGCCCTTACCTTGAAAATCATTATTATTTTTATTTCCTTCATCATTTTATCCTTATTTTCATCATTCATTTATGTCTTAGGCCTAATTAGGCCTTAATAATATTAGAAACCCACTTTTAGGAGCTCACCAGGAAAATGACTAAACTACCCCTGCTCCACATCATAGGGTCTACCTCCGCTACATGTCTGTGAAGGTCGAGGTCCCACAAGAATGCTCTTAGTTGACTAAGACTTCTCTTAGTCAACTAACTGCCTACTATCCTTTGTGAAAATTTCAGGATTTTTCTTTAAATCTCCTACATATTAATCATCCATAAATTTCTTCTAATCTCACAAAATCTATCTTCATTTAAAGATTTGGTAAAGATGTCAGCTAATTGATGCAAAGTATTCATAAACTCAATTTTAATATCACCCTTCACTACATGGTTTCTAACAAAGTGGTACCTAATCTCAATGTGCTTAGTCCTAGAACGCTGCACAGGATTTTTAAATATATTGATTGCACTTGTGTTATCATAGAAAATTGGTACATTATGTACTATTATTCCAAAATCTCTTAGTTGTTGTTTGATCCATAAAATCTGAGCACAACAACTACCTAAGGAAATATACTATGCTTTAGCTATAGAGAGTGCTACAGAATTTTGTTTCTTACTTGACTAGGATATTAGCATACTTCCTAAAAATTGGCATATTCCACTAGTGCTCTTTCTATCGGTTTTGCTTCCTGCAAAGTCTGCATCTGAATACCCTACAAGATTAAATAATGATTGTCTAGAGTACCATATTCCCAAGGTTTGTGTTTCTAAAAGATATCTAAAAATTCTCTTAATAACAATTAAGTGTGATTCTTTAGGCTATGATTGAATCTAGCACACAAACACACACTAAACTAAATATATGGTCTGCTTGCTATTAAGTAGAGTAATGATCCGATCATACCTCTATAGAGCGTTTGATCAACATCTTTTCCTTTTTCATCTAAATCAAGTCTAGTGGATGGACTCATTAGTGTACAAATTAATTTTAGCTTCAGCATATCGAACTTTTTGAACATGTCTTGAGTGTATCTTTTTTTTTTTTTTAATGCTGGAAATTCCTGCAGGGCCCAGCTACCTTGTAATCATTTTATTAATAATGGGAAAAATTAAGTACATATGGGAGGTGGACATAATTCGAGCCTCCAGAATTACATGAGCCTAAGGAGAATTAAAAGAATTTCCTAAAATGGAGTGTCTCATTTTACGTGCATATTTATGAGCACAATCATAATATTGAAACACTTCCATATTACAAGAGTCTAAATAATCTACTAAGTAAAAATAGCAAAAATAAATTAAAAGTACTACTCCTTTACAATTATTTGAAACGAACATAAGGTAAATTTATTTTATCTAACAGAAGAATACCTTTGAGCTTACCTTCGACTTGTGACACTACATGCAGGTTTTGGTGCAAATGCCCTTGATTTGAGAGATGATCTACAGCCTGGTTTCTTTCTCTATGAATGTACGAAATTCAATAAGTAAAAGCATTCAGGCATTTACAGATGGACGCCAACAAGTATCTAGTTTGGGAGGACCTTTTATGTTCCACATGTATCATTTGTACCACTACTTTCACATCCATCTCTATCCAAATTCTAGACACATTGTACTTAATACATAAAAGCAAACCTCTATGTAATGCCATGAATTCTACCTGTAATGAATTATAAAGTCCAAAATTTCTAGAAAACCCAAAAATCATGGTATTTGTATGATGTTGAAGAAGTCCACCACCACCAACACTTTGACAATTATGTTTGGAACTACCATCAACATTTAACTTAAACTCACCTGTTAATGGTTTGTCCCAAGAGAATATTTTTGGCAGAGGTGGGGATGCCTGCTGAACCATTAATCCTAATACTTGAGCAATCTGTACATCTCCCTTCCATTGCCATCGTTTGAACTGCCTCCCTTGGAATAATTGGTTAATAAGTTTCAGAATTCGCCACACTAGTCTGTTCAAGTACATGCCTAAGTTTCTATGCTTCGCATCATTACGTTCAACCCATAGAAACCAAAAGATAAATAGGGGTATTAATGTGCGAATGTGCCATTTTTTTGTATAATCACCAGAGTACAACCAAGCCCATATAATCTGAGAAACATTTTGAGGGTGAGTAATGTAGATCTGGAAGAATTTTGCAAAAAAATTCCAAACCTGTGTAGCTATAGGACATTCCCACATGACATGTAAAAGAGACTCCTCAGAGTTGCAATATTGACATTTGGAGGCGAGTTGGAATCCTTTAATTTTCAACCTCAAATCAATTGGAATCCAAATCTGTAATAATCTCCATAGGAAAAAAGAAGTAGTAATAGGAATGCATCTATGCCAAATTAAATTAAATATAGAGTTTACTGAATCTCTTTGCTGGATTATCTCCCATGCTGACTTAGTAGTGAAATCACCATCCGAAGTGGGGACCCAATATGCCATATATGTGCTAGATGTATTAAGTGGAATTTTCAGAATTTCAGCAACCATCTCCACTAAGAGCACAGTATTCAACTTATCCACATCCCATTCATTATTGTTAAAGAAATAACAAACTTGTGTCATAGATGATGAAAATGCAGGGAAACAGTTAATCAATGGTTCATCAGCCATCCAACAATCATGCCAAAAGAATAGCTCACCTTTCCCAATCTTCCACCGCATATGTTTGATTTGAGTGTATCTTTCATGGTTGATGAAGATTCCTTTATTACTTTGTTTGATTTGAAGGCCAAGAAAGTACTTCAACTCACCCATCATGCTCATTTCAAATTCACCCTGCATTTCTTGAGCAAAGTTCTTGCATAATACCTCATTAGTTACACTAAATACAATGTCATCCACATAAATTTGAACAACAAATAAATCCTTTATGTATATTTTAATAAACAATGTAGTATCAATGCTACCCCTAACATATCCTTTTTCAATCAAAAATTTTGAAAGCCTCTCATACCAAGCTCTAGTAGCTTGTTTCAATCCATACAAGGTTTGGTGCAGTTTGAAAACATGATCTGGTTTTTCAAAGTCTTTAAATCCTGGTGGTTGTTCAACATACACGTCCTCTTGAATAAATCCTTTAAAAATGCACTCTTTACATCCATTTGGTACAATTTAAAATTCATAAAGCATGCAAAAGCAAGCAACAACCTATAGCTTCAATCCTAGCAACCGGTGAAAAGGTTTCATCATAGTCAATTCCTTCTTCTTGGTTATATCCTTGGGCTACTAACCTAGCTTTTTTTTTAACCACATTTCCTTACTCATCTACCTTATTTCTAAACACCCATTTTGTTCCAACAATAGGGTGGTTTAAAGGCCTAGAGACTAATGACCACACATGGTTTCTTTTGAATTGATCAAGTTCCTCTTGCACGGCCAAAATCCAGTTGTCCTCTTTTTCTACTTCCTCAAATGTTTTAGGCTAAATTTAAGATACGAAAGCTGAAAACTCAGAGGTCTCTCTTGTTGCTCTCCTAGTCTTAACTCCTTGAGAAATGTCACCTATGATTTGTTCTTGTGGGTGGTCTTTTGCATATCTCCAACTCCTTGGAAGATCACTATGCTGAATTTTTGTTCTTTGCAAATTTTCTAGAGGTGGAGTTTCAGTTTCTCTTCTAGGTGAACTTTCTTCATTATTCTTATTGTTCTCTAAGCTCATTTCTTCCATTTGCTTTTCTAGGATCTCTACATCATCATCATCAGCATGAATTTCTTTTTGTAAGGCATTAGACTCATCAACAACTACATGGATTGATTCTTCAACAGTTAAAGTTCTTTTGTTGAAAACTCTATAAGCCTTTGAGTTTAATGCATATCCTAAAAATATTGCCTCATCACTTTTTGCATTAAACTTACCTAAGGACTGTTTTCCATTGTTTAACACAAAACATTTACAACCAAAACTCCTAAGCTGTGAAATATTTGGTTTCCTACCCTTGTAAAGTTCATATATAGTCTTCGATATCATGGCTCTAATTGAGACTCTATTAAGTATATATGCTGCTGTGTTCACTACCTCAGCATAAAAATATCTTGGTAGGTTATTCTCACATAGCATAATTTTAGCCGTTTCTTTTAAGGTTTAGTTTTTTCTTTCTATAACTCCATTTTGCTGGGTGTTCTAGGTGCAGAAAAATTATGATCCAACCCCTTTTCATTGCAAAATTTCTCAAATTTATCACTTTCAAACTCTCCTCCATGATCACTCCTAATACTAACTATGGCTAGTCCTTTTTCATTCTCAACTTTTCTACAATGACTTATAAATGCTGATAAAGCATCATTTTTATGAGCAAGAAAATAAACCCAAGTGTACCTAGAGTAGTCATCAACTATTACAAAGCCATAAGATTTTCCTCCTAGACTAGTTATACTTATTGGACCAAATAGATCAATGTGCAGCAATTCAAGAGGTCTAGTTGTTGACACAATCTTTTTAGTCTTAAAGGATGTTCTAACTTGTTTTCCTAGTTGGCAAGCATCACATATTTTATCATTTTCAAATTTTATATCCGGTAGTCCAACAACTAGATTTTTCTTAATTAATTATGACATAGTATACATGCTCACATGTCCTAATCTTCTATGCCACAGCCAGCTATCATCTTCAACATTTGCCACTAAACACATTTCATAATTCATTTCAAGATCTTCAAGAAATACAACATACATATTCTTTAATTTTCTTCATATAAATGAGACTTTATTTATGCTTATATCTATCACTTCACACTTATTTGAATCAAAGCATACTTTAAATCCTTTATCACACAATTGACTAATGCTTAATAAATTATGTTTCAAGCCTTTAACCAATAACACATGACCGATTTGAGTTTGGGAGTTCTTACCAATCGTTCCTATATCATGAATTTTACCTTTTGAATCATCACCAAAGGATACGGTTCCTCCATTTCTTTTGTCTAGCTTAGCAAATAGCATTTCATCTCTTGTCATGTGCCTTAAGCAGCCACTGTCCATATACCAAGGCTGCTTCTTTTTTAAGTGCAGCTCAACCTACAAGATAGATTTTCAGTTTTTCTTTGTAGGTATCCATACCTTGATGGGTCCTTGATTGTTAGTTGCAATATAGGATCCTTTTGAAACCCATATTTTTCTTATTTTCTTCTTCTATAGCAATCATAAGATAAATGACCAAGTTTATCACACACATAACATCTAGAAGAAAAATAATTAGCATTTTTTTCTTAAATATGTGTTCTTCCTTGATGTTTCTTTTCTCAAATTCTTAAGAGCAGAATTTTCATCTATTGCCTTTTGCAAGGCTTCAATTTTGTTTTTCAATTCTAATTTTAGAGCTTCAAAATCTATTTTTCAATGTTCCAATTCAATTTGCAAAAAATTTCTTTATTCAAAGACAGAGTTGAAATCATGTTTTATCTTTTGCAAATCAATCTCAAGAGATGTAGTTTTTCTTTTCAAGTTTTTATATTTTGAAGCAAGTTTTTCAAACTCATTGTAGAGAGATTCATATTCTTTTTGCAATTCATCAATAGAAATATCACAAGGGGTTGAAGACACCTCGGATTCATCATCATCCCTTGCCATCAAACACAAGTTTGCTCTTTCTTTGGCTTTTTTTTCTTCAATATTTGAGCTTGAAGTATCATTGTTTGACCATGTTGTAGCCACCATTGCCTTCTCGATTTTCTATTTTTCTTCGGCTTTTCTTCCTTTCGCATCTTTGTTTCTCCATATAACTCTTCTAATTTTTGTCAAATTTCATTGGTATTTTTGCACATGGACACTTTATCATGTTCTCTATAATCAAGTGCACAAATGAGAGTGTGCATGGCCTTAAAGTTGATTTATGCTCTCCTCATTTCAGCTTTTGTCCATTTATTTCTATCCTTAGGAGTTTTCTTACCATTGACCGAATTTTTAATCACTGGAATGAAAGGACCAGTAGTAATGACATCCCACATCTCATAGTCATAAGCCCTAACATAAATTGATATCCTAGTGCTCCAATAAGGATAGTTAGAGCCACCAAACAAAGGTGGTCTGTTTGTTGATTGTCCCTCAACAACTATGGATTTTTAGAGAGCCATTTGAATCCTCCCAAAGGGTGTTAGACCTTAAGAACAGGGAACTAGCTCTGATACCACTTGTTGGTCCCAAATAAATATGCTATAGGGGGGTGAATAACACTTTTTGGCTCTTGACAAGATGAGGAACTAATTTAAAAAGTAATGAAAATAAAAACAGAGTAGACAATGCGCAAGAATATAGAGTGGTTCGATCCAAGACCTACATCCACTACCTTGATTATTCAACCAAGGATTTTCCAAACTAATCCACTATGAACCGGTGAAATTCACCAGCTTTCACCAAGCTTTTATAATGGCTTTTACTAGGTTTAGCCAAAACCTTTCACAATAGTTTTTACCAGGATCAACTAAAACCCAAAGTGGTTTTTCAAAGGCTCAACCACAACCTTTCACAATGGTTTTTCACAAGATCAACCAAAACCCAAAGTGGTTTTTCAAAGGCTCAGCCACAACCTACAACAATGGTTTTTCACGGGATCAACCAAAACCCAACAACTAACTTTTCTAAGGCTAAGTTAGAACCTATATACTCAATCAAGCAATCCAAGCTTGATTGAACCCCTTAGAATGACCCTTTCACTCTAAGAACATAAAGAGAAATGAAATAGAAGTGTACCTATGATCACAAAGTTGATCTAAGTGGTACAAGTTGAAGTGAAAAACACAACTACAAAGATGGGCGTTAAGTGTAGTAAAGTGTAGAGAGATTTTTGCTGGTTTTTGAGCTCTTTTTGCTTGGAAGCCTTCTCTTTTTTATTTCTAGCCGTTGGAACCTTCTTTTATACTTAGAGAAACAACTCTGATGGGAGTTAGGTAGTTTTTGACCGTTGGAAATAGTTTGGTAGCTAATTTGGCCGTTAATCTATCTTTTAGTGCATACTTCAAAATTTCTGGCAGAATGCTCTTAGTTGACTAACCGATATCTTAGTTGACTAAGTCATCTCTATCTTCTTTTCCAGTTTCTGGTAGTTCTGGCAGTGTGCACTTAGTTGACTAACTCATTCCTTAGTCGACTAAGTTGGTTCTGTTTCTCAACACTCTTCAGCCCGCCAACTTTTGATTTAAATCTTAGCTGACTAACTCTTCATTAACCGACTAAAGGGCTTCTGTTTTGTTGATTAATTGTGACTTCCTTATTCCTATGCTCTTTGATATGTGCATTTGAATGATTGATTATTTATTTGCATACAATTTTTGTCCTGCACACTTAATTAGAAATATTAGACACAAATGAAATGGGAATGTTTTATTATCATCAAAAACTAATGGAGCTAACAAAAGGGAGTTTAGTGTAGACTAAAATTGGGATAACATATGATTGTCAGTTAAAATTCTACTACGCACGTATACATATCAAATGGATAGTATATAAACAAGCAGAGTATCAATCCCATAGAGAATTGATCTAAAATTTTATCCAGTACTAAAATTAGAACAATTTAATCTTATCCAAACAATAAATATCAAATAACTAAATTAACTAAATAAAAATACTTAACCAAAATTCAAACTACGAAAAATCAAAATAATAATAACTTGAGTAAGTATCAAATCAAACAAGCCTAGGATTACAATATCCCTCACACTTCATCTAAATCTTACCTCTCTCCTTAACTTATTTCAATGGGTATAATTGCTAACCTAGAATCCTAAATTATTTATAAGAGTCTCCCGACTCATCTTACAAAAATATCTATTTTAACCAAACACTATATCCCTATGTGAATTGAAATTAAAATAGATTCATTAAGTTCAGGTTCTAATCTAGCTACATATGGCCTATAGGTATATCTTTATCCTATACGTAAATCAATTAATATGATCATATGCTACCCCAATTTTAGTCTACACTGAACTCCTTTTCCCAAGTTTGTTTAGGTTCTTAAATCAATTTAATTGGTGGTCAAGCAATTAAAAGCATTAAGAACAAATTGGAATAAACAATTCAATTCCCATTGAAGATAAGTTAAAAAAATTAAAAATTTAGATTACATGTGAGTTCAATTGCAATCCTAGAAAAAGAAAATTAGATACTCATGATTGTAAAGACAAATAACATTATAATAATTTCAACCAATGAGAGGAATAAGAAAAATAAAAGCCAAGGAAGAAAACAAAACAAATATTTGCCACCTTGCTCTCCAAGTTTCAGCCTCAACTTCTAGCTTCTTGAGTCTCCCAAAAGTTGTCTGCCATAATGTTCTTACAAATATTCTATTTATACTAATAAAGTTAACCTATAGTTCCCTAAGTTAACCTAAGATTTAATTGGGCTTAACAGTGTAATGAGAGGCCCAAAAAATCAATTATCAATCTTTAAAAATTTCCATTCCCCGATATAGTACATCAAGCCATTTTCTAACATGATTTTCTCTATCTTCAATGTAGAACTAGTAAAGTGATCTTCATGAAAATTGTAGCTCTGTCTCTTAGCTTTCCAATGGTCCAAGAATTGCATCATTTGGAGTCTTTTAGCGCAAGTTATGACCCAAACACTAAAGCATATGCAAATAGACTTTCCAGTCTTTCAACACCTTACTTTCCAAAATTAAACCCAATTCCTTTAGCTCCTATGAAAAATATAAAAACTAATAAATAACAATCAAATTAAAAGAAATAACATAAAATTAAAATAACTCACTTAAAAATAAACTAATTATAAAAACAACTAAAAATAATTAAATTATAATTGAAAATTGAAGACTTAACTAATATTTAATAACAAAATTGGACTAAAATAATTCTATAAAATAGAATTATCAATGATCATATTAATTGATTTGCGTATAGGATAGGGATATACCAATAAGTCATATGCAGCCAGATTAGAGCCTAAACTTAATGAGTTTGTTTTAATTTCAATTCACATTGGCATATAGTGTTTTGATTAAAATAGATATTTTTATAACACGAGTCGGGAGATCTTTATAAATAATTGAGGACTCTAGGTTAGCAATTCAACCCATTGAAATAAGGTAAGGAAGAGAGTTAAGATTTAGATGAAGTGTGAGAGATATTGTAATCCTAGGCTTGCTTGATTTGATTTTTACCCAAGTTATTATTACTTTGATTTTTCTTTTTAGTTGAAATTTTAGTTAATTAGTTTTAGTTAATTAATTTAGTTATTTGAATTTGATTGTTTGGATAAGATTAAATTGTTCTAATTTTAATACTTAGTAAAATTTTAGATCAATTCTCTATAAGATCAATAATTTACTTACCATTATATTATCTTTTCGATATGTATACTTACTTAAATAGAAATTTAACTGACAAGTTTTTGGATTCCGTTGCAGGGACATGAACCTGGGTCTTTCGATTGAGAGTCGAATATCCTGACCAACTAGGGCCATACCCCGAATTTAAGTCATGACAAATTGAATCAGAGCCTTAGGTTTAAGTGAGTCTTTGTTATCGGTTTAATACACACAAATGCATGTGGCTGTATAAGTAATATAAAGTAAGTCGAGTATCATTTACCATAGAGATTTATACCTATTCTTACTAAGTACTAAATTTATGACAAAATCTATCTTCTCCAAGCACTCAATTTTTAATGATTGACTAAACTAAAAAA
The DNA here is from genome assembly GCF_053813885.1 of Theobroma cacao. Lineage (NCBI taxonomy): Eukaryota > Viridiplantae > Streptophyta > Magnoliopsida > Malvales > Malvaceae > Theobroma > Theobroma cacao. The sequence continues at coordinate 15,255,469 of NC_142640.1, forward strand.
TAATTATTAAACTAAGTAATTAAGGAAGACTAAAATTTCACTTAGAAAAAAAAATATTAATTCAAAACCTAGGATTATGGAGTCTTTCAAAATTTCATCTGAATTTAATCATTCTCCTTAACTTAGATTAATGGGATACACAACTAACCTAGAATCCATATTATAAACAAGTCTTTGTTGAGATCGTGCACACATACCTTTTCAAAACTAATTCCATATCTCTATGTAAATTAATTAGAAAAGGTTCATTACATTTGTGTTTAAATTTGCCTACCTAAGGTATTTAGGTATATATCTATCCTAAATATGAAACTATCACCTAACTTTAAAGTGAATCGAACATAGGCTATTCAAAACTATGGTTTATTCTAAACTCCCTCTGTCGAACTGCATTTAGAGACCCAAGACATTTCAATTGGTGATCAAGCAGTAAAAAGCAATAAGTATAGAATTGAACAAGCCATTGATCATCCATTAATACTAAGCAAAGAGAAATCATATCTTCAAACTACATAATGAAATAACCCATAATCCTAGAAAACAGATTTAGTTCATCATTGTTTTTATAGCAGACATAATTAATTCAATAGAAATGATGATTTCTATAGTAAAAGAACAAGAAAGAAATGAAGAGTAAAAAAATGTCAAAGCCTTTTTTTTATTCTCGATCTTTGGTTGCCTTTGATTTCTTTTCATTTCTTTCATTGGAGAACCTTTTTCTTTTTTCTCAAAAACTATTGTTTATTCACTGCTTTAGCCTATGAACCTCGACCTTTATAGATGCGTAACTAGAGGTAGAACTTATGTTAAAGGTTTAATTTGAGCTAATGATGCTAGTTATATGTTACTTATAATTATTTTATGTCATTATAAGAGTAGGATTAAAAAATGATTTCAATTGGTGAAGAAAGGTGCATAGTGGGCTGGTGCTCTATTTGCACATGTTTTGGTTTTTTAAGCATATCTCCCACTACAGAAGTCTAAATGACATGATATTAGACCATTAGAAAGCTAAGAGGCATGGATACAACTTTGATGTTTACCACTTTGCCCAGTTCTGACAGGAAGATGGTCAAAATCTTCAATGAAGTGGAAGTATTGTGCCAGGAGAATAGATTCAGACAAAACGTTTGAGCCGCACGACGTTGGAAATTGAGAGCCGCGACCCTCACCGTAATTTCCACAAATAATAAGTTTAGGGGATTTTTGAAGCTAGGACTCTTAGGGGCTACTTAAGGGACCTCTTTCAGAGGATTTTGGACCTTTTCCAATGTCAAAAGAGTAAAAGATTGCATATGAAAAGAAGGAAGACAAGTGGCCTTGTTAAGGGCATTATTGTAATTGCATGAAGATTTAGATAAGCTTTAACTATAAAAATCCCATTTTTCCAGCAGCTTCTTTAAATTTCCAACACTTTTTCTTCTTCTTCTTATTTTTCTTCTTCCTTTCTCAGGTTTTCTCACCTTCCATGGAAGCTTGCTTTGAAACTTCCATAGATTTTCTCGAGTTAACCCTGATTTTCATGTTTTTGAGCACCCTTTCACAAAGTTCTTTGTGCTCTTTTAATTTTTCACCATAAAACCCTCAAAAGCCTTTTCCTAATACTTTCTCTCACTAGTTGGACATTCTAGAGAAAGAAAAGGAGATTTTTCACAAAAATTGAAAGCTTTTGAAAGGGAATTCAATTACCAAGCTAGCAAGGTGAGTATTGAAATTGAGTTGATATTTTTAGTTGTTGAGGATGGCTAGTGGTTAGATTTGTGAGTGTTTTGTAGTTAAGGATTTTATGAGACCTTAACCTTTAAACACTCGTAGTTAGTAATATACGCGATATCCCTAATTAGGGGTAATTTCGTCATTTCTTTAGTAAGCCCATAACAGTAAGATTTTTTAAACAATATTTGGCTTAAGTAGGCCTAAGGCATAAATGGATGGTGAAATTAGGGGTAAAATGGAAAGAAAACCAATATTTTGACGATTTTCACGGTAGGGGCAAAATGGTCATTTTTCACCTTGGGTTAAAATTTTAAGTTTTCATGAACCCGAGTATGTCTAGACCATTATGGACTTTGTCCCAGTGTCAAAGAAGTAAAAAGATTGTACAAAGGGTTGCATGAGAACAAGCTAACTAGTCAAGGGTATTTTCGTAATTTTAAAGGAATGGATAAGTTTGGCCTATAAATATCCTTCTTCCAGCAACTTCTTCTCCCATTTTCCAGTAGCTTGTCTTCTTCTTCCTTCTTCCCTCTCACATTTCTCTCAAACCTCCATAGAAGCTTGATATGGAGCTTGCATGATTTTCTCTCTCTAGCTCTAGTTTTCATACCTTTGAGCCCTCATGACTAGAACCCTTGTATTCTTCCACTCTCTCTCCTTAAAACCCTTGAAAAATCTTATTTCTATACTTTCTCTCACTAGTTGGGCATTTTAGAGAGAGAAAGAGAGATTACCCCAGTGATTTGGAAGCAATTGGAAGAGAATTTGACTACAAATGAGCCCTAGGGTAAGTGATGAACTAAGCTTGATTTTTAGCTATGAATAACGGCTAGTAATTGGGATTATGAGTTGTTTTATTGTTGAGTATGTTCATTACTTTTTAGTGATTAAGATAGTGAACATTGATAGCCATTTAATGTGGCAATTGAAAGCTAACTAAGAGATAGCTTTTAGGGTTAATAGTGTGTGAATTGACTTATTGCTTATGCTAATGTGATCCTAGGTTCTAATGAAGTCCCATCCTTCCAATTGGATCATTAGGGGAATTAGAGTCAACTAAAGGCTCAACAATAAATCGATGAGTGGACTGCCTATCAAAACTATTTTGGGAATGTAACTGTTTTATACGAAGTGTTTGAATGATTTTATAAACTTTTCTTAAAAATGAGTGCCTTGGGAACAAGCTCTTGAGAAATGGTTTATGTTATGACATGTGACTATTATTGATTCATGCACTACCACATTGTGTTGATATATATGTATGAATTGTTGTGTAATTATATTGACTCGGCTATGTGCAAGCAGGGAGTGCGCATAAACCGAGGATGACCCGGTTATGTGCGAGTAGGGAGTGTGCATAACCTGGTGATGACCTAGCCATGTGCGAGTAGGGAGTGCGCATGAGCTGGTGATGATGATGATGGGATGGTGTGCATGATGATGATGGGTATATGTATACATATATACATATGTAAATCTGTGTGTTATAGGAAAATTAATGAGTAATGGTATATGGTTGTAATGCATGTGAAACTTGACATGTTAAACCTTGGGAAATTGTTATGTGTTTTATGCTGGTTTGGACATTTCAGCAAGGTGGTTTGTCCTTGGGAAGAAGGGAAAATTTTGCATTGGTGCCCTGTTTCTCGCTGCAGCGAAAATCATTCTTGCTGTAGTGAGAAACTCTCGAGTTTGAGAGTCTTCACCAGAACTGGTTCTTGCTGCAGCGAGAATGATTTTCGCTGCATCGAGATAGTCACTGTAGCTTCTCACTGCAGCGAGAACCTCTCTATTTCATTAACTGAATTTCACTGCAGCGAGAAACATTCTGTTTCTGGGTTACAATTTCACTACAGCGAGATTAAATCTCGCTGCAGCAAAAAACTTTCTGTTTTATCTCCTATCTTGTCCAATTGCTGCCCTATTTTTAACTTCTTTGCTACCATATCTGAGTATGGACTTCCAACATTAAGGACTAAATGAGTTAAGTTTAAAATGAGGAGGTTTAGTGAGAAACCCTCGGCTAGTTGAGAAACCCTCGTTCGGCTAATAACTTAATCCCAACGTCGCTGCAACGAAAATTCATTCTCGCTGCCTTTCCGCTACAACGAAGATTCGTTTTCGTATTTGACTTGCTTAAGTAATGTTGAAGCTTTCATTCTTCAAATGGTTTGTTATGTATGGGTTCATGATTTTCAAATGATTAATCATTTAAGGGCTTGATGAGGGGTTTTTAATATGAATGGAACTAAATTGCATTGTTTTGAAACAAGTGCATCGTGATTTTTAAATTCTCCCTTGTTGTTGCTTGTTCCCTTCCTTGTTCACTCACTAAGTTTATACTCACCGTTTTCAACTTCATGTTTTTAGATCACGAGGCAGCCGGTAACTAGGACGAGATGTCCTTGTAGACTTGTATCCATCTTTTGGTAGGTGTCTCGACATTCAGTAGCTGTACATTCGTTCGAGTCCCTCCGTTGGAAGTCGAGTATTATTTTGTTTTGTATAGACAAACCTAATGTAAATTGTTAAGATACATGTTGCAGACAATGTATATACACTTGTTTTGTATGCCAATATGAGATGGCAATGTGTAGTATTATTTTGAATTCTAAGTTATGAAATGTGACTTAGCAGTTATGATAGAATGATGAACACGTTAGATTAATAGGCTTGCTTGGGCTTAGTGGACTACATCCATTGGGCCCATGCGCTGGTCATGGCCCGAAATTTGGGTCGTGACAGATTTATTCGTTTTAGTATGATTAGAGTAGTGAAAATAGATAGCCACTTAATGGTAGTTGGAAACTAGTTAGGAATAATTAGCATAACATCATTTAGGAGATAGCTTCTAGAACCATATTTATGTGAATTGAGTTAATTGTGATGCTATTATGATGATAGGTTCCAACGAAGCTCCACTGTCCCATTTGGACCATTAGAGGAAGTGGAATTGAGTAAGGATTTAACAAATACTGGTGAGTGAACTTGCATTTTAAAATATTTTGGGAAAATGTTTACATGTTTCAAAGAATCATTTGAGAATCTTATCGGTTTTTGCTTTAAGATTGCATGGGAACAAGCCCTTGATAAAATGTTTGATGTTGTGAAATGTGAAATGTGAAATGTGTAAAAGGATGAATCCACATGCTTTTGTATGATGTTTATATATATATATATATATATATATATATATATATATATATATGTATACTATGTCATAAATGGTACCATTGTGTGACAAAAGCAACCATGCATGTGCGGGGTGAGTGTGCACTTGCCGGTGATGATGGTGGTGAGGGAAATGGATGGTGATACTGTCTGGCTATGTGCACGATATGGTGGGATGCACATGAGCTAGGTGAGATGCACATGATGAATCTTAAAAATTTGTTATTTATTTGCAAATTGATTTTATTGCAACGAGAAACACTTTGTTTATTCTGCTTGTGAGACCTTGACCTTTATAGACTCTTAGATAGAAGTAAACGCGATATCCCCAATCAGGGGTAATTTCATCATTTCCTTAGTAAGGCCCTAAAAGTAAGATTTTAAACAATATTATGGCCTAAGGCATAAATGGATGATTAAATGAGGGTAAAATGACGAAGGAAATAAAAAAGATGATGATTTTCGCGGTAAAGGCAAAATGGTCATTTTTCATCTCGGGTTAAAATTTTTAAGTTTTCATGAACCCGAGCATTTCTAGACCATTATGGACCTTGTCCCAATGTCAAAAGAGTAAAAATATTGCATAAAGGATTGGAGGAGAACAAGTTAACTTGTGAGGGCATTTTGGTAATTTAAGTGGAGTGGATAAGCTTGGGCTATAACTATCTCTTTCATCCAGCAGCTTCTTCTCCCATTTTCTAGCAGCTTCTTCTTCTTCTTCCTTTTTCTCTTTCACGTTACTTTCATCCTCCATGGAAGCTTGATATGAACTTCCATAACTTCCCTCAAAATAGCTCCATTTTTCATGCTTTTGGTGCACCCTTTCATAAACACTTGTGCTCTTCCACTCTCTCACTTTAAAACCCTTGAAAAATCCTACTTCCATACTTTCTCTCACTAGTTAGGTGTTTAGAGAGAGAAAGAGATAGCTTTTATATTAGCTTGGAAAACTATTGGAAAGAATTTCAAAATTTCAAGGCTATCAAGGTGAGTAGTAAATTAAAGTTGATTTTAAATGTTGAGGGTGGCTAATGATTAGGCTTGTGAATGTTTTATAGTAGGATGTTTATTCATTTTAGAGTGGTTAAGGTAGTGAATATAGATAGCCATTTAAATGGCAATTAGAAGCTAGCCAAGAAATAGCTTTTAGAATCTATAAGTATGTGAATTGACATAATGGTGATGTTAATGTGATGGTAGATTCCAACGAAGCCCCATCATCCCATTTGGACAATTAAGGAAGTTAGAGTCGACTAAAGGTTCAACAAAATACTGATGAGTGAACTGCATTTCAAAAGTTGTTTTGGGAATATGAATGTAGCTGCACAAACAATTGAATGATTTATCTAATTTTTTTTTAAAACGAGTGCCTTGGGAACAAGCCTTTGATAATTGACTTTATGTTGTGACATGTGGTTGTTATGGATTCATGCACTACTACATTATGTTGGTATATATATATATATATATATAGATATATATGTTGTGCATGATAATTGATATTGTGTGATGATTATAACCGTGTGTGTGCACGATGTGGGGGGATGCACATGTCGGTGATGGCGTGGTGAGGGAGGTGGATGATGATAGTGCCCGTGTGCACGATGTGGGGGGATGTACACGATGGCACTGACTGTAACGACCCAAATCCTGACCCATGACCAACGCATAGGCCTAATGGGCGTAGTCCACTAAGCCCAAACAAACTTATTAATATAACCTTTTCACCATTCCATTAAAAGTTGCTAAGTCACATTTTATAACTTTGAATCAAAATAATATTAAACATTGCCATCTCATAGTGGCATACCAATCAAGTTTACATTATCTACAACATGTATCTTAATAATTTACATCAAGTTTGTCTATACATCTCAAAAAGAAGACTCGATTTCTAGCGGAAAGACCCGAGTGATGTATGGCTACTGAATGCCGAGATACCTACCAAGGAAATAAATCTACAAGGGCACCTTGACCTAATTATCGGCTACCTCTTGATCTGAAAACATGAAGTTGAAAACGGTGAGTATAAACCTAGTGACTGAACAAGAAAAGGAATAAGCATACCATAAGGAATGTTTAACGAAATCATGATGCATTCATTTTTCAAAACAATACAATTTATTTTAGTTCTTATTAAACCCCTCATGTAAACCCCACATGAGAAAAAAATCACTTATTTAAAAGAGTCCATGCTCAACAAAGGATTTGGAGAGTGAAAACTTTAATAGCATTCATGTGAATCAAGTCAAATAAACGACGGGTCCTCGCTGCAGCAACACTGGACTTAAATTATCATCTAGCCGAGGGTTTCTTAACTGGCCGAGGGTTTCTCACCAAACCTCCTCATTTTAAACTTAATTCATTTATTCCTAAATGTTGGAAGTCCATGCTCAATTATGGTACCAAAGAAATGGAAAATAGGGCAGCAACCAAACCAAATGAGGAGCAAAACATAAAGTTTTTCGTTGCAGCGAGAATGAATCTCGTTGTAGTGAAACTTCTGGTCTCAAACAAAAAGTTTCTCGCTGCAACAAGAAGCTACAGTAACATTCTCGTTGCAGTGAGAATGCATTTTCACTTCAGTGAGATTTCGGCCAGCATCACCCCTCCAAACCTGAGAGTTTTTCACTACAGCGAGAAACAGAGCACAAGCAAAAATTCCCCCATTCCCTCAAGCGAGGGCCACCCTGTTCACATGACCAACACAACATGAAACTCATATAATTTCCCAAAGTTTAACATGTCAAATGTCACATGTATTTCCAACCATTTACATATTCATGAACTTTTTATAACACACATATCTATACATGTATATATATATATATATATATATATATTCACCATCAAACACACTCTCCCATCATCATCAGCTCATGTGCACTCCCCACTAGCACATGGCTGGGACATCATTGGCTTATGTGCACTCCCATTCACACATAGCCGGGTCATCATCGGCTTATATACACTCTTACTCGCAAATAGCTAGGTCCACATCAACATACAAAGAAGCACCCAATGCATATCATGCATATTATCATATTGTGATAACACATAAACCATTGTATAGCACATTTTCACAATATAAAATCACTTCACCAAAGGCTTGTTCCCAAGGTACAGTTTCAAAGAAAAATGGTTAAAATCTTTCAAATGTTTGTACAATTGCATTCACATTCCCAAAATAAATTTTGAAATGCAAGTCCACGCACTGGTATTGTTAAGCCTTTAACCGACTCTAACTTCACTAATGGTCCAATTGGGACGGTGTGGCTTCTTTGGAACTTATCATCACATTAACATCACCATTAATTCAAGCCACATACTTACAAATTCTAAAAGCTATCTCTTAGCTAGCTTTCAATTTCCATTTAAATGGCTATCCATTTTCACTATCCTATCACTTTAAAGTGAATTAGCAATCTTAACTACAAAGTATTCACAAATTCAAATCTCTAATCATTCTCAACACTAAAATTTCAACTCTAATTTACTACTGACCTTAATAGCTTTGAAACTTTGAAATTCTTTCCAACAATTCTCCAAACTATTATAAAGTTCTTTTTTCTCTCTCTAAAACACCTAACTAGTGAGAGAGTGTATGGAAACAAGATTTTTTTCAAAGGTTTTAAAGTGAGAGAATGGAAAAGCACAAGGGTTTATGGAAATGGTGCACCAAAAGCATGAAATTTGGAGCTAGAGAGAGAAAGTTATGAAAATTTCATATCAAGCTTCCATGGAGGATGGAAGCAACGTGAGACGGAAGAAGAAGAAGAACAAAAGCTATTGGAGAATGTAGAAGCTACTGGAAGGAAGAGATATTTATAGCCCATGCTTATCCACTCCACTTAAATTACCAAAATGCCCCTCCACAAATTAGCTTATTCTCCTCCAATCTTTTATGCAATCTTTTTACTCCTTTGACATTGGGACAAGGTCCATAATGGTCTAGAAATGCTCGGGTTCATGAAAACTTAAAAATTCTTACTCGAGGTGAAAAATGACCATTTTACCCCTATAGTGAAAATCATCAAAATTTTTGTTTCCTTGTCATTTTACCCATATTTTCATCATTCATTTATGCCTTAGGCCTACTTAGGCCATAATATTGTTTAAAATCTTACTTTTATGGGCTCACTAAAAAAATGACGAAATTACCCCTGATAAGGGATATCACATATATTACTAACTATGGGTCTATAAAGGTCAAGGTCTCACACTGACTGTGCACGATGTGGGGGGATGGACACGATGACTCTAGCTATGTGCACAATGTGGGGGGATGCACATGAGCTGGGTGTGATGATGGTGATATTGGTGTTTGTCTATGTATTTATGTATATCTATGTTTATGAAATAAAAGCTCATGAATATGGTATATGGTTGTAATGCATATGAAAATTTGATATGTTGAACTTTAGGAATTTATATGTGTTTCATGTTGCTTTTGTCATTTTAGCAGGATGGCCTTCATTAAGGGACTGAAAATTTTTTCTTGGTGCTCTGTTTCTCGTTGCAACGACAAACTCTTGGGTTTGGAAGGGTAATGCTTGTTAGAATCTCGCTCGCGAGAAAGTTACTATAGCATTTCGTTACAACGAGAATGATTCTCGCTACAGCAAAAACTTTCTGTTTTATGGCTGAAATTTAGCTACAGCGAAAAACTTTTTGTTTTGTTCCTTGTTTTGCTCGGTTGCTGACTATTTTCCACTCCTTTGGTACCATAGTTGAGTATGGACTTCTAACATTAAGGAATCAATTAGTTAAGTTTGAAATGAGGAGGTTTGGTGAGAAACCCTTGGCCAGTTGAAAAACCCTCGTATGGAGAGAATGCCTTTCCGCTGCAGCGAGGACCCGTCGCTTATTGACTTGATTCGCACGAATGTTATTAAAGTTTTCACTCTTCAAATTCTTTGTTGAGTATGGAACCCTTTCATAAACTAATTTACTTATGTGGGGTTTACATAAGGGGTTTTAATAAAAACTAAAACAAATTGCATTGTTTTGAAAAAAAATGAATGCATCATGATTTCGTTAAACATTCCTTATTGTTTGCTTGTTCCCTTCTTGTTCACTCATTGGGTTTATACTCATCGTTTTCAACTTCATGTTTTCAAATCAAGAGGCAATCGGTGACTAGGTTGAGGTGTCCTCGTAGACTTGTATCTATCTTTTGGTAGGTATTCATGGCACTAAGTAGCTGCACCTTCGCTATAGTTGCTCCGCTGAAAGTCTATAGTCCTTTTTGTTGAACACACGTGCCCTGATGTAAATTGTTAAGACGTGTATATGTCTTAAGCAATAGATGTTTATATTGTTTAATGTTGCCACTATGTAATGGCACGGATGACATTATTTTGAATCATATAAAAGGGAATATATGGTATCTATAGAAAAGTTTTGACATACTCGTTAGTAAGAATTACGAAATACAATGGCAAAGATGAATGATGAAATCAATGAATGGGGTCACATAGATAGGCTCGCTTGGGCTTAGTGGGCTATGTCCATTGGGCCCATGCATCGGTCATGGCCCGAAAATTAGGTCGTGACACTACCTTACTTGGATAATTGTTGGAAATTTCCCTTCTTTCCAATTTCATGCTAAATACGGTTCCTTCATCATTAAATGATTTAACAGCCAAGGGTTTAAATGGAGGGATTTTAATAACAACTTGAACTAAGTTACATTGTTTTCGAATAAGTGCATCATGATTATCAACTTTCCTTGTTGTTGCTTGTTGCCTTCTTATGTTCACTCATTGAGTTTGTACTCACTGTTTTCAGATCAGGAGGCAGTTGGAACCTAGGTCGAGGTGTCCACATAGTTTCGTCTTTGTTGGTAGGTATGTTGGCATTCAGTAGCCATCCCTTTACCTTGGTCATTCTACTGGAAGTCAAGAATCATTTGTTTGTGAATACATTCATGTGATGTAAAGTATTAAGATATGTGTCTTAAACAATGTACGTATACTGTGACAAGTAATGCCACCACTAGTTGGCAATGGTTAACATTATTTGGGTAACGTGAAATGCAATTTTTGATTGCTACAGCATATTAATCAGGTCCTTATAGATTGGAAGTATGAAAGGTCACTTTAAGAATAATTGATGGAATAATGAGCAGGATTACGTAAATAGGCTTGCTTGGGCTTAGTGGACTACGTCCATTGAGTCCAGGCGCTGGTCACGTCTTGAAAATAGGGTCGTGACATAGCCTTCTCTTTGAATTGTTGAAAATAACCTATTTGTAACCTCCAAAAAACCCTAAAAACTCATTTTCTGATTGATTGCATGTTAATAATCCACGTCAAAGTGGCGCGACCTTGCTCCATGGACGTTGTGATGCTGTTAACTTGCATTTTTTTTCTTGTTTTTCAACCAACGCCATAATGCCCTCATTGGGTGTTGCGGTGTTGGCCTATTAAGTTTTTGTATGGAAGCCATGATGCTCCCTTGGGCATTGTGGCCTTGAGCTTTGTAAGGCTGCAATGCTATTCCTTAGGCTGCCTTGGTTCAGAATTGCTGTAACGCCTCAACTTCTAATGCGATTTTCTCCTACTTCAAGGCTACGTTAGGCGAAATGGTAAACATGAAAGTTGTTGGTTTTGCCTTTAATCTTTTCTATGATCCATGAATCTTATTGATTGGATTTCTGTAGCTTGAGTTATGTCTGAATTATCACAACATATATCAGTGAAAGCTGCACTTAGTCTCTATTGCATAGATCATCATTATTGAACTTTATGCATTTCAAAACCTACAATCACAAGAACTAAATTAGCATCAGCTTAAAACAGGGCTTTCAACATTAAAATAAACTATAATTTCTTGAATTAACCTATGTTAACATGGTTTAACTAATCAACCAAAAACATAAAAACTAAGTAAAAATTAATTAAAACATAAGGACTTAGCTACATTAACATCCCAAAATATGGCTAAATAAACTCTATATTATAGAGTTATCAATCCTAAGGGTTTTTATTTGAGTTAGTGGAGTAGATTGTTGTTTATGTTGTGTCTTGGTTTCAGGATGTGATTGCAGCACAGACCACAAACAAGGTACCACATGGACTTTTTTGTTTGTCTAGTACCTACGTTGTATACTTGTACTATGTTTAGTGTTTGCTCTTTTCTAGGTCAGGATGCCACCTCAGACATAAGTTACAACTATGGGCATGGTAAAGTAAGATGCTCCTAATGATTCTACTACTAGACCACAGTCTTCCACTATTAGGGGACATGGTAGACAGGGTAAGAACGCTAGGTTTGCTAGCGATGAGCCATAAGTTGCTGCTAGTATTGAGAAACCAACAATAAAAAAGCCAATAGATGCTCAATCTTAGGAGGTTAGAGAGGAGACACCCACTAAGGAGTCGACTTTGGTAGTGCATTAGCTAATTGACAAGGGGTTAATAGGGTGATAGAGGTGATTACCACCTTCATAGACTACCTTCAATGTCACATAGAAGGACAATAGTTAGTGCATACTATGCATAGTTTGTAAGGTCAGGATGACCAATATTAGTCCGAGTCCACTTAAGGTGAAAACACCTTAAGTTTGAAGTTTCACTATTGGATTTTCTCAAGATGAAAACACCTTTATTCTTTAGTTCAGATGCGATTGAGAATCCTCAAATCTTCTTAGATGAGATGGAGATTATCTACACTACTTTAGGATGCTTTAGTGTTTGATTAGTTGAGTTGGCTAGCTTTAAGCTTAAGGATGTGGCTTACTTGTGGTATTAGTTTTTGTGTAGAGGTAGGTCGATTGGTGCCTACCTATTCACATGAAAGGAGTTCTACATTGATTTTTTGAGTCGATTTCTACCAGATAAAGACTGAACCATTAGGGCACGAGAGTTTAAGACACTAGTATAAATGCCTAATATGACGATGTCAGAGTATGACATCTAGTTCATGCAGTTGTCACGATATGCACCATACCTTGTCTCTATTAAGGATATAAGGATTAGATGCTTTTGTGGATAGATTGGTTGAGCCCTTGTTTAAGGTTGTTGTATCTTAAAGTTTTGGCATTTATGCTTCTACAGTTGACTGTGCTTAGAGGATTGAGACTAGGATTGCAGCAAGTCAGGTAACTGGAGATAAGTCCAAAAGGGTAAAGTTTGGGGGCCATTAGGGCTAATGAGGTGCCAATGGAAAGCTTTTTAGTCTGATGGTTCCCATCAGGGGAACGGTTTAGCCAGTTTTGGATCTCGACATGGTAGTAGAACACACTCTGCATCTAGACAACAAACCTTAGGTTTTAATACTCAGTTAGGTTTTAATACTTAGTCAATTTCACTTTGCTATCATTGTGGACAACCAAGGCATATGAAAAGGGACTATCTTATGGCACCACAATCACAAGAGAGTTCATGCCCCACATCTTAGACTACTTTACCACCACCACATACTACAGCTTAGCCTAATTGAGTAGTCCCTAGAATAAGGGGTAGGGGTGCATGTAGTTCTTCTCAGGGTAAAGCCGAAAAGTTTGTGCATCAGGGAAGAGCTAGTAAGAGACAAACTAAGGTCTATGCTTTGACATCATAGGACGTAGAGATGTCCAATGCCATAGTTTTAAGTATCTTTCTTATTTGTGGTTTTAAAGCACATGTTTTATATGATTTGGGATCTATTCATTTTTTTATGTCTCCACGTTTTGCCTTAAAATAGATGTTGAATGTACCTTGATGGAGTATGGTTGGTAGTGACTGCACCACTTAAGGATGTGTTTATTTCACAATTTAAGTACAAGTCTTGTGTGATCCAGGTGAGGAACAATGACACATGAGCCACTCTAATCTTGCTTAACATACTAGACTTTGATGTGATAATGGGTATAGATTGCTTATCGTTAAATTACGCTAATGTGGATTGCCACCACAAGTTGGTGAGGTTTGATTACCAATGAGAGCCTTCCTTTAGTATTTAGAGTGATCGTAGTAATGCTCCAACTAATGTAGTTTCTACCATGACGACTAGAAGGTTGTTGAGGCACATGTGCCAAGGATATTTGGTGATCATTAGAGACACTTAGGTGAATGCTGGTAGTATGACCGAGATGCCCATTGTTAGGGAGTTTTTAGATATATTTATGAAGGAATTACTTGGTTTGCCACCAAATAGAGAGGTTGAGTTTACATGATTTGTGAAGGATACTCGACAAATATCTATTCCACTTTACTATATGGCACCTGTAAAGCTTAGAGAGCTCAAGGATTAGTTGGAGGATTTATTGGACAACGGATTTATAACCCTGGTGTGTCACCATGGGGTGCACCGATTATGTTTGTAAGGAAAAAAGATGGATCACTTAGGTTATGTATTGATCACTAACAACTTAATAAGGTAATAATAAAGAATAAGTATCCACTTCCTTGTATTGATGATTCATTTGATTTGTTACAAGGAGCATAATATTTCTTTAAGATTAATCTTCACTCTTGTTACCATTAACTTAGGATTCGATAGGAGGATGTGCCTAAGACTGTATTCTGTACCAGGTATGGACACTATGAGTTCTTGGTTGTGTCTTTTGGTTTTACAAATGCCTCAGCAGCTTTTATGGACATGATGAACTAGGTTTTCAAACCATACTTGGACAGTTTTGTGGCGGTATTCATTGATGATAGTTTAGTGTACTCAAGGCGTAAGGAGGAACACGAAAAACATCTTAGAATTGTGCTTCAGGTGTTAATAAATCACTAATTGGATGCTAAGTTCTCCAAGTGTGAGTTTCTTAGGTCATGTGATTTCTAAGGGAAAAGTTATGGTTGACCCAAAAAAAATAAAGGCCATGCAGAAATGGCCAGGGCCAACTTTGGTAACGAAGATTTGTAGTTTCTTAGGTTTGGCCAGATACCATAGAGGGTTTGTCAAGGATTTCTCTAGACTCGTAGCACCTATGATCAAGTTAATGCAAAAGGATGTTAAGTTCCAATGGAATGAGGCTTGCGACAAGAACTTTGGAAAGCTTAAGGGTTGTCTTACTTTAGTTCCCGTACTTAGCCTACCGTAAAGTGTAGGTGGATATACAGTTTATTGTGATGCCTCACGTGTTGGTTTAGGTTACATGATTTGGAGATGGTAAGGTCACAACTTATGCCTCTAGACAGTTAAAAAGACATGAGCAAAATTATCCCACCTATGATATGGAGATGGTAGCCATTGTCTTTGCTCTCAAGATTTGGAGACATTGCCTTTAAGAGGACACACGTGAGATCTATATCGATCATAAGAGTTTCAAGTATATTTTTGATCAACGGGATCTTACTCCTAGGCAACGTTAATGGATGGAGTTGCTTAAGGACTATGATTATGCTATCTTGAGCAAGGTTAATGAGGTAGTCGATGCTTTGAGTCAGAAGTTTATAGGGAGTTTGGCTCATATCACCGTGGATAGGAGACCTTTAAAGAAAGACATCCATAGATTGAGAGACAAAGGATTGCATTTTGAGGTCGATGAAACTGACGCTATGTTAGCACATTTTTGAGTTAGGCCTATACTACTTGATCATATTAAGAAAGCCCAAAATAAGGAAGAATGGGTGACCAAGGCTTTAGATGATGCCTACAAAAGAAAAGGGTAACATTTCATTAGAGATTCTTATGGTTTACTCCGCTATGGAGTGAAAGCTTATATGTCGGATATGGATGGACTTAAGGGAGAGATTCTTGAAGAAGCACATTCGACTACCTAAGTAGTTCATTCTATAGCCACCAAGATGTACGGTGATTTAAGATAGGTGTATTAATGGGAAGATATGAAGAATGATGAAGTTGAGTTTGTGGCTAAGTGTTTGGTATGCCAATAGGTTAAGGCGAAACATCAAAGAGTCGTAGGGTTGTTACAACCTTTACCCATTCCCGAGTGAAAGTGGGAGCATATCTCTATGGATTTTGTGACAAGATTACCTCACACAAGTAAGGGATATGATTCCATTTGGGTCATAGTGGACAGATTGACAAAGTTCGCACACTTTTTACAAGTGAAAGTCACCTACGAAATGGAGCAATATGCGAGACTCTATATTGAAGAAGTAATGTGATTGCATGGGGTTCCATTACCATAATTTTGGATAAAGGTACCCAATTCACTAGTTGATTTTAAGGTAAATTCCAAGAGGCTTTAGGGACTAAACTTAATTTTAGCACCGATTTTCATCCTCAGACTAAATGAACAGTTTGAAAGGACTATACAAATTTTGGAGGATATGCTACGGGCTTGTGTTGTTGATTTTGGAGTCACTTGGGATCGACACTTGCCTTTGATTGAGTTCACCTATAATAACAATTATCAAGCTAGCATTGAGATGGCGCTTTATGAGGCATTGTATAGGCGAAAGTGTAAATCGCCTATTGTTTTTACAAATAGGTAGAGTAGATAGCTTGATTTGTTTCCATTTAAAAGGAGCAGCCTTCTACGGTTGGCTTGGTAGGTAATTGTCATGGCATCCAGTAGACATCAGCCCTTTCATTTGTGTCTAACTCCGCTAGTCAAGTTTGTCTTTATATTTCAGATTGTTATGTGTTAGGACTTTCTTTATGTCATGTAATAATTAATACTCCGGATTGTTGTCACGAGTTGGCTTTTGTATGTATCCACCTCAAGATGGTTGATGCTTTGGGTTATGTTTATTTGCTTTTACATTGAGAGTACATGAGCATGCAGGATGATTATTATATTTTCTTATATATAATTAATCAAGTTTATGTTGTTATGCATATGAATGACCAATTTGATTAATATTTAGGTTTGCATGGATTAATAGGGTAATTCCCATCGATACCCTTGCATCGGTCATACCTCGGATTTGGGTTGTGACAATTATCTAGGCTCATATCTAATGTATCAAATCAAAATTATTAAATAAAGCTAATCTCGGGAAGTTTATCCAAAATAGAAATGCCCATCAAACAAATACAAAAGAGCGATCCTCCCTGGATAAAAACAGATATTCCTTTCATCAAGACAAACACATTTAGTACTAAAGCCACTGATAGAGTAACAGAATCACAAGGTAGGAATCTCCCCTCTACAGAACTCATGTCATACACATAATCATCTCTCCCACAAGGTCAACACTTAATTCACTACAGTGGGATTTAAACTTAGGGCACAAGATTACGCTTACATCCATAATGACCAATACCTTACCCCGAGATAAACTCATTTAAAACAGAACCACTAAACCAAGGGATTTCTAAACATATTTCAATTTTGAGCAATAAAACTTAAAAAGTCATGGTTCCCAATATCATAATTATCTTTGCGTATGCCAATTATTGACAATAACAAGCAGAATTCAAACTTTAATTAAGCCACTCAATCCAAGTGTAACTTATACCAAACTGCCACTTCGTGGCTCACATTTTAACAAAAATCCATTTGAGAATTTAAACAATCAAAGGCTTATCTTCATAACCACTCATAACTTCAATAATTCAAATCATGCTCAATTGCATTTTAGCTCATTTATCCCAATAGACATTAATATCAAATCTCCTAAGGTATCCTTCTCCTTAATCCAGACCATAAAGTACTAACTTAGTGTATTCACCACAATCATTTCCAAAAACATGCTTACTCATTAGCTATGCTACAATTATTCCAAAACCATGGATTATGCCAATAAGACAAGTAGGGATTATGCCAATAAGACAAGTAGGGGTGAGCGAAATTCAATCTAAATTGAATTAATTAACAAATTCGACTAATTTGGTTTTGGTAAATTCGATTAAAAAATTTTGAAGTCAAGTAATGGAATTAACAAACTTTGAAATAAGTATACTAAAAGAACTTTTATTAGATGCACTCATACTAATTTTCTATGCATATATATGAATAAAGGGCTAGATTTAATCTCAAAGAGGGATTTTCTTACAAGTATTAACTCACATTTTTTGTAGACTTTTATATGAATAAATGACTTAGATTTAATCATCAAAAAATAAAAAGTAAAATACACTTTATTAGACATTAATATTATTGAATATTTATATAAATATAACCATACAAAAATTAATGTAAAATTAATGTAAAATATAATGAAAACTAATACCCCAAGCTTAAGTTATTAATATAACTTATTATATTAACTTATTTTTATATTAAGTTATTAATATATTATACTATATAGTAATTTATTAATATAAAATATATAGTCTATACTATATAGACTATAGTAACTTATTTTTTTTATAAATTATTAATAAGCTATACTAATATACTATAACTTATATCAGTACATTAAGTTATATTAAATTATTATATTAGTGTACTACAATAATATATCAAATATTAGTAATTTAATATAGTACCTTATTTATATACTATATTTATTGATATATTAATGTTATTATAGTATAACTTATATAACTAAAGTAACTTATATTAATATTAGTAACTATAGTAATATAACTTATATTAATAATTAGCTATATTACAATATAACAATATATTTTATATATAATATAGTGTACTTATTAATATACTAATTAGTCAATATATATTATTAATATACAATATATAGTCTATACTCTATAAACTATAAAGTATAGTAATATAATATAACTTATATTAATAATTTAATATAGTAACTTATTAATATACTAGAATATTAATATATTAATGTTTTTGCTTATAAATTTATGAAATTTTACTATGTACTTTTTTATTTGATAATTTTGCTAACAAATGTTTAGATTAGATTAGTGTTCTTGTGATTGGCAATTGTGATTAGTTTAATATCAACAAATTTATTAAATAAATTAAAAAGCAAAAAAAAAACTGATGAAAAAAATTCAACTCAATCGGTGAAAACCGATTTAATCAATTTAAAGTTGGCTAAAATACTTAAATCGGTTTACTTAACTTAATTTTTTAAGGAAAGTCAGTTAAGTCGGTTAATGATATTCTTTAATCAAATTAACTGATTTAACAAAATGTTCACCCTCAGAGGCAACTATTTTACTTATCTATTACAATGCAACCTTTATGGTTGCAAGGTCAAAGACAAAATCCGATTTAGGTAAATCACAACATTACCATTAATAACCAATTTCAGAATCTAGAAAATTGCACATTATCAAATGGCATACCATTACCCTTGAGTTACATCATGTTTTGATTTGACAAAAATCACATGTTATATTGAACTTAATGTGAAGTATTCGAAATTATCTCAAATACATTTTTAATCCGCTAAGGCTATATGTTTGTTTGAAAAGCCATGCATCATTAGAAAACATCTTATAAGCTTCCAAACAATGCATATTCAACTAAGAATGCAAGAGCAAACATGCCTTTAATTGTCATTTGATTGTAGGAATAAGGAAAGGAAGAAATAGCTAAAGAGAAGTACCAAAAAGCTAAGGAAACCTCAAGACACAAGTCAAGAGTTGATCCTAGAAAAGTTCGAGTCTATCCAAAGGTAGAAAAAATGCAAAACTTGAATTTATTAGGCCATAGTTGACCTTGAAGTGTTTATAATTGATCTTGTTCCAGAAAGCTCAAGAAAATCAAGTTTTGGATAGACATAGTCTATTGGTATATGCCCTTGAGTTACATCATGTTTTGGCTTGACAAAAATCACATGTTATCTTGAACTTAATGTAAAGCATTTAAAATTGTCTCAAATACGTTTTTAATCTCCTAAGGTTATTTATTTGTTTGAAAAGCCATGCATCATTAGAAAACATCTTATAAGCTTTCAAACAATGCATATTCAACAAAGAATGCAAAAGCAAACATGCCTTGAATTGTCATCTAATTGTAGAAACAAGGCAAAGAAGAAATAGCTGAAGAGAAACATTGAAAGCTAAGGAAACCTCAAGATACAAGTCAAGAGTCCATTCTAGAAAAGCTTGAGTCGATCAGAAGGCAGAAAGAGTACAAAACTTGAAGATTATAAAGCCATAGTCAACCCTGCTCCAGAAAGCTCAAGAAAATCAAGTTTTGGATAGACATTGTTAACCTTGGCCCAATTATAGTCAACCTTGACAAGTCAAAAGCATGGAAGAGTTGACTTTACACAAACATAGTCAACTATAAAGGAGGCATATTCGACTATACTAGCTTAAATTTGCAAAAAAAAAAATGCTTTCTAGAAAAAGATCAACTAGAGGAATGTTATACTCAACTATCGAGCCCCAATTTGAGAAATTTGAAGAACATAGTCGACCCTAGGAGTGTTGTAGTCGACCTCAACCTTCAATAATGGTCAGATTTGATTCAAACTTGTGTCTAATGACTCCAAACTTCACACCAGCTATAAATAGCCTCATTTGAACTATTTGAAAAGAAGAGATGACGTGAAACAAAGCTTTAAACCTTAGAGAGACCTCCTAAAGCTCATCTTCACTCTCTAGCTTCTTTTTGTCTTCCATCATGATTTAAAAAGCCATATACTTGCTTCACTCAAGCTGAAACTTTTTCTCTCACTGCACACAAGCTTAAAATCTTATAACCTAGTTTTTGTAAAAGCATTTTCTTGCTAAAATCTGTACTCCATTGTAAAGGTTCTAGCTTAACCTTGAAAAGCTATTTGTGAGGGTTTGTGGTTAGGCTTTTAAAAATCATTGTTGGTGGGTTATCACTTGATCCCATTAAAGAGCAAAAATCCCTTTATAGATTGTGTAAGGGTTATCGCTTAATCCCATGAAAAAACCATTGTAAGGGTTATCTGTTGGTCCCCATAATATGTGTTAGAAGGGGGGTGAATAGCACAATTTGGCTCTTAACAATATTGGAAACTAATTTCCAAAACTTAAGAAAATAAAAACAGAGTACAAGATGCACAGTAATTTATAGTGGTTCGGTCCAAGACCTACATCCACTACCTTGATTATCCAACCAAGGATTTTCACAACAAATCCACTAAGATTCAGTGAAATTCACAAGCTTTCACCAAGCTTTACAATAGCTTTTCAAGGCTCAGCCAAAACCTTTTACACTAGCTTTTCACGGGCTCAACTAAAACCTAAAGTGGTTTTCCAAGGCTCAACCACAACCTACAACAATCAAGCTATCCCAAGCTTGAATAACCCTTTAGAGTGACTTATTCACTCTAAAAATACAAGAAGAGTAGTAAAAGAAAGTACCTATAATCACTGGTTGATCTGATTGGTACAAGATTGAGTGCAAAATACAAATACAAAGAGTAGGCGTTCAAGTGCAAGCAAGTGCAGTGAAGATTTTCTAGTTTTTTAACTTTCTATAGCTCAAATCTCATTCAAGGCTTCTAAAAACTTGTTTCTAATTGTTGGAAGACCCTTTTATAGTTGGAGATGCAACTCTGATGGTAGTTTGGCAATTTTATGTCCATTGGAAATAGTTGAGGATGAGTTCTAACCATTAATCTGTCTTGTAGTGCTCTGGTTCAAATTGCAGATAGAGAGCTCTTAGTTGACTGACTTGGTCGACTAAGTTGGTTCTGTTTCTCAAACTCTTCAGCCCACCATTCTTCCACTTTGAAACTTGGTCAACCAACATTCTTCCTTGTTTCACAAATAGTCTTCCTCCTTGTTAGACAGTTACATCTTGTTATTTTTATCCCTCTTTTTCTTTTGATATACTCTTTGAAAAGTTAAATAATTAATTTCATATATTAATTTTTCTACACACTCAAGTAAAGATATTAGACACCAATGAATGGGAATATTTTGCTATCATCAAAACCATATAGAGTCAACATTCTCTATCTCTTATTTTTTATGATCACAAAACACTCCAAGATTAAGATGCAATGTCCATATTCAATATGAATGCTTCAAATCTTTATGCATAATGAGGTGCTCCCCCTTAGTCAATGCATCTACTTTTCTTTACATAATATTCAACAAAACCAAAATTAAGCATCACACACATAAATTAAACATGAAGACCTATTTAACTCTATTTGATTTAGTCTTCCTTCTCTCTTTTTTCTTTTTCATCATTAAACAAGATATTCAAAACTCCCCCTTAATAAGTGCATCAAGATTTTCCTTTAATCTTTAAATCAACCTTTAATGAATGAGAATCATAAGCACTCATACACCTATGTCATACAAGCTTATAAATATAGTTCAATAACTTTAAGAGTCAAGCTTGTGTCTATGCAAGAACAAATGTAGGGGAGTTAAATCATTTCAAGAAATTGTCAAGGATTACTCAAATAATGTTCAAGAAAATTTAATCGTTTTGTCATAATCAAAACTATAATAATTTTGAAGCTAAAAATCTCCCCCTTTTTGATATGACAAAACTATGAGCATAATTTGCATTTGAAATGATTTTAAAATCTCCCCCTCAATATATGCATAAAATTAAATTTGCTCATAAACCTTCTCCCCCTTTTTGTTATATCAAAAAGGATAAGAAGAGTGAGCATTGAACATTTAAGCTCAAGAAATAATGGTTAGCAAAATCCATTAAGAATATAAGCATTAAGACCATGGATATGTAACCATAAAGTCTTTAAGTCATCATACATATGCACTTAATATCCTCAACAAAGTCATTAAGAAATATACCGATTGAGCACATTCAAATATTAATTCATCAAGAGCATCATCAATAAGAAAGCCACATGTATATATCTCTGTAAGCAAAATGTGGACGTAACATTTATAAAGTTCAAGAAAGCTAAGCATAAAGATGTTCAATAAGCACATAAGACATGTCAACTCCAATACCAAGTGTTAAAGCTCAATATACCAATTGATAGATAAAAGTAAAATCTCCTCCTTTGTAAAAGCACGATATCAATTATGAGAGATGGAATCATTTTGAAGCTCATTATATCAATTAGTAAAGCACTAGTAAATACTTCCTTTATCATTAAGCATTCCAAGCATATCAACTTCAAATCTCAAAAACTTTAAGAAAGATATGATCAATTTAAAGCTTAAGTGGGAAAAGATAATTATAAAGCTTGATTCTAACTTTAAAGCTAGACACTAATTGAGAAAACTTGAGGCTTGATACCAATTATGCATTTCAACATTCAAGTTTAAGTGAGAAGCAATATAAGGCACAATATCTATTTTGGTGTTTAGAAAGATGTTACCGATAACGAAGAACACCAAATGTTGAATTCTCACCAAACCTTGTTCTTGAAGATCTTAATTCCTTATGATATCAAAGACAATGACTGACTCCCCTTTAAAAAATCATATGCTCAAGAAAAATTGTTAGAGATCCTTAATAGATCCAACATTAAAGAGAAATCATGAGCCTAGAATAAATGAGCATTCAAATGGATATTCAATTTATTTACCTAATACTCAAGTATTCATGAAACTAAAAAAGTATGAGCATTTGAATAGATGTTCAACATATGCATCAAATACTCACATTTTTAAGAAGTGTTTGCAAAGTAGTTCCTAGCATGTCTAAGGTATCATTAGTCTTCAAGCCTTATTCTTAATTATCATCAAGTATTATCAATCATCATCAAGCATTCATTATTTATTCTCAATATCAATAAGCCAAGTAGTATTAATCAAGCATTTCTAAGAAATTCCCTAAAAAATAGCAACTCAAGGAGAAATTAAAAGATATCATCATTAAGCATTTTTAGTGAGTATTCTTCCAAATTATTTTCAAGCAGTCATTCATTCAAGTCATTTTAAAGCAAGCATTGCAAGATGTATTCTCCAAATTATATATGAAATTGTAAATTCAAGGAGAACTTTAATAAAAGGCATATCATTATTAATGAAGCATGACTAAAGCATTTTGCATTTATTGCAATTATGTATGAAAGTTATCATCAAATAAGCACAAACATAATTACAAGAAATAACATGGCCATCTTTCTTAATAATGATTCCAATTTTGTTCATCAAAATGCAAGCATGA
This sequence comes from Theobroma cacao, assembly GCF_053813885.1. Lineage (NCBI taxonomy): Eukaryota > Viridiplantae > Streptophyta > Magnoliopsida > Malvales > Malvaceae > Theobroma > Theobroma cacao. The sequence continues at coordinate 15,279,215 of NC_142640.1, forward strand.
GTTCAATATAGACATATACCCATTGAAAAAATATGCAACCATTAAAGTTCAAGGTACATGCAATTTCTCAATAATTCATGATTCATGAGTGATATCAATTGTTATAGAATATTGAGAGTAAAGCACTCAACTCATGAATATATTCAAAGTGAACATTCAATCATCAATGAATACCAATTATCAAGATTCAAGAAAGAGATATTTAATCAAAGCATATTAGGCATTCATTGCTACCTAAAGCTATATGCCATATTTTATTTGACATGTGAAGTTGTTTATGGTGACTTATAAGCCAAAGTTGGATTCACACAAAATGTTTAGATTATGTAAACGTTAAGGCTCAATGAAGACAAAGTTAACATTTAAATGCATATTCAAAATAGATTTCAACTATGTCAACTCACTATATATGCCATGATCAAACTTGATAATTAAATTCATATTCAAATGTATAGCTCAAGTCAAGTTTTAAACTTCAAACCTTAAGGTCAAGGAAAATGAAAAATCATGTAAGCATGTGTCTTGACCAATATAGTAGATGAACCAAGAATATTTTCATTAAGTTTAATGAATTCATCTTAATCGAATAAGTATGCATAATCATGAAATCAATTTTGAAACAATCATTTAAGCACAAACGTAAAATATATTTCAAGAATTGTTTCTAGATTAGCATTTGAACATTTCAATTTTCATGAGAAGATATTTTCTATATATGCACATGAAAATCCAATTGAATTAACAAATTCAAGCATTGATGAACAATTTCTCATATTTCTATTTTGTTGTTGTAAATACATGAGAATTTATGTAATCAATATGAGTGTCATGCTTGGGAATAGATAGATTTATGTCATCAAAAAGGATTTCCCATTTTTTAGCAGCTTTACAATTTTAGGAACATGTACTTGCACCAAATGATCATGAGAGTATTCACAATGCAAGTTTTTAAAAGTCAAGAATCATCTTTGACAAGGAAATTCAGGGCAGAAAATATTGCAAGGACAAGAAGTAATGTAAGGAGACATTTTGGAACTCAAAACCTGTCCATTTTGGCTTTAGAGCACTCAAGAGTCAACTACATATCCCTTGGGTCCAGCAGCATTGTTTGCATTTTGTTCTACAATAGTCAACTAGCAATGCTGAAGAGTCAATTATGCTTGATTCCTGCATATTGAAAATCCAAAGAAAGGTGCAAAACATGCAATATTCTAAGGTATAATTATCTCAAAACATGGATTTGTGTGATAACAATTTAGAATTTCATTTCAACCATGTTTAGAACATCATTTTGGACATGTATGATCAAAGATTCTTCAAGAAAAACACGTGAACTCAAATTTTGGCTTTTATTGCTCATTGTTCATAAGTGCTAAAACGTTGAAATACTCATCTGAAGAATCATGTATTTAATATGCTCAAACATATTCAATTTACATCATGATGTCTGACTATGACTTATAACATGTACAACAAGAATTTAAACAATGTTTAAGCATAATAAGCATCAAATTTAACATTTTCTATAATTTTCCAGCATATGGACAAAAATGCCCTTGAGGTCATTCAAGCATTCATTTGCAATAAGATCAAGTTATAATAGCATTTTCAACATAAGGCACACTTGATCAAGTTTTATATCATCGAAATCATTATAGCCTTAGGCATTACAAGAAGATTTGTTCCTTTGCTTGAAAAATGCCATCAATAACAAATTATGACACTCAAAATCATGCTTAAGAAATCCCTTTCAATCAATTTCACCAATCATGAGAGAAATACCAACCAAAATGGGATTTATGCAATACATGTATCAAATCAATTTTTCTCAACCGTGCTATATCATCAAAAACAATGAATCAATTTCGATCAAAGAGAATAAAAAGATTTCGCAAGAAAATCAATTGATAAAGATTTAATCTTTCTTTGCAAACTTTTAACTGAAAATATTCAAGATTAGACTTGCTTTGTGAAAAATCATGAGCTCCATGTCACTCAATTTTGTTTCATTATGCTCTAAATGATTTATGAAATAAGTAATAGGCATAATGAATCATGTATATACATGTCAAGGGTCATTTGCAAATATCTCACAATCATGTACCAAAAATGCTCTTATGACCATTCAAGCTTACAAGCGAACATGCACATCCAATAAGAACAAGTCATAAGTATTTTTCATTATGAAACAAACTTGTTCAATTCATATATCATTCTAAACTTAAAGGATGGCAACATTTTTTGATATAAGCTCATTTTGCTTTAAAAGTACCAATTCAAGTAGTCAAAACTTTCAAGCTCATTATCAACCATCTTGAACTATTCAAATAAGTTCTAGAATGTAGATCAAGATTGTTCAAATGGTCAACTTATGCTAGACACAAGGAAATTTTTTTTTTAACTTAATTTTCCTTGTTTTAGGCTACTTAAATAGTTGTGAGTGTAAGTCATCAAGTATGCTCAAATTTCTATCATCCAACCATTTATGTTTCAAAATTATGCTCAAAAATCATTTTTCCTCAAAGAAGTAGTATGTAAACAATGTCATAAATCATGAGGAAATTTTATAGAAACAATTTTCCATAATCAATCAATCTTAATAAAACAATTTTCTCAAAATAAGGATGATGACATATTCAAGATCAAATATAAGTACATACTCAATCTTTAGATTCATACTTTCTTGCAACTTATAGCATGTATCATATCAAATCAAGTTGTATAGCCAAGATTGATCAATAAAGCTCAAAGAATTATGCACTTAATATTCAAGCAAGAATAGACAACTAAAATTTTCAATGTAGAAAAGCAAACAATTTTAGAAACCAAGCCAAATGAATGAAACATTCAATAAATAAGCAATCAAGATTCTTATTAAAAAAAATTTAGCATAAAAATCACCCATTTTCCTTTATGTGTGACTAGAGAGCATCCATTCTTCAAGAATTATTCCTCCTTGCTCTAGCACACCTACAAGAGACATTTTTCATTTGATCTTTGGTATCCAAATTGCTTTGGATCCTTGAAAGTTAGTCTCGTTGCATAAAGTTACTTTTGGAAAGAAAATTTTTCTAATTTTCTGCACATTTCTTTTTCTAAAGCAATCATAGGATAAATGTCCAGTTCTATCACATACAAAGCATCTAGGGGAGAAATCATTAGCATTTCTTATGAAATTTGTGCTCTTTCTTGATGATTCTTTTCTTAAATTCTTAAGTGTAGTATTTTCAGCAATTGTAACTTGTAAAGTATCTGTTCTGTTTTTTAACTCCAATTGTAGATTTTGAAAATCTGTTTTTGAATGTTTTAATTCAATTTGAAGAAAATTTCTTTGCTCAAAAATAGAGTTGAAATCATGTCTTATCTTTTCCAAATCATTTTCAAGAGATGCAGCTTTTCTTTTCAAAGTTTTATATTTTGATGCAAGCTTTTCAAACTCATCATAGAGACATTCATATTCATCTTGCAGCTCATCAATTGAAATATCACAAGAAGCATAAGACACCTCGGATTCATCATCTCTAGCCATCAAGCACAAGTTTGATCTTTCTTCCACTTTCTCATTTAATAAATCTTCAAATTTTCTTTTCACGTCAAAATTTCTTTTTTCCAAAAAATCAATTTTCTCTTGGTAAGCTTTAAAATCCTTTTCCAAATTTTCATTTTCCTTTTTCAAATCAATTTTTGTTTTCATCAAAAATTCATTTTCAACATCGAGTGTGGAAGTGATTTTCTTATTCTTTAATATTCATTTTCTTAAACTCAAAAGCTAAATCCTCAAAAGCATCATGTAATTCATTGAAAGCACATGAATTAAGTTCACATGATGAAGAAGTTACCTTTAACTCTTCAAGAGCCATGAAGCATAATTTAATTCGATTTGAGGATTCATCTTCACTTGATTCCTTGTCTCCATTTTCCATGTTGCTTGTTGAGTATTGAACCTCGCAAGAGTTGTCTTCTAATACCTTTTCCATATTTGTTTCTCCATATAACTCTCCTAGTTTTTGCCAAATTTTCTTGGCACTTTTACACATGAACACTTTATCATATTCTCTATAATCAAGTGCACAAATAAGAGTATGCATGGCCTTAGAGTTGACTTGTACTTTCCTTATTTCAGCTTCTGTCGACCTACTTCTATGTTTGGGAGTTTTCTCACCATTTACCTAATTTCTAATAATTGGAATGAAAGGACCATCGGTAATGACATCTCATATCCCATAGTCAATTGCTCTAATGTAAATGGACATTCTAGTACTCCAATAAGGATAGTTTGATCCATCAAATAGAAGAGGCATATTAATGGATTGACCCTCCGCATCAACTAATTTTTCTAGAGCCATTTGGATCTCCCTAAGGATGTTAAGCCTTAAAAATGATGGATAGGCTTTGATACCACTTGTTGGTCCCTATAATATGTGCTAGAGGGGGGTGAATAGCACAATTTGGCTCTTAATAATATTGGAAATTGTCAAGCCCGACCTAATAAAGTACTTGCCATGTTCTTTATGTAATTGACAATATGCTTGCATACTTGGAAAGCCTTGAAAAATTGTCAAAAGTTGATATTGTACCAAATGGTACTATTAAGTTGAATTAAGCCTCGAACTAGTCTAAATAGAGATCTTAAGATGAAATTGAGAATTTTAAAACTCCAGAATGACTTAAAATGATGGTTTGGAGTTCGAGGGCTAAATTGGAGTCAATTTGGAATTTTCATGTTCTAGGGGCAAAATGGTAATTTTGTCACTCGAGGACAAAATGGGAATTTTTAGAAAAGATTTTAATCACATTTGACTCATTGGAGTATGATTTGAGTTTGAGAGGTGAAAATTTTAAATTTTGACATTTTTGGAGTCCCAAGGGCAAAACGGTAATTTTACGAGTTTATAGTGCAAAGTTGAAATTTTGGAATTTTACACCACCTAACACTTGTCATGCCCATGGATTTCAGCCATTAAAATTTTACATTGTGGATAATTGAAACATTTTATGTGGTGGAGAGAGATTGCTTAATGGATAAGTATTACACATGGACCAATGGAAACATGCCATGTGTCAAGCTTAGATTATTCTAGAATTTCCTTGTAAAATCTATTTAAAACTCTCTTAGTCTCACCCATATGGCCGGCCAAAGCATGAAGTGAAGAGGAAAGGAAAGAACACAAACCTTAGGTGGAAAAATTGAAGAAAAACTATGGGATTTCAAGGGATTAAGCTAATAAATGTAAAGATTTTGTGATTTTATCTTTTGATTTACACTACCCATGCTTTCTTTTTCATTTTCCATGCTTAGAACTCAAGTTTGCATGATGAACCCATGCTGGCTGAATTTGAGAGGAGAGGTTTTGAGCATTGATTTTGCTAGATTTCAAGTTAATTAAGTGTTTTTGGTTGTTTGGTAATGGAAAGTATGAAAATCTAGCAAAAAATCACTTTGTTCTTCACAAACCCACAAGAGGCCGAATTTCCTAGGGAGGATATTGAGGCTGAAATTGTTGATATTTCATGATATTTTGGTGGTATTTTGTCACGACCCGGAACCATCCTTGAGTCCGTGACAACCATCACGATGTCTCGATAGGCACTCATCCCCCGAATACCATATCGAGACCTCGCAAGGCTTCCGTATAAGTTTCTTATCTCCCCTATGGTTAATCGTTGCCAAATGTTGTATTTTAGAGGCTTTTAAGCCCTTTTCCGATTTAAAACAGTGGAAAAATAAATTTCCCTTCACAGGGGCATTTTGGTCATTTCATCAAAAATTTCAAATTCGACCAAATGTAGTACTTAAGCAAGAAATGCATATTTCAAAATTGAAATTAAATTTGAATGTCTAAAACGTGATTTAAAATGGAATTATAACCATTTAAATAAAATAAAAATATTCGACAAAATATTCTATTTTCTTACAAATTAATATTTACAAAGTATTCTGAAAATGATTTTTAGTAGCATAAAAGTTAAATATATTTATACAAACTATAATACGAAAAACCAAAGTATGAAATTTAATTTACAATGCTACATGGGCCCACAAATGAACAAAAGTAGTAAAGACAGTAAACCTACAATTTTTGAAGTAGTATGGCCAACTATAGTTCTCGACGATGTCTGCTATCTACAGGCTAACCCGGCCTGAAATGATGGGATAAAAAAAAAGGGTGAGATTATAAAATCTCAATGAGTAAACAAACACCATCTAAATAATCTAAAGGCGAGTAAAGGGAGACAATTAAAAATAATTCATTTCAGCAAATTTTTCACAACACAAATATTCATTTCAACCAAATAATCAATATGGCTCGTGAATTTCTCAAAACTTGGCTCATGCCAAATCCTGTACTCGGGGACACCTGGACTAAGGGGATCCAACCGAGTCCGCCAAAGCTATGAAAAATTTTATATAATCATAAAACTTATTTTTATTTTGAAAAAAAGCAGTCGTTCCTTGGCGTTGACTGAGTCTCACTTCACGTGGTGGTTAACGTGAAGTGCACTCAAAAAGCCCACCTTAGGAAATACCCTACGTGCCTCTACGACCGAGGTAAGAATATAAAGGAGTTTACCATGCCCCTCTAATAGGTTGGTCCATGGAACCCCGCCACTGCAGTAGCTAATCTTTAATCCACCAATTGATCAAATCTTAATGGCATAGCATGGCAATTACATTACTAAGTAATTTATCAAGGCAAAACAGACAGTTCATATTTTTCAACACAAGTATAAATTCAGCCAATCATGCCAGTTTATCACAAGCCATTTAATTCAAATCATAATTTACAATAAATCACATGGTCTCCAATTACTCAAATTTTCAAATCCAACATTCTATTATCAAATCAATTTATAAAAATTTCAATTTATTTTATTATTCCATTTATTTTATAAATTCATATTTTTCTCATAAAACTAGAAGTTCATCATTTAAAATAATTTTCACAAATCACAAAATTGAATAAAAACTACTCTAGATAATTCAAACAATAATAGGTTTACTCACAGGTTTCAAAAGTTCAGATTTCGGGTGTACTCAGCTTAGTGATCCCCAAGCGTAATTTCCTTGCCTTTGTCGAAGGGCACACCACTTTGACATAGTATACAATCAAGGAATTTACTACGTTGCCCTTAAATTGAAATAACTAATTTAGATCACTAATGCATGGTATGAAATGCAAAAGGTCTAAATTTTGCCTAAACACCGTATTGACCTATTTCGGTCTTTTACCTGATAAATTGAAATACGCATCCAATTTAGCTCCAATTGATCCCATTTCTTTTTATAATGCTTCAAATCACCAATGTCCTGCCAAATAACCCAAAAATCAGCAAAGCCACATTCATATTCCTTCTTGGAAAAAAATTTGGCCAAAATGGTGCATCATTGTCACAATTTTTCCTACTTGATTTTCTTTCCATAATTCATTAATTTCCATATCAAAAACCATGATTTCATAATCAAATAACCTAAAATAACATCACATTCTTCCTCACCATTGACTTGAAAATTCAGCTAAGGCTAGGTAATGGGAAAAATGAATATTTTTCTACATATTTTGTTTACTAACATGCTAAACTAACACTAAACACTAACATATATCAAAATCAAATCAATCCAATAATTTTCTCTCTCTAGACCCATATGACCAGCCATGAAATCACCATGAAAACATGCAATTTAATCATGGAAAATAAGGAGAAATGCTAGGGAATAAGAAAACTCAAGCTTAATAGAAAAAAATCTTACCTTTTTCACTTAATTTCCTTGAAAATTCACACTTTTTCTTTGATTTTCTCTCTCTAGGGTTTGGGTTTTATTTTCTCTCTCTTCTTGCTGGTTTGGTCGACCATGGGGTGGAAAATGGGCTGGTTTTTGTGCCTTTTAAAAAAATAATAATAAATTAATAAAGGCATGACACGTGGCATCATGTCATTGGCTCGTTTTTTTTTTAATTTTGACTTTTCATTTTAATTTTCCACCACACCTTTATTCCATCTTTATCCATTCCCACCATAATTAAATTCCACAAATTTGACAAGTGTTGGTGGTGCTAAATTGCCATTTTGCCCTCGATATGGCAAAATTACCGTTTTGCCCCTATACTCCAAAAATACCGAGAATTGAAAATTTCTCACTCCTCAAACTCCAATTATGTTCTAAATAATCTAAATAATTAATCTTGATCAATTGTTACCAAAATTTTTTTAAAAAAATTCCCGTTGTCCTTAAATGACAAAATAGCCGTTTTGTCCCTAATCGGTCGATTCTCCCGATTGACTCCAAACTGGACCTCGAATTCTGAATCACTGTTTTGAGAAATCCCTGGACTGTGAAATTTGAATTTTCATCTTAAAATTCCTATTTTAATTAGTTCGATGTATAAATCAACTTAGTTGTACTTTTAAGTACAATACCAGCTTTTACCTATTTTACCAAGATATTCTAGTACACAGGCATGATTTCAACTATATGTATGACTTGATAGATAATTTAAGGCTGGGCTTGACATATTTAATGATTGGTGAGGCTAGAAATTTAATGAGAATTTTTGGCATGAAAATCTGAATTTTTACCTAATGTATAGACATGTGCGATTTATGGTTAAGACTGATAAATTGAATCATATTCACAGTCATTGAGGTATTTTAGGTATAATTGGAGTGTAGAAAGTGAAAGAAATCGATTTGGAGTTAAATTGGAGGTTTTAGCCAATTACACCGAAAATAGTGTGAATTATGTCAAATACCGTATTTAAACTGCTATTCAGACATTTTGCATCACATTTCCTTCATTCATATAGATTTATAGAGCTTGAAATAGTTTATGATAAATTTACACAATTTATTGAAATTCATGTCACGTATGATGTATAAGTGGTGAGCCCTTTAACAAGGGTAAAAAGATTATGCCCGAAGATCGGGAATAAGAGTATATCGAACTCTTAGTACTGTGAGTAACCTTAATATCGTCTTAATTATCTAAAGTGGTTTTTATCCGATTTTGTGAATTTCATGGAAAATGAATTAAATGATTAATTTTTTGATTTTATAAACCAAATGTGATTTAATGAAATGATTTCATAAAATTGTTTTAAAATTGAATAATGGCTTTGAAAATAGAGTAATTGGAGACCATTTGATGTATTGTGAATTTATGGTTCTAATTGATTGGCTTATGACAATATTGGCATGAATGGCTAAATTGGTATTTGTGTTGAAATGTATAAACTGTTGTTTGCCTTGATAGGCTGGATAATGATAAAATTGCCATGTCATGCTGTTGAATTTTTATTGTATGGTGGGTTTAGCTTGTTGCGGTGGGCTAGTTCTGTGAACTAGCATATTAGAGGGGCACGGAACCTGGTCATATTCTTACCTTGGTTGGAGAGGCAAGTAGGGTAACTCTCGAGGTATAACTTTTAGAGTTCACTTCACGCCAAACCACCACGTGAGGGCGAACTCAACCAACGCCAAGGAACGGCTATATTTTCAAAATAAAAACATGATTTATGAGTACATAACTTTTTAATAGCCTTGGTGGACTCGGTTTGGGATAGCTAGCGGCCAAGGTATCCTTGATAACTGGATATGAGAATGATTTTGGCATGAGCCAACGTTTTAAGAAATTCATAAGCCATGTTAATTACTCGATTTATATGAATTGATTTTATTTGGTTGAAACAAGTTGAAAGGTGATGAATTTTAATATGTTAAACTATTTTATCTGTCTCCATTTACTCGAATTTAAATGGTTTAGATGGTATCTGTTTATTCATTGGGATTTTATAATCTCACCACCCTCCTTTTCAACCATTTCAGGCTTGAGGTAGCCTGTAGATAGCAGATATCGTCAAGGATTATAGTCAGCTTTACTACTCCAAAAACTGTAGGTTTACTGCCTTTGTGCACTTTTGTTCCTTGTGGGCCCATGAGTCACTGTAAAGTAAATTTCATATCCCGATTATCTGTATTATAGTATGTATGAATTTATTTAGCTTTTACGCTATAAAAATTTTTTACTGGTAACTCTATAAATATTGTTTTATAAGAAAATAGAATATTTTTGTTATATTCAAATAGATATAGTTTCATTTTAAATGAATGTTTTAGACATCTAAATTTATTTTTGATTATGAAATATGTGTTTTCCACTCGTATACCACATTTTTAACTGCTTTTGAGATTTATGAGAAAAAATAACTAAAATGCCCCTGTAAGACAAAAGAATTATTTTTCTATTGATTTGATTTGGAAATAGTTTATAACCTCTCAAAACATGTTATATTACAACTGTTGATCACAGGGGAGCTAAGAAAACTGATATTAAAGCCTTGTGAGGTTCTGATCGGCATTTCAGGTGATGAATGTCTATTGGGACATCGAGGCGGTTGTCACGGGCTGGAGGAGAGTACCGGGTCATGACAGAAACTAATTTCCAGAACTTAAGAAACTAAAAACAAAGTACAAGATGCACAGCAATTTAGAGTGGTTCGATCCAAGACCTACGTCCACTATCTTGATTATCCAACCAAGGATTTTCCCAACAAATCAAGTAAGATTCGGTGAAATTCACAAGCTTTCACCAAGCTTTACAATGGCTTTTCAAGGCTTAGCTAAAACCTTTTACACTAGTTTTTCACGGGCTCAACTAAAACCCAAAGTCGTTTTCCAAGGCTCAACCACAACCTACAACAATCAAGCTATCCCAAGCTTGAATAACCCTTTAGAGTGACTTCCTCACTCTAAGAATACAAGAAGAGTAGTAAAAGAAAGTACCTATGATCACTGGTTGATCTGATTGGTACAAGATTGAGTGCAAAATACAAACACAAAGAGTAGGCATTCAAGTGCAGACAAGTGCAGTGAAGATTTTCTGGTTTTTTAACTTTCTATAGCTCAAATCTCATTCAAGGCTTCTAAAAACTTGTTTCTAATTGTTGGAAGACCCTTTATACTTGGAGATGCAACTCTGATGGCAGTTTTGCAGTTTTATGTTCATTGGAAATAGTTAAGGATGAGTTCTGTCCGTTAATCTGTCCTCTAGTGCTCTGGTTCAAATTGCAGATAGAGAGCTTTTAGTCGACTGACTTGGTCGACTAAGTTGGTTTTGTTTCTCAAACTCTTTAGCCCGCCATTCCTCCAATTTGAAACTTGATCAACCAACATTCTTCCTTGATTCACCAATAGGCTTCCTCCTTGCTAGACAATTACATCTTGTTATTTTTATCCCTCTTTTTCTTTTGATATACTCTTTGAAGAGTTAAATAATTAATTTCATATATTAATTTTTTTGCACACTCAAGTAAAGATATTAGACACCAATGAATGAGAATATTTTGCTATCATAAAAAACATATAGAGTCAACATTCTCTATTTCTTATTTTTGATGATCACAAAACACTCCAAGATTAAGATGCAATGTCTATGTTCAATATGAATGCTTCAAATCTTGATGCACAATGAAGTGCTCCCCCTTAGTCAATGCATCTACTTTTCTTTACATAATATTCAACAAAACCAAAATTGAGCATCACACATATAAATTAAACATGAAGACCTATTTAACTCTATTTGATTTAGTCTTCCTTCTCTCTTTTTTCTTTTTCATCATTAAACAAGATATTCAAAACTCCCCCTTAATGAGTGCATCAAGATTTTCCTTTAATCTTTAAATCAACCTTTAATGAATGTTAATCATAAGCACTCATACACCTAAGTCATACAAGCTTATAAATATAGTTCAATAACTTTAAGAGTCAAGCTTGTGTCTATGCAAGAACAAATGTATGGTAGTTAAATCATTTCAAGAATTTGTCAAAGACTACTTAAATAATGTTTAAGCAAATTTTAATCGTTTTGTCATAATCAAAACTATAATAATTTTGAAGCTAACATTCTCGTTTTGTCTGGTTAAAAAGCAAGAATCCTTGATAGTGGATTGAAATTTCTGGTTACCAAGGGAGTGAATGTACGCATCGAAAAAGCCAAACCATTATAAATTTTTTGTATCTTTTTCTAATTTTCCACATTACTATTTATTGCCTATATTTGCCTTAGGAAACTAGTTTTATATTGATGTATTGCTTCACACTTCAGAATATATTTTTCCCTTTATTTTTCATAGCTAGCATTTAAATGTATGAAATATATTTTACTGTGGTATATTATTTTTATGCTCAGTGATTTATTGTTGAACTTGATTTTGATGGCAGAAAATATTATTTTCAATGTGAGTTTTAATATACCAATTCACCTCATTCTTGATTTATTATTCACTGAGACTTCTACACTAACCCATACGAACTGAATTATTGCCTTCCTTATATCAGGCATATTTCTTCGTGCCCATTCTAGCACTCCAACAAATCAGATGTATCTCATTTATACCCTCAACACAATGCACTTACCTTAGTGCCATTCTAGTATTTCAATTTACTAACAATGGTTAGAGTTATTGCTTTAACAAATAATCCAGTTCTAGCAGACTTAATATTCTTATCCCATTTACCTCGATCATTAATCATAGGAATGTGTTCTTTGTTAACATTCCATTAGGAGCATCTTGCCCTAATATCTACATAATGGTCACTCATGCCTTAGGGTAGTGTCACGACCCAATTTTTGGGCCATGACCGGTGCATGGGCCCAATGGACCTAGCCCACTAAGCCCAAGCAAGCCTATTTATATAATCGTACTCATTATCCCATCAACTATTCTTACATTTACATCTCATAATCTCAACTTTTTAAGTACTTTAATAGTAAATTATAACAATCAAAATTGCATTTATATTATCCCAAAATAACAATAACTATTGCCACTCATGGTAGCTTTACCAATCAAAATGTACATATATGGTCTAAGGTATACATCTTAGTACTTTACATCACAAGTACGTATTTACAACAAAAATGACTTTTGGGCTTCCAGCGAAGTGACCAAGGTGAAGGTGCGGCTACGAAATGCCAAGATACCTACCAAGGATACAAATCTATGAGAACACCTCAACCTAGTTATCGGCTGCCTCTTGATCTGAAAACATGAATTTGAAAAAGGTGAGTATAAACTTAGTGAGTGAACATAAGAAGGGAACAAGCAATCGATAGGAAGAATTTGGAAATCATGATGCACTTGTTTCAAAAACAATGCAATTGATTTAATTTCTTACTAAAAACCCCGTCTTTCAAACTTTGATTAATAACCTCATAGTGTTGCAAAAACCCATGATCAATCCATGAAGTTAAATGGGTGAAAAATATGTCAAAATCAAGCAAGGTAGCAAGCATGGTAGTAAGTTTCTCATTGCAGCGAGAAACAGTGTTAGTTTGCATGTATTTCAGTTTTTCTAGAATATCTCCCACTATAGAAGTCCAATTGACCTGATTTTAAAATCATTAGAAAGATAAGAGACAGGGCTACAACTTTTATGTTTACCACTTTTCCCAGTTTGGATGGAAAGTTAGTCAAAATATTCATTGAAGTGAAAGCACTGCACTAGAACTCTAGAGTTTCTCGCTGCAACGAGATTTATTCTCGCTATAGCGAGAATCAGGCCAATGTGACCCCCAAAACCCGAGAGTTTCTCGCTCCAGCGAAAATGAATCTCGCTGCAGCAAGAAATAAAGAGTTTTAAGTGAAATGGGTCTTGTTACATCAAAAGCCATTTTCTTATTGAAATGAAAAACAATTTTGGAGCAATTAACAATGCCAACACACAACACAATCACAATTTTTTTCATAAACTTTCTATAACATACATATATTTGTATATACATACATCATCATACATACCATCCCACCACACTCAACTCAATGCAATATCATCATCATGTGTGCACTCCCTCCTCGCACACTTCAACATCATCATGTGTGCACTCCTTACTCGCACACTCTATCATCATCATGTGTGCACTCCTTACTCGCACACTTTAACATCATCACACAACATTATTCATCAATACAAAACATATATTCATATATACCTACCAACATAATATAGAAGCACATGGATTCATCCTTTTACACATTTCACATTTTTCACAGCATCAAAACATTTTATCAAGGGCTTGTTCCCTGGCGCACATTTTTAAAGAAAGTTGGATAAAATCATTCAAATGTTCATTCAAATACATTACATTTTTCAAAGAAATTTTGAAATGCAAGTTCACTCACCAGTCTTTATTGATGTTTTGGTGGGCTCTAGCTTCGACTAAGGTTCCAAAAGGAGGTGTAAGGTTTCGTTGGAACCTATCACACACAATAACATCACCATTAACCCAACTTGGCATTATTACTATTCCAAAGCTATTTTCTAAATTGGGTTCTACTATTCATTCCTAACTAGTTTCCAACTACTATTAAATGGCTATTATTTGCACCATCTTAATCACTTTAAAATTAATAAACAACCTCAACTACAAAACATTCCCAAGTCTCATCACTAGCTATTCTCAACACTTAAATATCAAATTCTAATTCCTTACTCACCTTGGTAGCTTCGTAGTTGAATCTCTTTCCAAAAATTTCAAGCTATTATGGAAGCTCTCTCTTTCTCTCTCTAAAAAACCTAGCTAGTGAGAAAAAGTATGGAAAGAGCACAAAGATTCTATGAAAAAGTGCACAAAAGCATGAAAATTGGAGCTAGCTTGTGGGAAGTTATGGAGGTTTCAAAACAAGCTTCCATGGAGGATGAAAGCAACATGAGATGGGAGAAAGAAGAAAAAGAAGCTGCTGGAAGATGATATTTATAACTCAAGCTTATCCAACTCCACTTAAATTACGAAAATACCCTTAACAAGTTAGCTTGTTCTCCTCCAATCCTTGATGCAATCTTTTTGCTCTTTTAACACGGGGACAAGGTCCACAATAGTCTAGAAATACTCGAGTTCATGAAAACTTAAAAATTTTGACTCGAGAAGAAAAATGACCATTTTGCCCTTACCTTGGGAATCATCATTATTTATATTTTCTTCATCATTTTACCCGTATTTCATCATTCATTTATGCCTTAAGCCTACTTAGGCCTTAATATTGTTTAAAACTTACTTTTAGGGGCTTACTAGGGGAAATGATGAAACTACCCCTAGTCGGTGTTATTGCGTCTATGCCTAGTTACAAGCCTATAGAGGTCAAGGTCTCACAAGTAGTATCCTTACTCGAATAGTAGCAACACCAATCAAATCTAAACACGAAACTCAAAGTAGGTTGACTTACTAACATGGGAATTCAAGTAGCTTACTGTCCTCGACTTGTGTAGCCGTCACAATCCAAAGACAAGACTCTACAATTATCCCAACACTCCGTTAACAAACATGAAAGCCTAGGACTCTCTAACCTAGGCTCTAGTACCAAGATTGTCACGATCAAAACTCGAGGGCTATAATCGACACACGAGTCTAGCATATGAAGCTTATGAGTGATAACTCTATTACATAGAGTTATTTTGACACATTTTGAAGACTTAAGCAACTAGGTCTTTGAGATTTTATGTTCGGATTTTAGTATTTTAGTGTTTTTCTTAGTTAAGTTTGATTACATGTTAATTACTTTAATTTAAGTTATTTTAGTTCAATTTTATGTTATTTTATTTTAAATTACTTTAAGTGTAGTTATTGTTGGCTTCTCTTACTGTTCTTGTAGGAAATTTGATGAGAAAGGTTTATTGGATGAAAAATTGTGTAAGTATGGTGATGACTTCATTCATATATGATGTAGTGTTTTAAGAATAATATGAACTACAGTAATCCAATTGATGTGATTCTTAAACCAATGGAAAGATAAGAGATATGGCTACAACTTTCATGTTTATCACTTTACCTAGTTTAGATCAGAACAAGGAGCAAATCGCATTAGAAGTGGCTGGACTGCTGCAGTTTCTACACAATGTAGTGTTTGGAAATGAAGGCCACAACCTTGAATTGCTGAAGGCTGTGGTGCCAAGGTCCATCAAGGCACCATAGTATGAATAAAGGTCAAAGAACCATGGCATTAAGGAGAATGAGGCCACGGTGCTGGTGGAATTGATGTTCCTATAGTAAACTCGAAAGCTCAAGGTCGTAGTGCTAAAGAGAGTGGTGTCGCAGTGCCACAAGGCCAAGGGGCATCATACTGAACCCATGATCATGGGGTCATGGAACCAAGGAGAGTTGGGCCACAATGCCTGATATACTTACATAAATAAAATTGTGTCAAGATTTTGGAAATTAAGGGTTTTAAGAGCCTATTTAAAGGGCCTTTTTCAAAGGTTTCAAATAAGAGGACAACAAGCAACTATTCTAGAGAAAATGAGCTAAAAACAAAACAAGAAAGCAAGAGAATTTGAGAGAGAATTGATATCGAAAAGCTTCAATTATTAGTTTCTCTCTTTACTTTTGTTTTTCTTTTAATTTCTTTGACTTGGATTAAGGGCTAATTTTCTTTAGACAATGTTTCTATTAGATATTATGAGCTAAACTATCTTTCTAGTATTGTGATAGATTTCAACATGTAGTTTGAATATATTTCTCTTTTATTTACTATGAATGAATGTAGTTTTATTTATTCAAATTTCTTCGTAATACTTTTAATTGTCTAGCCAACAATTGAATGATTTGTGAATCTAAATAAATCTTGATAGTTAGATTTGAGATGGATTAAGGTTTGAATAGTGTATGTTTACGTCACTTAAGTGATTCGATTCGCAATTATGATAGATTTATGCATAAATTTCATACATAGCCAAATTAGAACACTAGCATAATGAACCTTATTTAATAGATTACTATACGTATATAGTGATCCAATTAAGTTAGGTATTTATCCAAGCATCTTGACAGAGACTTGTGCATAGGTTTGGATTCTAGGTTAGCAAAACTACCCATGAATGTAAATATTGAGAGAAACCGATGTCAAATGAAATGTTGAATAAACCCATAATCCTAGGTTTTAATCTATTGCTTTTCTCTAGTGGATTTTTAGTTTTCGTTAATTAGTTTAGTTCTCTTATTAAACTTAGTTTTAATTAATTGTTTACAAAATCGAGATACTTGAATAAGATTGATTTGTCATAATTTGAGTATTTAATGAACAATTAGGAGCAAACCCCTATAGGATATGATTACGAACTTACTGTCTATATTACTTATTCGATATGTTTACTTGCAAGTACTAAATCTATAACAAGTTTTTGGCACCATTGTCGGGGATTTGTGTTTCCTATTTATTTTGCTAAAATTAAACTTCAATAGATTGGTCTTAATTCAAGTTTTTCTTTCTTTGTTTTTCTAGTTCGTTTTGTCATTGTATGACTAGAGAAAAATCTTTGAGATTATATCTTGTGATCTAAAGTTTGAGAGAATACTCTAAAAACTTCAATGAGAAAATCAACAAAGTTTTGCTCAGACTAATATAATGGCTGATCAATATGGTGAGCAGCAAATCCAAGAGTCAATAGTGTAAGAGAATCATTGCCTAAGGGATTATGTTGTTCCATTGGTACAAGAGCTTCCCTTAAGCATTCAAAGGTTGACAATTCAAGTCAACAATTTTGAGATTAAGCCGGCCATCATTATTATGATCCAAACTTTTGTACAACTTGGGGGCTTCCAAATGATGATCCAAATGCCCACATCTCGAATATTTTAGAGATATGTGACACCTTTAAACACAATGGAGTCACAGATGATGTAATCCATTTGAGACTCTTCCCCTTTTCATAAAGGGACAAAGCTAAGGTGTGGCTGAACTCGTTTCCTACCAGCTCCATTATAACATGGGATGACCTTGCTCAAAAATTCCTTGCCAAATTCTTTCTTTTGGCCAAGACAGCGAAAATGAGCAATGAAATCACATCATTCATGTAGCTAGATACTAAATCATTGTACGAGACCTGGGAAAGATACAAAGATTTACTTAGGTGTTGCCCTCATCATGGTCTTCCAAAGTGGTTCAAGTGCAAATGTTCTACAATGGATTGAGTGGTCAAATGCGAACCACTACTGATGCCATTGCTAGAAAAGCTCTCATGGCAAAGTCAATTGATGAGGCATACGACCTATTGGGTGAGATGGCATCAAACAATTACCAATGGCGCTCAGAACAATCAATGCATATGAGAGTAACTAGAATTCATGAGATGGATGCCATTTCGACATTTATAAAACATGTAGCAATTCTAACTAAAAAATTTGATTCTTTTAGTGCTAACTCAATCCAGAGTCCTTTTGTAGTTTATGAGTATTGTGGAGATGGGCATGCAAATAATCAGTGTTCAAGAAGTATAAAGACAATTTAATTTGTTGGGCATAGGCAATAGAATAACCTATATTCCAACACCTTTAATCCCAGGTGGAGGAATCATCCAAATTTTTTCTTGGAGCAACAATTAAGATTTTTCATCAACTCTAAGGCCTAATTTTCTTCTAAGATTTTAACCTCAAGCATGACCTCCTATGCTAGAAAAAAAAAACCATCTATGAAGGAGTTACTTATGCATTTTATGGCTAAGATCGACTCCCTCATTCATAGTCAGGCAGCCTAGTTGAGAAATCTTGAGACTCAAGTTGGACAGCTTGCCAACACTATCAATACTAAGCCTCAAGGTACCTTACCTAGTGACATAGAAGTTAATCCTAGGAAGGAAGGTAATGAACAATGTAATGCTATCAATCTTAAGAGTGGAAACACAATTAGAATTAGTAACAAGTAGATTAAAGATCAAGATAAGTCAGCTAAGAATGAGATGGTAGTTGAGAATGTTGACAAGCCAATTCAAGGGAAGGATATAAAGGCAAACCCACCACCACTTTTTCCTCAATGCTTTAAAAACAAAATCTTGATCACCAATTCCAGAAGTTCTTAGAAGTATTTAAAAAGCTTCGCATCAACATCCCTTTTGCTGAAACTTTGGAAAACATACCAAGCTATGTGAAGTTTTTAAAAGACATCTTAACTAAAAAAAGGAAATTAAAAGAGTTTGAGACAGTTGCACATATTGAGAAGTGTATTGCTATAATCCAAAATAAGCTTCCACCAAAGCTTAAGGGTCTAGGGAGGTTTTCTATTCCTTGCATTATTGGTAGTTTTAAAACTTCTAAAGCTTTGTGTGATTTAGGTGCTAGTGTTTCAATAATGCCTTTGTTTATTGCTAGGAAACTTGAATTTATTTAGCCTATTACAGTTACCTTACAATTAGTAGATAGAAAAATCAGGTACCCTGTTGGGATTATAAAAGATGTGTTGGTTAAAGTTAGGCTTCTCTACATTCTGGTGGATTTCATTGTGCTTGAGATAGAAGAGGATGTGGAAATTCCTTTAATCTTGGGATAATCATTCTTGGTTACTGCAAGCGCAATCATTGATGTGAAAAAGGCAAGATAACTTTTAAAGTTAGAGAGGCGGTAGTCAAATTCAATATTTGCACTACAGTTAAGCATCTTACCTCTACAAATAGTTTATATATAGTGGATTTAGTTGATACGGGCAAGGGTAAGCCTATATCTCCACCTAGAAGTGAGCAAGCACCAACCTTTGAGTTAAAGTCACCATTTCCACATATCAAAACCAAGTAGTCACATGAGAAGCATCTTCCACCACCTCCCAATTGTCTTTATTTTGAGGTTGGACAGCAAGTAGTACTCTCTAGTTCATGCCTTCATCTTTTACCATGGCAACTTCAACAATATTGGTGGAAAAACTTTAAAGTTGTAAAGGTTTTGTTTTATGGCCTTATTAAGATTTTTAGTATGCTTACCGGAGCATTCAAGGTTAATAAATAAAGTCTCAAGCATTACTCTATGGATGAAGAAGTGAAAAAAAGGGTGCCATAGTCAAGCTAGTGACTATAAAGAAGCACTTCTTGCTAGGCAACCTAAGTTTTTGAAACTTTTATTCTTTTTATTTGAAGTTATTTTTTTTAGATTTTACCATTACTTTATTTTTGTTCTTTTTCTTATTTAGATTTTCGTCACCTTAACGGATATTCCCAACAACTTGGGATATAATGAGGATGAAGAAGAAAATTAGAGGATCATTATTATCCAAGGGAGTATTCTTAACTTTTCTTCTTGACTTTTTAACATTTAAGACAATGTTGATTTTAAGTTTGGTGGGAATTTTCAATTTTTTTAGCTTTATTTTCTTTATTGTACATTTATGATTTTTGTAACACCCTGTACCCCCGTAAAGTAGTCAATGTAACCGTATCGATAAGATAAAGGATTAATTGACACGAATTTATGTGCTAAAGAGTGGTGAAGAGTGAAAGGAATATTCAAGAGTAAAATATTCTGCACGCGAGGATATAACAATTAAATAATAATATTTTGTCGAGGATGAATTAGAAAGTTAAAAGGTGAATTGGAAGAGAATCGGGGCCATAATAAGACGTTTTGAGACCTGAGGAGACAAGTAGAGAATTTTGGAATAAAATAATATTTTATTAATAAAATAATATTAAAATATTAAAATTTTATCTAATGTTGAGATTAGTCATGAAGGAGGATTATACGGCTAATCTAAGTGGGGGAGGAGAAGAACGAGAGAATTTCGAAGAAGAACGACATAAATGGGGCTCACGTGCCTTTATTAAATAAAGTAAGAGCAGGTAAGTAAATATTTAAATATTATAGTGACATGTTGGCGAAGTGCAAATTATATATTTTAATTGTATACATGTAAAGGAAGATAGATAGGAAGAATTAGAGTTAAAAGAGATGATTGGGGACCAAATTGTAAAGGATGAATAGTTTGGTGGGACAAATGGTAAATAAAGAAAAATTGAGGACTTTTGTGCAATTATCACACTTTCAAGGTAAGTGGAAATTGACTAACCAAGGGAAGTTAAATTATGTGGAATGATGGAAATTGCATGCAAAATTCACTATTACATGCAAATGATAGCATGCCAAAAAGGAAGAAGTTAGTGGGGGACATGCGGGCCCCCACCATGTGAAGTGAAAAGAAAAATAAAGCTAAATCTATTTTGCATGAAATGGGATTGGAGCATAAAATGGCTTAGTAAAGAAAGAAAGATGTGATGTACATGTGCCCTAAATGATTTAATAAGAATACCAAATAAAATATAAGGCTAAGTTGTGCATGAAATATGATTGGTGGAATAAAGAAATGAAGTAAGGAAGGATAAGAGAGTGAGGTGGCGGATGGAGAGAGAATGAAGATAGATTTTGGGCCAATGCACAAGGAAGGAAACTGGTGCATGAAGCACCATTGGGTGGCAAAATGGCCAAATGAAATTAAAAAGGAAATGGGTGCATGAATTTTAATTGGTTTTGAAAGTTAGCCAAAGCAAATGAAAAGAAAAAGAATGCAAGCATGGTGATTGTTTTAAATAAGTGGCAACGTAATAAAGAAATTAAAAAGTAAAAGAAACATGAGGAATAAGCCTTGGTGAGAGTAAAGGCTAGCCATTTGAAGAAGAAAAAGAAGGGAAAGAAAGCCTTGGAGAGTTTCCACCCGAGAGGAAGAAGAAAAAGAAAGAAATGAGAGAAAGGAAAGGAAAGGCATAGGTTTGCCCAAAACCAAGAGGACCCGTGAGATTCCCTCCCTCATTTTGAAGAGTTGAGTTGATTCACCACTCAAGGAGCCTTCAATACTCAAAAGAGAAGCCGTGGAGTGTCAATGGAGGAATAAAACTCGATTTTGGTGGTTTAAGTAAGGAATGGTAAGGATTCTTGTTTTTAGCTAGAGTAATCTTTGAAACTGAGTTGGTGACTAAGGGAAATGTCTTGTTGCAGCAAAGATTAACTTGGTTGGAGACCATTTGGTGACATGTAAGCCACCAAACCCATGGGTGTCTAATGGATTTAAGGTGAGAGAAAAGTGTAAGCTTGACACTACATTTTGAGGCCTATGGTTAGTTTAATATTGTGCAGAATAATTGTGCAATTGTTGGCAACTTGGTGGGTGGAACATTGGAAGAGCCTTGAGGTTGCATGCAAGGTCAAATTCATCACAAAGGTAAGGCATGCAATGTGTAATGTTAATGTGATAGTTTAAAGCTTGGAACAATGTATTGTTTGGATGTGTGTTGTTGTGAAAGGTTCAAAAGGTTATGAATGTTGGTGAGCATGAATGAATATTGATGTTAAGCTTGGTGGCAGCATGTGAGTGTAAATTATGGTGAATGTAAACTTAAAAAATGCTTGATGAAAGTAGATTTACAATTGCGGCCATATGTGAGGTTATTAGTGTGGGAATGATAGTAGAACTTGATAAATATTATTGGAAAAGATTAGTAACTAATCTTAGTAAAAATAAGACAAAATGTAAATTAGTTGGATGAGGATTTATGATTGAATGAGAAAGAGAAGTGAGAATGATATGCATTAAAAATATTGAATTTGGATTGTTGTTAGGAAGTGCAAAAGTAAAGGAAGTGTGCTGTGGTGGTGTGCCAAAGGAAGTGATGAGCGATCGGCCAGGAGAAACAACTAGATACGCATCCGAATCGATAGCAACGTCATATCCCGTTATCATAAAGTGAGTAAGGGGTGTCCATTTTAAAAATTCACATACCTATATATATACGTATGGTTTACTTTGAATGCAAACTTATGGAAAGCATGAGCTGCTAGAATCCTAGGTATTTTGTAATACCCCGCACACTCGTTGGACACAAATAAGACCTTATTGATCAAACGAATGATCATTTGATGTGAATTGGCATGCTAAAGAGTGACAAAGGATGAAATGAGCGTTCAAGAATAAAATGCTTCGCGCGTGCAGAAACAATAATTAAATAATAATATTTTCGTTGGAGAGGAATTAGTAAGCTAAAGGATGATTCAGAAGTAAACCGAGATGTAATGATATGTTTCGGGACCAAAGAAGGTAAGTGAAAAATTTTGAAATAAAATAATATTTTATTTAATAAAATAATATTAAAATATTAATATTTTATATGTTGTCGGAATTAGTCATGAA
This sequence comes from Theobroma cacao, assembly GCF_053813885.1. NCBI lineage: Eukaryota > Viridiplantae > Streptophyta > Magnoliopsida > Malvales > Malvaceae > Theobroma > Theobroma cacao. Next base: position 15,302,140 of record NC_142640.1, read on the forward strand.
AACTGAAATATGACTAATTTAAGTGGGGGAGAAGAAGTAAAGAAGAATTTTGAAGGAAAACGACGATAATCGTGTCAGCGTGATTTTATTAAATCGAGCTAACGCGGGTAAGTAAATATTTAAATATTATGATGACACTGTTTTGAAATGTGATCTCGATATTTTGATTATACACGTGTAAGAAAAGGAAGATAGAAGGAAATTAGAATTTTTACACGTGTCAGAAGAATTAATTTTAAAATATGAAAATTTGAGGGAGGTGTATTAAATAAAATGAAGTTAAGGCATAATATGTAAATTTTATTATTTTGAAGAAATAAAAATATTATGAAAATAAAATGGATGATAAAATAATGAAGAAAAGATGTTGAAAAGTCAAACCAAAGAATTCTAAGGTGCATGGCCGGCCATACAAAAATCAAAGGAAAAAAAGAATGAAAAAAAAAAAAGATAGGAGAAAAATCTAGAAAAAGTGGTCGGTCAAAGTTGAAGAAGAATAAAGGAAAGAAGAAAAAGAGAAACAGTCGACCATTTGAGAAGAAAGGAGATAGAAGAGAGAAGTCGGTTATGAAGAGGAAAGAAAGAACCAAAAGCCAAGCAAAAGAAAAGAAAGAAAAAAGGAACAAAAATTTTGCTATTTTCTTGGCACGATTTTGCTGCACTTTGAGGGAGGAAAAGAGAGCATTTTGTTACAATTTTTGGAGGAAGAAAAAGCCGAAAACTTTGAGGTAAGAAAGCTGATTTTTTTTTTAGGTTAATTGCAGGAATTTTTGAGGTTTTTATGGCTGATTTTGGTGCTGAAAATTAAGGTTTTTGTTGCTGAAATTGTGTGAATTTGCTATTGGAAATTTGCTACTGCCATTGAAGGACAACGTTGTGCTGCCAATTTGAGGGAGAAAAGGCAGCTTGGTGCTACCAAATTTTTGAGGAAAAGAGAGCTGAAAGTGCTGCCACCGGAGGAGGAAGAAAATGAGCCAAGGAGAAGAAAAAAAAAAAAAGGAACGCTCGGCTGAAAAAGAGAGAAAAATCTACCAAGCCGAGAAGAAGAAGGAAAAACGTGGATGAGAGAAAAAAAAAAGGGCATGGCCCAAGTAGAAAATAAAAATTGGCATGGCCCAATAGGAGATAAATGGGCTTAGCCCAAATAGGAAAAATTGGAAAAGCCCATGAAAGGGGCGGGCCCAAAGGTCATAAAGAAATGAAAAAGGCCCAATGGTAAGTTAATGTTATATTTAAGGGTTATAGGTAGTTTAATATTGTGCATATTTTGGATGAAAAATATGCAAGCTGCTTAAGGAATTTTTAATTAAGTTGCTACCCATACAAATATGTGATTAAGTATACTGAGTTTAAATTGTTGCTAGGAAAGTTTGTTGTGGAGGCGTGCCGAACGAAGTATGTGACCGACAAATAAGAATAATTATATACGCGTACAAATCAATAGTGAAGTAATATCCCACTATTATAAGGTGAGTAGGGGGTGTCAATTTTAAAAATTTCATAAATATATACATGTACGTATATTTTACATGAAGTGCAAAATTTATGGAAAGCATGCGTTGATAGAATTTTAAGGAATTGTGGGTGTAAGTTATTTTTAGAAATCATTTGAAATATATATATATATATATATTAGACGTAAAGTGTTTTAAACCGGAAAACAAGCTTTTCGAAAAGATTTACATCAAAGGAAATTGTGCCTTATTGTTTGTGTGGTGTGCATTCATGAAATTTATTACATATTCACCATGCTATTTTGATACAAAATATCATGCAAATATTTACAATGAACATTGTACGAAAGAGAGTTTTAACATGATGTGGGGACCGATATTTTGAGAAAGATTTAAAATATCCCCTTGAAGATCAAATTTGAATTCTTTTAACAGATGATTTCATTTTAACCAAGAAATTCAAGAGTAATTGGAGACTGCTACTTGTTGTGTTATAAATTGTATTTTGAATCGAATAGCTTATGATAATGTGGGCATGATTGGCTGGATTGGTAAATATGCTGAAAATGTATGAACTGTTGATTTGCCTTGAGAGGCTGTAAAATAAAATAATTGCCATGTCATGCTATTGCAAATTTTATCATATGGTGGGTTTAGCTTGCTGCAGTGGGCGGGTTCCGTGGACCAGCCTATTAGAGAGGCACGATAACCCCGTTATATTCTTACCTCGATTGGGGAGATGTGTAGGGTAACTCCCGAGGTACAACTTTAGAGTTCACTTCACGCCAAACCACCACGTGAGGGTGACTCAGCCAACGCCAAGGAACGACTATGTTTTCAAAATAAAAATATGATTTATACGTACATGACTTTTTAACAGCCTTGGCGGACTCGGTTGGGATAGCCCCAGTCCAAGGTATCCTTGACAACCGAGTATGAGAATGATTTTGGCACAAGCCAGGTTTCTAAGAAAGTCATAAGCCATGTTGTTTATTTTTGACAAAAATGTAATGGTTTTATATAAGTTGAAATAAGTTTTAATATTATGAATTATATTTCTCTACATGGTGAAAATAGAATTAAACGGATTTTCGCAGCTCCCCTATATGTTTATCTATGAAATGAATATGTAATTTCTCGCATATGGGGTGAGTTATGATTTGGGCATGGTTTTAAATATTATTTGGTTTCGCGGGAGCTTGCTAAATTTTATTGATTTGATTCGAAAATGATTATAAATATATTTTGATGCCAAAAATTTTATTACCTCGATTATTTATACTTTATAAGAAATTCTCGATTTTTATATAAGGCACAAACCCTCGTTTAAAACGAGTTGCTTTTATAATCTTGCATTTTTATATTCAACTGATCTGCCATTTGCTTGTTTCCCATCTACGCTCTACTCGTCGAGTCGATGATTATCACTGAGTCTATGAGACTCACACCCCTTTATTTCCCCTTTTATAGATAGGGATTAGCTTAGCGTGTAGTCATTGATGCGTTCGGTCCACCGTGAATAGGTAAAGGCATCTCCTAGCAATTTATTCCAAGTCACTCCGCTATTAGAGGTCAAGTCGTAGCATTTTATTTATTAAGTTGTAAACGAATTCTAAATTTTTATATAAGCATTAATTTGGAGATTATAGATTCTAATGCATATACTTACGAATAAAAGGAAAAAGTTTGTATTGATTTTTATATTTATGGTTCAATTTAGTATATGAAAGTATCAATATTATATGGTGATTGAATATAGTGGATTAACGAGTAAATTCTAGACAAGCTTGTTCAAGACTTGGCGGGTCTTTTCCAGAAGTCTTGGACGCTGGCAGCAACCAAGGAGAGGTCGTTGCATATTTTGTGAATACAAAAATGTTTGAAAATGCTTTAATTATGTATATATATATAAGCTATAGACAAAAAGGATTTTAAAGTCGGGAAACAAGCTTTTCAATGCGATTTCTATCAGAAATGTGCCTTATAGTTTGTGTGGTGTGCATTCATGAATGAATTTCGTATACACCATGCTGATTTGACTCTCAAATCTCATGTAAAAGGTTTTACATTGCAAAGTTTTATGAAAAGGGGTTTTAGTACGCTACTTGATCGGTATTTTGAAAATGATTTGAAATGATCTTTCAAAAACCCGATTTGGCTTTTTAATGGTTTTATCAAACCGAGAGATTCGAGAATAGGCCGGCTATCACTTCAGTTAAGTGTGACCTTTGTGCACAAGTAAGCTCTAGCTAGAGAACCTTTGGGTCGCCGATGGGCTGTTAGACATGGCGGGGCCCATGGTCTGTGATATTTGTGGCAAGGCCACGAGTTGTTATATGTGGCTAGGCCACAATTGATATTTGCGGTTTCGACTGCTTGATTTCTCCGATGTCAGCCAATATCATTGAGACTACCATGGCATGTGGGAATCTAGTGGAAGCGATGTTCTAGGATCTTATTACGTGGTAGTAGGACCACGAGTTTTATTTCTATTTCCTACTCAAGAGTGGCATCTCTTTGGGTTTTCAAACTCGTATTTCTACGCATGGTGAAAAACTATAAGATTTTTTGTAGCTCCCCTGTTTATACGATGATATGGATTTAACTCCTCACATACGAGGTGATTTGTGATTTGCGTATATGTCACCACCCAATTTCCCGAGCCATGACAGGTGCATGAGCTCAATGAGCATAGTTCACTAAGCCCAAGCAAGCCTATCCATTTACCTTTGCTTAACAAATTTATCATATCATGCGTACACACACACACCTTTTCCTGGGTGTGAACATAGCCAAAACACAATGGCATTATCGATAATAATATACATGCACTATACCAGTCATGTATTTAGCAATTTACATTGCATACACATATTTATATTGTTAGATTGTATTCACAATACAAAAGGACCCATGACTTCCAGCGGAGACATTTACAATAAAAGGGATTACTATCGAATGCCAGACACATACCCAGGAGATGCACTACGGGGACTCCTCGATCTAGGGTCCAACAGTCAGCTGATCTGAAAACATGAATTTTTATAAAACGTGAGTACAATACTCAGTGAGTGAACAAGAAGGGAACAAGCATACCATAAGGAATGTTTATCGAAATCATGATGCATTCATTTTCTCAAAACCATGCAATTGTTTTAGCTCCTTTAAACCCCTCATGTAAACCCCACATGAGTAAATCACTTTACAAAAATCCATGCTCAACTATGGTACCAAAGAAATGGAAAATATGGCAAAAACCCACAAGTTAGCAAAATCGACAGAAAGTTTCTCACTGTAGCGAACTTCATTCTCGCTGCAGCGAGAACTAGAACATCAAGGAAAAAGTCTCTTTTTTCCCTTAAAACAAGTCATCCTGCTAAAATAACAATAGCAACATGTAACACATGTAAACTTTCAAATTTCAACAAAACAAATGCTTACATATTTGCATTTACAACCATATACCCATCATCAACATGCACACCATCCCCTCATCATCATCATGCACACCATCCCATCATCATCATCTCATATGCAACGGCTTATGCGCATATAGCCAAGTCAGCAACGGCTTATGTGCACTCCTACTAGCACATAGCCGGGTCCAAATCAACATGCAAAGAAGCATCCAATGCATATCATGCATTTTATCATATTGTGATAACACATAAACCATTGTATAGCACATTTTCACAATATATAATCATTGTACTAAAAGCTTGTTCCCAAGGTACATTTTCTAAGACAAGTTGGATAGAATCTTTCATATTCCCCAAAACAAGTTTGAAATGCAAGTCCACTCACCGGTATTAGGAGTAAAAATACTCATATTTTCAGCCCGCGGGTACAGTCCTTTACCCGTATCCAATGGCTCACCACCTAGCCATAATCCATGACACATATTACAATTAAATTGTGTCTAACAGTCATAAGCTATTTCAGGCTCGATATATATATGATATAAAATGAAAAATGCACAGGTAGCCATCTAGACCTGGTATTGGCCTAAGTCAATTTTTCATCTGATAAATTGGCCAATGTGTCCAATTTCACTCCAAATTAATCCATTTCTCCTCTAATACCTTAATTTACCACATACCATTTAAATAAAGCCAAATTCAGCATTAGAACCCTCACAGTTCCTTATAGAAAAATTCGGTCATTTGGTGCACTAGCATTGAAAATTTTTCTACATAACCGTTTCACCTTAATTCATCATTTTCCAAGCCATTTTCCTTGAAATAAAAACAATCCCCCATTGATATTCAACCCTCATGGTTTGACCAACAAGGAACCCTAAAGAAATTGAATATTTCTTGTGTTTTTGTTCATAACCATGCTTAACTATCCCTAAACACTAACATAGTCTAAAATCAAATTATTCCAACAATAATTCCTCTTTCATACCCATTTTTCAGAATTGAATTCATCATGATAACTCAATATTCAACCATGGAAATCAAGAACAAAAGCATGGGTAAGCTAGGTATCAAGGAGAATTAAAGAAATTTTAACTTATCTAGCTTGTTTCCTTGATTTCTTCACTTTTTCTTTGAATTTTCACCTAGGTTTTCTTGTTTTTCCCTTTGTTCTTCCTTTGTTCTTGTTGCTGGTTGCCTAGGCAGAATATGGTGAGAGAATTGGGGATTTAATGGGCTGATTTCTATAGAAAATAATAAAATAATCAAGCATGCCACGTGACACATGCTTATTGGCTCAATTTTTTAACTTTTTGACTTTTTCTTCTTAATTTTCCACCACAAATATTCTGGTACTTATCCAATCCTACCATAATTAAAATCCATTGGTCTTGACAAGTGCTGGGGCAAAAAATTTACCGGTTTGCCCTCGGAGCAAAAAATTACGATTTTGCCCCTATACTCTGAAATGTACCGGAATCACATTATTTCTACTTTTCAACCTCAAATAACACTAATATTGATCAATATTAACCAAATGGGGCAAAAATCATTGTATAAAAATTCTCGTTTAGTCCTCTAGTGGCAAAATTATCATTTTACCCTTATGCTCCAAAAATACTAAGAATCACAATTTTTCACTGCTAAACATCATTTATACTCCAATAATCATAATTATATTTCATATAATTATTCTTGGTCAAATGTGATCAAGTCTTGGCTAAAAATCTCCATTTTATCATCAAATGGTAAAATGACCGTTTTGTCCCTAATCGGTCAATTTTCCTGATTGACTCCAAACTGGACCTTGAACTCCGAATCACTATTCTAAGCCATTCTGTGGGTTTTAGAATTTTCAAATTCCTCTTAGAATTTCTATTTGAACTAGTTCAAGGCTCGATTTAACTTAGTTGTACCACTCGATACAATATCGTCTTTTAATCGAGCTTGACAGGGTCTCACAGTATAAGCTTGATTAATATTTGATTTCGCGGTAGCTTGCGCGATTCTACTAATTTGATTAAGGTAGAACGTTAAATGATTTCGATGGTAGAAATCTTTTACGTACACTGGTTTTAATGTAATACTTGAAATGGTTTGATTTGAATAAGGTTATTAATCTATGTCAATGTGGAAACTTTTACCTACCCTGATTTGGTATATTGCTTGAAATGATTGCAATCCATAAGAAAATTCTCGGTTTTACATATAAGGCACACATCCTCTCCTTTAGTTAAATTGTTTATATAATCATGTATTTTTAATGTTCAAACTTATCTGTTGTACGCTTGTTTTCCATCTACACCTTACTCACGGAGTCTATGATCAGTAAGTCTGTGAGACTCACCCCTTTATTTCTTTTTGCAGATAAGTAGTTCGCTCAAGTGCATCGTATAGCACACCAAGATTTATGGCAACATAGGTATTGACACCTCTTAACCTTCCATTCTGAGTCACTCCACTACTAAAAGTCGAGTCATTGCGTTTTGTCTATAATATGTAAAAGGGATATTAGTCTTGATACAAATACTAAATTGGAGATTTTGGATTTCAATGTATATACTTATGGTTATATGGATTAAGGGTCAATTGATTTATCGTGTCCATTTTTCAAATTATGTCACAAGAGCACATGGTTTAAAGTGATAATATGATTGGGTAAACAAGTATGATAAGCTAACGAGAATTTCTATTAAAGGCTTGTTCAAGACTTGGCAGGTCTCTCTCGGAAATCTCGAACGCCAGTAGTGACCAAGGAAGGGTCGTTACAGACTTGGTATCAGAGTCCTAGGATTTCCTGTGTCTGTTAACAGAGTTGTTAAACTTAGTGTAGAGTCCTGTCCTTGGTTTATGGGTGTGCAACACGAATCAAGGAAAGGAGGCTGCATAAACTCTTATTCATCTAAAAGCCTACCTTTGCCTTAGTATGTAAAAGGTCAAGAATTGACACATATTTGTGTACAAGTTTTGAGGTGCCCTTGCGACACAACATAAGCAGTAGTGGGAAAAAAAGGAAAGGTTCCCCTAGTGCTGAAAAGGGATCAATGGACTCCACTGCTCGAAGTCGTTATGTGCTAGAGGGTGAAAATGTAACAATTAACCCGTCGATTGGATTGGGTTCCCCTGAGAGGTGAAATCATATTTAGGAGTTGGAGAAGCCTTGAAAAGATGGCGCGTGATGGAATCGATCTTACAAAAATGAACAACAAGGAAGTGAAAGAAATAGCCATTGGGAAGTATCATCCTAGGAAGGTATCTGCTGTCCGAGACTTTCCTCCTAGTTATGGAAGAGGTGCTGCACTTGTGAGTAGGAAGGAATACTTGAAGGAACAGCAAGCTTGGAATAACGTAAATGAGGAGGATCCTCAAGAGGACAAGGATGATTTGGGTGATGATTCATCCACGAGTACAAGCTCGGACAGCAGTGATTCTCTTGAAATCATATGGGCTAAAGGAAATTGTAGGATTATGAGACTATGATGATGTAGTTGAACTAAATTATGGTTGTAAATTATGTGTTTGGAGAATTTAAGATATGGTTAATTTCATGTGATTTGAACTGGTTATGTGGTAGTTAGTTTAATGATTTGGTTGAGTGTTAGAAATTCGTCATGCATTGTTGAATGGGATTAGCATTGGTAAAAGTTAGTAAATCTCTTAAGTATTTCTTGTGGAGTATGAATGATGATGGAATGGAGGCACATAGTGCCATGATACTGTGTGATGATAATTGACATAATATACATTATTGGAAGTGATTATGAAAATAAGGGAAGAATAAATTCTTGCATTAATAATAAGGTGAGCATAAGGAGAATGATCAAGATAGACAAATTTCATGATAATTTTAAGTTGAAATGGTTTAACTATATGAGTTGCAAGACAAGAAAGGTAATAAGTTTCTAATATCAAGGAAGTGTGGAATATTAGAAATGGTGAATAATTATGTGTGGTAGTATGTAATTGAGAATTCATCATACCATATGGGAAGGATGTCGTTAAGTGAGACTTATTTGATTGATAACAAGTGTTAAGAGATAACATAAGTTTAAAGATATTGGTTGGGCCTAGAGTATGTGATAAGTAAGAGAATATAAATGGTTATGGAAATTGTGGTAAGGGCTTAAAGGAAAGCCATATGGTTGAGAAGGATTAACGTAGTAACTTTAAAGGTAGGAGAACTTCCTTGTCGAAGAAATTTTCAGCAGTTGTACTGCCTCAACGCCAACTGTCTAGTGCCACGGCTCTAGGGACATTTCATGTATTGGACGCATGAGCAAGGTGTGGGAAGTATGGGAATAAATTTACAAGTTGAATTTGGGTCATTGACCTTGATATTGAACATTGTTTTGTGGGATTTAAATGATTTGGAGAATGATACATGAATTGAAAAGTTTCTTTATTGGCCTATACATAGTGACATGTAAGTAAAAAGGGAAGATGGAAAGTTATTGAGATAAGCTACGATGTGCAGAATCAAGAGGAACATTAAGTTGACTAAAGATGAATCTTAAGAAATAAAAGGATGCCAATACCAAGTGAGCAAATTGTGAAGGATTATGAGATTGGCATAACAAATGAGTTAATTTGTAGTCTTGTTGAGAGGATTTATAATCTTATTCTAATTTAGTTGAAAGAAAAGATTAGTAACAAGACAAGGCCAATTATGTGGCATACTAGAACCCTATGAATATAAATTGAGGTATGAATAAATGAGAATACATTCAAATCTCTCCAATGATAAGTGCATGCTTTTGGATTGAATGTACTTAAAGGATTAATGGACAATAAGTAACTAAGTGATCGGAAATGCATAAGAATCTTGAAAAGAATACACCAAACTACAAGTGCCAAGAATGATGGTTAATAGTACTTCAAAATATTTTATATGCATGATAAGAAAATGTGGTACTTGGAATTGTCAAGGAGCTTAATGGCTAAAGTATGGGTTACGTGGACACGTGATGTGAGACATAAACTTAAGGTGGGTAATTGAGGAATGAAGATGACTTTTGGGAATTGTGATATTGCATAAGATGCAGTGATCAAGTAAATATGAATCTTGAAGGATCAATAAGATTGTACAGCACACACGGATACCGAATTATAATTGGATGGAAATAGTATTTGTGTATGGAAATGTGGTTAATGACAATGTCATGCAAGGATACATGGTATAACGAAATTTATGTATATAATGGGAAGTGATAAGAGAAAAGCTTAAGTCTGTAAAGTACGTGAAGTTATGCATAGGCATAATATGAATTCATATGGATTATATGAGAGATAAACTATTGTAGAATGTAAGCTGAATGATAACTTAAAGGTCCAAAGAGTAATGTGGAAATTGATTATACTTTAATGTTCGTGGATTAAATATGAACTTTGAAAATGTAATGGAAGGTTAAATTAGTAATGTTGAAATTGAGAAAAGCAAAGAGGGAATTCAATCCGAATATAGTTGGCAAGGGTTCCTACATATGGTAACGAATGTTGACATTTAAAGGAATGTATATATGCATATGTGGAGTCGCTTATGTAACCGATTAAAGTGAAGAATTATTCTTAGTGATTTGAGATTTGAACAAAATATGCTTGATGAGTTGCATAAATGGTACAATGATAAGAAATACCAATAGAAATTAAGCTATATGGATATAAAGAGAATTCCGGAATAATAGTCAAGATGAAATAATATGATCAAGATGTAAAAGTAAATAAAGTGTTATTTCATTATTATGCTAAATTCTCTATGCGGCAATAGTGCAATGGATGAAGAATAAGTGGTGATAGTATTATAATGTGAATATTTAGAGAAATTGACTAAGAAAGATAAAATCTGATTTTGTCAAAGATGTTCCAAAAGTTCTAAGCCATAACAATGATATATATTTTAAGGCATGAAGGACTAGAATTAATGAAACGAATTTGATGGTGAATGAATGAAGTACAATTAAAGATAGAGATTTACAAGTGAGTTGCCTTCTACATGATTGAACTGCATTGAATTAAGAATGATGTAAAAGCATGAATCTTTGAATGCTCAATGTAACAGAAAAACTAAGAAGATTTGAATCACCTAGAACCAAGATAAACGTGAAGTGTGTAGGAATAATTGAAGGCTTTAATCTCCCTTAACGTTAAGAATACGTACATAAATGAATATGACATGTTTATAATGTTATAAGCTACGTGATGGTGTATGGGGATAAGATGAATGAATGAATGTCGAGAAGCTTGACAATAAATGAAGTAATAAGATGGTGATTAGGTATACATAAGTAAGTATAATATGTGATCGAAAATGGTATGAATGAGATGGAGGTAACGACATATTCGGCATCTTAATAATGAGAGAAAACGATTATGAAGGGTATCACCTACTTGATTTCAAAAAATGATAACAGACATAAGTGAAGTGTTCTAGTTGAACTGAAAGTAAGTGAGGTGGATAAATCAAAATTCCCTATAAAGGAAGGAATGAAATAAGATCATAGAGTGAGATTAATGACCCAATGTTGACGTGAATTCGGGGACGAATTCTATTTAAGTGGGGGAGACTGTAATACCCCATACCCCCATAAAGTAGTCAATGTAACCATATCAATAAGATGAAGGATTAATTGATACGAATTTAAGTGCTAAAGAGCGGTGAAGGGTGCAAGGAATATTCAAGAGTAAAATATTCTGCACGCGAAGAAATAATAATTAAATAATAATATTTTGTCAAGGATGAATTAGCAAGTTAAAAGGTGAATTGGAAGTGAATCGGGCCATAATAAGATGTTTTGAGACCCGAGGAGACAAGTGGAGAATTCTGGAATAAGATAATATTTTATTAATAAAATAATATTAAAATATTAATATTTTATCTTACGTCGAGATTAGTTATGAAAGAGGATTATACAACTCATCTAAGTGGGGGAGGAGAAGAATGAGAGAATTTCAGAGAAAAACGACGTAAGTGGGGCCCGCGTGCCTTTATTAAATAGAGCAAGAGCAGGTAAGTAAATATTTAAATATTATAATGACATGTTGGCGAAGTGCAAATTATATATTTTAATTGTATACATGTAAAGGAAGAAAGATAGGAAGAAATTGGAGTTAAAAGAGACGATTGGGGACCAAATTGTAAACGATAAAAAGTTTGGTGGGACAAATGGTAAATAAAGAAAAGTTGAGGACTTATGTGCAATATCACACTTTGAAGCTAAGTGGAAATTGACTAACCAAGGGAAGTTAAATTATGTGGAATGATGGAAATTGCATGCAAAATTTACTATTACATGCAAATGATAGCATGCCAAACAGGAGGAAGTTAGTGGGGGACATGTGAGGCCCCCACCATGTGAAGTGAAATGAAAAATAAAGCTAAATCTATTTTTGCATGAAATGGGATTGGAGCATAAGGTGGCTAAGTAAGGAAAGAAAGATGTGATGTACATGTGACCTAAATGATTTAATAAGAAGACCAAATAAAATATAAGGTTAAGTTGTGCATGAAATATGATTGGTGGAATAAAGAAATGAAGTAAGGATGAGAGAGTGAAGTGGCATATGGAGAGAGAATGAAGATAGATTTTGGGCCAATGCAAAAGAAAGGAAATCGGTGCATGAAGCACCATTGGATGGCAAAATGGCCAAATGAAATTAGAAAGGAAATGGGTGCATGAATTGTAATTGGTTTTGAAAGTTGGCCAAAGGAAATGAAAAGAAAAGGAATGCATGCATGGTGATTGGTTTAAATGAATGGCAATGTAATAAAGAAATTGAAAAGTAAAAGAAACATGAGGAATAAGCCTTGGTGAGAGTAAAGGTCGGCCATTTGAAGAAGAAAAAGAAGGGAAAGAAAGCCTTGGAGAGTTTCCAACCCAAGAGGAAGAAGAAAAAGAAAGAAAAGAGACAAAGGAAAAGAAAGGAAACGGTTTGCCCAAAACCAAGAGAACTCGTGAGATTCCCTCCCTCATCTTGAAGAGTTGAGTTGATTCACAACTCAATGAGCCTTCAATACTCAAGAGAGAAGCCGTGGAGGGTAGTGACTAAGGGAAATGTCTTGTGGCAACAAAGATCAAATTGGTTGGAGACCATTTGGTGACATGCAAGCCACCAAACCCATGGGTGTCTAATGGATTTAAGGTGAGAGAAAAGTGGTAAGCTTGACTCTACAGTTTGAGGCCTATGTTTAGTTTAATATTGTGAAGAATAATTGTGCAATTGTTGGTAGCTTGGTGGGTGGAACATTAGAAGAGCCTTGAAGTTGCTTGCAAGGTCAAATTCATGACAAAGGTAAGGCATGCAATGTGTAATGTTAATCTGATAGTTTAAAGCTTGGAACAATGTATTGTGTGGTTGTGTGTTGTTGTGAAAGGTTCAAAAGGTTATGAATGTTGGTGAGCATGAATGAATATTGATGTTATGCTTGGTGGCAGCTTGTGAGTGTAAATTGTGGTGAATGTAAACTTAGAAAATGCTTGATGAAAGTAGATTTACAATTGCTGCCATATGTGAGGTTATCGGTGTGGGAATGATAGTTGAACTTGATAAATATTATTGGAAAAGATTAATATGTGTGCTAGAGTCATAAATAAGTTGTCAGTACTTATAATCTAAAGAATTACGCAAGCAAATGATAAAAGTAATCTTACTAAAAAGATGACAAGATGTAAATTAGTTGGATAGAGATTTATGATTGAATGAGAAAGAGGAGTGAGAATGCTATGCACTAAAAATATTGAATTTGGATTGTTGTTAGGAAGTGAAAAAGTAAAGGAAGTGTGTTGTGGAGGCATGCCAGAGGAAGTGACGAGCGACCAGCTAGTAAAAACAACTAGATATGCATCCGAGTTGATAATGGCGTCGTATCCCGTTATCGTAAAATGAGTAGGGGGTGTCCATTTTAAAAATTCTCGTACCTATATATATATATACGCATGGTTTACTTTGAACGCAAACTTGTGGAAAGCATGAGCTAGTAGAATCCTAGGTATTTTGTGAATACGAAAATGTTTAAAAATGCTTTGATTATTTATATATATATAAGCTATATACGAAAAAGATTTTAAAGCCGAGAAACAAGCTTTTCAATGCGATTTCTATTTGAAATGTGCCTTATAGTTTGTGTGGTGTGCATTCATGAATGAATTTCATATACACCATGCTGATTTGACTCTCAAACCTCATGTAAAAGGTTTTACGCTGCAAAGTTTTACGAAGAAGGGTTTTAGTACGTTACTTGATCAATATTTTGAAAATGATTTGAAATGATCCTTCGAAAACCCGATTTGGCTTTCAAATGGTATTATCAAATCTGGAGATTCGAGAGTAGGTCGGCTGTCACTTCGGTTAAGTGTGACCCTTGTGCACAAGTGAGCTCTAGCTAGAAAACCTTTGGGTCGTCGACGGGCTGTTAGACATGGCGGGGGCCATGGTCTGTGATATACGTGGCAAGGCCATGAGTTGTTATATGTGGCTAGGCCATAAGTGATATTCGCGGTTGTGACCGTTTGATTTTTTCAATGTCAGCCAACATTGTTGAGACTTCCATGGCATGTGGGAATCTAGTGGAAGCGATGCTCCCATATATTATTACGTGGTAGTGGGACCACGAGTTTTATTTCTATTTCCTACTCGATAGTCGCATCTCTTTGGGTCGTATTTCTACGTATGGTGAAAAACTACAAGATTTTCTGTAGCTCCCCTCTTTATACAATGATATGGATTTAACTCCTCGCATACGAGGCGATTTGTGATTTGCATATAAGCTTGATTAATTTTTTATTTCGCGGGAGCTTGTGCGATTCTACTAATTTGATCCGGGTAAAACGTCAAATGATTTCTATGGTAGAAATCTTTTACGTACACTGGTTTTAATGTAATACTTGAAATGGTTTGATTTGAATAAGGTTATTAATCTGTTTCGATGTGGAAACTTTTACCTACCTTGATTTGGTATACTGCTTGAAATGATTGCAATGCATAAAAAAATTCTTGATTTTACATATAAGGCACACATCCTCTCCTTTAGTTAAATTGTTTATATAATCATGTATTTTTAGTGTTCAAACTTATCTGTTGTATGCTTGTTTTCCATCCACACCCTACTCACAGAGTCTATGATCACTGAGTCTGTGAGACTCACCCCCGTATTTCCTTTTGCAGATAAGTAGTTCGCTCAAGTGCATCGTATAGCACACCGAGATTTACGGCAACGTAGGTATTGACACCTCTTAGCCTTCCATTTTGTGTCACTCCGCTGCTAGAAGTCGAGTCGTTGCATTCTGTCTATTAATATGTAAAAGGCATATTAGTCTTGATACAAATATTAAATTGGAGATTTTGGATTTCAATCTATATACTTATGATTATATGGATTAAGGGTAAGTTGATTTATCGTGTCCATTGTTCAAATTATGTCATGAGAGCACATGGTTTAAAGTGATAATATGATTGGGTGAACAAGTATGATGAACTAACAGGAATTTCTATTAAAGGCTTGTTTGGGACTTAGCGGGTCTCTCTCGGAAGTCTCGGATGTCGGTAGCGACCAAGGAGGGGTCGTTACAGTTTTAGCTCTTAAGTTTAGTTAAGTTATTTATCACTTAATTTGTTGCATGTTTTAGAAAATTGAGCTAGATTTAATTGTGCCAATTTCTTTCAATTTGCCTATCCAATGATGAGAACTTAGTTATATTCTTATCTTGATTATTTGAAACATGTGAATATTTTTTTAGTATTATGTAAATTCTTATGCTAAGCTTCATTGTCAGGATGTAATTCTACAATTTAAGCACTATGTTTTTTGCTTAGGTTCATTGTACATATCTAAAGAAGGTTTATGTGAATTTGAATTTTTGAATTATGTCTTGAGTTCTATAATTTGTTTAATTCTCTTTTGAGGCAAAATCCTAGGCTATATGTAGCTAAAAAAATGATTTAGGCCATTTTTGGACTGTTTAAGCCTTTTAAGCCAACCTTACTATATATTTATCCTTAGAATTCCCTTTTGAGCTTAATGTTATCTTTTCTTCATTTAAACACTTAATTAGTAACCTAGACCCTTACATAAATAGTTCTAATTTTTGCATCCCTCATTACTAAGTGCATAAGTTAATATAGGAAGTGTAATGAGCTAGATAGTGAAAAAGGTAGTAAAGATGAAAATGATTTAAAAGCTCAAAAGTATGTATTCATCTCACTACACAATAAAAGAATAAGTTTGGGGGTGTGATATTAAGAAAAAGAAAAATAAAAAGGGAAAAAAAGAATGAAGTGTTGAACAAAAGAAAAATTTGATGAAAATAAATGTATTTGGTGAAGGAAAATAAAGCTCTTTATATGTCTTAGAATGACAATGTGCTTAGATTTGAGCTACGTGTTATTCCATATCCTATCTTGATCCTAGCCATACATTACAAGATTAATAAAGTCTTATTGATCCTTGACACGGTATTAGTCTACATTAGTGAAGAGAAAGATGAAAAGCAAACTTTTGGAATTCCAAAACTAATTTGAATTTTGCATGCGTATAAACTTATCTAAATTGTATAATATTTTTAGTGAAAAGATTACACACACACACACAAAAATCCACTTGACGATGAGCTTGCATTTGAATTGAAACATGAACTTGAAAAATATTTATGTGTTGCTTAGAGTTGAGAATATAGATTAACTTATGAAGATATTAAAGGTGATTGTTGAGTTGTTGCAATTTATATCTAGTTAAGTTGGTTTCTTCATTTATGTTACTGCATCTTAGTTTATGTTTTGCTCGTGAACTAACAAAAGCTTAAGTTTAGGGGTGCGATAACTCTATCATATAGAGTTATTTTGAAATATTTTGGGACTTAAGTAACTAGGTCTTTGAGATTTTAGGTTCGGATTTTAGTATTTAGGTGTTTTTCTTAGTTAAGTTTGGTTAGATGTTGATTAGTTTAATTTAAGTTATTTTAGTTCAATTTTATGTTATTTTTAATTTAAATTACTTTAAGAATTATTATTTTTTATTTCTTTTTATTGTTCTTGTAGGAAATTTGATGAGAAAGGTTTATTGGATGAAAAATCGTACAAGTATGGTGATGGCTTCATTTGTACATGCTACAGTGTTTTGAGTATAAATTGAACTACAGTAGTCCAATTGATGTGATTCTTGAGATAGTGAAAAGCTAATGGGATAAGGCTACAACTTTCATTTACCCATTTTTCCTAGTTCAGAACAGATCGAAGAGAAAATCACATTGGAGGTGGCCGGACTGTTGTATTTTCTATACAAGGCAACATTTGGAAGTGAAGGCTACAACCTTGAATTGCCTAAAGCCATAACGTCAAGGTGCAACAAGGCACCATAGTATGACCAAAGGCCAAAGTCTCACAACGCTAAGGAGAATGAGGCTATGACATTGGTGGAATTGATGTTCCCATAGTAGACCCGAGAGCTAAAGGCCGTGGCGTGAAAGAGAATGGTGCCTCGGTGCCACAAGGCCAAGGTGCATCATACTAAACTTGTGAGCACAGCACCACGGCACTTGACATACTTCCATAAATAAAATTGTGTCGGGATTTTGGAAATTAGGGGTTTTTAAAGCCTATTTAAAGGGCTTTTTTCAAAGGTTTCAAAAAAGATAATGGCAAGCAACTATTTTGGAGAAAAAGAGCCAAAACAAAGAAAGAAAACAAGAGAATTTGAGAGAGAATTTAGATAAAAAAAGCTTCAATTATTAGTTTCTCTTTCTATTTTTGTTTTTCTCTTAATTTCTTTGACTTGGATTAATGGCTAATTTTCTTTGGACAATGTTTTTATTAGATATTATGGACTAAACTATCTTTCTAAAATTGTGGTTGATTTCAACATGTAATTTGAATATTTGATAACTCGATGATATAAAGTTATTTGAGCTTAATTTTAATAGTAGTTTAGCTTAGTTCTTGTAGTAATGCATAGAAATTAGTAGGTTTGATTTAATTATTTTAAATTAGCTATTTTAGGTGAGTCAATCTAATCTTAATTAATTTTATGCTTAATTTGGTGTTAATGTGGTTAAGATAGGTTGTTATTGACTTATTTGTGCTTTTGTAGGTGTTTGATGAAAGAAGAATTTTAGTGAAAGAAGGAGAGCAATTTTGAGGTGCAGACTTTCACTACACATGTTTCGGTATTTCAGCTATAACTCTCTCTACAGAGCTACAAATGAAGGGATTCTTGGACCATTGGAAAGATAAGAGAAAAACCTACAACTTTTATGTACCATTTTGCCCAATTCGACATGGAAGATGGTCAAAAATCTTGTTGAAGTTGATGCACTATAGTAGTCCTAAAGCAATTACGATTTCTATTAATTAATTAGGCAAGGCTACGACCCACATAGTCTGAAGAGGAAATCCCAGCTGAAATTGACTTCTTCCTTCACCCAACTTGGCCTAACTTCAAAGCCCTATAAAAACAACCTTTCGGATGATAGAAAAAAATAGGAGAACGAAACACTAGATTGATAACTGAAAATCAAGTCACAAAGTTATTGAAGCTAAGAAGAATTTGAAGGATTCAAGGAGATTTGGAGATCAAGAATACAATTCTTGGGTTTTTCTATCTTTTTGTTATTTTCTTATTTTTCTTAGTTTGATTTGAATGTTTAAATTTTATTCAATGATGATGTGTGACTTGATGGGGAACTAATTCATTAATCTAAGATTATGATTGAACTCAATATGTAGTCTGAATTATTTATCTCTCTTTTACTTATGTTAGATAAATTTAAGTTGTTTATTTTATTTTGTTGTTAATGCTTCTAGTTGACTGTCCACCAATTAGATTGAATTGAAAACCTAGGTTAAACCTTGACGAAGTAGATTTAGGTAAACCTTGAATAGAATAGCGTATGATCGAATGCACTTAGTTGATTAGGTGGTTTGATTTGCATATAGGGTAGACATACACCTATAAGCTATATGTAGCCAAAATTAGAGTACAAACTTAATGAATCTTTCTTCAATATAATTTGCACAGACATAGAGTAAATTAATTGGGAAAGGTATTTTTATGAGAAACTTGACAGAGACTTGTAAATAATTTAAGACTCTAGGTTAGCAACTTACTCTAATAAACTGAGTTAAGAGAGAGAGACAACATTCAAATAAAGTATTGAGGGATATCATAATCTTGGGTCTGGTAATCACTAGAAGTAATTTTGCTGATATTTTAGTTTTAATTATTAGTTTATTAGTTCAAATCTTTCTTTTTAATTTTAATTGTTTAGATAAAATTAGGGTGTATTAATTTTAGTAGTTAACAATAGGAATTAAAACAATTCTTTGAGGGATAGACAATTTACTCATCTCTATATTATCTTTGCGATATGTACACTTGCATGGGTAAAAAATTGAACAACAAGTTTTTCGCACCATTGCCGAGGAATTGATTTTTAATTCTTTCTTGTTAATATTAATACCAAGCATTCTTAATTTTAATCTAGACTTTTCTTTTTTTTAATTTTTCAGGTACTTTTTCTCATTTTATGCGAAGAGCCCAAAATTTAAAAATTGTTCCTTTTGATCCAGAAATCAAAAAGACTTTTGGAAGACTTCAGAGGAAAAATAAAAATGTTTTTGCTCTAAGTAAAATAATGGCTGATCAACAAAAGGAAAAAACCAAGCCTTTAAAGGATTATGCGGTCCCACAAGTACAAAATCTTTACTCTAGTATCTGAAGACCTCTATTCAAGCCAACAACTTTGAAATTAAGCCATGAATCATTTAGATGATTCAAACTGTTGTTCAGTTTGGGGGTTTGCCTAATGATAATCCGAATGCTCATATTGTAAATTTTTTAAAAATTTGCGATACATTCAAGGCTAATGGTGTTACTGATGATGCCATAAGATTGAGGCTTTTCCCTTTTTCATTAAGAGATAAAGCAAAGAGTTTGTTAAATTTACTTTCAGCTGGTTCCATAAATACTTGGAATGATTTGGCTTAAAAATTCTTAGCAAAATTCTTCCCACCTGCAAAATCAACAAAGATGCGAAATGATATCACTTTTTTCATGCAATTTGATTCTGAATCACTATATAAGGCTTGGGAGAGGTATAAGGATTTGATAAGAAGGTGTCCTCACCATGAATTACCTAAGCGGCTACAAGTTCACACTTTTTATAATGGTTTGCTGTGACCTTTTAGAACTACCATTGATGCTGCCGCTGAAGGTGCACTCATGAGTAAATCCATTGATAAGGCTTATGATTTGCTTTAAGAGATAGCTCCTAATAATTATCAATTATCATCTGAAAGATTAGGTACAAGAAAAATTGCTGGAATTCATGAATTAGATGTGATGAAACTGTTTCTACAAAATTGGCTTCTCTCGCAAAGAAAATAGATAAACTAAGTGTTAATGCTATTTAGAACTCCTTTATGACATATGAATTTTGTGGATAAGGACATTCCAATGACAATTGTCCCATCTATTTTAAGTCTTGTCAATTTGTTGGAAACAAGTAATAGAACAATCCCTATTCCAACACTTATAATCATATTTTGAGGAATCACCCTAATTTTTCATGGAATAACAACCAAAGGTCTTCATCAGCGGCTAAGTCAAACTTCCCTCTTGGATTTCCATTTAGAGCCCCTATGCTAGAGAAAAAGCCTTCAATGGAGGATATGTTCATGCAGTTCATGGCAAATACTGATGCATTCATAACAAAGACCGATGCATTTATGACAAGGACTGATGCTTCCATTTAAAATCAAGTAGCTTCAATTAGGAATCTTGAGACACAAGTGGGCCAACTTGCCAGTGCTTTAAATACTATACCTCATGGTACCTTACCAAGTGATACTGCACCAAACCCAAGCAGAGAAGGTAAGAAACATTGTATGGCAATCACTCTCCGTAATAGAAAAGTGGTAAGTAACAATGTAAGTAATAAAGCTTTAAATTCTAAGATTTCAAATTAATTTGATAAGAAAGAAATTGAAAAAACTATTGAAAAAGAAATTGTGGTTGAAAAATCTGTTGAAAAATCACAATTAAAATCTGTTCCCACACCTCCACCACCTTTTCCTCAACGTTTTCAAAAGCAAAAACTTGACAAACAATTTTAGAAACTTCTTGAGGTATTTAAAAAGCTGCACATTAATATTCCTTTTGCTGAAGCTTTAGAACAAATGCCAAGTTATCTTAAATTCTTGAAAGATATCTTGACCAAAAAGAGGAAATTGAAAGATTTTGAGACAATTGCACCTACTGAGGAGTGTAGTGCTAGAATCCAGAATAAGCTTCCACCAAAGCTTAAAGATCCAAGGAGTTTTTCTATTCCTTGCACTATTGGTAGTTTTAAAATTTCTAAAGCTTTGTGTGATCTAGGTGCTAGTGTTTCAATAATGGCTTTATCTATTGCCAGAAAACTTAGATTTGAAGAGATACAACCTACTATAGTTACCTTGTAATTAGTTGACAGAACAATCAAGTACCCAGTTGGGATTATAGAGGATGTTTTACTTAAAGTTGGGCATTTATACATTTCAGTGGACTTCATTGTGCTCAAGATTGAAGATGATGGTGAAATTTCTCTTATTTTGGGAAAACCATTCTTAGCTACAACTAGAGCAATTATTGATGTGAAGAATGGAAAAATAACTTTTAGAGTTGGATAGAGGAAGTGCTATTTAATTTGTTCAATGCAACTCAGCATCTCCATACAGATAGTTGCTATAAAGTGGATATCGTTAATGAGGTTAAAGGTAAGCCTAGTCCACCACCTTCAATGGATAAGGTGCCAACTCTTGAGACAAAACCACCACCACTTTTCAGTCATCTTGATTTTATGGTTAGACAACAAGTAGCATTTTCTTATTCACAACTTCATCTTTTGCCATGGAATCTTAGACCATATTGGGAGAACACCTTTAAGGTGGTAAAGATTCATCCTTATGATGTTATTGAGATTTATAGTGGGCTTACCCGAGCAGTCAAGATCAATAAAGAAAGTCTCGAGCTATATAAAGTAATGTAGAAGGGGGTGCCATAGTCAAGCTAGTGACCATAAAGAAACGCTTCTTGAGGTAACCAAAGCACTCTAACTTACTTTATTTTATTTTATTTTATTTACTTTTATTCTTATATATTTAATTATTAAATTATTAACACTCTTTTTTTTATTTGTGCTGGTATATGTAAAAATCATTTCAAAAAATTCAAAAAAATTTCAAAAAAAAATTTAAAAAAATAAACAAAATTTCACAAAAATTTCACAAAAATTTTTTTTAAAAAAAAAAAAAAGGGTGGTAAGTCACGGCTCCCATTATGGCAAGCCACAGCTTCCCAGACAGAAAATAACGCGAATCGTGGCTCACTAGGCTCAAAGCTACGGATCCATTACAAAAAAACAGCCACATTGGGTAGGCCACGGCCCCTTTTGAAGTGGGTTGCCAAACACTACCCACTACCCTCTATTGGGCTGTCAACATTGGGCAACCCATTAACCAAACCCAACCCCCCATTTTTATTTAGGTAGCCCACTACCTCATAAACCCCCCTTGATTTGTGCTGCCCACTCCCCATAAACCCTTTCCCCCCCCCCCTTTTTTTTTTCTTTTTAATATGGGCTGCCAACAAATGGCAGCCCATTACCCAATAAAATGCCTCTTTTCTTTTCAGTTATTTTTATTTTATTTTATTTATTTATTTCTACATTAACCTTTATTTATTTTCTTTTTGCAATAAAAAAAACTCCTCCTAAAAAGTGAGAATGAGAAAGATGACAGTAAGGAGGAGGAGGATTAGAGCTTCTACAAAATTCATCCAATCATTAGGGGAGAATTCTTTACCTTTCTTTTATTTTTTCTAACATTGAGGACAATGTTTAGTTCAAGTTTGTAAGGATGAATTTATTTTTCTAGTGATGAATATTCTGTGGAAGTTTTAGATTTAATTTTATTTGCATGCTTATTTATAAATAATTTAGGATTAGTTGGTAAATGAATTTATTTCTTGTTTGAATTTTAGAAATCTAGAGTAAAGTTGTGCCAATTTTTTCGATGATTTTTCTATCCAATGATGATAACTAGTTGTCTGGAATTCTTAACTTTTAGTGAATAAGGTTTTTGTTTGGATTCATGATAATCTTTTGTTAAATATCATTGTTAGGATGTGATTTCCACAATTTTGAGCACTATATCTATTACTTTGAATTATTGTGAATATCTAGAGAAAGTTTATATTGATGTGAATTTTAGATTTCATATATTCTAGAATTTGTTTAATTTTCTCTAGAGGCGAAATCTTACGCAATACTTACTTAGGGAGATGATTTAGGTGATCTTTGGACTGTTTGAGCCTAAAAAGCCTACCTTATTAAATCTTTATCCCTAGTATACCCCTTTTAAGCCTAATTTCCCTTTTTTTTTTTGTTTAACTACATAATAATTGAGCCTAGCCTTAAAATAAAATTTTCAATTTTGCAACCCTCACTCCTAAGCATGTGTAAAACCCGACCCTATAAACACATGTCATGACATACATGCACTGAGTAGCATGTTATTACGCTAAGAAAGTCCTAAGACTAGACGAAACTCGGTATTGTACCTAACGATACACTTGATTTGATTTAACCTCAACTAGTTCAAATAGGAATCGTAGGATGAAATTTAATATTTTACAGTCCAAGAATGACTAAAAATGATTGTTCGGAGTTCGAGGGTTCATTTGGGGAAAAATTGTAAATTTTGATGTTTAGGGGCAAAATCGTCATTTTGCCACCTAAGATAATAATTTGATCATGGAGTGAAATTTTTGACCAAGATTAACTATTTGGAGTATAATTTAATGAAAGGAAGTGAAAAAGTTAAATTCTGGTGATTTCTGGAGTGTAGGGGCAAAATCGTAATTTTACCACCCGCGGACAAAATTTCAGATTTTGAGAAAATTTAGATCAAATTTGACAAATTGGAGAATGCTATGAGTATAAGGGATGAAAAATATTTCTATGGGCAATTTTTCAATTTTTGGGGCAAAAATGTAATTTTTTACTTTTACGGGGGCAAAAGTGTAAATTTCAAAAATTACTCCACCAAGACTTTGGATAAGTTTGAGAATTTTATCTAAGCTATGGATATGTGGGACAAGTGTATGGTGAAAATTTGAAAACAAATGGATGACATTTTAAAAACGGGCCAATGGGAAAGTGACACATGGCACTTTTTAATTATTTAATATTATTTTAATGAAAAGTCACCCCATTTAAACCCCATATTAAGTGATGGCCGGCCATAAGGAGAGAACAAGAGAGAAAATAGAGAAGAAAGGAAGAAAAGAGAAAAACCAAAGGAAAACTAGAAAATTCAAAGGAGAAATCGCGTCTTTCGTCCGTTTACGCGTCTAACGGTAAGATTTTTCGATTTTAGTTTGATTTTTACCTTTCCTATGCCTTTATTTCCATTTAGCATGCTTGAGGAGAGAGATCAAAAAGTGATATCAAGGGCTGGATGAAATTCAAAGGGGAGGAATTTGAAATTTTTATGTTTTCATTTTTAGCTAAATTGATAGTTTTAGTTAGTTAAATATGTATAGAAATCAAATTGGGCAAGAAAGCATGAAATTTTCACAATACCCACCCTTGGCTGAATCTTCAATGATGTACAATGATGAAGAACTGATTTTTATTCTAAGAGAAATGAAGAGAAAATGATGAAAAATGGTTAAATGTGATAGAAAAACAAAGTGAAAAATTTACCTAGTTAATGTCCTATTTTTGGCCGAATTTTTCAAGGAAGAAAGTGAGCTGATTTTGGTGATTTTATTGAGTTATTGGCTGATATTTAATGGTTAGAAATGTTGGAGAGAAAATGGGACAATTTAGAGCTAAAATGGAGTGCATTAGCAATTTATCGGGTAAACTGCCAAAAATAGGTTAATACCGCGTTTAAGCCGTTTTAGGCTATTGCATTTCATACCATGCATTAGTATAGGATTTAAGTTAATTATATAGTGATTTAGCATCAATGTGGTGAATTGTGTAAATTTTGCAATGTGTCAAGGAGGAGAGCCTTCCGGTAAAGGCAAGGAAGTCATACCCGACGAATAGTGATCGGGGCACCTAGGAAGCATTTAGTTTGTACAAACGGTGAGTAAACCTATTATTATTCTAAATTATCTAGAGTTTATTTTTAAATACTCTTCATGGATTTTATGAAATGAAAATGAGATTAAAATGAGATTTTTGATGTTTTAGAAATAAATGTGACAAATAAAAATATATTGTGTTGATTATGAAATTGAGTAATCGGGGGCTGCCAATTATTTTCAAATATATATTTTCCTATGAATGGCTTATGATATATGAGTATATGTGGCTATATGTTATAATTGCATTGAGAATTTATGTAAGCTATCTTTTACTATGCAGGCTGGGTAAATAAATAAAAACCACGTTATACTGTCGAAATTTTATTAAAATTGGTGTGTTTAGTCACTGTAGTGACGGGTTTCCGTGGACTGCCTATTAGAAGGGCACGATAAACCCGGTTATATAGTTACTCCGGTAGTAGAGGCGAGGAGGGTAACTCCCGGGGTAGTATTAGAACTCACTTCACGTTGAACCCCCACGTGAATGTGTAACTCGGCCAACGCCAAGGAACGGCTTGTTTTAAAAATAAAAATGTCTTTCACATGTAAATATCTTAACAACCTTGCCGGACTCAGTTAGATGCCTCGGCCAAGGTATCGTCGAGGATTAGTTTTGGCTTGAGCTTTGTTTTTAATAAAAGTCAGAAGCCTTAACAACTGTTTTGGTAAATTACAAATATTTCATGGTTTAAGAAATAAATTGAAAACCTTATGAAATGGTTTGTAATTTGTTGTTCAAACTTGCCTCCATTTTACTCACCTTTAGATATTTATGATAATGTCTGTTTACTCATTGGGATTACGAAATTTCACCCACCTCCTTTTCAAATATTTCAGGCCTGTGGTAGCTTGTAGATACCGATTTTGTCGAGGATTCCAGTTAACCCCTCTATCATACAGATAGTAGGTTACTATCACCAACACTTGGTGTATTTATGGGCCACTTGTCATTGTAATTATTATTGTACATTAGAACTTTGTAAATTATTGTATGTATGAATTTATTTTACTTATAAGTTACAAAAGATTACTTACACGTGTTTCTATAAATATTATTTTATATAAAAATGCTATATTTTTGTCTTTTGATTTACTTGAGCCGAAAACGACTGAAAATTATTGAAAACTGATATGTAAGCCTTATGGGTTCCGATTGGTATTCCGGGTAATGAGTATCAATCAGGACGTCGCAGCGATTGTCATGGGCTCGAGGGAGGTTCCGGGTCGAGACAATTCAATTGGTATCAGAGCTTTCGATTTAAAAGCTTATGGTTTTGAAAAAAGTTTTTGATTTTTAAAGTTCTTGGATTTAAAGTTATTTTAAAATAATTTACAATGTTAGTGTGGCCCAGTTAAGATTAGTTAGTTGCATGTAGTTGCATATAAAGTCTTAAGTAGTCTAAACTAACTCCATTCTTTTTGTAGATCATTATGCCTCTTCGACGTGAGCTACCACCTATCACTAGATCTACCGGTAGGGGAAGAGGTCACCCCATACAGAGTCGATCGAATTCCATAGAAGAGGAGTCGGCTGCGTCTTCTTTTAGAGCAGTTCCTACTACTGAGTCTACGGACATTCCTATACCTCCTCCACCACCTGTTGCTACTCCTAGCGTACTTGCCATGTCACCCGAGGCAGCTCAAGCATTAGCGGCTTTTCTCGCTGCTTTTACAGGTCAGGCTCAGGCTGGTCCAGTTCCACCTGCTATTTCCCCTGTAACAGCCCCAGTACCACCACCTCCTATTCCACCCCAGACACCGGACGTCTCCATTTCTAAGAAATTGAAGGAAACTAGACAGTTAGGTTGCGTCTCGTTTACTGGTGAATTGAATGTGACCGCAGCTAGGGATTGGGTTATTCAGGTATCAGAGACACTGGCAGATATGGGATTAGATGATGAGATGAAATTGAAGGTGGCTACACGGTTATTTAAATAAGAGAGCCCGTACTTGGTGGAATTCAGTAAAGTCTCGCTGTCCTATACCGCTAACTTGGATGAATTTCCTCCGAGAGTTCGATGGTCAGTATTACACTTATTTCCATTAAAAAGAGAAAAAGAGAGAATTTTTTAGCTTGAAATAAGGGAACCTAACCATTGAAGAGTATGAAACTCGTTTTAACGAGCTGATGCTTTATGTACCTGAGTTTGTGAGATTGAAGAAAGATCAAGTAAACTACTTTGAGGAGGGACTCCGTAATGAGATACGGGAGCGTATGATAGTGACTGGTAAGGAGTCATATAAAGAAGTTGTGCAGATGGCCTTACGGGCTGAGAAGCTCGCTACTGAGAATAGACGGATTCGAGCTGAGATTGCAAAGAAAAGGAATCTGCCTACATTCCCGGGTCAGTCTTCAAAGAGAGGCAGAGATTCGACATCTACTACAGGAAGTACTACCTCAGCGTTTGTGGCATCCACTAGACCTCCATCTCAGCAGTCACAGCCGAGATCTTCTAGATTTGATCGACTAGTGATGAGTAGTTAGGGGAGGACTTCAGGAGGATTGGACAGATGCCGTAATTGCGGAGGATTTCATGTTGGGTCATGTAGACAGCTTGTGAAGTGTTTCCAATGAGACCAACAAGGGCATATCAAGAGAGATTGTCCTTAGTTGAGATGGGGTACAATAGCTACTTCTACTCCTCCGACTCGTCCTAGTATACCGCGGAGAGATACTTTAGGATCACAGTCCAGACAAGGCCTAGTGATACGGTCAGGCATGGGGAGTAATACCCTAGAGCAGCCATCTTCCAAACCGCAACCCCAGATTTCGACTAGGGTCTTTGCAGTGATTAAGGATGAAGCCCGGGTTCGACCTAGCATAGTGACAGATACTATGATTGTGTTTGATAGAGATGCACATGTTTTGATAGATTCAGGCTCCGATAGATCATACGTGAGCATATCATTTGCATCATTCTCAGATAGGAACCTGTCACCATTATAGGAAGAGATTATAGTGCATACTCCTCTAGGCGAGCGGTTACTAAGAAATACGTATTATAGAGACTGTGGTATTAAAGTTGGGGAAGAATAATTTATGGGTGATTTAATCCCTTTGGGGATTCGGGACTTTGATTTGATCTTAGGTATGGATTGGTTGTCCACTCATCAAGCAAAAGTGGATTGCTTTAAGAAAGAAGTGATTCTTCAGAGTTTAGAGGGAGCAGAAGTTGTATTTAGGGGGGAGCGTCGAGTATTACAGTTTTATGTAATCTCGACCCTCAAAGCTTTGAAATTGGTACGAAAGGGATATCTGGCATACTTGGCTTACGTGATTGATATATCGAGGAAGGAACCTAAGTTAGAGAATGTCCCCATAGTAAGTGAGTTCCCCGATGTATTTCCTGATGAATTACCGAGACTTCCTCCCGATCATGAGTTAGAATTCACCATTAATTTATTTTTGGGTACTGTCCCTATCTCTATTCCTCCATATAGAATGGCTCTGATAGAGTTGAAGGAGTTAAAAGTACAATTGCAAGAGTTAGTGGACAAGGGTTTTATACGCCCTAGTATATCTCCGTAGGGAGCACTGGTTTTATTTGTGAAAAAGAAAGATGGTACACTTCGGTTATGTATAGATTACTGACAGCTTAACAGAATGACCATTAAGAGCAAGTATCCGTTGCCGAGGATTGATGATCTTTTCGATCAATTACAAGGAGCTACAGTGTTTTCTAAGGTTGATCTGAGGTCTGGGTATCATCAGTTGAGGATTAAAGAACAGGATGTACCCAAGATAGCGTTCAGGACTCGGTACGGTCATTATGAGTTCTTGGTCATGCCTTTCGGGTTGACTAACGCACCGACAGCTTTTATGGATCTCATGAACAGGGTGTTCCACCCTTACTTGGACAAGTTTGTTATTGTGTTCATTGATGACTGGTTTACTCGAGAGATAATGATGAGTACGCTACCCATTTACGTATAGTATTACAGACTTTGCGGGAAAGACAATTGTATGCAAAGTTTTCGAAGTGTGAGTTTTGGTTACAGGAAGTGGTATTCTTGGGACACGTAGTATCGGGAGTTAGAATATATGTTGATCCCAAGAAGATAGAGGCAATTTTACAATGGGAGCAACCTAAGACAGTGACGGAGATTCGTAGTTTCCTCGGATTAGCCGGTTATTATCAGAGGTTTGTTAAGGGGTTTCCTTAATAGTAGCTCCTTTGACCCGTCTAACTCGTAAGGGAGTTGAGTTTGAGTGGGATGATGTTTGTGAGAATCGATTTCAAGAGCTAAAGAATCAGTTAACCTCCGCTCCCGTTTTAACACTTCCTATGAATGGTAAGGGATTTGTGGTGTACAGTGATGCATCTAAGTTGGGGTTAGGGTGTGTGTTGATGCAGGATGAGAAAGTAATAGCTTATGCTTCTCGACAGTTGAAGAAGCATGAAGCAAATTACCCTACCCACGATTTAGAGTTAGCAGCAATGGTGTTTGCTTTAAAAATCTGGAGGCATTATTTGTATGGTGAGCATTGTCAGGTATTTACAGATCACAAGAGTTTAAAATATTTGCTCACTCAGAAGGAGCTTAATTTGAGGCAAAGGCGATGGTTGGAGTTGATAAAAGATTATGACTTGGTGATAGACTATCATTCGGGAAAGGCGAATGTTGTAGCTGATGCATTAAGTCGTAAGTCTTCATCGCCTTTAGCCGCACTTCAGAGTTATTATTTGCCAGCATTATTAGAGATGAAATCTCTTGGGGTCCAGTTGAGAAATGGTGAGGATGGATCCTTATTGGCAAACTTCATTGTGCGACCTTCGTTACTTAATCAGATCAAAGACATTCAGAGGTCTGATGATGAGTTAAGAAAAGAAATTCAAAAATTGACCGATGGGGGAGTTAGTGAGTTCAGACTCAATGAGGATAACGTCTTGATGTTTAGAGACCGAGTTTGTGTTCCTGAGGGAAACCAGTTGAGACAGGGGATCATGGAAGAAGCCCATTCATCTGCCTATGCATTACATCTCGAAAGCACCAAGATGTATAGGACTATCAGGGAGAATTATTGGTGGTCGGGTATGAAACGAGACGTAGCAGAATTCGTAGCAAAGTGTCTCGTATGTCAGCAAGTTAAAGCCGAGCATCAGAGGCCAGCAGGTACACTTCAATCTTTACCTATTCCTGAGTGGAAATGGGAGCATGTAACTATGGATTTTGTTTTGGGACTACCACGGACATAGAGGGGAAAGGATGCGATTTGGGTGATTGTAGATCGGTTGACTAAGTCCGCTCACTTTTTAGCAGTCCATAGTACGTACTCTATTAAGAAGCTGTCTCAACTCTATATAGATGAGATTGTGAGGCTACATGGAGTTCTCGTTTCTATAGTGTCAGACCGAGATTCTCGATTCTGGCCGAAATTTCAAGAAGCTCTCGGAACCAAATTGAAATTTAGCACTGCTTTTCACCCACAAACGGATGGTCAGTCAGAGAGGACTATCCAGACTATGGAGGATATGTTAAGGGCTTGTGTCATGGATTTTCTTGGGAGTTGGGATAGACACTTGCCGTTAGTGGAATTTGCTTACAACAACAGCTTCTAGTCCAGCATTGGTATGGCACTGTACGAAGCTTTATATGGAAGAAAATGTCGTACTCCACTTTGTTGGGATGAAGTGGGTGAAAGAAAGTTAGTTAGTGTGGAATTGATCGATTTAACTAATGACAAGATCAAGGTTATACGAGAGAGGCTAAAGGTAGCCCAGGATAGGCAGAAGAGCTATGCGGATAAATGGAGAAAAGATTTGGAGTTTGAGATCGATGATAGAGTTTTTCTTAAGGTTTCTCCGTGGAAAGGTGTGATTCGATTTTCGAAGCGGGGAAAGCTTAACCCGAGGTATTTTGGAACATTTCAAATTATTGAGAGAATTGGGCCAATGGCGTATAGACTAGAACTACCTCCGGAGTTAGATCGGATCCACAACGTTTTCCATGTCTCCATGCTTAAGAAATATGTACCAGATCTCTCTCACATCCTCGAAGCACCTCCGATCGAGTTGCATGACAATTTGAAGTTCGAGGTGCAACTTGTGAGTATCTTGGATCGAAAGGATCGAGTACTGAGGAACAAGAGTATTTCAATGGTCAAAGTGTTGTGGAAAAGTGCTCAAATAGAGGAAATGACATGGGAAGTAGAGCATCAGATGAGGAACCAATACCCGCATCTATTTATCGAATCTGGTAAGTGAAATTTTAAGGTCAAAATTTTATTTTTAGGGGCTAGAATTGTAAAACCTGACCCTATAAACACATGTCATGACATACATGCACTAAGTAGCATGTTATTACGCTAGGAAAGTCCTAAGAATAGACGAAACCTGGTATTGTACCTAACGGTACACTTGAGTTGATTTAACGTCGAACTAGCTCAAATAGGAATCGTAGGATGAAATTTAATATTTTACAGTCCAGGAATGACTAAAAATGATTCTTCAGAGTTCGAGGGTTCATTTGAGAAAAAATTAAAAATTTTGATGTTCAGGGGCAAAATCGTCATTTTGCCACCTAAGATAATAATTTGACCATGGAGTGAAATTTTTGACCAAGATTAACTATTTGGAGTATAATTTAACGATAGGAAATGAAAAAGTTTAATTCTGGTGATTTTTGGAGTGTAAGGGTAAAATCGTAATTTTACCACCCGCAGATCAAATTTGAGATTTTGAGAGAATTTAGATCAAATTTGACAAATTGGAGAATGGTATGAGTATAAGGGGTGAAAAATATGTCTATGGGCAATTTTTCAGTTTTTGGGGCAAAAATATAATTTTTTACTTTTACGGGGGCAAAAGTGTAAATTTCAAAAATTACTCCACCAAGACTTTGGATAAGTCTGAGAATTTTATCTAAGCTATGGATATGTGGGACAAGTGTATGGTGAAAATATGGAAACAAATGGATGAAATTTAAAAAACGGGCCAATGGGAAAGTGACACATGGCACTTTTTAATGATTTAATATTATTTTAATGAAAAGTCACCCCATTTAAACCCCATATTAAGTGATGGCCGGCCATAAGGAGAGAACAAGAGAGAAAATAGAGAGGAAAGGAAGAAAAGAGAAAAACCAAAGGAAAACTAGAAAATTCAAAAGAGAAATCGCGTTTTTCTTCCGTTTATTCGTCTAACGGTAAGATTTTTCGATTTTAGCTTGATTTCTACCTTTCCTATGCCTTTGTTTCCATTTGGCATGCTTGAGGAGAGACATCAAAAAGTGATATCAAGGGCTTGACACAATTCATTGGGGAGGAATTTGAAATTTTTATGTTTTCATTTTTAGCTAAATTGATAGTTTTAGTTAGTTAAATGTGTATAGAAATCAAATTGGGCAAGAAAGCATGAAATTTTCACAATACCCACCCTTGGCTGAATCTTCAATGATGTACAATGATGAAGAACTGATTTTTATTCTAAGAGAAATGAAGAGAAAATGATGAAAAATGGTTAAATGTGATAGAAAAGCAAAGTGGAAATTTACCTAGTTAATGTCCCATTTTTGGCCGAATTTTTCAAGGAGGAAAGTGAGCTGATTTTGGTGATTTTAGTGAGTTATTGGCTGATATTTAATGGTTAGAAATGTTGGAGAGAAAATGGGACAATTTAGAGCTAAAATGGAGCGCATTAGCAATTTATCGGGTAAAGTGCTAAAAATAGGTTAATACTGCGTTTAAGCCGTTTTAGGCTATTGCATTTCATACCATGCATTAGTATAGGATTTAAGTCAATTATATAGTGATTTAGCATCAATGTGGTGAATTGTGTAAATTTTGCAATGTGTCTAGGAGGAGAGCCTTCCGGTAAATGCAAGGAAGTCGTACCCGACGAACAGTGATCGGGGCACCTAGGAAGCATTTAGTTTGTACAAACGGTGAGTAAACCTATTATTATTGTAAATTATCTAGAGTTTATTTATAAATGCTCTTCATGGATTTTATGAAACAAAAATGAGATTAAAATGGGATTTTTGATGTTTTAGAAATAAATGTGACAAATAAAAATATATTGTGTTGATTATGAAATTGAGTAATTGAAGGCTGTCAATTATTTTGAAATATATATTTTCCTATGAATGGCTTATGATATATGAGTATATGTGGCTATATGTTATAATTGCATTGGGAATTTATGTAAGCTGTCTTTTACTATGCAGGCTGGATAAATAAATAAAAGTCACGTTATACTGTCGAAATTTTATTAAAATTGGTGGGTTTAGTCACTATAGTGACGGGTTTTCGAGGACTGCCTATTAGAGGAGCACGGTAAACCCGGTTATATAGTTACTCCGATAGTAGAAGCGAGAAGGGTAACTCCGGGGTAGTATTAGAGCTCATTTCACGTTGAACCCCCACGTGAATGTGTAACTCGGCCAACACCAAGGAACGGCTTGTTTTAAAAATAAAAATGTCTTTCACATGTAAATATCTTAACAACCTTGGCGGACTCCGTTAGATGTCTCGACCAAGGTATCCCTGAGGATTAGTTTTGGCTTGAGCCTTGTTTTTAATAAAAGTCAGAAGCCTTAACAACTGTTTTGGAAAATTACAAATATTTTATGGTTTAAGAAATAAATTGAAAACCTTATGAAATGGTTTGTAATTTGTTGTTCAAACTTGCCTCCATTTTGCTCACCTTTAAATATTTATGATATTGTCTGTTTACTCATTGGGATTACGAAATCTCACCCACCTCCTTTCCAAATATTTCAGGCCTGTGGTAACTTGTAGATACCGATTTTATCGAGGATTCCAGTTGACCCCTCTATCATACAGACAGTAGGTTACTATCACCAACACTTGGTGTATTTATGGGCCACTTGTCATTGTAATTATTATTGTACATTAGAACTTTGTAAATTATTGTATGTATGAATTTATTTTACTTCTAAGTTACAAAAGATTACTTACACGTGTTTCTATAAATATTGTTTTATATAAAAATGCTATATTTTTGTCTTTTGATTTACTTGAGCCGAAAACGACTGAAAATTGTTGAAAACTGATATGTAAGCCTTGCGGGGTTCCGATTGGTATTCCGGGTAATGAGTATCGATCAGGACGTCTCGACGGTTGTCATGGGCCCAATGGAGGTTCGGGGTTGTGACAGCATGTATACTGTTTTAGGAAATATAAATTGAGCTAAATGTTGAAAAGGTGGAAAGGTGATGCTGATGTGAAAAAAAAAGAAAATAGAATTCAAAATATGAAAAGTAACCCCACTACCTACAATACAAAGAAAATAAGTTTGGAGGTGTGAAATTGTGGAAAAAAAATGTGTTAAAAGAAAAAGAAAAAAAGAAAAGTTCAAATGTGGAAGAAAAAGTGTACTAGGAGAAGGAAAATAGAGCTTTATAGATTGGTCTTATAATATTTATGTGCTTAGGGTGATATGAGCCACATTAATATCTTTTATCATATCTTGACCGTAGTCATACATTACAAGCTTATTAAAGTCCTGTTGATCCCTAACTTGGTGTTAGTCTACATTAGTGGAGAGAGAGATGAAAAGTAAACATATGGAGTTCTAATACTAATTTGAAATTTGTGTTGGCATAAACTGATCTGGATATAATCATATTCTTGGTAAAAGACTACACACACACACACGAAAATCCATTCGATAATGTGCTTGATTTGGAATTGAAACATGAATTTGAATGAGGCTTATATTTTTCCATAGGTTAATGATTGATAGACATACTCTTGAGGAAATTAAGAGGAATAATTAAGTTGGTGCACTTTATCTCTAGTAGTAGTAGTAACTATATTTATTTTAGTTTTCATTAACTGAATTTGATTTTCGTAAGTTAGTTTCCTTTCTATGTTTTGCTCGAGGACTAGCAAAATATTAAGTTTGACGGTGTGATAACTCTATGATATAGAGTTATTTAAGCTTAATTTTAATAGTAATTTAGCTTAGTTCTTATAGTAATGCATAGAAATTAGTAGGTTTTATTTAATTATTTTAAATTAGTTATTTTAAGTGAGTCAATCTAATCTTAGTTAATTTTATACTTAATTTGGTATTAATGTGGTTAAGATAGGTTGTTATTGATTTATTTGTGCTTTTGTAGGTGTTTGATGAAAAAAGAATTTTAGTGAAAGAATGAGAGCAATTTTGAGGTGTAGACTTCCATTGCACATGTTTTGGTTTTTTAGCTACAACTCTCTCTACAAAGCTCCAAATGAAGCGATTCTTGACTATTGGAAAGATAAGAGAAAATCTACAACTTTCATGTTTACCACTTTGCCCAGTTCGACCTAAAAGATGATAAAAAATCTTGTCGAAGTTGACGCACTGTAGTAGTCTTAGAACAATTATGATTTCTATTAATTAATTGGGCAAAGCTACGACCCACATAGTCTAAAGAGGAAATCCCAGCTAAAATTGACTTCTTCCTTTACCCAACTTAAGCTAATTTCAAAGCCCTATAAAAACAACTGTTCGGAGGAGAGAAAAAAAGAGGAGAACGAAACACCAGATTAATAGTTAAGAGTTAAGCCACAAAGTTATTGAAGCTAAGAAGAATTTGAAGGATTCAAGGAGATTTAGAGATCAAGAATAAAATTCTTGGGTTTTTCTATCTTTTTGTTATTTTCTTATTTTTCTTAGTTTGATTTAAATGTTTAAATTTTATTCAATGATTATGTGTGACTTGATGGGGAACTAATTCATTAATTTAAGATTATGATTGAACTCAATATATGGTTTGAATTATTTATCTCTCTTTTACTTATGTTTGATAGATTTAAGTTGTTTATGTTATTCTATTCTTAATGCTTCTAGTTGACTATCCACCAATTAGATTGAATTGAAAACCTAAGTTAAACATTGACAAAGGAGATTTATGTAGACCTTGAATAGAATAGCAAATGATTGAATGCACTTAGTTGATTAGGTGGTTTGATTTGCATATAAGGTAGACATACACCTATAAGTCATACATAGCCAAAATTAGAGCACAAACTTAATGAACTTTCTTCAATATAATTTGCATAGATATATAGTAAATTAATTGAGAGAGGTATTTTTATGAGAAACTCGACATAGACTTGTAAATAATTTAAGACTCTAGATAAAGTATTGAGAGATATCATAATCTTACGTCTAGTAATCACTAGAAGTAATTTTGATGATATATTAGTTTTAATTATTAGTTTATTAGTTTCAAATCTTTCTTTTTAATTTTAATTATTTAGATAAAATTAGAATGTGTTAATTTTAATAGTTAATAATAGAAATTAAAATAATTTTCTAAGGAATCGACACTCTACTCATTTCTATATTATCTTTGCAATACGTACACTTGTGTGGGTAAAAAATTGAACAACAATATTTGTTTCTTGTTTTTTTTTTATTATGAATGGATATGGTTTTGTTTATTTAAATTTGTTCATAATGCTTTTGATTATCTAGTCAACAATTGAATGATTTGTGAATCTGAATGAGACTTGACAAAGTGATTTTAGATTGGACTAAGGTTTCAATAGTGGATGTTCACGTCACTTAGGTGATCTGATTTGCAATTAAGGTAGACATACACTTAAATACCATACATAGCCAAATTAGAACACTACCTTAATGAACCTTATTTAATTGATTACTATAGACATATAATGACCCAATTAAGTTAGATATTTGTACAAGCATCTCGACGAGGACTTGTGCATAGGCTTGAATTCTAAGTTAGCAAAGCTATCCATGAATGTAAATATTGAGAGAAACAAATGTCAAATGAAGTGTTGAATGAACCGATAATCCTAAGTTTTAATCTATTACTTTTATCTAGAGGATTTTTAATTTTCGTTAATTAGTTTAGTTTCTTATTAAACTTAGTTTTAATTAATTGTTTACAAAATCGAATTACTTAAATAAGATTGGTCTGTCATATTTTTAGTACTTAATGAACAATTTGGAGCAAATCTTTATGAGCTATGATTCTGGACTTACTGTCTATATTACTTGTTCGATATGTGTACTTGCGTATACTAAATCCACAATAATGGGACGCGAGCAAGCCTCAGATTATCGAATCAATTGGATCACAAACATAAGTCCAAAAGGTATTATAATTAACATATTTTCCTTTCATAATTTAGGTTCAAACATTTACCACTACCCCTTTGGCACATAATTAGGACAAAATGTATATATACCATAATCAAAAGCCATATCTTGATTAACATAGTGGTTCCAAACTCGTACAAGACAAGCCGTAAGGCTTTACATCATAGTGGCACAACAACACTAACAACCAAGGACAACTGACATTAAATTCCAAAACTAGACTCAAACTTAGGACTAGCAAAGTTGACTCGTGGATCAAGATTTCTACTAGATTCTAAAAGTGTAGATCTATTGGATTGACGTTAGTCACTCGCTTCCCACATGGAAACCCCACAAGCTACTTATTTGCACATGGAAACAAACATTGAGGTGAGTTTTCATTAACTAAGTGAGTGGGCAGAAATCAAGCAAGCATAATGGAGCATTCTACTATGATCCATCAACATGGAATACACAATTACAATTACGTATATACACAACTATCCATCGAATAATCATCGAGGCTCATAATTGCCCATTTGGCTACTTACCTTCCGTTAGGCACAATTCTGTAACCTCACATACTTATCATATCTTTCACATTTATCATTGCTCGGAATACACTCATCTAACGATATCACAGAGTTACGACTAGTGTCAAAACCACTGATGGCATATCCTAGTTATCATCCAAAATTAAAATCATCAAATGAAACAAAAGCAATGCAGCAGGAATTACGAGTGGGACTTTTACTATTGTCTCTCATCACAACTAAAATCTCATCTCATGCAAATAATACTCTGAGGGTTCTTTTCCCCACATTCAGCTCACTAACATCAAGAAAGCCTCCTCCCTACATTCTGCTTAATTATATCAGAAGCGTCCCTACATTCAGCTTACATATAGTAGGAGTGCTTCCTCCCTACATTTAGCTTACTTATATCAAGAGCGTCCCTACATTCAGCTTACTTATATCAAGAGCGTCCCTACATTTAGCTTATTTTCATCAAGTGTGCTTCTTACTTACATTCAACTTATTTACATCAGGAATGTCTCTACATTCAGCTTAGTTACAACATGAATGCTTCCTCCCTACATCCAACTTACTTACATCAGGTGCGTCTTTAGATTTAGCTTACTTACATCAAGCGTGCTTCCTCTATACATTCATTACCCATGGTGTACACCACATATAATCAAGTTTATAGGCATCCCCGATGCATCTCAAGCCAAAGCTAGTTTGTGCACATCCATTAGGTAATAACTCATCATATTATCAAAGAAAGCGTATTGGCGCTCAATAGGCTACCAAAGTACAAAAGCATTCATGCTAGAAAACAACTATAGCACAAGAGTATTCATGATCATAAAATCAAAAACCAAGAAAGCAATAAAGTCAACAAACCCTAAGTCTTAACATAGAAACAACCAAGCACAATCACCATTATGTGGCTCGTTCAATATCAAATAGTTCAATTCATAAAGTATAGCACAATTAACTCATTGCCATAGGCATAATCCATCTAAGCAACCGTATCACCCAATCATGTTCCATGGCAGCACATTTACATGTGTTATGCATTTCATGCATTAATCACAATATTTAAACAAATGCCCCACCCACTTTAGTTTGTATGGGATTCTCACTTCACCAACTCCATTTCTCCACAAGTTTCACCAAGGCTTGGTTGCATGCGCCATTTATCAAACTCAACTTGCTACCATAATCATATCACAATAATTTTTCAACAAACCGTTTCAATCAAAGATTTATGATCTCATATTAAGTCATAATTACCTCAATTTATCTTGAATAAACGATCAAAGTATCACAAGTTTCTTTCAATGCAGCTTCCGTTGAGCTTTCTCAAACATGCAAACTCCCTTAGACCCTAGCTCAAGTAAAACCTCAAAATCAAACATAATTCTTAGCCACAAATCACACCACAAAGATTTCATGTAGAAGATAAACTCTTTTGTTACCTTCACATAACTCAAACTTAGAAAATCAAATTCTCCTTGCTTCTTTAACCATTCTCAAGTTCCTTGAGAAAATGTGGTCCTTTCGGAGAGAGAAATGAAGAGATTGCAAGATATGAGTAAGGGAGCTATCGGGTTTCCTTTGTTTTTCACCAAACCAAGCCTTGGCTTGGTTTTCCCTTTTCTTTCTTCCTCTTAGTTGGGAGCTTCCAAAATGCTCAAACTCTCCCTTTTTCATTCTAATGGGTGAACAATACAAGGCAAAAGCCTTGAAAATACATTTTATATCCCTTTCACTTTTACATAGGCAAATTGCCTAAAGTTTCCCATTAATCCCATAATTGTTTCTTATATTTTCTTTCTCTTTAAATCCACATGCCATAATTGCATCTTTCTTTCAAATTCAAAGTCATAATCATGATTACATCTTTTCTTCCTTTCCTTTGCCATCACTTCCACCCAATGAAAATTCATGCAATATTTCTTTTCACATCATTTCACTTTTCCTTTCTCTTGAAACCATGTGATTTCTTTACCAAAACCATGATTTTCCTTACCATTATTCTTGCATGGTCATCTTTGTCCCACGTGTAAAATATCCCATCTATCATTCAATTAATCTTATTTTAATTCATAACTTCCTAACATGTGTTCACAAGTACCAGAATACAACAACATGATAATATATAATATTATTATACTTAATCAAGCTTATTTAATATGCATGCATTACAAAGCATCTCATATGCACATTTTTCACTCCCCTACTTGTACCAATTGTGCTCATCCCATTCATAGCCAAAATTTGACAACAATTAATCAAGATAATATTATTTAATTATGTTCAAAAATACTCATTTCACTTTCCAATACTTCAAAGCATCTCATTAAATCTCATTCGACCTTCTCATCACTTTGAAGGTCTTTCTCAAACATATTACTAGAGTATGAGATGTTACACACCTGTTGCGAGGCAATATGGCTATTATCCTTGTTGAGTGATTTTGGCATAAAGAACAAAGGTTTGGAACTTTTCTATGACAATCAATCTGCACTTTAGATTTATAAAAATCCCATATTCCATGAAAGAACAAAGCACATAGAAATTGATTGTCACTTCCATAGGGAAATAGAATTGGCTAGAGTTATTGTGCCCAAATATATCAAGACAAACATGCAAGTAGCTGATATCTTCACTAAGGCATTACAACTAAAGCAGTTCCAATTTCTATTGGGCAAGATGAGTGTTTCGAACATATTCATCTTGAGATAGAGTATTAAGAAGACCAAAGTAATTAGAGGCATATATGGGATTAATAAAACAGAGGAGACACGTGCTCAACATATAGGATATTAAGACATCTAATACTGTGTACATCATCTTCTCCCTTTTCTGCTAAGTGAATAGAATGTTTTTGTCTCTATTGTAAATACTAGCATGCCAGCTATAGGTCTGTACAAACATTCCATGTTCTTTCCTATATATATCTCCACAATTTGTGGAACAATCAGAGAATGAACGGATTTCATTTCCCTCACTCTCTTGAACATCATTGATACTTATGTTTAATTGTTATTTCATCTGAATATTTAATTATTTAATCTTCTACTATGTGACTTTGGATTGTCTTTTAGATTATTCACTAGTTAGCTTCTGCAAACAGCTCACAATATTCTCTCCAAAATCATAAGGAGTCGTTACTCAATTTGCCACAACCTAAGGTACCTTTCTATGAGGAAGGGATTGCATGCACCAAAGAAGACAACTGCTTGTCCTGTTAATGATAAAAGTAATTCTTCATATTTCACACATAGCTAATGCACACAATCTTATATCTATTGTTTGGTTTCTTATTTTGTTCCTGAAATTGTTGGCATAATTTGTTTCAAGAACCCATAGAACTAGCATCAAGTCCACCAGCTTAACAGCAAATAGCACAATATGCAGAAGACTGATATTACCAACTGATAACTCTATGATATAGAGTTATTTAAGCTTAATTTTGATAATAATTTAGCTTAGCTCTTGTAGTAATGCATAGAAATTAGTAGGTTTTATTTAATTATTTTAAATTAGTTATTTTAGGTGAGTCAATATAATCTTAGTTAATTTTATGCTTAATTTGGTGTTAATATGGTTAAGATAGGTTGTTATTGATTTATTTGCGCTTTTGTAGGTGTTTGAAAGAAGAATTTTAGTGAAAGAAGAATTTTAGTGAAAGAAGGAGAGTAATTTCGAGGTGTAGACTTCCAATGAACATGATTCGGTATTTTGGCCATACCTTTATCTACAGAGCTCCAAATGAAGTGATTCTTGGACCATTGGAAAGATAAGAGAAACATATACAACTTTCATGTTTACCACTTTGCCCAGTTCGGCCTGAAATATGGTCAAAAATCTTATCCAAGTTGACCCACTATAGTAGTTTTG
This sequence comes from Theobroma cacao, assembly GCF_053813885.1. NCBI lineage: Eukaryota > Viridiplantae > Streptophyta > Magnoliopsida > Malvales > Malvaceae > Theobroma > Theobroma cacao. The sequence continues at coordinate 15,343,603 of NC_142640.1, forward strand.
AGAGCAATTATGATTTCTGTTAATTAATTGGGCAAGGCTACAACTCGCATAGTCTAGTAAGGAAATTCCAACTGAAATTGACTTTTTTCTTTACCCAACTTGGCCTAACGTCAAAGCCTATAAAAATAACATTTCGGAGCACTTAAGAGGTAACTTTTAGGAGATTCAAGAAGCTAAAAGCTGAGGCTGAAACTTGGAAATCAAGCGGCAAATATTGTTTTATTTTCTTCCTTAGCTTTTATTTTTCTTGTTACTCTCAATGGTTAAATTATATACAATGTTATTTGTTTTTGCGATCATGAGTAGCTAATTTTCTTTTTCTAGGATTGCAATTGAACTCACATGTAATCTAGATTTTTAATCTCTTTCTTACTTATTTTCAATGGGAATTGAATTGTTTATTCCAATTTGTTCTTAATGTTTTTAATTGCTTGGCCACCAATTAAATTAATTTAGGAACCTAAACAAACTTGGGAAAGGAAGTTTAGTGTAGACTAAAATTGGGATATCATATGATCATATTAATTGATTTGCGTATAAGATAGGAATATACCTATAGGCCATATGTAGCCAAATTAGAGTCTAAACTTAATGAGTCTATTTTAATTTCAAATCATATAGGGACATAGTGTTTTGGTTAAAATAGATATTTTTATAAGATGAGTTGAAAGAACCTCATAAATAATTTAGGACTCTAGGTTAGCAATTCAACCCATTGAAATAAGTTAAGGAAAAGAGATAAGATTTAGATGAAGTGTGAGGGATATTGTAATCCTAGGCTTGTTTGATTTGATGTTTTTCTCAAGTTATTATTATTTTGATTTTTCTTGTTGATTTAAATTTTAGTTAATTAGTTTTAATTAATCAATTAATTTTGAGTTTTTGAATAAGATTAATGTGTTCTAATTTTAATACTTAGTAAAATTTTAGATCAATTCTTTGTGGGATCGATACTCTACTTGCTAATATACTGTCTATTCGATACGTATACTTGCGAAGTAGAATTTTAACTGACAAGTTTTTGGCGTCGTTGCCGGGGAATTGTTTCTAGAATTTTTATTAATACTAATACCAAGTAATTTAGTCTTACTTCAAATTTTATTTTACTTGTTTTAATATTAGATTTTTTTTGCTTGCAGATAACTTTGGTCATTGTATGCAAATAAGAAACAACTTAAATCTTGTTCCTTTTAATCTTGAGATAGAAAGAACTTTCAGAAGACGTCGAAGGGAGAATTTGCAAGTTACAACTTTAAATCAGACAATGGCTGAGGATAACAATAGCAATGGCAATAATGCCATTAATCTAGTTCCTGAAGCAAATAGAGCACTGCAGGATTATGTTGTTCCTCTTTTGCAAGGTTTGCACCAAAACATTATGATACCTTCCATCAATGCCACTAATTTTGAAATTAAACCAGCTTACATTCAGATTCAGTCTTTAGTCCAGTTTGGTGGGTTACCCGGTGATGATCCTAATTCTCATTTAGTAAATTTTCTAGAGATTTGTGACACCTTTAAATACAATGGAGTAACTGATGATGCTATTAGATTGAAACTATTTCCATTTTCTCTGAAGGATAAAGCAAAGAGCCAGCTTAATTCACTGCCCAATGGGTCTATCCCTACATGGGAGGACTTGGCTCAAAAGTTTCTAGCAAATTTTTTTCGCCTGCCAAGATTGCAAAAATGAGGAATGATATCACCTCATTCACACAATTTGATGGTGAGTCCTTGTACGAAGCTTGAGAGTGGTTTAAAGAACTATTGAGAAAATGTCCACATCATGGGATTCTTGATTGGTTGCAAGTTCAAACATTCTACAATGGGCTAGTTGGGTCAATAAAAACCACAATTGATGCTACTGCTGATGGGGCATTAATGAGTAAAAATATTGCAGATGCTTATAATTTGTCGGAAGAAATGGCCTCAAATAATTATCAATGGCCTTTAGAAAGGTCGGGACCAAGAAAAGTTGTTGGAGCTTATGAAATTAATGCACTTGGCAACTTAATTGCTCAAGTAGATGCGCAAGTGGCTACACTATCCAAGAAGTTTGACACACTGGGAGTTCATTGTCACAGCCCAAATACCGGGCTATGATCGACGCATGGGCCCAATGGGCATAGCCCACTAAGCCCAAGCAAGCCTATTTATGCAATTCCAATTATCATTCCCATCCATCATCTTTAAAATGAAGTGCTGTAACTCTCAAAAGTAAATGTTCCAGTAATATTTTATAACAACTAAATATTCATATTTATATTATATCAAAGTACTGTCATCATCAATCCAACATATACATACTTCATTTATAACATGACTCTTAGTAGTTTACATTACATATACATGTTCACAAGTAATAGACTCAAGATCGCCAGCGGAGTGACTTTAAGTGAAAGTATCGCTATTAAGATGCCATATTACCTACCAAGAAGGCGAGCATATGTGTGCGACTCAATCTAGGTCCCAACTGCCTCTGAATCTGAAAACATGAAGTTTAAAAACGTGAGTATAAACTTAGTGAGTAAACATTAGAAGGGAACAAGTAATCGATAGGAAGAATTTGAAAATCATGATACACTTGTTTCAAAAACAATGCACGTGATTTAATTTCTTACTAAAAACCCTTCATTTCAAGCCTTGATTAATACCTTCATAGTGTTTCACAAACCCATGATCAATCCATGAAGTTAAATGGGTGAAAAGTAGGTCAAAATCAAGCAAGGTAGCAAGCATAACAGCAAGTTTCTCGCTGCAGCGAAGTTCATTCTCGCTGCAGCGAGATTCAGGAGCCAAAACAGAATGTTTCTCGCTACAGCGAGAAGCAGGGCACATAAGTGTAAAAAGGACCTCCTTTGCATTAAAAATCCATTTGGTGTTGCAATAAAAATAAATTTGCAAGAAAATGAAAAATTCTCAAGATTCATCATGCTAAATTTCACATGCATTACAACCATATACCATATTCATGAACTTTTATTTCACAAACATATAAATACATATATACATAAATAAACACCAATACCACCATCTCACCCAGCTCATGTGCATCCCCCCACATTGTGCACATAGCCGGAGTCGTCGACATCATCGACTTATGCGCACTCCTTACTCGCACATAGTCGGGTCATCATCATCATCGGCTTATGCGCACTCCCTACTCGCACATAGCCGGGTCAATATTATCACACAACATTATTCATCAATGCACAATATATATTCATATATATATACATACATACCAACATAATATAAAAGCACATGGATTCATCCTTTTACACTTTTCACATTTTAGCAACATCAAAATATTTATCAAGGGCTTGTTTCCAAGCACCCATTTTTAATGAAAAGGTTGATAAAATCATGCAAATAATTCATCTCAACACAATTCTATTTTTCAAAACAATTTTGAAATGCAAGTTCACTCACCGATATTTGTTAAATCTTTAATTGACTCTAACTTCGATTATTGCTTCAAACGGACATATGAGGCCTTGTTGGAACCTATCACCCATAATATAACTATCAAAAATATAACAGTCCATAAATCAAATTTCTAGCCATCTCTAACACCTTAAAATCAAATTCTAACTCATTTCTCACCTTGGTGGTCTTTTTTTTTTTTTTGTAGTTGAATTCCTTTTCAAAAGCTTCCAATCTACTATGGCAAGTCCCTCTTTCTCTCTCTAAAACTTTTAACTAGTGAGAGAAAGTATTGAACAAAGACTTTTTAAGGGTTTGAAGGTGTAAAAGTGGAAGAGCATGAAAAACTGTATGAAATAGTGGGCAAAAGCATGAAATTTGGAGCTAGAGAGAGAAAGTTATGGAAGTTGCAAAGCAAGCTTCCATGGAGGATGGAAGCAACGTGAGATGGAAGAAGAAGAAGGAGAAGAAGCTGCTGGAAGAAAAAGATATTTATAGCTCAAGCTTATCCATTCCACTTGAAATTACGAAAATGTCCTTAGCACATTAACTTGTTCTCCTTCAATCCTTGGTGCAATCATTTTACTCTTTTTATACCAAGACAAGATCCATAATAGTCTAAACATGCTCGGGTCTACGAAAACTTAAAAATTTTTATCCGGGGTGCAAAATGACCATATTGCCCCTATTGTGAAAATTATTCACTTCTAGTTTTCTTCGTGTTTTCATCATTACACATCATTTATTAGGCCTATTTAGACCTTAATAGCATCAAAAACCCCACTCGTAGGAGCTCACCAAGAGAAATTATGAAATTATCCCTAGTCCGCATTATCGCGTCTACTTCTAGTTGCGTGTTTATAGAGGTCGAAATTTTACGAGTTCACTTCTAAATTACCCTTTTAACTCAGTAATCAACCTCAATTGGTATTCGTAAACTTTATTAGCCACTGTATCAAAATGCAGGGTACTACATTCATGCAGTTCAAAATTCATTAGTAGTTTGTGAGATTTGTGGAGATAGCCATTCATAAGATCAATGTCCATACAATTCGACATCAATCCAATTTGTGGCAAACTTCAACAGGCAGCAAAATAACCCATATTCTAATACATACAATCCTAGTTGGAGAACCCACCCTAACTTTTCATGGAATAACAATGTAGGGCCTTCCAATCCAAACCCCATCATGCCTCTTGGTTTTCAATAACAAGCTAGACCACAAATTCATGAAAAGAAGTCCCAATTGGAAGAACTTCTTTTGCAATATATATCAAAGAATGATGCTATAATTTAAAGCTATGGAGCATCCTTGAGAAATCTTGAGACCCAAATGGGACAGCTTGCAAATTCCATCAACAGTAGACCCCAAGGTGCCTTATGAAGTGATATTGAACCCAACCCAAGAATAGAAGGTAAGAAACATTGTATGGAAATCACTCTTCGCAATGGAAAAGAGGTACATAAACAGGTAAATAATCAAGCATTAAATCCTGAGATTTCAATTCAATCTGATGAGAAAGAAATTGAAAAAGATGCTGAAAAAGATATTGTGGTTGAAAAATCTCCTGAAAATTCAAAAAAAAAAATCACAATTAGCTCCCACACCTCCACCACCTTTTCCTCAACGTTTTCAAAAGCAAAAACTTGACAAACAATTCTAGAGATTTCTTGAGGTATTTAAAAAACTGCATATTAATATTTCTTTTGTTTAAGCTTTAGAACAAATGCCAAGTTATCTTAAATTCTTGAAAAACATCTTGACCAAAAAGAGGAAATTGGAAGAGTTTGAGATAGTTGCACTTACTGAAGAGTGCAGTGCTATAATTCAAAATAAGCTTCCACCAAAGCTTAAAGATCCAGGGAGTTTTTCACCAAAACTTAAAGATCCAGAGAGTTTTTCTATTCCTTGCACTATTGGTAGATTTAAAATTTCTAAAGCTTTATGTTATTTAGGTGCTAATATTTCAATAATGCTTTTGTCTATTGCTAGAAAACTTGGATTTCAAGAGATACAACCTACTACAGTTACCTTGCAATTAGCAGACAGAACAATCAAGCACCCAGTTGGGATTATAGATGATGTTTTGCTTAAAGTTGGGCATTTATACATTCCGGTGGATTTCATTATGCTTGAGATTAAAGATGATGTTGAAATTCCTCTTATTTTGGGAAGACCATTCTTAGCTACAGTTGGAGCAATTATTGATGTGAAGAATGACAAAATAACTTTCAAAGTAAGAGAAGAGGAAGTGATATTTAATTTGTTCAATGCAACTCAGTATCCCTATACAAATAGTTACTATAAAGTGGATTCGGTCAATGAGGGTAAAGGTAAGCCTATTTCACCACCTTCAACAACGCAAGCGCCAACTCTTGAAACAAAACCACCACCACTTTCCAGTTATCTTGATTTTGTGGTTGGACAATGAGTAGTACTTTCTTATTTACAACTCCATCTTTTGCCATGGAATCTTAGACCATATTGGGGGAACAAGTTTAAGGTGGTAAAGATTCATCCTTATGATATTATCGAGATTTATAGTGGACTTACCAGAGCAGTCAAGGTCAATAAAGAAAATCTCGAGCAGTATAAAATAATGCAGAAGAGGATACCATAGTCAAGCTAGTGACTATAAAGAAGCACTTCTTGGGAGGCAACCCAAGTACTCTAACTTACTTTCTTTTATTTTCTTTTTTTTATTTTTTTATTTTTTTATTTATTTAATTATTAAATTATTAACACTCTTTTATTTGTGCAGGTTCATGTAAAAAAAATTTTAAAAAAAAAATTAATTCAAAATAAATTTCAAGAAAAAAATATATTTAAAAAAAATAAATATAATTCAAAAAATTTTCCAAAAAAAATTCATGTTAAAAAAACTATATTTCAAAAAAAATCAAATTCAAAAATAAAAGTGATAAGTCGTGGCTCCCACCATGGGAAGCCACGGCTTCGCGGGCTTCAAACAACGTGAGTGTTTGAATAAGATTAATTTATTCTAATTTTAGTACTTAGTAAAATTTTAAATCAATTCTCTGTGAAATCGATACTTTGCTTGCTAATATACTGTCTATTCGATACGTATACTTGCGTAGTGAAATTTTAACTAACACCAACAGAGAAGGCCACTATCTAAGCAGTAGCATTTACAGACAACAGAGACATGATCACCTCTTTGTGGAATGATCAACCAAGAAACATGAGGGGAATGGCATTTCATCATGGTATACTTTTACGTTCCACATCACATTGCTAGGGCTTGCTAATCCAACAATCAGAGGACATTCATTCTGCTCAGTATTTTGATGCCTGCTCTTCTCAAGAGTTTGCTTGAAGCTTGTTTGGCTAATGATATAACTTCCTCCTGATCAGTCCAAATTTGCATTCACATTAGGAAGATGAATGTGATACATTAAACTTCAAATAATAATTTCAGCAAGAAGATTTATTTGCAAATATTTATAAAATTTGATCCTTTACTCTACTTCAGTGACTGCATTGACTAAACTTTTTAAGGTTTGAATGCCAAGCATGAGAAATGTAATTGAAGTCAGACACCACCAAAGCCATTGTTATCCACGTCCTAACATATGCATAAGTAACCAGATGTTCTAAAAGAACGGATTTGAATGACTCAGATGCTTAGCATCAGATGTATGCTGTATATCTAGATAAACTAACCAGCAACACTGAGTATAAAATAGAGGAAAACAGCAGAAGATATAATACCTCATCCACATTTAAAATCTTCTTATCTTTCATAATCCACTGACCATTGCATATTACAGAGACAACATTCTCAGTTCGCATGCAATATACAAGGTTTGAAATACTGCAAATATTAAAGACAAAATAATTCATCAACAGAAATTAGTTCAGAGGCCAGTCTTTAATTGGAAAAGAAAAAACCAAGAATCTGATCAAAGAAATAATTAACCTAAGTAATTGTTTCATCTGATAGCAATGTGAAAGCTTAAGATATTTCCTTCTTCATTGAGGACTACAACCAGATATCAACATATAATATGACTTTATTTTTCTCAACATTGGTTTCATACTTACCAGTCATGAACAGGAACCATACACCATGAGACAGGATTGACAACAACCATGTCAGCCTACCAAATAATTAACACAAAGAGCAGTCAGCCTGAATATTCTGAAACATTGTGAAGAAAATTGAGACTTATATTTCTAAAAGGTGAAAAGGTTCCAAATACTAGGCATTTGGATGCAATTTGGCACTAACTTATAAGATACATGGGCAGATTGTATCTTTATGAAATTTAGTTTACATATTAGGTAATAATTTTCATGAGGCATTTACATGAGAGGATCTAGTAAGAATATTTTGTACTCTTTCTTCTACAGTCGCTATATGGCATTCCATAATCATTGACCAGTATGATTTGTTTCATTTTATTTATGAATTACTATACAAGAGAAAGTGACAGGGGGGATGATGCATAAAATTAGGAATGAGAGCATTGACAAGTAAGAATTCCTTGAATTTTAGAAAAGTTTACCATATGATCATGAAGAGTTAATAGCAAGAAACTAATTAAGTAGTCTGACCTTTTTCCCAACCTCAAGCGACCCTATTTCATTGTCCCAGAGTACTGATTTTGCACCATTAATTGTCACCATTTTGAGAACTGTTTCAGCAGGGAGGGCTGTGGGATCAGTCATTCCCTTTGCATACACTTCCCGACCTTTGTTAATCAGAGAAGCTAGGTACATCTCATCAACTGCAAGGAGGAAATCTCAGACTTGTTAAGAGAAGTCGTAATCAACAAACTTGCATATGACAGGACTGAGATGGTAGTAAAATCATTTTAAGTTATAGGCAATACAAGAAGACTCTCAGAAGCTGATTATAATTGAACAAGAATGCTAACCCTTGGTCTCCTTATGCTTACAATTTTGCAAATTTTGCATGCAAAAAATATGTCTACCCAACACATTTTGCACTATGAAGTGCACAAACCTACAGTAATTTTTCAGGGTTCTAGAAAAGTAAAACCTTATTCCAGAAATGCAAAAGCACACAAACCTATCATGCACAATGGTATTTTTCAAATATGCAGAAAATGTGGGAGTGAGAATTCAGATATCAGAAATCAAACCAACCAATGCTCATTCTATTATTAGATGGTGCCCCATCTGTGCCCAAGGAGACAGAGATGCCGGCATTGAGCATCTCCCTTATACGTGCAAATCCAAGCATTCGCATAGCAGAGGCAGGACAGTGAGAAACTTTGACCCCAGCTCTTGAAAGAAAACCAATCTGAAGAAAACATAATTAATACAAGAAGGCTTAAGACCAGAACTAGCTACAGACGGGAACAACTATATGTGGATATAGGTTATACTTATTAATTATAAATCATCTTTATGGAACTTAAATTCTGCACATAAGCTGTAAAATGATAAGAAATTATGCAATGCAATTGAATTGTACTTCAATGAAGTGGAACACAAAAGTATGGCAGCAGCAGACCTCGGTATCATTCACCCAAACTGTATGAGCTGCCAATAAGTTGTCTTGCAAGAAGTCTATCTTGTCCAAAAATGTAACTGTCCCATTATCAACTTTGCGAGTATCCATCACAACTTGATTCTCATAGGGTATCTCTGCAACATGCTAAACAGTGGAAGATCAGCCTAATCTACTTTAAAAATAAAGTTCCTCCTTCCTCCAAAGCACCATGTTTAGCCTGGTTAATCTGATTTCAAATTAGAAGCTTCTACAATCAAATTGAATAAAACTGTTGAGCGTTGTCCAAATGGGAATGAAAATGAAATATTGTACCTTAAGTGCACAAAAAGAAACAGATCATTGACCATCAGGTTTGTACATCATGTGCACAACAGAAACAGAGATAAGAGTTTCAGTACCATGTGGATCCCGGTTTTTAATTCTCTAGCGGCGTCTCTGGTTTCAAGCAGTAAACGATCAGTTGAGTTCATAACTTGCCTAATCCCAAGCCATACCCTGATACGACCATCTGCTGTATTATGGTGCTTCTCATAAAGCATCTTTTGGGACTGCCAAATCCAGAGCTTTGTTCATCCAATAGAATAGGAATGCTTGGAACCAATAAAATTATTTTTGAGTGGTATGCAAATGAAATAATCAAAATTAGACCCAACCTCAATACAGTCATCCGTTGTTCTCATCCCCCAAGACGACGGTAGACCCTCGCCAGAGTCCATAATTGATTCTGTTAAGCAGGCTCGTAATCCCAGCAACTCAACCGCTCTCGCCATTCCGCTCACGTGCTGCCCTCCCGCTTCAGCAAAGCACGTGACCTATTTCGAAAATTATCACCAAAAATAAAAACCATAATACAGCAGGAAAAGCAAAAGAGAATGAAATTGAGTAAGTCGATAAGAAAAGCTAATTATGAAAAACGCTTACACCAGAGTGAATAAGTTCGATTCCGCAAAGTAAAGTAGAGATGTAAGAGTCTTCTTCGGTCATGGTGGACTCGTACGGCCAAATCCGATGGTGTAGCCACGTCATTAACTCCACGTCGTCGGCTATTCCTCTGCCCAGCTGCTGCGAGGTGTGCACGTGTGTGTTGATGAATCCTACATTAGCAAACAAAACGAAAAACGATCAAGTTCTTCTCGATTCCTGATAAGGGAGGGGTGGGGGTACTACCAGGAAGCAAGATTTGGCCGTGGAGGTCGAGAATCTCGCCAGCGAGAGGGGAGAACAGCTGAAGAACATCTGGAGATTGACCGATGGCTTTGATTTTGTCTTCGTCGATGAACACGGCGCCGTTTTGAAAGACTCGGCTCTCGGAGTCCATAGTGACGATCACTGCGTTGTGGAGTATCATAGTGGCTAAAGTTGAGCTACTTCTGCTGCGTTTCGTTTCCACCTGTCTTCCGGTGAGCCTTTGGTCAGAGTTTTGACGTTTTAGCTGTTTAGTTAAAACGATGAAAAAACAAACCGCTTTATTTATCTCCTAGAAAAGAACAAAAACGCACCGCTTTATTCGTGTATTGCACGTGCACTTCTACAGGTTAATCAATGGTCAATCTCTTTGTCTCGCCAGTAAATTGCTAGTACTATTTAGTGAATAAATTTGACCCCGTCCTACTTTTAATAAATACAGAAGATGAAAGATGATTGTCTGAAATATCACTTAAAAATATTTTAAATTTTTTTTAATACTTTGCACGATTAGTTTCTATACACGAATGTTACAAAATTTTTAAATTGACAAAAATGATTATAGTTGTTTATTATATTTTTTAAATTATTATTTTGAATATTTGTTGATACTAGTATTACTGAAATTTATCCAATTTATAAATGTATAAGAATTTTAACAACAATAATATTATATCTTAAAACTTTCACTCTCTAAATTGAGAACTACTCTCTCTAAACAGAATCCAGTCCTTTTATGGAACAGATCTCGACCTTCTATGTCCTTCTTTGTTGTCTGTCTTTCTTTTTCATTTTATCTTTTTGTGATTTTTTCTCATTTCCTCACTCTTTAATCTTTTCACTCTTTTCTCTCCTTTCTCTTTTAGCATGTTTGGTTGGGGGAATGGCTAAGCCATTCCCCATTTATTCTCAAAGAATTTTGGTTCCTTTGTTTGGTTGAAAAATGGTCCAAGGAATAGCTATTCCTATAGAATGACTATTTTTCAAAATCCTTCAAAACCAAGGAATAGCTAATATCACCCTCCCCCATGGTATTAGCTATTCCATGGTTAAGAAATAAATTTAAAAATTGATAAAAATAAAAATACCCCTTACAAATTTAAAAAATTACAACTTCATTTGTATAAAATATTATTTTTCTCTATTTCTCTTCTTTCTCTCACTTGATTCCAACTTTTAATAAAATATTAATATTAAAAAATATATAAAATATTAATATTTAAATTATCAATTATTAATAAAATAAATTATAAATTATTCCTATTTAAAAACAAAATAAATTAAAAATAAATAAACATAATATCATTTAAATTAGATAAACAATATTAATAATTAAATCATCAATTATTAATATTTTAAATAAATTACCAATTATTAATATTTAAAAAATAAAATAAAAAATTAGTCATAATAATATTTAAATTAAATAAAATATTAATATTTAAATTATCTATTATTAATATTTTAACTAAATAATCAATTATTAATTTTCAAAAATAAAATAAAATAAAATAATTGATCATCATAATATTTAAATTAAATAAAATATTAATATTTTACAATATAAATAATTAAATTATAAATAAATATTAATATTGAAATTATCAATTATTAATATTTTAAATAAATTATCAATTATTAATATTTTAAAAATAAAATAAAATAAAAATTAATCATAATAATATTTAAATTAAATAATTATTAATATTTAAATTATTAATTATTAATATTTTAATTAAATTCTAGATTATTAATATTTAAAAAATCTAATAAAAATAAAATGTCATATAAATAATAAAGGGTGTTTTTATCTTTTTATTTTCTATTCTTTTCTTATTCCAAAATTATTGTTACCAACCAAACACTACAAAAAGTCATAATAATTATTCCTGTCTTATTCCCTTTGTCATACCAAACTAAATAATAAATATTCTATTCTATTCCCACCTCATTCTATTCCCACATAATAACTATTCTATTTCATTCCTATCTATTCCGCCAACCAAACGTACCATTTGTTTCTTAACCGATTCTGAATATTTTTTTCCTTTTATTGAGTCTTGTTGTGTTAGAGTTTGAGCTGTAGACGTTGGACTTATTTTAGAAAAAGTTTCTATTTTCTTTGAAATTGGATTCTGTTGATCTTATCATAACTCAATTCTTTCCTTTTTAAGTTGATTCTTCTTGATAACTAACTTTTGATATTCGGTATCTTACCCGTTCCATATTTCAATAGAATGATAAGATTGCTAGAAAAATAATATTGTAACATTTGATATATATGGTAAAAAATCGATTAAAATTTTAAAAAACTAACATTGTAATGTTGTAGTTGTATGTTCTGTAATTCAATCACTTGGTTGTGAAAAGAATATAATTTTTAAATTTAAGCATTTACGTTAAATAAGAAGTATTCTTTATTTTCATAACACCATTAATGTCGATAAAAATGAAATAAAGTCCTTGGAATGTTGTATACTTTGTAAAAGTAATTATAAAGAGTTATAATTATGAAATCTTTATTGCATCAAAGCATTATTCCTAAATTGTTACTAATCAATGTTTTATCAAGTTAATTAGATATTGATAAAGTAGAAAGATCACTACATGGTTACATTGCAAAAGAAAAAAAGGGCATTACCGACAAATCACTTTCGTCGGTAAAAATCCATTGGTAATTACTAACAGATTGTAGACTGAATGTCGACTAAATGAGGTGAGGATTTTTGTCACAGCCCAAATTCTCGGGCCATGACCGGCGCATGGGCCCAATGGGCATAGCCCACCAAGCCCAAGCAAGCCTATTATGTAATCTTGCTTAACATCCCATCAATTATTCTCAGGTCACCTTTCATAATTCCAACTTATAATCACTTTAATAATGGGCTATAGCAATCAAGAATTTCATTAATATAAACCCAAAATGATGTTAACATTTCAACTCATGGTGGCATTAACAGTTAAAATATACATATTTCATCTAAGACACGTATCTTAGTATTTTACATCACATGAATGTACTCATAAAATAAAATGACTCTTGACTTCCAGTGGAGTGACCACAGTGAAGATGCGGCTACTAAGATGCCATAGTACTACCAAGAAAGTGAGCATATGTGTGCAACTCAATCTAGGTCCCAACTGCCTCCAAATCTGAAAACATGAATTTTAAAAACGTGAGTATAAAACTCAGTGAGTGAACATAAGAAAGGAACAAGCAATCAATAGGAAGAATTTGGAAATCATGATGCACTTGTTTTAAAAACAATGCAATTGATTTAATTTCTTACTAAAAACCCCTTATTTCAAACTTTGATTAATAACCTCATAGTGTTGCGACAACCCATGATCAATCCATGAAGTTAAATGGGTGAAAAATCTGTCAAAAACCGAATAGGGTAGCATGTAGGACAGAATGTTTCTCGCTGCAGCGAGAAATAGTAACAGTTTGCATGTGTTTCAGTTTTTCTGGCATATCTCCCGCTACAGAAGTCCAATTGACCTGAATTTTGAACCATTATAAAAACCCTTCATTTCAAACTTTGATTAATAACCTCATAGTGTTGCAACAACCCATGATCAATCCATGAAGTTAAATGGGTGAAAAATATGTCAAAAATCGAATAGGGTAGCATGTAGGACAGAATGTTTCTCGCTGCAACGAAGTTCATTCTCGCTACAGCGAGAAACAGTAATGGTTTGCATATGTTTCAGTTTTTCTCGAATATCTCCCGCTACAAAAGTCCAATTGATCTGAATTTTAACCATTAGAAAGCTAAGAGGCAGGGATACAACTTTGATGTTTACCACTTTTTCCAGTTCGAATGAGAAGGTGGTCAAAATCTTCACCGAAATGAAAGCAATACTTCAGAACCCGAGAGTTTCTCGTTACAGCGAGAAAGCATTCTTGCTGCAACGATAAGCAGGGCACCTAAGTGAAAAGGGGCCTCCTTTGCACAAAACATCCATTTGGTGCTGCAATAAAGATCAATTTGCAAGAAAATGGGAATTTTTCAAGATTCATCATGCCAAATTTCACATGCATTACAACCATATACCATTACTCATAAACTTCCTATAACACATATATTTACATATGTATATATATATATATATACCCATCATCATCATGCACACCATCCCATCATCATCAGCTCATATGCACTCCCTACTCGCACATGGCTGGGTCATCACCGGTTTATGCACACTTCATACTCTCACATAATCGGGTCATCATCGACTTATGCGCACTCCCTACTCGCACATAGCCGAGTCAATATCATTACACAATAATATATTAATATGCATATATATATATCAACATAATGTAGCAGTATATGAATCCATAATAGCCACATATCACAACACAAAGATAATTTATCAAGGGCTTGTTCCCAAGGCACCCATTCTTAAGAAACGTTTGATAAAATCATTTAATGTCTTGTGCAAACACATTCACATTCCCAAAAATACTTTGAAATGCAAGTTCACTCACCGGTCTTGTTGTTTCTTTTGCTTGACTCTAACCTTAACTAATACTCCAAATAGACATGTGAGGCCTTGTTGGAACCTATACACACACAACATCACAACCAATCCAATTTACATTAATATCACTCCAAAAGCTAGTTTCTAATTCAAATTCTACTAGTCATTCCTAATTGGCTTCCAACCATATCAAATGGTTATTCCTTGCACTACTCTAATCACACTAAAAATGAGTAAACAACTCAACAATAAAACAGCTCATAATCTCAATTACTAGCCATTATCAACAACTTAAAACCAAGCCTAGTTCATCACTCACCTTAAGGTTTCTTTGTAGTTGAATTCTCTTCCAATAGCTTCCAAACAAACGTGGAAAATCTCTTTTTCTCTCTCTAAAACCTCCAACTAGTGAGAGAAAGTGCTGAACAAGGACTTTTTGAGGGTTTTAAAGTGAGAGAGTGAAAGAGCACAAGGGTTCTAGTCAAAAGGGCACAAAAGTATGAAAATTAGAGCTAGAAAGAGAAAGTTGTGAAAGTTTCATATCAAGCTTCCATGGAGGATGGAAGCAACATGAGATGGAAGAAGAAGAAGGAGAAAAAGCTGTTGGAGAATGAAGAAGCTGCTGGAAGAAAAAGATATTTATAGCTCAAGCTTATCCATTCCATTCGAGTATATTTATTCTTCTCCAATCCTCTGTGAAATCTTTTTACTCTTTTGACACTGAGGCCAAGTCCACAATGGTCTAAATATACTCGAATTTACGAAAACTTAAAAATTTTGACCTGGGGTGCAAAATGATCATTTTGCCCCTATTGCGAAAATTATTACCACATCTAGTTTGCTTCATGTTTTAATCATTATACATCATTTATTTGGTCTTTATACTTATTTAGACCTTAAATATCAGAAAACTTCCTTTTGGAAACTTATTAAAAGAAATGACGAAACTACCCCTAGCTCAGGTTATTACGCCTATGCCTCGTTATGAGCCTATAAGGGTTGAGGTCTCACATTCTCCCCCACTAATAAAAATTTGGTCCCCGAATTTAAATTTAACTATAAGGTAACGTACCTCTAAGCATCAAAGTGGTGGGGATACTTTGTCCGCATCTCCTCCTCAGCCTCCCATGTTACCTCCTCGAATTTTAATCGACGTAGGGTGAATAATCAAAGTTCTCAAGTTCTACCACATCACTCTCGTCAGGCATTCTTAACATAGAATCTTGGTTTATGCATAGATCTGTTTGGTTTTCTTCCCTTGTAAAGCTCATAAAGGGTTTTTGAAATCAAAGGTCTAATGGAAACTTTATTTAAAATGTAAGCTATTGTGCTCACAATTTCAAAGCAAAAATATTTTGGCAAATTGTTCTCACGAAGCTTTGTTCTTGCCATATCTTTTAAGGTCTTATTCTTTCTTTCAATAACTCCATTTTGTTGTGGAGTTCTAGGTCCAGAAAATTGTGATCAAAACCATTTACATTACAAAATATTTCAAATTCATCTATTTCAAATTCACCACCATGGTCATTTCTAACACTAACAATGGTAAGCCCTTTTTCATTTTGAATCCTTTTATAATGATTAACAAAGGTAGGCAAAGCATCATCTTTGTGAGCAAAAAAATATACCCAAATATACCTAGAATAATTATCAACAATAACAAAGCTATATGACATGCCTCCTAAACTAACAACATTGATAGGTCCAAACAAGGCAATATGCAATAGTTTAAGTGGTTTAGAAGTTGAAACAATTTTCTTAGACTTGAAAAAAGCTCTAAATTATTTCCCAAATTGACATGCATCACAAATTTGTCAGTTTCAAAAGAAATCTTTGGAAGTCTAGCAACCAAATCTTTTCTTAAGAGCTTTGAGATGATATGCATGCTAGCATGTCCAAGTCTTCTACGCCACAACCAACTATCACATACATCATTAGCTATGAGACATGATTTATTATTAATTTCATCAAGAAATATCACATACATGTTCTCAATTCTATTGCCAATGAATATTACTTTATTAGTGTCAATGTCAATAACTTGGCATCCATGGGAATTAAAACAGACTCTATATCCTTTGTCACAAAGTTGACTAATACTTAATAGATTATGCTTTAAGCCTTTAACAAGTAAAACATGCTTGATTTTAGTTTGACAAGTGTTACTAATGATTCCAATTCCATGGATAATACCTTTGGAGTCATCACCAAAAGAGATACTTCCACCTTTCTTTCTATAAAGCTTAATAAACAATCTTTTATTTCCAGTCATATGTCTTGAGCAGCTACTGCCCATTTACCAAGGCTACCTTTTCTTTGGTTGAGCTTTCAAACATTATTCTTTTTGCTCTTGCTCAACCTCATGGTCCTCATCATTTACCATTAAGCAAAAGTTTACTATTTCTTCCACCTTGTCTTTCTCATCTTCTGAGCTAGAAGAATCACTATCCGACCATGCAGCAACCACCATTGCCTTTTTTGGCTTCCTAATATTCTTTGTGGATTCCTCCTTAAGCAGTGGACATTCTGATCTAAAGTGGCCAAGTTTTTTGCATTCAAAGAACACCACTTCTTCTTTTTTGTAAAAGTCATTTTTGTGTTTGTTCTTCCAAGAAGAACCTTGATCTTTTCTTTGATTTTTTCTTCTAAATCTTCTGTCTCTTTGCCACATGAGCTTTTTAAATCTTCTAGCTATCATTGCTAGTTCTTCATCCTTATCACTTAAGATATTTTCTAGTTCTTCCTCAAGTGTTCTTACTTTTAAGGTTAAGTTTTTCTTCTTCTTCTTAGCTTCGTTATTTTCTTCTTCTTCTTCTTTCATCTTTAGCTCATGTGTAAGAAGAGACCCATAAATTTCATCAAGGGTGATTGTGTTGAGGTCTTTAGCTTCTCAAATAGTAGTGACTTTAGGTTTCTAGTTTTTTGAAAGGCTTTTAAATAGTCTTTTTACTAATTCATGTTTAAAGATAAGTTTGCCAAGTTGATTGAACTTGCTAGTAATGTTAGTAAACCTATCAAACATTATGGTAATATCTTCACTAGGTTCTATTTTAAACATTTCATAGTTGTAGGTGAGGAATGCAATTTTGGACTCCTTAACTTGAAAAGTCCCCTCATGAATAACTCTAAGTTTTTCTCAAATTTTTTTGGCTATGGTACAGCCTAAAATCTTGTTGAACTCAAAAAGGGTTAAGGCACAATGAATAGTGTTAATAGCTTTAAAATTTATTTGGACTTTTCTCATTTCTTCCTCAATCCACTTTTTTCTAGTTTTAGGCATTTCTCACCGAGACAAGGTTTACACTAGTGGGAATGTAAGGACTTTGGGTGATCACATCCCATATCTCATAATCAACAACTCTAATGTAAATGGATATCCTAGTGCTCCAACATGGATGATTTGATCCATCAAATAGAAGAAACCGATTTGTGGATTGTCCCTCAACAACACAAAACTTTTGCAATGCCATTGGATCTACCCTAAAGATGTTAAGCCTTTAAGGTCAAGGGTTAGGTTCTGATAACACTTGTTGGTTCCAAAGTAATGCTAAAGATGAGGTGAATAACACTTAAAAGATATTTTAAATTTAGCTGTTGACCTTTGAAAAAAATTCTATGTAATTAGAAGAAGAAGCCTTAAAACTTATTAAAGTTAAAAGACACCAAGTAAAGATAGGGTAGAGAAAAGTGGACAAAACATAAATATTTATAGTGGTTCAATCCCCTTAACTTACATCCACTACCTTGATTTCTCAATCAAGGATTTGTAACCCAACTTCACTAAACTAGTGGAATTAACAGCTACCACCAAGCTTTCACAAGGTAAGCTTCTAACCCAATCTCTAACCCTTGCAACAATTTTTAGAGTGCCTCGCACACTCTAATTAATCAAAACATAAGAAGAAGATTAAGTACAATTGATCAATTAACTAATCTAACAAGTACAATTTCAAGCTCAAACAAGTTTACAAAGGATTAGAGTGGAGTACACTTGTAAAGAGCAAATTTTTTACTCTTTTTGGCTTTTTCTCTCTAAATAACTTCTCTACCTCATTTTGACCATTGAAGATGCCTTTTATACTTGAAAAATCAATTCTGACTGTTAAAGACAGAATCAACCGTTAGAAACAATTCTGGCTTTATTCTAGCTATTATTTTTGTCTTTTAGTGCTTAAATTCAAATAAGTAGACAGTGTTTTATTAATTGGTTAAAGGCAGACTTTAACTGATTAAGCCTTCTCTAACTTGCACTATCTGGTAGCTCTTTTCACTGTGTTCACCGGTTAAAAGAAACTCTAACCGATTAAAAATATTTTGTTTTAAGACATCTTTATGCATTGTTTTTTGTCAGCCTTCTCTCAACTAATTAATATTATTTTTAACTAATTGAAGCTTCTCTCTCTTCATCCTTAACTTATTAAAATATACTTCAATCAATTAAGAAATCTTCAAATGTGAATTTCTTCATTCGGCACCTTTTAACGATCACTCACTCTTTAAGTTTGAATTTTGGTGCTTTTTGGTGCTTCAAACTTGAGTTTTATTAAATTAGCCCTTTTGCCTAACCGATTAACAAGCTTCTGTGTTTCACTTCCGGTACCCTCTTAATCAGTTAAGCCTTGTGTTAACTGATTAAGGCTTTTATGTTTTACTTTTATATAGTGCCCAACTTTGGCTTAATTGATTAAGGCTTCACGTTAATCAGTTACTAATGTTCTATTTTCACTAAGTCATTTCTTTTTTACCTCTTTAACTGATTAACTCTTCTTCTAAGTGAGCAAGCTTCTTGACTTGCCTTTAATCATCAAATTTATTGAGGGAATTAAACTTTATCCTACACACTTAAGTAGTGACTTTAGAGATCAATGTACAAAAAATTTTTTGTTATCATAAAAAACACATGGAGTCAACAAAATCATCTTAATTTCTCATGGAGCAACAACCAAGGATCTTCATCAACATCTAAGCCAAACTTGCCTCCTAGATTTCCACCTAGAGCTCCTATGCTAAAGAAAAAGCCTTCAATGGAGTAGATGTTCATGCAATTCATGAAAAAGAATGATGCCTTCATTGCAAAGACCGATGCCTACATGACAAAGAATTATGCCATCATTCAAAGTCAAGCAACATCAATCAGAAGTCTTGAGACACAAGTGGGCCAACTTGTCAGTGCTCTAAATAATAGACCTCAAGGTACCTTACCTAGTGACACTGAGCCCAACCCAAGAAAAGAAGGTAACGAACATTGTATGCAAATCACTCTCCGCAATGAAAAAAAGGTAAATGGTAAGGATTTAAATTTAAAATTTCAATTCATTTTGATGAAAAAGAAATTGAAAAAGATGTTGAAAAAGAAATTGTGGTTGAAAAATTCGTTGAAAATTCAAAAGAAGAAAAATCACAATTAAAAACTACTCCCACACCTCCACCACCTTTTCCTAAATGTTTTTAGAAACAGGAACTTGGCAAACAATTCCAAAGATTTCTTAAGGTATTTAGAAAGTTGGATATTAATATTCTTTTTCTAAAGCTTTGGAACAAATGACAAGATATGTTAAATTCTTGGAAGACATCTTGTCTAAGAAGAGGAAATTGAAAGATTTTGAGACAATTGCACTTATTAAGGAATGCAGTGCTATAATCCAAAATAAGCTTCCACCAAAGCTTAATGATCCAAGCAGTTTTTCTATTCCTTTCACCATTGGTAATTTTAAAATTTCTAAAGCTTTGTGTGATTTAGGTGTTGTGGTTTCAATAATGCTTTTGTTTATTGTTAGGAAACTTATATTTAAGGAGATACAACCCACTACAGTTACTTTGCAAATAGTAGACAAAACAATCAGGCACTTAGTTGGGATAATAGAGGATGTTTTTGTTAAAGTTGGGTATTTGTACAGACTAGTGGACTTCATTGTGCTAGATATTGAAAATGACGTTGAAATTCCTCTTATTTTGGGACGACCATTCTTATCTATAGTTAAAGCAATCATTGATGTGACAAATGGCATGATAACTTTCAAAGTTGGAGAAGAGGAAGTAGAGTTTAATTTGTTCAATGCAACTAAGTATCCCTATACAGATAATTGCTATAAAGTGGATTTAGTCAATGAAGGTGAAGGTAAGCTTATTCCAACACCTTCAATGAAGCAAGCACCAAATCTTGAGTCAGAGCCACCACCACCTATTAGAACTGAGCAATGTCATGAAGAGCATAATCCACCACCTTCCAATCATCTTGATTTTTGGTTGGACAGCGAGTATAATTTTCTGGTTCACAACTCCAAAATTTGCCATGGAATCTTAAACCATATTGGTGGAAAACCTTCAAGGTGGTAAAGATTCATCATCATGATGTTATAGAGATTTATAATGGACTTACTAGTGCATTCAAGGTCAATAAACAAAGCCTCAAGCCTTATAAAGTAGTCTAAAAATGGGTGTCATAGTCAAGCTAGTGATTATAAATAAGTGCTTCTTGGGAGCTAACCCAAGCATTCTAACTTAACTAACTTAATTTAGGTTATTTTCATATATTTATTTATTTGTCATTATTGAAAATTTATTAATAAATTTCTTTTATTTTGTAGGTACATTTGAGCCCAAAATAAATAAATAAAAAGGTAGGCCGTGATTCCCACTAGGGGAGGTTGCAAACCTCCCAATTGAGTAGTCACATGGGTTGTGACCCACTCCAAGCCAAGTAGTGCCCCCATAACCCTTTAGAAAAAAAAAAGGGTAAATCACAGCTTCCCTAAGGAGAAGATGCAGCTTAAAGAACATTCTTTAGCGTGGGCTGTAGTGCCCGTGAAGCAAGGCCACGACCTCGCAAAGAAGATGAACAAGGGTCGTGGCACCCTTAAGGGTAGGCCACAACCTCCCTTTTGTGGGCTGTTGAAAATTAACAACCCACCACTCATCTTTAACTTAAAATCCACCCTTCTTTAAGCCCTCTCTTACCCCAATCAACCCTAAAACCTTCTTCTTTTTCAAATTTTTTACATTTTTCTCTCATCTTCTCTCCCCCACATATCTCAATCTCTCTTTAAAGCTTTACAACCCATTTTTTCCCTTTTCATCAATCCCTCTACATATTTATCAATAACATCATAAATCTCCATCAAATCTTCCTTTCAACTTCTTTACTCAAGATTTAAAGTAAGTTGTCAAGTTTTCTTTAATATTTTTCATATTTTAAAACTATTGATTACTTGCTTCACATTATTTGTTTTGTTGAAAATCTATGATGGAAATTGATAATAATTGAGATATTGAGACATTGTGCTTGATTATCATTAAGTTACGGTAGATTGGTGTGATTTATGCTTTAGAAGTATTAGGTTTATTGAAATTGAGAATTTGAGTAAGTTGATGCATGAGATTTATTTTTATGCCTACTTGCTGAGTAGTTTGTTGAAAATAAATTAGAAGAATTAATTGGCAAAATTTTGCTTGATAATTTGGGCATTAATTTCTTGTGATTGAAGGAAATAAAAAATGATTTTGTTAGTGGTCTATTGAGTTTTATGGGTTGTTTTCTTTTCTTTTGGTTGAGATTAAATACAGGGAACTTGAGAATGGCACCCAAACGAGCAAGAGCAAGTTCCAATGGTTCGTTTGACCACACTCAATTTGTATCAGCCAACATTGTGGCTAGACATGCCAGTTTTCTCATCAACAAAATTGCAATACCAAAGCAAGAACTAGATCAAGGGTTGATCATGCACCTTGGCCTTTAACCAATGATTGATGAACAACATTAGCAACAATTTTGTGCTCCACCAAAAGCTGTGATTATTCCTCTAGTAAGAGAATTTTATGCCATGTTGTTGAAGCCACTAATGATTTTGTTTTTGTGCAAGGTAAGCAAGTTCCATTCTCGAGCCATGCCATCAATGAATTTTATGAAGCTTCTGATTTTGAAAATGATGACTATGGACAATACTTGGTTAGACATGAGGATTGGAATAACATGATCCATATACTCTGTGATGAAGGTGCTCAATAAAGAATCTACAATAATGCACCAGTTTTCTTCAAGAGGAATGCGATGAAACCAAATTCTAAGGTATGGTTATACTTTGCAGCATCCAAATTGCTTCCTACCACACATCTTAGTGATGTCACAAAGAATAGATCCATCCTTATTTTTTCCATCATGACAGGATACACCATTGATATTGGCCGCATAATTTACAAACCCATGACACACACTGCAAAAACAAAACGCAATGGCTTATGGTTCCTTTATCTGATTACGGCAATGTGCAAAAAAACTAGTGCAAATTGGGATGCCAGTGAAAAATTGTTGCACCCTAAACTCCCAATTGATATCAATCTCATCCTTAAACAACCTTAATTATTTACTGATGGTAGTTCTTCATTGCCAACTTGCCCTCAACCACCTTGACCCCAACAACTCACAATGGTTTAGAGGATTGAGCACCTTGAGAACAAGTTCAATCAACATGTTGCTTATGATATTTAAGTCAATCAACATCTGGATAACATGTTTCGAGCTTATAGTGCCTTCATGGGGATGGACGCGGATAGCCTTCCACCATTACCTGGTTATCCTATGGGTGACAATGAGGTAGAGGATGATGAGGAGGATGAGAATTAAAAGGATTCATTTAACCATCAAAGAAGTATTCTTTACCTTTCTTTTATTTTTTTTTTTAACATTGAGGACAATGTTTAGTTTAAGTTTGGTGGGTGAATTTATTTTTCTGTTGGTGAATATTCTGTGAAAGTTTTAGTTTAATTTTATTTACATGTTTATTTAGATTTTTAAGTAATTAGGATTAGTTGATCATTTAATTTTTATGTTTGCTTGAATTTTTAGGAATCTAGAGTAAAGTTGGACCAAACAATTAGTTGTCTTGAATTTTTAGCTTTTGGTGAATAAGGTTTTTGTTTGGCTCATGCTAAATTCTTTTGTTTAGTATCATTGTTAAGATGTAATTTCCATAATTTTGAGCACTATATCTTTGCTTTGAATTATTGTGGTTATTTAGAGAAGGTTTATGTTGATATAAAATTTAGATTATGTCATGAATTCTAAAATTTGCTTGATTCTCTCTAAAGGCGAAATCTTAAGTAATACCTAAGTAGGGACATGATTTAGGTCATTGTTCGATCGTTTGAACCTTTCAAGCTAACTTTGATATATTTTTATCCCTAGTATACCCCTTTAAGCTTAATTTCCTTTTTCTTTGTTTAACCACATAATAATTGAGCTTAGCCTTAAAATAAAATTTCAATTTTTCAACCCTCACTCCTAAACATGTATATTATTTTAAGAACTATATATTGAGCTAAATGCATATGGTAGAAAGTGATGTTTATGTGAAAAAGTTCAAATTATTAGAATTCACCCCACTACCTACAATTCAAAGAAATAAGTTCGAGAGTGTAAAATTATGATGAAAAAAATAAAAAAAATAAAAGAGAAAAAGTAGAATAAAGTGTTGAACAAAAGAAAAGTTACAAAGAAAACAAAAACGAGTTACTTGGAAAATAAAAATTGAGCTCTATATAGATCTTAAAATAATTATGTGCTTAGGGTGAATTGAGTCAAATTATTATCCTTTATCCTACCTTGACCTTAGCTATAAATTACAAGCTTTATAAAGACCTATTGATCCTTGACTTAGTATTAGTCTACATCAATGGAGAGAGAGATGAAAAGTAAACCTATGGAGTTCTAGTACTAATTTAAATTTTGCATTGGCATAAACTCATATGGATAAGTATAATATTCTTGGTAAAAGATTTCACATACACATGAAAATCCATTCGAGAATGTGTTTGCATTGGAATTGAAACATGAATTTGAATTATTCCTATATTTTTCATTAAGTTAGAGAACGATAGATATACTTTTGAGGAAATTATGGGAGATCATTGAACTGGTGCGCTCTATCTCTAGTAGTTGCTTTATTTATTTTGTTTTCACCATTTAAATTATTTTTTGTAAGTTAGTTTCTTTTCTATGTTTTGCTCGAGGACTAGCAAAATCTTAAGTTTGAGAGTATGATAACTTTATGATATAAAATTATTTGGACTTAATTTTGATATTAATTTAGCTAAGTTTTTATAGTAATGCATAGAAATTACTAAGTTTTATTTAATTATTTTAAATTAGTTAATTAGGAAAGTCAATCTAATCTTAGTTAATCTTGTGTTTAAATTGATGGTTATATGCCTAAGATAAGTTGTTATTGATTTATTTGTGCCTTTGTAGGTATTTATGGAAGAAGGACTTTTAATGGAAGAAGAAAAGAAATTATGAGATGAAGACTTCATCGCACATATCTCGATATTTTGACCATAACTTTCTCTACAGAATTCTAAATGAGTTGATTCTTAAATCATTGGAAAGCTAAGAGAAACAGATACAACTTTCATGTTTACCAATTTGTCTAATTCGGCTTAAAAAGTTATCAAAAACCTTCTCGAAGTTGAAACACTACAATAGTTCTGGAGAGAAAAAATTAAATCATGATTTTTGCAAATTAAATGGTCGAGGCCGCAGCCTTGGTGGAGGTAGGCCACGGCTCACATAGCCTAATGAGGAAATCCTTGTTATAATTAACTTCTTTCTTCACCCAATTTGGCCTAACTTCAAAATCTTATTAAAGCAACCTTTTAAAGGACTTTTAGAGAAAAAACACAAGATTCAAAGCTAAGATTCAATCACAAAATCATTGAAGAAAAGTCCAATTAGGGCTCAAAAGAAATTGAAAGATTTAAGAAGATTTGGAGATCAAGATTTCAACTCTTGGAGTTTTTTTATTCTTTTTGTTATTCTTTATTTTTCTTGGTTTGTTTCAATGTTTAAACTTTATTTGATGATGATTTGTGACATTATGGGGAACTAATTTAATTATCCAAGATTATGATGAAACTCAATACATAGTCTAAATTATTTCTCTCTCTTATGCTTATGTTTAATGGTTTTAAGTTGTTTATTCTATTTTGTTCTTAATACTATTAATTGTCAAGTCACTAATTAAATTGAATTAAAAACCTAAGTTAAACCTTGACAAAAAAGATTTAGGGCAGACCTCGAATAGAATAGCGTATGATCAAATGCACTTAGTTGATTAGGTGGTTTGATTTGTATATAGGGTAGACATACACCTATAAGCCATATGTAGCCAAGATTAGAGTATGAACTTAATGAATCTTTCTTCAATTTAATTTGCATAGATATATAATAAGTTAATTGAGAGAGATATTTTATGACAAACTTGATAGAAACTTATAAATAATTTAGGACTCTAGGTTAGCAACTTAATCTATTGAAGTAAGTTAAGAGAGAGATACAATATTCAAATGAAGTATTGAGGGATATCATAGTCTTAAGTCTAGTAGTTGATTGAGTTTTTAAAACAAATTTACTGATTAGTTTTAGTTTTATTTTATTAGATTTAATTTTACTTTTTAATAATTTAAATTTAATTGTTTGAATAAGATTAGGGTGTGTTAATTTTAATAATTAACAGTAGAAATTAATTCAATTCTTTGTGAGATCGACACTTTACTTTTCATTATATTACTTGTTTAACGGTATGTGCACTTACGTGGATAATTTGACAACAGTTTCTTACTTCTTTCATTCATAGTCATCATAGTAGATGACTCCATAACAGGTTGTGATTTTACAAATAAACTCCTCTATGTTTATTCTCTTAAAACCATGCTATAAACTTGATCTAAGGTTGAGAAAGTGACCACAATAAGT
This sequence comes from Theobroma cacao, assembly GCF_053813885.1. Taxonomy (NCBI): domain Eukaryota; kingdom Viridiplantae; phylum Streptophyta; class Magnoliopsida; order Malvales; family Malvaceae; genus Theobroma; species Theobroma cacao. The sequence goes on from NC_142640.1 coordinate 15,369,953, forward strand.
ATCTGGGATCTCAAGGCAGCATAGGACTCATTGGGTCTATTTAAGAACCTAGAAACATTATCTTTCTTTATGTCATGAGCCGGAACTCCCATCGAGCTCGTGACAACCGTCGCGATGTCCCAATATACATTCATTACCCGAAATGTCAATCGAAACCTCGCAAGGCTTAACATTAGTTTTTCTCACTTCACCTATGAGTATTAGTCACTAAAATTATGTTTTAAGAAATTATAAACTATTTCCAAATCAAAACAATAGAAAAGCAATTTTTTCTCACAAGGGCATTTTGGTCATTTTTCCTCATTAATCTCGAAATCCACTAAAAATGTAGTATACGGGTGCAAAATACATATTTCATAATCAAAAATAAATTTGGATGTCTAAAACATTCGTTTAAAATGAAATTATGACTATTAGAATAAAATAAAAATATTGAATAAAATATTCAATTTTCTCATAAAATAATATTTTTAGAACATTGTATAAATAATTTTTACAGCATAAAAACAAAATAAATTCATATACATTGTAATACAGTAAGCCAGAGTATTTAATTTAATTTACAGTAACAAGTGGGCCCTTGAATAACCAAAAGTAAGAAAGATTGTGAACTTACAGTTTGGATGATGCAAATCCAATGGTAGTCATCGATGAAATCAGCTATCTATAGACTATCCTAAGCCTAAAATGGGTGGAAAGGAGGGTGGTGAGATTATATAATCTCAGTGAGTAAACAAATACCATCTAAAATATCTAAAGTCGAGTAAATGGAGACAGATAAAATAGTTTAATATACTGTAATTCATCACCTTTCGACTTGTTTCAACCAAATAAAATCAATTCATATAAATCGAGTAATCAACATGGCTTATGAATTTCTTAAAACGTTGGCTCGTGCCAAAATCATTTTCATACCCAGTTATCAGAGATACCTTGATCGAGGGCTATCCCAACCGAGTTCGCCAAGGCTGTTAAAAAGTTAAATACGCATAAATCATGTTTTTATTTTGAAAACATAGCCGTTCATTGGCATTGGCTGAGTTCACCCTCACGTGGTGGTTTTACATGAAGTGAAACTCTAAAGTTATATCTCGAGAGTTACCCTACTCGCCTCTCCAATTGAGGTAAAGTATAATAGGATTTCGTGCCCCTCTAATAGGTTGGTCCACAGAACACCTGTCCACTGCAGCAAGTTAAACCCACCATACAATAAAATTTGTAATAGCATAACATGGCAATTATTTTATTTTATTTTACAGCCTTTCAAGGCAAATCAACAATTTATACATTTCCAACACATTTATCAAATCAACCATTCATGCTAATATTGCCATAAGCCAATCAATTAGAATCATGAATTTACAACACACAAAAACAGTCTCCAATTACTCTATTTTCAAACCATCATTCAATTTTAAAACAATTTTATGAAATCATTTCATTAAATCACATTTTGTTTATAAAATCAAAAAATTAATCATTTAATTCATTTTCCATAAAATTCACAAAATCGGATAAAACATACTTTAGATAATTAAAATGATGATAAGGTTACTCACCTCACAATAGCGGGATTACTACGTCGCTATTGATTCGTATGCGTGTATAATTATTCCTAATTGCCAATCATATACTTCGTTCGTCACGCTTCCACAACAACTTTCCTAGCAACAATTTAAACCCAATACACTTAGTGCATCAATTCCACTTCTCTCTCTCATTCTATCATAAATCCACATTATTTCTCCTCATTTCTTCCAATATTTTACCATTCAACTTAACACTCTCAACCAAATTATGTATCTAAATTCCTCCGACATCAATAATTCTTCACAACGAATCATTTAAAATTTCTTAACTTCATTCGAGCACTATTCATAAATTTCACATTTTCTTCTTTACTTTAGTCCTATGACACCTCCTAATAAAATATTTAAATATTGTATTAAAGTAATTTAAATTTAATTCATATCACTAATAACCAAAATTTTAATTAAACAAATGGCTAACTTAAAATAATACAATTTCATAATAGGCCAAATAAAAGCAAAGAAAATTTTCTTTACCTATTTGGACTAGATTAGTCCAAGTCCAATTTTTTTCCACCTTTATTCTCTCTTGGGCTTTTCCTCCTTTATTGATATTGGGCCCTTTTTATGATCTTTCCCCAACTTCTTTCTATTGGGCCATGCCCACTCTTTCTTTTTTTCTTTTTCTTTTCTTTCCTTTTTTTTTCTTTTTTTTTCTTTTCTTTTTTTTCTTTCTTTCTTTCTTTCATTGTCCAACAGCACCTTGCTTGTCTTTTTTTTTCTTTTCTCACATGCACAAGCTATCCACAATTTCTTCCTCTCTCTCCCTCTCACCGTCGGCCACAATTTCTTGCTTCTTTCAACCAATAATTTTCAGCAGCCAAAGCTACTCATATTGACTTCAAAATCAGCAACTAAGCTGCTCTATTTCTCCTCAAAAATCAGCAGCCAAAATCACAAAGATTAACAACCAAACCGCACTTTTTAGTCTTCAAAATCAACAACTAAAACCATACCATTCAACCTTCAAAATCAGCAGCAAAAATTGTGTAACGACCCCTCCTCGATCGCTACCGACGTCCGTGACCTCCGAGAGATCCGGTCAAGTCCCGAACAAGCTTGAAAGAAATTTCTCAATAACTCATTGTACACTTTTACTAAACCGTATTAATGTCTGATCCATATATATTTATAACATGAATTCAATAATAAGCATAGCCAATAAATTTTGACTTTAAGTCATGACATCACAATTAAATACATTGAGTTCAAAAATCCCAAATCTTTGTTTATATCAAAACTAATATTTGTTTACATAGTAAAACCAGAGTACTACAACTCAACCTTTAACAACGGAGCGACTCAGGATAAAATGCTATGAGATGCCTTTACTTATCTGCGGTGGACCGTACGCGCTGATGATTACGCACTAGGCTGATCACTGTCTGCAAAAAGGGAAATAAAAAAGGGTGTGAGTCTCACAGACTCAGTGATCATCGGCTCCGTGAGTAGGGCGTAGATGGGAAACAAGCAAACAACAGATTAGTTGATATTAAAAATGCAAGATTATAAAAATAATTTATTTCAAACGGAAGTTTGTGCCTTATATGAAAAATCAAGGATTTCTTACACATTGTAAACACTTCAATTGGTAAATTAACCAAGGCAGATAAAAATTTTCGCTACAAAACAGATCAATAACCTTATTCAAGTCAATCATTTGAAATATTGAATTAAAACAATTTTACATAAAAAAAAATTTAGTCGTCAAGATCAATTGACATTTCACTCAAATTAAATCAATATATTCAGCAAGCTCCCATGAAATCGAATGTTAATCAAACGCATACGTAAATCACAAATCACCTCGCACTCGAGGAGTTAAAATTCATTTTACCGTAAAAATAAGGGGAGCTGCGGAAAAATCGTTAAATTTCGTTTTCACCATACAAAGAAATATGAGTTTAAAACCCAGAGATGCCACTTTCGAGTAGGGAATGAAAATAAACCCGTGGTCCCTCTACCACGTAATAACATCCGGAAGCATCACTTCCACCGGATTCCCATGTGCCATGGCAGTCTCACGATGTTGGCCGACATCGGAGAATCAAATGGTCGCAACCGCATAATCATCTAGTGGCCTAGCCACGCATACATATATCACAGGCCGTGGCCCCAACCACGCCTAACTACCCGTCGACAACCCAATGGTTCTCTAGCTAGAGCTCACTCGTGCACGAGGGTCATACTTAACCGAAGTGACAACCGGCCTACTCTCGAATCTCTCGGTTTGTAAAACCATTTTGAAATTGTGTTATGTCCTTAAAAGCTCGTCTCAAAATTATTTCCAAAGTATTCAACACAAGGTATGATAAAATCTATTATCATTTTCATAAAATAAAATTTATGCATGAATTTTGAAACAATAACTTGCATGGTGAATAAACATTATAATCATGGATGCACACTGCACAAATATAAGGCACAGATTTTGAGGCAAAACAGTGCGAAGGGCTTGTTCCCGATTTTCAAAACTCTTTACATATAATTTGTACATATATATATTCAAAACAATTTCTAAACATAATTTGCAACCACAATTTCCTAAGATTGCTACCAGCACATGCTATCTATAATTTTCGTGTTTAAAATAAATCATACATATAGGTATATATTTACAGAAATTTTAAAATAGACACCCCCTACTCACCTCATAATAGCGGGATGTTACGTCGCTATTAATTCGTAAACGTATCTAGTTATTTCTTCCTACTGGTCGTTCGTTATTTTTCTTCGGCCTGCCACCACAGTGTTCCACCGTTACTTATTTCTCCTATACATTGAAACTCATTAATATATATATATATACTTTACTTTATTTTATTTTATTTTATTTTTTTATTTTTTTATTTTATTATTATTATGTTTTTTTTATGCCCCCATTACCTTTCCTTCACCCGATCTCTTTCTCATCCTTTTTGCTGAAGCCTTCATCCTTCCTCCTTCACTACCAACGTCGGCAGCAAGCTCTCTACTTTCACTCTCACCGTCGGTCCCCATAACAGCCCAGCTTCCTCTCTTTTCCTTCCCAAAAATCCAACAACACAAGGCCTCTTTTTCCTCTCAAAAACCAATAGCACAAAGCCCCTCTTTCCTCTAAAAAATCGACAGCACAAGGCCTCCCTTTCCTCTCTCAAAAATTAGCTTCTTTCTCCCTTTTATTTGCCCCATAAGTGGTTGTCGGTAGCAGCCATGAGAAAATAAATTTTACTCTTTCTCACCAGCTCTCTCTCCCTTTTTCTTTTCTTTTTTACCCGGCTGATACAAGGCAAATAAAAGAACATTAAATTGTGTTTTTATGTGCTACAAATTTTGGGGAAGAAAGTCGGACATGACAAGCTTCTTGTCATGTCCCCCCCTTTCTTTATTTTATTTCTTTTCTCCCTCTTTCTTTTGTTTTGGCCGGCCCCTACCTCATAACTTAAAAATTGTTTGACTCCTTGTTCCTTTATCTTGTCCCTAGAACTGGCTAATGCAAGGAAATAAAAGACAAATGAATATATATTTTTTTATTATTTATTCCTTCATTGTTTCATCAGCCGGCCCCTACACCCTTCACATGCTTTTAAAAAAATATATATTCTAGCTCTTTTATTTCCACATGGACGGCTGCCTAATTATTTCCTTTGTCACATTTTCTTTTAAACACATATCGCACATAATTCTCAACTTCATTTATTTACAACACAACTCTCTAACTTTTATATTTTAAAATTTGGTTCTTTTGACATGTGTAAAAATTCTAATTTCCTTCTATCTTCCTTTTCTTACATGTGTACAACCAAAATATCAAAGTTAGATTTCAACGCGGTGTTACCATAATATTTAAATATTTACTTACCGCGCTAGCTCAATTTAATAAAATCATGCAAGTATAATTACCGTTGTTTTTCTCCAAAATTCTTCCTAACTTTTTCTCCCCCACTTAAATTAATCATATACCCTTTTTTCGAACTAATTTTTGTAATTGATAAAATATTCTTTTCACCCGTAACCACTCTTTGACCCTTAAATTTACATCAAGTGATCCTTCATCTTATCGATAGGGTCTTATTGACTGCTAAATGAGGTTACAGGGTGTTACAAACTGCACTTTTCAACCTTCAAAATCAGCAGCAAAAGTTACTCCTCTCACCCCTTAAATTGACAGAAAAATAGCTCTATTTTCCTCCCTAAATGGCAACAAAACCGTCCCCCCTCAACTCAACTCTTCCACCTTCCTTTTCTTCCTCACCTCTTGGCCTTTTCTTGTTTCTTTTTGCTCTTTTTGCTCTTTTTGCTCATGCCTTCTTCTTGTTTCTTTTTCTTCTCTTCACTAACCGACTTCTCTCTTCTTCTTTGTCTTCTTCACTTTACTTATTCAATTATATATATATATATATATATATATATATATATATTTTTTTTTTTTATTCTCCATTTTGTTCCAACTTGGCCGGCCCCTTGCACCTTTCATTCTTTCCCCTTTGTTCCACATGGTCGGCCCCCTTCCATCAATTTAATTAAAGAGTCTTTTGACTCTTTTTATTGACCACATGGGCGGCTGCCCATGTTGGTCTTCCTTTTATATATATATATACATACTTGTATTATTATTTTTACCATTTATTTATTTTATCTCTTTCATTTAATTTCTCTACATAATCCTTCAACTTTTATATTTGATATTCGATCCCTTTGATGCGTCTAAAAATTTCAATTTTCATCTATCTTCCTTTCTCTGTACGTGTACCACCAAAATATCAAAATTGCACTTCAACGCGATATTACCATAATATTTAAATATTTACTTATCCGCGTTGGCTCGACTTAGCAAAACACGCGTATTTTACTTTTATCGCTCATTCTCCAAAAATTTACTTGTATTTCTTCTCCCCCACTTGGATCAACCATATGATCCTTCTTCATGACTGATTTCGATATCCGATTAAATATTAATATTTTAATAATATTTTATTAATAAAATATTATTTTATTCTAAAAATTTTCTCTTGTCTCCTTGGTACCCAAAATACCTTATTATGCCTCAATTGACTTCCGAATCACCCTTTTATCTCACAAATTCTCCTCTGATAAAATATTATTATTTTATTAGTATTTTCTCGCGTGCGGATCATTTTATCCTAAACTACTCCTTTCATCTTCCATCATGTTTAAACATTATAATTGACCTCAATTCGCATCCGATAAGCTTTATTTGTCACCATATCAAAGTATGGGGGTATTAAACTTTAACTGTTAGTGAACCTCTAAAAACATTTTTTGTTACAAGAACCACATTCACAATGCAACAATGGGTGGTAATTCTTTAACTCCTCACATATACTATTTAACTCAGTAAAATAAGCTTTTATAGAATGCGTACCTTGAGTGATGTTGTTAAGAATGAACTGATAGTTGCATATGCGTTAGTCATCTGTTTATGCAAATTGATTCCTGAGGGTTTCCCATATCTCAAAAGCCAAGTTCTTGAAGAACACAGTGGATGAAATCGAGGGTGAGGGTGATTTGAGTAACCAGACGACTATCAATGTGTTGTATCATGTCAAACTCTGCTCTATAAAGTAATTATGGTGTCATTCACATACTCGATAGAATGTTTGTATATTGAGAAAGCCCGAGAAATTGACAAAAGACGATATTGCCCCTAGAAGTACAATTAAGTCGATTAAACATCGAACAAGATAAAATCAAGATCTTAAAGATGAAATTGAGAATTTCATAGTCCAAGGATGACTCAAAATGGTAATTCGGAGTTCGAGGTCCGATTTGGAGTCAATCCGAAAAATTGATCGGTTAAAGGCAAAATGGTCATTTTGCAATTTGAGGACAAAATGAGAATTTTTTTAAAAAAAATTTCTTAGCCCCATTTGACATGTTTGAGTATGACATGAGTATTGAAGTACAATTGGAAGATTTAGCAGTGAAAAATATGAGTTTTCGGTATTTTTAGAGTATAGGGGCAAAATGGTAATTTTACCACTCGAAATCAAAAATTTAATTTTTGAAAGGATTTTGATCAAATTTAATTATTTGGAGTGTGAAATGAGTATGGGGAGTAAAAATTATGCATTATGGCAAATTTTCAATTTTTGAGGCAAAAATGTAATTTTTAAAAAGTTCGGGGGCAAAAGTGTAATTTTGAAAAATTTGCTCCACCAAAACTTTGGAAAAATCTAGAAATTTCACTTAAGACTTAGATAAGTCAAAGGGAATGCATGGTGGAAAAAGTAGGACAAGTGGATGGCTAGAAAAAAAAATGAATTAATAAAATATTCAAAATATGAATAAAATAATATTATTTCATTAAACTAATAAAAAGGCATAAAAAAATTAGCCCACAACCCATTCTTCTTCTTCAACATTCGGCCAAGCAAGAAATAAGAGAGAGAAAGGAGAAAATAAAACCCTAGCCAAGAAATTTAAAGGGAAAATTGGTGAAAATTCAAAAATCAAGTGAAAAAAAAGTAACATTTCTTAAATTTGTCTTGTGTTTTACCTTTCCCATGCATTTCCCATCATTTTCCATGGTTGAATCTTGTGATTTGAGGATGATTTCAATTCTGGTCATATGGGTTTAGAAAGAGAAAGTTATTAGATAAATTTGATTTGAGCTATGTTAGTGTTTAGTGTTAGTTTAGCATGTTTATGAGTAAAACAACAAGAAAAATATTTATTTTCTCTATGAATTTCTCTAGGCCGAATCTAGCCAATGGTATGTGAGGATGAGGTTGACTTTATTTTAAGAGAATTGGGTGGAAAAATGATGAATTATGAGGTTGAAAATTAAATGAGAATTTTCGGTGCAATAAATTGAAATTTTTACCCACTAGGGGTAAAAGCGTAATTTATAGTTCGGACTGATAAATTGGACCAAATTCACAGTCATTGAGGTATTGTGGATACAATTGGATAATTGAAATTGAAATGGATGGAATTGGAGTTGAATTGGGGATTTTAGGAATTTACACCATGTATAGGCAAATTAGGTCGGACACCGCAATTAAGCGATTGTCTAGACATTTCAAACCCTATCTAGTGCATACGCATGGATAAGAGCCTGAAATAATTTATGATAAATTGACACAATTTATTGAATTTTGTGTCATGGATTATTGATAGGTGGTGAGTCAATTGTTTCGGGTAAGAGACTGCACCTGAGGACGGAGGATAGGAGTATTTCTACTCATAATACTGTGAGTAAACTTATTATCATTTAATTTATCTAAGGTAATTTTTATGAAATTTTATAAAGTTTATGAAAAATGGATTTAAAAAGGATAAATTTCGTATTTTATAAATAAATGTGTTTTTATAAAATGGTTTTATAAATTGTTTGAAATTAATGATGAATGTTATTTTTTTTTAAATAGAGTACATGGAGACTGTGGTTGTTAAGTATGAATTGTATTTTTAAATTACATGAATTGTGGTTTGCCGTGCAAATTAGTTATTATAAAAAAAAATTACCTTGTTATGCTGTTAAACTATTTTATGATTGTGGTGGGGCTAACCGACACTGCAGTGGCGGGTTTCCGTGAACCATCCTATTAGAGGGGCTCGGTAAACCCGGCTAATTTATTTTACCTCTGTTGGAGAGGCGCGTAGGGTAACTCTTATGGAGGGGTTTGAGTCCACTTCATGCTTTACCACCACGTGAAAGTGAGATTCAACCAACGCCAAAGAATGACTGTTTTATATGAATAAGTCGTTTTAACAGCCTTGGCGGACTCGAGTGGATGCTTTGATGACGATCAAGTATCCTCGAGGATGAGTTTTGGCATGAGTCAAATTTTATGAGAAACATAAGCCTTGAAAATCATTTTAATTGAATTATAATTGTTTTCATGGGATGGAATAAATTTCTAAGTTATGAAATGCACATTGGGATGAGATATTTTATTGTCTCAATTTACTCGGTTTTAGATACTTTAGATGGTATTTGTTTACTCACTGGGATTACAAAATCTCACCCCTTCTTCCTATACATTTTTCAAGCTCAGGACAATTTGTAGATAGTCGAGTAAGACGAGAACTAAGCTCGGAACTGCATTATAGAAAGTAAGAGTTCACAGTCTTACATTGTCACGACCCGGAACCTGCCTCAGGCCCATGACAATCGCCGCAACGTCCCGATTGACACTCATTATCCGGAATGCCAACCGGAACCCCGCAAGGCTTACATATCAGTTTCTTTCCTTTCCTGTGAGCAATCATTGTTAAATATCGAGTTTTTAGAGAATATATACTATTTTAGATCAAAAACAATCAAAATAAAATTTTCGCCACATAGGGGTATTTTGGTCATTTTTTTCTCAAAAATTTCGAAACTGGCTAAAACGTAATATACAAGTACAAAACACATAATTCATATTCAAAATGAGTTTAAAAGTCTGAAATCTTCATTTAAAACGAAATTACGGTTATTTGAATATAATAAGAAAATAAAAGAAATATTAAGGAAAATATTCTATTTTCTTATAAAACAATATTTATAGAGTTATACGTGAATAATTTTTATAGCGTAAAAGCTAAATAAATTTATACATACTGAAATACAGTAAGTCAAAATATTTTATTTAATTTACAATAACAAGAGGGCCCCCGAATAAACAAAAGTAAAGAGGACTGTGAACCTACGATTTGGAAAATGCAGATCCAATAGTAGTCCTCGATGAGATCAGCTATCTACAGTCTATACTGAACCTGAAATGGGTGGAAAGGAGTTGGGTGAGATTTTGCAATCCCAATGAGTAAACAGACATTATCATAAATATCTAAAGGCGAGTAAAATGGAGGCAAGTTTAAATAACAAATTTCAACCCATTTCATAATGTTTTCAATTTATTTCTTAAACCATAAAATATTTGTAATTTACCAAAACAATTGTTAAGGCTTATGTCTTTTATTAAAACAAGGCTCAAGCCAAAACTAATCATCGGGGATACCTTGGCCGAGGCATCTAACCGAGTCCGCCAAGGGTGTTAAAATATTCACACGTGAAACACATTTTTATTTTTAAAACCAGTCGTTCCTTGGCGTTGGCCGAGTTACACATTCACGTGGGGGTTCGACGTGAAGTGAGCTTTAATACTATCCCGGGAGTTACCTTCCTCGCCTCTACAACCGGAGTAACTATATAACTGGGTTTACCGTGCCCCTCTAATAGGCAGTCCACGAAAACCCGTCACTGCAGTGACTAACCCACCAATTTTAATAAAATTTCGACAGTATAACGTGGCTTTTATTTATTTATCCAGCCTGCATAGTAAAATCAACTTACATAACTTTCCCAAATGCACTCACAAAATATAGCCACATATACTCATTTCTCATAAGCCATTCCTAGGAAAATATATATTTTTCAAGTCAGTTTGCAGCCTCCAATTGCTCAATTTCATAATCAATACAATATATTTTTATTTATCACATTTATTCCTAAAACATCAAAAATCTCGTTTTCATTTCATAAAATACATAAAGGGCATTTAAAAATAAACTCTAGATAATTTACAATAATAATAAGTTTACTCACCGTTTGTACAAACTAAAAGCTTTCTAAGCGCCCCGATCACTACTCGTTGGGTACGACATCTTTGCCTTTTCCGGAAGGCTCTCCTCCTAGACACGTTACAAAAATTTACACAATTCATCACATTGATGCTAAATCACTATATAATTAACTTAAATCCTATACTAATGCATGGTATGAAATGCAATAGCCTAAAACGGCTTAAACGCGGTATTAACCTATTTTTGGCACTTTGCCTGATAAATTGCTAACGCGCTCCATTTTAGCTCTAAATCATCCCATTCTCTCTCCAACATTTCTAACCATTAAATATCAGCCAATAACCTTCTAAAAACAACAAAATCAGCTCACTCCCTTCCTTGGAAAATTCGGCCAAAAATGGGACATTAACTCAGTTAATTTTCTACTTTGTTTTTCTATCACGTTTAATCGTTTTTCATCATTTTCTCTTCATTTCCCTTAGAATAAAATCAATTCATCATCATTGTACAGCATTGAGCATTCAGCCAAGAGTGGGTATTGTGAAAATTTAATGATTTCTTGCCCAATTTAATTTCTAAACACATTTAACTAACTAAAACTATCAGTTTAACTAAAAATCAAAACCTAAAAATTTCAATTTCTCTCCCCTAGAATTTCGTCCAGCCCTTGATATCACTTTTTGATCTCTCTTCTCAAGCATGCTAAATGGAAATAAAGGCATAGGAAAAGTAGAAATCAAGCTAAAATCGAAAAATCTTACCGTTAGACGCGAAAAACGGTCGAAAATCGCGAATTTTCCTTTGAATTTTCTTGTTTCTCTTTGGTTTTTCTTTTTTTCTTCCTTTCCTCTCTATTTCCTCTCTTGTTCTTCCTTATGGCCGGCCAGCACTCAAAATTTGGGTTTAAATGGGCTGACTTTTCATTAAAATAATATTATTTCATTAAAAAATGCCACATGTCACTTTCCCATTGGCCCATTTTTAAAATTTCATCCATTTGTTTCCAAATTCTCACCATACACTTGTCTCATATATTCATAGCTTAGATAAAATTCTCAGACTCATCCAAAGTCTCGGTGGAGTAATTTTTGAAATTTACACTTTTGCCCCCGTAAAAGTCAAAAATTACATTTTTGCCCCAAAAATTGAAAAATTGCCCATAGACATATTTTTCATCCCTTATACTCATACCATTCTCCAATTTGTCAAATTTGATCTAAATTCTCTCAAAATCTCAAATTTTATCCGTGGGTGGTAAAATTATGATTTTGCCCCTACACTCCAAAAATCACCAGAATTAAACTTTTTCACTTCCTATCATTAAATTATACTCCAAATAGTTAATCTTGGTCAAAAATTTCACTCCATGATCAAATTATTATCTTAGGTGGCAAAATGACGATTTTGCCCTTGAATATCAAAATTTCTAATTTTACCCCAAATGAACCCTCGAACTCCGAACAATCATTTTTTAGTCATTCCTGGACTATAAAATATTAAATTTCATCATACAATTCCTATTTGAACTAGTTCGAGGTTAAATCAATTTAAGTGTACCGTTAGGTACAATATCAGGTTTCGTCTATTCTTAGGTGCTTTTCTAGCGTAATAACATGCTACTCAATGCATGTATGTCATGACATGTATTTATAGAGTCAGGTTTTACATACATCCTCTTGGTCAATTGGGGCCCACGTGTCATTACAGATCAATCTTATATTTTGGTTATCTGTATTTTTATTCATACAATTTTTACTTTACTTTCATGTGCGAAAAAATTATTTACGAATATTTCTATAGAAATTTAGTTTATGAGAAAATAGAATATTTTATTTATTATTTTTGAATACTACTAATTGTCAACAATTTACTTTTAAATGAATGTTTTAGATATCAAAACTTATTTCTAAGTATGAAATATGCGTTTTCCACCTAATTATTACATTTTTAACCTGTCTCGAAATTTTTGACGAAAATGATAAAAATGCCCCTATGAGGCAGAAATTAAAATTTTATTATTTTTGGACGAAAAAAAATGATCTGTATTGTTTTAAAACATGATTTTGTAACAGTAAATCACAAGGTAGGTGAGGAACTGATACGAGAGCCTTGCGAGGTCTTGATAGGATACTCGAAAGATGAGTGCCTATCAGGACATCGCGACGGTTGTCACAGACTCGAAGGTGGTTCCGGGTCGTGACATATCACTTCTGAGCAAAGTGAAGCTCATCTGTAGGCTTTGGTTCAGGGATTGAGCCATGTAAAAACCCCACTTTGTTCTTTATGGTAAGTGCAAGTAAAAATGACCTACTCCTAGAAACGTAGTTAGTGGAGGTCAACTTGGGGGTAATAACTGTTGACCCTTGGTGGTCAATACGATGAAGGTAGAACAGTAAATGGAGGTCCTCAATTGTAAAAGTTTTCGATGCTATGGGTTTGTGTTCCTTCCATATGGGTTTGAAGTCAATGAGTTGGGAGATTCTATTAAGGTAGATTATAAGTGATGGTTTTTACAATCTCAAAAATAATGAAGTAAATCAATTGATTAAAGGTAGATTTCAAGTGAGGGTTTCACTAGGTTTGAAGAGATTTTAGGGATTTGAAAATCAATTAGTAAAGAAATTGATGATGGTAGTAGATATTTGCTAGGTTCTAAAAAAGAAATGTTGAGGATTTCAAAATCTAAAAGAGAATTAGTGAAGAAATCAAAGATTGATGGGGTTTAGGAGGTAATTTCTTCTCAAAGGTAAGACAATTGTTTGAACAAGGAACCCATTTCTAGCTCTGATACCATGTTCGAGAGTATAAGATAAATGAAATCCATTCATTCTTTGATTGTTTCACAAATCGTGGAGATATATACAAGAAAGAATAATGAATTTTTGTACAAGACCAATAGCTGGCATGCTAGTATTTACAATTGAGTTAAAAACATTCTAACCATTTAGTAGAAAAAAGGGAAAATGATGCACACAGTATTAATTGTCTTAATATCCCATATGTTGAGCACGTGTTTCCTCTGTTTTAAAAATCCCATATAGACCTCTAATTACTTTGATCGCTTTAATAAATGAAGTTGGACTGTGTTTCATTCGAAGCATTTGCTTGATTAAAAGTAAAAATCCTCAAAATGCCTAATCCTTAATCAAGATTAATAAAATAATTATTTAGTGGTTTTTTTTTAACTTTTAACCAACGAAATTTTGGTTGAGAAAGAGTTTTATTTTCACTGTCTTTTCTTGTTTGTTTCATAACCAATAAATATAAATCTTTACAAAACTTTCAAAATATTTTAATGCCAGAAGACTATATACACACAAAATTTGTGTGGCAAATAAAATAAAATAAATTAAAAAATAACTAAAAATTTTATTGATGTGACAAGTAAGTACAAGTTATGAAAATTCTTTAAAATGATGTAATAATTATACATATATATAAACAAAAATTTATGTATTTCTTTTTTTGAAAATTTTTCTCTTCTTCAAATCTTCTTTCTTTCTTTCTTATTTTTCATAAGTTTTTCTTTTCAATTTTTCTCTCAATTATATATCAAATAACTTGGATGAGCACTATATTTATAGTGCTAAATAAGAAAATTAAATAAGAATTTAGTCTTTTTGATTTTATCTCTAAATTATTTAATTTAATTAAAAATAAAGCATAATGACTTATACATGGATTTTAATTGGTCAAACTTTAATCTTAGAATTTTGATTTGTCAAATTTGGATTTTATTTTTAAATTATTTTAATTTACTTAGAGATAAATTGGATAATCAAATTTAGATTTTATTATCTAAATTATTTTCATTTACTTAGAGATAAATTGGATGACTCAAAGGTGAAGTTTGATTGGTCAAACTTGAATTTTATCTTTAAATTATTTTAATTTATTTAAAAATAAATTAGATAATAACTTATAAGTGAATTTTAATTAGTCAAATTATGAAAAATTTTAAAATTTAATTAGTCAAATCATTTTTATTTCTCTAAAATTAGTCAAAAAAATTAATTATTTTTCAATTAATCACAAGATTAATTTAAATGATGTCATTACATGATACATGATTCGTTTTTATTTTAAAAAAATTCAATTACTAATTTCGAAAGGCATGTGACATCTTGTGATCAAATACAGGTATAAAATTTTCTCTTTCTTGGTTGGACCATCACTGTTTCATTTGTTTATTTTTTGAAGGTTTATGCATAATTGAATAGATAAAATAGCATATTAAGAACTTAAATATAGAGTAACAGTAACAGTTTTGTTCTGTTGCATTAAAAGGTCAATAACTCGTGTCAAACGTGAGCTGATAGAAGCATCATAGACAATGTAGCGACGCTCCATTGTATCTCATTTAACAAACACGCGGGCAAAGAGAAGAATCCACAGTTATCCAGAAGAACCCAAAACCTCGTCTACCAAAAATCTCACCGGAAACTTCTGGCAACTTCCAGAATCAACCTTTCTCCTTCTCGAACCTGTATTCTAGGATTTCCAAGTACCCATATAAATACCTCATTCCATTTCCTCTCTTTACCGACAACAAAGCCAAAGCAAATCCCTCAAATTTACTTCCATAACAAAGAAAAAAGATTTCAAGAAATAGTCTGTGAATTCCATCCAAAAGCGACCAATGGACTTTCCGTTTTTTGGAAATCGCTTTAGTACCTGGTCTCGTCCTCGCTATGAGCAGAGCTTGAGGGGTATTCCGGTCCAGGTCCAGCCCAAATCCACGCCACCACCGCAGCCTATGAAGCCCAAGGTGGTGGCGGTCCCCGTCCACTTCGTCGGGTCGGAGCGGGGTAGATCCGACTCCGCTGTCAGGATCCAGAAGGTGTTCAGGGGATTCCTAGTGAGAGAAAACATTAAGAAGATCAAGGCAATAAGGGAGGAAGTGAACGACATCGAGCGTAGGGTTTCGATGAAAGAAACGGTTGATTTGATTCGAAATGATTCAAAGGAGAGATTGAAAATCAACGAGATGTTGATGAGCTTGCTTTTTAAGTTGGATTCGGTTAGAGGAGTGGACTCTGGAGTTAGGGATTGCAGGAAATCCGTTATTAAGAAGGCGATTGCATTACAAGAACTGGTTGACGCCATTGTTTCCGCTGATCAATCCCTAGATTCCAACAATGCCATTGCAGTTGCTGAAACTGAAACCGTTGATCAAAATCAAGGAATTACTGATTCTGCTGACAATTGCAATCAAACCCCAGAGTTGCAAAAGCATGATGAAATAACTAACAAGGCTGAATTTATGCCTAATTTGAGTGAATCCGAAGTGATTCCGCAAAATCAGGAAACTGTTGAATCAAGCAAAGAAATTGTTGCAAATCAGGAAGATGAGGAGAGTACGGAGACAGGTCGGCCTGAAAGTCAAACCGATTCGTCTGCAAATCCTGAGAGTGTAGATGAAGAAGAGGAAGCTGCATTGGAGGAAAATGAAACTCGTCTGGCCGATGGTGGGAAGGCAGGGAAGAATAGTAGTAAGGAGGATTGTGGGGAGAATAAAAGTAGCAAGGAATTGTTAGAGAGGATGATGCAGGATAATGAGAAGATGATGGGGTTGATGGCAGAGTTGTTCGAGAGGAATGAAATGCAGACGCGGTTGTTGAGTGGATTGTCTCAAAGGGTGGAGCAGCTGGAGAAGGCATTCTTGTGCCAGAAGTTAAGGAGAAAGAAGAGGAGAAGTGTTGCTGGCTCTGTTGATTGTGTTGAGAAGTTGCCCGATGTGAAGAAATGTGGGAAGAGATAGTTGTGACTTTTACTTTGCTTGGTTGTAGAAATTGTTTTGGATTTGTATTTTTATGTGTTGTTTATTCCTTTTTCTTTTTCCTTCGGAACATCATGCTTTTTTGTTGTGTTCGTTTGAAGCAAGTTGAATGAATGTTCATATCGTTTTTGCCCATTAAAGCAAGTTGAAATTAATGTTGTTAATCTGGCCTTGAAACAATTTCTCCTCGATTAGACTATAGAATGCAAGCTAAGATCAGATAACTTGTCCCAAATTTATGTTATAATTCGCTACCAATAGGTTTTTTTTTTTTAAAGATATTTGCTACCAATAGTTAACCTCTTAAAGTATCGGGTATTTGGCTTATTGATTTAAGTAGAGTTCAAATTGTTCTTAAATTTCAAAAAATATTTATATATACACTTAACATTTTAAACCCACAAACTATAATAAGGAAAAAAAGAAATAAATTAAGGTTTCTGGGAGAAAAAATGAAAAAAGAAAGGATGTAAATGAGGCAGAAGGAGACTTGTGACGGTCCTCAAGTAGGAAGATCGTATTTATTCGTGTCCATTTGTATTACGATAGGTTGAGAAATAGTAGTGAACAGGGTTTGCTTCTATCTCCGGTGTCATTTGCTGGGTCAAGGTTTCTCTGCCTCTTAAGTATAAAGCATAATAGACTTGCAAACCCAGCATGATTTTGACATATAAACTGTTGTCTGTTGCCTTTGCTTGTGTCTCAAACTCTTCGCAGAAGTTGGTTCACTTCCATTGTTTTCACATTTTTTCATCCTCTCTTATTCGTTTTATGTTTTTTTAATTTAGGAGACTGGGCATGTAATTTCAACATCATCTTTGTATTCAGTCGCTAAGGAGCTGTCTTTTCCAGTGATTACTAGTAAGCTGGAAAACATTTGGCATCGAATCTTAATTGCTTGCAACTGTCTCTCCCTATTGTTTATTCTGGGCACTTTTATCTCTTCTGCTGATTGAGATATGTCTATAAAGTTATTCTGGTGTGTTCTGATTATACTGATTCCATGCACCAGAAAATTTAGTAAAGCAGATTTGATATTCGTGGATCTTATTGAAAACCCTGTAGGTAAACATAAAAATCTCTATGTTGTATGTCAAGAACCTTCGCATCATTTCACTGCAGCACATCGTTTCTTTGAGATAGGACTCAAGTTCAGTTCATTTCTTTGTCTTGCCCCTGTTTCTTCTTATCTCTTAAGTTGTGATTGAGATCCAAGGGTCTAGAGACTTAACCTTGTGTATCTGGATCACATGCAATGATATGAGTTTCTTTAAAAAAAAAAAAAAAAAAACCCAAGGTTTAACACAAGAAATTGGTTAGCTTCTCAAAAATTTCAGGTAAGGGCGGAGCCAAAATGGCACTCCAAAATTTTTAAAATTTTTTTATATTATATAAAATTTTTAATAGATTTTTTAATAATCTTTTCAAAATAATTTTTTATTTAATAATTAATAGAAATAAAAAATAACAAAAAATATGTCACATGTCTCACTCAGTTTTAAAGTGTTTTTTTTTTCAATTTATATTATTATTTTTATTTATACTTTTTATATCATTTGTTCATATGTTTTAACTTTCTATAGATTTACTTTTCTAATTTTTTATGAACCATCAATCATTTTTTTTTCTTTTTATATGTCATATTCGGGTTTCATCTTCTATTTGTCATGTTCTTTTTTTTTCTGTTATGTGGATTTAATTTTTCATGATTTTAATCTTTAAAAATTAATAAATTAATATGAATTCTTCGTGTTGCATTGTTGTTTAAAATTTGTTAATATATCATTTTTTTAATTAATCCTGATTATATAAGAGGAAATTATCTTGAATATATCTTTTTTTTATATGCTTTACATTTTATATTTAGTTGAAAAGAAATTATATTGAATATATAGTTTTTAAACAATCTTAATTATATAAGAAAAAAGTATTAATCTTATATATCGTATTTAACTATTTATGCTTTATACATTATAGTTTTATATTTAGTATTATAAGTTTAAATAGAAATAAAATAAGAATATTAGATATTGAATGCATTCATTTTTGTTCAAGTTTGATTAAAATATGAGAAGGTTAAAAATAATTGACAAATTCTTTAAAAGAAAAGATGCAAATCGTCCAAATGATTCTCCTACTCTTGAGTCATCAAGCCTTAATACTTTAACTCATGAACAAAAGTAATGTGAATTAAAATGTCTAACACTCAATCTTAAAGAAATAGATATTTTTCAATATATAATTTTTAATTGATGAATTTGAATTTAGAAAATATAGTTGAGCACAACTTTCGTAAAAGATTATTGTAAATATTTTTTTTCTTGATTTACATATTGTATAAAATTATTTTTTATAATTAATCTTTTGATTATTGATTAAATTTAATATATTAATTTGTAAAATTTTTAATCTTTATTTCTCTATTCTGCCTTTTCAACAAAAATTGACCAACTCCATCCTAAAATGTAGGTATAGGGTTCTCTTGTCTCAGCTGTTGTTGATATACTGGTTGAGAATCTTATTTGTAGGGAATTATTCAAACAAAATTTTGAAAGCTTCTCCCATGTCCCAACCAAATTGTAATGCTGGGCTTACGTGGAAGTAGTAGTTTCATTCCTTGCTACTAGTTTTTTTTTTTCCTCTAGTGTTCAATTCTCGGTTGTTGTAGTATCAAGTTTGTACCTATTGATTCATGATTTTTAAAGGTCTTTGCACATGTTGCTCATGGCACATATTTGTACCCAAAGAATGCATGGTTAAATAAAAGTCCACCCGAAATCTTGAAGACTTAAAGTCGGGCTCCACATCAGCCCAATGCGACATTTAAGTTAGATTATTGGAAAAATTTAAAAATTTTTTTTATATTAATATTTTAATAATTTTAAAACTTAAATTTTAATTTAAATAATTTTTTATCAAGTTAAGATAAAAAGGACTTGCCTCGAGTCAACCGGACTTGTGAATTTGATAAATAATTCGATTTACTTGTATGGTATTTTGTGAAAAATTAAGAACAAAGTTTTCATAAATTTATTAGGGAAAGAGAAATTCTCTATGGTTATGGATATGTTAGATCATTGGATGATATAGTTTATTTTCACAGTGAGGGGAAAAAACAGGATAAATATTTTGGCACGTGCTCTCTAGAAAAAAGAAAGCGTTACCGACTTTTAAGATTATTAGCTACGAGGTTTGACAATCTCTTAAGTGAATGTGGAAGGGGGTGGTGGTTCAATTCCTATTTCCATATTGGATCTGTCAGAGGGCAAGTTGTAGTAGGTAGTTAACATGCCATAATTGAGAGGAACATAAAATGCTTAAAAAAAAAAAGAGGGGAACAGGATTTTCACCACAACAAAGAAAAAGGGAAAAAGGTTAAGTGTGATCGGTCCATGTCTTCGCCATTGACCGCAATTACGTGCAACAAATATTACCCATGGAGAATTGATATTGGAGTATTTAATTTAAATGGGAAGTGTGATTTTGGCACATAAAATTAGAGTGATTCAGGTAATGACAGACCAACATGATAAATGGAAAAGGAACAGAACCTTTTCCGTCATGGCCCTTTAAAATGCAAAAGGGATCAAACATAAATATAATATACATGATATATAAATATAAATAAATATATATATATATGTATGTATAAAGAAAAACACTATATATGCTATTTCCAATTTATTTTTGGAGGCGTTGCTTTGTTAAGTTTTTTTAAAAAAAAATTTAAAGAAGCAACCTGTAATCATCTTACTTGATTAGCAGATTTCGCCTGTTCTGACCACCCAAACCCTCCTTACCCTTTTCTTCCTCTCTATCTTGCAGACACTAAGGCAAGACACAGCCCTTTCTCTCTCTCTCGACAAATTGCCTTGTTTCGAACTCCTACGATCTCCGAAACTCCCAATCTTCCAAAACATCTCCATCTCTCTCTCTCTCTCTCTCTCCGTCTTTCTCCAGCTTTCTCAGCTTTGTACAATCACTCTCCCTTTACTCTCTTCTTCTGATCTTCACTGTCTTTCTATAACACTCTTTATCTGTATTCACGACTTCTCGACCGTCTGATGGCTGAGGGCAAGCTCGATCTACCGGACGATCTCCTTTCATCTAAGCCGTCTGATCGCTCCTGGACCTCCAAAGGTGCTTCCTCTCTCATTCATTACTTTCCATTAATTTCCCATGCGGTTTTTCTCTCCTCTATTCGATCGTTTTTTATTGACATTAGAGCAAATGTGAGATTTACGGATTTTATCGATCTGAACTGAAGCGTATCCGAGTAGTCGAACGACTTTAATTTGTGCTATGGGATTCGAACTTTGTTTTTTTTAGGGTTTTAAACTTCTTCAGCTCTTGTTTTATCTTTTTCTCTCTCTTACGCGATTCATTCGATAGTCGGACTCGTTTTCTTTAATTCACTTTGGTTTATACTCTGTCTGATTGTCTTGGAATAATAGTAATTAATGCTTCAGTTTTTTAATTGAATAGATTTTTAGTTGTTACTTATGTTCTTATTGTTTATTTTACTAAAATATATTCTTGATATTAGGTTTTTATCTGTATTTTGGTTTCTTTTGTTGTTGTGCTTTGTGGTTTCCAGAAGGATCTGGTTTTTTTTTTGTGTGGAATTTTTTACTATTGGTAAGTTCATTCCTCCCAATTTCATAATGAATGGACTTTATTTCCGTCCTGAGCAAATGGCTTTGGTTTTGTTTCGTGCTTTTAGGTTGTTTTGCTGCACATCTTGATATGTAGGTTTCTTGAAACTACACGAGATGAGCTACAGCTTAATTTAGGTTTTCTACTCAAACTCCCACTCCTTAACCCCCTTTGCTAAAAGCCCACATGGCATCAGGTTTAAAATGTATTGATTTCCATTTTGGAGTGGATTAGCTAATATAGTTGTTCCTTCTATAGAACAGCAATTCATCTAGTGTCTTTGTTGAGAAATTATTGAACTTATAGCGTTGTTGCTTAATTTTGCAAGTAAAGAGTATATTAGTAGTAGTTGCTAGGAGATCTTAATTTCTGAACCACAATTAATATTTTCTTGACCTTTGATTGTTTGCATTTTGTGGTCTCTGTTGGGGGAGACAGGGTGTGTGTTAGAGGTTTCTCTTGTTGGTTGGCGTACTTTGTGTCAACTGGATTTTACATGTAGAAATTTAACATTCTCATATTCTCTTTTCACTTTTGCACATCTTATAACAGTGGAAGCTTTGGGAGGAAACGACGAAAAACTTGATGATTCGAAAGGTAGCTTTATGTCCGTTGATCTTGCAGTGGTTTTGTTGTCAAATAAGGAGTAACTTGGTCTTAACTATATTGCTTGTTTCTAGCATTTTCTTTTCTCAGGGATATTGCTTGTTTTTAAGTAACACTTGATTTGATTTAATTGTTTGCTGCAGATCAACTGGCATCAGAGAGCAGCATACCTTTATCTCCACAATGGCTCTATGCTAAACCCACCGAGACAAAAATGGTATATAGGTTTCCTGAGTTTTTATTTTTGTATTTATAAGATTGACATGTTTATCAGATTTGCTATGATGCTCCTTCTTGCTCCTTAATCTGCTTGTTGCTTGTTGGTTTTATCTTAGTTTTTAGAAGTTTCATTCTCCTTAATCTGCATGTTGCATGTTGGTTTTATTTTAGTTTTTAGAAGTTTCATACACTTATTCTGTAGTTCTTTTAGGAAAATTCGCAATTGTAAATTTGCTTAATGAACTCATTGGTGGAAAATATGTTGGTGTCCAGTCATGTGGGAGCTTCAACTATATCTTCTCTTTAATTAATTTGCCTCCTCTGCTGTTTAAACAGATCATGCTTTTGCATTGCTCAAGTTGTTAAAGCTTCTCTCTTGATATTATGATGGAGAAACAAAAGCAACATACATTCTACCTAGTACATATGCATATACCTGGCCCTAAGATCCTACATGTACCTGGGATACTCTCCTACACATCAGGTCTTACTAGGTTGCTACTTTTTTTAATAAGACTTGGACCATAAGAGTAGCTTTAAACTAAGAGTTCGGAGTGATCCATAGGGCTATACATTTGCATCTGATGGTGATTCAGTCATTTTAGTATAAACTTTTAGTTTTCCCCTCAGCGTTTCTGTTGCAGGTTAGATGTTATCATGGAGCTTGATTGCTTTTCCTGCTCACAAGTTTGACCCAAACTTGGGTGAGACAGTAATACATGAATATTTTTAGGGATTTGTAATAGTGTATGCAATTGATCCTTGATATACTCCTCTGCATCAAATATTGTTTACCATCCTGGCCACTTGGAACATGCAACTTCTGTAGGGAACATGAATCCATGTGTTCACTTGTTCTTATATTAGTATTTCTTGAAACTTGCTGTATTGAGGCACTTTGATCGCCTTTGGCTTTACTATTTGAAACTTGAAATGTTGATGAGAGTAATGCTGGAAAGTTTAAATATTATCTTTAATTAGTTATTTAAAATGGACAATTTCCCAAAATGTGAGAAGTAGTGTTTGTATTTTTATAAAAAAGCCACTTGGAGGATGCCGGATTCCCTTTGCCAAATGTTATACTGCATTGCATGCTTCCCTCACTATTCTGACATGTATCACAGGATACACGTGTTCCAACTTCTATGTCTACTGGAAACTTCAGTGATCCCAACCAGAAGGAGGGCTGGCGCTTGGATGGATCTGAGGAAAAAAAAGATTGGAGGAGGGTTGTGACTGAGAGTGAAAGCAGCCGCCGCTGGCGTGAAGAGGAAAGAGAAACTGGCTTACTCAGTGGTAGGAGAGATCGCAGGAAAGGAGAGCGTCGTGTTGACACTGCTTCAATGAGGGAAACAACTGAAAGTAGATCTTTGTCATCCTCTGATCGGTGGCATGATGGTAACAGCCGCAATCCCGGGCATGAATCTCGCCGTGATAGCAAATGGTCGTCTAGGTGGGGTCCCGAAGACAAAGAGAAGGAATCCCGCTCTGAGAAGAGGACGGATGCTGAAAAGGAGAAGGAAGATACTCACAATGACAATCAGTCATTTGTTGGTAGTAACCGTTCAGTTTCTGAGCGTGACACAGATTCTCGTGATAAATGGAGGCCACGCCATAGAATGGAGGTGCATTCAAGTGGATCAACTTCCTCTCGTGCTGCACCTGGATTTGGACCTGAGAAAGGAAGGGTGGAGAATCATAATCCTGGTTTTACCATTGGACGGGGAAGGTCAGCTGGTATCGGAAGGTCTTCATCTGCAAGCACCATCGGTGCCATTTACTCATTTAGAAGTGAAACTGTCCCTGGAAAACCAAACCTTTTAGCTGATACTTTTCGCTATCCTAGAGGGAAGCTGCTTGACATTTATCGCAGACAAAAGCTTGATCCATCTTTTGCTGCCATGCCTGATGGGAAGGAAGAATCACCTCCTTTAACTCAAGTGGGCATTGTTGAACCATTGGCTTTTGTTGCACCTGATGCTGAAGAGGAGGTAACTAATTTTTTTTGTGATTAGTTTACCTGTCATATAGTGATTTGTTACCTCTAATTCTTTCCTCTCTCTGGTAATTGATTAGATTGTTTTTGTAACACTAACAGGCTATCCTTGGTGATATATGGAAGGGTAAGGTCACCAGCAGTGGTGTAGTGTACAATTCCTGTAGACAGGGGAGGTCAAATGAAAATGTGTCAGGTACAACTATAGACTTTGATCTTACCTCAATTCTTGTATGCTTGATGGCTTATCTGACTCTTTCATTTACTTGGCTAGAAGTTGGAGATGTAGAATCCTCTGAGGAGAAACAGGGTATCCTCAGCCAAAAACTCAGTGGAGCAACTGTCGATCCCTTGCAAGAAGCTGCAAGTACTGATGCACATCGAGCTCATGTGGTAGCTGGTAAGCAATAATTTGTCTATTACTTGGAAAGGGAAAGATAATTGGAAATATGGTACTGCAACCATTTAGATGCAGGAAGGAAACTGAATATTTTTTTTTTTTTCAGGAAAAGGAGTCACTCATGAAGAAGTGGATAGAATTTCTTCCAGCCCTCGTCCACCAAATTCAGATGGATTTGTACCAACAATCCCTAAAACTAATGGCATTTGCAGTGCCATGGAGGTTGGTTCTACTCACCATAACATTAGTGAAAATTGGCAGATGGACTTTGCTTCTTCTGGCCATCCTCAATTTGAAGGCAATGAGTCAACCCCTTCTTCTGACATCAAATTGAATCTTCCTGGTGATTCAAGTTCTTTATTTCATGTGGCCTTCGAGCAAAATCAGAGTAGTGATGGGCAGCTAATGGAGAGTAACAGTAAGGCAAAGAGTGTGGGAGGGGGAACTTCTCTTGAGGAGTTTACTTTGTTTTACGTTGATCCTCAGGGGAATACACAGGGTCCGTTCCTTGGGGCTGACATCATAATGTGGTTTGAACAGGGTTTCTTTGGGCTTGACTTGCTAGTACGTCTGGCAGATTCTCCTGAGGGAACACCTTTTCAAGAATTGGGTGATGTCATGCCACAGCTGAAAGCCAAAGATGGACATGGCAGTGTTATTGATTTGAATAAACTAGAAGAGTCTGGGGCTTTTGGAGTAAATTTGGAGGCTAGTTTACCTGCTTCTGCTCCAGTCAGCAACATTCCAGCTTCATCCATAGAAAATGACCTGCACCACTCAGTGTCTGAGGTTAACAGCCTCTCATTTCAGCATGTTCAGTCAAGAATATCTGAGCCTGAGGCTCCACTGCAAATGCCACATTCTGAGGGTCAAAATTTTGAAGATTTTGTTGCACAAGATGAAGGTCTGTTTATTTATACTTATTCTGTGTGTTTGAACTGTATTACCCAATAGTTTCAATTCTTCTGTATATTCTATGCTGATGATTAAATGTTTCTTTCCAGAAATTGTATTCCCAGGAAGATCAGATAATTCTGGCAATCCTGTTGCAAAATCTTCTGGCCATGTTCACGATCCTTTGGCAAATTCTAGTAACCACCTGTCTCTTCCCATTGAGTTAACAGAAACTTGTATGCCAAATCAAAATAATAGTAAGTTGCATCATTTTGGCTTATTGTGGTCTGAGCTTGAAAGTGCTCAATCAAGGAACAACCAGTCTTCCAATGGCATTGGGAGGGCTGCTTCATATGGTCCTGCGGCTGATCCAGCTGTTGCTGGAGGAGAGTCATGGTCTGATGTTTATAGGAAAAGTGTACTTCCTGACAATAACTTGTATCAAGATGTTTTGGCTGCTCGCCATATGTTGCATGTGGAACAAGAATCAAACCATTTTGATTTAGCAGAGCAACTTATGTCTCAACAAGCTCAGAAACAGCAATTCCAACAGCTGAATATGTTGTCTCCTCATGCACGCCTTAATGAATCAGTTCTGGAACATGTGCCAAGTCAGAATCAGAATTTGGTTCGCCAGCGGCAATTGTCCAACCATTCTGCGCCAGATATGGAACACCTTTTAGCTCTAGAGATGCAACAACAGCGGCAGCTTCAGCTCCAGCAGTATCAATTGCAGCAACAGCTACAGTTCCATCAGCAGCAAAAGCTTTTACAGGAGCGACAACAGTCTCAAGTTCAACAAGTTCTTCTTGAGCAACTGTTGCATGGTCAAGTGCCTGACCCTGGCCTTGGGCAGTCATATTTGGATCCTATCCTATCCAAAAATGTTCTTGATCAGATTTTATTGGAGCAGCAGCTTATACATGAGCTGCAACATCAGTCACATAATCATCAAAGGCATGTTCCATCGATAGAGCAGCTTGTTCAAGCAAAATTTGGTCAAGCACCACAAGAAGAGCCTCAAAGAGACCTATTTGAATTAATTTCACAGGCACAGCATGGACAATTGCAGTCTTTGGAGCATCAGCTTCTTCAAAAAGAGCAGCTGCAGAGGCAGCTCTCAATGGGATTGAGACAGCATAATGAACAAAGGGATCTAGACTCCATATGGCCAGCTGATCGGACCAATCAGCTTCTCAGGAGCCATGCTGGTATTAACCAAGTTCATTCTTCAGGCTTTAGCCCCTTAGACTTTTATCAACAACAGCAAAGGCCTATCCATGAGGAGCCGCTAAGTCACCTAGAGCGCAATCTTTCGTTAAGGGATCAGCTTAATCAAGTGCGTTTTGAGCCTTCCTCATTGCAATTTGAACGATCAATGTCTTTGCCTGCTGGTGCTTCAGGGGTTAATATGGATGTAGTAAATGCTATGGCTCGTGCGAAAGGTTTAGATGTGCTGGAGCCAAGCACACATATACAATCTACTGGTCAAGCTGTAACATTTTCTTCTGGCATCCACCCCCATAATCCGCACCACTCTTTAGTCCCTGATCAGGGTCATGTTTCCCAATTGGATGCAAACGAGGGCCGCTGGTCTGAGAGCAATGGACAGCTGGGAAATGACTGGTTGGAATCTCAAATTCAGAAATTGTGTATCAATTCTGAACGGCAGAAAAGGGATTTAGAAGTGAAAATGACTTCTGAGAATCCTGGTTTATGGATGTCTGATGGGCTCAACGAGGACAAGTCCAGGCAATTGTTGATGGAATTGCTGCATCAGAAATCTGGCCATCACCCTGAGTCATTAGATAGGGCCTCATCTGGCATCTATACAGGATCAAGTTCTTTGGATCACCCATTTGGTGTTCTAGCAGAGCAAGAGGCAGGTCTAAACAAGTCATTTATGGTAGGTTCTTATGGTTCAAGCTCATCTGAACCATCACATATTTCTTTAGCTGATAAGCAGGCTGGCAGTTTAGAAAGCAATGAAAGGCTGCCATTTAGGGCTGAATCTGGAGCATTTTCTGAGGGACAGCCCTTCCTGTCACGTATTGGTGAGAATACTCAAGCAATTTATAGAGGTGCTAACATGACTGGTTTGTTAACTGCGGCCAAAGAGTTGCCAGATCTTGAGTGCAGAAACTATGGATCTAAAAGTGATGCGCTGACAATGGGCTCAATGTTTGAGGGTCAAGATGGCAAGGCCAAGCCAGGAAGGTTGGCTTCTGCGGAAAAAGGGGAGATTCCAATTAATGCTCTTAGCAGACATTCATCACTTGGTGTTTCTGGTAAATTTGGTGATATATATATCTGATATGTGCTCTCGTTTTTGGAAAGAAAAAGAAATCTGACTTAAGAGTCTTATTTTGAAATTCTCATAGGTGGAAATGCTGGCTTTTACGGTGACCAAATTGGATCATGCAATTTATTTTCAGAAGATATAGCCAAAGACTGGTTAGTTTCATTTCAATGAGGGTTTTTTTCTTTTTTAAATTTCCATGCTACCTTCAGTAAACAGGATACTGTTGAAGAGCTATATGTTAAAGCCTGGATGGCCATGAAAGGAGGAGTTATGAATATGCATTTTTCATACATTTGCACTCAGTTTAGACCTAAACTTAGAAAGTCTGCATCTTGGGTTATCTGGTTACCCCAACTTATCAACCCTGTCGCTGTCTTGTCTGGTTGTCCTGGATGAAGTGAGGTGCATAACCATGCTTTTGAGACACACTAACTGTCTGGTTGCACAGCTATGTAATTAAACTATTGAATTGGGAGAAAATAGAGTTAAGTCTCCTTGCTTGGAAAAACTATTTCATCATATTTCAACCACTTTGTTTTCCCTCTTTTTCTTGTTTTGCCTTACCAAGTAACCTCAACTTTGAATGCAAAAAGATTGTCTTTCTTATACTGCTATAGTTTTGCTATCAACCTGTTGGAAACTTGCAGGTGCCAATGGGAATGATGACCCTCTAGTTTATGCATTGTTGCAGCAGTAGGTTGTCTTTTCTTTTGTGACAAATGCATCATACTTATGCTTTGCTCATTGTGGCCTCTTGACAGTGTGCAAGTCCCAGCGAAAGCTCAAGACAACATGTTGTTGAGGCATATACCTGTCTCTCGTACTTCATCATCTCAGGAAGGATTGTCCGATCTTGTCTCCAATCCGGGTAGCAGGGGAAAAAATTCTTTAAGCAGCAATGAGGGTAATACTAGCATCTCAATACCTTATTTTTCTTTGGAAACTTTTTGTGTGAGAAACACTGGGGGAAAGATGGGTATTAGTAAAATCACTTTTGAGGAGCATGAATTGTTTCATCCTGTAACACCTTTACAGGCTACTGTCTTGATGGAATCTGTGTTCATTATGGAACAGTTCATATTTGCCCTTTTACTCTACACGCTTAAAAGTAATGCTTTTAATATTGTGATAATCACAGGAGGGAAGCGAGATTTTGAAGGACATGTGGCTAACCATTTGGACATTGCGGCATCGGCCAAGAAGGAGATGCGCTTCCGACGTACCTCGTCATACGGTGATGGTGATGTCTCTGAGGCATCATTTATTGACATGTTGAAAAGTAATGCAAAGAAGAATGCTACGGCAGAAGTCCATGGAACAGCGGGCCCAGAGTCTTCAGATGGGACCCAAGGGGGCAGGGGCGGCAAAAAGAAAGGGAAGAAAGGGAGGCAGATTGATCCTGCACTCCTGGGTTTTAAAGTCACAAGCAATCGCATTATGATGGGTGAGATACAACGTATAGATGATTAGATCGTGTCTTCTGTAATTTCTGTATGATATTTTCCCGTCCCTTGTAAGCTATAGCTGTATAGGGTGATAAAAATTCTTTGATTTTTTTTTTTCTTTTTCTTACTCTGTTGAAAATGAGAGTACAGAGTGCCTGGTTAAGGACGAGTACAGCGAGTCAATGACAAGATACAGATTTGTACAGACTAACAAATGTTACAAGGAAAGCACGCATATTTAAAGTTGGCTTCAATAAATGTTGTGCATCCATTCTCAAAACCTTGTTTCAAATTTCATTTCTTATGGACATCTCACGCTAAAATAGAGAGCTTGGTAATGTTTTCAAACAAGTTGGTTGAATAGACGTGTTTTGGTTTCCACAATGAAAGATGAGTTTATAGTTTTCTCAGAGATCGAAAGCTAATAGCAGTTATGAATGTAAAACTATTGGACTGGATTCAATCATCAACTTATACAATAGACTTAATATTGTAGCCCTAAACATATACTAGTAAGGATAAAAGATAGGCGTACATGAGAAAAATACATTAACGGGACAAGATAAAAGATTTGCCTAAGGAAGCCACTGACCTTGAAAGAGTTGCATAAGTGTTCTACCCATGATCCATTCTACCTCAGACGATGATAAAGGTACCTGACTGGCAATACGAGATACTGCTTCTTTTGCTCCTTTATAACCGCATTCGGGAACTACAAATGGGAAATCACTGCAATAGTATATTCAAAACATTATACTTTCCTCCGTTGTCATATGTACCCTATTTCAGTAAACTCACCCCCACTCTGGCCTCCTTTGGAAAATCAAACTTTTGGTTGAAACCTGGAAGAGTAAAAGACAATGCTAGACTGAAAGTTACCTGCCCCACATGACACGGTTTGCTCCAAAGCTTGAGACAACTTCAGAGAGAATTGGAACTAAATCTTGGTATGGGAATGGCATTCTTGACACCCTGAATAGTGCACTGATTTTGACATAGACCTGCCCAATTAAAGTTACATCTTAATAACTAATTGTATATCAGATTCTAATTTAGTTCTACCAAAAACACAAATGCAGATAATAATAAAATAAATGTCCGAATTACAAGCTTAATGTAAGAAGCATGAACTAGAGGAGCTAAACGGTGCATACTTCTTTAATAAAATTCGACTTTTTCATTTTGCTACTATTCTAGGGGAAAATGAGCCAGGGAACTGCTTCTCAATTGGATATTGAGGAAATTTAATGATCTTCACCAGAAGTTCTGAACAGCCATTACCTCTTCATAATGATGGCAATAGCGAAAAAGAAAATAAGAAGGAATATCACTGCGAATTGAGTGAAGATTGAAGGTTGTATATAAGTTTATATACCTGTGAGAATCTGGATAGCTTTAAGAGGTCAGAGAAAGCAAGCTTTTCCTCATCATTTCTGCAAAGTAAGACAAAAGAACAATTAACATCACTTATCTTTACCCAGCTAAAGGTTGAAATATTTCTCCCTAAAAGGACCAGTTACAAGGACCTACGTTGGTGGTTTGCAGAAAGCTAAATGATCGAGCAATACAACTGTTGAAGGAAATTCCGTGCATAGTTCCTTAATCTCTTTAATATGAAGATTCAGACCCTGAAAAAGTTCATTTCATGAAGATGATATCATCCCAATCAGCGAAACATATATTCAGACTTCAGAATAGCACTTTTGCCATTGTAATAAAGTAGATTATGGAATTATTAATTAGTAATAATAACAATGTAGAATAATCCTCCCTTCAGAAAGAAAAGATCATGTAGGGGAGAACTACAATACCTTCATGCACATGAAACCCACTGGCACCCCAAGCTCTCCTGCTCTACAAAACATTGCCTTTCCAACTTCGTTTGTCATCTGGATTATAATTAAGCATGATATTTAACAAGGATAATAGTATATGCTAGTCCTTTCCCTCCTACACTGCATATCAAAGAAATAACAACCCACCACTTGACATGAATACCTTGAAGAAATATGTGATTCACATAGGAAGTTTAAATCTGTACTTTATGATAAGATATTTCTTTCATATGGCCAGTCTTCCTAGAAATTTCCTCTCCAAGTGTAACCGCCATTGAACATATATTTTAGGTGAACTTTTCCCAAAATTCTCAGTAAAGACTTTAAAAAAGGGTTTTGATGTAAAAAAAAAAAGTCATCAGTTAATTCAGTGTATGCTCTGTGTAGAGGGTTCTTGTGGTAAGGAGAGTTACTGTTACAAATAAATAAAAAGGATGTGTTGGAGGTGGCGGAGAGAAAGATTGAAGCAGTTCTTGAAGTATCGAGTGCTGTGTTAGGTTGTGATAAACACAGTGGAGAGAATAGGTAAGCGGCAAAGTAAGAGAGAATAGAGCAGGAAATGCTTAAGTTAAAGAGAATCCAGAAGAGAATATTTAGAGAGAAAGAGAGCAAAATGTGAAAATCTATTTGCCTCTACCTAAGAAATCTTATTCTTGAATGAATTGTCAAAACTCTAGATATAAGAATAGAAAGAACCAGATACTCAAGAACAGATTTTAATGAGTATAATGAGTAAAGTTTACTAAAAAGAGTTTAATGTACATAGGTAACAGATTTAGAAATAGACTTTTCTACCTGATGATCATTAATATTGTAATGAAAATTATTCTTGAGTAAAAGAGAAAAAGTCAAAGAAAGTCAGAAAAACATTTGCATTTCCAGAAAAAAGTTAAAAAGACCTCATACCTATCTCCATATCTAAGTCATCAAGTCAAGCTCTTCGGAATATTTTAAAGATGAAAGTAACTCATAAACTTTACCACTTTTTTCAGGTTACATCAATATTGTTTGCGTGATATAACTGATTTACTCAGTTTGGTTCTCATTAGTATTTGTATAGCGTCATGCTTGTTGTAAAATAACTTTTACAGTTTTCATAAATTAATAACTAAAATCAAACATCTAGACTCATTTTCTTCAATGAATTAATAGGCCACAGGAACAACAATCGTACTTATCAATTTAATGTAAATGAAAAAGGCTAGAACAAGACATCCTGGCTCCATCTTAGATGCAGAACCAGTTACTCCAATTAAAACCAGATATATGGATTGAGCGTTAAGGATCATCATGTGGATTAATACAGAGACAACATCTTGCCTAATAGAAGTAAAAGATCCATATCAAGATTAATACCTGTTGGCCAGAAGGCCATAGATATGGATTAAAGCGAACAGCACGATAACCATCCTGGCATGAAAAATTAAATTCTAAGAAATGGGTCTTCCAAGAAAATATCCTATTCTGATAACAGAAAATAATCAAAACCTTCAAAATGAGATCTTCAAGCTGCTTAACCCCAGTTCCATCTTCTGCAGGATTTGCAAGGCAGCAACCGACAAATTTGGTGGGGTGTTTCTTTAGGACACTATCCAATGATAATGTTGGTATTAGGCAATGCTTTCCTGATTTGTGTAAGCAATTAGGTAGTATGAAAATATTGTCAAATACATGAACCTTTGATGACAATTGGAATGTAAGCGCTAGTTCTTAAAAGGAACATGGCTCAAAAGTGTAACCAAATGCTAAATTCTCAATCATCAGTCTTCAACCTTCTGTCCTAGCGAATTTCTAGTAGGAACATATAAGCAACGCCTCTAAGAGGTCAAGCACTAATTTATCAATGCAGCTATTGTCACCTATAATAGTTGTATAACTCATGTCCAGCACTCTTGTGTTTTTATTTATTTCAACCACTACTTTCATGTGGCTTTATAGCTTCACAACAGGTAAAAGCAGGGTGAATAAAACATTAAAAGCAATTATCATAAGTGAGTAAATGCGTATTTATTGTCATTTCTCAGCAGACCTCGTGACCAGTGAATGATCAAACTTGTGATTTATGGGCTGGACAATGAGTGCCCCATCCACACTGGCTTCTTCCATACACTGCAGGGAGAAATGAATGAAGGATATTTTATCAGCGGGTTGTTGCCCGGAAAAGAAATACCTAGTAAGCAAAAGCATAGAGGCTGATAAAAAGACAGTTTTTCACTTCTTACCTGGAGCAAGAAATCTAAATGTCCAGGCAAAGTGGGTTCTTGCCCAGGAAAGAAAGGATACATATCAGCAGCCTGTACACAAAGAAAGGCGTTCTTTCTTATAGTTAGCCATCATCTATAATTAGTTTCTTGAACCCAGAAGAACAACTTTTAGTGCGACTATGTGCAAAGCAAAACTGCCAAATGCGGGAAGGAAGAGAACTGAGTTAACCTCTTGAGGAGATGCCCATATGTGCAAATGTGAATCGATGGTCTTGGCTTTAGAAGAATTTCGATTGGTTTCTGCTTCAGTGGATGCCATTTTTGCTGCAGACAGTTTGAATTGTGGTTTCCTAGAGAAGGCTAGGGGCAAAGGAGGTTGTCGAGCGTGGCAGCACTGACCCAAGATGGAACCCGAAATAAGAGGCTTCAGTATCAGTAACCTCACTACCATCGCCGATAATGGGTAGTAAAGTAAATTCAGAGACCACTAGACTTAAAAATACCATAGCATTCTCTGGCATACGGATAATATAAAAAAAAAAAAACCTTTAAACTTTATAAAAAAAATGGAAACAGGCTCCCTATCCTAGTTGTATTATATTAATAATGTTAAATTTCGTACATAATAAATTATACTTATCAAAGATTTTATCGTAGTTAAAATTTAGAATATAAAAATATATTTGATTTTTGATTTATGATTTGGATATTAGAAATAATATTAAGAGTCTATTTGACCTGATTTTTTTTAACTTAAAAACTATTATGAAGCTCTTATAAAAAATAATAACTTTTAAAATTAAGCTAAAATTATTTGATAAATTTCTTTTTATAAGTTCTTTTTTATAAGTTATAATTTTGGTTAAAATTATCATAAAAGGTATTTCTTTTTTTTAGAAGATAATATTGTCATTATTTTTAACAGATGAGGATATTTTTGAAATAAAAATAAAAATTCTCTTGTATTTTTAAAAGAATAGAAGAAAAAGCTCCTCATAGGAGCTTTTCCTAAAACTCTTTTTTTTTTTAAAAAAAAAAAGGTTACTTTTTTTTAAGAGTTTTTCAAAATTTATGTTTAACTTGACTTTTGCTTTTAAGAGATAGATAAGCTGAAAAAAAACCAGGCCAAACAAGTACTAATTAGATTGAACTTTATGTCAAAGTGAAATTGACTTGAACTTTATGAGTACAAAAGAAAAATTAACAAGAAATAAAAGTAAATACAACCCAAAATCATAAAGACATTCAAATTAGGGATATTGAAAGTCAAGAACTGCAAAACCCATACAATATTATGAAATTATCTAATCACAATGAAAAATTATATAATAATATGTGAGACCTTGACCTTTATAGACTCATAATTAGTAATATACGCGATATCCCTAATTAGGAATAATTTCGTCATTTTCTTAGTGAGCTCATAAAAGTAAGATTTTAAACAATATTATAGCCTAACTAAGCCTAAGACATAAATGAATGATGAAAATATGGGTAAAATGACAAGAAAACAAAAATTTTGATGATTTTCACAACAAGGGCAAAATGGTCATTTTTCACATCGAAGTTAGAATTTTTAAGTTTTCATGAACCTGAGCATTTCTAGACCATTATGGACCTTGTCCCAATGTCAAAAGAGTAAAAAGATTACATAAACGATTGGAGGAGAAGAAGCTAATTTGTGGAGGGGCATTTTGGTAATTTAAGTGGAGTGGATAAACTTGGGCTATAAATATCTCTTTCTTCCAGCAGCTTCTACATTCTCCAGCAGCTTTTCTTCTTCTTCTTCTCTTTCACGTTGCTTCCTAACCTCCATAAAAGCTTGATAAGAAAGCTCCACAACCTTCCTTAAATAGCTCCAAATTTCGTACTTTTGGTGCACCCTTTCCATAAACCCTTGTGCTCTTCCACTCTCTCTCCTTAAAACCCTTGAAAAGTCTTATTTTCATACTCTCTCACTAGTTAGGTGTTTTAGAGAGAAAAAGAGGAAGCTTTAAAAATAGCTTGAAAGTTTTGGAAAGAATTTCAAATACAAGCTACCAAGGTGAGTAGTATACTAAATTTGAGATTTGGTGTTGAGAATGATTAGTGTTTAGATTTGTAGGTGAATTGGTAGTTGGGATGTTCATTCATTTTAAAGTGATAAAGGTAGAGAAGAATAGATAGCCATTTAAATGACCATTGTAAGTTAGCTAAGAGAAAGCTTTTGGGCTTTATAAGTATGTGAATTGACATATTAGTGATGCTAATGTGATGATAGGTTCTAACGAAGTCTCACAACCCCAATTGGACCATTAGGGAGGTTAGAGTCGGTTAAAGGCTCAACAAATACCAGTGAGTGGACTTGCATTTCAAATTTTGTTTTAGGAATGTGAATGCAATTGTGCAAACATTGGAAAGATTTTATCTAGTTTTCCTTTGAAAATGTACCTTGGGAACAAGCCTTTGGTGAAGTGATTTTATATTGTGAAAATGTGCTATACAATGGTTTATGTGTTATCACAATATGATAATATGCATAATATGATTTGGGTTCTTCTTTGTATGTTGATGTGGACCCGGCTATATGTGAGTAGGAGTGTACATAAGCCGATGATGACCCGGCTATGTGCGAGTGGGAGTGCACATAAGCCGATGATGACCCAGCCATATGCTAGTGGGGAGTGCGCATGAGCTGATGACGATGGGAGAGTGTGCATGATGATGAATATACATATACATGTATAGATATGTGTGTTATAGAAAGTTCATGAATATGTAAATGGTTGAAATGCATGTGAAATTTGACATGTTGAACTTTGAGAAATTATATGAGTTTCATGTTGTGTTGGTCATGTGAACAGGGTGGCCTTTGCTTGAGGGAATGAGGAATTTTTGCTGGTACCCTGTTTCTCGCTGAATCTCGTTACAGCGAGAAACCCTCGGGTTTGTGCTGGCCGGAATCTCACTGTAGCGAGAATGTTACTGTAGCTTCTCGCTGCAACTAGAAACTTTTTGTTCTGAGATCAAAAATTTCGCTGCAGCGAGATTCAATCTCGTTGCAGTGAAAAACTTTCTGTTTTGCTCCTCATTTGGTTCGGTTGCTTTCCTATTTTCCATTTCTTTGGTACCATAGTTGAGCATAGACTTCCAACATTAAGGAATAAATGAATTAAGTTTAAAATGAGGAGGTTTGGTGAGAAACCCTTGGCCAGTTAAGAAATCCTCGGTTTGTTGATAATTTAAATCAAGTGTCGCTGCAGCAAAAATTCATTCTCACTGCAGCTACGCTACAGCGAGGACCCGTCGTTTATTTGACTTGATTCGCATGAATACTATTAAAGTTTTCACTCTCCAAATCCTTTATTGAGCATGGACCCTTTTCATAAAGTGATTTACTCATGTGGGGTTTACATGAGGGGTTTTAATAAGAACTAAAACAAATTGCATTATTTTGA
The DNA here is from genome assembly GCF_053813885.1 of Theobroma cacao. Classification (NCBI taxonomy): domain Eukaryota; kingdom Viridiplantae; phylum Streptophyta; class Magnoliopsida; order Malvales; family Malvaceae; genus Theobroma; species Theobroma cacao. The sequence goes on from NC_142640.1 coordinate 15,406,828, forward strand.
AAAATGAATGCATCATGATTTCGTTAAACATTCCTTAATGTTTGCTTGTTCCCTTTCTTGTTCACTCACTGGGTTTATACTCACTGTTTTCAACTTCATGTTTTCAGATCACGAGGCAGTTGGTAACTAGGTCGAAGTGTCTTCGTATATTCGACTCTTGGTAGGTGTCTCGGCATTCAGTAGCTGTACATTCGTCCGAGTCTCTCCGCTGAAAGTCGAGTACTCTTTTGTTGTGTATAGACAAACCGCTGTAAATTATTAAATTATGTTTAGATAATATATGTACTATTTGATTGGTATGCCACTATGAGATGGCAAATGTTTAGTATTATTTTGATTCAAAGTTATAAAATGTGACTTAGCAACTTTTAATGGAATGGTGAAAAGGTTATATTAATAGGCTTGCTTGGGCTTAGTGGACTACGTCCATTAGGCCCATGAGCTAATCATGGCCCGAAATTTGGGTCGTGACATAATCCATCTTACAAGAGTGGGTTCCATACAATATTTTGATATATCTTGCATAATTCATTATTGTGATTGATTAATAATATAATGATTGAGGAGGATGTGCTCTCTTTGTTTGCTAAATTGGACATTATTCATCAATTTTTAGATTTAATGGATATAATTACAAGGAAATAAAAGTTTGTAGTCTTAATTTTATGCAATTAAAGGTGAGAACTTATTTCCAATTTTCATAATATTACAGGGCTAATTTAGATATTATCCTTTGAATGTTATTAGAAATGTTAACTCAATAATAACGTAGAAATATTCAAGAAGATGGTGAATTGGATTTATAAAAATTCTTATCTCAAAATCAAATTTCCAATAAAGGCAAGCTCAAAATAATTTTCTCAAACTTGTTTTCCCATCAAAGTGTGTTAAAAGTAATTTGAAGAATAAATTAAAGAATAAACAAGTTCAAGAACAAATTTTTAAATCTCTTCAAAGTAAAGTAAAATGCACAATAAAAGTAAAGAGAAAATGCATAAGGAATTCATAGAGATTCGGCTCTTCCTTGGTGCTAAACATTGTTTCCTTTAACAAGTTAAAGAGTTTAAGCCAATATGGAATAAATTTAATACAATGCCTTTTAAAGGTTTAAACATAATTATTAATCACTACCTTTTGAAGGTTAGGGTATAACTTCTATACTTTTAAAAGATCAAGTACAACCTTCAAAAATTCCTTTTTGAAGGCTAAGATATAATCCTCTTTTCTTTTACAAGATTGAAGCAAATATATCTCTAGAAAATGAGTTTTGCTAGATAAGTACAAGTATGGAAAAGTATGATAGTGATAAAGATGAATACAAATGATAAGAGTGAAAGCATACAGAAATTATGGCACAAAGATAACTTAAAAACTTGGTGGAAGAATGTGAATAGCTTGCTCTAACTTGGTTTAAAATTTTTTTTCATAACATTTGATTCTTGATTATTTGATATTTTTCTCACTTCTTTTAATCTTGAAAATGTGTTGGAGAAATCTTTTTTGTTATTGGAGAAGTTTTGAAATCGTTGGAGAAGGTTTGATGAAAAAATTAGTCGTTTTTTCTTCGAATTTCATATCTAGTAGCTAGTTTTAAACTCCAACAATCAACCCTATACGGTAGGGAAAAAGAGGGGGGAGGCACTGTAGCAAGGAATTTTGCACATTCTTTGAACGGGGGATCAACCCTTAATAAATGAGGCATTTGCCCATCTAGCTTATTTTTTAGAAATACTTTATTTTAAATCTTTTTTTACATGAAAACACTTAAACACTTCGAAAGTAAACGTATAGGAGCTTTTAACATAAATAACTTAAGTTCAAAACTTATTCAAACAACTTTAAAAATCATTCAAACAAATTCAAAGATAATTCAAGTAATTTTTATCATTGTCGTCATTTTAAAACTAATAAAGCTAACAAATATAAAATGAGATTTTCATTTGTCAAATTATGTGTTGTAAATATGCTACTGGTACTATTTAATAACATTGACTGGTTTTAAGTTAAATTATTAAGTAAACAAATGGCAATCATCAAGAGCGAGCTAATGTCACCATTTCTTTTAGTAGTAAAATTTTCTCTCTCTCTCTTTTTTTATAATGATATTAAAATTAAGTATAAAGAGCACTTTTTTAAAAAAATATAAAACTTTTATTAATTAAATAAAAGCTTTAAAAGCTAGGCAAAAAACATAGCTTGGCTTACTGCAAGTACAAAAAATAAGTAGCCCAAATAGCTGAGGAACAAGAATTAGGGATATCAAGTTTTGTAGGTTAAATATCAACTTTCACCATGTTACTCAAATTTTGACCACACTCGATATAAAAATTTGCAATAAATTTGAGTCTTGATTTACCTTGCTTTTGCCAATTGATCAGCATCCATATTGGCTTCTCTGAAAATGTGTGATCTCCCAGTTCACCACTTGTACTTTAAGATGCTTTAAGTGTGGTAGCCATTTCCTTAATCTCGAATTAAAAGTATAAAGAACACTTGAAACTGTGAGTTTGAATCCAAAATTTTAAATTAAATTGAATAATATATTGATACTCCAGAAGATAACAATAGAATAATAAGAAAAAAAAAATCTAAGATTTACATTAACATGATGGATAAATTATAATCTAATGGTAGCATATAACTCCATAATAAATCACCTCTTTATTAGTTATCTAATGGCATAATACCTAATAAAATCTCTAAACTATTAAAAATAATTTAAATAAATTTTTATTTTTTATTACATTTAATCACACTCTTATCTTTTTATTTTAAATTAAATAAATTTTTATAATTAATAATTAACTAATTATTATTAGTTAAAATTAAGACCGGGCGTAACCGGTCGATTGCTCGGTCGCAATTGAGCAATCGATTGAAATCGATGTCGGTGGCCACAACTGGATTGATTTTTCGACGTTGGCTGTGATCAGCAGTTTTGGGGACATCGCGGTTCGGTCGTCGGGGGCACTTCCTCTCCACCTGAACCGTTCAAAAAATCTAAGCAGATGAAATTCCAATCATAGGCCTCATTAATCCTCCCTCTTCTTCCTTTCCCCTCCCCCAAATTCCATTTGTTCTGGGCCCCTCTCACTTTGTATCAAATTTGAAACCCTAAAAATTAAGAACCTCCCCCTTTCTCCCTTCACTTGCCTACCCTTTGCTGGCTTGCTGCCATCTCTTGCTGTCGTCTTCCTCGTCGCCTGTCTCCTCTATTTCCTTTTCCTTATCCAGCCATTTATCTTCAAGGCTAAAAGTATGTTGAGTTGTTGACACTTGACAGGTTGTATTGTAAGCCAATGAAAGTCAGATTTTGATTTTCTTCATTCGTTTTGTTGTGTGAACATAGCTTGTTGGTTTTTTGAGGATTGATGCTTGTATTGTCATGGGTTTTGTGGGGATTTTGTTGTGTATATACAGTATTGTATGGTGCTAGTATAGACTAGAGTTTTTTATTGCTACAATTCAGAAATAATTGTTTAATTGTCATGGAAACCAGAGCAGCTATCATCTTTTTCAAGGACCAAACTTGAAAACTAAGCATTCAACTTGTTTTATCCAATTTTTAATAAATTTCCCATTTATAAAATGTGTTCTGCGTTTTCTTTTAAATGAATCCTCATTTAATTAACTCCGAATCTAGTCATGCTCAAGGTCGAAGATCTTTTTATATAACTTTGTGGATACTATCCGTCAAGATTTAAAAATTACTTGATGTTAATCCTAATCTTAGTCTTCTTAAACTAGTCTGTCGATTATATATATATATATATATATATATATATATATATATATATAGAGAGAGAGAGAGAGAGAGAGAGAGAGAGAGACAATATAAAAATGAACATGGCAGGTCAAATATCAACAAGGGTAACAACCAGAATGGTTACTTTATTCTGTAAGTTTTGCCCAAAAATTCATCAGAAAAATACTAGATAATCTTAGATAATCAAGAAAATATGATCAAGAGAAATATGAATTATGTTTTTCATATCTCTTTTGTTACTGGTGAAAAAGTATTTGAACTAAAAATCACTTCTTCAAGAGAAAAATGTGATTGTTAATTAAGTCATGCCTTTTTAACACTTAATGCTGTTTTAGATCATTGTGAGCGCGTCAGCATGTAAGTGCCTTTAAAGGATTTCTACTATATATGGCTTTTTTGCCAGACAGGACCGCCGTGACAAAAGTGAGGCAGGTTTCAATTATTGAGTTACCCAATTGATTAGGATTGGTGCGGCAAGGAGAGGCAAAAAGCTTAATTAGAAAATGAGAGAAATGATAAACAAATCCAACTAGGGGGAACTATACAAAAATTATATAGATCCTTTTTCGACGAAGGCACATCATGCACATGAAAATTTGTTTATAAAGAAAAAGTTTAACTTATAGTAATTTTATTAGATGTATACAATTACTGGGTTAAGCATTTAGTAAAAGTAAGGTATAGTCTCTAGTATCTATTCTTTGTCAATTTTATTAAATGTTATTATTATATTTTTAATTAAATTTTATTAAATATAACAAGTCATTGAATTTTTTTTTATCACATTTAGTAGGAAGAAAATGTTATGAGTGACTTGGTACTATTAAACAAATGTAAACATGCAATTAAAAGGTGAAATTCACTTTTTGCTTATTCGAATTTGTTTTTAATGCTTTTGATTGCTTGGCCAATAATTAAATAATTTGTGAATTTAATTGAGACTCGACAGAAATATTTTAGATTGGATTAAGGTTTGAATAGTGTATGTTCACGTCACTTAGGTGCTCTGATTCGCGATTCGGGTAGACTTACATCAATTACCATACATAGTCAAATTAGAATAATAGCTTAATGAACCTTATTTAATTGATTCATATAGATGTATAGTGACCCAATTAAGTTAGGCATTTGTGCAAGAATCTCGATGGAGATTTGTACCTCGCTTTGGATTCTAAGTTAGTAAAACCGCCCATGAATGTAAATAATAAGAAAAGCCTGTATCAGATGAAGTGTTGAATGAACACATAATCTTAGGTTTTAGTCTATTACCTTTTCCAAGTAATTTTAATTTTTGTAAGTTAATTTATTGCTTGTTTTAATTAATTTTTTGAAAATTTAATTACTTAAATAAGTTTAAGTGGTCATAAATTTTAGTACTTAGTAAAGATTTAGGAACAAATCTCTGCGGGAACGATACTCTACTTCATCACTATAGTACTTGTTCGATACGTATATTTGCATGTGCAAAATCGACAACATTACCCTATAAGCAAATCAAACCACCTAATCAACTAAGTGCATTCAATCATACCCTATTCTATTCAAGGTCTACTTAAATCTCCTTCATCAAGGTTTAACCTACGTTTCCAATTCAATTTAATTGGTGATAAGGCAATTAGAAGCATTAAGGACAAAATAGAATAAACAACTTAAAACCATCAAACTTAAGCAAAAGAGAGATAAATAAATCAGACTATGTATTGAGTTCAATCATAATCTTAGATAAATAATTTAGTTCATCATCAAGTCACACATCATCATCAAATTAAGTTTAAACATTGAAATCAAACTAAAGAAATTAAAAAATAACAAAAAGATAAAAGAACCCAAGAATTGTAATCTTGATCTTCCAAATCTTCTTGAATCCCTCAAATTTTCTTAGCTTCAATGACTTTTTGATTCTCAGCTCTTAATCTAGTGTTTTGTTGTTCTCTTTAAAAGTCTCCCGAAAGGTTGTTTTTATAGGGCTTTGAAGTTAGGTTAAGTTGTAGATTTTTCTCTTATCTTTCCAATGATCCAAGAGTCATCTCATTTGAAGCTTTGTCAAGAGAGTTACGGTCAAAATACCAAAACATGTGTAGTGGAAGTTTGCACCTTGAAATTGCTCTCCTTCTTCCATTAAAATTCTTCCTTCATTAAACACCTACAAAAATACAAATAAATCAATAACAACCTCTCTTAATCACAGCAACACCAAATTAAGGATAAAATTTGTTAGCTTTAAAATTATTATAGTTTTGATTATGACAAAATGATCAAATTTGCTTGAACATTATTTGAGTGATAATTGAAAAGTTCTTGAAAGGATTTAACTCCCATACATTTGTTCTTATATAATTATAAGCTTGACTCTTGAAGTTATTGAACTATATCTATAAGCTTATATGACTTAAGTATATGAGTGCTTATGATTTTTATGCTTTAAAGTTTGATTTAAAGATTAAAAGAAAACTAGATGCATTAACTAAGAGGGAGCAACTCATTATGCACAAAGATTTGAAGCATTCACATCGAATATAGACATTGCACTCTTGACCTAAGAGTGTTTTGTCATCATCAAAAATAAGAGAGAGAAAATGTTAACTCCATGTGCTTTTGATGATAACAAAACATTCCCATTCATTGGTGTCTAATTGTATTATTTAAGTGTGTAGGAGAAAGCTTAAATTTATTAATATATTTTGCATTTGAAAGTAAGTCAAGATGCATATTTAGTTGCAAGATGGGTTATGTGAGACCTTGACCTTTATAGACTCGTAGTTAATAATATACGCGATATCCCTGATCAGGGGTAATTTCATCATTTCCTTACCAAACCCATAAAAGTAAGATTTTTAAACAATGTTAAGGCCTAAGTAGGCCTAAGGCATAAATGGATGGTGAAATTAGGGGTAAAATGAAAAGGAAACAAAAATTTTGGTGATTTTCACGATAGGGGCAAAATGGTCATTTTTCACCTCGAATTAAAATTTTAAGTTTTCATGAATCCGAGTATGTCTAGACCATTATGGACCTTGTCCCGGTGTCAAAGGAGTAAAAAGATTCCACAAAGGGTTGCATGAGAACAAGTTAACTAGTCAAGGGCATTTTCATAATTTTAAGGGAATGGATAAGTTTAGCCTATAAATATCCTTCTTCCAGCAGCTTCTTCTCCCATTTTCTAGCAGCTTGTCTTCTTCTTCCTTCTTCCCTCTCACGTTTCTTTAAAACCTCCATGGAAGCTTGATATGGAGCTTGCATGATTTTCTCTCTCTAGCTCTAGTTTTCTTGTATTCTTTCACTCTCTCACTTTAAAACCCTTGATAAATCTTATTTCCATACTTTCTCTCACTAGTTGGGCATTCTAGAGAGAGAAAGAGAGAGAATTACCCCATTGATTTGGAAGGATTTGGAAGCAATTAGAAGAGAATTTGACTACAAATGAGCCCTAGGGTAAGTGATGAATTAAGCTTGATTTTTAGCTATGAAAATGGCTAGTAATTTAGATTAAGAGCTGTTTTATTGTTGAGTATGTTCATTACTTTTTTGTGATTAAGATAGTGAACATAGATAGCCATTTAATGTGGCAATTGAAAGCTAGCTAAAAGATAGCTTTTGGGGTTCATAGTGTGTGAATTGACCTTCTGTTTATGCTAATGTGATGGTAGGTTTCAAGGAAGCCCCATCATCCCATTTGGATAATTAGGGGAAATTAGAGTCAGTGAAAGGCTCAACAATATACCGGTGAGTGAACTGCATTCAAAACTTGTTTTGAGGATATAATGTATTTGCCAAACATTTGAATGAATTATCAAGCTTTTCATAAAAACAAGTGCCTTGGGAACAAGCTTTTGATAGATTGTCTCCATGTTGTGACATGTGACTATTATTGATTCATGCACTACCACATTGTGTTGATATATATATATATATGTGAATACATTGTTGTGTAATGATATTGACTCGGCTATGTGCAAGTAAGGAGTGCACATAAGCCGATGATGACCCGGTTATGTGCGAGTAGGGAATGTGCATAACCCGGTGATGACCTAGCCATGTGCGAGTAGGGAGTGCGCATGAGCTGGGAATGATGGGATGGTGTGCATGATGGTGATGGGTATATGTATATGTATACATACGTAAACATGTGTGTTATAAGAAATTTCTGAGTTATGTATATGGATGTAATGTATGTGAAATTCGGTATGTTAAACTTTGGAAAGTTGTTATGTATTTCTTATTGGTTTTGAACATTTCAGCAGGGTGGTTTTCTTTGGGAGAAAGGGAAATTTTCATTTGGTGCCTTGTATCTCGCTGCAGCCAGAAACTCTCGGGTTTGAGAGTCTTCCCCAGAACTAGTTCTCGTAGCGAGATAGTCACTGTAGCTTCTCGCTGCAGCGAAAAGGAATCTTGCTGCAACGAGAAACTCTCTGTTTCATCAGCTGAATTTCGCTGCAGCGAAAAACTTTCTATTTTGTCTCCTATCTTGTCCATTTGCTGCCTTATTTTTAATTTCTTTGCTACCATATCTAAGCATGAACTTCCAACATTAAGGACTAAATGAGTTAAGTTTAAAATGAGGAGCTTTAGTGAGAAACCCTCGTTCGGCTAATAACTTAATCCCAACGTTGCTGCAACGGAAAGGCATTCTCGCTGCAGCTTCGTTGTTGTATTTGACTTGCTTGCGTATCATTGAAGCTTTCATTCTTCAAATGGTTCATTGTATATGGATTCATGATCTTCAAATGATTAATCATTTAAGGGCTTGATGGGGGTTTTTAATATGAATGGAACTAAATTGCATTGTTTTAAAACAAGTGCATCATGATTTTAAATTCTCCCTTATTGTTGCTTGTTCCCTTCCTTGTTCACTCATTGGGTTTATACTCACCGTTTTCAACTTCATGTTTTCAGATCACGAGGCAGCCGGTAACTAGGACGAGGTGTCCTTGTAGACTTATATCCATCTTTTGGTAGGTGTCTTGGCATTCAGTAGCTGTACATTCATCCGAGTCCCTTCTTTGGAAGTCGAGTATTATTTTGTTGTGTATAGAAGAACCTAATATAAATTGTTAAGATACATGTTGTAGACAATGTATATACACTTGTTTGGTATGCCAGTATGAAATGGCAACGTGTAATATTATTTTGATTCTAAGTTACGAAATGTGACTTAGTAGTTTAGGATGGAATGATAAACATGTCAGATTAATAGGCTTGCTTGGGCTTAGTGGATTACGTCCATTGGGCCCATGAGCCGGTGCTCGAAATTTAGGTCGTGACAGGTTAATTGGTTAAACAAGCAAAGAAGAAAAAGCTTTAGTGAAGATAGATTAGTCTTAACCGATTAACACGAATCCTTAATCAATTAAAGCAATTTTGGGTGCTGCACTAAGGATAGAGAAAAAGGTCTTAGCTGGTTAACACAAGGTTTAATCAATTAAGTGGGTGCTAGATGTAAAACAAAAGCATTTTAATTGGTTAAAGGAAAGGAGTTAACTGGTTAGAGGTCAAAGTTAAAGTGTCCAAAAACGCTAAAATTCAAATTCAAAATATTGATGACTGTCCAAGGCACCAAACCAAGAAATTTAAAGTTGAAGACTTCTTAATTGGTTGGAGCCCATTTTAATCGGTTAAGGATGAATGAAGAAAAACTTCAATCAGTTAAAAGGAGTATTAATTTGTTGAATGGAGGTTGGCCAAAAACAGTACTTGAGGGTGCTTGAAATAGAAAGTTGTTAATCAGTTAAAGCTGTTGTTAATTGGTTAACACAGAGAAACAAACTGCAAGATAGAGACGACTTAATCGACTAAAAAGAATGGTTAACCAGCTAAACGCTCACTGTTAGAAATTTGAATTTAAACACGAAAGGACAAAACACGTTGGAGACAAATACTTGTAAATGATGAGAAAACTCCCAAAGATAGATGTAAGTGGACAAAAGCTAAAATAAAGAGAGTACAAATCAACTCTAAGACCATGCATACTCTCATTTGTGCACTTGATTATAGAGAATACAATAATGTGTTTATGTGAAAAAGTGCTAAGGAAATTTGAAAAAAATTAAAAGAGTTATATGGAGAAACAAAGAAGGAAAAGAAATTGGAAGACAAGCCTTATGAGAATATATGCTCAACAAGCAACATGGGAAATGCAAATAAGGAATCAAGTGAGGATGAATCCTCAAATCAAATTGAATTATGCCTTATAGCTCTTGAAAAGATAAAGGTAATTTCTTCATCTAGTAAACTTAATTCATATGTTTTTTATGAATTGCATGATGCTTTTGAGGATTAAGCATTTAAGCTTGAAAAAATGAATATGAAGCACAAAAAAATTATTTCTATACTCGATGTAGAAAATGAAGTTTTGATGAAAACAAAAATTGACTTGGAAAAAGAAAATGAAAATTTGGAAAAGGATTTTGAAGCTTACCAAAAGAAAATTGATATTTTGGAAAAAGGAAATTTTGATGTGAAAAGGAAATTTGAAGATTTATTAAATGAGAAACAAAAGGTTTTCATGAATTTCTCATCTTCCAAAATGACCAAATGCAATCATTGTACATTTTATAATTATTGTTCATACACTTGTCCAATTAGAAAAGAAAAAATTGTGAGAAATAGGCCTCCTCATAAGGTGATTTCAGAAATAACCACCCATTTAAATTTATCTGTTTTTAGCCAAAAAGAAGCATGAGTAGACCAAAATGTCCTTAAAAACAATGTGGCAAATTAAGCTCCCGATATCTCCCTCCTATCAAAGAGAAAATAGAAATAAATGCTCAACTGTTTGAGCTCGCTCATCTTTCTCTCTCAACTCTCTAAACTGTATCAACTCTGTGAACTCTTTGTAAAGTACCATTGTCATAAGCTTTCTCGATTCTTTGAACTGTATGAGCTCTGTCAACTCTCTGTTGAGCACCATCGTCATCAGACTGTAGTCTATCTCTCGGTATTTGGCCATATTGTGATTGATAAACAGACCTTATAGCAGAGATCACATCAAGGTTTGTTATTGGGTGTGTTGCTACAACACATAAATTTCTAAAACTTTTTGTGTAAAGTAGAACATGGATTAGAAACATTGCCTAGAGTTGTTACATGCCATGCATCTATAAAGCAGATGGTATGTAAAAAATATATTGAAATAACATGTGTTAGCACATGACGTGTAACATTTTTATTTAACACGGCGTGTAACAATTTTTGAACTTGCGTGTAACATTTTTGAACAAGGCATGTAACAATTTTTGAACTTGCGTATAAAATTTTTGGGCATTGCATGTAACATTTTCTAAACATGGTGTGTAACATTTTTTAAAAATGGCGTGTAACAATATGACTGACAAATTCTAGAACACGACATGTAATGTGTAAAATGATTGACAAATTTTTTTTGTTTTCAAAATTTTAGTGGGGTTCTAATTGTGCAACTTGTGATAAGACATGGTGGTCAGTGGGTGGATGGCATTTACAAGGGTGGTGAGTCACGAATGTTGGGGGTTAGGAGTGATTTGTCGTTTGTGGGCTTGATGAAGCTGGTTGAAGATGTTGTTAGGGTAAACTCAGAAATTGATGAGATTGAGTTACATGCATTGATCAGTACACCCGGAGAGCTATCACAGCCAATTATCAAAGACGATGAGGATGTTGCATTAATTCTGCTAGAATAAAGGAATGTTCTGGCTGTGTATGTCAGCATTAAGGGACACCAAACAAATGTTATGTCACATGAAACTGAACAACATGGTAATCAGCTCAATCAAAATGAGATTTACAATGCTTCACATATACCACAGCATTCAGTTTGTAATAGACAACAATGGCAATTGACGTATGCAGAAGACTTTGTGCAACTCGGTAGACACAAGACATTCACAGAATAGTTGGCTACACAATTCCAATCAGGATGTGCATTGAACAAATTACTTGTTTTTGTCCAACAAATGCAACGATCGGGTGAAATTGTAAAGGGTGTAATGGCATTTTCAAATGAGAATGCAACACTTGAGTACAACACTACGACGTTGGAGGGTGACATTGCGACGCTCGAGGATAATACTCCATCTGATGAGGGAAATGAGGATTTGTTCCCTATCGGTGAGATAGATTTGATGATAATTCAGATGATGGGCTTGATGAATGGCATGATGAGAGTTCAGACGATGATTAGCTTTATGACAGTGACATTCTAACTTGCAATAATGTCGAAGGCGAAACGAAACCTGTTGGAGGTGTTGATGTAGGAGATGTTCAGTGTAATGACCCCACATACAATAACCCCATCGCTAATGAGAACAGGATTCGTTCTTTTGATACATTACTCTATGACAGTTATCAGGAAATGGGAAATGTAGGGATATTTCGTACGTGGGTAATTCCAGGTGCAGAAAGTTTCTCCTTCCAAACAATTACCACTGAGGAGTTGACATGTGCTGATGATCGCTTATACAAAGGAAGAATGTTTTTCTCGAAGGCTGAGTTGAAACGAGTTTTGAACATGTTGGCTCTAAAAGAGCAGTTTGGGATAAGAGTAAAAAGGTCATGTAAAGGTCATTATGAGGTTGGTTGGAAAGACAAGGCATGCAAGTTCGGTGTGCATGCAACGAAGTTATTTGAAAGAGAATATTGGCAAGTTCGGACATTCCACAAAGTACACACGTATACTGTCGATGGTTTACAAGGGTGATTTCCAACTGCGAGTGCGAAGATAATTGGTGAACTTATGTCACATAAGCTTCAGGCTAATAGAGTAGCATTGAGACCTATGGACATAATTGGTGAGATAAGGGTTCAATGGGGATTGTAATGCTTGTATGGTAAAGCCTGGCAAGCGAAGGAGTATGCGAAGAGGCTTATTTTCAGTCCCCTGAAAGAGTCATTTCAACTATTACCCTCATATTTTTATGTTGGAACAAGAAAATCTCGGCACAGTCATTGTAGTGGCCACTGATGAGGCAAAAAGATTCAAATATTGTTTTTGGCTATACAGGGCTTGTATTCGAGAGTTTAGGGATACAATGCATCCTATGGTTGCAATTGATGCGACACATATGAAAGGCAGGTTCAAGGGTGTTTTCTTTGTCGCTGTATGCAAAAATGCGAACGAGTGTGTATATCCAGTTGCGTTTGGCATTGGCCATGTTGAGGACAAAGGCTCGTGGACAGTTTCTTAGCAAGCTGCATGATGCAGTTGATTGTCCTGAAAACACTATGTTCATTTCTGATCAGTATCTTGACATTAAGAAAGCAATCCAAAATGCATACCCAAAAATGTACCACTGATTATGCGGTTACCACTTGAAGAAAAAATTTAAAAACAAGTTTAAGCGCGACGACATTTCTATAATTTTCACCCTTACTCGAGATTGCTATAAGGTTTTTAATTTCAACAGACATATGAACCAGCTCAAGTAGATTCACACGGGAGCCCATGCTGACCTTATGAGAATAGGCCTTGAGAGATGAGCATGTGCACGTTCACCGGCAAGGAGATACCAACTCATGACATCCAATATTGCGGAATGTGTTAACTCATGCTTGAAGCATGCAAGACACATGCCAATCTTTGTTTTGGTCGAGTTCAACAGAGACATGTTCTAGCGTTGGTTCCATGACTGGTACGAGGAGGCCGTCAAGGTGACCATGCCCCTTAGCCCTTGGGTTGCTAGGCAGTTGAGCAAACGGTTCAATGATGCACATTGCTTTGTAGTTGAACCTATTAATCGAATGGAGTTCAAAGTTAAAGACGGGAAGATGGATAGACTTGTAAACCTATCCAAGAAGACGTGTTCATGTTGTGAGTTCCAAATAGATTTATTGCCATACAGCCATGCCTTTGCAACAATAAGGTTACAATATCTTTATTTCTTATTTGAACCTTAATTGACATAGCATTTACATTGTGCTTGAACATTGAGTTCATTGTATTTTTCAGTAAATGCAAACGTGAAGCTGTTGAATTCTACGTTGATTACTACAAAACAACCGTTTTGATGGAAGGTTATGCGGGGTCCATTCGCTCGATAGGGCATCCTAGTGAGTGGGACACCCCCCCTCATGTGAAACAATTTGTCGTGTTGCCATCACCTTGGCGAGGCCAAGCGAGAAATCCTAGGAGGAGAAGGATTCCATCGGCTGGTAAAGGCAGTTGAGCATGGAGATGTTCGCAATACAAGAGTCATGAGCATAATAAATAGAATTGCCCATCCCCATTTGCAGTTCCATCCACAAATCTGGCACCTCCACAAGTTCGACGACCAAAAACATGTTCAAGTTGCAGACAAATCGGTCACACATGCAATAACTGTCCAATACGAAGGACAATGTCTGAAAACGTAGGGTGTCTTGTGGATAAAGATAGCTTGCCGGCCTAACTAAATGTGTGAGCCATGTGCAATACCTTTCTGACAATTTCCTCTTGCAGTTTCTTACATTCATTCATATTTTGTGTTTGTCAGTTTCTTCTTGTAGATGAGTCTTTTTTTTTATTAATTTTGTAGATATATTATTTGATTATTCATTTCATTTTGTCGATAGTTTTGAGTAGTGAATAGACTTGCGAAGTCCTTTTACTGTTCGTGTAGATTATTATTGATGTGCTTATTAATAAGCCAAATATTTAAGTGTAAAAGATTTAGGGTGTTGAAAATGTTTGGAAAATATATATACATATTTTTTACTTGATTATTTAATTGTAGAATATGTAAATTAATTTATCATTTTGGCAAAAATTAAGTTTGAATCTCCTTTTAGAAAAAAGAAATTTGTAAAAATTTCATATATGATGTAAAATTTAGATGAATAACTTGTATTACGTTCAAATAAAATAATATAAAATGACTAAATAATTTCTTTCTTCTACTATTTATAATAGTAAAGAAACTGTTTTTGTCACGACCCGAAACCTCCCTTGGGCCCATGACAACCGCCGCAACGTCCCGATTGACACTCATTACCCGAAATGCCAACCGGAACCCCTCAAGGCTTACATATCAGTTTCTTTCATTTCCTGTGAGTAATCGTTGTTAAACATTCTATTTTAAACAATTATCGATCGTTTTCGGCTCAAATAAATCCAAAGATAATTTATTTTTTTTATTTTTTTTAAAGGATTTATAAACAAATATCACTATTCAAAATATTGATTAAAATATAGCATTTTTATATAAAACAATATTTATAGAAACACGTTTAAGAAATCTTTTGTAATGTGTAAGTAAAATAAATTCATACATACAAAAATTTACTAAGTTATAATGTACAATAATGGTTACAATGACAAGTGGCCCAAAATACACCCAGTGGTTGTGCTAGAAACCTACTGTCTGTGTGGTAGAGATGTCAACTGGAATCCTCAATAAAATAAGGTATCTACAAGCTACCACAGACCTGAAATGTTTGGAAAGGAGGTGGGTGAGATTTTTGCAATCCCAATGAGTAAACAAACATTATCATAAATATCTAAAAGCGAGTAAAATGGAGGCAAGTTTAAACAACAAATTACGAACCATTTCATAATATTTTCAATTTATTTCTTAAACCATAAAATATTTGTAATTTATCAAAACAGTTGTTAAGGCTTATGTCTTTTATTAAAAACAAGGCTCAAGCCAAAACTAATCCTCGGAGATACCTTGGTCGAGGCATTTAACCGAGTCCGCCAAGGTTGTTATAACATTTACATGTGAAACACATTTTTATTTTTAAAACAAGTCGTTCCTTAGCGTTGGCCGAGTTACACATTCACATGGGGGTTCGACGTGAAGTGAGCTCTGATACTACCCCAGGAGTTACCCTCCTCGCCTCTACAATCGAAGTAACTATATAAACGGGTTTACCGTGCCTCTCTAATAGGCAGTCCACGAAAACCCGTCACTGCAGTGACTAACCCATCAATTTTAATAAAATTTCGACAGTATAACGTGGCTTTTATTTATTTATCCAGCCTGCATAATAAAAACAACTTACATAAATTTTCCAATACACTTACAAAATATAGCCACATATACTCATATCTCATAAGCCATTCATAGGAAAATATATAATTTTTAAGACAGTTAACAGCCTCCAATTACTCAATTTCATAATCAACACAATACATCTTTATTTGTCACATTTATTTCTAAAACATCAAAAATCCCGTTTTAATCTCGTTTTCATTTCATAAAATATATAAAGAGCATTTAAAAATAAACTCTAGATAATTTACAATAATAATAAGTTTACTCACCATTTGTACAAACTAAAAGCTTTCTAGGTGCCCCGATAACTACTCGTCGGGTACGATTTCCTTGCCTTTACCGGAAGGCTCTTCTCCTAGACACATTGCAAAAATTTACTCAATTCATCACATTAATGCTAAATCACTATATATTTGACTTAAATCCGATACTAATGCATGGTATGAAATGCAATAGCAAAAAACGGCTTAAACGCGGTATTAACCTATTTTTAGCACTTTACCAGATAAATTGCTAACGCGCTCCATTTTAGCTCTAAATTATCCCATTTTCTCTCTGACATTTCTAACCATTAATTATCAGCCAATATTCCTCTAAAATCACCAAAATCAGCTCACTCTCTTCCTTGGAAAATTCGGCCAAAAATGGGACATTAACTCGGTTAATTTTCCACTTTGTTTTTCTATCACATTTAACCATTTTTCATGATTTTCTCTTCATTTATCTTAGAATAAAAATCAGATTATCATCATTTTACCTCATTGCAGATTCAGCCAAGGGTGGGTATTGTGAAAATTTAATGCTTTCTTGCCCAATTTAATTTCTAAACACATTTAACTAACTAAAATTATCAATTTAACTAAAAATCAAAACCTAAAAATTTCAATTTCTCCCCCCTTGAAATTCGGCCAGCCCTTGATGTCACTTTTAGATCTCTCTCCTCAAGCATGCTAAATGGAAACAAAGGCATAGGAAAGGTAGAAATCAAGCTAAAGTCGAAAAATCTTACCGTTAGACTCGTAAACGGGCGAAAAACGCGAATTCCCCTTTGAATTTTTCTAGTTTCGCTTTGTTTTCTTTCTTTTCTTCCTTTCCTCTCTGTTTCCTCTCTTGTTCCTCCTTATGGCCGGCCATCACTTAAAATGGGGTTTAAATGGGCTGACTTTTCATTAAAATAATATTAAACCATTAAAAAAATGTCGTGTGTCACTTTCCCATTGGTCCGTTTTAAAAATTTCGTCCATTTGTTTTCAAATTTTCACCATACACTTGTCCCACATATCTATAGATTAGATAAATTTCTCAGACTTATCCAAAGTCTTGGTGGAGTAATTTTTGAAATTTACACTTTTGCCCCTGTAAAAGTCAAAAATTACATTTTTGCCCCAAAAACTGAAAAATTGCCCATAGACATATTTTTCATCCCTTATACTCATGCCATTCTCCAATTTGTCAAATGTGATCTAAATTCTCTCAAAATCTCAAATTTTGTCCACGGGTGGAAAAGTTACGATTTTGCCCCTGAACATCAAAATTTTCAATTTTTCCACAAATGAACCCTCAAATTTTGAACAATCATTTTTAGTCATTCCTTGACTATAAAATATTAAATTTCATCATACGATTCCTATTTCAACTAGTTCGAGGTTAAATCAATTTAAGTGTACCGTTAGGTACAATATCGGGTTTCGTCTATTCTTAGGGACTTTCTTAGCATAATAACACGCTACTCAGTGCATGTATGTTATGACATGTATTTATAGAGTCGGATTTTACAGTTTTATTTAACTTCATTTTTTAGTTAAGCTAAAGTAAAATAAGGAAAAAATGTGTTGATTTAGTGTTTTCTGATTTAAAAATTGAAAAACAGAGATATGGAGTTATCGATGATTATAAAATTAAAATTAATTCCTCATTCTAACTTACTTAATTTTGACATGACAAACCTCTTATTACAACCATAGAATCTGAGTTCCACGCTTGCAATTATTTATTCATTTTTTATGTTTTCATTTTGTTGAATATTTTAAGTTATATTTTTTAAGTTGAAATTTCCTAGATTAAAGACTGTATTCATGGTTGATAAAGTTAAATATAATTGTTAATATTGATTCCATCTTATGTCATTAATATTTTTTTGGGGTGGTTTCGAAATGAATAATTTAAATTTCTTTCAATTTAAGCCCTGTACCGTTAATTTTTATCCACTTTAGTCCCTTTTTTCCTTGGTGGGAAAATTTGATCTTCAGTTCGAGGACTAAATTGAACTAAATGAGAGAGTACAGGGACTGCCTCGATCTTTTTGACCTCTTGTTAGCCACATGCTATAATTTGTAAATGTCAATGACATCTTCTGGTGACACGCTGAGTGGAAGCAGATTTATGGCATGACACGTTGACTTCTTCAGTATTGTATGGTGACACGCCACGCCCCAATTGTCATATGTCGGTGTCATTTTTTGGTGACACGTTGAGTGGTAGCAGATTTATGGCGTAACACGCTGAGTGCAAGCAGATTTATGGCGTGACACGCTGTGTGGTAGCAAATTTATGGTGTGACATGCTAAGTGGAAGTAGATTTATGGCATGACACTTTGAGTGGTAACGGAGTGAAAATCTGAGTGCAAGCAGATTTTTTACGTGAAACGTTGAGTGCAAGCAGATTTTTGGCATGACACGCTGAGTGTAAGCAGATTTATGGCGCGACACTCTAAGTGGTAGCAGATTTATAGGGTGACACGTTGAGTGTAAGCAGATTTTTGGCATGACACACTGAGTGCAAGCAGATTTTTGGCTTGTCATACTGACTTGTTGCAGTATTCAGGGGTGACACGCCATGCCCCAATGGGGTGACATGCCACGTGGTTGTAGTATTAATTTAAATTTACATAAGCTTTTCAGATTTATAGGCATTGTGTTTAAATTGGAAAATGAATGTATAAAATGTACAAATACTAAAATTAATAAAATTAATTGTATTTACAAAAAATGTACATACAACTCTAGATATGTTTAGGGTTCGTTCTCACAATTGTTGAAAAAAAATTTCTAGAACGTATTGGCGATGCATATTAGCAATCATATTCTGCTTAACTTTGATTGGTTTCGATTGCAAAATATCGTCAATGTACCCTATGGTGAACATACTGTAGCTAACACTATCATTCTGCCGATGCACTTTAGCTTTTGACAAATGAATTTTCAATGGCATTAGCATCGAATCTCATGTCTTTCGACTCGTTTTGTGGAAATAACTAGCTTTGTGGCAGATGATTGGGATCATTGTCATAAGGGGTGTCATTTGAGCCACACGCACATTGTTATCCTTAGCATCTGAAGTTCTTGCGGAGTCCACCACCTTGATTGTCCACCTGACCAAGTTGATCTTCGCAACCACCCAATGCCCACCCACATTGCAAGGTGCGAGGATGAAATCGACATCTTCCCATTTTTTACTGTATATTGGCCTCTTACCCTTCACCTTTCAATTGAAAATGCGGTGTAGAGCATATGGATGGTGTCTTGTGAAACATGTATACATTATCTTACACTTTATGCAATCAAAAACTTTATTATTTTCAGAATTGAAAAATTTACAAATAAACTTACGAAGAATATCGTATCAACCACGTATGCACGACTGTTGTACAGTTTCAACTTTGGCCCTGTCATTCGCTTACAGAGTATGCTGAGGCATGCGTCTATTTGTTCACTTGTCATTTCCTCTTTGGGATCCTCTAACGTTGTGAAAATGTCAGCCTCTTGATCCCCTAAGATCTCGACGTTACGCCTACACATGTAACAGAATGAATTTCAAAAGGCTTGGTGGATTAATATTTCATTCAAAAACAATATTTACAATGTTATTTATGAGCTTATCTCACACACTTGTCTTTATTGAAAGCTTTGTACCCTTCCACCATTGAGTTATTAACATCCCGATAGCTCACTGACAGATTAACATACGGGCTTGCCATGTATTTGCTGACCATTTTGACCCGTGCCCTTTCAGTTGGGTCTGAAATCAGTGCTTCAAGATGATGGACATCAGACAACTCTAGTAAAGACACCCATGACGCGCTGCCTTTAGGAGTGCTCTGATGAAGATGGTCCCCTTCAGCCAGAACTAATGCAAGGTTCCGATCCCCTCATGCTATTGCCTTGACTACTGCATCGGCCTTAGGAAGATGGTCCTTTTTAGCCTCACCTAAGTGAAGGTCCCCTTTCCCTCCCAAAGATGCATCGATAATCGAATCGGCCTCAAGAACATGGTCTTCTTCAGCATCATCTGATTGAAAGGTGACATCCCCTACCACAGCATCATTGACATAAGTTACATTCTCTTCGTCAACAGCAATAACATCATGGTGAATGTGAACACTAAGTTTATCACGCTGCCCATCATTAGCATCATCGTGGTCATCACCAATATCGCGCAATGAAGCATCGCCCTACAGAATAAGACAAATGGGAAAATCCATTAGCTCATAAAATACCATAAACCATAAACTGAGAATAAAAAATAAGACTACACCTGCTAAATGTAAATGTCATGACCCAAATTTCGGGCCATGACCGGCTCATGGGTCCAATGGACGTAATCCACTAAACCCAAGCAAGCCTATTATTTATCTTACTCATCATACCATCAAATATTGTTAAGTCACAAATTATAACTTTAAACCAAAATAGTAATATACATTGCCAACTTGTACTGGCATTACTCATTTAAAATATACATACATTACCTACAACATGTATTTTAATAATTTACATCAAGTTTGTCTATACATAACAAAATAATATTCGACTTCCAGCGAAGTGACTCAGATGAATATACAGTTATTTAATGCCGAGACACCTACCAAAAGATGGACACAGGTCTACAAGGACACCTCGTCCTAGTTACCGGCTGCCTCGTGATCTGAAAACATGAATTTGAAAACGGTGAGTATAAACTCAGTGAGTGAACAAGGAAAGGAACAAGCAACAACAAAGGAAAATTTAAAATCATGATGCACTTGTTTCAAAACAATGCAATTTGGTTCATTCCTAATAAAACCCCTTATCGAGCCCTTAAGTGATTAATCATTTGAAAATTATGAACCCATACATAGCTAATCATTTGAAGAATGAAAGCTTCAATATTGCACAAGCAAGTCAAATACAACAACAAATTTTTGTTGCAACGACGTTGGAATTTAGTTATTAACTGAACGAGGGTTTCTCAACTGGCTGAGGGTTTCTCACTAAACCTCCTCATTTAAACTTAACTCTTTTAATCCTTAATGTTGGAAGTCCATGCTCCCATATGGTAGAAAAGAAGTGAAAGATAGGACAGTAATTGGACAAGATAAGAGACCAAAACAGAAAGTTTTTCGCTGCAGCGAGATTCAATCTCGCTACAGCGAAATTTCAACCTAAAAACAGAATGTTTCTCGTTGCAGCGAGATTAAATCTCGCTGCAGCGAAATTACAACCCAGAAAACAGAAAGTTTCTCGTTGCAGCGAGAAGCTACAGTGTCATTCTCGCTGTAGCGAAAATGCATCCTCGCTACAATGAGTTTTCGGCCAGTGTACCTCTCCAAATCTGAGAGTTTCTCGCTGCAGCGAAATACAGAGCATCAATGCAAAATTTACCTTTCTCTCAAAGGAAAAACCACCCTGCCAAAAGGTCCAAACCAACATGAAAACACATAACAATTTTTCAAGGTTTAACGTGTCAAGTTTCACATGCATTACAACCATAACCCATTATCCATCAATTTCCTATATCACACATATTTACATATATATATATACTTATATACCCATCATCATCATCACACCATCTCATCATCATCATCACCAGCTCATGCGCACTCCCTACTCGCACATGGCTGGGTCATCACCGGGTTATGCGCACTCCCTACTCGCACATAATCGGGTCATCCTCGATTTATGTGCACTCCCTACTTGCACATAGCCGAGTCAATACAATTACACAACATTATACTCAAGCATATATGTATATTAACATAATGTAGCCACATAGAAATCTATAATAATCACATTTCATAACATAAACCTTTTCTCAAAAAGCTTGTTCCCAAGGCATTCATTTTCATGAAAAATTGTATAAAGTCATTCAAACACTTTGTCAAATCCATCATATTCCCAAAATCAGTTTTGAAGGTAGTCCACTCACCAATTGATTATAGAACCTTTAGTTAACTCAAATTCCCCTAATGATCCAATTGGAATGATGGTGCTTCCTTAAAAACCTAGGATCACATTAACATAAACAATAGATCAGTTTACACACTATGAACTTTAAAAGCTATCTCTTAGTTAGTTTTCAATTGCCACTTTAAATGGCTATCTATGTTCACTATCTTAATCACTAAAAAGTAATGAACATACTAAACAATAAAACAGCTCATAAATCAAAATTACTAGCCATTTTCTACAGCTAAAAATCAAACTTGGTGCATCATTCACCCTAAGGTTCCTTTGTAGTTGGATTCTCTTCCAATAGCTTTCAAATCAATGGAGTGATTCTCTCTTTCTCTCTCTAGAATGCCCAAATAGTGAGAGAAAGTATGAAAACAAGATATTTCAAGGTTTTTGAAGTGAGAAGATGAAATAGCACAAGGGTTTATGGAAGGGTGCACCAAAAGCATGAAAATTGGAGCTAGAGAAAGAAAGTTGTGGAAGTTTGAAAATCAAGCTTCCATGGAGTTTGAAAAAACGTGAGAGAGGAGAAGGGAAGAAGAAGACCAGCTGCTAGAAAATTCAAGAAGTTGCTGGAAATTCAAGGTATTTATAGGCAATCTTATCTTTTCCTTTAAAATTACGAAAATGCCCTTCCACCAATTAACTTACTTTCCTCCAATCTTTTATGCAATCTTTTTGCTCTTTTAACACTGGGATAATATCCATAATGGTCTGAACATGCTCGAGTTCATAAAAACTTAAAATTTTAACCCGAGGTAAAAAATGACCATTTTGCCCCTATAATGAAAATTACTGAAACTTTTAGTTTTCTTCGTGTTTTCATCAGCACACATCATTTATACTGTCTTAGGCCTATTTAGGCCTTAAAATATCATAAAACTTTCTTCTGGAAGCTTATTAGAGAAAATGACGAAACTACCCCTAGCTCATATTATTACATCTATACTTAGTTACAAGCCTATAGAAGTGAAGGTATCATAGTAAACCACCAATATATGAGTGAAGATAGAATAACGTACTTGTGATTTCAGGCTGTCTAGAATCTAACGAATGATATGATCCTCCAACATCTGCATTGCGAGAGTCAATGACTGAATTAAAGCCTTCAGCTCCAACATGTCTTTTTCATGCCTGCGCATGATCCGTCGCAGCTGACGTTTCGTGACTACTCCATCATTGACACTTGTCGCATCGGTCAACTACAATAACATATATTATCATGTTATTCAATAATCATATATGTTCATTGTTGAACATTAACCGTTAGAACTTTAATATCCTTATCGGTGGCTCATTAGCACTGTGCGGTTGAGCAGGACCGATCGATCGTTGAGGAGTTGTCGTCCCCTCCATCAACTGTAATAACAGAAATTACTGTGTTACTCGATAAACATATGTGGAAATGTTAAACACAAACTGTTAGAACCGATCTTACTGACGGCTCATTAGCACTGTATGTTTGAAAATGACCTCTCGGTGGTTGTGGAGCTATCGTCGCATGGTCCAACTGCAAACAAAAATATGTTATTCAATAAACATATGTGGAAATGTTGAACACAAACCGTTAAAACTGATATTATCGACGGCTCATTAGCATTGTGCGTCTGAGAAAGACCTCTTGGTGGTTATGGAGTTATCGTTGCATGGTCCAATTGCAAATACATATATGTTATTCGATAATCACATATGGAATTGTTGAACACAAACTATTAAAATCGTCCTTACTGGCTGTTCACTACCATTACCATGGTTGTCCCTTTCCTCTATCAACTCGGGGGCCTACAGCTCATCGACTCCAATAGCGGTGGTGCGCCTCTGCTTCGTGGCACCAATGGTTATTTTCTGCTTCAAGTTTCTCCTCTTTTCCCTTGCACCTAAGCCCTAGTCTGCCCAATCCTCCATATGCTCTATTGGCACGTATTGGTGGCCCTCAGATAATGGGACATCGATGTCCACAGAATACTCCCGTCTGGCTTTATCCGGGGTGGGCTCCAAGGTCTTGACTGCCCATAACTACAAAATAGGGATTGTGATTAAATTTTAGGGAAAATTATTATGCAATTCACAACACAAATTAATAGCTATTCACGCACATGCTGAGATGACTCCAACTTCTCAACTGCCTTGTAGAAGTCTTTTGGCTTCTGATTGCATTTCTATTCGCACATATGTGGGTAGACATTGTCCTTCGGAGCAAAAAAGGCAACTCTCTTTTGCAAGGCTGGAATTGCCTTCATTGCCCAGAACTGTAAGTCAAATGTAACCATTATCAGACCGTAAATGATAAACGAGTGCAACCATAAATTATTATGTCAAAAGGAAAATGAAAAATGTTACGTGACAGTACCTATATCACCCACGCGAATCCGTAAATGTTGTAGCTTAAACGAGTATCATTCTGCAAGTTTAAGGCAAGCACTTCAAACCCCTTCAAAAGGTAGTCCAAGGTCAGCCTCCAAACATAGTGACCCTATGGGAAGACATTCCAAGCGTCGATGTCCTTCACTAATGACAAGAGCTAAGGCGTCACCCATCTACAGTAATCTTGACCAAATAAAATGTTATTCGTGATCAAGACGAGTGCCATCTTGGTCACGTCTCCTAGTTGCTAAAAGTTAGGTCCGTGAAACGTTTCAAGCAATGCCTGCAGCTTAACGCTCTACTTCCCGTTCCAATATCTCGCATGAATTCTATCCGCAACAATCTTGTACAGTTGTGTGAACACATCGGGCATTCGACCAAACTTTAGTCCGATGATAAGGCAGAATTCCTACTTTGATATGCTCACTTTGTTTTTGCCAATGGCAAATCATAGCACATGCTCCATTGAATCTGTCTCAGTGATTCGACAAATCATGATATTATGCAGGAGACCTGCGTAAAAGTAGCCTTGTGGATATACGTCCAGCAGCATTCCGAAACACGTACGCTTCATTGGATCGTACTGCCCTTTCTCTTAGAGAGTCTTGTTGATGTAATTCAGTTGCGACCACTTACAGTGGGTGTTCATAGAGACATTGAACGCCCACTTCTCCCTCGGCACAATAAGCAAACTGTCAAGATCTTCATATTATTTGGACTGCATCTGCAAAACATGGCACACATGCACGAGTGAGTTAACACATAATGTTCAACAAGGTATACTGAAGAAAGAAATAAATGTTGTTACACGCCACACATATCAAGTAAAATGTTATTACATGCCATGCATATCAAGTAAAATGTTGTTACACGCCATGCATATCAAGTCAAATTTTGTTACATGCCATGCATATCAAGTCAAATGTTGTTACATGCCATGCATATCAGGTAAAATGTTGTTACATGCCATGCGTATCAAGTCAAATATTGTTACACACCATGCGTATCAAGTGAAATGTTGTTACACGCCATGCATCTCAAGTCAAATGTTGCTACACGCCAACGTTAACACGCCAATCACTATAATTACTATCTCTTTACACGAACTAGCTTAAAATACCCATGGCGTGTGACACACTAATCAGTGTAATTACTAACTCGTTACACAAACTACCCTAAAATAACCAATGTTGTGACACGCTAAAAACCCCAAAAAGCAGTTAACCCACTGCACTCTAAATCAAATGTTGTAGTTCCTGTTACACGATATGTATATGCTGACCCTCTTCAAAATTTTGGTACGACCATAAAATCTAGAAGAAAATAGTTTAAACATAACAATTGCAAATAACATGAACATATCAAACAAACCAAGCAAAAATTTAACGAACAGAAGAAAGTTTTAATTTCAGACTGACTGACCTCTTCACTGATAACCGACATTGTTGCTGTGGTGGCGTTAAGCTTGCAAAGAATGAAGTCGAACACTCTGGTACTTTAGGGATTGAAGAATGAATCAAACTCTTTGAGTTCCTTCACACAGACATTTACGATTTTTGAAAAATATTTAATTAAAATGAAATGGCCTTATAATATTCATTTATTCATTTCATTCATTCGGTGGATGTCACGACCCAATTTCTCGGGCCATGACCGGCGCACGAGCTCAATGAGCATAGCTTACTAAGCCCAAGCAAGCCTATCCATTTACCTTTGCTTAACAAATTTATCATATCATGCATACACACACACACACCTTTTCTCGGGTGTGAATATAGCCAAAACACAATGGCATTATCGATAATAATATACATGCACTATACCAGTCATGTATTTAGCAATTTACATTGCATACGCATATTCACATTGTTAGATTGTATTCATAATACAAAATGACCCATGACTTTCAGCGGAGACATTTACAATAAAAGGGATTACTATCGAATGCCAGACACATACCCAGGAGATGCACTACGGGGACTCCTCGATCTAAGGTCCAACAGTCACCTGATCTGAAAACATGAATTTTTATAAAACGTGAGTACAATACTCAGTGAGTGAATATTAGAAGGGAACAAGTAATCTCAACCAGGAAATTTGATAATCATGATGCACTGATTGAAAATAAGGCCATTTTCATCTAACTACTATTCTAAACCCTTTTTCCCTTACCTAAAAATTTATTACGCATTCAAGGATTAAACATCCTTGAATTTACACCGATCCTTCTAGCAAAGTAGTAAAACTGACGGTTATTTACAAATCATCACACAATAAGGGTTTCACAACCCGTACGATTCATATATGCATATGTATCACGTACAATTTCATTCACCAATTATTCTATCAAGCAAGATAGCAAAATTAACGGTTTATCATAAACCGTCACAAACAAGGGTTTCACATACCACACAATCAAACATATATACACAAAGATATGAGCAATTATATACACCGCCAAGTCTTCACTATTCTTAGTGGTACAAAGAAATAACTATCAAAGTACTCGGTAAGGGGTATCACTCAATATCCCTCTTTACACACCTTTGAATTTTTAGGAAATTGTGGGCGTTACGTATCGCCGTCCCCACAACCTTTATCATTAAATCGGCATTGCACTTCCCACTCCGCACATGCACGGTCATAATTATCACATCCTTTGTCATTCAACTGGCATTGCACTTCCCACTCCGCACATGCACGGTCGTAATTATCACATCCTTTGTCATTCAACTGGCATTGCACTTCCCACTCCACACATGCTCGGTTGCATCAATTTAAGCATAATTTATTAATAATGCATATCAGCATAATACAAGGGTACACAGATTTAGTACACTTAATTTCACACAATTTCTCAATAATACATGTAGGCATCATACAGATATACACAGATGCATCGCAATCATATTTAACATCACAGAAATATTTTCACTAAAAGCTTGTTCCCGAGATTTATTTTTAAATGGGAATTAGATATAATCATTCACGCATTTCATTTCAACTTAATTAGAATTCCCAAATAAATTTTGAAATGCAAATTCACTCACAGGTGTCGAAAATCTGGATTCCAGGTGCACTCGGACTAATAGTCCTCAGGCGCAATTCCTTTGCCTTTTCCAAACTTCTCACTACCTTGTCAAATAACAAAGTCGAGGAATTTACTATATTGTCCCTAAATTGATATAAACTAATTTAAATTACTAATGCTTGATATGTAAATGGAAAAATACGTCCGATTACTGCTTAATCGCGGTATCGATTAAATTTGACCAAATCACCCGATTAATTGGCGATTATGTCCAAATCACCTCCAAATTAATCAATTTCTTCTCTAATACCTTAATTTACCACATACCATTTAAATAAAGCCAAATTTAGCATTAGAACCCTCACAGTTCCTTATAGAAAAATTTGATCATTTGGTGCACTAGCACCGAAATTTTTTCTACATAACCGTTTCACCTTAATCATCATTTTTCAAGCCATTTTCCTTGAAATAAAAACAATCCCCCATTGATATTCAGCCCTCATGGTTCGACCAACAAGGAACCCTAGAGAAATTGAATATTTCTTTTGTGTTTTTGTTCATAACCATGCTTAACTATCCCTAAATACTAACATAGTCTAAAATCAAATTATTCCAACAACAATTCCTCTTCCATACCCATTTTTCAGAATTGAATTCATCATGATAACTCAATATTCAACCATGAAAATCAAGAACAAAAGCATGGGTAAGTTAGGTATCAAGGAGAATTAAAGAAATTCTAACTTACCTAGCTTGTTTCCTTGATTTCTTCACTTTTTCTTTGAATTTTCACCTAGGTTTTCTTATTTTTCCCTTTGTTCTTCCTTTGTTCTTGTTGCTGGTTGCCTAGGCAGACTATGGTGAGAGAATTGGGGATTTAATGGGCTGATTTCTATAGAAAATAATAAAATAATCAAGCATGCCACGTGTCACAAGCTTATTGGCCCAATTTTTTTAACTTTTTGACTTTTTCTTCTTAATTTTCCACCACAAATATTCTGGTATTTATCCAATCCTACCAAAATTAAAATTCCTTGGTCTTGACAAGTGTTGGGGTGAAAAATTTACCGATTTGTCCTCGAGACAAAAAAATTACGATTTTACCCCTATACTCCGAAATGTACCGAAATCACATTATTTCTACTTTTCAACCTCAAATAACACTAATATTGATCAATATTAATCAATTGGGGCAAAAATCATTTTATAAAGATTCCCGTTTAGTCCTCTAGTAGCAAAATTACCATGTTGCCCTTGTGCTCCAAAAATACCGAGAATCACAATTTTTCACTGCTAAACATCATTTTATACTCCAATAATCGTAATTATATTTCATATAATTATTCTTGGCTATATGTGATCAAATCTTGGCTAGAAATCTCCATTTAATCATCAAATGGTAAAATGACCGTTTTGTCCATAATCGTAATTTTTCCTGATGGACTCCAAACTGGACCTTGAACTCCGAATCACTATTTTAAGCCATTCTGTGGGTTTCAAAATTTTCAATTTCCTCTTAGAATTTTTATTTGAACTAGTTCAAGGCTCGATTTAACTTAGTTGTACCACTCGGTACAATACCGTCTTTTAATCGAGCTTGACAGGGTCTCACAGTGGAAGTCCAATCGGTTTCCTCGTTAGTTGCCCGCTTCCTATTTCAAACCATGTTGTGTCACATATTCAAGTCATGTCATGTCACAAACTCTGAACCCTGTCGTGTCACAGATTCTCTCCATGGCATGTCACAAACTCTGAACCCTGCTGTGTCACAGATTCCCTCCATGGCGTGTCACAAACTCTGAACCCTGCCATGTCACAACCGTGTCACATATGCTCGCCATGTTGTCTCACATATTCTCACCATGGCGTGTCACACATATGCACACCATGGCGTGCCACATTCTCACACTAGCGTGTCACATATTCTCACCATGTCATCTCACATATTCCCTCCAAGTTGTGTCACATATTCTCACCCTGTCGTGTCACATATTCTCTCCATGGCATGTCACAAACTCTAAATCGTGCAGTGTCACAACCGTGTCACACATTCCCACCATGCCGTGTCACACATTCCCAACATGTCGTTTCACAAACTCTAAACCTTGCCGTGCCACCGCCATGTCACATATGGCTTGCTGTGGCATGACCATTTCATGCTTTGGATTCACATCTTTCTCCTTTCGATTCACCACCATATCAGGGATTTCTGGTTTCACATCATTCTCAAAGCTTTCGATTCATCACAATCGGTTCCTCGTTCGGTTTAATATCACTCTTCTCTTATTATTTGAATGCCATGTTTGAAATATTTGAAAAACCATCTCATGCAACATTATTTTGTTTTGCACAAGCTTTGTTGTCACGACCCGGTACTCCCATCGAGCCCGTGACAACCGATACGGTGTCTCGATAGACACTCATTACCCAGAATGTTAACCGAAACCCTGCAAGGCTTTAATATTAGTTTCTCATTTCCCCTGTGAGTAACCGTTGCCAAATATCATGTTCTAAAAGATTTTAAGCTATTTCCAACTTAAAACAATAAAAAAATGATTTCTAACTCATAGGGGCATTTTGGTCATTTTTTCTTAAAAATTTTAAAATCAGCTAAAAATATAGTATGTGAGTACAAAACACATAATTCATAATAAAAAATAAGCTTAAACGTCTTAAACCTTCATTTAAAATGAAATTATGATTATTTGGATATAATAAAAAAATATTCAATAAAATATTCTATTTTCTTAGAAAACAATTTTTATAAAGTTATTTGTAAGAAATTTTTCTAGCGCAAAAGCGAAATAAATTCATACATACTGTAATACAGATAGTCAAGGTATGTAATTTAATTTACAATGACACGTGGGCCCCGAAATGACAAAAGTGAACGAAGGCTGTGAACCTACGATTTTTTAAGAAGTAAAGCCAACTGTAGCCTTCGACGAAATCAGCTATCTACAACCTATTCTGAGCTTGAAATGGGTGGAAATGAGGGTGGTGAGATTATATAATCCCAGTGAGTAAACAAACACCATCCAAAATATCTAAAGTCGAGTAAATGGAGACGATTACAATATTCCATCTTAATATGTAATTCATAACATAAATATTCATTTCATTTAAATAATCAACATGGCTTATGAGTATCTTAAAAGCTTGGCTCTTGCCAAAATCATTCTCGAGAATACCTTGGCCGAGGTATCTAATCGAGTCTGCCAAGGCTGTTAAAAATTTCGTATACACGTAAACATACTTTTAGTTTGAAAAACACAGCCGTTCCTTGGCGTTAGCGGAGTTCATCATCACGAGGTGGTTCGGCGTGACGTGAACTCTAACCATACCTCAGGAGATACCCTACGTGCCTCTCCGACTGAGGTACGTATATAATCAGATTTTGTGCCCCTCTAATAGGTTGGTCCACAGAACCCGCCCACTGCAACAAGCTAAACCCACCATACAATAAAAATTTAACAGCATGACATGGCAATTTTATCATTATCCAGCCTATCAAGGTAAACAACAGTTTATACATTTTCAACACAAATACCATTTCAGCCATTCATGCCAATATTGCCATAAGCCAATCAATTAGAACCATAAATTCACAATACATCAAATGGTCTCCAATTACTCTATTTTCAAAGCCATCATTCAATTTCAAGACAATTTATAAAATCATTTCATTTAAATACATTTTGTTTATAAAACCTAAAAATTAACCATCTAAACTCATTTTCCATAACATTCACAAAATCGAATAAAAAGACCACTTTAGATAATTAAAATGATGATAAGGTTACTCACTATTTCGGGAGTCAAATTTTTATAGTACTCCGACTATCGATCCTCCAGTACAATTTCTTTGCCCTTATCGAAGGATTCACCACCTAAACATAATGTACAATCAAGCAATTTACCACATTGGTGCTAAACCGTTATAAAACTATATGGATGCATGAAATGGAATGCAAATTGTTCGGATTATCATCTAAACACGGTGTTCTACACAAATTCAATTGTGTACCTAAATAAAACGGTATTGGCCTAATTCGATCTATCACTCGATTAATTGGCCAATATGCCCAATTCAACTCCAATTAACTCCATTTTTCTTCCAATTCTCCAAACCATCAAACACAAGTCAAATAGCATAAAATTTAGTAAAATCATCTTCACATTTTCTCTTGGAAATTTCGGCCATGGTGGGTGCATCAACACTATGATTTTTCCTACTTGATTTTCTCACCATAATTCATCATTTCCTAACCAATTCACTTGAAATAAAATCAAATCCACCATCCACACTCTACATGGAAAATTCGGCCAATGATGGGTAATGGGAGGAAGTGAATTTTTCTTGTTGGCTTTTCATGCTACACATCACTAACTATCTAAAAACACTAAAATACATTGAAATATAATCAAATCAAGCATCAAACCCTCCCTCTAAGTGTTCGGCCAGCAAGGGATTCATCATGAAATCATGTGATTCAACCATGGAAAATGCAAAAGAATGTATGGGAAAGGTAGATCACAAGTCAAAATCAAGAAATTTTACCTTTAATTGCTTGATTATTGAAATCCACCAATTTTCTCTTGAATTTTCACTCTAGGGTTTTTGTTCTTTCTTTTCTTCCTTTGTTCTTGCTTTGGCCAGCCATAATGAAGAGAAATGGGCTGATTTTGTGCTAATTTATAAGGAAAATAATAAAGAAATAAAAGCTTGACACTTGTCACCTTACCATTGGTCCATTTTTTAAATTCTTAACTATTAAGCTTTTTTTCTCTACCACTTAAAATCCTTCAATTATCCATAATAATAATGGGTGAAATTCATGTTCTAGACAAGTGTTGGGTGGTGTAAAATTACAATTTTACCTCTGGGGTGGCAAAATGACTATTTTGCCCTTATCCTCGAAAAAACACTGAAATTAAAATTCTTCACTTCTCAAACTCAAATTATACTCCAAATGATCAATCTTAGTCAAAAATTTCATCCAACACTCACATCTTAACCTCGGGCGGCAAAATGATCATTTTTGCCCCTAGGTCATGAAAATTCTAATTTGACTCTAAATCGATCCTCGAACTCTGAATCACTATTTTAAGTCATTCTAGGGTTTTAAAATTCTCAATTTCATCTTAAAATCTCTATTTGGACTAGCTCGAGGCTTAATTCAACTTAGTTGCACCACTAGGTACACTACCGACTTTTGATGATTTTTCGGGGCTTTTCAAGTATGCAAGCATTCTGTCAATCACATGAATGACATGGTTAATATTTTATAAAGTTGGGCTTGACATTCGGAAAAAAAAATGAATGTTTTGCACAAAATTAGATGTTCGCAAATTCTTTGCATATTTATTTTTCCATTTTCCGCCCGTTTGAGACTGTGCATCAACGAAGATGTCTCATTAAGGGTATTTTTGTCTCAAAATCTATTATCGTTGCTAAAAATAGTTAAAATT
The DNA here is from genome assembly GCF_053813885.1 of Theobroma cacao. NCBI lineage: Eukaryota > Viridiplantae > Streptophyta > Magnoliopsida > Malvales > Malvaceae > Theobroma > Theobroma cacao. The sequence continues at coordinate 15,439,619 of NC_142640.1, forward strand.
ATCTGGAGGCTTATTCCCAAAGGCACTTTATTTTTAAAGGCTAAAAAAATTTTTTCCCATTAGAAAATGTTTACCTTATAAATTTAGACAAGTGTGGGTTCCAAAAGGAATTTTGTGTGACAAGACTAACTTTCAAAGATCCAAAGCAATTTTGATACCAAAGATCAAATGAAAGATGTCTCTTGTAGGTGTGCTAGAGTAAGGAGGAACAATTCTTGAAGAATGAATGCTTTCTAGTCACACATAAAGGAAAATGGGTGATCTCTATGCCAAAAGCCTTTTGTTTGTTTAAATGAGAATTCTGATTGCGTATTTATTGAATGTTTGATTCATTAAGCTTGGTTTCTAAAATTGTTTGGTTTGTTTAAAAGAAAATTTTGGTTGCGTATTCTTGCTTGAATATTAAGTGTATAATTTTTTGAGCTTTATTGATAAATCTTGACTATGCAACTAGATTTGATATGATACATGCTATAAGTTGCAAGAAAGTATGAATCTAAAGATTGAGTATGTACTTTTATTTGATCTTGAATATATCATCATTCTTATTTTGAGAAAATTATTTTATCAAGATTACTTGATTATGGAAAATTATTTCTATAAAATTTTCTCATGTTTTGTGAAATTGTTTCCATACTACTTCTTTGAGGAAACATGATTTTTTAGCGTAATTTTGAAGCTTAAAAGGTTGGATAATGTGATAGAAATATGAGCATACTTGATGACATATACTCACACCTATTCAAATAACCTAAAATGAGGAAAATTGAGTTAAAAAAAAATTTATCCTTGATTTTGTTGTGCCTAACATAAGTTGACCATTTGAACAATCTTGATTTGCATTCTAGAACTTACTTGAATAGTTCAAGATGGTTGATAATGAGTTTGAAAATTTTGACTACTTTAATTGGTACTTTTAAAGCAAAATGAGCTTATATTAGAAAAATGTTGCCATCCTTAAGTTTATAATGATTTAGCAATTGGACAAGTTTGTTTCATGACGAAAATAGTTATTGACTTGTTCTTATTGGATGTGCATGATTGCTTGTAACTGGTCATAAGGGCATATTTTAGCATATGATTGTGAGATATTTGTAAATGACCCTTGACATATATAAACATGATTCATTATGCTTATTACACCTTTCATAAATCATTTAAAGCGTAATTAAACAAAATTATGTGATATTGAGCTCATGATTTTTCACAAAGCATGTCAAATCTTTAATGTTTCAAGTTGAAAAGTTTGTAAAAAAAAGATTAAATCTTTATTAATTGATTTTCTTGCAAAATCTTTTAATTCTCTTTGATTGAAATTGATTTATTGTTTTTGATGATGCAGCATCGTTGAGGAAAATTGATTTGATACCTGAATTGCATAAATCCCATTTTACTTGATATTGATCTCATGATTTATTGAATAGATTGAAAGAGCTTTCTCAAGCATAATCATGAGTATGATAATTTGACATTGATGATATTTTAAGCAAATGAACAAATCTTCTTGTAATGCTTGAGGCTACAATGATTTCAATGATATAAAACTTGAACAAGTGTTCCTTGTGTTGAAAATGCTATTATAACTTGTTCTTGTTACAAATGAATGCTTGAATGACTTCAAGAGAATTTTTGTCTATATGCTAGAAAAATGTTCAAAATGTGAAATTTGATGCTTATTATGCTTAAATGATGTTTAAAATGCTTGTACATTTTATAACTCATATTCATGTATTATGATGAAAATTGAAAATGCTTGAGCATATTAGAGACATGATTCTTCAAATGAGCATTTCAACTTTTTAGCACTTGTGAACAATAAGCAATAAAAGCCAAAATTTGAGTTCACATGTTTTTCTTGAAGAATCTTTGATCATACATGTCCAAAATGATGTTATAAACATGGTTGAAATGAAATTCTAAATTGTTCTCACACAAGTCTATATTTTGATATCATTGTACCTCAGAACATTGCATGTCTTGCATTTTTTTTTTTTGGCTTTTTAATGTGCAAGGATCAAGCATAGTTGACTCCTAAGCATAGCTAGTCAACTATTAGATGCACACAAAAAAATGCTGTTGGAATGATAAAAAGTCCACCCCTAAGGATATGTAGTTGATTCTTAAGTGCTCTAAAGTCAAAATGGCATATTTTGAGTTCCAAAATGTTTTCTTACTTCATTTCTTGTCCATTGCAATATTTTCTTCCATGAATTTCCTTTTCAAAGATGATTCTTGACTCTATAAAACATGCATTATGAATATTCTCATGATCATTTGGTGCAAGTATATGTTCTTGAAATTACAACATTTGTTGAAAAATGGGAAAACATTTTTAATTGCTTAAATCTTTCTATTCCCAAGCATTATACTCATATTGATTCCATAAATCTTCATGTGCTTACATCCAAAAATTATGTCTTGAGAAATGAAATGTTCATGTGCTTATGTTGAAAAATCTTTACAATGAATCATAAGATCAATTCTTGAAATATGCTTTATGATTATGCTTAAATGATTGTTTCAAGATTGATTCTTTGATTATACTTATGAAATTGATCATGATGAACTTGTTGAACTTCATGAAAATAAATTTTGGTTCATCTATTATATTGGTCAAGACACATGCTTACATGATTTTTCATTTTGCTTGACCTTAAGGTTTAAAGTCTAAAACTTGACTTGAGTTATGCATTTGAATATGAATTTAATTATCAAGTTTGACCATAACATATATTGTGAGTTGACATAGTTGAAATTTATTTTGAATATGCATTTAAATGTTAACTATGTCTTCATTGAGCTTTATTGTTTACAAGATCTAAAGATTTGGTGTGCATCGAACTTTGGCTTATAGGTCACCATAAATAGCTTGACATGTCAAACAAAATATGGCCTATAGTTTTAGTTAGCAATGAATGCCTAATGTGCTTTGATTAATTATCTCTTTCTTAAATCTTGATAATTGGTAGTCGTTGATGATTGAATGTTCACTTTGAATATATTTATGAGTTGAGTGCTTTATTTTCAATTTTCTTTAGTATCACTCATGAATTATGAAGAATATTGAGAAATAGCATGTACCACATTAAAATTCAATGCTTGTAGTTTTTTTTGGTATATGTCCATTTATTTGTGAAAATTGGAATCATGATTATTGAAAATATCCATTTTATTTTTTGTAACCATGTTAGTGCTTACTTGATCACAATCTCTTTTACATGATTGCAATGAGTGCAAAATACTTTGGTCATGCTTCATTAATAATGATAGGCCTTTTGTGAAAGTTCTCCTTGAATTGATAATGTCATATATAATTTGGAGAATACATCTTGTAATGCTTGCTTCAAAATGACTTGGATGAATGACCGCTCGAAAAAACAATGCTTAATGATGATAATTTTTGAATTTCTCCTTGAGTTGCTATTTTTAGATATGAATTAAGGAATTTTTTGGAAATGCTTGATTGATACTGCTTGGCGGATTGATATTGAGAATAAATAATGAATGCTTGATGATGATTGATAGTACTTGATGATAATTGAATGATGCTTAAAGACTAATGATACCTTAGACATGCCTAGGAACTACTTTGCAAATACTTCTTGAAAATTTGAGTATTTTATGCATATGTTGAACATCTATTCAAATGCTCATACTTTTTTAGTTCCACGAATACTTAAGTATTAGGGAAATAAATTGAATATCTATTTGAATGCTCATTTATTCTAGGCTCATGATTTCTCTCCTAATATTTGATCTATTAAGGATCTCTAGCAATTTGTGTTGAGCTTATGATTTCTTAAGGGGGAGTCAATCATTGTCTTTGATATCATAAGGAATTAAGTTATTGAACAACAAGGTTTGGTGAGAATTCAACATTTGGTGTTCTTCGTTACCGATAACATCTTTCTAAACAGTAAAATAGATATTGTGCCTTATATTTCTTCTCACTTAAACCCGAATGTTGAAATGCATAATTGGTATCAAGCCTTAAGTTTTCTTAATTAGTGTCTAGCTTTGATATTAGCATCAAGCTTTATAATTGTCTCTTCTCACTTGTGCTTTAAATTGATCATATCTTTTTAAATGCGTTTGAGTCTTGAAGTTGATATGCTTGGAATACTTAATGATAGCGAAAGTCTTTACTAGTGCTTTACCAATTGATATAATGAGCTTTAAAATGATTCCATCTCTCATAATTGATATGTGCTTATTGAACATCTTCATGATTATCTTTCTTGAACTTCATAATGTTATGTCCACATTTTGCTTACAAATATATATACATGTGGCATTCTTATTGATGATTCGCTTAAGAAATTAATACATGAATGTGCTTAATAGGTATATTCCTTAATGACTTGGTTGAGGATATTAAGTGCAAATATATGATGACTTGGTGACTTTATGGTTACAAATTCATGGTCTTAACGCTTATATTCTTGATGGATTTTGCTAACCATTATTTCTTGCGCTTAAGTGCTTAATGCTCACTCTTCTTAACCTTTTTGATATAAGAAAAAGGGGGAGAATTGATAACTCTATAATATAGAGTTATTTGAGCTTAATTTTGATACTAATTTGGCTTAGTTTTTGTAGTAATGCATAAAAATTAGTAGATTTTATTTAATTATTTTAAATTAGTTAGTTTAGGTGAGTCAATCTAATCTTAGTTAATTTTATGCTTAATTTGGTGTTAATGTGGTTAAGATAGGTTGTTATTGATTTATTTGTGCTTTTGTAGGTGTTTGAAAGAAAAATTTTAGTGAAAGAAGGAGAGCAATTTTAAGGTGTAGACTTTTAATGCACATGTTTTGGTATTTTGACCATAACTTTCTCTAAAGAGCTTTAAATGAAGCAATTCTTAAACCATTGGAAAGATAAGAGAAAAATATACAACTTTCATGTTTACCACTTCACCCAGTTCTGCCTAGAACATGGTCAAAAATCTTATTGAAGTTAATGCACTGCAGCAGTCCTAGACCAATTGCGATTTTTGTTAATTCATTTGGCAAAGCTGCGACTTACATAGTTTGATGAGGAAATCCTAGCTGAAATTGACTTCTTTCTTCACCCAACTTGGTTTGACTTCAAAGCCTATAAAAACAACCTTTCAGAGGACTTGAGGGAGAAGGGAACGAAGAAACACCAGATTAACATCTAAGAGTCAAGGCACAGAGTTATTGAAGCTACGAAGAATTTGCAAAATTCAAGGAGATTTGAAGATCAAGAATACAATTCTTGAGTTTTCTACATTTTCTTTTATTCTCTTATTTTCTTGGTTTTGCTTTTAATGTTTAGATTTTGTTCGATGATAATGTGTGACTTGATGGGGAACTAAATTTTTAATCTAAAATTATGATTGAACTCAATATGTAGTCTAAATTATTTATCTCTCTTTTACTTATATTTGATAGATTTAAGTTATTTATTTTATTCTGTTCTTAATGTTTCTAATTGCCTGATCACCAATTAGATTGAATTGGAAACCTAGGTTAAACCTTGACGAAGGAGATTTAGGTAGACCTTGAATAAAATAGTATATGATCGAATACACTTAGTTGATTAGGTGGTTTGATTTGCATATAGGGTAGACATACACTTATGAGCCATACGTAGCCAGGATTAGAGCACAAACTTAATGAATCTTTCTTCAATTTAATTTGCATAGACATATAATAAATTAATTAGGATAGGTATTTTTATAAGAAACTCAATAGAGACTTGTAAATAATTTAGGACTCTAGGTTCGCAACTTAAACCATTAAACTGAGTTAAGAAAGAGAGACAATAATCAGATGAAATATTAAGGGATATTATAATCTTAGGCCTGGTAGTCATTCACATTTAATAAAGTAAATTTGCATAGATTAGTATCGTTATTAGTTATTAATTTAATTTTTTTTTAATTTTAATTGTTTAGATAAAATTAAGGTATGTTAAGTTTAGTAGTTAACTCTAAATATTAATTCAATTCTCTGTGGGATCGATACGCTACTCATCTCTATATTATCTTTGCAATACGTACACTTGCGTGAGCAAAAAATTCAACAACAAGTTTTTGGTGTCGTTGCCGGGGAATTGATTTTTAATTCTTTTTGTTAATATTAATACCAAGCATTCTTAATTTTAATCTAGACTTTCCTTTTCTTTAATTTTTTTTCTTTTTTTTAGGTACTTTTGGTCTTTGTATGCGAAGAGTCCAAAATTTGGAAATTGTTCCTTTTGATCTAGAAATTGAAAAGACTTTTCGAAGACTTCGGAAGAAAATAAAAAAGTTTATGCTCCAAGTAAAACAATGGCTGATCAATAAGAGGAAGAGACCAAGCCTTTGAAGGATTATGCAGTCCCACAACTATAAAATCTCCACTCTAGTATCCAAAGACCTCATATTCAAGCCAATAATTTTGAAATTAAGCCATTAATCACTCAGATGATTCAGACTGTTGTTCAGTTTGGGGGTTTGCCTAATGATGATCCGAATGCTTATATTGTAAATTTTCTGGAAATCTGCGATACATTCAAGGCCAATGGTGTTACTGATGATGCCATAAGATTGAGGCTTTTCCCTTTTTCATTGAGAGATAAAAGAAAAAGTTGGTTAAATTCACTTCCTGCTGGTTCCATTAATACTTGGGATGATTTGGCTAAAAAATTCTTAGAAAAATTCTTTCCACCTATAAAGTCAACAAAAATGCGGAATGATATCACTTTTTTCATGCAATTTGATTCTGTATCACTATATAAGGCTTGGGAGAGGTATAAGGATTTGATGAGAAGATGTCTTCACCATGGATTACGTAAATGGCTGCAAGTTCAGACTTTTTATAATGGTTTGCTAGGACCTTTTAGAACTACCATTGATGCTGCGCTAGAGGTGCACTCATGAGTAAATCCATTGATGAGGCTTATGATTTGCTCAAAGAGATAGCTTCTAATAATTATCAATGGCCATATAATAGGTTAGGTACAAGAAAAATTGCTGGAATTCATGAATTAGATGTGATAAACATTGTCTCTACACAATTGGCCTCTCTCGCAAAGAAAATAGATAAACTGTCACGACCCGGAACCTCCCTCAGGCCCATGACAATCGCCGCGACGTCCCGATTGACACTCATTATCCGGAATGCCAACCGGAACCCCGCAAGGCTTACATATCAGTTTCTTTCCTTTCCTGTGAGCAATCATTGTTAAATATCGAGTTTTTAGAGAATATATACTATTTTAGATCAAAAACAATCAAAATAAAATTTTCGCCATACAGGGGTATTTTTTCTCAAAAATTTCGAAACTGGCTAAAACGTAATATACAAGTACAAAACACATAATTCATATTTAAAATGAGTTTAAAAGTCTAAAATCTTCATTTAAAACGAAATTACGGTTATTTGAATATAATAAGAAAATAAAAGAAATATTAAGGAAAATATTTTATTTTCTTATAAAACAATATTTATAGAGTTATACGTGAATAATTTTTATAGCGTAAAAGCTAAATAAATTTATACATACTGAAATACAGTAAGTCAAAATATTTAATTTAATTTACAATAATAAGAGGGCCCCCGAATAAACAAAACTAAAGAGGACTGTGAACCTACGATTTGGAAAATGCAGATCCAATGGTAGTCCTCGATGAGATCAGCTATCTACAGTCTATACTGAACCTGAAATGGCTGGAAAGGAGTTGGGTGAGATTTTGCAATCCTAATGAGTAAACAGACATTATCATAAATATCTAAAGGCGAGTAAAATGGAGGCAAGTTTAAACAATAAATTTCAACCCATTTCATAATGTTTTCAATTTATTTCTTAAACCATAAAATATTTATAATTTACCAAAACAATTGTTAAGGCTTATGTCTTTTATTAAAACAAGGCTCAAGCCAAAACTAATCCTCGGGGATACCTTGGTCGAGGCATCTAACCGAGTTCGCCAAGGGTGTTAAAATATTCACACGTGAAACACATTTTTATTTTTAAAAACCAATCGTTCCTTGGCGTTGGCCGAGTTACACATTCACATGGGGGTTCGACGTGAAGTGAGCTCTAATACTATCCCAGGAGTTATCCTCCTGGCCTCTACAACCGGAGTAACTATATAACTGGGTTTACCGTGCCCCTCTAATAGGCAGTCCACGGAAACCCGTCACTGCAGTGACTAACCCACCAATTTTAATAAAATTTCGACAGTATAACGTGACTTTTATTTATTTATCCAGCCTGCATAGTAAAACAACTTACATAAATTTCCCAATGCATTCACAAAATATAGCCACATATACTCATTTCTCATAAGCCATTCCTAGGAAAATATATATTTTTCAAGTCAATTTGTAGCCTCCAATTACTCAATTTCATAATCAATACAATATATTTTTATTTGTCACATTTATTCCTAAAACATCAAAAATCCCGTTTTAATCTCGTTCTCATTTCATAAAATACATAAAGGGCATTTAAAATAAACTCTAGATAATTTACAATAATAATAAGTTTACTCACCGTTTGTACAAACTAAAAGCTTTCTAAGCGCCCCGATCACTACTCGTCGGGTACGACTTCTTTGCCTTTTCCGGAAGGCTCTCCTCCTAGACACATTACAAAAATTTACACAATTCATCACATTGATGCTAAATCACTATATAATTAACTTAAATCCTATACTAATGCATGGTATGAAATGCAATAGCCTAAAACGGCTTAAACGCGGTATTAACCTATTTTTGGCACTTTGCCCGATAAATTGCTAACGCGCTCCATTTTAGCTCTAAATCATCCCATTCTCTCTCCAACATTTCTAACCATTAAATATCAGCCAATAACCTTCTAAAAACAACAAAATCAGCTCACTCACTTCCTTGGAAAATTCGGCCAAAAATGGGACATTAACTCGGTTAATTTTCTACTTTGTTTTTCTATCACGTTTAATCGTTTTTCATCATTTTCTCTTCATTTCCCTTAGAATAAAATCAATTCATCATCATTGTACAGCATTGAGCATCCAGCCAAGAGTGGGTATTGTGAAAATTTAATGATTTCTTGCCCAATTTAATTTCTAAACACATTTAACTAACTAAAACTATTAATTTAACTAAAAATCAAAACCTAAAAATTTCAATTTCTCTCCCCTAGAATTTCGTCCAGACCTTGATATCACTTTTTGATCTCTCTCCTCAAGCATGCTAAATGGAAATAAAGGCATAGGAAAGGTAGAAATCAAGCTAAAATCGAAAAATCTTACCGTTAGACGCGTAAACGAGCGAAAAACGCGAATTTCCCTTTGAATTTTCTTGTTTCTCTTTGGTTTTTCTTTTTTTCTTCCTTTCCTCTCTATTTCCTCTCTTGTTCTTCCTTATGGCCGGCCAGCACTCAAAATTTGGGTTTAAATGGGCTGACTTTTCATTAAAATAATATTATTTCATTAAAAAATGTCACGTGTCACTTTCCCATTGGCCCATTTTTAAAATTTCATCCATTTGTTTCCAAATTTTCACCATACACTTGTCCCACATATCCATAGCTTAGATAAAATTCTCAGACTTATCCAAAGTCTCGGTGGAGTAATTTTTAAAATTTACACTTTTGCCCCCGTAAAAGTCAAAAATTACATTTTTGCCCCAAAAATTGAAAAATTGCCCATAGACATATTTTTCATCCCTTATACTCATACCATTCTCCAATTTATCAAATTTGATCTAAATTCTCTCAAAATCTCAAATTTTGCTTGTGGGTGGTAAAATTACGATTTTGCCCCTACACTCCAAAAATCACCAGAATTAAACTTTTTCACTTCCTATCATTAAATTATACTCCAAATAGTTAATCTTGGTCAAAAATTTCACTCCATGATCAAATTATTATCTTAGGTGGCAAAATGACGATTTTGCCCTTGAATATCAAAATTTCTAATTTTACCCCAAATGAACCATCGAACTCCGAACAATCATTTTTAGTCATTCCTGGACTATAAAATATTAAATTTCATCCTACAATTCCTATTTGAACTAGTTCGATGTTAAATCAATTTAAGTGTACCGTTAGGTACAATATCAGGTTTCGTTCATTCTTAGGTGCTTTTCTAGCGTAATAACATGTTACTCAATGCATGTATGTCATGACATGTATTTATAGGGTCGGGTTTTACAATTCTACCCCCCTTAAAACAAAATTTTGATCTCAAAATTTCACTTACCAGATTCGACAAATAGATGCGGGTATTGGTTCCTCATCTGATGCTCTACTTCCCATGTCATTTCCTCCATTCGAGCACTTTTCCACAACACTTTGACCATTGAAATACTCTTGTTTCTCAGTACTCGATCCTTTCGATCCAAGATACTCACAGGTTGTACCTCAAACTTCAAATCGTCATGCAACTCGATCGGAGGTGCTTCGAGGACGTGAGAGGGATCTGGTACATATTTCTTAAGCATGGAGACATGGAAAACGTTGTGGATCCAATCTAACTCCGGAGGTAATTCTAACCGATAAGCCACTGGTCCAATCCTTTCAATGATTCGGAATGGTCCAATATATCTCGGGTTGAGCTTTCCCCTCTTCGCAAATCGAATCACACCTTTCATTATCCAATAAAACACCATAATTTATCATGATAGTATAATCAATAAGATTTAATACTTCAAAGTATTCAAATTATTACCTTTCCAAGGAGAAACCTTAAGAAAAACTTTATCATTGATCTCAAACTCCAAGTCTTTTCTCCGTTTATCTGCATAGCTCTTCTGCCTATCCTGGGCTACCTTTAGCCTCTCTCGTATAACCTTGATCTTGTCATTAGTTAGCTCGATCAATTCCACACTCACTAACTTTCTTTCACCCACTTCATCCCAACAAAGTGGAGTACGACATTTCCTTCCATATAAAGCTTCGTATGGTGCCATACCAATGCTAGACTGAAAGCTATTGTTGTAAGCAAATTCCACCAATGGCAAATGTCTATCCCAACTCCTAATAAAGTCAATGACACAAGCCCGTAACATATCCTCTAAGGTCTGGATAGTCCTCTCTGACTGACCATCCGCATGTGGGTGAAAAGCAGTGCTAAATTTCAATTTGGTTCCGAGAGCTTCTTGAAATTTTGGCCAGAATCGAGAAGTGAATCGAGGATCTCGGTCTGACACTATAGAAACGGGAACTCCATGTAGCCTCACAATCTCATCTATATAAAGATGAGCCAGCTTCTCAATAGAGTATGTACTATGGACAGCTAAAAAGTGAGCGGACTTAGTCAACCGATCTACGATCACCCAGATCGCATCCTTTCCCCTCTGTGTTTGCGGCAATCCCAAAACAAAATCCATAGTTACATGCTCCCATTTCCACTCGGGAACAGGCAAAGACTGAAGTGTACCTGCTGGCCTCTGATGCTCCGCCTTAACTTGCTGACATACGAGACACTTTGCTACGAATTCTGCTACGTCTCGCTTCATACCCGGCCACCAATAATTCTCCCTGATAGTCCTATACATCTTGGTGCTTCCGGGATGTAATGCATAGGCAGATGAATGGGCTTTTTCCATGATCGCTTGTCTCAACTGGTTTCCCTCAGGAACACAAACTCGATCTCTAAACATCAAGACGTTATCCTCTCCAAATCTGAACTCACTGACTCCCCCATCGGTCAGTTTTTGAATTTCTTTTCTTAACTCATCATCAGACCTCTGAATGTCCTTGATCTGATTAAGTAACGAAGGTCGCACAATGAAGTTTGCCAATAAGGATCCATCCTCACCATTTCTCAACTAGACCCCAAGAGATTTCATCTCTATTAATGCTGGAAAATAACAATTCTGAAGTGCTGCTAAAGATGATGAAGACTTACGACTTAAGGCATCAGTTACAACGTTCGCCTTTCCCGGATGATAGTCTATCACCAAGTCATAATCTTTTATCAACTCCAACCATCGCCTTTGCCTCAAATTAAGCTTCTTTTGGGTGAGCAAATATTTTAAACTCTTGTGATCCGTAAATATCCGACAATGCTCACCATACAAGTAATGCCTCCAGATTTTTAAAGCAAACACCACTGCTGCTAACTCTAAATCATGGGTAGGGTAATTTGCTTCATGCCTCTTTAGCTGTCTAGAAGCATAAGCCATAACTTTTTCATCCTGCATCAATACGCACCCCAACCCCAACTTTAAGGCATCACTATATACTACAAATCCCTTACCATTAACAGGAAGTGTTAAAACGGGAGCGGAGGTTAACCGGTTCTTTAGCTCCTGAAATCGATTCTCACAAACATCATCCCACACAAACTTAACTCCCTTACGAGTTAGACGAGTCAAAAGAGCTGCTATTAAGGAAAACCCCTGAACAAACCTCCGATAATAACCGGCTAATCCGAGGAAACTACAATCTCTGTCACTGTCTTAGGTTGCTCCCATTGTAAAATTGCCTCTATCTTCTTGGGATCAACATATATTCCAGTTCTCGATACTACGTGTCCCAAGAATACCACTTCCTGTAACCAAAACTCACACTTTGAAAACTTTGCATACAACTGTCTTTCCCGCAAAGTTTGTAATACTATACGCAAGTGGGCAGCGTGCTCATCATTATCTCTCGAGTAAATCAGTATGTCATCAATGAACACAATAACAAACTTGTCCAGGTAAGGGTGGAACACCCTATTCATGAGATCCATAAAAGCTGCCGGTGCGTTAGTTAACCCGAAAGGCATGACCAAGAACTCATAATGACCGTACTGAGTCCTGAACGCTGTCTTGGGTACATCCTGTTCTTTAATCCTCAACTGATGATATCCAGACCTTAGATCAACCTTGGAAAACACTGTAGCTCCCTGTAATTGATCGAAAAGATCATCAATCCTCGGTAATGGATACTTGTTCTTAATGGTCATTCTGTTAAGCTGTCGGTAATCGATACATAACCGAAGTGTACCATCTTTCTTTTTCACAAATAAAACCGGTGCTCCCCATGGAGATATACTAGGGCGTATAAAACCCTTGTCCACCAACTCTTGCAATTGTACTTTCAACTCCTTCAACTCTGTCGGAGCCATTCTATATAGAGGGATAGAAATAGGTGCGGTACCCGAAAGTAAATCAATAGGGAACTCAAGCTCTCGATCAGGAGGCAGTCTCGGTAAATCATCAGGAAATACATCAGGAAACTCACTTACTATCGGGACATCCTCTAACTTAGGTTCCCCATTTGAAGTATCAATTACGTATGCCAAATAAGTCGGATACCCTTTCTGCACTAATTTCGAAGCTTTGATGGCCAAGATTACACAGGACGGTAATACTCGACGTTTCCCTACAAACACAATCTCTGCTCCCTCTGAATTTCGGAGAACAACTTCCTTTCGGAAACAATCCACGTTCGCCCGATGTGCAGTTAACCAGTCCATACCCAATATTAGATCAAAATCTAGGATCTCTAGAGGAGTTAAGTCACCCCTAAATTTTTCCTCGCCTACCCTTACCCCACAGTCTCTATAACAACTGTTTCTAACTAGCTTTTCTCCTAAAGGGGTGTGAATTACAATTTCTTCCTCTAATGGTGACAGGTTTCTATCAGCAATTGATGCAAATGTGGTGCTCACATAAGACCTATTTGAGCCAGAATCTATCAAAATATAAGCATCTTTATCAAATAAAGACATAGTACCTGGCACTGCTCCAGGTCAGACCTGTGCCTCATCTTCCGTCACAGCGAAAACTCTTGTCGAGGTACGAGTCTGTGGTCTCGAAGGTGGATGTACCGGGGTATTACTCTCCACACCGGACCGTATGGCCACTCCTTATCTCGGTGGCAACCCAGAAGAATCTCTCCTCTGTATATCAGTGCGAGCTGGTGAAGATGATGCAACTACCGTGGCTCGTCCTAACCGTGGGCAATTACTCCTAATATGACCCATCTGTCCACATTGGAAACATCTTGTTGGCTCTCTACATAGCCCACTATGATAATTTCCACAATTTCTGCATCTGTCAGAACCTCCGAAACTCTTCCCAGAACCAGTCATAGCAGATCTGCTAAAGCTCGAAGGTCTCTGTTGTGATGGTGGAAATGGAGGTCGAGGAGATGTCACGGAAACAGAAGTAGTACTCCCTGAAATCGCTGAGTCCTTGCTTCTTTTTACTGGCTGACTATAAGACATACCAGGATTCCCCCTTTTTGCAAACTCAGTCCGAATCCTTCTATTCTCAATCGTGAGCTTCTCAGCTCGTAAAGCCATCTGTACCACCTCCTTATGCGGCTCCCTACCAGTCACTGTCATCCGCTCTCTAATCTCATTACGGAGCCCTTCCTCGAAATAACTGGCCTGATCCTGCTCAGATTTCACCAGATCTGGTACATATAACATTAACTCGTTAAAACGAGTCTCGTACTCCTCTACAGTTAGATTCTCCTGTTTCAAACTTAAAAATTCTCTCTTATTTTCTTTTTGATGAAAATAAGTGAAATACTGACCATCAAATTCCCTGAGAAAATCGGGCCACGTCTGAGGAGTAGTGGAATGGGACTTCACTGAATTCCACCAAGTACGAGCCCTCTTCTCTAATAATCTTGTAGCCACCATCAGCTTCATGTCGTCGTCTAATCTCCTATCAGAGAGAGTCTTTGAAACCTGATTAATCCAGTCCTTTGCCACAGTGGCATCCAACTCACCCGTGAAAGACACACAACCGAGCTGTCTAGCCTCCTTTAGCTTTTTGGAAATGGATACATCTTGTACCGGTGGTGGAACTAAAGGAGTAACTGGTGGTACTATAGGTGGAACTTGACCAGTCGGAGCTCCACCAACCATTGCGGTAAAGAAAGCTGCCAATGCCTGTGCTGCCTCAGTAGGCATGGTGGGAATACCCGTAGGTGGCGGAGGAGGTGGAGGACTATCGGCCTGCTCAGCAGTAGGTGCTGCCCGAATGGTAGACGCAGCTGATTCTTCCCCTACTGCATCTAGCTGACGACGTTGGGAACGACCTTTTCCCCTCCCAACCGATCTAGTGAGAGGCGGGCGTCCGCGTCGAGGAGGCATAACAATCTATAAGAGAAAACGAGCAAGCTTAGGGAACCTTAGGCTCTATATGAAAATGCATGCATTCTATTCAACCTAACTTAACTTAATCCGGGGCCACACTAATATTGTAATTTTTTAAAACCATTTTAAAACCAAAAACTCTTATCTTTAAAACCAAAAGCTCTGATACCAATAGAATTGTCACGACCCGGAACCTCTCTCAGGCCCATGACAATCGTCGCGACGTCCCGATTGACACTCATTATCCGGAATGCCAACTGGAACCCCGCAAGGCTTACATATAAGTTTCTTTCCTTTCCTGTGAGCAATCATTGTTAAATATCGAGTTTTTAGAGAATATATACTATTTTAGATCAAAAACAATCAAAATAAAATTTTCGCCACACAGGGGTATTTTGGTCATTTTTTTCTCAAAAATTTCAAAACTGGCTAAAATGTAATATACAAGTACAAAACACATAATTCATATTCAAAATGAGTTTAAAAGTCTAAAATCTTCATTTAAAACGAAATTACGATTATTTGAATATAATAAGAAAATAAAAGAAATATTAAGGAAAATATTCTATTTTCTTATAAAACAATATTTATAGAGTTATACGTGAATAATTTTTATAGCGTAAAGCAAAATAAATTTATACATACTAAAATACAGTAAGCCAAAATATTTAATTTAATTTACAATAACAAGAGGGCCCCCGAATAAACAAAAGTAAAGAAGACTGTGAACCTACGATTTGGAAAATGCAGATCCAATGGTAGTCCTCGATGAGATCAGCTATCTACAGTCTATACTGAACCTGAAATGGCTGGAAAGGAGTTGGGTGAGATTTTGCAATCTCAATGAGTAAACAGACATTATCATAAATATCTAAAGGCGAGTAAAATGGAGGCAAGTTTAAACAATAAATTTCAACCCATTTCATAATATTTTCAATTTATTTCTTAAACCATAAAATATTTATAATTTACCAAAACAATTGTTAAGGCTTATGTCTTTTATTAAAACAAGGCTCAAGCCAAAACTAATCCTCGGGGATACCGTGGCCGAGGCATCTAACCGAGTCCGCCAAGGGTGTTAAAATATTCACACGTGAAATACATTTTTATTTTTAAAAACCAGCCGTTCCTTGGCGTTGGTCGAGTTACACATTCACGTGGGGGTTCGACGTGAAGTGAGCTCTAATACTACCCCAGGAGTTACCCTCCTCGCCTCTACAACCGGAGTAACTATATAACTGGGTTTACCGTGCCCCTCTAATAGGCAGTCCACGAAAACCCGTCACTGCAGTGACTAACCCACCAATTTTAATAAAATTTCGACAGTATAACGTGGCTTTTATTTATTTATCCAGCCTGCATAGTAAAACAACTTACATAAATTTCCCAATGCATTCACAAAATATAGCCACATATACTCATTTCTCATAAGCCATTCCTAGGAAAATATATATTTTTCAAGTCAATTTGTAGCCTCCAATTACTCAATTTCATAATCAATACAATATATTTTTATTTGTCACATTTATTCCTAAAACATCAAAAATCCCGTTTTAATCTCGTTCTCATTTCATAAAATACATAAAGGGCATTTAAAATAAACTCTAGATAATTTACAATAATAATAAGTTTACTCACCGTTTGTACAAACTAAAAGCTTTCTAAGCGCCCCGATCACTACTCGTCGGGTACGACTTCTTTGCCTTTTCTGGAAGGCTCTCCTCCTAGACACATTACAAAAATTTACACAATTTATCACATTGATGCTAAATCACTATATAATTAACTTAAATCCTATACTAATGCATGGTATGAAATGCAATAGCCTAAAACGGCTTAAATGCGGTATTAACCTATTTTTGACACTTTGCCCGATAAATTGCTAACGCGCTCCATTTTAGCTCTAAATCATCCCATTCTCTCTCCAACATTTCTAACCATTAAATATCAGCCAATAACCTTCTAAAAACAACAAAATCAGCGCACTCCCTTCCTTGGAAAATTCGGCCAAAATGGGACATTAACTCGGTTAATTTTCTACTTTGTTTTTCTATCACGTTTAATCGTTTTTCATCATTTTCTCTTCATTTCCCTTAGAATAAAATCAGTTCATCATCATTGTACAGCATTGAGCATCCAGCCAAGAGTGGGTATTGTGAAAATTTAATGATTTCTTGCCCAATTTAATTTCTAAACACATTTAACTAACGAAAACTATCAATTTAACTAAAAATCAAAACCTAAAAATTTCAATTTCTCTCCCCTAGAATTTCGTCCAGACCTTGATATCACTTTTTGATCTCTCTCCTCAAGCATGCTAAATGGAAATAAAGGCATAGGAAAGGTAGAAATCAAGCTAAAATCGAAAAATCTTACCGTTAGACGCGTAAACGGGCGAAAAACGCGAATTTCCCTTTGAATTTTCTTGTTTCTCTTTGGTTTTTCTTTTTTTCTTCCTTTCTTCTCTATTTCCTCTCTTGTTCTTCCTTATGGCCGGCCAGCACTCAAAATTTGGGTTTAAATGAGCTGACTTTTCATTAAAATAATATTATTTCATTAAAAAATGTCACGTGTCACTTTCCCATTGGCCCATTTTTAAAATTTCATCCATTTGTTTCCAAATTTTCACCATACACTTGTCCCACATATCCATAGCTTAGATAAAATTCTCAGACTTATCCAAAGTCTCAATGGAGTAATTTTTGAAATTTACACTTTTACCCCCGTAAAAGTCAAAAATTATATTTTTGCCCCAAAAATTGAAAAATTGCCCATAGACATATTTTTCATCCCTTATACTCATACCATTCTCCAATTTGTCAAATTTGATCTAAATTCTCTCAAAATCTCAAATTTTTTCCGTGGGTGGTAAAATTACGATTTTGCCCCTACACTCCAAAAATCACCAGAATTAAACTTTTTCACTTCCTATCATTAAATTATACTCCAAATAGTTAATCTTGATAAAAAAATTTCACTTTATGATCAAATTATTATCTTAGGTGGCAAAATGACGATTTTACCCTTTAATATCAAAATTTCTAATTTTACCCCAAATGAACCCTCGAACTCCGAACAATCATTTTTAGTCATTCCTGGACTATAAAATATTAAATTTCATCCTACAATTCCTATTTGAACTAGTTCGAGGTTAAATCAATTTAAGTGTACCGTTAGGTACAATATCAGGTTTCGTTTATTCTTAGGTGCTTTTCTAGCGTAATAACATGTTACTCAATGCATGTATGTCATGACATGTATTTATAGGGTCGGGTTTTACATAAACTAAGTGTTAATGCTGTTCAAAACTCCTTTATGACATTTGAATTTTGTGGGGAAGGACATTCCAATGACAATTGTCCCATCTATTCTGAGTTTTGTCAATTTGTTAGAAATAGGCAACAGAGCAATCTCTATTCCAACACTTATAATCCTGGTTGGGGGAATCATCTTAATTTTTCATGGAATAACAACCAAGGGTCTTCATCAACGGCTAAGTCAAACTTTTCCCCTAGATTTCCATCTAGAGCCCCTATGCTAAAGAAAAAGCCTTCAATGGAGGATATGTTCATGCAATTCATGACAAAGACAAATGCATTCATGACAAAAACTGATGCATTCATAACAAAGACTGATGCATTTATGATAAGGACTGATGCCTCCATTGAAAATCAAGCAACTTCAATTAGAAATCTTGAGATACAAATGGTACCTTACCAAGTGATACTGAACCTAACCCAAGAAGAGAAGGTAAGGAACATTGTATGGCAATCACTCTACGCAATGGAAAAGAGGTATGTAAAGAGGTAAGTAATCAAGCATTAAACCTTGAGATTTCAATTCAATTTGATGAGAAAGAAATTGAAAAAGATGTTGAAAAAGATATTGTGGTTGAAAAATCTGTTGAAAATTCAAAAGAAAAATCACAATCTGCTCCCACACCTCCACCACATTTTCCTCAACGTTTTCAAAAGCAAAAACTTGACAAACAATTCCAGAGATTTCTTGAGGTATTTAAAAAAATGCACATTAATATTCCTTTTGTTGAAGCTTTAGAACAAATGCCAAGTTATCTTAAATTCTTGAAAGACATTCTGACCAAAAAGAAAAAATTGAAAGAGTTTGGAACAGTTGCACTTACTGAAGAATGCGGTGCTATAATCCAGAACAAGCTTTCGCCAAAGCTTAAAGACCCAAGGAGTTTTTCTATTCCATGCACTATTGGTAGTTTTAAAATTTCTAAAGCTTTATGTGATTTAGGTGCTAGTGTTTCACAAATGCCTTTGTCTATAGCTAGGAAACTTGGATTTTAAGAGATACAACCTACTACAGTTACCTTGCAATTAGCAGACAGAACAATCAAGCACCCAGTTGGGATTATAAAGGATGTTTTGCTTAAAGTTGGGCATTTATACATTCTGATAGACTTCATTGTGCTCGAGATTGAAGATGATGTTGAAATTCCTCTTATTTTGGGAAAACCATTCTTAGCTACAGCTAGAGCAATTATTGATGTGAAAAATGGCAAAATAACTTTCAAAATTGGAGAGGAGGAAGTTGTATTTAATTTGTTCACTGCAACTCAGTATCCCTATACAGATAGTTGCTATAAAGTGGATTTAGTCAATGAGGGTAAAGGTAAGCCTATTCTACCACCTTCAACGGAGTAGGCACTAATTCTTTAGACAAAACCACCACCACTTTCCAGCTATCTTGATTTTGTGATTGGACAGCGAGTAGTACTTTCTGATTCAGAACTCCATCTTTTACCATGGAATGTTAGACCATATTGGGGGAACAAGTTTAAGGTGGTAAAAATTCATCCTTATGATGTTATCGAGATTTATAGTGGACTTACCGGAGCAGTCAAGGTCAATAAAGAAAATCTCAAGCCGTATAAAATAGTGCAGAAAGGGGTACCATAGTCAAGCTAGTGACTATAAAGAAGCGCTTCTTGAAAGGCAACCCAAGCACTCTAACTTACTTTCTTTTATTTTCTTTTATTTTTATTTATTTAATTATTAAATTATTAACGCTCTCTTTTATTTGTGCAAGTTCATGTAAAAAAAATTCAAAAAAAAATTCAAGAAAAAAATATATTTCAAAAAAATTTTCAAAAAAAATTTCATGTCAAAAAAATATTTCAAAAAAAAATTCAAATTTTTTTTTTCAAAAAAAATAAAAAAATAAAAAAAATCCAAAAAAATGGTAAACTGTGGCTTTGCAGGGTGCAAACAACGTGAGTTGCAACTCACCAGACTCGGAGCCGCGGCTCTATAAAAAAAAAAAAAGAAAAAAGGGCCATTTGGATGTGGGCTGCAACTCCCACATGGGGTAGGCCACGCCCACCCCCGCCGCCCCCCCCCCCCCCCCCCCCTGAAGTGGGCTACCCACCACCCTCCATTGGGATGCCAACATTGGGCAGCCCACTAACCAAACCCAATTCCTTTTTCTTATTTGGACTATCCATTACCCATTACTCAACAAAAAAAAAACCTTTTTATTTATATATTTTCTTTTTAGATTATTTTTATTTTTTATTTATTTTATTTCTCTACATTAATGAATTAATTATTTATTTATTTTCTTTTGTAGTAAACAAAAAAAATTCTTCCTAAAAAGTGAGAATGAGGAAGATAACAATAAAGAGGAGGATTAGAGCTTTTCAAAAATTCATCTAATCATCAGGGAGTATTCTTTAACTTTTTTTATTTTTTCTAACATTGAGGACAATGTTTAGTTTAAGTTTGGAGGGTGAATTTATTTTTTTGACGGTGAATACTTTGTGGAAGTTTGAGATCTAATTTTATTTGCATGCGTATTTATAAATAATTTAAGATTAGTTGGTAAATGAATTTATTTTTTGTTTGAATTTTAAGAATCTAGAGTAAAGTTGTGCCAATTTTTTCAATAAATTTTTTATCCAATAATGATAACTAGTTGTCTTAAATTCATAACTTTTGGTGAATAAGGTTTTTGTTTGGATTCATGCTAAATTTGTTTGTCAAGTATCATTGTTAAGATGTGATTTCCATAATTTTGAGCACTAAATCTTTTACTTTGAATTATTATGAATATTTAGAGAAGGTTTATATTGATGTAAATTTTAGATTATGTTATGAATTCTAGAATTTGTTTGATTTTCTCTCGAGCCAAAATCTTAGGCTATACTTAGTTAGGGAGATGATCTAGGCCATCTTTGGACCGTTTGAGCCTAAAAAGCCAACCTTGTTAAATTTTATCCCTAGTATACCCATTTTGAGTCTAATTTCCCTTTTCTTTGTTTAACTACATAATATTGAGCCTAGCTTTAAAATTAATTTTTCAATTTTGCAACCCTCACTCCTAATCATGTATATTGTTTTGGGAAATATAAATTGAGTTAAATGTTGAAAAAGATGGAAAGGTGATGTTGTTGTGAAAAATAAAAAAAGTTCAAAATATGCAAAATAACCCCACTACCTACAGTACAAATAAAATAAGTTTAGGGGTGTGAAATTGTGAAAAAAAAAGTGTTGAATGGAAGAAAAATTCAAATGTGGAAGAAAAGGTGTACTTGGAGAAGGAAAATAGAGCTCTATATATAGGTCCTAGAATAATTATGTGCTTAGGGTGATTTGAGCCACATTAATATCCTTTATCATACCTTGACCCTAGCCATACATTACAAGCTTTATAAAGTCCTATTGATCCTTAGCTTTATATCGGTCTACATTAGTGGAGAGAGAGATGAAAAATAAACCTATGAAAATCTAGTACTAATTTGAAATTTGTGTTGGCATAAACTCATCTGGATATCATGATATTCTTGGTAGAAGATTACACACACACACGGAAATCCATTTGAGAATATGCTTGCATTAGAATTGAAATATGAATTTAAATGATGCCTATAGTTTTCCTCTGGTTAATGATTGATAGACATACTTTTGAGAAAATTAAGGAGAATCATTGAGTTGGTACACTTTATCTTTATCAAGTAGTAGTAGTAGTAGAAGTAACTATATTTATTTTAGTTTTCATTAATTGAATTTGATTTTCATAAGTTAGGTTCTTTTCTATGTTTTGCTCAAGGACTAGCAAAATATTAAGTTTAGAGATGTGATAACTCTATAATATAGAGTTATTTGAGCTTAATTTTGATAATAATTTGGCTTAGTTTTTATAGTAATACACAGAAATTAGTAGATTTTATTTAATTATTTTAAATTAATTATTTTAGGTGAGTCAATCTAATCTTAGTTAATTTTATGCTTAATTTGGTGTTAATGTGGTTAAGATAGGTTGTTATTAATTTATTTATGCTTTTGTAGGTGTTTGAAAGAAGAATTTTAGTGAAAGAAGGAGAGCAAGTTTAAGGTGCAGACTTTCAATGCACATGTTTCGTTATTTTGGTCATAACTTTCTTTACAAAGTTTCAAATGAAGTGATTCTTAGACCATTGGAAAGATAAGAGAAAAATATACAACTTTTATTTTTACCACTTTACCCAATTCGGCTTGGAAAATGGTCAAAAATCTTATTGAAGTTGACTTGCTGTAGCAGTCTTAGAGCAATTACGATTTCTATTAATTAATTTGGCAAATCTGCGACTTACATTGTTTGATGAGGAAATCCCAGCTGAAATTGACTTCTTTCTTCACCCAACTTGATCTAACTTCAAAGCCTATAAAAACAACCTTTCGGAGGACTTGAGGGAGAAGGAAACAAAGAAACACCAAATTAACATCTGAGAGTCAAGGCACAGAGTCATTGAAGCTAAGAAGAATTTGCAGAATTCAAGGAGATTTGAAGATCAAGAATATAATTCTTGAGTTTTTCTACATTTTCTTTTATTCTCTTACTTTCTTGGTTTTGTTTTTAATGCTTAGATTTTATTCGATGATAATGTGTGACTTGATAGGGAACTAAATTTTTAATCTAGGATTATGATTGAACTCAATATGTAGTCTGAATTATTTATCTCTCTTTTACTTATGTTTGATAGATTTAAGTTATTTATTTTATTCTGTTCTTAATATTTTTAATTGCCTGATCACCAATTAGATTGAATTGGAAACCTAGGTTAAACCTTGACGAAGGAGATTTAGGTAGACCTTGAATAAAAAAGCATATGATCGAATACACTTAGTTGATTAGGTGGTTTGATTTGCATATAGGGTAAACATACACTTATAAGCCATGTGTAGTCAGGATTAGAGCACAAACTTAATGAATCTTTCTTCAATTTAATTTGCATAGACATATAGTAAATTAATTGAGATAGGTATTTTTATGAGATACTCGACAGAGACTTGTAAATAATTTAGAACTCTAGGTTAGCAACTTAAACCATTAAACTGAGTTAAGAAGGAGAGAGAGACAATAATCAGATGAAGTATTGAGTGATATTATAATCTTAGGTCTGGTAGTCATTCACATTTAATAAAGTAAATTTGCATAGATTAGTTTCGTTATTAGTTATTAATTTAAATTTTCTTTTTTTTAATTTTAATTGTTTAGATAAAATTAAGGTGTGTTAATTTTAGTAGTTAATTGTAAGGATTAATTCAATTCTCTGTAAGATCGACACTCTACTCATCTTTATATTATCTTTGCGATACGTACACTTGCGTGAGTAGAAAATTCTACAACAAGAATGTTTATGAGCAAATTTAATTTTATGCATATGTTGAGGGGGAGATTTTAAAATCATTTCAAATGCAAATTATGCTCATAGTTTTGTCATATCAAAAAAAAGGAGATTGTTAGCTTTAAAATTATTATAGTTTTGATTTTGACAAAATGATCAAATTTGCTTGAACATTATTTGAGTGATCCTTGATAAGTTCTTGAAATGATTTAACTCTCATACATTTTGTTCTTACATAGTTATAAGCTTGACTTTTTTAGTTATTGAACTATATCTATAAGCTTGTATGACTTAAGTATATGAGTGCTTATGATTCCTATTCATTAAAGTTTGATTTAAAGATTAAAAGAAAACTAGATGCATTAACTAAGAGGGAGTAACTCATTATGCACAAGATTTGAAGCATTCACATCGAATATAAACATTGTACTTTTGATCTATGAGTGTTTTGTCATCATTAAAAATAAGAAAGAGAGAATGTTGACTCCATGTGCTTTTGATGATAACAAAACATTCTCATTCATTGGTGTCTAATTATATTATTTAAGTGTGCAGGAGAAAGCTTAAATTCAATAATATATTTTGCATTTGAAAGCAAGTCAAGATGCTTGTTTAGCTGAAAGACGGGTAAATTGTTAAACATGCAAAGAAGAAAAAGGTTTAATGAAGATAGATTAGTCTTTGTCAGTTAAAATCCTACTACGCAAGTATACGTATCGAATTGATGGTATATTAGCAAGCAGGGTATCGATCCCACAGGGAATTGATCTAAAACTTTACTAAGTACTAAAATTAGAACAATTTAATCTTATTCAAATAATCAAAATTAAATAATTAATTAAAACTAATTAACTAAAATTAAAATCAACAAGAAAAATCAAAATATTAACTTGAGAAAATATCAAATCAACAACCCTAGGATTACAATATCCCTCACACTTCATCTAAATCTTACTTGTCTTCCTTAACTTATTTCAACGGGTTGAATTGCTAACCTAGAGTCCTCAATTATTTATAAGGGTCTCCCAACTTGTCTTATAAAAATATCTATTTTAATCAAAACACTATATCCCTATGTGAATTGAAATTAAAACAAACTCATTAAGTTCAAGCTCTAATCTAGCTACATATGGCCTATAGGTATATCCATATCCTATACGCAAATCAATTAATATGATCATATGCTATCCCAATTTTAGTCTACTCTAAACTTCATTTCCCAAGTTTGTTTATGTTCCTAAATCAATTTAATTGGTAGCCAAGCAATTAAAAGCATTAACAACAAATTAGAATAAACAATTCAAATCCCATTAAAAATAAGTAAGAAAGAGATTAAAAACTTAGACTACATGTGAGTTCAATTGCAATTCTAGAAAAAAAAATTAGCTACTCATAATTACAAAAAAAAAAATAACATTGTATAAGATTCAACCATTGAAAGTATCAAGAAAGATAAAAGCTAAGAAAGAAAACAAAATAATATTTTCCGTCTTGATCTCCAAGTTTCAGCCTCAACTTGTAACTTCTTGAATCTCTCAAAAGTTGTCTAATGTTGTTAAACTTATCTTATTTATACTAATAGACTAAACCTAAAGTTCCTTAAGCTGACCTAGGGTTTAATTGGGCTTAAAAGTGTAATAAAAGGCCCAAAAATCAATTATCAGTTTTTACAAATTTTCATTCCCGGTACAGTACGTTCAACTATTTTCCGACATAATTTTCTCTATCTTCAAAGCAGAACTGGGCAAAGTGATCTCATGAAAGTTGTAGCTCTATCTCTTAGCTTTCCAATGGTCCAAGAATCGCATCATTTGAAGTCCTGTAGCTCGAGATATGGCCAAAATACTAAAATATATGCAAGCAGATTCTAAGTCTTTCAACACTTTACTTTTCAAAATTAAGCCTAAATCACCTTTAATCCTACAAAAAATATAAAAACTAATAAATAATAAATAAATTAAAAAAAATAACATAAAATTAAAATAACTCACTAAAAAGTAACCTAATCATAAAAACAACT
Organism: Theobroma cacao; assembly: GCF_053813885.1. Lineage (NCBI taxonomy): Eukaryota > Viridiplantae > Streptophyta > Magnoliopsida > Malvales > Malvaceae > Theobroma > Theobroma cacao. Next base: position 15,465,311 of record NC_142640.1, read on the forward strand.
AAAAATATTTAAATTATAATTAAAAATTGAAGACTTAGCTAATATTTAATAATAAAATTGGAATAAAATAATTCTATAAAATAGAATTATCAGTCTTAACCGATTAACACAAATCCTTAATCAATTAAAGTAATTTTGGGCACTTCACCAAGGATAGACAGAAAGGTCTTGGTTGGTTAACACAAGATTTAATCAGTTAAACAAGTGCTAGATGTAAAACAGAAGCATTTTAATCGATTAAAGGAAAGGAGTTAACTAGTTAAAAGTCAAAGTTAAAGTGTCAAGAAGTGCCAAAATTCAAATTCAAAATATTGATGACCATCTAAGGTACCAAACAAAGAGATTTAAAGTTGAAGACTTCTTAATTGGTTGAAGCCCATTTTAATCAATTAAGGATGAATGGAGAGATACTTCAATCAGTTAAAAGGAGTATTAGTCTGTTGAATGGAGGTTGGCCAAAAACAGTACTTGAAAGTGCTTGAAATAGAAAGTTGTTAATCAATTAAAGCTGTTGTTAATTGGTTAACACAGAAAAACAGACTGGGAGATCGAGAAGACTTAATCGACTAAGAAGAATGGTTAACCAGCTAAAAGCTCATTGTTAGAAATTTGAATTTAAACACAAAAGGACAAAAGAACAGCTAGAAACGGCTAGTTTCTGTTTCTAACGGTCAGAAGTGATTTTGCAAGTATTTAAAGCCTCTCGAACAGTCAAAAATGATATAGAGAAGTTATCCAAAGTGATTTTGAGCTTAGAAGACCAAAAAACCTTGTCTTTACACTTGTATTTCAATCCCATCCTTTAAAAAATGTTTGAGCTTAACTTTGTACATCTTAGATCAACTAGGTGATCGATTGTACTTCATCTTTTCTCTATTTCTTGTTTACTTAGAGTGTGAGATACACTCTAAGGGATAGATCAAGCTTGGGTTAGCTTGGTTGTTGTTATAAGTTTTAACTTAGCCTTAGAAAAATTAGTTTTGAGTTTTGGTTAATCCTAGGAAAAACCATTGTTAAAGATTGTGGCTGAGCTTATGAAAAGCCATTGTAAAAGCTTGGTGGAAGCTTGGGAATTCCACTGATTTTAGTGAATTGGTTTGAAAATCCTTTATTGGAAGATCAAGGTAGTGGATGTAAGTCAAAGGGACCGAACCACTATAAATCATTGTGTTTTGTCTACTTTCTTTCATCTTCTTCTTACGCTTAACACTTAAATCATTCCTCCAGCAAGTTTTAAACTTCCATTTTCAAATTTCCTTTAACCTTAATTCTTTTTATATTTAATTTATTAAGGTGTTTTGTGGTACTAGTTAGCTTCACTCCATAAATGTTTAGTGAAAACCATTTCACTCTTTGGGTTTGCCATTTCATGTGTTCAAGATAATGAGAGTTGTTAAATGACATTGATTAACAGTAATAGAGAGCAAAAAGTATATAACCATTTGTTCCTAAATGTCTTCTAAGATATTTGCTGCCTCACCACACACGAGGCATTTAACATTTTTTGCAAATTTTGAAAGTACTACCTAGGAGATATCAACAACCCAGTATACTATTCCTTTAACTTATTAGGTTTACTAGAACAATCCACTGCTACCTAAACGTCTACTAAATGGAAAACTACAACTGGCTTCAATAATTGTTGAAGAAGGATACGATTTCCATTTAGTGGACGTCAAGTTAGCAATGGATTATGAAGCAAAACCCTAATGAGATAAAAAATTGTATAAGTTATAGGTATCTCCGTGGTATTATCTACAGAACTTTCAAAAAATGTTAAATGCCTTATGAATTGTGAAGCTACATATATCTTAAAAGGCATCTGGGAACAAATGGTTAATTATACTCTTATCTTGCTGCTACAGTTAATTAAGTTATTAGTACATTTATTATTTTAATTTTTTGTAAACTAAATAATATTAATCATTTAATTAAATTTTATTTAAGCGTTTAAACTATTTAAGTCAGTTATTAACACATTAACTAATTTAATAATTTTTTAAATTAAATATTATTACTTATTTAATTACTTGTTTACTAATAAATTATTTTATTTTATTGACTACACTATTTAATTAAGTTATTAGTACATTAATTAGGGATGTGTAAATTCAAACTGAATCGAACCTAAGTGAGTTTGATTTTATCAATTTGGTTAGTTCGGTATTCAATTATTTCGGTTAATTAAGTTTAGCTAAAATGGTTTAACTAGTTCGATTTTTGGTTTTGAATTTTCCTAACTGAAGTAACCTGTTAAATTTGAAAATGACTTGAAAATAGCTTATGTTTTGATTTGACAAAATTGCATTTGATTTAAGTTTGATCACAAGCACTTGAAATGTTTTAACTTGTTACTCTAATCTCCTAAGGTCTTAGAAAATGTTTAATAAGTCCCTCATACTTAGAAAATATCAAGAAGTTTTCAAACCTTGAGTTTTTAGTTAGAGGAAATCAAGAGCACACATTTCTCTGATTAAGGGTCGACTACAACCTCTCCATACTCGACCCTACATCAAGAAATGAAGAAAAAATGAAGTGAAGTAAAGGCTCGGGTTTTGGGTTGACTACAACATCACTAAACTCAACCAAAGGCAAAAACTTGGGAAAAAATTGAAGAAAGTTTAGAAGGTCGACTCTAGTCATGGAATACTAGGCTAAAAAGCAGGGAAAGAAGAAATGAAGGTTGCCTCAAGTTGAGGGTCGACTTCAACATTAAAAACTTGACTCTTGAAGCAAAGATTCGAAGAACTTCAAATTAAGGGTCGAATCCATCACTCCTATACTTAACTCTACTGACACGGTGGCCCAGAAATTAATACTCTCAATGGCTATTTTTAGTACCAAAATGTGTGTAACGAGTCTATTCCCTTAAGAGGGTTTAAGAAAAGGTCTCTTACTCATTTTGAAAAAGAAAAAGACTCTGAAAATTGCTTCAACACTTGATAAAGCTTTAAAATCATTTATTCCTCTCCAACATTTCATTCAAGTTTTCCTTCAAAGCATTTATTGAGTTGATTCTCTTGTCTCAAGCTTAAACACTTAGCTCATGAGCCTTTAAAAGGCATTTATTGCTACTCAATCTCTATACCACTCTTGTCAAGGTTCTAACTTTGTCTTGAAAAGTTAGTGAGGGTAGTGCTTGCTCCTATGAAAAAGCATTATGCTGGTTGCTCTTGAGCCCGGTAAAAAACGATTATAAGGGTTGTGCTTGAGTCCGAAAAAAGGCATTGTAAAAGTTTTTCTTGATCCTATTAAAAAGCATTTCTATAGTAGATTTGAAACTCTTTGGTGAGCTAAGGAAAAAGATGTATGCATTTGAGAAAGTCGAACCTCTATAAAAACATTTGTATCTTTACTTTTATTTTTGTTTTGGTTTTCATTGCTATAGAAATGCTTAATTTGTATCTTTACTTTCTTTACTCTATAAAAACTTTTATTTGTATCTTTACTCTTTGGTTTTCAACTCAAGTAGTAGAATTTGGCTGAAGGAAGTTTGATTTTTCATTGAGTTTGAAAAGATTTTCAAAAAGCCCAATTCACCCCCTTTTGGTTTTAGTTAATTTAAGCTTACTACACTAACATAATCAAACTAATCGAATTAAGTAATATTTAAAGAAGATAAGTGAGCTTTGAGTTCAAGAAACAAAACAAAATTCTTCATTATTTATTATTCAATTAAAAAAACAAAAGAAATTCTCAATAATTTAAAAAACAAAATAAAAGAAAATCTCAAAATGAGATCTTATAAAAAAATACCACATCCTCACATTTTTCAGTAATCGAACCAAGCTAATCAAAGTAATTCAATGTTCAGTTTTTTAGTTACTAAACTACTTTAGTTTGATTTTAGTTTTTTTAAAAGAGGAGTTCAGCTTTTTTGGTTTTGAGATTTCCAAAATCGATTTCACCAAATTAACCGTTTGCATACCTCTAACATTAATTAATTTAAACTTTTAAAACCTAAATAATATTACTTATTTAATTAAATTTTATTTAATCAATTAAACTATTTAAGTTATTAATACATTAACTAATTTAATTTTTTAAAATTAAATATTATTACTTATTTAATTAATTGTTAACTAATACATTATTTTATTTTGTTAATTACACTATTTAATTAAGTTTTAGTAAATTAATCAATTTAAACTTTTAAAAACTAAATAATATTAATTCTTTAATTAATTTTTATTTAATCAATTAAACTATTTAAGTAAGTTGTTAATGCATTAACTAATTTAATTATTTTTTAAATTCAATATTATTACTTATTTAATAATTGTTTACTAATAGATTATTTTAGTTTATTATTTATATTATTTAATTAATTTATTAGTACATAAATTAATTTTGTACATAATCATATTTGACTAAGAGATCCATAAACTATTTGTAACCATCTAAATGTACATCATTTTAGACATAATATATAGTTTTTTTTAACCATCAACAACTAGCATCAAACAAGCCACTGGAGATAAAGTATCATGAATATTAACATGTGTTAAAAACCATAAAACATCAATGTACTAACAAAAATAGCCAAATGACTTCAATCAAGCAATGCACCAGCAAACAAGCAGTGCAGCAACTTATACTTTTGAAATAAACAACATCAACAACTAACATCAAACAAGCAGTGCATTAGCAAACATAGCCAAATGACATCAACTCACATCCATTAAGATTAAAATTCATCAAAGTTAATAATACCTATAATGGGGTGTGCAAGGGGTTGGTGGAAAACTCAACAAAATGCTTGCAAACAAAAATCAAATCACAAATTAAAGGTTAAACCAACAATAATAGGAAAACAAAAGGAAGGAAATACCTATAGAGGGTGGGTTCAGCGATGAAGTTCTACCATTCAAATTGGTGGAATCGACGGTAGAATCTGCTATGTAAACTAGTGGAAACGGAAGTGGAGTTCTATAATGTAAACTAATGGAAATAGGGGCGAAAGGTTTGGGTCAACCGTTGGTTATGATCAAGCAATAACCAAGCAGCAAGGATGGGCTTTTGGGGGCGTGTTTTGGGAATGGGGCCAAGTGAGAATAAGAAGGTGACTAAGTTGGTTATGTAATTCAATTTATCGATGGAAGTTTTTGCTAGCATGATTGACGTTTGATTGATGTATGACTAAATTTTCCCTAACAGAATATTCATTAGCATTTTGAAAACTTCATCGATAATCTGCTAACATTTAGGGTAGGCATTATCGATAAAATTTTCATTAGCATTTATGTTGCTATGTTTCTGACCTCAGATGCTTTATTTTCCATTTATCGACAAAAATAGCAACAAATAATTTCGTCGGTGAATGTGATTGACGTTTGAGTCTACCTTCCCCCAATAACGAAAATTTCGTCGATATTTAGGAAAGTTCATCAATATTTCTGTTGCTATTTTCTGACCCCAGACATTTTATTTTCCATTTACCGACAGAAAAAGTAACGAAAGCTTCCGTCAGTAATCATGATTGATGTTTGAGTGTACCTTTATCGATTGATGAAAATTTCATTAGCATATTACAAATTTTGTTGGTATTTTCATTATTATGTTTCTATCCCCGTATGCTTTATTTTCCATTTACCGACGAAAGTAATGACAAAGACTTCTATCCGCAAGAATGATTGACTTTTGGGTTTACTTTCCCAACAAACGAAAATTTCATCGGTATACTACTAACATTTAGAATAGCTATTTTCTATTGAAATTTCATCGGGATATTCTGTCAGTAAATCTATCAGTATCTTTTATACCGACTGATATAATCCATCAATAGTCTTCGCACAATTGCTTTTATTACGTGCAAAATAAATACCGACTGACTATTAATGAAAACTATTCTGTTGGTACATTTCATTGGTGTTTTGTTGCTGTTCTGTTGAAAAATTGCATAGATGCTGTCTGTCAAAAATTCGTTGGCAATAGATTAGCATTTACTAACAGAGTTTTACCGACAGAATTGATTTCGTAGGTGAAGTCTGAATTTTTGGTAGTGAGTGTAATTAGTTTATACATTTTTTTACAAATAGAAAATTAATGATTTTTAATTACTAAATAAGAACCATTAATGTGTAAAAGTACATTTTTTGTATAAATGTAATGCTAAACAAAAAATGATAAAAATACCCAACTTAGGCCCTATATGGTAGACCTTTGTTCAATTTAGTTTCTGTACTTTATAATTTCATTTAATTTATTCCTTATGACATGATACAAAGAAATCTATTATAGAATTTTTTTAAAAAATTTTTGATCTGACACGTTGGTGTCGAGTTAGCATCGTTTAACATTTCAGTGCGACATTAGTATCATTAATGATCAATTTAGACAAAGTTAGGCAGAGAAACTCAATTATACAAAATATTGGAACAAAAAGGCTAAATTAATCAGTTTTGGATAGAAAGATTAAATTGCCTAAAATTTTATAATACAATGACACCTATAGTACTTTGACCAAATATAAGGTAGGTCAATTTAAGGGTGTATGATGGTCAATTTCGATCGATTTTGGTTTTGGGAGAAACCAAAACCGTCGATTTTGGTTTTGGGAGAAACCAAAACCGTCGATTTTGGCGGTCCCTTATGACGAGCCGAAGCCTACCAATCATAAGGAAAAACTAGTCAATCAAAACTGACTTCGGTTTCAGTCAATTGAAAATTCATGTTGAGCTTGGGCTTAAATGGCCCAAAGTTGATAAAATCATGAAAAATTTGTGTTGAGCTTGAGCTTAAATTTGTGTCAAACTTATATTTTAAATTGAAATCAAGTTCATGTTGTTTAAATAAGTAGTCCAACCCATATAATTTATTTTTAAATAAGAATTACATAATTAATTTTAAGTAAAAATTATTTTGTTAAGCTTAAGCAAACATTACTTTGTTTAGTTTTCTAATAATGTCATTACATAAAATATTCAACAACATGAAGGAAGGAAAGAGTTCACCACAATCTCAAACTCTTCCAAAATCATTAGTAATCCAATTTCATCACATCCCAAATTAAGCTAAACAAACTATCAAATGACAAATAAGTTGAAGTCATCCAAAATGAGAATTATAATGATATCCAAAATGACAAATATTTAAATGAAATAATCATATTCTCATTTGAGTGGATTGTGTCTCTGTGGAAACTTCAAAATTCCATTAGTGAAAATAAATTACAACAAACCAAAAACCCAACAAACCAACACCCACCCATATTCACCAAAACCACCACTCAACTCAACAATAAACACAATAGACAAATTAATCAAATGACCTAAAAGCACAACCATAGAGTAGCATGTGGGTAAGGAAAAAGGCACAACAGCTAATACCAAAATCAAAATTTACAAACCAAACCAAACCTTGAAGATAAATGGTGGGTAAGGAAGAAGGTAAAGAAGGCCAACAAGTGTAGGTGTAATGGCGAGTGGGAGATTACAAGTGAAGGAAGAATTAATGAGAAAGTGGGTAAGTGAAGGTTTTTAATTTAGGGTTTCAAACTTTCAATTCAATCCAGAGTGAGGAATGAGGATTAATGACAAAAGGAATAATTTGGGAGCAGAAGGGAAAGAAAAGGCTAAAAAGGGTTAATGAGACCTATATTTGGAATTTCAACCCCTTTCAGTTTTTTGATCGATTCAATTAAGGAAGAATTGTCCCCGATGATCGAACCATAATGCTAAGTTACCATCAGTTACAACAGACACCACAATTGACACCGAATAACCGAGTTGCTTGTGGTCATCGATGTCGATTTCGATCGGTTCCTCGATTGCAGCCAACCGTTGCTCAATCCCTAGGTGAGTTGGTAGGTTAGGCCCCAATGAGTAAGTCTGTCCAATCCATATCCCACAAAATTTTGGATTTGTGGATTCCTAGACCTATCAAAATGGGCTTAGCCCATTTTTTATTAAATATGGGGTGAGCTGGGTCTAAAAATTTAGGCCCATATTAGAACCGAGCCTAAATGGGCTAGCCCGTTTGACTAAGGGGTTGACCCGGGTTAAGGTGGGCTAACCTTGTGGGCTAAAAAAAATTAAGCTTAAACCCATTAACCATGTAAGGAAGATTGAGGAAGGAGCAGCCAAGCTAAGGCCGAACTGCCCAAGGACCCTAAGTGAGTAAGTGGCTAAGTGAAGTTCCTAACCGGCTAAGCGCCAAGACCTTAACCGGTCGCCTAAGTCCTAACCGGCTAACCCCATCTGCTTTGGTCTCCTTTCTTTCACGGTGAGAGTCGAGTTTTATAGACTACAACTGCTATTCGTTCTCAGTTCTTGCCTTCTCGATTTCCTGAGACACTCCCCATCCGGCATCCGGCCATCAGCATTGCCCAAAGTGAAAAGTTCTCACCTTTATGCTTCAGCTGGTCACCACTCCGACACGCCACATTCCCCATCGAGGCATCGACCATTGCAAATCGAACCATTTCTTTGTCCAGTTCTCACTTTTCACCTTCAGCCGATCAGCACTCTAACACGTCGCACTTCCCATCGAGGCATCGACCATTGCCAATTGCACCATTTCTTTGCCTAGTTCTCTCTTTTCACCTTCAGTCAGTCACCACTTTGGCACTCCTCATCGACTAGCTACCTGCCTACTGTTTAGTGTCTACCTCTGCTCAATGCTCACTACTCTGAGACTACTCGACCCACTCGAGTGACCCGACCCATTTCTTCTTATTTGTTGGAGAGCAAACAGTGGAGGCTTTACGGATTTCAACTTTGGAGATCGATTCCTCTTCACCTTCGCCGGTGACATATGCCAAGCCCGACCTTATAAAATACTTTCCATGTCATTCATATGATTGACAATATGCTTGCATACTTGGAAAGCCCCAAAAGAAAAATCGTTAAAAGACAACAATGTACCAAATTGTACAATTAAGTTAATTTAAGTCTCGAACTAGATCAAATAGAGAATTTAAAATGAAATTAAGAATATTAAAGTCCCAGAATGGTTTAATATGGTGATTTGGAGTTCAAGAATTAATTTGGAATCAAATCGAAATTTTTACTGTCCAGGGGCAAAATGATCATTTGCCACCTAGGGACACAATGAGAATTTTTAGAAAAGAATTTTTTTGGCCCCATTTGACTTATTAGAGTATGATTTGAGTATTGGAGTATAATTTGAGGGTTTGACAGTGAAAAAGTTTAATTTCGGTGATTTTTAAAGTGTAGGGGCGAAATCGAAATTTTACCACTCGCAGACAAAATTTGATATTTTGAGAGAATTTAGATCAAATTTGACAAATTGGATAATGGTATGAGTATAAGGGATGAAAAATATGTCTATGGGCAATTTTTCAGTTTTTGGGGCAAAAATGTAATTTTTGACTTTTACGGGGGCAAAAGTGTAAATTTTAAAAATTACTCCACCAAGACTTTGGATAAGTCTGAGAATTTTATCTAAGCTATGGATATGTGGGACAAGTGTATGGTGAAAATTTGGAAACAAATGGATGGCCAGAATTTAAGGAATTAATAAAACATTAAAAAATGAATAAAATAATATTATATTATTTTAGCCTTTAAAAAGGTAAAAATTCCAGAATTCTCATCTTCTTCAGCTGTCCAAACCAGGGGAGAAAAGGGGGAAAAAAACAAATAAGAACCCTACCTGAAAATTTGGGAAAAATCAAGAGAAATCAAGAAATCAAGCATTGAAAAGGTAAATTTCATTGATTTTTCTTGTGATTTTCACTACCCATGCATTTTTTTCTCATTTCCATGCAAAATTAGAAAGTGGGTATGGACACCCATGCTGGCCAAACTTCCATGGATGAGTTTTGAGCTTGATTTTTGGTTGATTATAATTGAATTAAGTGATTTTAGTTAAGTTATATTGAAATATAGCAAAAATAAGCTAGAGATATAATTTTCTCCCATTGAAACCCATTATGCCAAATTTTCTAGGGGAATATTGGCTGCTGATCTTGATGTTTATTTGAGGAATTATGATGAATAATGATGAATTATGAGTCTAGAAAAATAATGAGAATTTTCGAAGTAAAAATACAAATTTTTACCCACTAGGGGTATTTTCGTAATTTGCTATCGGGACTGATAATTTGCACCACACTGAGGGACATTAAGTCAATTTGGGTGCAATTGAGGTATAGAAAGTGAAAAAAATTAATTTGGAGTTTAAACGGATGTGTATATAGATTTATCGGGTAAAAGACCGAAATAGGCTAACACTGCATTTAGGCAAAAATTTAGACATTTTTGCATTCCATATCAAGCATTAGTAGTCTAACTTAGTTTAATTTCAATTTAGTACCAATGTGGTGAATTTCTCGATTTTGTACTGTGTCAAGGTGGTGAGTCCTCCTATAAAGGCAAAGGAATTGCACCCGAGGACTAGTAGTCTGAGTATTTCAAAAATCTCCACTCTAGACACGGTGAGTAACCTTACCATCATTTTAATTATCTAAAGTATGTTTTTATTCAGTTTTGGTGAATTTTATAAAAATGAGTTCAAATGGTAAATTTTTATGTTTTGTAAACAAAATGAGTTTAAATGAAAATATTTTATAAATTGTCTTGAAACGAAATAACGATTTTGAAAATAGAGTAATTGGAGACCACTGATATGTTGTAAATTTAAAATTGAATTAATAGCTTATGTTATTGTATTGGCATGACTGGCTGGGCTGTGTTTTTTATGTATTGTATGAATTGCTTTATTTTACCCTTGCAGGCTGGGTAGTAATATATTAGCCCTGTCATGCTGTCAAAATTTTATTGTATGGTGGGTTTGACCTACTGCAGTGGGCTGGATTCTGTGGAATAGCCTATTAGAGGGGCACGGAATCCTGTTATATTTTTACCTCGGTTGGAGAGGCGAGTAGGGTAACTCCTAAAGTATAACTTTTAGAGTTCACTTCACGCCAAACCACCACGTGAAGGGGAACTCGGCCAACGCCAAGGAATGGTTATGTTTCAAAATAAAAACATGACTTTCTAATAGCCTTGGCGGATTCAGTTGGGATAGCCCTCGGCCAAGGTATCCTAGATAACTGAGTATGATAATAATTTTCGGCATGAGCCAAGCTTTTTAAGAAATTCATAAGCCATACTGATTACTTGCTTTAAATAAATTGATTTCATTTGGTTGAAATAAGTTGAAAGATGATAAATTACAGTTTGATGAAATGTTTTAATAGTTTTTTTTTACTCGACTTTAGATATTTTGAGTGATGTTTGTTTACTCACTGGGATTTTATAATCTCACCACCCTCATTTCCACCCATTTCAGGCTCAAAATAAATTGTAGATAACTGATATCGGTGAGGATTACAGTTGAACTTGCCACATCCAAAGACTGTAGGTTCATTTCTTTTGATACTTTTGGTCATTCGTGGGCCCACGTGTCACTGTAAATTAAATTCTATACTTTGGTTATCTGTATTACGGTATGTAAGAATTTATTTTGCTTTTACGCTATAAAAATTATTTATGCAGTGTTCTTAAAATATCTTTTTATGTGAAAATTGAATATTTTATTTAATATTTTTATTTTATTATAACAGTCATAACTCCATTTTAAACGAATGTTTTAGACATCCAAATTATTTTTGATTATGAAATATGTGTTTTCCACTTACATACTATATTTTTAGATGATTTTGAGATTTTTGGGATAAATGACCAAAATACCCCTGTGAGATGGAAATTATTATTTTATTTGTATAAGTTGGAAACAGTTTAAAATCTTTTAGAATGTGGTATTTGGAAACAGTTACCCACAGGGGAAATGAGAAGCTGATATTAAAGCCTTGCGGGGTTTCGGTTGACATTCCGGGTAATGAATGTCGATCGAGACGTCGCGGCGGTTGTCACGAGCTCGATGGGAGTTTCGGGTCGTGACAACATATCTCCTCAGATCTGCTTCTATCATCAATCATCAAGGCTAGGTTGGCATCTCTCATTCGGCAGCCCGGGTAAACCTCCAATAACTTTTAACAGTAATTTTGTATAGAAATGTTAAAAGTGGTTTAACTTTTGTGATGTGTTGCTGGACATATTGAAGTCTTATGATAAAGAATATATCGGCATTTGTAGTTATTTTACTGAATTAAGATGTTTTGTGTAAGAGTTTTGAACTTTATTATTGTTGCTGCATGAAGTCATGCTCAGTGTAGAACTCAAGTTATTTATTTCGTTCATGTTTCCGCCCAATGTTTCACTAACACGATTGATGGCAAAGGTAGCCCGTAGTAGTCTTGAAATCTTGATATATCTCCCTTATTATAAATGGTTTAATCCTCTTGCTAAGCAAGATGACAGAAAAAGATAAAAGAAAAATGATATCTTTTTTCCTTTAAATGAATTGCAAATTTTGGTCATTCCAAGATGAACAATATATTAACACTAGTGAATGGACAAAATTAAATCTACAAGATGAATATGATAGTTCTAATTTCTACAATTTTTTTCCTTTATAAATGAGCTCACCTTTGCCTACAATCCAACTGACAAAAGCAATATAATTCCCTCATCAAACTTTCCCGTGGGGTGAAATCAAGCACACTTACACCTAACATTGCAAATTTTGTTCTCTTTTTCTTTTAGGAATCTATTTTAAATCATGTATTACGTATATAAAAATGTATTCGTAATAGATATAATTGATAAATATTGTTGTTTGTTTGTGTAAATTTTTAATATTTTTTATTCATGTTTATGTTATTTGAAAGTAACTGTGATGGATCAATCAGTTGAAAACTGTATAAAGTTGAATGATGACATGAACATTTTGAATGATGATGGAATTCCCTCCCAATCTCATATATCTGAATCTGAACAATTGAGTAAGAGGGCCAAAAAAGAAATTTCAAATGTTTGGAATATTTCACTAAAATAGACAAAAAGCAAGATGGAATAGAAAGGGCAACTTGTAACGGTTGTAAAACGGAGTATAAGGTTGGCTTCAAACTTGGTGGCTCTAATTATGGCACTTGACATTTGCGTCGTCACATTGACACTTGTAAATTCATTTCATATTTTAATTCACATCAAATGCTTATGGATTATGAAGGGAAAGTAAAGGCTAGAAAATTTGATCCTAGGATTTCACGTGACATGCTTGCTGAAGCCATAATTAAGCATGACTTGCCTTATGCTTTTGTTGAATATGATAAGATTAGAGCTTGGGCTAAGTATGTAAATCCAGATATGGTGATGCCCTCTAGAAACGCTGCTATATCTTATGTCCAGAGAATTCATTTGAGAGAGAAAGAGAAACTTAAACAAGCAATGGCCAAGGTACCTAATAGAATTTGTTTAACTTCTAATGTATGGACAACATCAACTTCTAAGGGTTATATTTGTTTGACTACTCATTTCGTCAATGAAAATTGAAAGTTATATAGCAAGTTACTCAACTTTTGTCCGTATGCCTCCTCCACACACTGGAGTTGAATTAGCTGCTACTATATTTGTTTGTTTGAAAGAATGGGGAATAAATAAAAAAAAAAGTTTTCTCTCTTACTTTAGATAATGCTTCTGCTAATGATAACATGCAAGCTATCTTGAAAAGCCATCTTCATTTGCAAAGTAGCTTGATTTGTGATGGTGAATTTTTTCATGTGCGGTGTTATGTTCATATATTAAATCTTATTGCTCAAGAGGGCTTGAAAGTAGTCAATAAAGCATTGTTTTAAATTAGGGAGAGTGTGAAATATGTAAAGGCATCAGATGAGAGGATGAAAAAATTTCAAGAATGTGTTCAACACGTTGGTATTGATGCAGGTCTTTGGTTGCGTTTAGATGTGTCAACTAGATGAAATTCAACATATTTGATGCTTGAAAGTGTAATCAAATATCAAAAAGCTTTTGCTAGCCTCCAATTTATTAATAGAACTTATAAATATAATCCATCTGATAAGGAATGGGGAAGAGCAATGATAATTTGTGAATTCTTGGAGCCCTTTTATGAGACCACAAACTTGATATCTGGTTCATCTTATCCAACTTCCAACTTGTATTTCATGCAAGTTTGGAAAATTGAATCGATTTTAAATGCGAATTTGCATAATGAAGATGAGATTATCAAGGATATGTCTCAAAGGATGAAAATGAAATTTGATAAGTATTGGAAAGATTATAGTGTAGTGCTTGCATTTAGAGCTATTCTTGACCCAAAGATGAAGTTTGATTTCTTAAGATTTTGCTATTCTAAGATTGATGCTTCTACTTGTCATGAAAAGTTAGAAAATGTGAAGACAAAGTTGTACGAGCTCTTTGAAGAATATGCAAGCAACACTCGTGCATCAAGTACATCTTCACTCAACGAGTAATTTCCCTAAACAAGCCGGAAGGGGAACTAAACCCAAGGGATCAAAGATCTTTAGTGTAAGTTTTATGTCTTTCCTTCATCTTATTACATGAGAATTTATGTTACTTTATTTATGTTTTGATAATTTTTTTTTGTCTATGTATTTAAAAATTGTAGGAGTTCAAAATGTTTCAAAATGAAACAATTTCTATTGCTGGAAAGTCTGAGTTAGATGTTTGTTTAGATGAGGCAAAGCTTGATCATGAAGTGTTTAAAGATTTGGATGTACTTAATTATTGGAAGGATAATACTAAGTGCTTTCCTGATCTTTCTATTACGGCACAAGATTTATTAAGCATTCCGATTACTACGATAGCATCAGAGTCTACTTTTAGTATTGGTGGTCATGTTCTCACCAAGTTTAGAAGTTCCCTCCACCATGAAAATGTTCAAATGCTTGTTTGCACAAAAAATTGGTTGCATGGCTTTTCTTTAGCTGTCGATGGTGTTGTTTGTTTTATATATTTCAATGTCTTTAATTTTTACTTGTTAAATTAAAAATTTTAGATAAAATTGAAACTCATTATGTCTTTTTTTTATAACAATGAATATTAGATGATAATGATTCAGACTTGGAGACACCATTGCTATCCAAATAAAACTCATGTTTTGATTGAGGATGAAGATTGAAAAGAATATAAATTAGTTTTGAAGTTTATAAATATTTGATTATGTACTTATGTAGTTATGTTGATAAGATTGTAATTTGTGTAATTGTGTTAAAGATTAAAATTTTATTTATATTTGATGTAATATATTTGCTTATTTATGTTTGGTGTAATTTATTTGTTTGTAATATGTTTTTATTAGTCAAATTATAGATTAAATCATTACATAATTTTATTGATAAAAAATAAAAAAATCGAAAAACAATGAGCTGGCCCAGCTCGGTCCATGAACTAACAAGGGGTGGATTGGGTTGAGAATTTGATAGCCTATATAAAATATGAGCTGACCCCGCCCGGTCTATATTTTTTCAGTCCACAAGGGCCTGGGCCGTGCCTGCCCATATTAACAGGTCTATGGATTTCCGCCCGAGGACCCATTCGTCATTTTCGTAAGAGACCAGGTGATTCTCCGTAATTTCAACCCCTCCTTTGCCTCTCGAATTCCTCGTTCTCCCTTCACCGAAAGCCAAAGTCCCACACCTGCTTTTGTCAGTTATCAGTAACCGTAGCTCAACCTCCACCACCAGATTATCAATGGCGGCTCCTTTCTCAACCCTGGTATATGTGTTTCCCTTAACTCTCTTACTTCATCTCCATTGATTTCCTTATATTTTTAACTTGTTTTTTTTTCTTTTGCAGTCAAATGTGGGTATGCTGTCAGGTACAAGAAGCCTGTCCAAGAACCCAACACTTAGCCCAACATGTAATGCCGTGAAGCTTCCAGGAAAAGTCTCGATTTCTTCAAGCATTTCATTTTCTGCCGGCCTTTTCTCTGGGTCCTTGCGTCTTCTCCCTTTCACTTCATCCCCGAGGAATTCCCGTGTTCTCCGCCCTGTCCGAGCCAGTGCTGAGGTAGGTCTTTCATTATTTAGTATTAACTTATAAATTATAAAATTACAGTAATAAAGCATTTAATCTGATGGTGTAGGTAGCAACTTTACAATCAAAAGTAACTCACAAAGTGTATTTGGATATAAGCATCGGAAATCCGGCGGGTAAAGTTGCTGGAAGAATTGTGATTGGATTATATGGTGATGACGTGCCCCAAACAGCCGAGAATTTCCGTGCTCTATGCACAGGTTGTAAATTGTTTTACTTATACACTTGAGTTTTAAAAATATTGTAGTAATTTCGTTTCAAAAAAACTTTTAATCTCTTCCCTAATTTAATTTCCAATTTTGTGCATCTTGTTTTAGGAGAGAGGGGCTTTGGGTATAAAGGTTCCACCTTCCATCGTGTCATTAAAGATTTCATGATTCAAGGAGGGGACTTTGATAAAGGAAATGTGGGTGCTTCTTTCAAGCTCTTTACGATTTTATGGTCTTTAGCATGATTGACTATGCTTTTGTTGTAATGGAAGCCTCTTTTCTCTTTCAATTAGATTATAATAGAAACTTGCAAATCAATTCGTAGAATCAGATCGCAGTAATGCTGCAATGAATTAAGATTAATGTTTTTAAAATGTTGTCCTTTACTTTCTCTATCGTATTGAACATTTTGTCTTCCAACAACATAATCTAGCCATCTTCATTGATGATAGCTTGATGCAATTCTCTTATTTTAGTTTAGTTCAACCTGATGAGCTTGTTAGTCTTCTCTTAGTGCAAATTAGCATTGCTCATGACACAAAAATGCATCCTAGCTAGCAGAAATTGATTTGACTTGTTATTTTGTCTGGAAAGAATAATCTTCGGGTTTGATGTAGACAGACACATTCTGCTGCTTTTAGTCTGTAATTTGATTTTGCATAGAGAATACATCTCCTTTGATCAGTTAGGATATCTGTGGTCTCATAGAGTTGAAGGTTTACATCATCAGTTCATGATCATGTGCTCTCCTGGAATATGGCTAGAAAAGATGAAGCTCTTTGCATCTATTGGGATATTAGAGAAACTTTCTTATCAACAAGTTGGTAGTTGTTACCCGCACACTTGCATAATAATGCTCAACTCTACCTTGATTAATTTATAGAGGACATCCTTTACAACCCTGTCTATCACTAGGCCTAAATGAGAAGCTTCAATATTCAGTGTAGTTTCTTCAGATGGTGAGAAATACATTATAAGCTTAGGTTAAGGTGTCTTGAAGAAGAAGCAAGATTTGTCTCCCCCCACCGCCTTCTTTCCCCCTCTTTAATGAATATTTAGTGTTGATCTTCTGAATGCTTATTACATAAAGTCCATTTTATTTTTTGCTCCTGGAACCTCATCACTCGTGTTTCTCAGTACCTTCTTATGTACCTATTTTTTTTGCCTGGTCAATGACAAAAAATGCATGTGATGAAATTGATTACACATTTCATTTTAATTGTTTGGTTGTATGCCCCCTGATGCAAAACATATTTTATCACCTTTAAGGACTTTGCAACCAGCTGGAATATGCTTTTTCTTTAATCTATTTTCACCTTTCTTTTAGATTGAACATTGGCAATTGCCTTGGCAGATTCTTTAAAAAGTATTCTTTGCTTTTGCCAAGAAAATTCCCCTTTAATTGTGCCTTCTGTTGTCTTTTGCATGGTACAGTAGTATATGAGCTTCCAAGTAGATCTAGAGTGGAGGCATTTATCAGCTTCCAATTGCTCAATTATAATGCAATGACATTTGAAATTTGTTGCAGGGAACAGGAGGCAAAAGTATATATGGTCGTACCTTCAAAGATGAAAACTTCAAGTGTAAGTTGATTCTTGCTTTCATATCATTAATGTGGCAATTTAGAAGTCAAACTATGCCACATCCTTGCTTTAGAAAGATTATGTAGAGGAAGATTGTTTTTCAGGATGATAATAAGGATCATCTAACTTATCAAGTTATTATCTTGTGATCCTCCTTTCATCAAAGACTTGAGCAGCAATCTCTGGCTAATAAAGTGTGCTGTTAATTAAACTATAGTTTGTCCGGAATTAGTGAGCAATGATTCCAAATTTCTGTCTTTTTGTTGTTCTTTTAAACTGCCTTTAATGCATCAGTTGCTGCATATTTCTGATATATAGAATGCCTTGCAGTATCCCATACCGGACCAGGAATTGTTAGTATGGCAAATGCAGGCCCGAACACCAATGGCAGCCAATTTTTCATTTGCACTGTCAAGGTATGTTGATTCCTTTCTTGGTTAAACATCATTGCTACACGTCCACACAATGTTTTTGGGTTTGATGTTATCATCATAGTTTCACACACAGACACACACAAAACAAGGTAGACAAGTAGTAAAAACTGTTTTTGTTGTTCTTGCACCTCTCACTGGCTGGTGGCCCATTTTGCTGTAAATATCTATTGGAACTGCCATTATTATGCTCTGTGGCATTACATATGTTAATTGGTACTCTTTAGTTGACAATATAAGCTGAAAGACTTGACATTTTCCTGACCAGCATAAAAGTGAATAGAGTTTTGCTAACAGAACATCTTGTTTATTGTGATTTAATGTTTATAGACATCTTGTTTATCTGCTACCAAGATCAATCCAGTGTCTCACATGTGGAAATCAAGTTCTGCTTCAATAAATCCCATTGCAAATATTACAATATAGAGATGACTTTCCTACGTCATTCAATACCATTCAAGCCTAAACTGTCTCAAGTTATCAAATATCTATGTATTGTAACCAACATCTGATATTTACCTTGAATAGACAACAAGCATGTTAGAGGTTTCAATTGAAGTTTACTTTTTGGTTGCTGTCATTATTTTCTCAATCTTTATAGGTTGATTCCCTTGAGTTGAAATGGAACTTTTTGACTAGTTGTAATGAGTTATTGTAGTTGCATATGTGTCAATGTGTGTGTGTGCACACGCGTGCTTGCATGTTGGCTTGATGTTGATAGCTTATCGAATTCAGTTAGCAAAAAAGAAGAGCTACTCTTAGTGCTTGTCTGCGGGGTTAATGTTGATGGTCTATGTAATTCAGTTAGCAATTGTGGAGAGTTATTCTTGCAGTACAAGAATTGTCGTTCCAATGTTGATATATCTATTTATAATCTTTGCAAAATTGCAGACCCCATGGCTGGATCAAAGGCATGTTGTGTTCGGGCAGGTTTTAGAAGGCTTTGATGTTGTTAAGCTTATTGAATCACAAGAGACTGATCGTGGAGACCGCCCTAGAAAGAAGGTGGTTGTCAGTGACTGTGGTGAGCTTCCCGTAGCTGAAACCTGATTCTAGCTGCTTACCTTTGTTTTTTTTTTTTTCCCCAAACTTCGGACTAGTTTTCCAAATTTTGAAAAGGCTCTAGCTTAACCGAGTTTTGATTTTCTAGAGAATGCTTTTCTTCTTAATCACATGTCTGAAGACGAGAAACTAAGACTCAGTTATAGAAATTATCACCTTGTCAAACATTATACTGTATTATTGAAATGATTGAGCTAGTCAATGGATGGGATGGCAATGGTTTGAGCCATTTGGATATTGGAACGGACGAAAGAAAAATTGAGCCCGCTTGCCTGAGAGGAGAGCTTTGGTGTGGTGCGGGCGTGCCGCCAGGCCTGCAATCACTAGGGGTGAGCGAAATTGAATCGGATTAATGATCCAATCGAATGTAATTTGAATAAAATAATTTAATTCAATTAGTCTATTAGGTTTATTTGTTCAAAAAATTTGATTTAATTGATTTATTTGATTAGTTCTCATTTTTAAATTGAATATATCAAAAGATTAAATTAATATATATAAATTTATATAAAAATATATATTTTTAATATTAATATTAATTTCATATTTTATAATTATTGATGAAATTTATAAATTTTAATATTGTAATTTTTTAAAAAAATAATGATAAATTTTTAATTTTTCTGATTTAAAATTAAGCTGATCGAATCAATTTAATATTTAATTTTTTTTTAATATTTGATCTATTTTAATTAATTTTTTAAAATATTTAATCTATTTAATCTTTTGAAAATGACGGTCTGGTCCATTGAACTATCTAATTGCTCATCCTTAGTGATAACTATCTAATCGCGTTTGGCAAGAAGGGTCTGACACGGTCGCGGCACTTCTCATGGGAGAAAATCAATTGGGCAGAACTCTCCCTTCCTGTTTAACCCTTGCCCCCTTTATATTTTTATCCCATGAAACCGTTCATGTGTCGAGTGTAGGCTTGAATTTTAAGTTTGAGTTCGGCCAATTATCTTCTATATTAATGAATAATATATATTTACTTAATTTTAATTCTAAAATATAAAAATTATTATTTAATTTTAATAATAAATATAACATATATAAGTGGGTCAAGCTTGGTTCGAGCTTAAGTTTTCAATGTGTCATGCAGGTTTGACTTGGCTCATAAATATTTTTATTCTTGTGTTCCTTTTTTTCATTTTTTTTATTTAAAGGATTTCACATTATTTATTTGTTTAAAGTAAAAAATAAATTTATATAAATATGTGATAAACAAATAAATGAGTAAATAATAAAAGAAATTGAGTAAATATGTAAATAAAAATATTATTAATAATCAAATAGATTAGTAGTAAGTAAACAAAAAATAATGATTTTTTTTATTTAAGGAAGAGAGATTTAAATCTTACTTTTTAGAGAAGGAGATCAAGTATTAATCAATGAGCAAAATGCTCAAGTGCAAACAAAAAAATATGATATTCATAATTCATTAATTCATTAGTTGGATATATAATAATTAACTATATTAATATTGTTTTGTTCATTTAAATGTGTAAATATATTTATATGATAAATATAATTAATTATATAAATGAAAAATAGTTAAAGCATTGTGATTAAAAATATACAAACATATGATTACGTAAATAAATAACTAAGTGAATAAATAGCCATTAAATATATAAATGCATGAATAAAAATGCATAAATAATTCATTTTTGTAAAAAAAATATAATATACTAAATTGATTTGTGTAATAATAATAATGATAATCATTTTGAAAACTGACCAAGAGTTGAATTGATTTGCGTAATTTAGAAGTGCGAGAGATATCCCTTATGTCTCGTGCGAAAACGGATATACACCCAGGATTATTTGGTAAACAATCTGATGTCTCATAAAGATAAATTGTCCCTATAAGTGCTTACGGAAGCATACCTTATTTGGTAACTTTGTACATAACATATCAGCTTTTCTTTATGGTCATTTTCTCTTATGATGTTATCGTCAGCGTTGATTTTATCAAAAGAATATATGATATTTCAAAGTTGGATTCAATTTCAGTGCTTTGAAGCTGGTACGCATTATCTATATTTACTGGGCTCATAATAAATGGTGCGTTTGAATGGGCATGGCCCACTTTGAGCTCAAATGCTTGACTAACATGGATTGGGCACCTCACCTCAGTACCAGCCTCTGTGTGTTTACCAAGCCTGATCAATCAAAACCCTAAGGTCCGTTTGGTTAGGGGAATAGCTAAGCCATTCTCTTTCTATTCTTTACAAAATTTTATCCTTTTATTTGGTTTGTATGTAAAGAAGGAATAGCCATTTCAAAAAGAATGGCTATTCTTTAAAATTGGGTAAAAGCTTGAAATAGCTAATACCATCTTTCCCCATGGTATTAGCTATTTCACATGGGAATAAAATTTAAATATTTTGGATTAAAATGTCCTTATTTGTTTTTAAAATTACAAACTTAAACTTATAAAATTAATATTTTTAATTAAAATTAAAAAATTATTAATATTTTCATATTTTAATAATTATATATTTAAATTATAAATAAAAAATTAATTTTTTAAAATATTAATTTTTAAAATTATTAAGTAAAATTTAAATCAAAAAATGAAAAATGCAAATAGAGAAAAATAAATCTTATTATAATAAAAAGGTTAAGTTATTAATTATATATTATAAAATATTTTAAATTTAAAAACTAATTAAAAGTATTAATATTTTAATCATAATAATATTTAAATTATAAATTAAATTACCAATTATTAATATTTTAAATCAATTATAAATTATTAATATTTAAAATATAAAATAAAAACAAATAATCATAATAACATTTAAATTATAGATAAAATAGTAGTATTTTATAATATTAATGATTAAATTATAAATAAAATATTAATACTTAAATAATCAATTATTAATATTTAAAAAATATAAATTATTAATATTCAAAAGATAAAATAAATAAAAATAAATAGTCATAATAAAATTTAAATTATAAATAAAATATTAATATTTAAATGATAAATTGTTAATATTATAAATAAAATATAAATTATTAATAGTTAAAAAAATAAATTGAAATAAAAATAAATAATCATAATAATGTTTAATATTAATGATTAAAGTATAAATAAAATATTAATATTTA
This sequence comes from Theobroma cacao, assembly GCF_053813885.1. NCBI lineage: Eukaryota > Viridiplantae > Streptophyta > Magnoliopsida > Malvales > Malvaceae > Theobroma > Theobroma cacao. The sequence goes on from NC_142640.1 coordinate 15,487,603, forward strand.
AACTATCAATTTTTAATATTTTTAAATAAATTATACATTATTAATGTTTAAAAATAAAATAATTTAAAAATAAATAATCATAATAATATTTAAATTATAAATAAAATATTAGTATTTTTTAATATTAATAATTATATTATAAATAAAATATTAATATTTAAAAATAAAATAAAATAAAATAATCATATATATAATAAAAATTATTTTTATCTTTTTATTTTCTATTTTTTTCTTATTCTAAAGTTATTGTTATTAACCAAATACTGTAATTAATCATAATAATTATTTTTATCCTATTTCATTCATTATATCAAATTACGTAATACTTATTCTATTTTATTCTCATCTCATTTTATTTTCACATAATAATTATTTTATTTTATTTTTATTTATTTCGTGAACTAAACATGTTATAAGTACACGTCGCTTCTATTCCTGCACCTATAACCGCACAGCCTTGTCTGCCTTGTTTAGTAGACAAGGATCTAGTATTGACCATATTTTAGACTTGAGAAAGAATCACCTACGTGAATCTGCGCCCTTGTTTGGCTACAATTTTGGCCACCTTGACGGAGGGAGGGGGAGGGGGTGTCATCCCAATCTCCTAATGACAGAAAAAGATACGGCGATACACCCTCAAAATGGGTCAAGTCTCAAGTCTTGGAATTCAGAGCATTAGGATTTACTTATCAGTTGGTAGTAGTAGAGCCAATTTAAGTTAAGAGACGAAATGGCCGCAGTTGCTAGGAGTAGGACGGATCATGGAAAGACTGATTGGGCGAGTCTGACTTTCTGTGGCTTTTGCCAGACAAATTACCGTTTTCAAATCTGATTTAAAATTGGCCTGGTCCCAGAAAGAGTGCATTAACCATTTGCAGACTAGAGGTTGGACTCACTATGCCAACGCTCCTCTGTCCTGACACGAATCGTGCGGTGAGATGGACCAGGAAGGAAGATGTCAGAGGGGTGGGGTCCACCTGACGACATGGACCCCACGTGTACCTGACGGCTGCCACGCCTAGCGACTGGAGGGGCAGTAGAAAGCGACGGATCGTGTGGGCTTGTAGTTGCGTAACGCCTTCCCGGTGAGAATTCAGATTCTGTCGGTGTCCTTTCCCTCCCTCTGGCAATTGCCTCGTATAAGTGCACATTCATTTTCATGTTAAGGACCTTTTTTCTTTTGTCCTTTTGGCATTTTTACTTTCTTCTTTTATCGTAATTACACTTGTCAATTAAGAAAATTGGTCTTGCTGGAAATAAACAGCAAGGATTCGAAACACGACCAGCCTCAACTTTTTAAATTAACTCCCCCAGTTTTAGGCTCCGTTTATTTCGTAAAAATTAATGTCCTTATTTTTTAATAATTATGTCAATGTTACTATTTTGCTAGGAATGCAAATTTTTTGAAAAAAGTAACCAAACGACATTTTCAGAAAATTATTTTCATTTCGCAAAACAAACAAGCTTTAGTTGTTTTTATCGTTGTTCTTATTTAATACTTCTTTATCAAATTGGTAGCATTACTCAAAAACTTTTTGCCTTTTAGTTTTGATTGTAACAAGCATCTTAATTACTATCAATGAATCAATAACCAGGCCGGGTGAGGATGCAATAATGTCACAAGTTCATACTTAGACATCACATCCTTTAAGCACGTATCATGAGATTGCAACAAAAAAAAATGTAGACTAGTTTATCAAAAGCTTATTAGTTAATTGCTAAGTTATTACTCTCTTTCTCTTAGCTAAATTCTAAGAAATAGCTTCTTTTTTAATGATTTTTTTTAACTTTAATCAACATTTTCAACAAGTTATTACTTAATTTCTATTATACATATAACTACTGTTGGGATAAACCCTACAGTCAATTGAAATTGATTAAGATTTGGTTTCAATTATGCAAAAATATCATTCATATTGAATGATTAGAGGTTTTTCTTCATTAATAAGATGTGAATTATAATAGGTTATAAGTCTAATTGGATGAAGTCCACGAGATTAATATGCCTTGCAAGGAAACTGTAATTGATTGCACTTATGAGATCTTTATACATCAAAGCATAATCCCTAAATGTTCTTGATAGATGTATTATTGAAACTCGACACCAATGATACTTAGAGATTGTTATATTCTATATTTCTTACTTGGAAAGTAAGCAACCGATCTTGTAAATTGAAATATATAGATACTTGAAACTAGAATATATGTGTTTGCCTAGGAGAGCAAATTCACTGAACATGACCCATCATGAGAAGTGTATTTAGTATTTCACTCAAGTGTCTATGCAATACTTCTCATGTGTCAGTTGTGTAAATACTCCCTAGACTTAATACACCATGTTGTCTTATATGTAGAGTATTATACCTTTATTTCATTCGTACAGGTGTCTAACCAAGGATGCCAAAACATGATGCTTTTAGGTATAGCAAGTGAAGGTAAATGAGTGATCCAAAAAAGAATCATCACCCAAAGTGATTTAGGAGACATATCCTAATAGTTCTTAGTTGATATTGGCTTGTTGAAGCCTTTAGCTAAGGCGACTTGAAGATTATGAAAAAGAGTTTCATAAGTCTCTATAAAACCAATTATCTAACTTCAAGAACGAATATGGAGATCAATAAGAGTAAACACTACATCATACTCTTATTATTTCAGGGATATATGATGAGGGAATGAATTACACGGATGGATTATACACTAAAAGGTTGTCAAAGAGCCCTTTGACTCTCATAACAATTGGGTGACCATAATGCATTGCTAGATGCTAATCTTGGTCTATGAAATTAAATTAATTAATTTAATAAAAATTATAATTCAATTCTGTTGCCAACATATTAGGAACCTAATGGGTCACACACAATAAGTTGCATTATGAATTAAACTGGGAATGTAATGATTTAAGTTGGACTTAAATCAGACACTTGGTTTTTAACTTCTAAAGACTTAATTAAAATAGTTTAATTAAGTATAAGACCAATATTATAATTAGTTATAATATTAAAACCTTAATTACAAACAAATAAAGTCAATTAAATTTAATTTTAATTTACAATGACTTAATTAAAAAGGTTTAATAAAGTTTTGGGCCAATATTATAAAGGTCATAATATTGAGGCCTTATTTGCAATTTAAGAAGTTAATTAACCTAAATACAAATATCATTTTTCAATAACTCCTCATAACATAAGTGAAACACACAAGTTAGATATTTGAGTCGTTAGAAAACTAACAAGAAAGCCTAGCTGCACACTTTCTTGAGTGACTTGAAAAATAGTTTTCCAAATTTATGATTCGGCTAGGAGGAGTGTGATTGTGTGGAGAGGATAAGTTGTTATCCACCTTACTAGCATAAAGTCATAGTTGAGAAAGCTTCCTCTTTGTGAAGGTTTAAGTTCAACCATGTGTGCAACCGTTGGAAGCCAATCATTTGAATGACTTGGATTCTTTGCTCCCTTTGTGATGTTACTGGGTTGGATAAAGAAGAAGTACCATCGTGATAGCCACATCACTTGGTAAAGGTAATTTTATTTTCTTATTACTTTTCTTATAGTTTTATTTGTATTAAAACCACCAAGATGATCCATGGGTGGCGGCATGACATGGTATGTTTAAATTTTTATTTTTCATTGTGTATGATAATTGTTATCTCTGAGTTTCATGCCATTCTAACAGTTATTTCATTCAAAGTTTTTAAAATATATATTTTCTTCATATTTTAATTAATGATAAATATAAAGAAAAGAATATTAAAGTTGAAAATTTTTAATCAACAAAAGTCAAAATGTGACAAATTGATGGTAAATTACTATTAAAGAGTAAATGTGATTTGAAGGTTTCTATTTTGGTTTTTTTTTTTGTATCCTTATTTTCATTATGGTAAATACGGGAGGATTCTTTGTCATGGATTTGCCTAGTAGAAAAATACTAATAATCATATATTTTCATCCTTTAAATTGTTTCAGCCTCCTATTATTTGGTAAAAGGTTAAAATGTAAAGTCTAAAATATCATTTTATTTAAGGTAATGAACCAAATTCACCATTAGATTTTGAATGGATACAATTTTAATAATATTTTTTTAATCTAGTTAAAAAATTATTGTCAAAGAAATATTTTGTAAGAAAGAATAAGAATATTTTACCATTACCATTTAGCTATTTTTGAATTTAATTAGAAGTATAATGTTAAAATTAATTACATCTATGCAAAAATGATGAGCTATAAATCATTACCTTAATTTCAGTAATAAATTTGAATGTTATCTTATCTCATTCTCTGTAACTAGTAAAAATCCTTTGGTCAAGTTATGCAACTAGTTCTTATATTCTACTAAAATGGTGAATTTAATCTATATACAATAATTTGTAAAATTAAGTCACTGTACTTTTGAAAATTGACAATGTCAATCCAATCATTAGTGATATCAAAATTTTTCCACTATTTATACTAACATGGCATTTAACTGTGTTAATGTGATTTTTCTTACTGACGTGACATTGAATTTAATGACATGACAATGATGAAGTGACATTTAATTAATGATGCAATGATATTGATAAGATGGCATGACCAAGCACTGATATGGATTTTTTAAGGGTTGACATGAAAATGTCCAATGTGAGGTTGCAATATGGAATTTATTACTGCTAAATGGAAAAAAGGCCTAAACTACCCAAACATGCCCTAAACATAAGATTACCCAAACAATTTCTTCTTTCATAAATTTTCCTTGATCGCTACAACATACTTTTCATTTCAAGTTTCCATTCGATTTTCTATTTCCATTTTCGCTTTCGATTTTCTAGTCTGATTAAGGTTTAGGGAGACATCAATGGTTCATTTTCCATTTTATTGATTTGAGAGATAATCAAGAAAAATCAAATAAAAGGTCTAAAGATTTATTTGGATTTTTTATTCATCTCGATAGGTTTGTCCAAAAACTTCTTTGGATTATTTATTTTGGGTTTTCCTATTTGTGGTCCTATAAAGTAAAAAAACTAGATCTAACTAAAACCCTACAACAAAAAGACTAAATTGATCACATTTTCATCCTAATCACTATTTTTATCCCAAAAAGAAGCCCAAATTTGTATTAATAAGGGTTTGCAATTTTGATCTTGCTGGGTTGGGTCGCTTCCTCAATGACCCATATTCCCACCTCATCACCACCCCCACATTGGAAAAACCCATCAAAATTGGACCTTATCCTTTAGAAAGCTAACCATTTTCCCTCATTCTTTAGGCCCCTATGCATTCACCTATGAAACCAAAAGCCTTAACAAAACAGATGAAAAGATGGAGAAGGAAGGAGACAAAGTCGCAATGGGAGCAATTGGCCTCCATGGTGGTGCAAAGGAAGTTAAGGCATGGGCTTTTGCTATAGTGGCTAGGATGAAGAACTTGAGATTTGTGATGGTGGAGAGAGAAGCAATGCACCTAAAGATTGCGGCCTTTATGTTGTTGATGGAAAGCTAATAGTTTTAGGTGAGATTGTAAAAAAAAAAAAAAGCAGATCAATAATACAAATCAAATTTTGAGATTTAGAGAAAGAGTGTTGTGAGACAAAAAAGAATGAAATTTCTATGCTCCATAATTTGAAGCAAGTTCAAGTTACATCAACGCCTAGAAATTTATGTCAGTGCTTGGTCAGTCCCACATCAACATATTTTTTTTTTTACTATTGAATCATCCGTGAAATGTCATGTCATCATATTCAATGCCACATCAACAAGAAAATGCCGCGTCAATATAAATAATGAAAAATTTTAACACCGTTAATGATTGAACTAACATTGTCAATTTTAGAAAGCATTGTATAGGGGTTAAATCCACCACTTTGAAAAGGTGCAAAGTATAATTGCATAATTTGACCAAATCACTTTGATCATCTCATTAGATTTATCATGCTTTTTTTTTAAAGAAAAAATCAAAAAACAAATAGATAATTAAGTATTGTTTGTTTCACAACAATGAAATTTCAATAAAGAGCTGCAAAAAAAAAAAATTTGTAAAAGAAACCAATTTCTGTTGTTTGGTAAACTTGTTGACAAATATTTTTTGATGTTTGACTTGCATGGAAAATTATCAATGCCACCATCTCCTACAACTATCATAAACAAAAGCAATTGACTAACTAACAAAATATCCACAAATCTGGCAAATCTAAATCAAATATCTCAATTAATTAACAAAAATTGAAAAAAAATTGATGATGTTGTTGAAATTTGAGATGATGTGCTAAGATGGAATTGGGTTTGTGAAGTTTAAGAAAGAGAGAGATAAAGAAAGATTTGAGATGAGGTTTGGGTTTGTTAAATTTGAGTAAGACAAACTACAAAAAAAGAAAAGAAATAGGGAAACAAGAACATTATTACCATGTTCGACCTTGGGGTTGTAAAAGAAAAGAAGAAGGAGCTAGTAGGAGTATTGATAATGAAAAGGGAGAAAAAAGGAGAATGAAGTTATTCTTATGTGAAGTTAAGAGGGACATAAAGGGAGGAAGAGCTTATGGTCACTAATGATGAAAGGGAAAATGTGAGACCCTCGATTTTAGCACAAGGGTAGAATAGTAAATCTCTTTGGTGAAGCCATGGGTTATTTATTTCAAAGTACAATGTTCCAAAATTTTCTTGAAAATCTCGTATTTTAAAAGCATTGAGTCCATTCGGAAGAAATAAGATAGAGATAAAATTAAAATGGTGTGTTTTAGAAAGAAAAGAATGTTCTATGGAGCAAATATTGATACCTAGGAATAAAGAATCGATACTTAGTAATTAGAATGTCTTGGGAAAGCATTCTATGCAAGAAGTATTGATACTATAGAGGAACTATTGACACCTAGTGTCCAAAGTGCCTTAGGGAACACTCTGTGAAATAAGTATTGATATTTCAAGGGAGGGTATCAATAGTTAGTGTTCCAAATGCCTCGGGAAAGTGTTGTACGTGATAAGTATTGATACATAAGTTATAAATATCAATATTTGTGGCGTGAATTCCCAAAAAAAATTAAAAAGGGGACAAAGGGGTTGGCCATCCCTCACTTTTCCTTTCACATTTTTCTCTTCTTCTCTCTCACTAACTTTCAACTCTTTTCTTCCTTTTTTTTCATTTCTTCTCACAAATTGCTCAAATTCCACTTTAATCCAAGCTTTCAACTTGATTAAGGTGAGATTTCCAACTCCTTGGACCTTTCCATCAATGGGTTTCCAATTTAATTTCTCACCTGAAGAAATCTCAATGTTTTCTTTTTATGGTGTTTCCTTTTCACTCACCAAGGTATGGATATTGAAATTTAAGTGTTTATGTACATGGGTTTATAATTTTGGTAGAAATTGTAGGTGGTATTTAGGTTTGAAGAAAGATTGCCTAAGGAATGTTAACTTGTTGGGTAAGTTTCCAATTTGAGGAATATATGTGAATTTAATTGTGTTTATTGATTGCCTTAGGTCCCATTGAAGCTTTAAGGTCCAAACATTAGTGGAGTCTTGGTGGGTTGGTGTTAAGCTTCGAAGAGGTGACACTTGTGTGATGAGTGGATTTGCATTCAAAACTATTTTAATAAGTAAATGCATGAAATATTTAAAAGATGAAGTTTCAAATGTATGTGATATTGTGGAAAAATGTCCAATTTATGGCTTTGCCGTTGTCTTATTATATATATAATGACTATCTATATGTACAATACAGTATCTTAAAAATGTGCATGGGAACAAGCTCTTTTAAGTTGATGTCTCAATGATATTGTGTTACAAAATGTTGAATTTAAATGTATTGAGTACGAAAAATATGATGTTTTAAAGTATTGTTGATAACCATAGGTTATGGGTTATATATGATAATATCAATGGAAAGATGTCCATTGATGGTTACGTGATGAAATCACATGTTTGAAATATTGCACTATGACAATGTGAAAAGTCTCATGAAAGACTTAGATGAATTAAATGTTCTTAGGTAGAGCTACTTAAATTAGGGATCTGTAGCTAGCAATAGTATTTGCTAGACATTGTGCACAATGTAGTTGTCCCAACTAGCAAGGGATGTACAATGGTAGCCATGTGTGATGGAGAATAAGCACATGATATTACATTACAGTCATTGTCTATATGCACTATACCATATTTATAATAAAGGTTAGCTACCTTAAAGATGCCCTAAATAGTGGGGACGAAATGGCACTATCTCTCAAGTAATAACCCTATGAACCATATATACATATGTACTTCTTGAGCATGCTCCACTAGAAAATGAATGTATTATAAAGTACGAATTTGGTGCCTTGATGTGAATTTCGTTTGATATTGATATTATGAGATTGGAAAGTGTTTTCAGGGTCTCCATTGTTGTAAGCATGATCATTGACCATGCACTAAATGTTAAAGGTCTTTACTTTTAAGTTTGGTAAACTTTTCAAATGTTTCATGTGAAAAATATGAATCTTTTGAATGAGGTATATATACTTATGAATAAGGTGTCAATACTTTAGAAAGACCTTTAGAGGTGTCCTGTATTCAAGGTATCGATACCTATGACCTAGGTATCGATACTTGGATAGCCTGTAGCTTATTGGACAAAAAGTATTGGTACCTAGAGATTAAGTATCGATATTGCACATCCAATAACATGCTGGACGAAAAGTATCGATGCATCTATTCATGGGTATTGATTTTTGGAAGCTAGAAAAGGGTAGGGGTGAGCAATTGGATGGTTTGGTTGGTTTGGTTCGTTATACCTAAAGCCTAATTAGAATAAATATTTTTAGAAAACCAACAAAAACTGATCAAACATAAAGAATGACCAAAGGATCAAAATTTTATCACTTTTTTTTTTGCAAATTACAATATTAAAACTTATAAACTTCATCCATTATTATAAAATATACAAATAATCTAAATATAAAAAAAAATAACATTTGTTCCTTCACTCACATAATTATGTCTTTTTACTTAAAGCATCAAATCAACATTCAAGATTTAACATAACAAAGAGTCAAAGATAATAAAATGAACATCCACAAAATAAAAGCTATCTAACATAAGGCCATTAACTATTGCAAATTATCAACTTGAATCTCTTCCATGACTTGGTTCTTACAATTGAAAGAATACAAAAAATATAATTAGTATAAATTTTTTAATAACAAAGTAAAAGAAGATTAAAAATGAAAAATTATGTAAAAAGTCATAAAATTTAATGTTTACCTTAATTGAACTGTGAATAATGCATTTCTAACCTCTTTACGCATCAATCGTCAATAACGAAATTGGAATCCACAATTCCAATATTTGATATCTCTAAAATGCATAAACAAAAAAGAATTAAAAAAATTAAAGAAAGAGTAAGTGTAATGGTGACTAGGTGAGAAAAAAAGAAAGAGTAAAGGATAGGTGGTTAAAAACTAAAAATGAAGAAGTGAAAAGTGGGGAATGTAACTTAGTAAATAGTAATTAAAAATTGAAAATATTAAGTGTATACTATATTTTATATGAATTTAAAAACAATAAATAGAAAATATTTTATATATTAATATATATATAATTAGTTTGGTTTTTTAGTCGATTTGGTTCAAAAATTTTAAAATTGAGAGCCGACCAAATAAACTAATTAGATCAAACTTTTTGGACCAATTGATCCAATAGAACAATTAGACCGAACTATTTTTTAAATTGCATTTGGTTCGACTGGGTAATTGGTCTGGTTCAGTTTTGCTCATCCCTAGAAAGGGGTACAAAGGAATTTTGTTATAAAAATATCAATAGCCATAATAAGGGTATTGATACCTACAATTCATTTTCTCAAAATTGGTTGGTTTTTAACTTGTTTTCAATTGGGAATTCCTTGCCAACATAGTTTAAGCTTGTAATTGATTTTAAATAAATTGGTCACAGTCGAAGGCATATATATATATATATATTATTGAATCATGGATTTGGTTTAAAAACCTAAATGTGCATAGTTTCAACTAAAGGCAAGATTATTTTAAATTCTCCTATATGTATGCTTGTTCCCTTTCTATGTTCACTCACCAAATTCTACACTCACCTATTTCAAACTCATGTTTTTGGTTTTCAAATCCACAGATCATCTGGAGCCTAAGTCTTGGAAAGGTCTCTAATCACCTTTTTTGGTAGGTTTGCGTTAAAGGCATTAAGTAGCATTACTGAGCCTTAATGTTGACTCCGTTGTCTAGTCTTGTATATATTTCGTAGTTATGAGATATCAAAGTATTCTATGATGTAGCCACGAGATGGCACACAGTTATAATATTATGATGATGTTATGTACATGTTAGAAAAGAAGAAGAGAATATAAATTATGTATTGATAAAACTTAAGTATTTATGCTACATAGAGAGGGATATATACAAGGCTAATCATAATCTTATTTATAGTATAACTCTAACTAACTAAGGGTACGTTTGGTTCACAAAATAGAATAGAAGGGGAATAAAATTGTTATTCTATAGGAATATAATGAGGGAGGAATAACTATTGTATAGTTTGGTTCATGGGAATGGAATAGAATAGGAATTATTATTATGATTTATTCCAATAATTGATTGATAGGAATAGTTTTAAGAATAAGTAAGGAATAAGTGATAAATGATAAAAATAACTTTTATTAAAATTAAAGAATTTATTTGTTAAAAGATAAAAATATTCTAAGTAATAAAATCAAAATACCTTTTACTATAATTAAATAATATTTTCACCAAAATACAAACATATTTTTGTTATAATTTAATAATATTTTGTATTAGAAGATAATTAAACTTTTTATTATAATTAAATAATATTTAATATTAAAGATAAAATATATTCTTCATTAAATTTAAAAAATACTAAATAATATTCTTTATTACATTTATTATATTCAAATAATAATATTAAAAAATATTCCTTATAATATTTATTATAGTTAAATAATATTAATATATTAAATAATATTTAAATATTTTCATTTCTTTTTCTTTGAAAATGAAGTAAAAAATTTCATATCTTATGTGCTTTAGAGAGAGGAGTGAGGAAGAGAGAAAAAAAAATAAATTTAGTGTTATTTTATATGGTAATTTTTTAAATTATAAAAAAATATATTTATCTAATCAACTTCTTTTCTTATTCCCAATAATTCGAAATAGCCATTACCAAGAGAGGTCTTGATAATGGCTATTTAGGCACCTCTTGGAATGGCTATTATGAGGAATAGCCATTTCATTGAACTAAATGCAGTTTTATCTCAAGAATGAGAATAAGGGAGGAATAACTATTCCATTCCCCCCAACCAAGTACGTCTTAATAGTATTATAGTATAATTTTAACAAGATATTGTAATCTAACTAAGTAATACTATTGTATTATAACTCTAACTAAATAACTCATATCATTATCTTAATAATCCCCCTCAAACTCAAGTTGGTATCGTACATGCCAATTTGAGGTTAAAAATTAAGATAAACTAAGATAAACTCTTAAAATGTACTTGAAATCAACTAAAGGCTGCACGACATTTTGACGTAGTGAAACACGTGAATGACATGGTGAAACATGACATAAAAAGTTGAATGACGTGGTGAAACACAGCAAATTGAATGGCGTGATGAAACACGACAAGTTAATGATGTGATGAAACATGGCATGAGTCGAATGTCGTGACAAAACACTGTATGAGTTGAATGGCATGAGAAAACACGGCATGAGTTAAATGGCGTGGCGAAACACAGCATGAGTTGAACATCGTGGCGAAACATGATATGAGTTGAACATTGCGATAAAAACACAGCAAGTTGAACATCATGGCGAAACACGATAAGTTGAACGCCATGGCGAAACACCCACGACAAGTTGAATGACGTCACAGCAAACGTGTTATATAGTGGCTAAAGATGTCAATGCGTGAGACAGAGCTATTGACACGGGGCACATGAAACAATGATGGCCAACAATCAAGGTGCCTTGTAAGGAGGCTCTGATTCCATGTTAAAAAAGAAGAAGAGAATATAAATTGTGTATTGATAAAACTTAATTATATATGCTTTATATATATATATATATAAGACTGATTTTAATTTTATTTATATTCTAACTCTAACTAACTAATAGTATTATAGTATAACTCTAGCAAGATATTATAATCTAACTAAATAACTCATATCATTATCTTAAGAGTACAAGCATTGTGAGCAACTTTAGCTCACACTTGTGCAATATATGGATATTTTTGAAAATGAAAATATGGAAGGAAGAATATACGTTCGTGTATGGATGGAATATGCCTCATAAAAGCATGTACAGGTCGTGTATGATTACAAGGCTTGCTTGGGCTTTTGTTATTAGGCCCTTGTACCGGCCATGGCCTAGATTTGGATTGTGACAAAAGAGAGAAAAAGTGAAAGATGCTGACAATAAAGGGCGAAAAAGACTGTGATGATGAAAGTGGAAAGAAATGGAGACTTGTGGAAGTCAAGAAAGAGGGGAGGGTCAAGGGGGGAAGGTTGAGAAAGACAAAGTGGGGAATGAGAGGTCGAGGGAATGCCGAAGGAAAGGAGGGTCAAGAGACTTGTGAGGGAAGCGAGGAGAGGGTGGAGGGTTTCTTTTTGAAAATTAATCTCTTTCAAGCAAGACGTATATATAAAAAAATGTCAAGATGAGTCTAAGTGTATAATTTTTATCAGATTATTGTAAGTAGATAATTAAATGAAATTATAAAAATCCTTTTGATAGAATTTTTTTTAACTAAATAAAACATCACTTTAAAGACTTTATATTTTTTATTTCTATTAATTTAAAATTTTTCATTCTTACACTTGTACTTAACAAACCATTGAGGATGCTGCCCTTGTTATCAAGTAAATCATTTGAAGAATGAAAATTGGGTGGATGGTCATGGGAGCCTAAATTGAAGCGGATCAAAACGTGTCGACCTCAGCACAAAATTTATAATTAACTAGAAAAGAGGTAGAGAATGCTATGCTTGATTGAAGAGGCATTTTGTGGTTGGAGCGTCTTATCGGAAACAAAAAATGTGACGGACGATTTGTTAATTGCGCCAAATCTATGTTTGCCTTTTAGCTAGGGACTAGGGTTACTACTGTATGGTGGCACTTGCACAAATGCAACAACAATCCATTGAAGGCTTTCAAGTAGGATTAATAATATGTTCAAAAATGACAATTCCCCCACTAATTTGTGTGGCGGAAATGGAAAAAAGAAAAGGCGGCGGGTAAATATAGAAAATAAAAATAGCATATTGTTGTGGAAGAAAGCATAGAGACTCTGACCACATCCATGGATGGAATCTTTCCTTAAATTCATTAGTCATGTCATCAGACTGTAACAAACAAGATGCTCCAGCGGAATGCTGAAGGTGCCATCATTTTGCCGTAACATATTTGCACAAGACACAACTTTTTTAGCCAAAAACAGACAACTCAGTTTGAGACAAAGGGTCATTTTGAACAAACACACTTTTGGCTGCAATAGAAGCAATTGCATTTCCTTTTCACCAATTGAATCCTTGATTTGTTGTCCCTTTGGAACCCATCAGCGATGTGCCTGCCTTTATCCCAGATCACTTCAAACACATTCCCATGATAAACTACTGCTAATTTGTAGATGATTGCACTTTTCCTTTACGTCTCTAAAAATGCTCTTTTATCGGCAAACTAGAACACAGATTTTTCACGATTTTACATCACGAGAAGAGTGATGCGTGTATTTGCATTACTCTTCAAGACCAAGGAATGAAACTAACGAAATATATTTACAACTTTACAAGCTAAAATGACTAGTCTAATACCTGAATCAAGATCCCTACACAGGGTTGGAATAAAGCTTCAAATGCATTTTCTGACGCAAAATCTACAGTTTGGCCAAGCTTTATCAACATTTACAAACACCAAGAGGAATAACCTGGTGAAACTGCTCAAGAACATGACTTTATGAGGCCCAGGTTGTAAAGGAACTTCTCTGATCTAGATTTAAACAGAGTGCCCAAAGAGAATCCCCCACTCTCCTGAGGCGGGGATTTTGAGTAAGCATCATCCTTCACGTGAAGTATAGTAAGGCCAAGCTCTTTCCGAACTGCTTCAATTGTTTCACTTTTCACCGGATCTCCTGACGCATCAGTCACACAAAAAGCATTGACAGCTTGGGAACCCCTGGTCGTAACCTCTGCTCGAGTGACTGAGAGACCATTTTCTCTAAATATGCGAGTCACATCAGACAGAAGGCCTACCCTGTCTTCACTACAGAGTTCCAGTCTTATGCCCTGCATCAAAAATAACATATTAACATCAAAACAAAACACTAGCAAAAAGAATCAGCCGGTAGAATGTACTCTAAACTTCCCCATATCCTTACCTTAGAAGCTCGCCTCTTAATAGCAGCCTCCAAACAATTAATTACCCTCTGTCTCTCTGGTTCAGAACTAACAGGGCAACCATCCATGTGCCTGATGTAGTATTCCTATCAATCCAAAAAGTTAAACAAACAATTAACTAGATGCAAGATATCAATATCAATGATATCAGTTATAATCAATGACAATAAAAAACTTAATAAGTTAATGCAATATATCAATTATCATCCATGTGACTTTAAACTTGCATTTAACATAAAACTAATGGATCCAAAAAAATTTGCAATTACAACTTGAGGGAAACAAGGGCAACCTGATAAGCCTCTGGTCCTTCTGCTATCACAGTTGCATGGTATACCACATATTGCATATCTGTCAATGTGCAAACCGTATCAAAGAGTAGCTTAGGCCGATCAAGGCACCTCAAGTTCACAACAGTGTATCCCTTATCAGCACAATTTTCCACAGTCACTAGAGGTTTGCTCCATTCACTCGTTGATCCACTGTCAGCATCATTCATGTCATAGTCACGATCAGCATACATCATCTGGTGCAGCCTCCTTTCTGTATGCGTTGAGCCAACAGAAACAGCAGTATTAGCACGCATCTGATCTCTATCCCCTTTCAGAACATAGAGGAGAAGCTGTTTGATCTTCGTTAATCTTTCAGGATTGTCAATTGATGATCCAGTAGCCTCATCGGTGATGTAAACAACTGATGCCATTCTTGAATTGTGGGTCCACACTTCAGCAGCTACTCCATTACATTTGAGGTCAGTCAAAACAGCAAAAACCTCTGAGAGCAAGCCTGGTCGGTCTCTCCCAGTCAATTCAATAGTTGTGTGTTTTGAGGCAGCTTGAACGCCCACAGATCTTGTCAAGGACCTGAAACTGTATGCTCTTGGTCCCAGTTGCTGCGACATGTCAATTGAATCATCAATATGATATGGAATTCACGACTCCTCATAGCATGTAGCTAAATCATCATAGTAAAGACAGACAGCAAGCACTGCTTTTCCTTTGTCTGACAATGTTGTATTAACTAGTAGATGCAAATAATGTGGGAGGGCTATTATGATAGAAGGCTCGGTATTTAGTGATTGACACATACTACCAGATAAGTACACAGTATGTATACTTGTGCTGTCTATTCCAATTTACAATTTGACTGGCACTATTCCTTCCATGGCATTTGATCATTGACGCAAGAGTCGTTTACAGTATTCGTCCTCGTGCTAAAATTTTCCTCATCCTTTTGGTTTGTTGACTTTTTATAAGGATAATATCCAGTCTAAATGCAGACAAATGAAGGCCAATTCTGTGGTTGAAAATTTAAGCAGGAGTGGAGCATAAAAAGTGAGCAATCAGAGATAGAATACATAAAGCAGTTTTAGCAATCAATGGTGGTGTTACCGCTCTAGCAACTAGCAGAACACTTGATTCCCACTCGAGTAAGAATTGGTGGAGGGAACTCTTTGGTTTCTGTTAAAAATAAATCTAACCGAACCTCAGTCTCAGACACCACTTTACATTGGATCTCCAGCAAAATCATCTTTCATGAATTTGTTTTAAGATAAATCAAGTAATAAGATCACCACTAGTTTTGCAGAAGTACCTGCTGAATTCTTTCGGCCACATCAACTTCAGATAGCTTATTCCCATACTGATCTGTCACGTGAAAAACTGCAAAGAACCATTTGAAGGAAAACCCCAATCAGATTCCATACAATTAAACATTTTATCAAACAAGTTCAATACAACCAAGGAGCTAACCATCCATGAACCACTCCCCATCTGAAGAAATGTAAGCTCGCCTAATAATAAGATCCAAATCAGTCAAAACCTGAACCACTTCTAGCAGACTTCCTCTCTTATTAGCACTATCAACCTGCAAAGTTTCCACGAAACCAAACTTCATCAGACAATCCTCACAATTGCTTGTAAAAAAAAAATTCTTAATAATTCAATCTGTTACCTTAATTAAAGTTGCTTTCCTGCTTGTGGCATTATCAACTGTAACCCTGCAAAGCCAACAACAAAAATAAACGAAAATTCTTGAAACTATTCGATTTCATATCAATAAAAAAATGGTGATTTTTCAAGAAAATATAAACAAAAAGAACCCACTTTAATTACAAAAACAAAGATTTGAAAAATACTACCATAAAAGAGAATCCACCCCCGGGACCCAAATAGTCATTAAAAAAGAAAGAAAGTAAAAATCAGAAGAAATGAAGGACCTTGGAGGGTTCATTCGAATCACAAGCTTCTCAAACTCTGCATCCAACGTTAAAGAAGGAGACCAACAATCCATTACCAAGAAAAAGAAGAGAAAGAAGAAAGAAAAAAAAACCCAGAAAAAAGAGCTATATAAAAGTATGGAAGAGGAATCGAAATGGGGTGTGTTATCTTGTTCGAAATGGGGGGGTTCAGCAGTGTTATCTTGTTCAAATTTGCGCGAGTTTGTTAAGAAGAGCCCTTGAATTCTGAGTTTGGTTGTGGCTTGTGTGGGGTGTGTTAAGAGTTTGTTGGGCGGTGGTGGCTCTTGAGTTGGACGAAGAGTTTTGGAGGGACACAACAGTATAACAAAGAAGCAAAGCTTGTGTGTGTGTATATATATATATATATATATATATGTGTGTATATTTATATATATATATATACACGTGTGTGTGATTATGTCAATTACTCCTCTGACCTCTCCTAGTATAGTAATTTAATATTAAATAAATTAATAAAAGGCAGCGCATGGTGCTCTCATACGGGCTTGTCGCTGGCACAATGGGCCCCACGTTGCTCTCTTCATAACATTTGGTGGCCGCCCCCCTCATTGCGTTTTTGGTGTGCTGTGGCTGTTCTTTCACAAGGCGGCTCAATGTTGCTACGTTTGGTGTTCAAGGCTATTTGTTACTAGTAAATAAACGGAGAGACGCCCCGGCCCCTGGCACCTGGCCCCTAGCCCCGAGCCTCTTGACCTGGTTAAACCCTGTTAGATATCTTTTTTGCTCAAATATCATCTGAAAATCTAGCAGGATTTTGCTGTGCTTTGGGGGGTTAGAAGAATCACCGCTTCTCATCTTCCGTCACAAAGTGAAAATTGCAATCTAGTAGGGATCTTAGGGAGGGGTGAGGATGCCTCTACGCCTCACTTAGTAGTATTCCGATAAGCTGGCAAGTGGATCCTTTTGTCTCTCTATTTCCATTCTTTACAGAACATCCGCTATCCTCATATTGGATTTTGCTTGCCTACTTGCACAACAGAATCCATAACCCATTCACTCTTCCCCTTCTTTTCTCTCTACCATTTACCCATTTCTACATACGCATGTTCTTACTATTAATATACCATACATAAGGAAATGTTTCAGTCAAAATATCCTTAATTTTTCTCGTGGGATGTCTTGGAAAGTATTCTCCATTACTTTCACTTTGCTTCACCTACTCATTTCTTCCATTTAACTCTTGTTTTTATATTGTGGACTATGGATATCCCTATCATACCCACTCTTCGGAGCACAAGAGAGTGGAGAAATCATTTGTTTATAGTAATAGGGAACGACAGAGATAAGTCCAAGCAACTATTTCATTTTCCTTTTCCTCATTTTTCCTCAATTGATGAATTATAGTTATTTTTTGCAGCTCCGAATCAGTTTAGAGGCATAACCTGTGATATACAATTGGTGTAATTTAATAGGAAAAATAAATTGATTTGAATCTTGAGATAAATCATAAATCAGCATACTTCGACTTCGATTTTGTGCAACCGCTCAATTTTTAACTTGTAGGTTTTTTTTTTTAATTTCCATATTATCCAGAAGAAAAGGGAACAAAAGTTCCTCTCTTTACAGAGATTTTGCCTAGTATGCCCCGTACAAAATAAAGGGGTATACTTATACAAAATCGTTTCCAACACTCAGGTAAGCAAAAAACCACACCTGCAAAAAAACCCTATACACCAACCTTCAATGAACAATTAGAAAACACTGCTTAACCCAATCATCAACACAAGGTTTAAAGGCTTAAAAGAATTGAAAGACGTTCCCCTATTAAGCCAACAAATCTATTCAATGCCTACAGCCAAAAAAGAAAAAATTAACCGTTAAAGAAGGTCCTCTACCTCACTCCTGCAGGAACAGGTGAGACAGATGCAAACTTTGGGCAGACTCAATCGTTTATATTAGTAGCCTCGCCCCAAACGTTAAGCAGATCTTGAACTCTTCCTATCCCTGATTTTGCTAAATTGTCAAGTTGCTGGTTGGCTTCCCTGAAGACATGCTGGACTTCCTATTGAACCATTTTCCTTTTTAGCATCTCAATGTGAAGGATCCACTTTCTCATTCTCCATGGGGCTTTTTTGGGTTCATTAATCCACTGAACAACATTCTTGGAGTCACTTTCAACCACCATTATATGTGTGCTTCTCCATCTTGATGCTAAAAAGAGTAAAAAAGCTTCTCTTATTGCCAACACTTTTGCTAAATTTGAATCACCTTTTCCTATGGATTTAAAGAATATCATTTTTCTAGTCCCTTTTTCATCCCTTAGAATCCCACCTATTCTTGCCTCTCCCGGACACCCATTCGCAGCACCGTCAACATTAAACTTCATTTTCCCCTCCTCTGGCTCTTTCCATCGCATCTCAGGCCTGTCTTTTTTTTGCTTTTTAATATGGACTTCTGCCTTTGGTGTTCTATAGATGTCCAATACACTATTTTGCAAAAATGGCCATTTAGCCTTGGCCCATGAAGCTACTCGGAGTTTGATAAGCTCAAACAATTGGTCCTGATCCCAATGTTTTCCGTTGAAAACGATTTCATTCTGAAATAGCCACAGCTACCAGACCACAGTGTAGAAAGCTATTTTCCATATTGAGATTTCACCTTCTTTTATAGCAACTGCGTTTCGTGCATTAAAGAGAGTAGCGGAATCGTTCGGCATGACCCAAGCAATGTCCCATACGTTGCACCGGCTTGACCAAATCATCCAAGATTTTTTACAATGAAGAAAAAGGTGCGAAACAGACTCGTTTGCCTCATTACACAAGGGGTAGACAGCAGCACTCCTATTCATCAAACCACGTTTCACAAGCTCTTCTTTAATTGCCACCCTTCCTTGAAGAACCTGCCACACGAAGATCTCTGTTTTGAAGGGAGCTAAACTGACCCACACACTCTTCCACAATTTATTCCTGCTGTTGTCCTCTTTCAAATATTGATAGCAGAAATTTTTAACAGAATACTCTCCTAAAGGGGTGCCTTTCCATACTATGGTGTCTGGCATATCTTCATAAAGTTGAATTTCTTCCAATAGATCTTTGAAATTATTCCAATGCTCCTCTTTTGTCACGACCCGAAACCTCCATCGGGTCTATGACAACTGCCGTGACTTTCCGATTGATACTCATTATCCAAAATATCAATCGGAACCCCGCAAGGCTTACATATCAGTTTTAAACAATTTTCAGTCGTTTTCGGCTCAAGTAAATCAAAAATAAAAATATAGCATTTTTATATAAAATAATATTTATAGAAACACGTGTAAGTAATCTTTTGTAACTTAGAAGTAAAATAAATTCATACATACAAGAATTTACGAAGTTATAGTGTACACTAATAATTACAATGACAAGTGGCCCCAAAGTACACCAAGTGTTGGTGATAGTAACCAACTGTTTGTAAGATAGAGGGGTCAACTAGAATCCTCGACAAAATCGATATTTACAAGCTACCACAGGCCTGAAATATTTGGAAAGGAGGTGGGTGAGATTTCGCAATCCCAATGAGTAAACAGACATTATCATAAATATCTAAAGACGAGTAACATGGAGGCAAGTTTAAACAACAAATTACAAACCATTTCACAAGGTTTGCAATTTATTTCTTAAATCATAAAATATTTGTAATTTACCAAAATAGTTGTTAAGGCTTTTGACTTTTATTAAAAACAAGGCTTAAGCCAAAACTAATCTTCGGAGATACCTTGGCCGAGGCATCTAACTGAGTCCGCCAAGGTTGTTAAGATATTTACATGTAAAACACATTTTTTATTTCTAAAACAAGTCATTCCTTGGCGTTGGCCGAGTTACACATTCACGTGGGGGTTCGGCGTGAAGTGAACTTTAACATTACCTTGGGAGTTACCCTCCTCGCCTCTACTACCAGAGTAACTATATAACCGGGTTTACCGTGCCCCTCTAATAGGCAGTCCACAGAAACTGACCACTGTAGTGACTAAACCCACCAATTTTAATAAAATTTCGACAGTATAACGTGGCTTTTATTTACTTACCCAGCCTGCATAGTGAAAGACAGCTTACATAAATTTCCAATGCAATTATAACATATAGCCACATATACTCATATATCATAAGCCATTTATAGGAAAATATATATTTCAAAATAATTGGCAGCCTCCAATTACTCAATTTCATAATCAACACAATATATTTTTATTTGTCACATTTATTTCTAAAATATCAAAAATCTCATTTTAATCTCATTTTCGTTTCATAAAATACATAAAGATCATTTAAAAATAAACTCTAGATAATTTACAATAATAATGGGTTTACTCACCGTTTGTACAAATTAAATGCTTTCTAGGTGCCCCGATCACTGTTCGTCGGATATGACTTCCTTGCCTTTACTAGAAGGCTCTCCTACTAAACACATTGCAAAAATTTCACAATTTACCACATTGATGCTAAATCACTATATAATTGACTTAAATCCTATACTAATATATGGTATGAAATGCAATAGCCTAAAACGGCTTAAACGTGGTATTAACCTATTTTTGACACTTTACCCGATAAATTGCTAACGCGCTCTATTTTAGCTCTAAATTGTCCCATTTTCTCTCCAACATTTCTAACCATTAAATATCAGCCAATAATCCTCTAAAATCACCAAAATCAGCTCACTTTTCTCCTTGGAAAATTCGGCCAAAAATGGGACATTAACTAGGTAAATTTTTCACTTTGTTTTTCTATCACATTTAACCATTTTTTATCATTTTCTCTTCATTTCTCTTAGAATAAAAATCAGTTCATCATCATTGTACATCATTGAACATTCAGCCAAGGGTGGGTATTGTGAAAATTTCATGCTTTCTTGCCTAATTTGATTTCTATACACATTTAACTAACTAAAACTATCAATTTAACTAAAAATCAAAACATAAAAATTTCAAATTCCTCCCCCTTGAATTTCATCCAGCCCTTGATATCACTTTTTGATCTCTCTCCTCAAGCATGCTAAATGGAAACAAAGGCATAAGAAAGGTAGAGATCAAGCTAAAGTCAAAAAATCTTACCGTTAGACGCATAAATGGTCGAAAAACACGATTTTCCCTTTGAATTTTCTAGTTTTCCTTTGATTTTTCTCTTTTCTTTCTTTCCTCTCTATTTTCTCTCTTGTTCTCTCCTTATGGCCGGCCATCACTTAATATGGGGTTTAAATGGGCTGACTTTTCATTAAAATAATATTAAATCATTAAAAAGTATCATGTGTCACTTTCCCATTGACCCACTTTTAAAATTTCATCCTTTAAACTTCAATTTTTCACCACTTAACATACTATAGTTATTCATACCAAAAATAAGTAAATCCTATGATTTTGACAAGTTTCGGGTGGTGAAAATTACGGTTTTTACCCCCGAGGTGACAAAATTACCGTTTTGCCCCTATGTTTCGAAAATTGCCGAAATTGAAAATTTTCACTTCCTATCATTAAATTATACTCCAAATAGTTAATCTTGGTCAAAAATTTCACTCCATGATCAAATTATTATCTTAGGTGGTAAAATGACAATTTTGCCTCTGAACATCAAAATTTTCAATTTTTTTCCAAATGAACCCTCGAACTCCGAACAACCATTTTTAGTTATTCCTAGACTGTAAAATATTAAATTTTATCCTACGATTCCTATTTGAACTAGTTCGAGGTTAAATTAACTCAAGTGTACCGTTAGGTATAATATCGGGTTTCGTCTATTTTTAGAACTTTCCTAGCATAATAACATGCTACTCAGTGCATGTATGTCATGACATGTATTTATAGGGTCGGGTTTTACATCCTCCCACCCGAAAATTCTTCTCCTTAATTGAACCTCCCATTTCCATTCTTTATTCTGCTAGTTCCCGTACTCATTGATTCTCCCTACTTTGTTAAGTGCTAAGGCGTAGATTCTCGGAAACTCATGTTGTAGGATGATTCCTTCAATCCATTCCTCAGTCCAAAACTGAATTCTATCACCTTTTCCTACCAATTTAAAAAAATTGTTTGAAACCTGCAAGAAAAAATGGTTAGAAAGGGAAAAGGATGAGATTATATTCTGCCAAGTGGTGGACACTCTCTTATTTCTCTCAACATACAGCATGAGGCTATTTGGATCATCTCTGTTTTTTTCCACTATCACATTCCTCCACAAGCTTGATTTTTCCCTCCCATACCTCCAGATCCATTTAGTCAACAAAGCTCTGTTTTTTAAATCAATGTCAACAAGCCCGAGTCCCCCATTCTCTTTGTAATTGCAGACCCTTTCCCACCCAACATAGTGAACTTTTCTTTTATCCTCCGTTCCACTCCACAAAAACCTCTTCTGAATTTTGTCAATTTCTTTCTTTACTCCGACCGAAACTTTGAAGAGAGACATATAAAAAAGAAAGAGGCTGGCAATAACTGATTTGAGGAGTGTTACTCTTCCCCCCATTGAAGGCATTTTTGATTTCCACCCCGCCAAATGTTCCTCAAATTTGTTGATGACCGGTCTCCATGTGATGCTAGACCTATTATTGGTGCCTAAAGGAAGTCTCAAATACATAACAGGAAGAGAGCTAACTTTACAAGAAACATTGTTAGCCTAATTAGTGATAATTCTCTCCTCAATTCTTATTCCCATCAAACTGCTTTTCAAGAAGTTAACTTTGAGATCAGAAGCTAGTTGAAAACACTTCAGCAGTCTCTTAATATTGATTATGTCATCAAGTCTCGGTTGGCAAAAAACTAAAGTATCATATGCAAATTGGAGATGAGAGATAGACAACCCATTATTTCCAATCCTAATGCCCTCCACAAGACGTTCTTCCTCTGCTTTATACATCAACCTACTAAATGTTTCCACCACAATGTTGAAAAGAAATGGTGAGAGAGGGCATCCTTGCCGCAGCCTTCTCCTTATTTTGAACGGTTGGGTTGGGACCCCATTAACTAACACTGAAACTTGAGCTGTAAAAATGCACTCTTTCATCCATCCCCTCCGTCTTTCCCCAAATCCCATATTCCCCATAATTAGGTCTATAAACTCCCAATCAACACAATCATACGCTTTCTCGAAGTCGATCTTAAACAGAAGACCTCCCTTTCCCTCTTTTTTCAGCATATCAATGATCGTATTAGCTATCAGAGTATAGTTTAAAATTTGCTTGCCTTTAGTAAATGCAAATTGGTTAACCCCTATCACCTCCCCTATCATCATTCTTAACCGATTTGCTAACATCTTGGCCACAATCTTATATAAACTCCCCACAAGGCTTATTGGTCTAAATTCGTTGATAAGTGTAGGATTATCAACCTTAGGGATGAGAGTAATGAAAGAATTATTAATCCCCTCACCAAATTTCCCTTTGTCAAAGAATTCTTTCACGAAAGCAAGGACATCTTTTCTAATTATTCCCCATTGGCTCTTAAAGAAGTTCAAATTAAACCCGTCGGGTCTCGGTGCTTTATTTCCATCGCAGCTGCATATTGAATTCCATACCTCTTTCTTTGTGAAATTCTGCTCAAAGAATTGTTTAGATTGATCCCTCAGCTGTTTGAAATCACATCGGATGTCCTTAAGTCTCATCACCCTTTGCTGCTCATAGAAGCTTTTGAAATAATCAACAACCCCTTTTTTATTTCTTCTGGATTTTCATAGTTATTCCCTCCCACTCCAATTTTCCCCATAAAATTCCCTATTCTTCTGGCTGAGGCAATAATGTGAATATATCTAGTGTTCTTGTCACCCTCAACTACCCACTTTGTTCGTGACTTTTGATGCCATTCTCTTTCCTGCACTCTGTATAACCTCCACAGCTCAGCTCTTTTTCCAATAATTAATTTTCTTGCCTCCTCACTGCTCACACTATGTTGCCATTTCTCATGCAGTTTCTGTATCTCCTCTTCAAGCCTACTAATTTTAGCTTGAGTATCTCCTCATGTTTCTTTTTGCCATTTCTTCAGCACCGGTTTCAATCCCTTTAATCTTTGCCATACTCCTTCCTCCCTTTTACCACCTTCTCTTTGTGACCCCCAATAATTTTTAACCGTTTGATGGAAACTGATTTCACTTGTCCAATGGTTAAAAAATTTTTAAAGTTTAAGCCCCCAATCAAAAATTTCGTTCTCCAACAACACAGGAATATGGTCAGACAAAAACACTGGTAAACATTTTTGCATCATATTACTGTTCTCCCCTACCAGCTTAGCATCAATAAGAAATCTATCTAACCAACTTAATGCTGCCTGTTCTCTATAATTACAGTAAGTGAACTTACCTCCAGTTAGTGGTAGATCAATGAGTCTCATCTCTTGAATAAACTCATTGAAACTTGCAACTGATAGTTTAATGTTTTCCCTTCCAACTCTTTCTTCATCACTTCTTACAGTGTTGAAATCTCCTCCCAAGCACCATTCCCCATCAAAGTCATCCATTTCTATTTTTAATCTCTCCCATAGCACCCTTCTATCTCCTTCATCATTGGGTGCATGCACATTCCCAAAGCCATATCTTGTTTGTGAATTCCTGATAGTTCCCTTTAACAAAATGAAATTCCTATTTTCCACAATGCTTTCCACTTCAAAAAGATCCTTTTGCCAGATGCTTATTAATCCCCTGGACATTCCTTCTGCCATGACATCATGCCCTTTGATTTTATCTTTTCCCCAAACTCTCTCAAACACGGTTTGATTGATTTTTTGTAATTTGGTTTCTTGGATAAAAACCATATTTGGTTTGTAGCTTCCTATTATCTTCTTCAATGCCCTCTTCTTCTCTCCCATCCCTATTCCTCTAATATTCCAAGTCAAAACATTAATCATAGCACAAAGGTCCCCCTTTTCACTAGAACCCCTCGCTAACTCAACTTCTTGTTCTTTTATCGACTTCGATGCCTAAAGCATTCAAAGCTCTAATCACAGCATTGCGATTAGCTTGAAATTCCATGCCCACTCTTGTCAAACCCTGTTCTATAAAATAATTACGACGTCATTTACATGCTCAATAGAATGTTTGCAGATTTAGAACGTTCGAGGAATCGTTAAAAGACGATATTGCCCCTAATGGTACCATTGAGTCGATTAAGTCTTGAACTAGTTCAAATAGGAATTTTAAGGTGAAATTAAGAGTTTCACAGTTCAGGGATGACTCAAAATGGTAATTCGGAGTTCGAGGATCAATTTGGAGTCAAACCGAAAGTTTCACTATCGAGGGGCAAAATGGTCATTTGCCACTTGGGGACAAAATGGGAATTTTTAGAAAAGATTTTTTTGGTCCATTTGACTTATTGGAGTATGATTTAAGTATTGGAGTATGATTTGAAGTTTAGAAGTGTAAAATTTTAATTCCAGTATAATTTGGAGTATAAGGGTGAAATGGTAATTTTACCACCCCGGGGGCAAACCGGTAAATTTTCACCCTTGACACTTGTCAAGACTAAGGGATTTTATTCATCATAGAAATGGATAAACATGCGAAATGTGTGGTGGAGAATTAAAGAATTAAAAGTCAAATATTTAAAATTTGAGCCAATAAGGAAATGCCATGTGTCATGTTTTTATTATTTTATTATTTCTTTATAAAAAGGCAAAAAAAATCAGCCCATTTCTCCCATAGTGATCAGCCAAACCAGAAGAGAAGAGAAACCAAGGAAGAACAAACCCTAGGTGGGAAAAATCAAAGAGAAAGTGTTGAAATTCAAGGATTTGATCAAGCAAAGGTAAAATTTCTTTGATTTTGCTAGTGATTTACCTTACCCATGTATTTTTTCTTAATTTCCATGGTTAAATTACATGTTTTCATGATGAAATTATGGCTGGTCAAAATAGGTATGGAGAGAGAAAGATGTTGGAATTGTTTGATTTTGAGTTATGTTGGTGTTTAGGGTTAGTTAAACATGTTTAGAAACAAAACAACAAGAAAAGAATCCATTTTCCCCATGAACCTTCAATGGCCGAAAGTTTCAAGAAGAAAAGTGAAGATAAATTTGCCTAATTGTGTGTTAATTAGTTGTGCTTGGTGAATTGAAGGATTGAAAAAGAAATGGAGAAAGTTGGAGTGAAATTGGACGCATTGGCCAATTTATTGGATGAAAAATCGACTTAGGTCAATACCGGGTCTAGATGGCTACCTATGCATTTTTCATTTCATATCATGCATATATATCGAGCCTGAAATAGCTTATGACTGTTAGACACAATTTAATTGAAATATGTGCCATGGATTATGGCTAGGTGGTGAGGCATTAGATACGGGTAAAAGACTGTACCCGCGAACTGAAAATAAGAGTATATCGACTCCTAGAATAGTGAGTAAACTTACTATCGTCTTAATTATCTAGAGTATATTTATTTAATTGTGTGATTTTATGAAAAAATGGTTTAATTGGAAAATTATTGTGTTTTATGGGAAAATGAGATTTTATAAAATAATTTTATAAAATTTTTGAAAATTTAATAATGATTTCAAAAATAGAGTAATTGAAAACCTATACTATGATTGTGTTGTTTATCTATGATTTTACATTAAATGGCTTATGATAAATATGGGTATGACTGGTTATTTTTATGATTTTAAGAATATGTGAACTGTTTTGATTTACCTTGAATGTGTTAAGTGAGTCATGTCATACTATTGTGATTTTATTGATTGGTGGATTATAAAGTGGGCACTGCAGTGGTGGGGGTTTCCGTGGATTGCTTATGAGAGGGGCACGGTAACCCAATTATATATTTACCTCCGGGGGGAGATGTTGGATGAAGTATCTCCTGAGGTAAGATTTGAATGCACCTCACGGTCCCTGCAGTGACGGGGGTTCCGTGGGCCAGCCTAATTAGAGGGGCACGGTTCCCAATTATTGAGCTTACCTCGATTGGAAAGACGCGCAGGATAACTCCCGAGGTAGGATTTGAGTACACTTCATGCTGGGCACCACGTGAAACTAGGACTCAGCCAACGCCGAGGAACAGCTGTGTTGTCAGAGGTGAAATGTGTTTGTGTGTGTGACAATAAATAGCCTTGGCGGTCTCGGTAAGATGCCTTCACGGGGTATCCCCGAGAATGGATTTTTGGCAAGGGCCAAGTTTTTGAAAAGTGCATAAGCCATGTTGAGTAATTGGATGAAATCTAATTATTTATATGGGTTGGGATGAATTATTTTAATTGTCTCATATTACTCAGCTTTAGATTATTTTGATGATGTCTGTCTGCTCACTGGGATTTTATAATCTCACCCCTTCTTCCTATACATTTTTCAGGCTCAGGACAATTTGTTGATAGTTGATTAAGACGAGAATTAATCTCGGAGTTGCATCTTAGAAAGTAAGGGTTCGTAGCCCTACATCTTCTTAGTCAATTGGGGGCCCACGTGTCACTGTAAAAGTAATTTTATTCTTCAGTTATTTAATTTAAAATATGTATGAATATATTTAGCTTTTACACCATATTTTTGGCGAGTTTTTGGTATTTTCGAAGAAAAATTACAAAAATGCCCTTGTGAGCCAGAAAGTAATATTTTATTGTTTTGATTTGGAAATGACTTATGATTTTTTTTGAAATGTGAGATTTAATAACTATCGCTCACTGGGAAGATGCAGAAGCTGATGCTAAGTCTTGCGGGGTTTCGATCGGCATTCGGGGTAATGAGTGTCTATCGGGACCTCACGGCGATTGTTACGGGCTCGATGGGAGTTCTGGGTCATGACAACTCTACTTCTTATCTCCCAAGTCGTCGTTGCCTCACTCCAGTTTAGACTATTCCTGAAGGCTATGTCAGAATCTGTTACGGAAGCTTGGTTGCTCTCCTTTTCATCCATTTATCCCCCTTCCAGAATTTTCCTGATGCTTTTCCTTAATCGACTTCTCTGCCTTGTTTGCCCATCTAAGAACTCTCCGTTTGTTCCTCTTTTACTGGTGATTCGCCACGGCCTGGTACTTGCTTTCGCTGCACAAATCAGCTTCTCTTTATTCACCCCTTCACTTGTGTTTTTTCCTAGTTTGGTCACGGGAGTTTCTCTTTGAACCTCAGGTGACTTTTTGCTCTTTGTGCCTTGTTTTCTTATTATACTCACTTTGCTCTTCTTACTGTTTTTTTTTTCATTCTGCTCCTTTCTTTTGTTTCTATTTTTTCTTTTCTCTGCTTTTTTTCTCTACTGGCGCTCAATCGGATCACTAATTCTCCCAAGGTCATTTCATCATCCACGCTCTCTACCACTTTACTAAAGCCGTTGTCTGCATAAGAACCCTCCTCCCCTTTTTTTCGACCTTCCTCCTTTCCCATCTGCCCATCACCAATCTTACCTACCTTGATTCTTCTCTATTTTCCCTGAACATTCCTTTTTTTCTCTTGTCCCTTTTCCTCTTGATTTAAGGACTTCAACCCACTATCTGCCTCTTGCCTTTACTTTGACCCAGATCCTTTAACATTATTGTAACCCGGGTTCCCACTATCCTCACTGTCCAACTTAGCTCATCTTACAAGATGACTTGGGGATCCCTTTGCTTTGGGCTTCCTCTCTTTTGCCTCTTCATTGCTGCTACAATTCTCTTAGATATGGGCCTTTGGCTTTGTCCATGGGCTTTCCAGATCTTTCCTTTCCACTTTAGCCCAAACATCCACTGCATAGCAATTTGTTGAATTCTCCTTGCAGTCTCTTGGCTCTCCGTAATTTGAATCATTTTCTTGGGCTCCATAATTTGAATTTCCCTCTTTGAATTCTTTCATCCAATTTGCCCCCTTACCACTTGTCTTGTCACTATATGCCTGCCAATTTTGTCTAAGGTAGTTAGAAGGTCCCCCAAAAAACTGTGCCTCATGCAACACCAGCTCGAGATTCTCCCCATCATTTTTACCCGTTGGATTGATTTCCATCCTCGTCGGGAGATTCGTGTCATCATCTTCCTCCTCCCACCATGACTACTTCTTCAATGAGCAAAGAGAGTCTTGTATTACCTCTTTGCCTTTTTTCATTCCTAAAATTTGTCTCTCAACCTCAGCTTTTTCTGTCTCCACAATGAAAGCTCTGAGAGCAACTGATTTCCCTTTCACTTGGATTCTTGGGATAGCTGAAATATTTGTCTTGCTTTCCACCTTAACACAAATGAGAGCATGATCAAATCGTTCCATCTTAGCTGTGGCGTAGTCAACTTTGATGAATTTACCCCAACTATTCCCCAACACTTCAAACAAATTTGAGCACCATAAATGAATAGGGATTTCCTCCACTTTAACCCATACAATGTACCTTTTTGTTTCAATCTCAGCATTATATGGTGAAATACTTTCAAACCATAAATCAAAGATCTCACTGTATGACTCTAACAATGTTAACATTTCATCCCTATCACCAAAGGTAACCATCACGTTGAGTCCTCCTGCTGGTCTCACTATTGTCGTAACTTCTTCCATAAACATGGCACTCTGGATTGGTTTGCAAGCCTGAACCTTCCTTAGCCTTCCTATCGCACTTCTTTTGAGCCATTCAAAATCACCATAAGGGGTGATAATTTTGATATTATTTTTTTCTTCAGAATCTCACCCATTCTTTGGATTAACAAACTTTTTTGTAGGAGACTTGATTATAGCATTCATCTCCTTGTCATTCCCCATGACAACCTCCTTGTAAGATTTAACAAGCTCGATTCCTTTTCTGTTTTCATAGGATTTTTCTTGATTTTTGACTACTCTTTCTCGGGAATACTTTGCTTTTTTCACCATTAGTCTCTTCTCGTCTACACTAATCCCCGCTCCATATTGAATAGCTCTTTTCATTTCCTCTTCATGTTTGAACCTTACAAAGGCAAATTGACTGTTCCTTTCCCTTCTCCCTATAGGGATGAACACATCAACCACAACCTCAAACTCTTCGAAGCAAGCCTTTATCTCTCGCTATGTTAATCGTTTGCTGATATTATCCAAAAATACTGTAAACAGGCTTCTTATCCACCACTCTAACCCATCGAGATGATCCCCAGATCCTCTGCCGTCTTCTCTTCTCTTCCTAACGCTCTCTCGTATTCCTCTCATACTTTTTTTAGTTGATATTATATCTTATGCTGGCTATTTGAATGGTGCCTTGGCTAGGCTGCCATTTCATCTACTCTTTTGTAATTATCATTCTACTATAAATGAAATCTTTTTTAACTTGTAGTTAGATGTGTCAATTGGATAAGTCGAATCAATTTTGGGTCAAAGTCATTTACAGGTGAAAAGAATTCGAGTAATTTTTGTGTTTAAGTCACTTTGCATTCGGGTCAATTCAAGTTTGGCTCATTTCGAACTTGAATAATTCGAGTTTAACATTAGAGTCAATTCAAGACTAATTATTTCAAGAAGTTGATGACTTTTTAAATAGGGATGTCAATTGGTAGAGTACCCTATACTTTTAAGGTATTCAAACCAGAACTCTATTAAGTTTTGGGTACTCAAATCCTATAATTACTCGGATATATTTTAAATTTATTACCTTAACCCGAACCTTAATACATATCCACTACCAGCTATTAGTTCGAATCCGTTTAAAAAACTGATTATATTAAAAAATTTTATTTAACTCTTTATAAGTACCTAATTACCCGAACCCATATCTAAACTTGTATCCATATACAATTAAATTATATTTTACAATTCATATCCATATTCCTTACAATTCACTAATAATTAAATTTATAAAAACAAATAAACAATAAAATTACAAGTTTACAACAATCATTGTTTAATTTAAATTTGTAAAAGCAAACAAACAATAATTATATTCTAATCTCACAACTCTCTTTAAGTATATATATTATAAGTTTATGTAACCAAAAGTATATATTTATAATTAATAATTTTATAAGTTATAATTTTTGTAACATTAACATAAAATAAAAAGTAAATATGTTTATATTAACGATATATATATATATATATAATAGTAATTATATTCTTTACAAATTAACATAATATATAAATTACATATTTTAAAAGACAGTACAAATTGATCAATAATCATACTTTCATGAATTAATTTAATTTTTTTAAAAAAAGATGCAATTTTTTTGTTGATTGCCATAGCTAAAATAAGCTTTGGACTTATCTACAATGAAATAAATGAATTAATTTAATTAACTCCATAGATTTGTCCTTAATTACATGAAATTATAAAAAAAGTTGTAAAACTATTTTAATCTCACAGTCTCTTAGGTATATATATTATTATAAGTTTACATAAACAAAAGTATATAAATTATAACTAATAATTTTATAAGTCATGATTTTTGTAAAATACAAAATAGAAGTAAAAATATTTATATTAATTGTGTATATAATGGTAATTATATTCCCTATAATATGATATGATATTCATATTAGTTAAACATAACTAATAATCTAATAGTTTTTTAATTTAAATATATTATTGACATCTCATTAATAATTTGATTAACAACCATTTATCATTAATATATCTATCCATTTCTATGAAAATGAATTATTCGTAAAATTGGTAAAAATGAGGAGTATTTTTTATCTTTAGTTCAAATCCAAACATCAACAAAATTTTACATATTTAATTTAATTATCTATTATATATTGTATAAATAATAATAATATATTATATAAATGGGTATAGGGTTCTAGTTTGGGTAGTGGGTACCCAAGGGGTGGTACCCAAACTCAATATAGGTAGTAAAATTATTATCCAAATTTGTCCCAAATCCGATAATAGGGTATTCTAAACCTATATAATTGGGTTGGATACCCACAAATACCCAGTAATAGGATTAATCCTTTAAATGAATATAATTTCATTATCCTTCTTTAAGTTATTTATGGTCGCATTTTTATATTGTGATATATCTTTAATTTTTATTTTTAATATTTATAATAATAATATATTTTCTAAAATATTCATAAAAAAGGAAAAAAAAGTAAATTAGAAGTAATTTACTAATTTAAATTTATTTTATATCTGATATTAACAATTTGCTACTAAAATCATTAATGATTTTTATTGATTAGTATTTAATTTTCATTTTTATTACATTGATTATTATTAGTTATTTACCATGAATTATAGTTACAACTTACAAGGATAACAATATATAGCAACTACTAAAACTATAATTAAGTAGTAATACGGTTAAGATCACGTATTTTAACTAGCATTATTGTTGATTATTTTTCTAGTTTTATGGATATTTTTATTTTTAAAGTTATTTTAAATCTATTATATTATTAATTTTATGATTTGGTAAGAATGAAAAATAAAAGACAAATAAAATGAAATATTTTATGTATGATATATAATTGTAAAACAATGAATTTAATTGTAGTAATAAAAAATTATTTTACTCTTTTTTTTAATTACAACAAGGATATTGAAACAAATCAAAATTAAATATGAGTAAGAAATATAAAAGTAAAGCATAGAAATTTTATCCTAGCTCCTTAAGTTACTCATAGATTAATAGTTTATGTTATTAATTAAATTAACATTTGGAAGACAAAGAGTAATAATTTATGTTATATTCATTAATTTTAATCAAATTAATATTTTAAAATATAGAAAATAGTATTAAATTTAAGTTTGGATCACTTTAAGTTAATAAAGTTTAAATCGTTTCAAGTTCAAATCATTTCTCATTTGGATGAATTTAGATTTAGATTTAATTCGATTATATATATATACATCAATTTAAGTTTGAGTTGGGTGAATTTGGGTTATTGAGTCAAGCATTTGGAGTCAGAAGATTTGAATATAAATTTATGCACTAGTGCCACCTACTAAATGTACACTACTAAAGGAAAGGAGCAAGACATGAACAGAAGCGGAAGGAGAAGGTCCTCAAGATTTAGCATCCTAACCCTATCACCTATAAACCAAAGGGGACCCAGCAAACAGAGTCAAAACTGACTTGATTGGATGACCTTAACCACCCACCACATCTCTGCAGTGTCCAATAGGCAATAAGAAATTCCAAAAGGCACCGTGGTTGGTTAAACAAATAGTATATTAAAACAGCAACACATGGTATATAAAATTAAAAGTGCAGCTGCATTGCAATTAATATCAGCTTCCATAACTACTTGTCGTGCACATGACAGCCACATGGAGTGAAGGAAGGGGGTAGACTTGTTTGATTGTCTGGACGACCACATGCAACTCTGCCACATAAGTGAAGCAGGGTTCTGTCCCCAGTAAACATGGAAAAGAAGAAACGAAGGGTGAAGAGTGATTTTTCACTTTGGGCATAGCACCGGATGGCTAATTCAGCAAATCTTCGCCCCTTTCTAAGCCATGTCCGCTCCATTCAGAAGACAAGCATTGTGAAATTATTCATGTATGCATCTGTTTGTGGCTGTGCAGAATCTATATTCCGTATTTAAATGGGGGGGAGCAGATCACGATTCATAAGGGAAGGGAGACAACATTTCCGTACCATCAAGTAAAGTTGTGTAAGACCCACCTGTTTCCGAAACTTAAGCATGTGGATGGGATCTTTTTAATGGGATTACGTTATTTCTATGAGAAAAGCATAGCGCTCTCTTCTTTTTTTTTTTTTTCTAGTGAAAATAAAATAGGTAAACTTTACCTACATCTTTTATAGTTTCAATTTCCTCCCAAGACATTTCATGTTATTTTGTAATTAACATCCAGAGTGTGGGAGATAGACTATTAATTTTATTAAAATACATTCAATTCAAAATTAGATTATTTATTCAAATTTAAGAATATTTTCGTAATTTCATTGAACAAAATTAATATTTTAATTTTTTGTAAACGTAAAAAGTATAGAAAAAGTTCAACGTATAAGAAATAGAGGTGAAGTTTACTTAAAATAAAAATACTAATGAGTGATTAGGATTCGATCTGAAAGTTCTGAAAATCAAATAAAATTTTTTAAAAAATTAAATCGATCCAATTGTTAACGGAAATCGAACTTAAAGAAATCAAGTAAAAGAAAAGTAGAAAGAAGAAAAGGTTGAGCCAAGCTGCAGAATGAGGCCATAGACCACTCCAAAAGTAAGAATGATTTCCAACAACTAAAACCAACGAACCACAAATAGACGAAGAGAACCATCGCAAAAAACATAGGAAATTAAAGGGAACCAATTACCTCTCAAACAATCAAACTTAAAAGAAGCAAAAAAATCCTCTTCAAGAACCGAGGCTACTTGAACAAATTACAAGACAAAAACCGCCAATACAACTATGTTTCATATTATGGACATAAAAAACAACATTATAATGTAGTATAGATACTATAATTAACATTATAATAGAAATATTATATAAATAAAATGAAAAAACAACACATCAATAGAATGTTTTATGCTTTAATTATATATCAATGTAGATACTATGATTAACATTATAATGCATATGTTATACAGATCAAATAAAAATTTACTTACCATGAAGGTTGAAACAAAAAAAAAAAAAAACTGAAGAATAATTGAAGAACTAAATATTTGGGATTTGAGGTTAGGTGTCACACTTCGCAGATCTATGAGTAGTCCAGCCCATATGGATTGTCAAGTCAATCCACATGTAGGGGTCCATCAACTGTCACCTGAGGAGTCAAGTAAAGTATTATAGGGTAGTTAGAATACTTTTCAAAAAAAAAAAATCTTTCTTATTGATTACTTGTTGATTAAGGAGGTATAGTTTTAGGACTTTACTTTTCTTGTACTCTAAGAAAGTGTAAGTTAGATACTTTTTTATTTGCTTTTACTTACACACCAAGTTTAGATCATTGGAATAATAATACTTTTTATTCTCCCTAATCTCTTTTTTTATATTCATTTATTTTACGTTTCAGCACCAATTGTCAAAAAACCTCGTTTAATCTTGCTTAGTTTTACGAACACGAATCTACAATATCGCACGAAACTTGGCTAAAGTTCCAAGCCCGTGACATTAGAGTTTTTCTAATTTGGGGCTTAAGGTTTCAAATAGGAAATTAAGGAATGGGAATAAGGGAAAATTGGAAAAGGAGGAAATTGGTTGAGGAGTTTGTTTGGAAAGGTTTTGATGCTGCGCAGAACAGATGAACTGAATTGAACTGAACGAAATAAGAAGGAAATGAAATTATTTCTTTATTAGTAGATTTTATTCTTAATAACAAAAATATATATTATTTAAGATTGGTTTATTTGGTTAGTTCAATTAGGAATTGTAGACATTGTAAACTGAGTAAACAAACCAATGAAAATAATTAAAATCAAAATGATTAAACTGTATTAATTGAATTTATTTGAATCAAAATAATTTTACTCAAGATGAAAAAGATTTCTTATATAAATCATCATTATTACACACACACGAGAGAGAGATTCATTAGTAAAAATAATGACAGTTGTACATGTGAATAATTATTAAAAAGCTCAAAGTTAGATTCGGCCTTAGGCACAAAACATGCTGGAAAGTCACGGAATCACACATAAACAGTAAAAACGACTTAGATTTTTAATCAAAAGACGTAGAAACTGTTTTCTGTTTCATGGTTGCCACCAAATATCAAATTAGCTTTGCATTGGAGTTGCCAGAGAAAGAGATCACATGTGCATTTGTAAAGCTGAGCATCATCTCTAATATTAGATTGGATCCACTTCATCTTGACGTGGTCCAAAAGTGAGTGGACCCCTACCCATCCTGGATTTACTAGCACTCATTTCTGAGGGTTATCCTTCTCCAATCTATCGACCCTTACCATTGAAACAAGACAAAAACAATTATTTATAGATTTTGTTTGTTCAACATCATTCTTATTTATTGTCATTCGTGTCTTTCTCAAGGCAAGGCGGAAACAGCTTTAACAACGCCCTTCTTCATGGGTTCAGGCCTTTCCCTGGAATACTCCAAATTTGACTGTCCTACGTTTGAGGTCCTGTATAAATCGGTTGGGCTTTTAGACACAATTGTCACATTTGGAGAATGGACTCGTCTGCAGCACACCACTTGGGGCCCAGCTAATTCAAGTTTAGGCTCAATGTAGCCCTGCATGCAAATTTTTATTCATCCAAAGAAGCAGGCAAGGCAAGCCTGCTACAAACTGCACTGGGCAGCAAACCTGATTGTGAAAACAAACAAATTAATAGCAAACATCAGCTATACAAGTATATCTTCCCCTAGCGCCCCCCAACCCCAACACCCCCCCCCCTCCCCCAATTTTTAACAAGCAGTCTATTAATTCTGTCCCCTGAAATATGCTAAACTCCTTTAAGCCTTCATCTAACAGCTGTGTCGACATTGGAAGCACCCCCATGATCTGATTCTTTGCTTTGTAGGAAGCCTGTCAAGAATAACCATCCAAGCAATAATGGCATGTCTAGGGATATAATATTGAAACCATATAACCCTATGCCATTCCATCTTCTCCTGCCTAGCTATGTCAGATTGCATCCCATCTTGGAGCTGCACTATATCTCAATGAGCACAATTCAACCAAGCAGCCTCCCCATTCTGCTGCCTGACAAAGGAAAGGGCAGGGTTCCCAAGCTCTGACTTTGAGAAGGTTGAATTTGCCATAAGTTCTTATGCTTGAGCATGCAAGTTGCTTCTGAACAAGCATTATGCAATGTTTTTATATATGAAGGCCAAGTCCATCTTCTATCTATATAAATGATTGATGTAAACCGTGAATAATTAGAAATTCGATAATTCAATCTTAAATATTTTAATCGAAGGTCTCAATTTTAAATTATTAGAAAAATACAGTAAAATATTATACGGCCTTAAAATCTATTGAATTTTTTAATTGAAATAAAAAAATTTATTGAAAGACAAAAGGAGAGTTTTCTGTTTAATGGATTCGAATTCAGCTCTTTAAGTAGAGGATTATACATCAATTAATAAACTAAACGCTCGGATGTACCAATTAATGAACTAAATGCTCGGATGCACCAATTAATGAACTAAATGCTCGAGTGCAGAGTTTTTTTTTTAGGTCTACTGTCACATTTTTGCACCAAAATGCCCTCAAAATTCTTAACAGGTTTCCATTAAGTTAAAACATAGGTTAATCCCTCCCCTTCCTTTTATGAGTTCATTGTGAGGTTCTCTGGAAGAGGAGAATAAAATACGGTTGCATCCATTGCCGCTTCTCTTTGTCCTTTCCCTGGCCCATCCCATAACTTTTCGATATTCCACACCATCATTTGTTATCCTATTTTGTGTTTAAGGACGGTAAAGCTCAGAATTAGGAAGCGAGCTGTACAACCTTTTTCATTTTTCTCCCTCAGCAAGCAAGCAATAAGCACTGCCACTTCAGTGCAGACAGGCGAGGCAGAAGAACAGTGCAGAGTT
This sequence comes from Theobroma cacao, assembly GCF_053813885.1. Taxonomy (NCBI): domain Eukaryota; kingdom Viridiplantae; phylum Streptophyta; class Magnoliopsida; order Malvales; family Malvaceae; genus Theobroma; species Theobroma cacao. Next base: position 15,525,503 of record NC_142640.1, read on the forward strand.
GTACACATTTGACTAAAGAGCATAAAGTATACCATTACGATCTACGTAAGGAAACCATTGAACTTGGATTTCCTATTTACCTGCCAGTGCCAAATTTCCCTGGAAGATCATCTTTGGTATCTGTTTTGCCTTAAAAAAAGTTACTTTAGATTTGCTAATTAACGAGGTTGCTCTTTGCATCTAACAAAGTCACTGGATTGTCAATCAAGATGCCTTGAGTAGAATCTGAAAAGCAGAAGCAACGTTGCTAGGCTTCTGTAAAGTAGATTGGAGAGGAAAAAAGAAGATGAGAGCAGAAGAAATCAAAGTAACGAGTTGAAGATTCTTAATTGGGAGGGTTCAATAACATTTCTTCAACCATATCTTTTTGTTCGATTGTTTGTCAAAATTATTTAACCATTGACTAATCATTAGTTGGTTGGGATCGTTCAAACCCCAAATAGCCGACAGTCCCTGCTTTAGAGCATAAAGTTCAGATCAAATCTGTAACTTGGCGGTGCCTTGATATTGCTAAGATAAAATTGTATCGTCTGCAGGATACAAGTGTATATTTATCATTTTGAATCTCATGAATTTATGTTTAATACAATTTGACTATATAATCTTATATATTGATAATGCATCAAATATAAACACTTAGCTCTGCAACAAGATTTTCTTCATCATCTCTTTGAAGGAAGAAATCTCGTGTATGTAGGCAAAGCTAATAAAGATCCAATGTTACAGAGAGAGTACTAAAGTTATCTGAAATTAGCTCTGTTGGACGCATCAGGATACCGAATGACTATCGCACATAAGAAATATGCTGTAATTTCTGTAACATTCTAAATCTCTACTTCAACATTCAAAATGGAAATCCTACAGTATTAAAAACAGAACGCTACTTTGGACATGTAAAGCAAACAAGCGATATTTTCCCAACAAAATTGTTGTAGACTATAATAACACACCTCAAAGTTTAACAAGAAGCAAACCAAATCCAATTTCCAAGCCATTGTGCTCTTCAGAACTCATCTGCATGCCACAAGCCAAGGAGATAGAGTTATGCTAATGTTGTAGGAATAAAATTAGAACAACATCAACAAGAATTTGCATGTGTTTCGTGATAAAGAAACCAGAATACTAGTCAAAACTATATAATTCTATATAACCCTAGCCCCAGCTAGTTAAATAATCAGAAAGCTGCTTCAGCTTTTACCTCTAATTTCTCGTCTATGAAGACAACATAATGGGGTTCGACTACCAGCTTCTAAACTTAAGTGACTCGGTACTGACCAAAATTGAGCTCTTCTTCTTTAATGCTTGTAGCTACTGTTTAGATCCTTGGGAATCATCCTTATCAGAAAGCTGCTGCTGCTGATTCAAGGAGCCTACACCACCTCGCTGCTGCCCCATCTGCTGGTAAAACTGGCTAAAAGCTTGAGAATTCAACACTCCAAAATGCGGATCCTGTGAAAGCCCAAGCTCCAAACCTGGAACCTGCTGATTGCTACCGTTAAGCAACGAGGAAAAACTCACAAAACCCATATTCATATGTGGAAATTCAAGCCCATGGAACCCATATTTTGGGATGTTATTGGAGTTTTCACTTCCAAAATTTGATGCTGATGTGAGTTGCCCTGAACCTTGAGCAAACCCTGATGCAATTCCATTAATAGAAGGCCATGCCCCACTTGGAATGTGAGATCTTTCTATATTTCCACTCATCATTGACCAGTTGTTCCTATCTCTGGACCCAATACCTGACCCCAGTCCTTCGATTTTTGTATGCAAACCTGCTGGAACAGAGTTCCCCTGCTCAGAAACAGAGGTTCCTGCAGCTGCCAGAGCTGAAGCAGGAATAGTCCCAGTTCCAGTTGCGGCTATGATCGATGGTTCAGCTTGCTGCAACAGCCACTGAATCGTCTCTCCATCGGATTTATGACCCAATTCTCTGGTCAATTGAAAAATCCTGGCCGCGCATAGAGCTGGCATCCTTATTCGTCTACCTCTTCCATCAACTTTCTTGTGCCTGTCTTTGTTTGAGCTTCTCTTGGGTGCTAGTTGCTTCTTGTTATCATCTTTGCTCGCAATCATGATTTGGAAGTTTTTGATCTCTGCAGGCTTGTTGTTCTCTGCCATGTTCGCCTTTTGGGGAGGAATCAAGAAGGTGGGCACCTCTTGTGGATGATGATTTGAGCCCTTAGGTTCCATGTAAACATGGGAAAAAGAATTATGGGGCCTTCTTGATTGGAGAAGGTGACCTCTATTGGACTTTGCTTTCTTACCCTTTCAATGTAATTGTCAAATGTTTTGGCTTAATGTTCAAATATTGGAACCACAAAGTTTCAATTTAAAGTTACCCCTCAATGATTTTATGTCAACTTTTTTTCTCTGGTTCACTTGAGGAAAAAGAAAAATAAAAAAGGTTAGCTTTTCTCATTCTCTCCCTCTCTATCCTACTTTCCCCTCCTAGCCTGTTACTCTTTTGACTAGAGAAGATATCATATTATTACCTAATTCAGGTGGCAAATTCTCATCGCCATAGAAAGCAAAGTTAAAACCCTCAATATAATTATGATATAATTAAATTAAATTAAATCTCCCATATGGGATAGCAGGACACTCAATTGTACTTTTGTAGGGTAAGAAAAGTAGAAAACTAGGAGAAACAAACAAGCAACAGACGGGCCTATTGAGAAAGAGAACAGGTCTTATTCATTTCCCTATGGTGATATAACATGAGAACCAAGTAAAAATCATATGACGCAACACAGCCTAGGATAAGAATGAGTCCCCACCTCGTAGTTGGGGATTTGCACCTTCTTCAACAAGTCATAGACAGTAAACTGTCGAGTCTCCTATTTTAAGTTTTTTTCTTCTTCTCAGAATCCTATCATTAGAAATAATGGCAATCACGCGTCTTTTGTGCCTAAAATTAATAATCAATCTCCACACGGTTTTAGATAATGCTGTGTCTCGAGGTATGAAGCAGTGGGTGACTTCACTGCCCTTCTTGAAAGGGTAGAGAAACTGAAGGGAATGCGTCCACATGCACAGGAGATATGAAGTCATGGCCAGGGCTAGCTGCAGATAATAAGTGGGTCCTTGAAACTAGGCACCTTCAACTTTATCTACTGTGCAAGCAAAAATCTGCATAATCGGCAATCAATTTTCTTTATATATATTTAAAGTCCATAATGGAAAGACGCCCATCTTTCTGCTAAATAAATATGTGAAGTAAGGCATTTCAGCCAGGCCTATCAGCCAAATGGAAACTAGAGTTGAGTAGTGATTCAACTTATATAGTCTCTAGTATTTAACAAGATTGATAAAACCAAACCAAAACCATGAAGTTGAACAACAGGGAAATGGAGAGAATTCGCTTTTTCTTGCAGAGGGTAGGTTTGATCCATGCGTCTACTTGAGTTGCATCGTTTTCTTATGTTTGTTGCCCACCTTGGGGACACATCGGGGCCCTTCCAAAAAGTTTGCTATTGACATATCACCCAACATCACTTAAGTTTGAACCTTTGTATCAGAAAGTTGTCACTTTAGTAGGTTTGAAAAGTTGCTCCATAAATTCAGTATAATTAACCTTTTAATACTTTGAAGTGCTTGAATTGTCTCCATATGAACGGCATTGGTTTTGATTAACCCCAATCCATTTCTTGGCTCACCAAGTTTCATTGATCTTACTCCAAAATCAACCCAGCTTTTGTGGCTTTGCCACCGCCTGTTGAAAGAAATTCATTCTCTGTGAAGAAAGTTGTCAATGCAGATCACAAGGTTGATCCTGGAGGCTGTTGGGTCATATATTTGTCTTTACAATTAATGTTTTCGGTATGTATAGTCAATATTTGTATGCTGTAACTCAACAACTTGTCCACCTTTTCCTTGTGTTTTTTCATATTGGATACATCTGGGATCCTCCTTTCTTGGTGCCTGGACATTTCAAGGTCCCATTCATTTAAGGTTGTGAATCAATTCAGGTATATTCTTTGTTAAAACTTAAACCTGCCCTTCCAAAGATGAGTTGAGATGTTATCAACCTCAAACACCTCTTAAAAAAATTTAATTATTTTTTGTTCTCAAAGTAAAAGTGATATTCTGTTTCTTCATTTCGAAAAAGTAAAAGCCAAAAATTTTCTATAAAGAAAAGCAAAGAAACAATGTATCATAGTCTTGCAAAATAAAGTCACTTGAACCAATAATCCAGAGTGTAGGGGGTGGATGCCCTGCCCCTTGGCCTAGGAGAAATTCCCTCTTGTCAGACTTAAGTAGCAAAACACAAAGGTCACACATCACGCAAATGGTTAAAAAACCTTTCAACAGAAGGAAATGTGAAAGAAAGCAGCCCTTCCCAGAAAATAACAAACGAGGCGTGTGATGGCTGGCTTTAAGGAAGATGCGTATTGCACAAAACTACAAAAGCCATCGCTGTTGATATGATCGAGAGTGGCTTTTTTTTTTTTTTTAATCATTGTAAAGCAGAATTAGATATTCCTCTACGGTTATGGAATCAGACAATTATTTGAAACAGAAATCAGCCCCCCATGCCTCATCTTCCAGCATTCACAAAAACCTCCAAAACTATTCCCCTTCACTGCCGATTGTAAAGATGAAAATCCCTTTTTTCTACTAGGTTTTATCCCGACTAAAGGCTAACCAGTAACTACAACTCTTAGGGCCAAGTTTCCAACAACTTTTCTGTTTGGTTGTAGTTTTAGAAAAGCATTTTTCTCACTTCTCCTCAATCAATGGTTGCCGAGTTAGTGTACATGGTACACAGTACACAGTACACATACAATCTATCGTCCATCAGTCTTTTCAATGCCAAAAATTTCAACTGTGTAGGATTCATAAAGTCTTCCTATGAGCAATATGTTGCACCCAAAATATTACTCCTAGAAAATGAAAAACATTACTGCTGTGAAAAGTGAAAATTCCCTTGGTAACAAGATGATGCAAAACCTTGTTGCCATCGTGCATGGGGTTATTTGGATCCCCTACACTGCCCAAGTACAATGACATTAATTCTTCAATTGTCTTTCATTTTTTTTAATAAAGAGAGACGTGGAGAGCACAAGCAACTTACACAAACCATTGGCTACTTTCAGCAGTACAAACGTCACACGCTTCTATCCAAGTCACATCTATATTCTTCACTTTATCAATAACGTTCGGTTCTGCTTTCAAAGGCAATAATTTTTTTAATTAAAAGAAAAAAAGGGCGGGGAGAGGAGGAACCTATTTCCTTGGGAATTTTATGCTTTGTAGATTTAGCAAAACTGATAACCCTGCAAAAGTATCAATGCAAAAATCACATTTTTAATACAAGAATCGGAAGGACAATCCATCTCTCCCTTGTTGATTACATTTGCTTGCACAACTGCATGCTCCTAGCTAATTGGCACCGTATTGATAAATAAAACGTGGATTTCGTAGCAGTTAAAAATTTTGGGCAAGCTTTATGTAGATACAGCAAAGCTTTCCGTTCCGAGAATCCCATCCCATGCCGACCGCAATGTTGAAATGTACCTCACTGGTCTACACCAAGATCACCCCACCGGACATTGTATCTCGCTGCAAGATAATGAGCCCCAACAGGGCCACGGCTTCCATATGGATAGTACTCGGGTATAATTTTTTTCTCTTCCAGCTCCTTCAAAACAGGAGTGAAGAGCGCCCAGGCAGCATCCAGCTCATCACTTCGGATAAACAGCCTCCTCTCACCTTCAATAGCATCCAGCAGAAGCCTCTCATATGCGTCTGGGATCTCTTTGGAATATCTACAACCAACAAACCCATAAGTAAAGCAAGTTCTAAATTAGTCGCCGTCTATATGACAAGTCTTCTCAAATGAATAATAAGAAATGTACAATCTGCACGTGCTTCTAGATCTCCATCTTTAAACAGTAAAGAGCAACTACATACACCCATCTATCCATATAACTAACCATACAGATACTGTAGAGCTCGAAACAGCAAAATATTGAATCCTTTCCGTTAATATAAAAGCAATTTTTAAGTATACCTCGCAGCATAATGAAGGTTTAGGTTACTGCGGTCCAATCTCATTCCCAACCCAGGGACTTTGTTATTGATCTTCAAATAAATAGCTTCATCTGGCTGCACTCGAATGACAAGCTCATTTGTAGCTCGATCAAGATCAGTTCCAAAGTTTCGGTTATATAAATTGCCAGGCACATGCCTGAACTGTACCCTTATCTCTGCCCTGGAGATGAAAGAAATCTTAGTGGCAAGCATGTATTAAATAATCCAAATCCCAGATAGAATATATATGAATTCAAATTTCTTTATCAATTCCATTTACCTCTTATTGTGTAATGCTTTTCCTGCTTTCATTAGAAAAGGCACCCCATCCCATCTTGCATTGTCTATGAAGAGAGCAGCTGCTGCAAAAGTTGGAGTCAAGCTATCTTTGGGCACAGTATTGTCATCAGTGTAGGCAGGGTAAGAAATGCCTCCTTTAGTGTGGCTCTTGTACTGTCCGATAACTACATCATCAAGTTGCAAAGGCCTCATTGACCGCAATACCTTGACCTGAAACCAAGCAAGCAGTTTATTGAGAAATGCAAATATAGAGATAAGATCATGCTATCACATCTTAAAATAGCCCATATCAGGTTACCTTTTCATTTCTTATATCCTCAGCATCCAAACTCACGGGGGTTTCCATAGCAAAGAGAGCAAGTATTTGAAGCAGATGATTCTGCATTATATCTCTAATAATTCCATAATGATCAAAATACCTAGATAACCAACAACAGAATCAAATGGGTCACAAGTCTTTAGCATAGTTTATGCTTAATATACTATAAAACAAGGAAAGTTACCCTCCGCGTCCTTCAGTTCCAAAATCTTCGGAGAATATCAACTGTACATTTCTAATATACTGCCTTGACCACAAGGGCTCAAAAATAAGATTGGAGAAACGGAGAACAGATAGATTTTCCACAAGTTCCTTTCCTAGATAGTGGTCTATCCTGTAGAAAGAATATCAATCTAATCAGAGTTCACATTCTTTGCATAACCAGCACCAATCATGGGCAGGCAAACTTCACCTGAATATTTGATCCTCTGCAAGGTACTGCTTCAGGGCTTTTGTCAGTGCAGCAGAAGATTCTGAATCTCGACCAAAAGGTTTCTCAACAATGACCCTGGTCCAACCATTGCCGGATGAAGCTGACAAGCTTGCACATTTCACAGCATCGATAAAAATATTTGGAGGGATAGATAAATAAAATAGGCGATTAGAAACCCTCCCACCCTGCACGAGCAATTTCACATCAGCAAACAGAATTGAATTCTCAAATTATGAAAAGAATAATAAAATTAATGCTATCCAGGAAAAGAAAAAGTATAGTAGGGCACAAGCAGATCCTCCTACACTACTTGATCTTAAAGAAGAAATATAACACTTAAATGAAACATGTGAAGTGCTTATTGCAACTCCAAACTTGGAGGGCATTAGCTAAATATATAGGCCGTATTGTCGGAATGTTCTGATGACACCATTTCACAAGCTCAGATAAGATAATGATTGTCCAGTCATCGATTTCCTAGATAAAGGTTAGTAGTAGTTTATGAACAACAATTAGTTAACAAGATATATGGATACTGACTTATGTACAAGTACCATGGTGATTTAATAGAAACAGAGTGAGAATACTTCACATTATCCAATTCACAAATTAAAATTAAACGCAAGAAAGTGTCCAGCCGCTTTAGCACAAACTTAACTCGTCTGTAAAAGTGGAGATTTAGGTGAATATTGTGCTCAATGCATCATTCACAAAATTTGGTCTAAACTCTTTAATCCCACCAAAACATTGAATCGAACAAAGATCACAGACGGCAAGCCAGAATTCATTTCAACATTACGATCCTCCTGCCCAAAGCAATGGTATGAAATTCCAGTTAAATAAACCACAACCTCATTACCTCATGCTCCTTGAGCTTCTTGTCTAGCTGTGCAAAATTTTCTTCAGAATCATACTGACCAGAGTGGTAGAAACATCTTTTAAGAAATTGGTCCATCTTTTCACCACAATTCTCCCTGGAATTACATATCAAACCTCATTTAAGTTTTATAAGCAATTAAAAGCCACAATTAAATCCACTTATGACAGCATGCAAGCTTCAAGTGACAAAGAAATGATAGAAAATGAATCACCTTTTATCAATTCTGCAGGTAAGGGTCTTGCTCACCATGTTCCTAAGTTCTGCATCAGTCATCTTACTCCTGGCATAACCATAGACGGTAAAGTGCTGCAAGCAAATAAACCGCATTTCTGACATTAATTACATTACAACAATAACCAGATTAAAGTTGTAGGCAGTTTAGAAGACAATAGTAAGGTGACACTTTTGGATGAAAGTTACAAGAAAAAAAAAAATCTAACCTTAGGAAGACAGTCTTCGTAATAGAGTGCAAAAAGCGCAGGAAATATCTTCTTTTTTGCAAGGTCCCCAGAAGCTCCAACCACTGTGATACTGACAGTTGACTCATTTTCATTGATATCAAAACATGCTTTCTCATCCCATTCCTCTGAAGATGTAACTGACAACAATTCATTTTTCAATTTCTTGAGAGGAGTTTCTTTTTCCACGGGGTTAACTTTTGTGGCCACTGCACCTATGCATGAAAACCATTTACATATACATATACATACATATACATGTATATATATAACATTTAAGATCAAAGGAAATATACAAACCTTGCTCATGTAAGAAAAACATCCATATCAGTCATATAAATTGGAATTAAGCTAATTGCTAATCAAGTTAAGGCTTTTTCGCAATCCCCAAACATAATAAAGAATTGATATTTTTGTACAACATCTTTTGCACGCATTTCCTTGTATTCAGAAACCAAAACAATAAATCAAAACAAGAAAGAAATTGAAAATATATCAAAACCAAAAGAACCCATAAAATAAAAGTATACAAAATGAAGGGAAAAAGACCAAAATGAAAAAAGAAAGAGAGAAAGAAACTAACCATCTTGCATGAGAACAGCACTTTGATAGGAACTTGTTTGAGATTGAAGAAAGAACTTGGCTTTAGCTGGAACAGACAATCTCAGAAAAGAAGAAGAGAAAGCAAAGTGTTGATTTTGCCCTCCCTTTATAGATGAAGAATAAGAATATGAAGGACAATGCGTTGAAGAAAAGGTTGCCATCTCTACTAAAACTCGTTGCTGCATAAGCTCTCTGTTTCTTTAATTTTGTTGAATCACGAAAACAAAGGCAGAAAAAGATAGAGTATTTATGTGAAAGAGAGAGAGAAACGAAAAGTGGGAGGAGTCAGAGTTTTTGAAGGAGAAATACAGACGCTGAGACAACTTGGGAAACATCGAGGGGCAAGACCCTTGAGATCTCCGAAAGGGTACTTAAGATTTGCCTAATAATTCTCAGAGAAAAGAGAAGAGAGGACAAATTGCACTTTAATTCCTTTTATTTTATTTTTGGTTGTTGCTTGAGTAACTTATTTTTCAACATGTTTATAACTTTGGTAAGCTGGATCCGGAACTGGACCTAGATCGTTTAATGGGCCAAATTCAATTTTTATTGCATTTGGGCTGGGTTAAGGAATAATTAGTGGAAAAATTACTTACAAAATTCATGAATTATTAAAAAAATTCAAATAAAATTTTTATTCGTTTATCACGTTCAATTAAAATTTTATATTTTTATTTTAAATTAAATAAGTTTTTTTAATTAATAATTGATTAATTATTATTAGTTAAAATACTACTTGCCATTTTATATCATAAAGTATGTAGATATGTCATATGGATGATGATGTGGTATACTGATGTAATAAAGTGGTATGGTTATATAATATTTTTACCTCCATGACAATGTTATGTTTTTGCCATACAAATATAAAATAATAAGTAATATTTTAACTAATGATAATTAATCAATTATTAAATATAAAGATTTATTTGATTCAAAATAAAAATACATGATTTGATAAAATATAATAGAAGAATAAAACTTTATTTAAATTTTCTTAAATAATACAAAAACCTTTTTAAACATTGTATCTAATTAGCATTTTAACGGGCTGAAACTACTAAACTTTCCCTAAAATGATTGACAAGGGGCTAAACAAATCCTAAACAAAGCCTCGAGTTTAATATTTCTTCAAATTAATCAAAGCTTGAATTCTATACTCAAATTAAAATCAAACTTGATAAATGATGAGATAAATAAGTCCCTAGTCTCAGGGGCGGAGCTAGCCAATTTTTTTTGAAGGGGCCAAAGGTTAAGAAAAATAAAAGTTAAAAATTTTTAAAACTAATATATTGAACTTAACCATTAACAATCAAAAAATTTATAATAAATAATAATTTTACATAATATGTAAATCAAAAGAAACAAAAAGAAAAAAAACTTATAATAGTGCTCTAAAAAAGTTTTGTTCAACGATGACAATATCTTTCTTAATATAAACAACTAAATTATTTGTAAGAAACTTATCATCTATTTTATTTTGGAGTCTTGTCTTTTTCAATATAAATGACTAAAAAATTAATATAGTCAACATCCAATTTTCTTATTTTATTATATTTAAGCTTATAATACTAAATATTAAACTATAATCCATAAAATATAAATAGTTAAATACAATATACATAATTAATAATTTTTTTTATACTCAAGATAATTTTCTTTCAACTAAGTATAAAACGTAAAGCATATTAAAAATATATACTCAATATAATCTTTTCTAATATAATAAGGATTAATAAAAAATAATATATTTGTGAAATTTTAAACAATAACCAATAATGTAATGCTAGAACTTATATTTGAGAATTACATATATAATAATTTTTTAATTTTTAAAAATTAAAATCATTAAAAATAAAATCTACATAATAGAAAAAAAAATGACAAGTAGAAGACAGAACCTACATAACAAAAAAAAAAAAGAATATGGTTGATAATTCATAGAAATTTAGAAAGAAAATTTATAGAAACTTAAAACATATGGGCAAATAGAATAGAACTGAAAGAAATAAATAATAATAATAATAATAATAATATAAAAAAATTAAATAAAAACTTTACTTCTTTATAATTTCACAATATAAGGATAAAAAAAAGAGAAAGGTGGGTGGAAAACTTAAAAATTAAAAAATTTTAAGAATTTGAATAAAATTAAATGAGGTTTGTAAAGTCATTTTATTATTTTGCAATTATATTAATTATTTAATAAAAATTATTTTAAAAAGTCATCACAAAATATATAATATATAAAAAATTTCAAAAATATGACCCCCTTACAAAGGGACGCTCCGCCCCTGCCTAGTCTGGAATGCTTGATTAGGATAAAATTCATAACTTAGAGCCTTATTTGAATCCCAAACCCAGTTGCAATATCCGGTGTATGGGGTGGTGGCCTCCCATTTGGCAATTGGCAATCTTGTTTATCTGCTTACGCACATCTAGGAAACTAGGTTGAAGAGAGGAAGATTTCATCATCAAGAAAGCAGAAATCCATGACAATCCCCAACAATGCTCCATCCTATGCTTTTCTCTTTTTATATTTTTAGATTTTTTTTAGACTTGAGGGAATGGAGATGCGAACCTTAACTTTAAGTAGTGAAATCATGTACTGACGAATGAGCTAAATGCTCGGATGCAGTTGGTGGGAATTATAATTAAATATGCATCTCTTTGAGATAATCATTGAATGAGATTGTGTTCTTTTATTTATTTATTTTTTGACATTTCTTTCTTTCTTATCAATGGTACTACTACTAGAAGTCAATTTAATTTGGGCAACATTTGAAATTTTTCAAAACATTTGCTCAAGATGCATGCCTACGTACCTTTTGTAAAATACTCTGAGATATAATATATCACAATTCAACATTTCAACTTTTATGTATAGTCATAAATGGAGGTAGTAAAATGAATCTAAATACAAAAATTGCCTGAAAAAAGTCAGTCAAATTTGAATTGATAATAAAACTAACATCTCAAATATGAAATGATCCAAATTCGAAACAATCTAAATTTAAAATAATCTAAGTTTAAAATCAATCCGATTCAAAATCATAAAAACTTGAACTTAACAGTAAAAATGTAAAATTTAATTACCTACAAAATAATCTGAATTTGAAATTATCTAAACTTAAAATCATTTGATTCAAAATCATAAAAACTTTACCTTAACACTAAAAATGTAAAATTTAATTATTTACAAAGATTCATTCTAACTTGAACTCAAACTTAACCCAAACTCAAAAAAACTAAATATGAGCCCATGTGTATGCACCTCTAATCATAAATTGTTAGTCTCTATTTCTTCTGAAGAATTAATGTAAGTATATAATATACTTTTCAATCTCTGGACTTGACTCTAAGTAGGATAGAATATGTGATTAATGCATTTTAGGTGTGAAGCTGATTAATAAGACTTGAATTTGGTAGATTTAAAAGGCAGAAACCATGAAGCAAGATTGCCCCTTCAATGTGTGCGTAGGTCAGCTCATACTTGTATATAAGCAAGCAGCAGCAGCAGGCGGGGAATGTGTGGGCGGCCATTAGGACTTAGGAAAGGAGAAAAGGGAAAAAGAAAACAAGGGATGCGCATGTGCAATTGTGCATACCAAATCATTAAATTAGGGAGGGCATTAAGCTTACGGGACATGTCAGTGGACTTGGTTCCAAAGTGCTGAGGACAGTAGAGGGAGTCAACCCGACCAGGGATTTGTTAAAAGAAGCACTTTGTGTTTCAGCCATTAGGAACAAAAGGGCAAAACAACACCTGTCCTCGGTCGTAAGGTAGGCTTTTTCTACGGCAATAGTAATCTATAATTATTCGACGGTGAATGATGCGACTGGTTGCCTCAGAATCAGCATGCGCCTCTAGACTCTAACAAAGGATGGAGGCTTTGGTCCTCCAAGATGAGAGGACCCTGGATTATTAATTGCCAAGTGACAACCCTAGAGAACCAAGCCCCACTCACATCCTCAACCCTCCTCAGGGCCTATAAACAGTATTTTCCAACCTTTGCCCAGAGTAAACTCTACCACTACGTTTTGATGATTGCGTATCAAGTTAATAACGGAAACAAACAAAAATTATTTTCATATATTAACTTAATATATTAAATTAAATTAAATAAATTAGTATATAACAAATTCAATATAAAGTTAAATTAGATTATTAGTTATAGAATTAGGATTTCGCATTTGGGGAGGGGGCAAACAAGAGGTGGGTTGATCGTGGGGTCTTGAAACAGTGAGGCTTGGAGAAATATTCTACTGTAATAAATTTTACTTTAGTCCCTAAGTTTACTAAAATTAGTTGTTATATCTCACCTAACAAAAAAATTATTGTAGAAACAAAACTATAAAATTCTAAAAAAAGATAAATGTATATTATAAAATTTTAAAACTTTTGAAAGGGACAGGAGCATCTACTAGCCCCCATTCCCTCCGCCACTGTATATGATGAAATACAAACGTAAAATTTCAAAAATTTAAAAATCTTTTTATCATTAGGACGAGGAAAATTTTCGTTAGTGCATAATGTCAAAATACACCCTCCAATTATCACAAAATTTATATCCCTATTCTTTTTATGTAGAGCATTGAAACCTTGTTCTAGTTTTTTTTCTTATTCTAAGTTTTTTTCCATGTAACTATAAACCCTATTTGAATGGATAAAACTGATGTGACTAATGGCTCAATTAACTCGTTTGCACTGATATCCACATGAAAATTTTGGATGATATGGTTATCATTAATTAAACAAATATAGTTAACACTCAATTAAGCTTAATTATAATATCATTATAACAATATAAATACAAATTAAAAAATTTAATTTTTATCTGTTAAGTTAATTATCCAAACTATTTAATTAGAGTTATTATACAATACTATTATATATGTAGTCTAGATTTCTTAATGCACAATTTAGATTTCTATATAACTTATACTATATTATATAATACAAGATTTTCTTCTAACATTATCTACAACTCTTGCTCGTCATTATTGCCACTATCACTATAACTCCCATCACCAGCACGTTCGCCAACCACCACTTGCTTCCTTGCCTCCTTCTCGCTATCTAAAAGTTGTTGCATATGACATGAGGCTAGATGGAGGTGGTGCTATGCCAAGTTTCAAGATGGCTTGACCCTCGAGCATAACAACCAAGCCATCAACGTCCTTTCTCTTTTCTAGCAAGTTACCAATTGTTGTAGTAGTGTAAAGGAGAGTTAATTTAGAATATGGGCCACACGTAAGAAAACGCACACCAATAGCCTTTGTGCACAAGATAGCCCACATGAAGGGGGTTTAATAGTTGCTAAGAAGAGTAGCGGACAAGTAAACTATTCTAAGGTAATTAGAATACTTTCTATATTTAAGTTTTTCTTACTTGTTAATTGCTTTACTTACAACACAAATAAGCCTAGTTTTTAGAACATTTACTTTACTTGTACTCCAAAGAAGTCTAGGATTAGAATACTTTCTTATTTAAGTTACTTACGTTACAAGTAGGTTTAGATGGACCATCTCTATAAATAGTCCATTTATGTTTCATTGTAAAATTGAACAAGGTTTCCTTAATTTCATTTTCCATCGAATAGGGTTTCCTTGAATCCATTCTCTATGAACATGGTTTTCTTGATTTCATTCCTTTTGAATAGGTTTTTTTAATTCCATTCTTTTGAGATATTTTATTTTTCATGGTTTCAGAGTAGGTTCCTAACCTAACCTTTTTTTTCCTTTTTAACCATGACGTTGATCTGGTTGTGGTAGAGTGATGTCCTTTCTTTGTGATTTGTTCTCCATCAGGCTACTTGGGTGCCATACTTGATTTATTTTTCGTCGGCTACTTGGGCATCGTACATGATTTGTTTCTTATTGGCTGCTTGGGTGCCGTACTTAATTTATTCTCCTTAAACTGTTTAGGCACTATATGTGATTTATTCTCCATCGACTACTTTGGTGTTGTATGTGATTTATTCTTTATCGATTTCTTTAGCATCGTACATGATTTGTTTTCCATCGATTGCTTTAATGCCGTACGTGAATTTATTCTTCCTCGGTTGATTTGGTGCCGTACATGCTTTGCTCTTTGTCGGTTGTTTCAACACAACACATGATTTATTATATCATCAACAAGGTTTTAGAAGAGCCACCTATGCAAATATTGCAATCAAAATATGGCTTAATTTGGAAGAGCATTTTTGTCAGTACCTAAATTTCGGGCCATGACCCACGCAAGGGCCCAATAGACGTAGTCCACTAAGCCTAAACAAGCCTATTAATCTGACATGTTCATCATTCCATCATAAACTGCTAAGTCATATTTCATAACTTAGAATCAAAATAATATTAAACATTGCCACCTCATATTGGCATACCAAACAAGTGTATATACATTATCTACAACATGTATCTTAATAATTTACATTAGGTTTGTCTATACACAACAAAAGAATACTTGACTTCCAGCGGAGGGACTCGAACGAATGTACAACTATTGAATGCCGAGACACCTACCAAAATATGGATACAAGTATACAAAGACACCTCATCCTAGTTATCGGCTGCCTCGTGATATGAAAACATGAAGTTGAAAACGATGAGTATAAACCCAATGAGTGAACAAGAAAGGGAACAAGCATACCATAAGGAATGTTTAACGAAATCATGATGCATTCTTTTTCAAAACAATGCAATTTGTTTTTGTTCTTATTAAAACCCCTTATGTAAACCCCACATGAGTAAATAACTTTATGAAAGGGGCTATATTCAACAAAGGATTTGGAGAGTGAAAACTTTAATAGCATTCATGCAAATCAAGTCAAATAAAGGAGAATGCCTTTCTGCTGCAGCGACACTTGATTTAAATTATCAACTAACCGAGAGTTTCTTGACTGGCCGAGGGTTTCTCACCAAACCTCCTCATATTAATCTTAATTCATTTATTCCTTAATGTTGGAAATCCATGCTCAAATATGGTAGCAAAGAAGTGGAAAATAGGGCAACAATTGATCAAAGTGAGGTGAAAAACAGAAAGTTTTTCGCTGCAGCGAGATTTTGGTTATAAAACAGAAAGTTTCTCGCTGCAGCGAGAAGCTGCAGTACTTTTCTCGTTGCAGCAAGAATCGATTTTCGTTGCAGCGAATTTTTGGCCAACCAACCCTTTCAAAACCCGAGAGTTTCTAGCTGCAGCGAGAATCAGAACATCAAGAAAAAGGTTTCCTTTTCCCTTAAAACAAAGCCATCCTGCTAAATAACAACAGCAACATGTAACACATGCAAACTCCTAAATTTCAACAAATCAAATGTTCACATTTTTGCATTACAACCATATACCATATATGAATATATATATATATATATCAATCATCATGTACACCCTCCCATTATCATCATCTCATATGCAACGGCTTATGCGCACTCCTACTCGCACATAGCCGGGTTAGCAACAGCTTATGTGCACTCATACTCGCACATAGCCGGGTCCACATCAACATACAAACAAGCACCCAATGCATATCATGCATATTGTCATATTGTGATAACACATAAAACGTTGTATAGCACATTTTCATAATATAAAATCTCTTTACCAAAGGCTTGTTCCCAAGGTACATTTTCAAAGACAAGTTGGATAAAATCATTCACATTCCCCAAAACAAGTTTGAAATGCAAGTCCACTCATCGGTATATTATTGAGCCTTTCGCTGACTCTAATTCCCCTTATTGTCCAAATGGGATGATGAGGCTTCCTTGAAACCTACCATCACATTAACATCACCATTATGTTAATTCACATATTATAAACCCTAAAAGATATCTTATAACTAGCTTTCAATTGCCATTTTAAATGGCTATCTATGTTCACTACCTAATCACATTAGAGTCAATACACACTCTCAACAATAAACTCACAAATTAATCACTAAACATTATCAACACTTAAAACTCAATTCTAATTTACTACTCACCTTGATAGCTTTGTAACTTTGAAATTCTTTCCAACAATTCCCAAGCTTATTATAGGGCTTTCTTTCTCTTTCTCTCTTTAAACACTTAGCTAGTGAGAGAAAGTATGGAAGTAGGATTTTTCAAGGGTTTTAAAGTGAGAGAGTGAAAGAATACAAGGATTCTAGTCAAAAGGGCACAAAGATATGAAAACTAGAGCTAGAGAGAGAAAATTATGTAAGCTCCATATCAAGCTTCCATGGAGGTTGGAAGCAACGTGAGATGAGAAGAGAAGAAGAAGAAGAAGCTGCTGGAAATTCAAGAAGCTACTGGAAGGAGAAGCTATTTATAGCCCAAGCTTATCCACTCATTTAGAAATTACGAAAATGCCCTTAGTATGTTAACTTGTCCTTCTCCACCCTTGTATGCAATCTTTTTACTCTTTTGACACTGGGACAAGGTCCATAATGGTCTAGAAATATTCAAATTCATGAAAACTTAAAAATTTTGACCCGAGATGAAAAATGACCATTTTGCCCTTATTGTGAAAATCATCAAAATTTTTGTTTCCTTGTCATTTTACCCATATTTTCATCATTCATTTATGCCTTAGGCCTACTTAGGCCATAATATTGTTTAAAATCTTACTTTTATGGGTTTGGTAAGAAAATGACGAAATTACCCCTGATTAGGGATATCGCGTATACTTCCCTTTACGAGTCTATAAAGGTCAAGGTCTCATAGATTTACTTAGGGAATTGCACCCCGAGTATATGAATTGAAGCGATCCATTGCATTAGTACAAAGGACACACCCAGAGTTAGAAGTGTTCTTGAGATAGCCAACGAGGAGCTGCCTCAAACAAACCCTCGAAACTAGTGGGGACCCAGAAAAAAACTTGTGGTGGAGAAAGAGCACGAGGCAATGATGGTGTTACCTGAATTAAGTGGGGGAAAATGTCACGGTCTGTGAACTTGTGATCAATTCAAGGAGATGGAAGGCTTAGACCAGTAGTACACCTATGTGTCACACATGCCATAGGGGCTCAAATTAGCTATGGGACGATATCACCTATGGGCCTATTGACAACTAGCATCGGACCACCATTGATTAGGGGTTTCTTGACAATCCGTACACTTGCAAAGTTGAGCCACACCCAGACAGGCCTTATAGTGCGACACGGATTGGCAAGCCTGGCACGTTAGCCCGACATGCTAGGACAGTTAATGAGTAGTAAAAACACGAGAAAACTACACACTTGAGTGTTGCACATACGCACGGAGCGTGCATGGGTAGTGCAAACTGAAAGCCAACGCCAGCCTGCACAATAACAGGTCATGCACATCATAGCCTAGCGACAAGGGGTTGCGTCATGCTCTAAAACCAAGGTTTTAGGATCTAACAGATGCCACATACTTATGAGGCGAATCCAATAAGCTTGTAAGGCAATAATATCATACTTAATCAAATGTAATATCTTCAAAGTATTTTCAAAATTTATACTTTACAAAACCTCAAGTCTTCAAATATAACAATATTATACAATTCTCTATATGATACAAACTTTTCATCTAGCTAACTTTCTTTACAAGTTAAGTTTGAATTCTTACATCAAAATTTAAAATTTATCAAAGGATATATCCTAATCTCGCTAACCAAAGCTCTTGCCAAACAAGTATAACCCCCAAACATACAAAAATGTAAAAATCTATAAAAATAATAAAAATGATAAAAATGAGTACAACCACTCTGCAAGTAATGGACATCCCTTTAGTTGGATTCAGCATAGTTCAAAACATTTAGGCCTAAATTACCAAAATTCATATAGATATCAAAATAAAGTTTAAAGTTATCTCATTCAAAATCATATTATTCCAAAATTTGATTTTCATATCACAAAATTTACATAAATCCATAATATTTTGGATTTATAAGTCTCTTGTAACATGTTATGAACACGCTTAACCTTTGTGGCATGGGTCATAATCATAAACCACAATTAACCCCAGTGGTATGGGTCATAATCATATCGAAAATCACAATGAACCCTAGTGGCATGGGTCATAAGTATATCAGAAACAACTATTGGCTGCGTTGAACATACATCATAAAAAAACCACTATTTTGTAACTAGTGGTGTGGTTTGGATATTGATCTCTAATCACAAAGTACATGTTAACTGACTAACAATTAACTCTCATTGGCAATATCATAAAATAGCCGTACTGGGAGACAAAACAAAAGATATTTCTCATTACCCAAATTCACAAAACTGTGATATCCATTTTCACAAAAACACATATTGTGCACATCAAAAGCATATTCGTTTCAAACAAAATATTTTATATTTGTCTTCACAAAGATAATCATATATCATACATTAGACAAGATCATATTTGAATTTCAAAATTAGAAATCACACTTTACATAATTCACATTCTAAATCCAACATATGAAAATCATATATATACATTTGCATCCAAAACCTGATTTTAACAAATCATGTGACAAAATATATTGTACATAATATACAAAATTCAAATTCACATTGAGGCTAATTTTTAGAGTGTGAAAACACCAAAGAGATATCAATCACTTGCCTAATTTTCTAAACCAAAACCAAAGGACTAATAATTGAAATCGTCTTGAAACCTATTAATTCAAAATACTTGAAATTAGAAACCAACACTACTAACTTATCAAAATGAACTATGACTTTCGGTTGGTCATTTTAAGCCATTCAGGTGTAGCACATCTTTTGCTAACCAAAACTAATTTTACTTAAAAATTAAAATTGATTTTCTTTAATAATGTATAAATACATAAAATATTCAAAATTAATAAACTCATAGGTTAAAATACAAAATTAGTAACAAATATAAGGTTTGATGGAAATACTTCAAATACCAATTAAAACTCAACTTTTGAATATTGTTAATGATTTTTTTTTGAAATTTACCTACTCAAAGTTAACTTGCCAAATAAATATTTATTGATACAAAAATTTCACTAAAATTCAAATAACTTGAATTTTTAAAGTTTCTATCAAAATCAGTCGAATATAGGTTAAGGAAAATATTCAAACTAATTAAAAATGGATTTTCACAAATTTTGAAATTGTAGATTTTCATGACCATTTGGCTTACTTTAAGCACTTATAGCTCACAACCTAAGCTGAAACCAGTGGTGTAATAAGCATTAAATTGAACCTTATATGACATAGTTTAAAACCCAAATTCATTTCAGAAATAAAGATTGTCAAAAACACAATTTTCAAAAGCCAAAAGTTACAAAATCATCACCAAAATACCGAGATTTATGGGTTTTAAGATTCAAAGAACCAACTTTGAACCTTCGATTCTCTCAACACAGCCCCTAAAGAAACAACTCAAATCATTACCGAAAGGGGGAGTTCTGGTGATCCAAAGTTAGATCATCAAAACTATTAAAAAAAAGTTTACCAATCAACTTTAAAAATTCATATCTTCCTAACCATAAAGCCAAATAAGATTCTACAAAAACCATTAGAAAAATCTTTTAAAGATCTTTCCATTGGTACCATCATGGTACTAGAATGTCACCAAAATAGTACCGAATATGAATGGAAATTAAAGAATCACAAAATAACTTAGGGCTTTTATGCCCAAATTATGAAAAAACACAAAACCTAATCATACCTTAATAAGCACCACCTTGAATGTTTTTTTATTTTTCACTGTCTTTCTTATTCTTCTCCTAGGTTAAGTTCTTTTGACTACTTATTGTTTAAGCCTGATGAAATAAACTGATATTAACTTTTCAACCTTTTCTTTTAAAATATGGTAATGAAAACCGACTTTAATCTCACATATATGCTTTTCTTTTAAATGTGGTAAATAACATGATATTATATAACTAAATTAACTAAAATAATATTACTCTATTTGCTAAAAAGTCTTTTTATTCCCTTTTTATTAATAAACCCTAAGGTCATATTTGTAATTATAAAAAGTTAGACTGATATATAAATATATATTTTTATAATGTCTATAACTTAATAAATACTAATTTTTTATAACATTATTAGTTAAGTAAAATATTTTTGAGGGGTATTACAACA
This sequence comes from Theobroma cacao, assembly GCF_053813885.1. Taxonomy (NCBI): domain Eukaryota; kingdom Viridiplantae; phylum Streptophyta; class Magnoliopsida; order Malvales; family Malvaceae; genus Theobroma; species Theobroma cacao. The sequence continues at coordinate 15,546,584 of NC_142640.1, forward strand.
ACAAAGCTATGTATACTTAGGATCGCACACCTGAAGGCCTCATATGAGAGAAACACACCCAAGTGGCCAAATTGGTTACAATGTGGTGCCTTTTTGTTGTTGCTTAAGTGCGCAATTGGGAACTCCATAAGTTAGATGTCAACAACGTTTTTTTTACTTGGTGATCTTGAAAAAGAAGTTTACATGAAAATTCCTCAAGGCTTTGCCAAACAAGGGGAGCACTGAGTTGTAAACTAGTTTCCTCATCCATGGATCAACAACATAAACTTTATCTTGATTTAGGACAGTATAAGCATTCCATTAGTAGATTACTTTATCTTATGATCATGCGTCTATATATTAGTTACACATCTCGAGTCAATTTATGCACAAGTTGAGACAACCACACTTTGATGCCATTGTACAAATCCTTGTATATCTCAAACATTTTATTACTCTGACTGATTTCATCTTAGTATCAACTGGTAGATATATTCAGTAAGGCATATGGTCAAGAACAGTTTCAAACTTTGTTGGGCAAGTTAGGCATTTCCAATCTTCATGCTCTAACTTGAGGGGGAGTAAAGGAGAATTAATTTAGAACATGGGCCACACAGAAGAAAATCGTACGCACAAGGCCCGCATAAACAAATGCGCACTAACAGCCTGTCTACATAGGACAGCTTGCACGAAAGGGGTTCACTAGCTGCTAAGAAGAGTAAAAACCAAGTAAAGTATTATAAGGCAATTAGAATACTTTCCATATTTAAGTTTTCCTTACTTGTTGATTGCTTTGCTTGCATAACAAGTAAGCTTAGTTTTTAGGACATTTATCTTATTGTCTTTTTACTTTATTTTCACTCCAAGGAAGTCTAGGATTAGAATATTTCCTTATTTACTTTTGTTGCATTAAAAGTAAGTTTAGAATGAACTATCTCTATAAATAGTCCCTTTATGTTTCATTGTAAAATTGAACAACGTTTCCCTAATTCCATTTTCCATTGAACAGGGTTTCCTTGAATCCATTCTCCATGGTTTTCTTAATTTCATTCCTTTTGAACAAGGTTTTCCTAATTCTATTCTTTTGTGACATTTTATTTTTCACAGTGATCCTCATTGTTTTCATTTTTTTCCCTTTTCACTAGGTAAACCTATTCCTTTTCTCTAATGTTGTGAATTTTTTCACTTTTCATTTACTTTGGCTTGTAAAAGTGCTTTTTGTCACTATTTCACGCACTTCACTGAGTATCTCCTTTTTGTTTGTTTGTTTGTTTTGCAGATGTGTTTCATGAGGAGTTGGGTTTGAGTGGAAGGGTGGTTTAAGGCTACATGGAAAATGGGGGTTTCAGATATTGTGGGTATATGGGTGTTTTAGAATGAAAAAGGGATTTAAGTTGAAAGGTGAGATATAGGGTTCGGGTTTGAGCAAGGATTAGCTCAAATGATTTTGAAAAATTTCTTTATACTCAATGGATATGTTTATTTTTGGTGGCGGATCCAAGATTTTGCATGAAGGGTGGTTAAAGGTAATAATACAAGGTTATAAATCTATATATCTCAAATTATATATATATATATATATAAAATAAAAAAATTAAAAACTAAAAAACTAAAGGGTGGCAGTCGCCACCACTTGCCACCACCTTGGCTTCGCCATTGTATATGGCATGTTTGGTTTGGTCAATGGAATTCCTTATCCATTTTTATAATAATATTTGGTTCATGGAATAGGCATGTCAAGAGAGGTCAGAATAGTCATTACCGACCTTCCTTGGTAATTCCTATTCTTGTTGTGTTTGAATAGAATAAAATAGTTATTAGACAAAATATTCTTAATTGCTTTTAAAAAAAATATTCTTAATCAATTTTAAAAATTACTGTCCTATTTTAGACAATTCATTCATTTTCCTCTTTTTCTTTCTCTCTTGACTGATCTACTTTTCTCATTCTCTCTCAAAATTTCCTCCATGACCAGAAGACGATAAAGGGCAACGATAGCACCAATGTGTCCGTAATCGGATTTGGTCATGGGAACCAATGATCAAGTCCTCTAACGACTAAATTCGACTGTAAGAAGCACAAAATTGGTGCTCCATTGCACCAACCACATTTTTGATGGCCATTGACCAGGAAAAGAGAAAAAAAATATCAAAATGAATTTCAAATAAAATTTTTTAAGGTTTTAGTAATAAAATTATATAAAATGTTTGGAATTAAAAATTAAATTAAGGGCTTAATTATAAATTTTTAATATTTTAAAATATTTTAAAATAAAAAATCATATTAATATTTTAATCATAAATATTTAATATTTTAATAAACTATATATTTTTAATATTTTAAAAAATTAAAATAAAGAAGAAATAAATAATCATAATAAAATTTTAATTGAAAATTTATTAATATTTTAATAAATTATCAAAAAACTAATAATTTCAAATTGAAAATTATAGATTACAATAAAAAATATTTTTGTCTTTTATCACTTATTTTTTTGTTATTACAAAACTTTTTTACCAACCAAATATTGGAATAATGTAACAATGACAATTTCATTCCACAAATCAAACAACATCATAGTAATTCATACCATATTCTATTCCTTCTCTATTTCATTATGTGTACAAAACATGGTAATGTTAAATTTTCTTGAAATGGGAAGGAGAGGTAGAAGATGCAAATCTTAATTTTTGTCTTTTCTCATTTCTTTGTTGGTGGTGAAATATTAGTGGTGTTAATATAGCTTCATTTTCATTGTTTAATTCATTTTCTATTTTTATTTGTTTCATAAGTAAATGTTATGTCAACTACCTTTGTCCCTGTGTAAAGATCATGTTAGCACGAAGGCTTGATTACACCGAATAAAACTATAAACGTTTAAGAAAGAAATTAAGTATAATTTGAGGGTTTATCTGGCATTACACCTATGAGACCCCAACCTCTATAGGCTTGTAACTAAGCATAGATGTAATAATATGAGCCAAGGGTAGTTTCGTCATTTTTTGTAATAAGCTCTCAAAAGAAAGTTTTATGATATTTTAAGGTCTAAATAGGCATAAGATTGCATAAATGACGTGTAATGATGAAAACACGAAGAAAACTAGAAATGACAATAATTTTCACGATAGGGGCAAAATGGTCATTTTTTATCTCTAGTTAAAATTTTAAGTTTTCATGAACCCGAGCATGTCTAGACCATTATGGATCTTGTCTCGGTGTCAAAGGAGTAAAAAGATTGCACAAAGGGTTGCATGAGAACAAGCTAACTTGTCAAGGGCATTTTCGTAATTTTAAGGGAATGGATAAGTTTGGCCTATAAATACTTTCTTCCAGCAGCTTCTTCTCCCATTTTCTAGCAGCTTCTTCTCCCATTTTCTAGCAGCTTGTCTTCTTCTTCTTCTTCTCTCTCACGTGTCTTCAAAATCTCCATGGAAGCTTGATATGTAGCTTATAAAATTTTCTCTCTCTAGCTCTAGTTTTCATACTTTTGAGCCCTTTTGACTAGAACCCTAGTATTCTTTCACTCTCTCACTTCAAAACCCTTGGTAAAGTTTATTTCCATACTTTCTCTCACTAGTTGGGCATTTTAGAGAGAGAAAGAGAGAATTACCCCACTTATTTGGAAGCTATTAGAAGGGAATTCAACTACAAAGAAACCCAAAGGTGAGTGATGAACTAAGCTCGATTTTAAGCTATAGAAAATGGCTAGTAATTGGGATTATGAGCTGTTTTATTGTTGAGTATGTTCATTACTTTTTTAGTGATTAAGATAGTGAACATAGATAGCCATTTAATGTGGCAATTGAAAACTAGCTAAGAGATAGCTTTTAGGGTTCATAGTGTGTAAATTGACCTATTGCTTATGCTAATGTGATCCTAGGTTCTAAGGCAGCCCCATAATCTCATTTGGACAATTAGGGGAATTGGCGTCATTTAAAGGCTCTACAATCAATCGGTGAGTGGATTGCCTATCAAAATCATTTTGGGAATGTGACTATTTTGTACAAAGTGTTTGAATGATTTTATACAACTTTTCTCAAAAATGAATGCCTTGGGAACAAGGTCTTGAGAAATGATTTATGTTATGACATGTGGTTATTATGGATTTCTATGCAGCTGCATTATGTTGATATACATATATGTTTGAATATAGTGTTGTGTAATTATATTGACTCAGCTATGTGCGAGTAGGGAGTGCGCATAAGCCGAGGATGACCCGGTTATGTGCGAATAGGGAGTGCACATAACCTGGTGATGACCCAACCATGTACGAGTAGGGAGTGCGCATGAACTGGTGATGATGATGATGTGATGGTGTGTATGATGATGATGGGATGATGCGCATGATAATGATGGGTATACGTATACATATATACATATGTAAATATGTGTGTTATAGGAAATTTATGAGTAATGGTATATGGTTGTAATGCATGTGAAACTTGACATGTTAAACTTTCAAAACTTATCATGTGTTTCATGTTGGTTTGGACATTTCAGCAGGGTGATTTTTCTTTGAGAGAAAAGGGAAAATTTTCATTGGTGCCCTGTATTTCGCTGCAGCGAGAATCATTCTCGTTGCAGCAAGAAACTCTCGGGTTTGAGAACCTTTACCAGAACTGGTTCTCGCTGCAGCGAGAATGAATCTCGCTGTAGCGAGATCGTAACTGTAGCTTCTTGCTGCAGCGAAAAGGAATCTCGCTGCAGCGAGAAACTCTCTGTTTCATCAGTTGAATTTTGCTGCAGCAAGAATGAATCTCCCTGTAGCGAGAAACGTTCTGTTTCTGGGTCACAATTTCGCTGCAGCGAGATTCAATCTCGCTGCAACGAAAAACTTCATGTTTTGGTCTCCTATTTTGTCTAATTGCTGCCCTATCTTTCACTTCTTTGCTACCATATCAGAGCATGGACTTCCAACATTAAGGATTAAATGAGTTAAGTTTAAAATGAGGAGGTTTAGTGAGAAACCCTCGATCAGTTGAGAAACCCTCATTCGGTTAATAACCAAATCCCAACTTTGCTGTAATGAAAATTCATTCTCGTTGTAACTACGCTGCAACGAGAATGCCTTTCCGCTACAGCGAAGATTCGTTGTCATATTTGACTTGCTTAGTATCATTGAAGCTTTCATTCTTCAAATGGTTCGTTGTGTATGGATTCATGATTTTCAAATGATCAATCATTTAAGGACTTGATGAGGGGTTTTTAATATGAATGGAATTAAATTGCATTGTTTTGAAACAAGTGCATCATGTATTTTAAATTCTCCCTTGTTGTTGCTTGTTTCCTTCCTTGTTCACTCATTGGGTTTATACTCATCATTTTTAACTTCATGTTTTTAGATCACGAGGCAGTCGGTAACTAGGACGAGGTGTCCTTGTAGACTTATATCCATCTTTTGGTAGGTGTCTCGGCATTCAGTAGCTATACATTCGTTCGAGTCCCTCCACTGGAAGTCGAGTATTATTTTGTTGTGTATAGACAAACCTAATGTAAATTGTTAAGATACATATTGTAGACAATGTATATACACTCGTTTAGTATGCCAGTATGAGATGGCAATGTGTAGTATTATTTTGATTCTAAGTTATGAAATGTGACTTAGCAGTTTATGATGGAATGATAAACATGTCAGATTAATAGGCTTGCTTTGGCTTAGTGGATTATGTCCATTGGGCCCATGCGTCGGTCATGGCCCGGAATTTGGGTCGTGACAATACCTTTGTTAATTAGACAAGTTTTTCATGTGTCAATAAACTAGACAAGAAAACCAAAAAGAAAAAGAAAATTTTTGCTTCTATGCTATATTTTTATCCAATTTTTACAATTTTTGTTTGTAATTAGTATTCTCTTTTCTTATTGAATTTTATTTCTACGTTTAATGTGAAGCAAAATTTAGGTGAGTTTGCTGATTAACCAAGTAAGTGTAAGTATTTGTCAACCCTTACTTGATAGTTTACTTAAGTTTGTTATTGATAAAACCACTATATTAAGTGATTGGTTGTAATTATAAAGCTTTCTAAAATCCTTACTTTCCAATTATTTTGTGACTGTTTGTACTATTGTTATTTTAGCCTTTATACATGCTTACTGCTACTTATTAAGTTTGGTATTTTTTTGTCATAAGATTTTGTAAAACAACTACTTCTCAATTATTTTGTTATTGTTCTTTCTATTGGTGCTTTGCCCTTAAATGTTGCTTATAGTTTTTTATTATTTATATGGATTAATGTATTGAATTAGTTTTTCTATTGGCTTAAAGCAACGACGTTTTGTATTGCCATTGATGCTCGAATTTTGGTTAGAAAAAAAATATTTCTCCCTGTTAAAGGAATGATTGATCGTCAAAGAAGATTTACAAGCTATAGTAGGACATGGATCATTTAGGAACCCCAAAGGGATATATTTGATATGATTTATGAAATAAAGTCGTTCTTAGAACAAAGTTTCCAACTTTAAAGCCCACCAGAGAAAGAAAAAAATTTGTGCATATGAATAAGCTTTTTTTTAGAATGATAATAGGAAAAGTTCAAGATAGGAGAGAAAAGTAGAGATATATGTGGAAAGACAATGAGATGTAGAAAAGGATTCGAGAAGAAAAATTAAAGTGCTAGATTCCCACTAGGAAAATAATTCCCAAAGTCTATAAATAAGAGAGAATAGTTTTATAAAAATTCACAACCAACCTCTAAAGCTTTTCCCTAAAATTTCTTTGAACAAGTAAGTTTTATTTACAACAATTTTATTTGTTATGTTCTTGTTTCTATTCTTTTATGCTCTGGCACAACTTTCATAATGGTAGGAAAAGAAAAAAAAAATTATTACTACTTTTACTTCCCATGTCATAGCACAGCTTTCTCTTACAAGAGAGTGCTAATTTGTTACTTTTTTAACATAGAAAGGGTATTTATTTATTTTTATTTATCTTTGCTTGTAAATGATTACATTATTCAGCTACAATTACTAATATTCCAAAGGCTGGCTACAACATATCACACAATGATATAATATCCAAGTTTATACTATAAACATATATATATATATTGTCACAGCCCAAATCCCGGCCCATGACCGACGCATGGGCTCAATGGGCATAGCCCACTAAGCTTAAGCAAGCCTTTTTTTTTTAATCAAAGATGCAATCCCATTCATCATTCTCAATCGTCATCTCTAAAACTACATAATGCAATTCTCCATTATAAATATTTTAGTAAAGTTTTATAGCAATCCAATATTCACATTTGTATTATGCTAACATAGTATTACTCATTTACCACTTTACAGTGGCATCAGTAATAAAATATACATATTTGATTTTTAACATCAATCTTAGTGGTTTTCATTACTTATACATGTACACAAGCATAAAACTCTTGACCGTCAGCGGAGTGACCGTGGTTAAAGGTACAGCTACTGAGATGTTATAGTACCTACCAAGAAGACGAGCGTACGTGGACACTTAATCTAGGTCCCAACTGCCTCCAAATCTGAAAACATGAAGTTTAAAAACGTGAGTATAAAACTCAGTGAGTGAACATAAGAAGGGAACAAGCAATCAATAGAAAGTATGTAGAAATCATGATGCACTTGTTTCAAAAACAATGCAATTGATTTAGTTTCTTACTAAAAACCCCCAATTTCAAACTTTGATTAATAATCTCATAGTGTTGCAAAAACCCAAGATCAATCCATGAAGTTAAATGGGTGAAAAATATGTCAAAATCAAGAAAGGTAGCAAGCATGGCAGCAAGTTTCTCGCTGCAGCAAAGTTCATTCCCGTTGTAGCGAGATTTAGGCAACCAAAACAGAAAGTTTCTCGTTGCAGCGAGAAATAATGTCAGTTTGCATATGTTTCAATTTTTCTAGCATATCTCCCGTTACAGAAGTCCAATTGACCTGATTTTTATACCATTAGAAAGCTAAGAGGTAGGGATACAACTTTTATGTTTATCACTTTTCCCATTTCTGATGAGAAGGTGGTCAAAATCTTCATTAAAGTGAAAGCACTGCATCAGAACTCGAGAGTTTCTAGCTGCAATGAGATTTATTTTCGCTGCAACAAGAAACAGGGCTGGTTTATGCTCCCACCACTCAAGAGTTTCTTGCTGCAGCGAGAATGCATTCTTGCTGCAATGAGATTCGGGGCAATTGACAAATAAGGGGTTTACACATGCCACAAAATCCATCCCTACCATATTGCAGATCAAAGTGAACACATTGACAATAATCAAGTTATCAACATTCAAAACAATCACATATTATAATCATAAACTTGCTATCACATATACATATATAAACATATATCAACAAGTACACCACCCCACTTCATTCATCGTCATAGTCGGGTCATAATCACATCGGCTTATGCGCACTCTCTACTCGCACATAGCCGAGTCATCATCATCATCGACTTATGCGCACTCCCTACTCACACATAGCCGGGTCAATATTATCACACAATATTATTCATCAATGCTCAACATATATTCATATATATATATATACATACCAACATAATATAGGAGCACATGGATTCATCCTTTTGCACTATTCACATTTTAGCAACATCAAAACATTTATCAAGGGCTTGTTCCCAAGCACCCATTTTTAGTGAAAAGTTGGATAAAATCATGCAAATAATTCATCTCAACACAATTCTATTTTCCAAAACAATTTTGAAATGCAAGTTCACTCACCGGTCTTGTTGATTCTTTAATCGATTCTAACTTCGATTATTGCTTCAAACGGACATGTGAGGCCTCGTTGGAACCTATCACACACACACAACATCACTACCAACCCAATTTGCATAAATACATTTCTAAAAGCTATTTCTTAAATCAAGTTCTACTTGTTATTCCTAACTAGCTTCCAATTACCTTTTGATTAGTTATCTATTCTCTCTACTCTAGTATCACTAGAAATAAATAAACAAACCTCAACAATAAAACAACTCACAACTCCAATTACTAGCCATTATCAACAACCTAAAATCAATCCTCATTCATTACTCACCTTGATGGATTTGTAGTTGAATTCTTTCTCAAGAATACTCAAGCTATCATGGAAAATCCCTCTTTCTCTCTCTAAACTTCCAACTAGTGAGAGGAAGTATGGAAGTAAGACTTTTCAAGGGTTTTAAAGTGAGAGAGTGAAAGAGCATAAAGGTTCTATGAAAAAGTGCACAAAAGCATAAAAATTGGAGCTAGAGAGAGAGAGTTATGGAAGTTGCAAAGCAAGCTTCCATGGAGGATAAAAGGAACATGAAATGGGTGGAAGAAAAAGAAGGAGAAGCTACTGGAAGCTACTGGAGCTCAGATATTTATGCTTCAAGTTAATCCAAATTTCCACCGAAATTACCAAAATGCCCTGAACATGGTGGCTTTATCTTCCTCCCATCCTTTGTGCAACCTTTTTGCTCTTTTGACACTGAAACAAAGTTCATAATAGTCTAAAGGTACTCGGGTTCACGAAACTTAAAAATTTAGACCCAAGATGCAAAATGACCATTTTGCCCCTATCATGGAAATTATCATTATTTTTATCTTCCTTATTTATTTACCATCATAAACATCATTCATTCATTCCTTAGGCCTATTTAGACCTTAATAGCATAAAAAAAACCCACTCATAAGAGCTCACCAAGAGAAATTATGAAATTACCCCAAGTTCGCATTATCGCATCTACTTCTAGTTATGTGCCTATGGAGATGAGATTTCACAAGTTCACTTCTGAATTACCCTTTTAACTGAGTAATCAACCTCAATTGGCATCTGTAAACTTGATTAGCCACCGTATCAAATTACGAGGTACTACATATATATATATATCAAAGAATACATAATTTTTTGTCCTAAAAGTAATCTAGAAGACATGGAAACTCTTATGCTTTGTGTAGAAACAAGGATTTCGAAGAGTAAACTTAGATTTGGTTTATCATTAGATTGTAGGAATAGGTATATATATTATATATAAATCACTTGTTAAGTCTCAAACCGCATGTCAATGTTCGACTTAGGAATGTAGATAAAGGAAAAGGTTATCACTTTAATGTTTTCTACATCATAAGAGTATAACTCTTTAATAATATTGTTCAATATTTTAAGAGATTTAAGCCATATGAAAAGTTAATATGGAAAATAGAAAAGGTAAAAGTTAGGACTCACAAGAAAGGAAGGAGAACATGGTTTTGGGACAAGTAATGATCCAAAGGAGAGATAGACAATTGACTCATGACAGATTTGTAAGGTTTTGAAGATAATAATGCATGCCTTTCCATTTGTTGTGTAAGCCTTTGAATAAATGAAAGTTTCAATAGTTTTGATTTCCTCATTTTTTTTAACGATGTTTTCCATATATAAGTATTAATATATATTAACGATTTTTCCTTTATTATTGCCACTAGCTTTTCTTAGAGTGTTTTTTTGTTTAGTGATTTATATATATATTCTTATTTGTCTATTTGGCATAAAGATAGGAATAACCAAACAAAAATGTGGCGAAGATAAGAACAAATAAATAAACATGGAATATTACTGTAACTTTGAAAGACGTAATAGTGTATAGGTTGGACTGATAATGTATGAATACTTATTTGGTTGTCTTTATCATTTATGCTTGTAGAGATTTTGTTGCCTCATCTTATGGCCAAGACTCGTTTTACCCTAAAAGTTCACTATGGTGAGCCTAATAGGGTTTCTTTGAGAAAGAAAATGAAGAATACTACCGTAACTTCTCTTTATAAGAGAATGAGAGTAAGGAGAACAGGTGAAGTACCTTCTATGCCAAAAAACTGGGATGATGGTGCCATCAAGGAAAGAGGAGAGGATAGCTTTTAGGAAGCAGAGTGTGTAAAACAGGTAAATAGGCATCCATGGGCATCTACTAGCTATCATTGGGACCGTATTTGTAATAAAGCTACTTTAGATAAAAGGTGTTCTATCTTAAGAGTGTTAGTATTGAAGTTCATATTTGAACGTAGTGAAGTCCCATTTTTTGTCACAAAATTTGGATCCAACTCATTATGGGTCCAAGGTTGGGATATATGGGTAGAGAAAGTTTTGAAGAATTCCACCTATGTGACTATTCTTAGTAATGCTGGAGTCCTTGATGCTGTAAGAGTCACCATTAAACTCCATATTGGTAGGGAGACTAGAATTGAAGTATGACGCGTTATTCTTGCAAGGTGGAGTACCTTTTCACACATTATGATTACTGATTAGGGAGAGTCTACTTTTACTCTTGAAGACGTGCAAACTTTTTTGGAACTTCCTTGTGCTAGTAGAGATGAGTTTCATTTCGACATACTTTTCAGGGAAGAAAGGAGTGTCAAGGAATTCTTTATCGACTTGTTTAAGAGCTAGGTTAAAGCTTCCAAAGTGGCACATTTTTCTAACTGGGTAGGGCTCTTCTATAAGAAGTTTAATATTAAAGGCCCAAGATCTTCCTATGTATCTAGATCACACTCATGAGTTAGTGTCTTTGTTAATCATGTGGTTGGCTTGATATTTCCTCTTAGGTTGTCTAGATGATGGGATCTCTTCATTAGTTACTCCTTATGCGATCAAAATTGCTTAAGGTATGAGTTTTCCTTTTGCTGCACTATACGTGGGATCTCTATATAAAAGGTTAGACTTGTATCACTCTAAATTGCTGAATAGTTGGCCACTGTTGGTCGGATTATACACGCAAATGCACATGGCTATACAAGTAATATAAAGTAAGTTGAATATCGTTTCCTGTAGAGATTTATACTTATTCATACTTGTCATATCCCATTTTGTGATGAAACATGATCGATGCATGAACTTGGACAAGTATAGCCCGTTAGGCCCAAGCAAGCCTCTTTAACATACATTGTTAAATATTCATCAATGCAGAAGCATACATACACATCCATAGGCATACAATATCAACTCATGCAAACCATCATATGCAACATTACACATATATGGAGCATTTCAACATATTAGTGTAACTGCAAACATTTCATATATCATCAAAGTGCCACGTTCTCTATGCACCAAAATATTTACATGTCTCAACACCCTCGGTGTCCATATAGGCTCTTAAGCCACTTCATACATTTAACATAACATTTATAATGTAATATGCCCAAACATTAGGCTACATTATTTTAACATACTCGTAATCAATAAACATGTTCATAGCCTGTAAACATAAACGAACTCGTCAGCAAAACTTGACCCAACTCACTAGGCATCAAGGGGCTGCTAACACCTACCGATGAGGAATGAACAAATCACATCTCCATGACACTAGTTGCTAACAAGAAAGTACTATCAATGATTTGCAACAAAAATTGTGAGGAAAAATAATGTGTGAATCACAAAGCCCCGTGAGTGGATATGGAAAAGGGAAAAGCTAGGGGATATGAGTTTTTCATAACCATGTAATTACAAATACATATGATTCATAAATTCAACATCATTACGATATTGATCATATGAAAACCACTTGTTTAAAAGATTAGAACTTGTTTATCCTTGAAAACCTTTTTAAAATCACTTGAAAATCCTTTTTTGTAACCATGTTATCGATACATTCTAGAATGTATCGATATGTGCAAGGAATCTATTGATACCCTTAGTAATGTATTGATACATTTCACAAAAAATGCCTCATGTAGCATTCTGTTGAAAATATATCGATACATGCTTCATATGTATTGATACTTTCACTGCAAAGTCCAACTTTCTGAGCATTTTCTTGAATTCTAACTCATTCATAAGTCTTTCTAGCATTGAGGTATCATTCCTTAGGCTAAGGTTTTATTTAACCAAGCCGATATCACAACATTACAGTGTGAATGACATCAACAATACTCATTCAATCATTTCTTTAACTCATTAATCTCATTCATCATAACATTCAACTATGAGTGGATTTGCCCCATTCCTACGAATAGTGGTTTAACCCCCATTATTTTAGGTTCCTAGCACGCTTTCGTGAATGGCACATCGGCCTCATTCACGATCTATCAAGTGGTTTCACTCCACCCAAGCATGTAGGGGACAAAGTTCTCACTATTGTCTAGTTCACCTCACGTGAACAATTATCATAGTTGTGTGAATAGCACTTCAGCCTCACCCGCGATCATCATAAGATTTCTTAAGCTTAGGATCATTCTTATCCTTAGCTTGCATTAAGAACATACAACATTTCCATAAATCATCATCATACTTAGCCCATAGTGTATATGACTATCTCAACACTTACATCTCATGACATACTTTTCATAACCTCATAAATCACTCGCATACTTAGCCCATAGTTTATATGACTCTCTCAGCACATACATCTCATGGCATACATTTCATAGCCTCATAAATCAGTCACATGCTTAGCCCATAGTGTACATGATATGCTTAACACATACATCTCATGGAATACATGTTACAATCTAATAAATGGAACTCATGCATCCAACATTCTTATCATGCTACATTGCATCTAACATGTGCATAATAACATTCATACATTCACCATAGAAATATCTTATACCCACACAAGCCTGAGGTTGGAGTAATCGAGTGGACTATAAACATGAAAAGGCTTGTCCCCTCTTATTGAAAACTAGTACATAGTAGCATATTTACATACATAGTAGATTTGTAAACAATTTAAAAATCATTGTGTCACACATATCATAATCGTTATCAAATCTAGTCATTTAAACATTTTCTTGAAAACTTCATTAAAACCTTGTAGTTCAAATCCTTTAATAAATAATTTTGAAAAGAATTTTTCAACATGCTTAAACAACCATTTCCATAAAATCATGCTAACTTAACATATTCAAATGCATGAAAAGGTATATCCACTCACCTACTTGGAGAGTCGATTCTTAGTTTCAAGCACTCCGTTTCGACGATATCTGTGTAGTTTTCAAGTGTTCTTATCATACAACAATCATCACAATCATTTCTTAGAATAAAAATCTCATAATAATCATTCTAGGTACTTTTGAAACTACTCGCTTTTAGCTAAACTAATTCTCTATCTAAAACCTATGCTTAGAAACCCATAAATCTTTCATCTTTACCTTAGGTGAGCTTAGATGCTTAGAAAAATCACAAAACCTTTAAACTTCAATCACCAACAAAAAATCTCAACAATAAAATCATATTTTCAGAAAGTAGAAATCAATATTTAAAGTTTCCAAAGCTTAAAACTGTCACTTTTTTCATAACAACTCAAAACCACATCATTTAATCATAAAAAAAATGAATATTTGAGTTAAAAATGAGTTGAAAGGGTTGAGTTGAGAGAAATAACATAGAAAAATGATTGAGGGTTGAAAACCATCAAAAAATGTGAGGTATTTATAATTTTCAGTGCGAAAATATAGTTCTGTCCCTTTTATTTTTCCAAAATCGACGAAATGTATCGATACATTTAGGCCATGTATCGATACATTGCGTTCTGGAAAAATTGTACCAATACATTATGAACATGTATTGATACATGACCATATGTATTGATACATCATAAACATATATTGATACATTTGAAACAGAATGCAGTTTTTGAGACAGATTACCTATAAAACCTGCCAAACTTATTTACATTATATACCATTTAAGTAAATGCCCTCACTTTTACTTCTTTCCTTTTTACTCTCCATTTAGTTAAGATATTTAATATAAATAAGCAAACAACCACCCACTTGGATTAAATAAAAATATCAAAAAAATCAAAATCCATAAAGATCAAAATCTAAATTTTAGTGTCAAGAACAAAATCGAAAAAGTTCGATCGAAATTAAATTTGCTGCTCCCATTTACTATAGTAAACGTATTTCAATAATTATGGAAGAATCATATTTGGTCATAAAAAATTCAAGGGAATCATCATCGCTATTTTTTATTTGCAAAAGATTATTCTATGAAAATCACATATTTTAATCCATTCTAAACTTAGATAATTTTTTGCTTCAAAAGTGACAAACAACCAAAAGTGTCAATGAATTCTTTTGAAGGTTAAAACTAAATTCAGTGTTCAAAATATGTAATCCATATACTCACCTAAGGATTTCTTAACTTATCCTCTTACTCAAGGTGGGATTTCACATTATTGAGTACTAAACTTCTAAAAAAGAAATCTTATCCAAGCACTCAATTTCAAAGGATTAATTAAATTAAAAATAACTAATTAAATAAATTATGAAGAACAAAATGTCAGTAAAAGAAATAGTTACTCAAAACCTAGGATTATAGTGTCTTTCAAAATTTTTTGTGATTTAAATCATGTCTTTAACTTAGATTAATGAAGTACATGACTAACCTAAATCCAAACTATATACACGTCATCTGTCAAGACCATGCACACATACCTTTTCTAAATTAATCCCATATGTCAATGCAAAATAACTAGAAAAAGTTCATTAAGTTTGTGTTTTAATATGGTTGCCTAAGGTATTTAGGTATATGTCTTTCCTAAACATGAAACTATCACCTAACTCCGAAGTGAATCGAACAAAGGGTATACAAAACTATGGTCTATTCTAAACTCTCTTTGTCGAGTTCCATTTAAAGACTCACTACATTTCAACTGGTGATCAAGCAGTGAAAAATATTAAGTGCAGAATTGAATAAACCATGTGATTTCCATTAACACTAAGCAAGAAAATTTCAAATAATCAAACTACAAAATGAAATATCCCATAATCCTAGAAAACAAAATTAGTTCATCATTATATTTACAACAAACATAATTAAATCAGGAGAAAAGATCATTGCTATAGCAAAATAACAAGAAAGAAATGAAAAGTCAAGAAAAATCAAATCCTCTGTCGATTCTAGATCCTCGATTCATTTGATTTCTTTTTGTTTCTCTCTTTGAAAACCCTTTTCTTTTCTCTCAAAAACTGTCGTTCATTGCTTCTTTGAACCTCTTCTCTCAATTGTTGAAAAAGACCTATTTATAGCCACCAACAAACCCTAAACACTTATTTCTCGATTGGCTACACTTCATTAATCCATGCCAAAGAGTCACAGCCTTGCTCCAAGGGCATCACAGCATTCCTGACTTAAATATTTTTTTTCTTGCCTTCCATTTGACACGGTGGTACTCCTATTTAGGCACTACAATGCTGAACTCTCAGGAAATTGTATGGGAATCTTGATGCATCCATAAGCACTGCTGGCACTGCTCTTCCTAAAGTTGCCTTGGTGTAGACTACTGCAGTACTTCATCTTGCAAAGCAATTTTCTCCTACATTGAGGATGATTTGGGTGGAATGGTAAACATGAAAGTTATAGGCCTCCCTCTTAGCTTTCTTATGGTTTAAGAATCACATTGATTGGATCTTTGTAGCTCAAGGGATGACCGAAAAATTGCAACATATTAAGTGAAAGTCTACACTTGGTCTCCATTGCCTTATTCACCAACATTCAACTTTAAGCACATATGAACCTACAATATCAAAGACCAAATCAACATTGACTTAAATAGAGACTTTCAACATGTATTTGAGTTAAAATTAACAAAATTAAAGTACATCAACATGCTTTAAACTAATTAACCAAAAACCTAAAAACTATCTAACATTGACTCAAAACATGATGATGTAGCTATTTCATCATCTCAATATGTAGTTAAATAACTCCATATAATAGAGTTATTAGCTTATATAGAGTTTTGACTTATGTGGATGTATCATTCATTTAGATGTGTTTGTGGGAGAAATTTCGTAGTTGTGCCCCCGTTTCTGACGTGTATCAGTTTTTTGTGTCTTCTTATACAAATAAGGCTTTGAGGGATACTAATAAAGTTTGGGTGTGGCATGACTAGACTTCCACAGACAACATTCTTAAGATGTTGGATTAAGCATATCAGTTTACTATAAGGCCTTATGTGAGATCAAACAATGGTGTTGGTGATCCAACTATTTATTAAGATAGGAGAGCATTTGAGACTAAAAAACTGAGCTTAGGCAAATTGAACTTCTTAATGTAGATTCATTCTTCTTAATTGCCTTCCATTATTGAAACGACTAGTTCAAATGCTGATAGAAATTCATTGTTTGTCAAAGGATACTCTTCTTATAGAGTGGCACGCCAATTTGGATATGATCAGCCAACTCCACCTAGACCACCTTTGCTCGTAAACTTCTCTTCTTGTACTTCTTTATTTCTTATTAGTGTGCTCGATCATAATGTGGATAAGTTCAAAAACTACCATACCTTTGACAGAATAAGTGCTTACACTACTAGTTGGTATGCTTATTGGGGAAAGTATTTTCAAGAATGGACCTCATCTATTGTGATTAATTCTAAGGTGCAATTGCATGCTCATTCTATTAGTAGTAATGACGTGTTGTTTTTCTTGATTTGCTTTAAGAGTAACAAAACCTTTTGTCAAGTAAGCTTATTTTTTTATTCTCTTCATTTACCTTTTTCATTACATTTTCACCTTGATATTGAACTCCTCTTTTTTATTAAAGGAGAGTTAACTCCAGGTGCAGAAGTGGAGGGACAATATATCTTAGAGTTTAAGAGTGAAGAAGAATTATGTGACCACAAGAATGATTATAAGTCCAGTGATGAGTCAATTGATGATAGGCTTCCCAAACATGAATGTTTGAGTTTGGGAGGAACAATGATGGTAATGGTATACAAGAAGGTTTGATAAATATGATTGATTTTCTATATTCTACTATGCAAAATGTTGGTGGTGATGATGTGAATGCCACTACTAGAGTTGGTGGTGATGATGTGAATGCCATTACTGGAGTTAGTGATGATGATGAAAATGCCATTACTAAGGTTGATCAGAGTGTTCTTGGGATCGATTTTGGCTTTGGAATGCCTTAACATAACAATGCAAGTATCTTTTTTGAAGCAACCTTTGAAGTTACTCGAAGCATTCAGAATAACTTTTGAATTAATGCTACTCTTGGTGTTACTTGCAACGCCACCTTTTCTAGGGGTTTTTCGAATGTTACTCGTAATGTGTTTTTTCTTTAGGATGTTATGAATGCTACTCGCAATGCTTCTTCTTTTAGAGGTGTTCCAAATTCTACTTGTAATACTTCTTCTCTTAAAGGTGTTTTGAATTCTACTCATAATTCTTTTTCTTCAACTAAGAGTGTTCTGAATAGTACTCGTAAGGCTTATTCTTCTTGTAGAGATATTCTAAATAACTCAAATATTATTTATTTAAATATTTTTATGCCCCTTCTTAGTACTCATTATGTGTCACTTTTTTTTTTTGGTAAAATATAGAAATGATACTTCTAATACTCATTTGGAAGACTTTCATGGCATTCTAGTCTTACCATAACATTTTCTGCTTTTGGAGCGTATCTACAAAGTAGAAGGTCAATTTTGGCATTTTATAGACAAATTCATGAACAAAGCTATTATGGATAGCTTGGGTAGTGCCTTAGAGATTGCTTCTTCCCCATGGGCAAACATTTCTTTTGAAGAATTATAGAAGATGGTGGATCTCATGGACCTTTGAATAGCCAAGGCCAAATGATACATTATGATGAGGATTGACAAACCTAGCATAGAGGTTGAGATAAAAGAACTTGATGTAAGGAAAGTGGTGTTGCAAGGAAAATTAGATAGCCTCTCCAATTTTGAGAATGATAGATCCTCCTCCTCTCTGAACTTCATACTTAACTAGATTGTTCTTGTTCTTCTTTTTCTAACATTGTAGACTTGTTTTCCATAGTAAATATTTACTTTACTTTTTTCGTGGTTTTATTGAGATATTATGTTCCATATTTCATTCTTTACAAACATATGATTGTTTCACAAGTATCACTGTATACGGCCAAAAGGATTCACAACTTCATATTAGGGAGAACAATCCTCAATCTAGTATGTGTTGGCTTCATTAGTTTTTGATGATAATAAAACATTCCCATTTATTTGTGTCTAATACCTTTACTTGAGTGTGTAGGAAATTAATATATAAAATTAATTTCTTGACTCTTTAAAGAGTATTTTTGAAAGAAAAAGAGGGATAAAATCATCAAGATGTAACTAAATAACAAGGAGGAAGCTTATTGGTGAAACAAGGAAGAATATTGGTTGACCAAATTTCAAATTGGAGAAATGACGAGCTGAAGACTTTAAGAAACAGAATCAATTTAGTCAACCAAGTCAGTGGACTAAGTACTTTATGCTAGAATCTGCAAACCAGAAATAGAACCAACTTAGTCAACCAAGTCAGTCGACTAAGAGCTCTTTGTCTGCAAATTGAACCAGAGCACTACAAGATAGATTAACGGCTAGAACTCATCCTCAACTGTTTCCAACGGATATAAACTACCAACTACCATCAGAGTTGCATCTTCGAGTATAAAAGAGTCTTCCAACAATAAGAAACAAGTTTTTTGAAGCCTTGAATGAGATTTGAGTTATACAAAGAAGAAAAATAAAAAAAGCTTCACTACACTTGTCTGCACTTAAACGCCTACTCTTTGCATTTGTATTTAGCACTCAATCTTGTACCAATCAGATCAACAAGTGATCATAGGTACTTTCTTTTACCACTTCTCTTGTATTCTTAGAGTGAGAGAGTCACTCTAAGGGTTGTTCAAGCTTGGGATAGCTTGATTGTTAAAGGTTGTGGTTGAGCCCGTGAAAAACTAGTGTAAAAGGTTTTTGGCTGAGCCTGGTAAAAGTCATTGTAAAGCTTGGTGAAAGCTTGTGAATTTCACCGGTCCATAGTGGATTTGTGGGAAAATCCTTGGTTGGATAATCAAGGTAGTGGATGTAAGTCTTGGACCGAACTACTCTAAATTGTTGTGCATTTTATACTTTATTTTTGTTTTCTTAAGTTCTGAAAATTAGTTTTCAATCTTGTCAAGAGCCAAATTGTGCTATTCACCCCCCTCTAGCACATATTATCGGGACCAACAATTGATATCAGAGCTAGTTCCTTGTTTTTAAGGCTTAACATCTTTTGGGAAGATCCAAATGGCTCAACAAAAAACCATAGTTGTTGAGGGACAATCAACAAACAGACCAACTCTGTTTGATGGCTCCAATTACCCTTATTAGAGCTCTAGAATGTCAATCTATATTTGGGCTATAGATTATGAAATGTGGGACGTCATAACTGATGGACCCTTTATGCCCTCAATCGTGAATGTAGTGACAAATGAGTTGATGTCCAAGCCAATGTCTGAATGGACTAAGGCTGAAGCTAAGAAAGTTCAAATAAACTTTAAGGCCATCAACACATTACATTGTGCCTTGACCCCCACTGAATTTAACAAAGTCTCAAGCTGTACAACAGCTAAACAAGTGTGGAAAAAACTTAGAATAATCCATGAAGGGACTTTTCAAGTAAAGGAGTCCAAAATTGCTCTCTTAACACATAGTTATGAAATGTTCAAAATGGAGCATGGTGAAGACATCACCAGCATGTTTGATAGGTTAACAAACATTACAAATAAATTAAGTCAGCTAGGCAAGCCTATCCCTGAACATGAATTAGTTAAAAGACTGCTTAGATGCCTACCAAAATCCTAAAAACCAAAAGTGACTGCCATTATAGAGGCTAAAGATCTGAACATCATCATTCTCGATGAGATTTGTGGTTCTCTTCTCACTCATGAGCTGGAGCTTAAGGAAGAAGAAGAAGAAGACCGAAGGGAAGCAAAGGAAAAGAAAAAGAGCATTGCATTTAAAGCCAGCATCCTTGAAGAAAAGCTGGAAGAGCTTTCCTGTGACGATGATGAATAATTAGCTCTAGTTGTAAGAAAATTCAGAAAGCTAATGAGCCGAAGAAATCGAAGGCTAACTAGAAGAGGTTTTAGGAAAGACCAAGGTGCTTCATGGAAAATGAGGAACAAAAATGACTCCAACAAAAATGAGGAGATGATCTGCTATAAATGCAAAAAACCTGGTCACTTCAAGTCCGAATGTCCATTGCTGAAGGATGAAACCCCCAAGAAAAATAAGAAATCCAAGAAAGCAATGGTGGCTGCTGCATGGTCGGACAATGACACATCAAGCTCTGAAACTGATGATGAAAAATCTGAGAAAAGAGCAAACATTTGTTTAATGGCACAAGAGGATGAAACAAAGGTACCTTCATCTCCCTGCATTAATTCTTATGATGATTTACAAGATGAGTATGAATGCCTTTATGATGAATTTGAAAAACTTTTTTCAAAATACATATCATTAAAGAAAAAGGCTGCATTTCTTGAAAATGATTTGGAACAAATCAAACAAGAGTTTACTTCTATTTTTGAGCAAAGAAATATTTTACAAATTGAGTTAGAACACTCAAAAACAGACTTTGAGGTTTTAAAACAAGAGCTGGAAAACAAGTCTGAAGCTTTGCAAATAACTATTGATGAAAATACAGCTCTTAAATGTTTGAAAAATGAATCGTCAAAAAGAGATGTATACCACAATAAAAGTTCAACTAAAGCATTACTTAGATGTTATAATTGTGGTAAACATGGTCATTTATCATATGAGTGTTTTAAGAAAAGAACAGTGCAGAAAGTTAAGAAAGTCTGGGTTCCTAAGGGATCCTTTGTTGCAACTAACATTCAAAGACCCATCAAAGTATGGGTACCTATAAAGAAAAACTGAAATTCTATTTTGTAGGTTGAGCTAGACTTAAAGGAGACATGTTCAAAAGCTCAACTCAAGAAGAAACAGCCTTGGTACTTGGACAGTGGTTGTTCACGGCACATAACAAGACATGAAATGTTGTTTGCTCAACTGAATAAGAGAAAGGGAGGAACCGTATCCTTTGGAGATAATTCAAAAGGAAGAATTCATGGTATAGGTACGGTTGGTAAGAATTCCCAAACTCAAATTAGTCATGTGTTGTTGGTTAAAGGCTTAAAGCATAATTTACTAAGTATTAGTCAATTATGTGATAAAGGATTTAGAGTGTGCTTTGATTCAACTAAGTGTAAAGTGATAGATATGAATACAAATAAAATCTCATTTATAGGAAATAGATTAAAGAATATGTATGTAATTTTTCTTGAAGATCTTGAAGTTAATAGTAAAGTATGTCTTATTGCAAATGCTAAAAATGATAGTTGGCTATGGCATAGGAGATTAGGACATGTGAGTATGAATACTATGTCAAAATTAATTAAGAAAAATCTTGCTGGACTGCCTGAGTTAAAATTTGAAAATGATAGGATATGTGATGCTTGCTAACTATGAAAACAAGTTAGGACATCCTTTAAGTAGAAGAAAATTGTGTCAACATCTAGACCTCTTGAATTGCTTCATATTGATCTATTTGGTCCAATAAGCACAACTAGCTTAGAAGGAAAATCGTATGGCTTTGTTATAGTTGATGACTATTCTAGATACACTTGGGTGTATTTTCTTGCTCATAAGAATAATGCTCCACATGCATTCTTAAGTCATTGTAAAAAAGTAGAAAATGAAAAAGGACTAGCCATAGTGAGCATAAGGAGTGATCATGGAGAAGAATTTGAAAATGATGAGTTTGAAAAGTTCTGCAATGAAAAAGGGTTGGATCACAACTTTTCTGCACCTAGAACACCCCAACAAAATGGAGTTGTAGAGAGGAAAAACCAAACCTTGAAAGAAATGGCTAGGACCATGCTATGTGAGAATAACCTACCTAAATAGCTTTGGGCTGAGGCAGTAAATACAGTAACTTATATTCTTAATAGAGTCTCAATAAGGCCCTTGATTTCAAAGACACCATATGAACTTTATAAAGGTAGGAAACTAAATATTTCTCACCTTAGGAGTTTTGGTTGTAAATGCTTTGTATTGAACAATGGAAAACAGCCCCTAGGGAAGTTTGATGCAAAGAGTGATGAAGCAATATTTTTAGGATATGCTTTAAACTCAAAGGCCTATAGAGTTTTTAACAAAAGGACCTTGACTATTGAAGAATCAATTCATGTAGTTTTTGATGAGTCAAATGCATTGCAAAAAGAAGTTCATGATGATGATGATGATGTAAAAGTCCTAAAAAAATAAATGGAGGAAATGAGCTTAGAAAACCTTTGGCTTTCTCATAAGAAACAGAATGCTTTCAGTCAACTAAGGATTTCTCAGTCAACTAAGAGTGGTCTGACAGTCTTAAATAATAAGACTCAGTAAGTATAGAGAAAGAAGAGTGAAATGTGGTAAAAATATGTGTTTACCGGATGCAAAAAGAATGAAGAAAAATTGTCAAGGGTAAATTACCAAATTTTAGAGGGAAGTTTGAAATTATTAAGAAATAAAATAAGGCAGTACTTAAAGGAAGATGAGCAGTTTTTCTTTGCAATAACTACAGACTACCTCTACTCATTTTGCCTCTAAAACCCATTGCTCCAAAAACAAAAACCTAAATCTCACTGGTTGCCTCTGAAACAGACTCAAACCCTTAGAAATTTTTGTAACCAACATGGCTAGAACATCTCAAAGCAAAGAGATATCAGAAAAGAAGAAAGGGAAAAGGCTAATGGAGGAAGAAACAGGAACTGAAAGTGAGAAGAAGAAACTGAAAATCATGCTTGGTTCAGTGAAAGATATATCCGAGAAGCTTAGAGAAAAGAAGTAGAAAACTAGCAAGAAGAAAGAAACAGAGCCCTCACTCCACAAAGGTACCAGTTCTTTTTCTCTGAAATTTAGGAATAAGTTGCATGAGTATAGATTCAAAAATATCAAGAATGCACTAATCTTTTGTGGAAAATTCATTGACTAGAAGAGTTTTCAGGAAAACGTAGAAATCCAGACCAATCTATTTGAGTACTTTAATGAACTAAAACTAAAAAGGTACAACACCTTTAAGAATAAATCTTACAGTCCAAGTCTGGTTAAAGAATTTTATTCTGGAATTGCGTTGAAAGGAAAGAAATTAATAGATTCTGATGACTATGTAGAAGATGGTTTGAATGTTTATCTAAATGGAAAAGAGTTCGTTATGACTGCTGAGGATTTAGGGAACCTGCTGAAAGTAGAGTATGAAGAAGGTGAATTTGAACTGCCTCAAAATATGATCCATCCTCATTATGGGAGATCATCACTGGAAAAAAAGAAAAATACTCTTCGAAATGTAATTTTGGTTTGATAACCAGCTTTCAGATCAGAATTCTACACTATTGCATAGCAGCAAATATACAAGGCAGAAGTGGAAGCCTTAACTACATCAGCCTCCAAGACCTTTGGTTAATGGAGCATGCTTTCAATGGAGTGTCTTTGAATTTGGGAAGATTTATGATTGAGAAAATGAGAAGTGCTTGCAGACTTGATAAGGTAAATCTGTCGTATGGGAATGTGATTACATCCCTTATGCAGAAGAAGGGAATATGGACAAAGAGGTATGATATGGACCTGGTAAAAATTAGAGATCAAGCTATTCAGTATGGCAGCTTGGTCAAAATGGGGTATGTGCTCGATGGAGAAAAGTTCATTAAGACCTCTAAAATTGGCCCAAGAAAAGATCACAATCTGCTTGCTCAACCTAAAGAAGCTCCTTCCAGATTTTTGAATGAGATGATTTTTAATTTGCTTATGAGGATTGATGGTAAGTTGACTAACCAATGAGTGAAGCTACTATAAATGAAAGATAAAATCACTGAGTTAGAAAACAAGCTGAAGGAAAAGGAAAACATGCCATTTGAACTTGTGGCTGTAGACAGTTCTGCCACATTCAACACTACACCTGTACAACAAGGTGCTGAAAGTTCAATTAAGTCAGTAAAAAAATCAGCTCCTCATATTGGAAGTTCTGGCATTTAGGCTAAAGGTTCACCCATAAATCTGCCAGTCGTACTTTACAGACTGAAGACTCACACCAAGGGGTTGATCATCCAGCCAAGACAACCTCTGCTGAACCTCAAAGCAAAAATAATTCAAAAATAGAGAAACACCAGGCCTCTCTTCCAAACTCAGAGTAAGTCTCCATCATGGATATCTTCCACCAAATGGTTAAGAAGGGAGAAGTTGAAAAGGACATTGCCAGGACAGAAACTCAAGAGGCTGGTGAAGGTGTAGAAAAAGGAAAGAAATCTGCATCAACTGCCAAAGTAAATACAAAAGCAGGGAAAGCCAAAGCCACTGCAGCACCACCAACTGAAGCAAAACTACCAACTAAAGGCAGAAAGACAATGGCAACCAATACAACTTTTCTCAAAAGAATAAAGTCTTTCAGGTTGGCAGAGAAATTCAAACCAATTTCAACCTCCTCTTCAATCCTTGTCTCAGACAAGTCATCCCTAAATCCTTCCCCAAGACAGTCATCACCTATCCGAGAGCCCTCTTCGTTTTCTTTTAACCCTTTTTACAACGCTGAATCCTCACCCTCTGACACATCAGATGAATAGAAGCCCTTCCTTTTGATGCTGACAAAAAAGGGAGTAGAATAGAATGGGTGCAAGAACCAAGAACCAGAAGAATAATATTATTTTAAAAAAAATGTTAGGGTAGAGGAACTAAGAATGAACCTAGGAAAGGAAAGAAGACAGAATCAAAGATGAATGAACTTAGAAAAATAAGAGATAGGAAGCAAAAATAGTCCAGAGATAGTTTCGAAATACTTGTTGGTTAACTGTTATTTATGCCATGGTGGCACTTGAACACTTGGTTTTAGTTTTGTTATCTATATGGTTGTTTAACAAATGGGTGCTGATATGATTATGATGCTTGACTACTAGAAATTGAAATCTGTTATCCTTGGTATTTTTACTGCTATTGACAAAATCTGCTACTGCATTGATATTGAATTATATGCTGATAATTGATTTTTCTTTGTTGTGGTATTGTGAATAATTTCTGTTTGAAAATAGATATAGATGGTGTATATAACATATCAATTGAAACATCAATAATGTATACAAAATCTAGAATCAATAAGCTGATTGACAGCTACTGGAATAGTGATTAAAATCTGTCAACATTTAAAGCTAAAAGATTAATGATGATCTGCCAATACTTACATGCTGCAAATCACTCCATGTTGCTGAACATATATATACTCTAAATATACAATATCATTTTCTATATGATGAGAATAAAACTAGCTGAAATAAAATAAGCAAAATATGCACACACTAAGGGGGAGCTTATACTTAGGGGGAGCAATCCTTAATTCTTGCAGAAAACTAAAAAGAATTTAAAATGACACTATGCTGTTGTTAATCAATGAGTGTTTTGTCATCATCAAAAAGGGAGAGATTGTTGGCTCCATTAGTTTTTGATGATAATAAAACATTCCCATTTATTTGTGTCTAATACCTTTACTTGAGTGTGTAAGAAATTAATATATGAAATTAATTTCTTAACTCTTTAAAGAGTATGTTTGAAAGAAAAAGAGGGATAAAATCATCAAGATGTAACTAAATAACAAGGAGGAAGCTTATTGGTGAAACAAAGAAGAACATTGGTTGACTAAATTTCAAATTGAACAAATGGCAGGTTGAAGAGTTTAAGAAACAGAATCAATTTAGTCAACCAAGTCAGTCGACTAAGTACTCTCTGCTAGAATCTATAAACCAGAAACATAACCAACTTAGTCAACCAAGTCAGTCGACTAAGAGCTCTCTTTCTGCAAATTGAACCAAAGCACTACAAGACAGATTAACGGCTAGAACTCATCCTCAATTGTTTTCAACAGATATAAACTGCCATACTGCCATCAGAGTTACATCTCCGAGTATAAAAGAGTCTTCCAACAATAAGAAACAAGTTTTTTGAAGCCTTGAATGAGATTTGAGCTATAAAAAGAAGAAAAAGCAGAAAAGCTTCACTGCACTTGTCTACACTTAAACGCCTACTCTTTGCATTTGTATTTAGCACTCAATCTTGTACCAATAAGATCAACAAGTGATCATAGGTACTTTCTTTTACCACTTCTTTTGTATTCTTAGAGTGAGGGAGTCACTTTAAGGGGTTGTTCAAGCTTGGGATAGCTTGATTGTTAAAGGTTGTGGTTGAGCCTTGAAAAACCACATTGGGTTTTAGTTGAGCCCGTGAAAAACTAGTGTAAAAGGTTTTTGGCTTAGCCTAGTAAAAGCCATTGTAAAGCTTGGTGAAAGCTTGTGAATTTCACCGGTCCATAGTGGATTTGTGGGAAAATCCTTGGTTGGATAATCAAGGTAGTGGATGTAGATCTTAGACTGAACCACTCTAAATTGCTATGTATTTTATACACTGTTTTTGTTTTCTTAAGTTCTGAAAATTAGTTTTCAATCTTGTCAAGAGCCAAATTATGCTATTCACCCCCTTCTAACACATATTATCGGGACCAACAGTATGAAGGAGAATAACATATCCTTTATATGAGTGTTTAAAGTTGTGACCTATTTATGAATAGCAAACTATGGCCAAAAAGTGAGCAATAAAGCTAGCGGCCATTAGCGTAATATTATTATAGCCAAATTATAAGCATCAAAGCTTGCGGTGGAAATATGAATTATATGGTGAAAGATTTGAGCGATAAAGCATGCGATCAAGTGGAACAATAATATTACAATTAAAATAAGAGCGATAAAGCTTATGGCTAAAAATGAATTTAGTGTAAATTATCAAAAAATAGCCAAAATGAAATAGATAAAGCTGTGACTGAAAATGAATTTAAAGTAAAATATACAAGACAAGTAAGCGAAAGCTGACTTTAAGAAGTTATTCATAAAAAAGACAAATAGTGGATAATATTGTCATACATGACATTTCTTAATGTATTGAAAATTGATTGGTGTTGTAATAGCATTAGTCTTTAGATTCACTAACTTGTAATATCCACTCTCGTTCACCTCATGAACAATGTATGGTCTTTCCTACTTTGGACTAAACTTAGCTAATGATGTTTCTCTTCTAATATGTTTTACTGCACAGAGTACTAAGTCACTCACTTCAAAGATTCTTTTTCTTACTAGCCCGTCATATGTTTTACTCAACCTTTTCAACTATGTGGAGAAGTTCTTTTTAGCTTTATCCATTCTTTCTTCTAATGTTTTCAATTCCATCATTCGTAAAGCATCATTGTCCATTTTAGCATCTAGGGCCAATCTTGCTTATGGAACTAGGATTTCTGTTGGTAGTATAACTTTTGTCCCATATACTAAAGAAAAAGGAGTAGCTTTGGTAGGTGCTGGCTTAGACGTTCTATATGCCCATAATGCCACAGGAACAACATCTTGCCACATCCTAAGATCGTCAAGTACCATTCTACTCAACACCTTGAGCAGAGTTTTATTGGTGGCCTCAGCTTAACCATTCCCTTTAGGGTAATAAGGGGTTGACTTCACATGATCGACCTCATAAAAGCCTAAGAGTTCCCTTACACTAGAGTTAACAAATGGAGTACCATTGTTTGGCATGATATGCTTGGGAATTCCAAATCTACATATGATGTTTTCTTTAATGAAGTTAGCCATAGTTGTTTCAATTGCTTTCTTCAAATGAACAACCTCTACCCCTTTAGTAAAGCATTTTGTTGCTGTGAGTATCCATGTACGTCTTATGGAAGGGGGACTGACAGATCCAACCAAGTTAAACACAAAAGTGTGGAAAGGCCAAGGTGTGATGACGCTATGGAATACTAGAGTTTGAGCATGTATGGCATGTCCATGCACTTCATATTTGTGGCATTTCCTTGCTTCATGATTGGAAATGCATCTAGCTAATATTCCATTTCTTCCTCTATGATATAGCATGCCATGGATAAGAATGAAGTGCTTTAATTGTGAGATAGCAGTAGAGCTTGGATTAAGCAAGTTTCTTTTTATAGCTACACATCAATTCTCGATCTTCTTCCTACGTCTATATTTTGGAAGCTAAAGTAGCAAGTGTGTTCGCATGTCCATTCGTCGATCTTAAGATGTTTGCATCTCACCATTTGGAATTTCTCTAAAAGTGACTAGACAATAGTTATGTAGGACACAAGCATAGGCTCTTTAAGAGAAAACTCACCATTTGTCTGTCTTACAATAAGATTGGAGTCTCCATGGATGCACAAGCTAATGACTCCAACAACAGTGGCCGTGTATAACCCCAAAATCAACGCTTCATATTCTACTTGGTTGTTGGTGCAATGAAAATCCAGCTTGGAAGCTAAAGAAAGAGGATCTTCTTTACATCTTACATTTACCTTGTCCATTCCCTCTGAATAAGCTTGATTGTTGTGAGAATTGAAATGTGACTTGCCTTCCACGTGAACTTCTCTTGGAGGAATTAATATTATCCTCATGCCTCAATCAAACAGTGAAAGAACCATCAAAATGAAAATCCCATTCTCCTTTTTTGTGCTAACAGAGCATACTTCATGGAGCTCTCTCAGAATAGAATCAGGAATCACTTCTTCAAATTGAGATAGAAAATGTGTCAGTATATTTGAGAGAGCCTGAGACTTGATCGTCTTGGGTTTCACAACCCAAATGTCAAACTCTCCAAGTAAAAAAAGCCACTTTGTTATCCTCTCAAATAAAGCTAGCCGACGGAGCAAGAATTTGATCGGATTTGACTTGGTTACCACTTTTAGTCTGTGAGCCAAAGAGTAATGGCAAAGTTTCCGAGTTACGCACACCAGTGCAAGACAATACTTCTCCATCGATGGATAGTTCAAGTCACTCCCATGCAAACAAATACTCAGGTAATACATAAGTTTTCTCACCCCTCTACTTTTTGAACAAGTAGAGCTTTAATCGAGTGCAAAGTTGAAGTAAGGTATAACATCATGAGTTCCCTTTTGATTGGTATAGATATTGCCTTACAAGAAGCAAGAATACCTTGGATTTTCTCATAAGCTTACTATTGTTGCTCATCTTATGAAAATGGGACCCCTTTCTTGAGAAGAGCTTTAAAAGACATAATGATCTCCCTTAGGGCTAAAATGAACCTTCGAACGTGAGAAACTTTCCCTCATAGGCTTTTGAGTTGCTTTTGGTTTGATGAAGGTGGCATTGACTGAATAGCCTTTACCTTTGCAAGGTCCACATCTATGATTTTTCAATGAACCACTAAACCCAAGAACTTACCAACTCTTACTCTGAAGGCACACTTCCAAAGATTCATGCGTAACTTGTATTCTCGATATCTCTTGAACACACTTCTCAAGTCTTCAAGATGATCTAGAGTTTTCTTGGACTTCACCACAATGTCATCCACAGTCTTCCAAGCAATCATGCATCATGTCATGGAAAATGGCTGTCATGACACGTTGATAAGTTGCACTTACATCCTTCAACCTGACTAGCATAATTGTATAATAAAAGTTACCAAACTAGGTTTTGAAGGTTGTTTTTTCTGCATCACTAAGTGCCATCTTTATCTGGTTATATCCGTTGAAGCCATCCATGAATGAGAACATCTCATGACGAACTGTAGCATCCATAAGAGTATCAATGTTCAAAAGAGGAAAATCATCCTTGGGGTAAGCCTTATTTGTATCTCTAAAGTCCACACACACACTCGAATTGCTCCATTCTTTTTTTTTACAAGAACCATGTTTACTAGCCAAGTTGGATGATGTATCGGCTTGATGAACCCAACTTTAAGGAGTTTGTTGATTTCCTCCTTTAATTGGCTTTCTACTTCATGGAAAAATACCCCTGCATGCTACTTTATTAGTTTGGTTCTAGGAGAGCTATGTAACTCGTGAGTGACAAGTTCATCATCTAATCTGAGCATTTGCTCATATGCCAAAGCGAACACATATTGGAATTCCTTTAACAACTAAACCATTGTTATTCTCTATTCTTTTGAAAAGCTCTTACTTATAAAAGGTGGCTTAAGAGTTTCTCCTTCCTCAGCTAAGTTGAGCTCTTTCAACTCGTTACCTTGTGGTTTCAGTTGTTCTTAAAGTTGTTCCACTACAAGTGATGCTTCATCCACCTCTTATACTTGCTTCACTTGAAGATAAGATGATGATATATCAAGTGGTTCATATGATATAAGGTCAAGAAAATATGCTTTTCCAGAATCCCCATCCCATCATAAGCAATGAACCATTTTCCCATCTTTAAGGGCATAAAAGCTTATTCTAGTTAGATTTTCCCTCGTCTTTTTTAAGCGTCTTCTCTTTCCTCCACTCTTTTTTTTTTCTTTGATGTGATTTTCTCTTTATTTTAGGAATACTCTTCCTATCATGGAAATGGAACAATTTGAGCTTAACTATGGTAGTTTCGCCTTCATCTGCTAGTTTTTCAAAGAAAAAAGCTTCAGTTTAACTTACCTCATAATGCTCAAACAGTGCCTTAGTTACTATAATGAAGATTTCTTTCCCTTTCTAGTTGCCCTTGATGCATTAGTGGCTCAAAAAGGGAATAATATTATGAATTTGTAAGAACTTCCTTTCTACGAGGAGGTGATAGGCCGCATCTGTCAAGCCCTACTCTATTATATACTTGTCATGTCATTCATTTACTTGATAGCATGTCTGCATACTTGGATGCCTCGGAGAATCGTTAAAAGTCGGTATCGTACCTAATGGTACAATTAAGTTCATTAAAACTTTGAACTAGTTTGAATAGAGATTTTAGGATGTATTTGAGGGTTATTGAACCTTAGAATGTTTTAATATGATGATTCGGAGTTTGAGGATTAACTTGGAGTCAAATTAGGAATTTTCATAACGAATGGGCAAAATGATCATTTTGCTACCTAAGGGCAAAGTTGGAATGTTGGATGAAATTTTTGACCAAGTTTGACTAATTGGAGCATGATTTGAATTTTAGAAGTGAAAATTTTCAATTTCGAGCATAAGGGCAAAATAGTCATTTTACGTGCCCATGAGGACGTAATTAGAATTTTTGGAATTTTACAACACCATAACACTTGTCAAGCCCATGAATTTCACCTATTATCATTTTATACTTTGGATAATTAAGAAATTACATGTGGTGGTGAGCAAATGCTTAATTGTTAAGTTATTAACCATGGACTAATCACGTGGTGACACATGTCAAGTTTTAATATTTTTATAATTGCCTTTATAAGCTCAACTTAAACTCTCCCATTTCATTCTTCATGGCCGGCCAAAGCAAAGACAAACCCTAGAGAAGAAAATCCAAGAGAAATTTGTTAAATTTCAAGGAACAAAACAATCAAAGGTAAGATTTTTCAGTTTTAGCTTAAGATCTACCTTACCCATGCTTTCTTTTTGATTTTCTATGGATGAAACACAAGTTTCCATGAGGGAATACATGCTGGCCGAACTTAGGGAGAGAGGTTTTGGTGATGGATTTTGCTAGATTTCATGATATCTTAGTGTTTTTAGTTATTTGATGATGTTTGGCATGAAAAACAAGCAAGAAAATCACATGCCCTTCAACAACCCTCTTTGGCCAAATTTTATAGGTGACATGTTGATAATGGATTTTGTTGTATTTCATGTTATTTAGCTCATAATTGATGATTTATGGTATCAGATATCGAAATCGAAATGAATTTCGGTTACGGTGAATTAGGTCACAATTAAGCTCATTAAGGTACTTAGGTGTATTTGGAATTTTGGAAGTGAAATGAATGTATTTGAAGTTGAATCAGATGTTTTGGTTAATTCAACAGTATATAGTTCGAGTTAGGTCGAATACAAATTCAGTCCGATCATAATTGAACCCGCGTAGAACACCGTCTTTAAGTGATTATTCAGACAATTCTTATTCAATTTCATGCATTCATATAGAGCCTGAAATAGTTTTATAACAGTTTGGCATAAATATATTGAATTACATGTCATGTATTATGTATAGGTGGTGAGCCCTCTAATAAAGGTAAAGATATTGTACCCGAGGACCAAGAATAGGAGTACTCCAAACTCTCGCTATTGTGAGTAACAGACTTTCATCTTAACTATCTAAAGTTGTTTCTACTCGTTTTTTTATGTTTTAAAGAATAATGAGTTTAAATGGTAAATTATTATGTTTTAAAATTCAAGTGTTGGTTAAATAAAATGAGTTTTATAACTTGTTTTGAAATTGAATACTGGTTTTGGAAATTGACTAAGTGGAGACTATATACTCGTGTTTTGATATATGGTTTGAATTGGTGGCTTATGACAATGTGATGGTGTCACGACCCAAATTTCGGCCATGACCGACACATGGGCCCAATGGACATAGTCCACTAAGCCCAAGCAAGCCTATTAGTCCGACGTGTTCATCATTCCATCATAAACTGCTAAGTCATTTTTCAAAACTTAGAATCAAAATATTATTAAACATTGCCATCTCATATTGGCATACTAAACAAGTGTATATACATTTGTTTACAACATGTATCTTAACAATTACATTAGGTTCGTCTATACACAACAAAATAATATTCGACTTACAGCGGAGGAACTCGGACGAATGTACAGCTACTGAATGCCGAGACACCTACCAAAAGATGTGTACAAGTCTATAACCACACCTCGTCCTAGTTACCGGCTGCCTCGTGATCTGAAAATATGAAGTTGAAAATGGTGAGTATAAACCCAGTGAGTGAACAAGGAAGGGAACAAGCATACCATAAGGAATCTTTAATGAAATCATGATGCATTCTTTTTCAAAACAATGCAATTTGTTTATATTCTTACTAAAAACCCCTCATCAAGCCCTTAAATGATTGATCATTTGAAAATCATGAATCCATACACAACGAACCATTTGAAGAATAAAAGCTTCAATGATACGTAAGCAAGTCAAATATGACAACGAATCTTCGCTGCAGTAGCTACAGCGAGAATGCCTTTCCGCTGCAGCGACGTTGGGATTTGGTTATTAACCGACCAAGGGTTTTTCAACTGGTCGAGGGTTTCTCACTAAACCTCCTCATTTTAACTAAACTCATTTAATCCTTAATGTAGGAAGTCCATGCTCTGGTATGGTAGTAAAGAAGTGAAAGATAGGGCAACAATTGGACAAGTTAGGAGACCAAATAGAAGGTTTTTCGCTGCAGCGAAATTGTAACCCAGAAACAGAAGGTTTCTCGCTACAGCAAGATTCTTTCTCGCTACAGCGAAATTTCGCTGATGAAACAGAGAGTTTTTCGCTGCAGTGAGATTCTTTTTTCGCTGCAACCAGAAGCTACAGTGACTATCTCACTGCAGCGAGAACCAGTTCTGGTGAAGGTTCTCAAACCCGAGAGTTTCTCGCTGCAGCGAAAATAGAGCAGCAAGAGAAAAGTTTCCCCTCACTCAACAAAAAGACCATTCTGTTAAACCAACAAAATAAACATACAGCACATGAAAATTCCCAAAGTGCAATGTATTAAATTTCTCATATATGTCAATCATATATCACATTCATAAGTTTTCATTTCATAAGTCTAGATGTGCATAATTACATAGATAAACATCAACAACATCATAATCACATCCAGCTCATGTACATCCCCCCACATCGTGCACATAGCCGGCACCCTTGTGTGCATCCCCCCACATCGTGCACAATCAGTGTCATCATGTACATCCCCCCACATCGTGCACACGGGCACTATCATCATCCATCTCTCACGCCACCATTATCACCAGCATGTGCATCCCCCCACATCGTGCACACACACGGTTACAGTCATTATACACAATATCATTCATCATGCACAACACACACATTTATATATCATCATACTACAATATTGCATGAATCCATAGCTATCACATATCACAATATAAAACCATTTTGCAAAAGCTTATTCCCAAGGCACTTGTTTTTATGAAAAACTTGATAATTCATTCAAATGGGTGGCAAATACATTATATTTCCCAAAACAAATTTTGAAGGCAGTCCATTCACCAATTGATTGTAGAGCCTTTAGATGACTCCAATTCCCTTAATTGTCCAAATGAGATGATGGGGCTTTCTTAGAACCTAGGATCACATTAGCATAAGCAATAGGTCAATTTACACACTATGACCCCTAAAAGCTATCTCTAAACTAACTTTCAATTGCCACATTAAATGGCCATCTATGTTCACTATCTTAATCACTAAAAGTAATGAACATACTCAATAATAAACAGCTCATAAATCTCAATTACTAGCCATTTTCTGCAGCTAAAAACCAAGCTTAATTCATCACTTACCCTAGGGTTTAGTTGTAGTCAAATTTTGGTTTCCTTTCCATTTTACCCCTAATTTCACCATCCATTTATGCCTTAGGCCTACTTAGACCATAATATTGTTTAAAAACCTTACTTTTATGGGTTTACTAAGGAAATGATGAAATTACCCCTAATCAGGGATATCACGTATATTTCCCTTTACGAGTCTATAAAGGTCAAGGTCTCACAGATGGCATGAATGGCTAGATTTGTGTTTTGTGTGGAATATATGAACTGTTTTGTTTTGCCGTGACACAGGTTGGGTAATATCATATTAGCCATGTCATACTGCCAAAATTCTTATTAATTTGGTGGGACAGTTGATTAGCTTACTGCAGTGGGCGAGTTTCTGTGGACCAGCCTATTAGAGTGGCACAGTAAACCCCGTTATATTTTATCTTAGTATGAGAGGCACAGAAGGTATCTCCTAAGGTATATTTAGAGTTCACTTCACGTCGAACCACCACGTGAGGATGAAGCTCAACCAACGCCAAGGAATGGCTACGTTTTTAAACGTAAAAACATGTTTTATGTGTATATATTGTTTTAACAACCTTGGCAGACTCTGTTGGATGCTTAGGCCAAGGTGTCACCGAGTACGAGTTTTAGCACTAGCCAAGTTTTAAGAGTCATAAGCCTTACTGATTGTTTTTGATGAAATGTAATTGTTTTATATGAATTGAAATGAGTTTTGAATGTTATGACTTATATTATGATGGGATGATTTAACTGTCTCCATTTACTTAGCTTTAGATGTTATAGATGAATTTTGCTTACTCACTGAGTTTATAAAAATACACCCATTCTTTTTACCCATTTCAGGCTCAGGACAGTCTGTAGACAGTCGATTTTGTCGAGGGTTGCTTTTGGATTTACATCCTTAGAAATCGAAGGTCTACAGTCTTGTATATTTTCGGTTATTTTGGGGTCCACATGTCATTGTAGAATATTTTTGTATACCTGGTTTAGTGTGCTATTATATATATGAATTTATTTTGCTCTTACGCTACAAAAATTGTTTATGCAGGATTCTATAAATATTGTTTTATAAGAAAATGGAATATTTTATTTAATATTTTTATTTAGTTTGATTAGTCATAATTTCATTTTAAATGGATGATTTAGATTACTAAAATTATTTTTAGATAACAAATGTATATTTTTTGATCGTATGCTGTATTTTCACCAGGTTTCAAAATTTTTGGGTAAAAATGACCAAAATACCCCTGTGTGGTAGAAATTACTTTTTGTTTGTTTTTTATTTAAAAATAGTTTATATTTCCTTAAAACATGATATTTAGTAACTGTTGCTCACAAGGGAGACATAAAATTGATGCAAGAGCCTTGCGAGGTTTCGGTTAACATTTCGGGTAATGAATATCTATCAAGACATCGCGGCCGTTGTCATTGGCTCGAAGGGAGTACCGGGTCGTGACAGCATCAGCTTCAATAACGTGGAAGCAAGTTTGGTCTTGAATAGGTTCTATCTTGAAACTCACCAAGACTTGTCCCAGAGTTTTAATTTCTTTGTCATCAAAGGAAGTAATGGTCATAAGACGACACAAACTCCTTAGGTCTATGTTCACAGCCTTTAGAGTAGACAGTGGCATGAGGTTTATTGAGGAACCATCATCAATGAACATCCTTCACACTGGGTATCCATTGTCACTACTCTCCACATAGAGTGGCTTGTTGTGATAGGGATGTGATGTGCACATGTCTAGTTTTGTGAATACTATAGTGTTCTGATATCCGCTTGCCATGTTCCTCATAGGCTGTCCCACCAAGCTGCACTCCCCATCTTACAAATCGGCTATTTGTACTAATATTGTGGCTACCTTCCTCTTTGATTCCTCTAAGAAGCCAAGTAGATAAAAAAAGTGCTTATAGCTAGGTGTCTTCATGAGTGAGGTGGCAATGGAAGAAGTAACCATAATAGTTGCACGTGTATCCTCTTCTTAATTAAAAAAAGGGGTAGGCTCTTCCTAAATACTGATAACAACACTTACATGTCCTTGGGCATTTAGATCAGCAAGGAGTGGATTATTTTGAATCTTGTTTTTCCAATTAGGACTTCTCCTACTTGTATCCTCTTATAAAATATCTTACATATATTTCTTCATTCAGCAAATGGATGACCTATTGCATGATGATAATCACAATACCGTGGATTGGACTTCTCTTCTACCTTTGGCTTTCTTGATATGTAAGGCAAGTTTATTTGTCCATCTCTAATCCATTCTTGAAGGAATACCCTTACTATGTCAAGTGGTATTGAGAATGGAAGGGGTGTAACAATCTCCTCATCTTGTCTTTTCTTAAAGTTGACAGGCCTAGCTTTAGGTTTTCTCGAAGACCTCTTCTTTCCTTACCCCTTATTTGGATTGCATTCATAGTTAGGATCTTTTCTTTGTTGAAACGATTAGCTCTTTTTAACTTAAAGACTGTATTATTGGTCTATCGCGCAGCTTCGACTAAAGTGGCAAAGGTAAGTTTTCCAAATGCACCCTATATTCATTAAACATACTTTGGATGCAGACTTTGACTGACTCTTTTCCATAATGAGAATCTTGTATATTAAGTACTCATTCTCTAAACTATTGGATGGGCTCCATAAAATCCTCTCTTGACTTCTAATGTTCTCTTCCCAGATCAATAAGGGTCACCTTTTCTTGGGTAGAGAAAAACCTTTCCTTATTTGGTTTCAAAAGTCAATTGAACTAGGAGTGAGATTAACATACCAAATGTAAGCTTTCTCAATGAAGGACTTAGAGAACTCCTTCAGCTTTAAATCATTATCCAAGCCTGCAACTCCCAAGGTTTTCACAAACTTCATGACATGTTCTCGAGCATCACCAGTCTCACCATTGAATTATTTGAATTTTTACTAATGTAATCTTTGGGGTACGGCGTAGTACTTACCTTGGTAGGATAAGGTAGTTTCAAGTCAAACTCTGAGAAGTTGACACTCTTATTCTTCCATTCGAGCAGCTTCCTAGCTCTTCCTTTGTGACAAAACTCTGAACACTAATGGAAGGAGTTACCATGACAGGATTGCCTACAATAGAGGGATTGATGGTATTGAGGAGTTGGTCAATCATGCTCCCTATATTTTTTCCATTTTTGTTCTTATTGTTGGTAATGCTTGCGACATTTGTGATTGGTAGAGGTGAAGGTTGAGAGGTTGTGGTAATTGAGGATGCAAATTGGGTGATGGTTTCCATCATCCGTTTATTGTTTTCTTCTAGCACTGCATCCTTTCTTGGGAAGTTTGGAGCATTTCATGAGCTCCTGGACATAGTTGGGGATGGTCATTTCTTGGTTGTTGGGCAAACTCCCCATATCTTTTGACAATAAATTTTTTGCTAACTTTTTCATTTACTACAATCACTCCTCCCTAATGGCTTCGTCAAAATGTGGAGGGTTTATCTTATAAGGAGAGAAGACGTGCTGCAATGAGTAAAGCGGAATGCACTAGAGGTGGCAAATAGGAAGATTAGAAAAGTCCTTAAAACGTAAGTGCTTTGGTGGCAGGTGGTGAAGAATAAGAAAAGCGACAGATTATGACAGATGGAAAGAATTAAGTAAAATGAAAGTTTGGAAGAGTATGGAGAAAGCTTTAAGGATAATCTATGTTAGGTTTTTAATAATTTCGTATTGCCTCCCAAGCTCCAAGGGTTTTCATATTTATACTGAATATGAACACTTTCTTAGAAGTAGTTGGGATAACACATTTAATCATGGGAGAATGTGCTTGTCATAGAAGAGCACATTAAAGAACAGCTTATGAGATATTAAGAGAATGACCATGTAGTTAGGTAGTGGAGTAGTGACACTTGATAACATGCCACAAGTATTTTTAAGAAAGATAAAGGTAAAGCACATGTACTCCATATTTAAGCCATCAAACCTCTCTAGAACATCCCAAATGTGAAGATAACTCATGAATCCTACCACTCGTTCTGAGTTACTTTCATTTTCCTGTATGAAATAGCTATTCCACATTTGTTCTTGGGTGCTTCTGCACTCAGTACGTCTTTGGGCGCTTTCGCTCTTAGAACAATTTGAAGCACTTAGTGTAGTTTTTCAATAACACAATACTTCAAGAAATAATAGTTAGCCAAAATTTGGCATCTACAGGTCCTAATTCAAAGAAATTAAATTTTCATCAGTAGAATTTCATGAGCTTTTATCGTACGTGGAGGTACGAAACTCATGTTTCCCAATGCAAAACCAGGTTGCATCATTACAACTAACCACTATTGTCATGGCACATTGGTTCATGTCATACAAGTTATTGAGTCAACCTCGAAAGATGTCGAAAGTGCCAAACAAAATGCGTAGCTATCAGATCAATTGCAAGTCTTGCGTATGTCGGCACAAACCCAAAAAACTTGGTGTGCAAGCAGACAGCCCAAGCAACTTGGGCAGGCTAGCAAACAACCTAAGCTAGCATCCCAAGCAACTTAGACAACAAGCCAACAACCTAGGCAGCCTAAAGAGCCAACGGGCCAACAGCACAGACTACCTAAGTAGCCTAGATTGACCAAGCATCCTAGCAGCTCAATAGGCCAACAAGCCAGATTGGAAGTCCGATCCGCATTCAAAAAGATTTTATTTTGATTTAAACCCTTTTAAATGTTGAGTCAAATGTAAATAAATTCACTTGGGTTTTATTTGAATTTGACCAGGCCTTTTCAAAGTCTAATCCCACATTTCATGTATACTAATCCTATCAAATAAGGGGGAGCCATCAATTTATATATACCTCATCTCTTCATTTGTACTCACACTAGAAAAATAATAAAGTGTTCCATTTTTCTAGGTTTTCTCTCTTCTTCTTGCTTTCTTGCATTTTCACTTTTGTGGAAGGTTTTAGGCTTACTTAAACTCTAATTTTTAGAGTTTAAAGTCTCACGAGGTTTGACTAAAGTTTGACATGTGACAATTGGTATCAAAGCTAGGTTCGAGGAAGTGGGAAATGGCATCAATGAACACCAGTTTAAACCAATCCAAAAGGTCAATGAGACTAGAGGTGCAACCAAGCAAGGTAAGTTGAGCGATATAATGTTCACTTTTGAAGGCCGCATGTCTAGGGTGGAGGTGGTCGTGGGAGAAATAAGAGACAAGCTCGAGGAGTTTGAGGCTAGCATGAAGGAGCTGAGGTCTAGAGATGACGAGTTTCATGGGAGCTAAATGAATAAGTGGAAATGGTCACCCATCGAGATGTTGAATTGGAGGAGCTAGTTGAGTCATTATGGTTGGAGGCATGGGGGCTTAGGAACAAGCTCGCAACACTTAAGGTGCACCATAAAGGGTGGTGTACTAGCCACTCAATTAGGGGCCTATTTGAAAATGCCCAAGCCCAAGGAATTCTAAGACACGATAGAAGCTAAGGAGGTGGATAGTTTTCTTTGAAGATTGGAGCAATAATTCAAGGCAATAGACATCACAGAGGATGCTCTACAAATTAATTCCACAGTGATGTACTTGGTCAACATTGCCTTACTATGGTAAAGACATAAGTGTAATGAGAAGCTTGGGGGAGCAACCATCAACACTTAAGCAAAGTTATTGAAAGTTTCAAAAGTAATTCCACCTTAAGTACACAAACGTTGAAGTGCATGCAAAACTTAAGAGGTTTACTCAATAAAGGGAGCTAAAATAATATGTTAAACAATTCGTTGAGTTATTGTTACAAATTAATGATCTTGGTGAAAATAAAGCACTTTGTTTTTCATGGATTGGTTCAAACCATGAGCCAAGTTGGAACTTCAAAGGAGAAGTGTGCAGAACATCACGAAGGCCATGACCATGGCAGAATCATTTGTTGAGTTACGAAAGCCTGACTTCAAGCCTTCCTCTTCCAAGCCAAAAAAAAAGAGGCAAAAGTGGTAGAAATCACAATCAATAATCCAAAAAAGGCAATGGTAAGGAAAAGAAGCCATTCAACTGAAGGACTGGACTAACCAAAGATGGGGAGACCAAGCCATGATCGTGTTTCCTATGTGATGGTCCATATTAGGTGAAAGACCGTCTAAAAGGAGCCAACTAGTGGCCATTGGTCAAGAAGAGGATGAGCAAGATTGGGAGGTCACAAAGCTTGGATCTTTGGTCTTGGGCACAATCAAGGCCAAATGATTTGCTCGAGCTAGGGGGCTCGTGTTCGTTGACATTGTGGTGAGTGTGTTGGTCCCAAAAAGAGTGCTAGAAGGGAGTGAATAACACTTAAAAATATTTTTAAGGGTAGCTTTTGAGATTTAAAATCCATTTGGAAAATTTAAGATAGATGTTTTGAAAACTTGTTGAAGTTAGTAGACACCAAGTATAGAGAGGTTAAGAGAAGTGGACAAAGCATAATATTTATAATGGTTTGGTCCACCTGACCTACATCCACTATGTTGATCTTCCCAGTGAAGGATTTTCAATCCAACTTCACTAATACCAGTGGAATTAATAGCTTCCACCAAAATTTTACAAGGTAGGCTTTTAACCCAAGCTCCAACCCTTTTATAACAAGTCCTAAGCTTACCCTAGTTTAGACTACCCTTATAGTGTCTTGCACACTCTAAGTAAACAAGAAATAAAAGATACAATGAGGTATAAATGATCACCCAACTTATCTAAGTACCAATCCTAGGAAGATATTTTGATTATCTTGCTATTTTGATTCTTGATTTGATATATGCATAAATTGAGTGATTGTGATATTCTTTTGTTAATTTAATTATAGAATGCGATTTCCATAAACTATGCATGAAGAATCTTTTTGCTTAAAATTGCTATTTGATTTAGAGAAGATTATGTTGGTGTTAATTTTGGTGAAGTCAAGAATTCTAGAATTTGTTTAATTCTGTCTCGAAATGAAATTCTAGATAACACTTAGGATGGGACATGATTTAGGTCATCTTTACACCGTTTGAGCCTTTCAAGCTAACTTTGCAAATCTTTTATCTTTAGTATACCCCTTCGAGCCTAATTTCCCTTTTCTTTGTTTTACAACATAATAATAAGCCAAGCCTTAAAATAAAATTCCAGTGTTGCAACCTTCACTCCTAAGCATGTATATTGTTTTAGGAAATTTAGATTAAGGTAAAAAGGTGGAGTTGCTAAAAAAAATTCAAAAATTATTAGAATTCACCCCACTACCTATGATAAAAAGAAATAAGTTTGGGGGTGTGAAATTGTGATAAAAAAAAAAGAGAAAAAGAAGAAGTGTTGAACCAAAAGAAAAAAATTTGATGAAAATGGTGTATTTGGTAAGGAAAATAAAGTTCTATAAGTTCTAGAATAATTATGTGCTTAGGGTGATATTAAGCCACATTATATCCTTTATCATACCTAGACTCTAGCCTTACATTACAAGCTTAATAAAAACCTATTGATCTTTGAATAAGTGTTAATCTACATTAGTGAAGAAAGAAATGAAAAGTAAACCTATGGAATTCTAACACTAGCTAAATTTTCCATTAGCATAATCTTATCTGAATTGTATTATATTCTTTGTAAAAAGATTGCTCACACACACATAAATATTGTGAAATTCATTTGAGAACGAACTTGCAATTGAATTGAGCATGAATTTAATGATTATCTATGTTTCACCTTGAGTTCATATTGTGGGATAATTTCTATAGGAAAAATAGGGAATTCATGCTTTGATGAATTGCATCTCTAGCTAGTTGTTTTGTTTTTAGTTCTTCCTTTTACTTGGGAACAAGCAAAGATTCAAGTTTGGGGCTGTCAAATACATATATTTAATGTTTGCACCAAATACATATATTTAATGGGAGATTAAATACCTAATTAAGCTAAGTTAGACTAGATTTAGGATCGAATTTAAGTGTTTTTATTTATTTTATTAGTTTAGTTAATTTATGGTTAAATATTTATTTTAAGTTAATAATTATGCTATTTATGTTTATTTTTATGTTTTTGTACGAGTAGGATCGAAAATAACTTCAATTCGTGAAAAAAGGCACATAGTGGACTTGTGCTTTGTCTGCACATATTTTGGTTGTTTTAGCATAAATCTCGCTACATAAGTCCAAATGAGGTGATTATTAGACCATTAGAAAGTTACGAGATAGGGCTACAACTTTTATATTTAACACTTTGCCCAGTTTGGACTGCAAGATAGTCAAAATCTTCGTCTAAATGGAAGTACTGCACTAGGAGAATGAAAGTCAAGACAGAACCTTTAAGTGCCGCGACAGTCAAGGATTTCCAAAAGTAACAATCCTATGAGATTTTGGAAGTTAGGGCTTTTAGAGGCTATTTAAAAGGCATTTTTCAGAGGTTTTGAAGAGAGGACAGCAAGCAACTATTCTAAAAAGAGAAGCCAAAAAAAAGCAAGAAAGCAAGATAATTTAAGAGAAAATCAAGATCAAAAGCTTCAATCATTAATTTCTTCTTCAATCATTGGTTTCTTTCTCTACTTTTGTGCTTTTCTTATTTTCTTTGACCTAGATTAATGGCTAATTTTTCTTTGAATGATGTTTTATTTAAATATTATGAACTAATTTGCATTTCTAGGATTATGGTGGATTTCAATATGTAATCTAAATATTTGTTTCTCTTTTATTTACTATGAATGGGTATAGTTTTGCTTATTCAAATTTTCTCTTAATGCTTTTGATTGTGTGACCAATGATTAAATGATTTGTGAATCTAATTGAGACTCGACAAAGAGATTTTAGATTGAACTAAGATTTGAACAGTGTATATTCACGTCACTTAGGTAATCTGATTTGCGATTAAGGTAAACATACGCTAATTGTCACGCGCAACCAAATAAAAAAAAACTAGCTTAATGAATCATATTTAATCGATTACTATAAACATATAGTAACCCAATTAAGTTAGGTATTTGTACAAGCATCTCGATAGAGACTTGTACATAGCTTTGGATTCTAGATTAGTAAAACCACCCATGAATGTAAATAATAGGAGAAATTGGTGTCAGATGAATTGTTGAATGAAATCATAAACCTAAGTTTTAATCTATTGCCTTTCTCAAGTAAATTTTAAGTTATGTTAATTAATTTAGTATTTTGTTTTAATTTCGTTTTAATTAATTTTTTTTAAAAATTAGTTACTTGAATAAGATTGGTTTGT
This sequence comes from Theobroma cacao, assembly GCF_053813885.1. Taxonomy (NCBI): domain Eukaryota; kingdom Viridiplantae; phylum Streptophyta; class Magnoliopsida; order Malvales; family Malvaceae; genus Theobroma; species Theobroma cacao. The sequence goes on from NC_142640.1 coordinate 15,590,691, forward strand.
CATAATTTTAGTACTTAGTGAAAATTAGGAACAAATCTCTGGAGGATATGGTTTTGGACTTACTGTCTATATTACTTGTTCGATACGTATGCTTGTGCGTGCAAAATCAACAATAGTTCGTGAAGCAGAAATGCACCTTTGCCTTTTAAAAGGTACCTTTCTTGGGACACATCATTAGTAGTACCACATTTAGATGGACCTAGACAAAGTGAATGCCATACTTGACTAGGAACTGCCCATTAAAGTACCTAAACTTCGATCTTTCTTAGGCCTTGCTAATTACTATCAAAGATTTATCAAGGACTATTCTTCTATCTCCACACCACTAACCAACATGTTAAGGAAGGGAAATGCATAGGAGTGGACTACACTGAGCCAACAAGCCTTCGAACAAGTGAAGAAGACGATGGGTAATAAACCAGTGTTGGCGTTTCCAAACCACACTAAACCATACAAGATCCATGCTAACACATTAGACTTTGCTATCAAAGGAGTGCAGAGAGGAGGTATAGAATGCAAGAAAAGGAGATGACCATAATGGTGCATTGCCTTCGCAAACGGAGACACTACGTACTTGGGGCTTCGTTTGTGGCGATGACAGACAATGTGGCAACGTCAAACTTCTAGATCTAAAAGAAGCTCATCCCCAAGCAAGCTCATTGAAAAGACTTTTTGGCTGAATTTGACTATCGGTTGGAGTATAAGCCTGGGCAAGCAAATTTGGTAGTGGACGTACTCAATAGGATGGCCACACTAGCAACCTTGAGTGAAGCCTAAGGGACTCCTATGCCATGCATTAAGAAGGGATTGTTGCATGTTGTTAGATTTTCTTCATGCAAGTATACATATTGCAACAAATAATATAAAAGTAAGTAAAGTGTCGAATCCCACAAGGAATTGAACCAACTTAAGCTAAGTACTAAATTGTGGCAAACTAATTTTATCCAAGTAATCAAAATTGAAAGATTAATTAAAAGGAAAATTGAACTAATAAACTAAAACTAAAAGTTGAAAGGCAAAATTCACTAAAAAATCAATTGATTAAAAGCCTAGGATTATGATATCCCTCAACACTTCATTTGAATCCTCTTTCTCTCTCTAAACTTATTTCGATGGATTAAGTTGCTAACTTAGAGTTCCTAGTTATTTATAAGTCTCTGTCGAGATACTCATAAAAATATCCCTCTCAATTAATTTATTATATGTCTATGTAAATTCAACTAAAGACAGATTCATTAAGTTTGTGCTCTAATCTTGGCTACATGCGACACATAGTTATATGTCTATCCTATATGCAAATCAAATCACCTAATTATCTAAGTGAATTTGAACACATGCTAGTCTATTCATAGCCTAATCTAAACTCCCTTCGTGAAGTTGTATTTACATATCCAAATCAATCTAATTGGTGATCAAGCAATTGTAAGTTATAAACACAGAATTGGAATAAAGAATGCATACCCATTGAAAATAAGCAAAAGAGAAAAAAATAAAAAAAATAAACAAAAGAGAGATTAAAAATCCAAATTATATGTTAAGTTCAGTCATAATCCTAGAAACGTAACTAATAATATTAACTAAAGACATCATCCAAAGAAAATTAACCATTAATCCTACTCAAAGAAAATAAGAGAAGAATAAAAATAGAGAGAGAAACTAATAGTTTGAAACTTTTGAATCTCAATTCTCCCTTGAATTCTCTTGATTTCTTGCCTTGTTTTTGGCTCTTTTTCTCCAAAATAGTTGCTTCCTATTTTCTCCTGAAAACCTCTAAAAATGTCCCTTAAATACTCTTCAAAAGCCATAGTTTTAAAAATCCCATAATATACAGATTTTGGCAACCTATCTGGCTCCACTACCCTGCCTTCTTTGGCGTTGTGCTGCTGGGTTTAAGTATGATGCTTCATTTTCAACCAACGTTGTGACCTCCCTTCACCAGTATTGTAACACCATACTCTTAGGTCTTACAATGGGATACTGCTACATCTTGGCATCGTTATAAGTACCAAATTTGTAGCCCTATCTCTTAGCTTTCCAATGGCTTAAGAATCACGTGAATTGGACTTCTGTAACTTAAGTTATGCTAAAAATATTGCATCATGTGTGAATAAAGCCATCACCATACTTGCATGAATTTCATCAACTAAGGACTTTTCATCAAATTTCCTATAAAAACAATAAAAGAGAACAACAATAACTAAACTTAAAGTAATTTAAAGCAAAATAACATAAAATTAAACTAAAATAACTTAAACTAAACTAATCAACATGTATTGAACTAAATTGAGAAAAATAACTAAAATACTTAAATTCCAAACCTAAAATCTCAAAAACTTAGCATAAAAATGATTCATAGCATTTCGAACTCATTTTAATAAGATAAAATATATTCATTTCACCCAAATAAATAATGAGGCTTATGATTTCCTGAAAAGCTTGGCTCGTGGCAAAATCATTCTCATATTCAGTTATCAGGGATACCTTGGCCTGGGGCTATCCCAACCGAGTCCGTCAAGGCTGTTAAAAAGTCATGTACGCATAAATCATGTTTTTATTTTAAAAACATAGCCGTACCTTGGCGTTGGCTGAATTCACCCTCACTTGGTGGTTTGACGTGAAGTGAACTCTAAAGTTGTACCTCGAGAGTTACCCTACACGCTTGTCACGACCCAGAACTCCCATCGAGCCCGTGACAACCTCCGCGAAGCCTCGACAGACATTCTTCCTCCGAATGCCTTTCGAGACCTCGCAAGGCTTTTGTGCCAGTTTTTCCATTCCTCTCTCTTTCTTTTTTTTTTTTTGAATAATAAAATAAAATAAAAATACTAATTAAAATAATCTATTTTAATGTAAAACAATATATATATATTTTTGAAACATCAAAAATTAATTTTCTGCACATAAAAAAAATAAATTTATACATACTGTAATATAGAAAACTGGAGTATGCAATTTAAATTACAATGACACGTGGGCCCCCAAATAACTAAGAAGGTTTAAGTCTATAACTTTGCTTTTAAGGATGCAACTTTGAAATTTACTTCTCGATGCAATTGACAGTCTACTGCCTATTCTGAGCCTAAAAAATGTATAGGAAGAAAGTGTAAGATTATAAAATCCCAATGAGTAGACAGACATCATCAAAATAATCTAAAGCCGAGTAATAGGAGACAATTAAAATAATTCATCCCAACCCATATAAATAATTGGATTTCATCCAATTACTCAACATGGCTTATGTACTTTTCAAAAACTTGGCCCTTGCCAAAAATCCATTCTCGGGGATACCCCGCGAAGGTATCTTATTGAGATCGCCAAGGCTATTTATTCTCACACACACAAACACATTTCACCTCTGACAACACAGCCGTTCCTCGACGTTGGCTGAGTCCCAATTTCACGTGGTGGCCAGCGTGAAGTGTACTCAAATCCTACCTCGAGAGTTATCCTACGTGCCTCTCCAATCGAGGTAAGCTCAATAATTGGGAACTGTGCCCCTCTAATTAGGCTGGCCCACGGAACCCCCATCACTGCAGTGCCCACTTTATAATCCACCAACTAATAAAATCACAATAGTATGACATGGCTCACTTAATACATTCAAGGCAAATCAAAGCAGTTCACATATTCTTTAAATCATAAAAATAACCAGTCATACCCACATTTATCATAAGCCTTTTAATGTAAAATCATGGATAAACAACACAATCATAGTATAGGTCTCCAATTACTCTATTTTTGAAATCATTATTAAATTTTCAAAAATTTTATAAAATCTCATTTTCCCTTAAAACACAATAATTTTCCAATTAAATCATTTTTTCATAAAATCGCACAATTAAATAAATCTACTCTAGATAATTAAGATTATAGTAAGTTTACTCACTGTACTAGGAGTAGATATACTCCTATTCTCGGTCCTCGGGTGTAGTCTTTTACCCGTATCAGATAGCTCACCACCTATCCACAATACATGACACAAAAAATTCAATAATTTGTGTCAAATCAATATATATTATTTCAGACTCTTATCCATGCGTATGCACTAGATAGCGTGTGAAATGTTTGGACAATCGCTTAATCACAGTGTCCGACCTAACAGTTCGATTATATCCACAATACCTCAATGACTGTGAATGTGGTCCAATTTATCAGTTTGGACCACAAATTACGCTTTTACCCCTAGTGGGTAAAAATTTTATTTTTTTTGCATGAAAAATTTCCATTTAATTTCCAACCTCATAATTCATCATTTTCCATCTAATTCTCTTAAAATAAAGTCAACCTCATCCTCACACACCATTGGCTAGATTCGGCCTAGAGAAATTCATGGAGAAAATGAATATTTTTCTTATTGTTTTACTCATAAACATGTTAAACTAACACTAAACACTAACATAGTTCAAAATCAAATTAATCTAACAACTTTCTCTCTCTAAACCCATATGATCAAATTTGAATCCATCATCAAAACACATAATTTAACCATGAAAAATAAGGAGAAATGCATGGAAATGATAAATCTTAAGCTAAGCTTGAAAAATCATACCTTTAAACACTTGATTCCTTGAAAAATCACACTTTTTCTTTGAATTTTTTCACTCTAGGGTTTGTTCTTATTTCTCTCTCTCTCCTGCTGGTTTTGGCTGACCCTCGCAATGAAGAATTCTGGAATTTTCAAGCCTTTTAATAGGCTTAATAAAATATTATTATTTTATTTACCTTTTGAATATTTTATTATTTTATTTTTTTCTAGCCATCTTTTTGACTTTCTTTTTCTACCACTCAATCCTCTTCACTTATCCATGTCTTCCATGAAATTTCTAGACTTTTTCAAAGTTTTGGTGGAGTAAATTTTTAAAAATTACACTTTTACCCCCGTAAAGTGAAAAATTACATTTTTACCTCAAAAATTGAAAAATTACCCATAGACATATTTTTCATCCCTTATACTCATACCATTCTCCAATTTGTCAAATGTGATCTAAATTCTCTCAAAATCTCAAATTTTGTCCGCGGGTGGAAAAATTATAATTTTACCCCTAGATAATGAAAATTCCTGTTTGACTCCGAATTGATCCTCGAACTCCGAATTACCATTTTAAGTCATCCCTGAACTATGAAACTCTTAATTTCACCTTAAAATTCCTATTTGAACTAGTTCGAGGCTTAATCGACTCAATGGTACCATTAGGGGCAATATCGTCTTTTAATGATTTCTCGAACTTCCTAAATATACAAACATTCTATCGAGCATGTGAATGACATTATAATTATTTTATAAAGCAGGGTTTGACAACACCTCTCCGATCGAGGTAAGAATACAACAGGATTTCGTGCCCCTCAGAAAGGCTGATCCACAAAACCCGCCCGCTGTAGCAAGCTAAACCCACCATACAATAAAATTCAACAGCATGACATGGCAATTTTATCATTATCCAGCCTATCAAGGCAAACAAAAGTTTATACATTTTCAACACAAATACCCATCCAGCCATTCATGCCCACATTATCATAAGCCATTCAATTCAAAACATAATTTATAACACAGCAAGTAGTCTCCAATTACTCTATTTTCAAAACTATCATTCAATTTCAAGACAATTTTATAAAATCATTTCATTTAATCACATTTTCCATAAAATCACAAAAACGAATTAAAATTCACTTTAGATAATCAAGATGATGATAAGGTTACTCACTATTTCGAGAGTTGAATTTCGAGTACTCCGATTCTTGATCCTCAAGTACCATCTCTTTACTTTTGCCAGAAAGCTCACCACCTAGACATAATGTATAATAAGCCATTTACTACATTTGTGCTAAATCGTTGTAAAACCAATTCAGCCTTTATACTAATGCATGAAATGGGATGTGAAATACCTGGGTAACTATCTAAATACGGTGTTCTACACAAATTCAATTGTGTACCTAAATAAAACGGTATTGGCCTAATTCGATCTATCACTCGATTAATTGGCCAATATGTCCAATTTAACTCCAATTAACTCCATTTTTCTTCCAATTCTCCAAACCATCAAACACAAGTCAAATAGCATAAAATTTAGCAAAATCATCTTCACATTTTCTCTTGGGAATTTCGGCCATGGTAGGTGCATCAACACTATGATTTTTCCTACTTGATTTTTTCACCATAATTCATCATTTCCTAACCAATTCACTTGACATAAAATCAAATCCACCATACACACTCTACATGGAAGATTCGGCCAATGATGGGTGATGGGAGAACACAAATTTTTCTTGCTTGATCTATTTTATCTGTCTCTATTTACTCAGCTTTAGATATTTTAGATGGTATTTGTTTACTCACTGGGATTATATAATCTCACCACCCTCCTTTCCACCCATTTCAGGCTCAGGATAGTCGGTAGATAGCTCATTTCGTTGAGAGCTACAGTTGGACTTGCGTCCTCAAAAACTATAGGTTTACCGCTTCCGATACTTTTGGTCGTTTGTGAGCCCACGTGTCACTGTAAATTAAATCTTATACTTTGGTTATTTGTATTACAGTATGTATGAATTTATTTAGCTTTTACACTACAAAAATTATTTACGGTAACTCTATAAAAATTATTTTATAAGAAAATGAAATATTTTATTCAATATTTTTATTTTATTCTAATAGCTATCATTTCACTTTTAATGAATGTTTTAGACATCTAAACTTATTTTTGATTATGAAATATGTGTTTTGCACTTGCATACTACATTATTAGTTGGTTTCAAAATTTTAGAGAAAAATGACCAAAATACCCCCGAGAGATGAAAATTATTTTTTTATTGTTTTGGTTTAGAAATAGCGTATAATCTTTTAAAATATGATATTAGCAACTGTTGCTCGCAAGGGAGGTGAGAAACTGATATTAAAGCTTTGCGAGGTTTCAGTTGGTATTTCGGGTAATGAATGTCAATCAGGACATTGCGACGGTTGTTACGAGCTCGAGGAGAGTACCGGGTCGTGACACTTCAGCTTTCAAAATGTGATAAAATAACTTTGTATAATAGAGCTATCATTGCATGACACAATGGCATAGTCGTTGATGGAGTACGCTAAGGAAGGGAAAACTAGAAAATTCTTGGTTAATGAAGATCTTATCTACACCAAGGGCCGAGGATTGGTCAAGGAGAACTATTATTAACTGCAATATGGGAAACTCTGTAGAGAGATCCTTAAAGAGTGCCATAATTCGAGTTGGGCTGGACACCTAGGTACTCATTGCACTTTGGCATTGGTCAAGGAGAACTATTATTGGCCGCACTTGTGAGAGGATGTAAAAAGTAATGTGTTCACATGTCTAGTTTACCAACAAGACAAGATGGAGTAGAAGAAATTGGTAAGATTACTTGAACCACTTCCCATACCCAACCACCCATGGGAAAGTATGAGTATAGACTTCATCATGGGATGCCCAAGGTAGATGGACTAGGTTGCATCATGGTCATGGTGGACCATTTCTCCAAATATGCTACCTTCATCCTTACTAGTCAATAATGTCTAGCTGAGGAAGCCATGAGACTATTCATTAGCTATATGGTCACATAGTGGGGTATTCCACTGACCATTGTTAATGACAGGGATGGTTGCTTTATTAGGAGATTTTGGATCAAGCTCTTCAAAATGATAGGGTCCAAGCTGAACTTTTCAACTAGCCTTCACCCACAGACAGATGGCCACACCAAGAGAATGAATGCCTTGTTGGAGTTGTACTTATACCATTTTGTGCGCAACATGTAAATTGACTAGCCAAGGTGGATAGATGTGGCCCAAGTCCCCCACACCTTGTAGTGGAGTGAGGCAACTGAACAAAGTCCATTTGAGTTGGTAATTAGGCAACAACCTCTCACACCAAGCATCATAGCAACCAGGTATATCTATCCAATGCTTGCGACATACAAACATGTTAGAACGTGGTAAAAGCAACTAAACCTAGTTCAAGTATATCTTCACAATGAGACTAAGAGGATGAAAAAGTGAGCCAATCAGTCACGTAAAGAGGCACATTTCGAGATAAAAGACTTAGTTATGGTGAAGCTACACTTGGTGCTAAAAAATAAGGTCTCCATAAGGGACTAGTTTAACACTACGAAGGGCATTATTAAGTGTTGAAAAGGATCAGAAAGGTGGCATACAAGATAGAGTTGTTACCCAAGCCGAAGGTACATTCAGTTTTCCATGTAAGATGTTGAAGCCCTACCATGAGAACAAGCATGACCCTAGCCAAGGAGTAATCCAAATTGCACGATAAGAATAAAACAGTATACAAACGTGAGTTTGAATAAGTGTTGGTTGATCGAGTGCTAAGGGAAAAGAACCATATGTCGAAGCACTAATGTTTAGTGAAATGGAAGGGTTTTCTAAAGAGTGAGGTAAGTTGAGAGTCAACAAAGGACCTATGGCAGTTCCAAGACTAAGTAGAGCTCTTTTACAAAGCAACAAGGGCATTGCCAAAATGAGTTAAAAACGATGTCACTACACATGGGTTCAAGTCATACGAGTTGCCGAACCAACCCTAAAAGCTGTCGAAGGTTCTGGAAAAGGTGCGAAAGCTACTAGACCAATTACAAGCCTTACATACACAAGCACGCAACTCAGACAACCTTGGTGTGCAAGCAGACAACCTAGATAGCTTTGGTAGGCTAGTAGACAACCTAGGCTAGCAAGCCAGCAACTTAGGCAACTAATAACTCTATGATATAGAGTTATTTGGGCTTAATTTTGATAATAATTTAGTTTAATTCTTGTAGTAATGCATAAGAAATTAGTAGGTTTTATTTAATTATTTTAAATTGGTTATTTTAGGTGAATCAATCTAATCTTAGTTAATTTTATGCTTAATTTGGTGTTAATGTGGTTAAGATAGGTTGTTATTGATTTATTTGTGCTTTTGTAGGTGTTTGATGAAAGAAGAATTTTAATGGAAGAATGAGAGCAATTTCAAGGTGCAAACTTTCACTGCACATGTTTCGATATTTTGGCCATAACTTTCTCTACAGAGCTCCAAATGAAGTGATTCTTGGACCATTAGAAAGATGAGAGAAAAATCTAAAACTTTCATGTTTATCACTTGCTAGTTCAGCTTGTAGGATGGTCAAAAATCTTATCGAAGTTGATGCACTATAAAGGTCTTAAAGCAATTACGATTTATGTTAATTAATTGTGCAAGGCTACGACTTATATAGTTTGATGAGGAAATCCCAATTGAAATTGACTTCTTTCTCCACCCAACTTGGCCTAACTTCAAAGCCCATAAAAACAACATTTTGGAAGACTTAAAGAAGAGAATGAAAAAACACCAGATTAACAGCTAAGAGTCAAGCCACAAAGTCATTGAAGCTAAAAAGAATTTACAAGATTTAAGGAGATTTGGAGATCAAGAATACAATTCTTGAGTTTTTCTATATTTTCTTTTATTCTCTTATTTTCTTGGTTTTGTTTTTAATGTTTAAATTTTATTCAATGATCATGTATGACTTGATGGAGAACTAAGTTTTTAATCTAAGATTATGATTGAACTCAATATATAGTCTGAATTATTTATCTCTCTTTTACTTATGTTTGATGGATTTAAGTTATTTATTTTATTTTGTTCTTAATGCTTCTAGTTGACTAGCCACCAATTAGATTGAATTGGAAATCTAGATTAAACATTGACAAATGAGATTTAGGTAAACCTTGAATAAAATAGCGTATGATCGAATACACTTAGTTGATTAGGTGGTTTAATTTGCATATACGATAGACATATGCCTATAAGCTATTCGTAGCCAAAATTAGAGTATAAACTTGATGAATCTTTCTTTAACATAATTTGCATAGACATATAGTAAATTAATTGAGAAATGTATTTTTATGAAAAACTCGACAGAGACTCGTAAATAATTTAGGACTCTAGGTTAGCAACTTAATCCATTAAACTAAGTTAAGAGAGAGAGAGACAATATTCAGATGAAGTATTGAGAGACATCATAATCTTAGGTCTGTTAATCACTAGAAGTAAAATTTGCTTATATATTAGTTTTAGTTATTAGTTTATTAATTTAAATTTTTCTTTTTAATTTTAATTGTTTAGATAAAATTATGGTGTGATAATTTTAGTGGTTAACAGTAAATATTAATTCAATTCTCTGTGGGATCGACACTCTACTCATCTCTATATTATCTTTGCGATACATGCACTTGTGTGAGTAGAAAATTGAACAACAGCAACCAAGACAAACAATGGGCCAACAGCACAGACTGCCTAAGAAGCCTAGACAGCCTAGGCAATCCAAGCAGTCCAACAACCAGTAGGCCAATAGGCCCAATTGGGTGTCCAGCCCATGTTCGAAAGGATTTTATTCTTATTTGAACCCTTATAAATGTTGAGTCAAATGTAAATAGATTCACTCATATTTTATTTGAATTTGATTAGGCCTTTTCAAATTTAAATTTCACATTTCATGGATCCTAATCCTATCCAATAAGGGGGGGCTATCAACTTATAAATAGGCTTTCTTTTCATTTGTACTCACATTAGAGAAATAATAAAGCATTTCATTTCTCTAAGCTTTCTCCCTTCTTCTTACTTTCTTGCATTTTTACTTTTATAGGGGGTTTTAGGCTTACTTAAGCTCTCATTTTCAAAGTTTAAAACTACACGAGATTCAACTAAAGTTTGGCACATGACACTATCACTAGGCAAGCGTTTTGCATGCCTCTCTAGTCATTAGTCAATACTACAATAAGAGTAATTTTTTTAAAAATGCCCACCTCTCTAGTCACTAGTTAGCACTACAATAAGAGTATTTTTTTTTTTTTTTGAAAAGCAATAGGAGTAACTGATTTGACAAAAATAAAGAATTAGATTGAGTGTCGCGATAAGATATTGTCCGCTTTGATCTCATTGGGTTATAAGCTAGAGATAGTGTAAATATTTAAATGTCTAATCTCACTCTAGTCGAGGTGGGATTTATAACTTCCTTCTAAAATTAAGACTTCTTCCCTTAATGTGAAATTAATATTTTTTTACTGAGACCTTGACACTAAGCCTGTTTGAGTCATTTTGTTATCAATGGCTAGCTACTTAAAATTGGTCCGTGCAGGGACCAGCGCATGTTAGGTACCAAAAAGAGAAGCCGCCCATCATGATCTCTCTTTTTTGTGTAGTGTTGTGCCCCAAACAAAATAAATTCCCTTATTTTTTCTTTGCCGGCCATATGCGTCTCTTAGGTGCTAAGGAAGGAATTTCAGCCATTCGATAGTCAATAGTAAGCCCAAAATACCAAAAACTCACGTATCTAATTAAGCAGTATTTTTCTCAAGGAATACCGCCTTCCATAAAGCAATATTCTCTTCCATTTCACCACCAATAAAGCAAGAATACTTATCATGTGTGGTATAAGCTAGCCAAGCTTTCTGCTTCATTGTAATTGGACCCAATTGAACCAACTTTTTTTCTTATCATCAGGACCCAAAACCTACTTAATTGCTAGTATAATTTTATTATTACAAACATTAAGCTTATAGAATGCACGTATATAACAGATTTCTAGCTATCGTAAATAAACCTGCATGCTCTTTTTCGAAATGATTATCTTTGCTTGGGGACAAAATGATGTAATGATATGTTCTAATTCTCTACTCCAAACTTGAAAATAATAATAATAATAAAGAAGGATGTTTCAATACTTATCCTATATCTAGTAGCACATGGAAGCTCGGCCTTGGCCCCCTTACAAAACCCTTGCCTCAGTTGTTTACAACCCATATGCTGCATGCGAAAATATCCTCCTGTCGAAAAGCATGAGCTTTATGTCACCCTAGCTTTTAAGGCCTTCTTTATTGAAGCTTCGGTCACCTCCTTAACACAAATGCACTTTCTTTCAGAAGGTGTCTAATTAGTTAAGGTAGTACAAAGTCACATCCATCTTGCACAAGTTCTAAACACAGAATTCATCGAACCTGTACCTCTATATGGTTTGACAAGAAAATATAGAAATCAAAGAAAGCTAAGGGTTTAATCAAGGACTTGCATTTAGTCTCAAAATAACTGACGCCCACTGAACCTCAAATCCACCAGCTGCATCGTCTGCTCGATGACTCGAAAATAATTGAGCTTGCTTTACAACCCATCACCAGCTACAGCAACATGAGTTTTTTATCCTAGTTCAATTTTGTTCTACTTCATATATATATATATATATATATATATATATATATATATATATATATATATATACACACACCTAGCTACGTACTCTTAAGAAAAAATCCATATCGTATGCATTGGAACTGTCATTAGGGTAGCCACAACGCTAAATTTTGCTTCTAAATAATAACATTCACTACCACTGTATTTGACGAACAACTGTAACACAATTATTCATGGATATGTTGGTTGATTATGCATTTCCTTACTCCTTGTAACTTCATTTAACACGCGTGCCACTTACGGCTTCAATCATAGCCAGAAAAGTATAACCTAAAACATATAATAGAGATAAAAGCATGCAAAGCAGAAGTTTCCCTACTCTTCCAGCGGTGCGCATGCACCCTTGAAAAGCCGGAAGCATCAATGTCACTTTCTTTGTTTACATGAATTGGACGTGATAATTAATTTTCTCTTTAACCTAGCCAATTGACCAATGAAGTCCAAAGCAAAAGAGAATAACGAGTTCCTGTAAATTCAAACTCAGTGATAGTAGTGGAAAAGAAAATTCAAAACCTTCAGTGGAAAGTAAATGAGGCCTAACAAAAAACAAAAGCACCTAAATTATAAATGCACACATTCTTAACCTGCCATGGCTTTTTCCTAAAGTAACCATTTCATGCAAAAACAATTGAAAAAAAAAGTAGAATCTCTTGAGTCCCACCAAAATATCCTCCTCTCCTTTCTCCCCCACTATATAACCCGTTGTTGCCACGCTGCTGTATGTTCAGTCAGACGTGAGTTTTTAGCTAAATCCTCTAAGATCTCCGTCTTGGTTGCTTCCTTCCAAAAATCCTCTCTAAACAAACTTTAATTCTTGAATAGAATATCTAAGGATGGATCCAGTTAAGGCAGAGAAGTTTCAAGCAATGAACAAGTATAGGAAAAGTGATCAGTTTCTTTACAACCTCATTCTTCATTTGCTGGCTGGGTTAGCTTGTAGTTTATTTTTCTCCTATGCTTTTTCGTTTCCACCTCTATGTTCATCCATGAAGCATTTCTTCTTAATCTCTCTCCCATGTATTTGGTCTTCTTTCTCTAATCCAAAGTGCTTGTTCGTTGTGGTCAATGTCATTGTCATCTTCCTTGTTGGAGAATCAAGGTTTACGGGCACAAACTCATCTCCAGCTGGTGACATCTACAATGAGTATATCGAAAGAAGTCGAAGCCTTAGGGGAGTCCCAGTCTCGACACCTCAAGAGAAGACGAGGCAGGAGAAAAGGGTAGAAGAGGTGGAAAAAGAAGCTGAATCGAAACAAGTAGTCAACAGGGGTGATGATAAGGAAGTGAAAGAAGAAGATGAAGAATTAGTTGAAGTGAAAGAAGTGATGAAGTCCGATGAAAAAGAAGAGAAAGAAGAAGAAAAAGAAGTCGAGGTGAAAGAGCAAGATAGAGTAGTCCAAGAAACATATGGAGTTGCTGCAGAAGAAGCTTATGCAGAAAAAGAAAAGGATACCGTTGAAGAAGAGGCTGGATTGCCAGCTGAGGAACTAAATAAAAGAGTTGAACAGTTTATCGCTAGAGTTAACAAACAAAGATGGCTGGAAGCTCAATTACTGGTGTGTTGCAGGGCATGATTAGGATTTAAGGGTAAAATAATTGCAAATTTATTGGTTTAATTTTCTGATATATTTATAGTAGGGACAAGATATAATTGTGCAGCAAAGATGAAGAAAAGCTGGGTAGACAAATGACATCTTCATAAGTTCGTAAAATATATTAGTACAAGTAGTAGTAGAAGTAACAAGTACTTGCAGTTATTACATATTTGAACATGAATCCTCTTTTCCATTTCTTTCTTTATATTAGTATTCTTCCACATTCTTTGGCCTATAATGAACCTACACTGCATTCAAAAATTCAGTCATTGATCAATTCAGTGACAAAATAAAATAAATAAATTAAGGGAAGAGAAGGTACAATTTGTTGAGGACTTGAAAATGGGATGGATGATGGGTCGGCAAGAAAACTAGACAAGATAAAAGGTAGCCAGACGAGAAAAGTCATTTCGATCATTGAATTGACAAAGTCCAGCTAAATTACAACAAGAATGGCACTATTCCAGCTTGGATGAAATAGCACCTTAGACGCTACAAGCACCCTCACTAACTCAACCACAACAAAAGGAGCCGCCAAAACCACTGCCAAAATACTAAGGCTTGCTCAGAGTGCAGGCATCATGCCTGCAAACTCAATGTCAATGATAACCAATTCTAGATAATGTTAATAAAAAAAAAAGAGGAGAATGCTATGCAATGAAATTCTCACAGAAAAAGAATCTGGAGAACCACAGTGCATGCCAAACGTTGAGGGGGGAAAAAATGAACTAATTCTATTCCATCTCTAAGCCACAAAACTGTAGGACTCAATGCCCTCAGAGTACAAGAGCAACTTTCTCATGGGAAACATGTGAAGAAGCATGGGCAACTAAGGGTTCATAATGATCAGCTCCAGCACCACACCAACCTACACATCAAGGGAAATCTAAATATGTAAACTTGCATCCTGATAAAAAATTCATTTCAGTAAGCACCAACAAAAATTCAATTACCTGTTCCTTTCATGAACAGAAAAAAGGGAGGTTCACAAATTTCACTCCTTGGACGATGTGGAAGGAAGAAAACACAGCTGTCTTCGTCAACCATAGCATCTGATCCATGTGCTTGCACCTGTAACAAATGAGTTAACATAATAAAGCTCAATCAAAAATAAAAGTTGAATACTGAAGTTAATAAAGAACAAGAACATTCATTAGTGCCGATTCCATTGCAAACACATTAAGCTGCATCACTTTACCCCCCTTTTTCTCCCTTACCCTTTTCAGTCTAAATCATCAATCAAATACACAAACTTCTTTCTGATACACACATATGGTAACTGATCATAACACATGATAAAGTTTTTCTACTTAATTCCTTGGTGATGGTACTTATGGTCACCCAAAATAGTTTCGTCTGTGCTAGTTTGATCAATGACTACAGTATACCAGTAAAAAGGCCAGAGGAAATGCATCTAAGATGGACAATTAGTGCTTAGAAATGCTAGAGCACGCATTCCTATATAATATGGTATGTGAAACAGATAGTATTTGTAAATGACCAATCCATTAACCTAGAATGAGGCTTTAATCAGACAATCTGAGTTTATAAATGCTTATAGGTATCCCCAGTTTGGTGCCATATATTAACAACTATTTTCATCCTTGCCAATAACAAAGTTGTGCAATCCTGAATTCTCCATTGCATAAACATCTTAGTAGCAGAATTCATGGAATACTGCTGTATTGATGGATTACAACATGAACATGAGATTACTAATCTAAAGGACTATTGCTTAAAATACACAACTAATGTTATGAAACAATAGGCTGTGAAAATACCAAACAAATATGCAATGCTTTGAAGACATGAACAATTGACATATCACTTAAGATTTGAATCCATTCCTCTGAATTTACAAGAAGCAATCAGATCAGCAAAATTGAAATATATATCAATCCGATAATTATGATAAAAGCCAAAGCTTCTCTCCTCACCACATATATCTCTCGCTTGAACTCTGTTGCAATACATTCGATGGCAATGTCATCTCCGAATGCAGCAGCATGACCTTCTCTATTCTCATCTACAGAGAATAAACCCTCCTCAGTATATTGCAAAGTGATGATATCATATGCATCATCAGGTGAACCAGAAATCGACATGTATTTGGCCCAGCTTGAGCCATCACTCACAGGAATACATCTCTCTTTGTAAATAGATTCCGCCGCCATTTCTCTTCAATCAGAAAAAGAGTAGATAATCAAGAAACAGATAAAACACAGCACTAGGGCAACAATCTAAATCACCATATAAACATTCCCCATTAAGTTTAATGCTTTGTATATGTCGATATATGTGTTAAATTTTTTTAAATATAAGATGCAGCTAGTCGTGAGGAATTTGTTTTTTTTAGATTTTGAATTAAATTCTTTTTCTGTCTTCCGTGCAAATATAAAATGTAAATACTAAATGTCAACTAAAATTTGCGAGACTACAATCCTAGATAAAATTTTCCCCAATAAAAAGGAAAAATAGATAGAAAATTCCGTTCTCGCCTTTCTTGAGTCTTCGACAGAGAAATAGCAATTTATAAGTTTAAAAATTTTGATTCCCCATTCTGTCTTTCCCTACATTTTCTCAGGAACCCAATTGTTAACATTTGAAAAGAACTAAATCCTCAAACAGTCAAACCATAATCAGCCAAATAGATCAAAGAACAAAAAAAACAGAAAGCATACCTTTGCATTCCCAGCTGAACGAGCTCGTCAATGGCGGAGTCCAAGGCAACGCGATCCTCCTTCTTGGCCAACAACTTAACTTCTTGAACCACGTGAACCCCCCACCCGCTCCTCAGATCCGGCGAGTACATATTCCTAATCGCCTCATTTATCACTTGCCTCTCTTCTTCCTTAGCAGATCCAAGATCCTCCAAGAACCGCTTCACCGTCCGCCTCCTCAGCTCCCGCGCGTCCATCTCACGCGCCATCGCCCTCTGTGAGGCCGTGAACAGGCAGTTCCCATCAGCCGACACATCGCCTCCATGAGACAGCCGGAACACCACCGAAGAGCCGTGCTCCTGCGGGTGCTTCCATAGCACTCCCTTGGCGTGAAGCTTCTTTAGATGCCGTCTCTGCTGGTCCTCTAGGCCAATCACGTCTTCCCATGAGGCACCCGTGGTGGCTATTGTGGTTGTGGTCTGGTCAACTAGATCAACGGCTTCAAGAGTCGCCGCGTTTGGTTCCCTCCAAGGGACCGTCGGCGATGACTTTTGAAATGTCTCCGCAACGGTCGTCGAATCGAAGAGAAGTTTCCCCATTTCAAGTTGCTCTTTTTCTTCTTTTATTTGAATATTCGTTTTCTTTTTGTCTTTTCTCTTCTCTTCTTCTTCTTCTTCGATGGAAGAGTTACAGAGAAGAGAGAGAAACGAAAAGTGGAGAGAGAGTTTAGGGTTAACGGATAGATGTACGACGCGGGAGAGAAATGGTGGCACGTGGCGAAATCAGGGAGATTTAGAAACTCAAGGGGGGTGGCCTCTGACCGCGCGAGAGAGATGCTAACGTAAGCTGGTGGACTATCAGAAGCAAACCTGCGCCAGGTATTTTTATCATATTTTCTTCCCTTTTTTTTTTTTTCTCCTTTTTTTTTTTAGAAAAAAGAAATGAACAAAACTTTCTTTATTCTACCCACTAGACGTTAGTGTTAATTGGCATATGCGCTAATTTGCCCCTCGGTAGGAGAGCGAGGATGCCTCTCGGATTGTCCGGAGAGGTCCAGTTCCCAATACGATTCAAACACATCATCATTAGCTGGGCCCACAGGCGAGGCTCATCCAATGACTTAACTGAACTTGGGTTTAGGATCCCACGTGTGAACGCTGTCTGAAAAGGAAGATTCCTTGTGCGTGTGGCTTTGGGCTCCGTGGGATGGGCTAGAATGGTAATTTTAGTACTTAGTTGTATGAAGTTATGACGTGGCACTAATTGTAACGGCTAATTAAACATGACTGCAGGCTCTAACGGCTCTTTTTCTAGGTTTTAGCGCTCTACTTAATCACGCTTAAATGGTCGTGGTAAAGACTGAAAGAGCAATTAAAATAGTTGTGGATAAGGAGAGAGAAAGTCATGATTGAGAATTTCAGATCTCCCAATTGACTTTGGCCAACGAACCAATAAGAGCATGAAAATTAGTTACCATTTTTTTTGTTAAAAGGCAAATGCGTTTTCATAAATGTGCTTTAGAGAGAGAAAAGCAGTGAGGAAGAGAAAGAGAAAAAATAACTTCAGTATTTTTTATAAAGTAATTTTTTAAATTATAAAAAGATATATTTATATAATTAATTTTTTTTATTTTTAATAATTTAAAATAACTATTATCAAAAAACTTTGATAATGGCTATTCAGGATTCTCTTAAAATGATTATTTTGAAAAATAATTATTTTATTTAATCAAATATAATTTTATTTTAAAAAATAAAAATAGAAGAAGAATGTCTATTCTATTCCTTCCAACTAAACATGTCTTGAAAGAAAAGTTTTTTCAACGCAAAAAATGAAAATGACGAAAATCTAAGTACCAAAATAATGACATTTTTGTTTTCTTTTAGAAGCTTCTAGAAATAACATGGTATAGACCACCTTGAGAAATACAATACAACTATTAGCTAGTGGGATTGAGGGCTCCCCCGTGAGCACCTCACTCCAATTGCAATATCTAGTTAAACCCGTCAAGGCCTCATACCAATTGCAATATATACCTAAAAGTGTGAGATTCATAATGAGAATATATTTTTAAATATTTAATTTTATTTTAATACACAATTAATATGAAATTCATAATTTTTTTCTGAGATCATAGTATCTTTTTTAATGTGAAATTTATAATTCCTATAACATTTATATTACAATGCTGATATTTAATTAAAATTAAATTATGTAACATTCACAATTTTATAATATAAAAATTCTCTTCTTATACCACTTGCTAAATAATAGTTGACCATATAAAGTGTTTGAATATGTTGATGTTGCTTCCAACCTAAAGATGGATGAAGTAAAAGGGAAAAGATATGAATTTTCCTACAAAACCATTTTATGTTTGTTCATAAATATTTCTGGTTATAACTATCTTCACAAATGATTTGGTTTTCTTATTCAAGTATCAATTAATATATGAGTAGATAGATGAGATTTAAGGATCAATAGATGTGATTGGTTAAGAAAATATATGAAAATAATATCATCCAGTATTCTTATATATTTATCATAAAATTGTGATAATTGATAAAATATGATTAGAGAGCATGTGAGATTAAAAGATTTTCTTCATATAATATAAGTTTATTTATAAATTCATGCATCAGAATTTCGGTTTACATTATGGAGCATGAGAGAATATTTTCATCACTAAAAATTTGAGTGGGATAAATATGTTGTAGGGAATATTGTGGAGGATAATGGAACATGATCTCTTCTTCTTTGCCTTGCTTGCCCGTTCCATTTGCCTTGTCGGTGGGTCCCTCAGCGACGATTTCTGCATACTTTCCAAATTGTTTGGCGATGGCTTCAACAAGTTTTGGTGGATCAAAATTTCCCCTAACAGTCACAGTCGACTTCTTCATATCCGGTTCAACATTTAAGATTCCTGATTAACACAGTATAATAACTAATATTACTCTCTTTTTCACAATTAAACAAGAGCAAGAACTGAGTGGAAAACTAAAGAGAGAGAGAGAGAGTTTACCTTTCATTCTTCCTATACTTCTCTTAATATCATTTGCACAGCCTTCACAGTGCATGTACATTTTAAGTACAACAAATTTAATCGGAGGCTGCATGATTAAGTAAGATTAAAACTAATTAATCACATGAAAAAGTAAAAATAAAAGAAATATATATATATATATATATATATATTATATCAAAATAGAGCTAAATGGTAAACCCACCTCTTGTTTGTTTTGCGACTGCTTTCCATCAGTGGCTTTAGGTTTTGGTTTGGGAGAAATGAGCTCAGCATTTCTACTGTATTTCTTCTTAACTCTTTCCAAAATCTTCAAAGGATCAGCATTTTGTCCCTTCACAATCACTCTGTCACCTTCCATGTCCGTCTTAACTTGTTCAACGCCTGATAAAAAAAACAAAAACATGAAAACCTTATCAAAAGGGCTATCGGCTACGCCTACGCATATGGATATGCTTGACAAGACAAAACAATCATCATCCCTACCTTGAAAACCTTTCAAACAATTGAAAACCTTGGCGGCGCATCCTTCGCAATGCATATAAACTTTAAGCACAATTTCTTTCCCTTTATTTGAATCCTTTGCTCCCTTCTCTTGTTTATTTTCACAGCTTTTCTCGAGTTTCACTTCCACAATCTGCCCTCCTCCCTGATGCTGTTGCCCATGTCCCATGTTTTGCTTATTTTTTCCCTTAATTTAAAAACCAAGGACCAAAAGAAGAACAAAAAAAAGACCCTTTAATACGGAAAATGCTAAAAGGAAAATTTAAGTAGTAGAGAAAAACATTTTGAGGCGCAGCATTGCCACTACTTGTTTAGCCAAATGGCGGGGGAGCTTTAAATACGATAGTGGTGCCCTTTAAGTTTTTAGCTCTTTTACTCCCATGTCATTAGGAATAAATAAATAAGATAGGATGGAAACATAAAGCTCATTAATGGGTTGTATCTCAACCGTTCAATTATGCGAAAAACGAAAGAAATCATGTTATAATCTCCCCAATTATGGCTTACTTTATATGATTATGCGTTAATAAGTTACCCACAACTGAATAGTCGTTTGTTTACGTTTAGGTTCCAAATTTGGATTGCATGCAATTCAATTGTTAATTGCTTCTCTTTTCAAAGCAATGGGTTGGTGTGCCAGCTAATGTGAGTTGTTCAATCCATTGTGAATTGTGGGTAATGAAATTTTATTCCATTAAGATTGTACACGGTGTCTGTCAAATAAGTTAGTTTATCCAAAAAGAAAAAGAATATTCCTCTCCTCTTCCCGGCTCAGCCCAATGATTAACTTTAGTGGTTAGCCCAAACCCATGGGCCTTAAGCTCAGCCAGCCTGGGTTTCAAATTGTTTCGACGAGAACAAGTTTTATTTGACCAGAGTGACGGACACATAGGCGTAAACTGAAAACGTGTAAGAAAAGCAGCAATCCCACGTAGGAAATGGCCACGTGTAACGCCTAGAACAGCAACACGTTCAAAAACAACTTCAGAGTAGTACCCCGCTCTCTCTGTATTTGCAACGCAAAATCTCCGGTCTCTCTTTCTATCAATGATCATTTCTATTCTGAGGTTTTGATTGAATCGTTCGTCTTAGTAAGATCTCCTCTCTTCAATTATTATTTTTTAACATTCTTAATGAGATCATTGTATATGTCTTGAATATGTGGTGCGTGATCAGTTTCTTGAGTTCTTCTATGATTTTGTTGTTGATATCATTCTTGCCTTCAATATAATCAGGATATCTGTTGAATTCCCAATTTTGGCGTCTTTTCTTTCATCTTTGTCGACAAGCTTTTCTTTAGTTATCGATAGAACACAAATTGCTCTCCTTCACTTTTATGGTACGATGGTTTTCAGTATCTAAAAGTTGGTAGCAAGAGCTAATGGTTGGGAGAAATTTCACTTCCGATTAAGCTTATGGGATTCACGTTTTGGTTAAATTCGTTTCTTCTTTCGCCTGATTATAAATTTGATTTGCTTCTGTTATGTCTCCTTCAATGGTTACAGATTCTTTTCAAAAATAAAAAATAAAAAATGGTTACAGATTACAATACAACAGCACATCCTGAATAACTCTGAAACAGAGTTTTTTGTCATTAAAATTGATCTCTCTCCTAAATGCTGGATTCTGTTTTTATCTCTGCTGGTTAATTATTAGTAATATGCTACAGACATTTTTGTTACTTGGGTAATTCGAGTGGTAAAGTTTGCTTAGCCCATACAAGATCAGGCCTTAATGCCCTCTACTTTATTCTTGAGCCATGATCCCAGCCTGAAAGATACTGCTCTTGGATTTGGTTAGTAAGAAGATGACATCTTGCCATGAGATTAATGTGGTTGTGTGTGAATATTGAATTTGCCTTTCTCGTTTCAGTGGAGCTCAACTCAAGTCTGAAACTCTGAATATTCGTATTAGCCTTTTCGTTTTTAGATAAATCAGCTGAAAATATCTATTACATCTCTTAATGTTTTTTCTCACACAGTGATGCTTGTTTCTCCAATAACGGTTCCTTCTTTGTCAGGTTCCCGAGTGCCGGCAAATTTACTTCACTTCAGAGCAGTCTGGGTTTTGCAGTGAAAACCACCAGAACAACCAAAGCATTTTGAGTTCAAAAGTAAAAATGTCCGGTGTAACTCTTGCTGTGGCTCCTAGAAGTGAGCCAGACAAAACCATAGCACCAGGGGAAAAACTCGAACATAAACCTCTTCGCCAGCAGCAGCAACAATCAGTGGCGGGCGGTCTAATGGGATCATTGCGTGTGATTGAGCTCCAACTAGTAGCTTTCATTATGGTTTTTTCAATTAGTGGCCTTGTCCCACTCCTTGATTTGGTCTTCCCAGCTTTTGCCTCGACTTATATAATCGCCCTTTCACTCTTTGCCTTCCCATCCCACGGTCGCATATCCACTGGCTCGCAAGAGATTTTCCAAGGCAGCAAACTCTTTAGGCTCTATGTGATTCTTGGAACTACCATAGGGCTTTTCTTGCCACTGGCATATGTCCTGGGCGGCTTTGCGAGGGGTGATAAGCATGCTGTTCGATCAGCTACGCCTCACTTGTTCTTGCTTTCATTTCAAATACTAACAGAAAATGTGATAAGCGGGCTGTCTTTATTTTCACCGCCGGTGAGGGCACTTGTTCCTGTACTATATACGGTGAGGAGGATTTTTATTATCATTGACTGGATGCATGATGTTTGGCTCAACAAAACTCTGCCTGCAAATGCACAACTCAAGGTAATTCTCAACCAAATTAATATTTCTGGTTTCAGGTAATTGGCAATTGTCAAATTTCATGCCAGCGTGCTTTGAAAATGTTTAACATAATCTAAGATTGATTGTGCAGGACATTGCATGGGATTGGTTTGGGAAGGGCCTGGCAGCTGCAAATCTATTTTACTTCTCTATCAATCTCTTGTGCTTTTTGATTCCTCGATTCCTGCCTCGGGCATTTGAGAGGTACTTTAGGGAAAGGGATGAGGTCGATGCTAAGATGTCAGAGGACAAGCGTTCCACGGCAGCAAAAAAGTCCCAGGCAACAGATAAGAAAGTCGATTGAGACGGTTGAATCTGTTCTCGTGTGTTCAAACAGCTAGTATTGAAAAGCAATTGTATTCCTTTTTCTGCTGCAGCTAAAGAGTCGTCCACTTTCTAGACTTTTGACAATGACAATTAATGTTTAGACTTGTCTCGCTTATTTGGTTATCTACCTTGGATCAATCGTGAATCTTTCTTTGCTTAGTATAATTCTATTTTTCTTTTCTTTTTGAAAATAAAATGAGTATCTCGTTCTATTAAATCAAAAATAAATTACAATACGAATAGAAACAATAACTGATAAAGCACTCTTTCCGCATCTCACTCTCATCATATTCTAGTTCACAAACATTGGGACTTTGGGTCTTGTTAAACAAGCGGAAGACTCTATTAACTTGTAATATTTCAGTTTTCCTATTAAGCATTCCCATTCCAATGGAAAGAAAATTTTGGTTTTCATCTTTTCATTTTTCTCCTCCTCTAGTTTTTTCATCTTTGTTCCTGGATGAGAATTAAGTAGCATTACACTTCCCAAGTCCTAGGTTTATGTTGGAAGCTTCGAATCTTTGGGAAAGGATTCAAACAGAAAAATACACACAAAAACAGATGATTAATAATAATCTTTAGGATGTTTGTTAGCAATAAAAGAAATATGGATCCATGGCCTAATAATGGTCTTGCGGCGGCAAACACAATGACATTAATTTGTTCCTCTTTTACTGGACAATATCACATCTGGATATAACTTGTAGCCAGAATTCTAGCATCTCTGTTAAATAGTTTCATACTCTTGTTTTTCCATGAGTGCTAGGAGTAATTCAAGGGCAGAATATTGTCACTTTCTAAAGCAAGGTAAATCAAAATTTCAAACAATGATACTTTTTTTGTATATAGATCTCAAAAATTTCTACTTTTGATATAATTAAATAATTTGCTCACTCTTCATATTCCCCCATCTGGAAAAACCCTGTTCGGAAGCAAGAGATTTGGTAGAGATATTCGGCAATTGATCAGTAGAGGAACACATATCTAAGAAGCACATGTCATTGGTAACATTTTTTCCAACAACGTAGAAGCATGAAAAACATGACTGACTGACTGACTGACTGCCATATATGTTGCACTCACATTGTATAGAATCCAACCTACTGACATGTCGACAAAGGCATCAAGATTACGAAGAATTTGCGAAGCCAACAAAACGCAGCCGCATTATATTCTACTCAGCATTGGAATGAGAAATTGTTGGCTGCTTTTTATTCGGGAGCATAGCATTGTAGTGGAAAGACAACCAGTCCAATTGAATTGACCAACGGAAAAAATAATCACAAAAAGTACGTTAAAAACCAATCCATAAAATGTATAGGGAGAGAGAGCCAGGTCAAAAGATGAAAGAAAAACAATTTTCCGCAACCCTGATGCCTACATGCCCTCAAGCTGGGCAGTCCTGTTACGCACCTCAAATTACACCTTTTGGGTTCCATTGCTTTTGGGCGGGTGGTTAGTCCTTATCCAAGTTGCTCAGAAAAGGACTGTTTTGCCCTTTTCAATTTAATGCTAAGGAGTCGTAATTTGCTTGTTGTGCACATTGTTCCTCGTAGAAAGTGTAAGGTTGCTATGCCCAAAGGCGGTGCGGACCAAACTCTCTGCGCCACTCGTCAATGGCCGGTTACCTCTTTACTCTTTTTGTTATAAAAGCTAATGAATTTTGTTTTTTTTTTTTTATTATTATTGTGTTTTCACTAATTAGATTACAAGTAGAATTATTATAAAATTGTAAGAAAAAAGGTAAAATGGAACATGGAATTCCAGTATGGTACATTTTTAAGTATACCATTCGTCTTTTAGCATAAATACAAGGAAAAGATTAAGTTAGATTTTAATTGTTTTAATGCTGTTTTTGAAGCATTTGTCACATATCCAACATGATAGTTTACCTTATCACATTAAAACAAGTTTTCTAACAATGTCATTTCCTCCTCTACTTTTTGCTGTTTTGCTTTGCAAGTGATCCGCACGCGCCAAAAAGCAGGGGCGTGAAACAGAGATTGGCGTTATTTAACCTGAAAAATAAGGAACCGCTGACCTCTCTGCCCGACGACGTACCTTCTTTCTGCCTTGTCTGCCAAGTAAATATAATATAATATTCAAATTACTTAAATAAAGAAAAACCACATTTCCATTTTATTTTCTTTTAAGAAAAAAAGAAAACACCCTCACCACTGTGTCCTCTCTTCCTCCCTTCTCAGCCTCTCTCTCTCTCTCTCTCTCTTATCCCATAAAAGTCCTCACTTTAATCCCTCGCCCACTTCTTTCCCCTTCTTTTACACCCTCAACCAAACCTCAAAGAAAAACGAAAGCAGCCATGAAGCTCAAAAACAAAGGTAGAGTATTCCCATCCCCTTCTTCTTCTTCATCTTCTTCTTCTTCTTCTTGTGAAGACTATCTTTCCATTTTGAAGCTTCTCCCAGCTGCCATTTTGGCTCTTGCTTCAGTCCTTTCTCTCGAGGACCGTGAGGTTTTAGCTTACATGATAACCAGGTCCCTCAAAACCACCACCACTGCCACCAACTCTTCTTTAATCTCCCAAGATTATTCTTCCAAGAAGAGATCTTCCAAGAAGCCACCACCTACCGCCTCCAAGCTGACCCAAAAGAATGGCGCTTTACCCCATAAGCCGCCCGTTTTCGATTGCGATTGTTTCGACTGCTACACTAGTTACTGGTTTCGTTGGGACTCGTCTCCTAACCGCGAGCTTATCCATCAAGTTATTGAAGCTTTCGAAGATCATTTAACCAACGGGGAAGCCCAGAAACCTTCCAAGAAGAACATAAGGCCCAAAAAGAGAGACAGTACCAGCAAAGTGGCCAGTCGGGTCCCCGACAGCCCGGTTGGTGACCTCCCGGTTCAGCCCGACCAAGAAGTTCTGGTCTCGGAGAGTAGTTCTACCGACGAAGCATCGGTTTTTAACGATGACGTCACTTCAAGGGAGAAGGATGTTAAAGAAGAGGTAGCTGACGCGGCAGAAGTGACTGAAGAGTTTGCGGTAGTGGAGGATGCGGAGGTGGAAATACGGACGGCGGCGACGAGTAGCCACAAGGGGTTGGCTAGGAAGGTGTTGCCGGACGTGTTAGGATTATTGAATTCTCGTTTATGGGGTCTTTGGAATCCAAATGTGTAATATTTCTTTCTTTCTTTCTATTTTTGGAGAAAAAATTTATTATTAAAAATATATTTTTGGGGATACATCTGTGCCCGAATATAGGCATGGTCCCTCCCTTGAATAGCATGACCCTTTTTCCGCTTTGCTTTTCTGCACTGGACTTAAAAAATGTACCTGGCGGCGAGTAGTCATTTTCCGGGAGAAAAAGGAGTTGCACATAATTTGCTTCTGTTTTGGGCCATAATTTTGTTATCAATTATTTATTTTGTATTTGGCTTAGGAACGAAGTATTGTGGTTAGGTAAGATAGTTTGTAAAAAGTGGGCCAATTAGAATGGGATATTTTTTTTTGAAAGAATAAGAATGGGATATTTTGCTAGTCAAGGGTTGTAATTATTATTATATGATTAAACTGAGATAGATAATACCATCTTTTATTTTATTCGCTGCTGCTTTTTGTGAATGTCAATATGCCATTTTCTTTTGATTCCTTTTGGTTGGCCTTGTGTTGTTGTTGTAGTTAGGTTTAGGTGCCCTCTGATTCTGACGTCTATATATAACAATGTAGGTTCCCTAAGTTGCCCTGGTTTTTGTGTAGCAAAACTTTATAGGTTAAGGAAAGGATGGTTTCTGTCTTTCTCTTGTCATTTGCGGATAACCTGAGAGGCTTGCTTCCTGTTTGTTGACCATAATAATGGATTTTAGTTTATTAATAAATTTATAGAGATTAGAGCAAGTGCTATTTCTTGACATTATTTTTATTACATTTAATGAAAAAGCAGTAGTGTTTTCTCAATAATAATAGAATTGAGGAGTTGAGCCCGAGTTTAGCTGTTGCCTGCAACTTACTTTTCCTCTAATCGATTAAGCATGTGGCCCAGTCCCAGAGATAAGAACTACCTCCTGAAGCTGAAATTCCTGAGCGTAATCTCCTTTTCTTGATTATGTGTAACTTACCCTTTTTCGCCCAAAGGATCCCTATCCTAATATCACAAGCAGCTCAGAAAAGATGCTAGGGGATATGTGAAACACGATAAACAACTAGTCAGGATGAAAAAAGAGGGCATACATATGGATGGAAAAATGTTGCCGATGCACTCAGGTAACTAGCACAAGAGTTTTGACCTTGTTGTGATGTTGGGCTAATGAGTAATGCCTATCGATGATGTCCATGCAACTGCGACACTACATACCCAGCAGGCAGCCATACAATACAGGCAACAACATTGGAGGGATTGTCCCATTCAAGGCATTTGCTGAGTGAAAGAAAGCCTTATCCAACGTACATGGTCGTGTTTCGGTCCCTATCTTAATATCCAACAAAAAGAAACAAATGGCAAAAAATAAAAATTTCCTGGCCTCTGGATTGTCTCCTTCCCTCTTGTTTGCTTTGAGGCTGACAAAAGCTCAGTCACCAATCCCATCACTGGTACATACCATCTTCATTCTAATTTTTGTGATGGCAGAACCTTCACATCACCTCTGGGGAGGTATCGGTGGGAGCTTTACCTTACTTTTATTGCAAGATGCCAGATACATATGCTTGGCTGGCAATGAAATCCCATCTTCTTGTTAAACTCAAGTGAGGGATAAACTAATCAAGATACATTTTGTTGATAAACGATTTAATCTCATGAGAAGCCTGTAGTAACACAATTCTCTTTGCTGTTGATGATAAGGGTAAGATCCATCTAAGAGCCAGAAAGGACATCAGGCATTTGGTAAAGGGATGATTTATTGTTATAAGATAAAACCCCTTTCTCGTGGACTGAAAAAGCTCATTGATAGTGAACTCCACTGTCCATATTGGACTCCATTTTTAAATTTCCTGGAGACTCAAAGTTTACTGGTGGCACGTCAACGTTAACAGGTGACAAGCCAGCTTTAGTTTACTGATTACAAAGATACAAACTAAGGTTAAATTGTTGATAAAGTCAAGGTTAAACAGTGACACGCCTAAATACTTTCTACTAGAAAAATTTCAAGAAGAAAAGTTGGATGATTGATCTACAGGATAAAGCAGGCATCCTGCTCTCTTTTTGGCTTGCTTTTTTACCATTCACTCAGAAACGGCTCTTCCTTCATCCTCACTGTTTAGTCAGTAGACAAGCAACAAGCTGCTCAGAATCAAGTTGGAGTTGCTATCGTGCCGCAGAGGGAAAAAGAGAGAAGGCAACGAAGAACCAGCAGGCAGTTGCTGTTGTGACAAGCCTAAAGCAATGCCATCTGACCTTTAGGCTTGAGGTGGGCTTGAGTTGGTATTAGTCTATGTGCATTAGTCCACACTGTGATGTTTCGTTTACTCCGTTTCAGCAAGTCCATTCACTTGTATCTTAGTCGCAGCAGCCATGATATGGATTCAAAGCTCTCCAGATAGATAGAAAAATTCTGAGAATCAAGTCACTTCACTGTGTTTTTACTTTATCATGTTTCTTTCTGCTTGAGTGGAAGTGGTAGAAACAATGCTCTCCTTTGCGCCTCCAGAGAAAACAATATGGCACTGTCAATTGGAAATCAGAATTATCCAATGGTGCCCCAGCACAATGACTAAAATTTTGATCCTACACTCCCATAGCACCTCCATTTTTTTCACATCCCAGCTCGAATTTACAAAAAGTTAAGGTGAAACAAACAAAAACAGATTAGACTCAGAATAGACGCACCAGTTGGCATGATCAAAATTGGTCACAAAAAATGGGGCCACTCGGCCTTCAGACCCGAGAAGTCATTCTAAAATAAGAAGATAACTACAATAAGCAAAAGCTAGGAACACATTTGATCATCATGAAGGTAGTTGGTAAGATTATGAAACTCGATAATCAGTCAGAATTATCCAAGAATCATTGGTTCAATCACTCTTGACTTTTGACATGAGATGCAAGTTGATTCTAACAGCAAATATATGATGAACATGTTAAATTAAATCCATCTTACCAGATGCATTGCTTTTTAATTATGACTTAACATTCTCCACTCATTACCATGAATTCAATTGAATGGATCCATATTTTGATTTTAGCACTGGTCATTCAGCAATAAAAGTATAGCCTTTGATAAGGTCATATTTAACAAAGCATTCAATACGAGATTTTTTATTTGGAATAAGGAAAGGCTTAAATTCATGTTTTACACGCTTCTTTGCCAGGGTTAACAGGTTAAAGGCTATATAACATCTCAATATATCAATCGATTGCTTTACCACATTCAGATATTAATCAAAGTTGCAATAGTACTATTTTCATTTCTTTTTGGACAGACAGATGCATTGATTCATGAGGAACAAAAAAAAGGGCAAAGCAAGTTCTTGTCAGCAAAGCAAAAAAGTAGACAAAATATTATATTTTTGTTTTTCAGCTAGTGCGATTGTGTTAGATTAGCCACCAAAGAAGAGAATGATGCCTGATTTGAACTAAAAAAAAAAAAAAAAAACAGCTATTGAGAATATCAACTGAAACTTGAATATTCAATTATAACTCCTCAACTTCATTTGCTCCTTGCCAGGATTGAAATCATGCGAATCAAACTGCCATTTCACATCAAACAAGACCACAGAGATTTTTTTTTCTTTCAAAACTCAAAACAGATCACACCCGTTAGTTCCACAACCTTTACCGTAGCCTTAGTAGCACTGTCATACCCTCCCCATGCAAGCTTTTTTTTTTTATTTTTTTTTTAAAACAAGACCTCAGACCTCCCCATGCAAGCTTGAGCTTGACCTCAGACCTTCCATGTCTTGTTGCCATTATCTGCAGTTGACTCCAGATTAAACATGACAAAAAATATCATTAGTAGATAAAAAATATTATCATGCAATCCAAAGTGAAAAATAAGTGGGGCCATGTTAATGAGAGGTGATGAAACTGACCACATAACCAATCTGTGACTCACAAGATGCTGAGCAAATCACCATAGCAAGGGTGGAGGGGAGTATTATGCTGAGGAACAGGCAAAATAAAGAGAGCCAAAACACTTGGCGCAAGTGCTTGTTCTTGGTGCACAGGAACAGCCGCTGAGTCAGTGAATACTTTCTGGATGAACAAAGATTTCCCAAAGGAAATCGTCAGTTAGCATTTGGTGGTAGTAAATCAAATTATAGAACCAAAATATCAACGTTGCAACCATATTCCCTTAGAGCTTGTAGCATTTAGCAATTTATTTTCTAACCTTTAGCTCTTCGTCTCGTTTAACATGAAGAGTTTAAAATTGAAATTAGATACATTGAATGCATGATGTTGGCAGCATTATGATTCAATGCTTATTCAAAACAGGCAGCTCTAGTCTCACCTTAAAAATAATGTAAAAAGCGAGAGAAATTTTAACAGTAGGAATACGACCCATAGCCACTTGAATATTTAAAAAAATGAATAAAACCTAAATTGTTCTCCTTGTACGATGACAAAGTTTGATCACACGAAATTCAAGACATGTCTTAACATTAGATTCTTCTCAATTTTTAACCCATCCATCTTGATTTTGGGGCACTTTGTCTGTTCATAGTTTTAAACATATTCCAGGACAAACTGAGCATGAAAAACCAAATAGAAAGTCGTTTTGCACTCCACTAATATAAAGCATGGGTTGTCCCTTAATTTTACCAAATTGAAAGCCGGAACTGGCGGCCCCCTTATTTTGTATATTTGCCCAATCCGTGACCACACAAGTGTGTGGCAGCAATTCACCAGTTTCTACAATCCACAGGAGAAGCAAAGAACCATAATGACATACCGCATTTCGATTAGTTGAGGATCAATCATTGTGCAGAATCAACATCACTGACCACTGATCCAACAGTGTGGAGTTATCCTGATTCACCACATGCACCACTTGCTTGATGTTATGTGTTTGACTGATTCTCCACTGTTTTGGTTGCAAGAATTCTTTGTTTAACAACGAGAGAAATTACAGACCAACCTTTGGTGTAGTTCAGAAAAATTTGTGAGGTAATTAGTTTCGTGACAAATATGACTATAGCAATATATCCACCATGAATTCACATTGCAGTGGTGGTCACTGCGCTCAAACTCAGTGATACTATATAATAAGTCAACCAGGGATGAAAAAACCTTTTAGTGTCAGTTTCCATCATGTTCGAGGAAGGAAAGTGTCCCAACAGTTCCTACTCTAGTTTCCTGTTGGCTACCAATACAGGATAGCACGGAATTTCACCTGACCCTACAGTTGTTGTATATGATCATTCTTTTTAATAAGGATGCCTAGCATACCATTTCGTTTCTGTCAGACCTGGTTTTCATTTTCAGAGCGTTTTATTTTGTCAGTTTATGTAAATATTCTTCTGCGCGACCATATCACATGTAACGCAACACTCCCAGTAACGAAAAGGAAAATAGAAAGAAGGAACCTTACGTATTAGTTATCCTACTAAATCAGGGGCGGATCACTTTCAAAATTGTTTAGAACCGCTAAAACTGCAGTAACATACCCGAAACTAATTACTCTATAGTCTACACAGGAATGGATATGAATACAACTATGCAGGAAACACCATCACCAGCTAGTAACCCAAGTCGTTTATGAAGTATTCAAAACTTGAACAAGCTCTATTGTTCTTATCAGCACCATTCCATGAGTTCATCTATTCAATGGAACATCTCGGTGATGAAGTAGTTGCTATACTAGTCATAAAAAGACGAGCTACTGCAAACTCAGATTTTCTCCATTTCTTGAACAATTAATTATATAGAACAATATTATTCGAATCACAACAAGAATATCTCACATTCATTTCAAGATTCTAAATATCAATTAATTCATTTTCGTTATCATCCAGAGTTTAACAATAGTTTTAGCACAAATTTCAACGCTGTATCACATACTCCCTCTTGTACAGCAAAAAGAGGAAGTACTAGGATGGCCACGTGAGGAAGGAAATACCTTTCTGTATGGCACTGCTGAACTTTTTTCCTTTCTCCATGACTATTCATTTTCTTTTTTGATAGAAATCATGTTAAGTAACTGCAAGAGATAATCATAGTTGAACAACAGTCAGAAGGTAATGAACTTAGAACGAGAATTCACTAGCCAGCATGGAAGACAAAAATATTGTTAGACATTAGTTTCTTGTTCACAATTAGGCAATCCAGCTGAAGCAAGAATTTTCAAAGCATAATATGAAAATCTGTCCATAGACAAGCTTTACAAATTTAGAGACCATAGGTAAGCGAACCTCGGCTAGAACGCAATTTACACATATATATGTTTTCAACGTTGTTAATTAAAGGTTTAGCAAAAATCCAGCAGTACTTAAGGGTATCAGAATTTGCTACTCAACATCTATGAAAAGATATTTGTACTCATTCATGAAAGATGGCTTTATCACCTATGCCCCTCAGTGATAAACCCTTTCCTTGCTTTTCAGCTCAGTCATATTCACAAAGTCGCTGGCAAGATCCACTAATTTTTTCAAGGGCAACGCTCCCAAACTTGATGGTCTGCAGAAAATACATACTATAATGAAATGATAATGACGGTGAATGTGTACATGACTGGCTAAGAATGAAAACAACTTCAACATTCCATAGAATGGAGTACTGGGAAGTACTGAGATCACAGAAGCCGTGAACTTTTGTAATGGTCATTATTTGGCTATGCTCGATAGTAGATAATAGACAATCGTTACTAGATATCACCATGAAGAAGTAAAATCTGATTATGAGGGATTAGTCACATACACTGGAAAATTAACAACAAATTAAATGCAAATGGATTTATGAAACATAACAAGTGAGGAAATATGTCGTGAAGAGTTAAATTTTAGTCATACCTATGGTGCGTAAAAGCCATGCAAGCTTTCTATGTTCCAAAATGGTAGAATATCAGGGACATCAAGTGGATCCAATTGCTGGCTGCACACAGAATTTCTTTAACTGCAACTTTAAAAGTATTGTAACGTATTGTGTTTGAAGATATTTATTTAAGTAAATTATCATCTATTCTTGTCTATCACACAATAGTCCTTCAGTTAGAAAACCCCACACAGTGGGAGACCAACCAAGGAGCATCAGGCAGACTTACTTTTTGTATCCATAAAGAGAAAGGATCTTCTTCTATTGTCATATTACCTTTGAACCCACTGAAATCCGACAAAATAGTCTCCGGAGCCCCCACTAGTAAAGCCAGGTTCTTTCACCAAATACCAAGTAAACCATTAATTGTAATAAGGCTAATAAATTCATCAACATCCTAAACAAAAAGGTGCATGCGGATTTACATGTCGGAAAGGGTGGTAACATAGAACATGGCACACTTCAAATTGATGATCTATCACAGTTGAACATGGTTAATTGCATCTTAACTTACAAGTTTAATGGACATGTAAGCGATTCGTATATGCGACCATAATATTTAAGTGTATCAGTCTGTGCCAAATCATGCAAAAAAATAAAAAAAGAGACAATGAAAAGAAAGAAAGGAAAAGCCATAAACCCTCTAGCCCGCCATGCACATGAACATGAGTGGATGGCTTATGTAGAATTCTGGGCTCCTGGAGTAGAGGACCCACTCGACATTGGGCTACATGATGTGATCTTGACAATTAATAGCCAACCCAAATTTTGTAATGATCTCCGTGTTTCTCTCCAGCCATCTTTATCTCAGATGATAGGAGACTTCAAGGACCTAATTTATTTCCATTCATTAACAGTGTGTCATCAAATGGTTAAGTAGATCTCCACTCCACCCACAATCCACAACAAGTGATCAAAGTTGAGGTATTTTGAAGACAGCAGAGATGAAGGTATACACTTTTCAGTATAAGCCTGGAGAAAATGATACTTCCTCAATTCTATGGGTTGAATGTTTCTCTTTTTGATGCAGTTACTAGGTTGGATGCACCGTAAGTTCCGCCAAAATAGCAGTGAACCACTCAAGGATTTTGCCATTGGTAAGTGTCATCCAGCCATATAGCCTTTTCTACTGAGACATTTATATGGCAGATTCAACTGAAAGGATAGCTATAATCTCTGAGTCATCTCTGGTCATGAAAATTATGCAAATTGTAATGGCAATGCATGACCTAGATTATAGATGTGCACAAGAGGCTGCAAATCTATCAAAGACCTGACAAGTGGTGCATGTTTAGACTTAATGCACATGAACCACAAAGACCTCTGAACAGCATACTCTTCATACTGCTCGCTATGATGACTGGAATATAAGCTTAAGATGAACCAAAAGTGAACTATATAATGGTAAATCCATAGATATTGAATAAATATAAAGCTTTCTTTCTAAACTAAACGTTATCGTGGTTAGGAAAAAGTAATCAATATTGTTTCTGCCGAAATGTTATGTTAGAACCTACTCTTCCCTCTAATCTTATCATCATCCAAGTTCTTCTTTTAACATTTTCTGTGTCAGGGCATTCTTGTAATTGTCTTACAGGGCAGTCATCACTGGATGATCAACAATTCTACTCAAAGCCAAACTACGGTACCAAGCCATTTAGGCAACCACAAAGAGACCATCTTCGAAAGTCTTTTGCTGGTGTAGAAGCAGCTCGGGTAGAAGAAGACTATGAAGAAGAATCATCATCAGCAATATCTGAGCTATTCCACGGCTTTCTTGCCATTGGCACCCTTGGTTCTGACCCTAACATTCCTGATCCATCAACACCGACATTTGCTATCTCTGTAGAGAATATAACTGAAAAAGAAACTGAAGTAACAGAGAATGAGTTGAAGCTCATTAATGATGAGTTGGAGAAGGTTCTGGGAGCTGAAGTTAAAGAAGAAGGCTGCAATGACTCATCTGGAAGAAACAGTCATGTCAGCACTGGAAGAAGCAGTCATGGCAGCACAATTACGCTTAGTGGAAAGCCAATGGAAGGTCCAGATACCAATGGGAATGGTACTATAGTTTGTCCACTCCAAGGTTATCTTTTTGGCTCAGCAATTGAATTATCAGAAACAACTACAGTGGCAAAAAAGGAACACAGGACCTCACTGGGGGAGCTGTTTCAGAGGACTAAAATAACAGAGGAAAATTTTGGGAGTAAATATGACAAGGAGGAGAAGCGGCCAGAGAAGGAAGGAGATAAATCTGCGGTGCACATTATGAAAAAGATGCTGAAGAAAAAAATGCTTAATGCTTCAAGGAGCTCGACTGCAGCTACTGGCGGAAATATTGATTCTGCTTCAGCAGAAACAAAACTGCACAAGGTACGTCAAATAACATAACTAGACCAATCTTTTTCTTTGCCATGGCATTCCAGGATCATTACAAAGTGATACATATGTCAGTTACAAGAGAAATTTTGTAAGAATAGAATCCAATAATTTGTATGCTGTAGCCATATGATCCTAAGTGCGAACAATGACAAATGCTGGCCAAGATAAAAGGACCAAATTGAATGGTCTGCATATCAAGTACGTTTTAACGATAGCTCCTATTCTTCTTTCTTTCTTCCCTTGCTTTCTTCTTTACCACATTCTACTTCTTTTCTGTTTTCTTTTCACCTTTTTTATTTCAAACATTTACAAACAAATGAAGAAAACTGACCATTAGTTTTGAGTTTTAGTGGATGTGCTTAAGATTCTGACGACGAAAAAGGTTAAGTTCCCTAATTCCGTGCAATGTGGTGTGTAGATCTTACACATGTTCCACAGAAAAGTTCATCCTGAAAGCTCAACAGCCACATATAAGCATGACAAACCCCAAAAGAATGAGAACAAGAAAGGCATCTTGTATGATGGAGGACATGAGAATGGAGGTCATACGCTTGAAGACGAGGACATAATGTTATTTCCTCAGAGAGCCCTTTCAAAAAACATGCGACGCTACAAGAGCCAATCTAACCCACCTCAATTCACAATAAGCTGCAATGATTCAAATGGGAACAGGGAGTGCTGGATCAAAACAGATGCAGACTGTAAGTATAGATGCATTTGCCATCATCATATCCATGAAGAAACCCTGTCATATACTATCTATAATTCAGAGAAGAAATATCATACTTGTCTGCTTTTGTCATTTATTTCTTTATTTCTTTCCAAGAATATTTTATTTTATTTTTTAAATAGCTAGTTTCCATAGTTGAGATCCTAAAATGGATGCTTATAGCCATGCAACAAAAGCAAGTGGCACTTGATTAGGTTTGATGCCTTGTGATCCTTCTTGCATGATGACTCTACAGTCAGCACAAGTGTCACTGTGTCATCACATTTTTGGCACATGGAATTTAAAACCAAAAGGCAGATGCAGCAGTCAATTCTGAGTGTTGCACGTATTTAATGGTGTCACTGTTTTGAGTTTTCAAGATAAATAGCCTAATCTCGTAAAATGGTTTGTGTTTGTAGACCTGGTGTTGGAGCTCTAAAAGGCAGAAGCAACTTTCAAGTGTGGTTTTCAAATTATCATCCCCAGTTAGTAAGAGTGAAGTTTCCTGTGTTTGTGAGCTTCTCTATTATTATTATTATTAATTATTAAACTGGTATTTGTGAGTGGCTATTTTACGAAAGAGTTTGAAATAAATGAAGGAGGTCCTCCTCCTGAAACTTTACATGTGAGGGTGCTTAATGTAAAACTCTTAAGGCATTATTGTTTCCTACAAAGCATATCTCAATTAGTATTGGAGTTCAGTTACTTCAATGTCTCCTTAATCATAGATCAAATGGAACCCATAATTTCCGTGAGGCAAAACACATCATTGAACAACAGACAACCAGAAAGCTACAAACAAATGAGAATCAATCTGCTTTTTACATTTTTTACACTAACATTTTGTAAATGAAGTACCACAAATGAGACCAATCCGAAGATAGTGGTGGGAAATAATGCAGTAAGGGCAGCCAGAAACACATTTTCTTAATTTTTCCCTTTGCAGGTTTCCTCACCACGTCTACAAAATGGACAATTAAAAATTTGGCGCATGAGAAAACTGTAAAATTAGGAGAGTGTAAAAATACCAAGTTGTGGCTTCCAAAAAATAGGAAAAAATCATAGCCTCATAAAAGGTACATACCCTATAGTTGGTTAGGTTAGGGCCAACTACATTGCAGCTATTTTAAATGTTGGAATGTTACAAATAAACAAAAACACCAGGAAACAAACAGAGGGCAGGGCACACAAGTCTTCGCAATAATAAGTTATCCAATGGCGGTTGCCTAGCCCAGTTCATTGAAGACGCCAACTAGAAACAGCCGATCGTATCTCCTGAAATTCGGACTGTCTAAAGCAGTCGAGCAACGAAATTTGCATGTAAAAAGAGCCTCCAAATTCCATGTAATAATTCACTGAATTTGACGAAACATTTTGTACATGAACTGATGAAAGAGAAAAGTGGCTTTCCTGGAGAAACGATTGAGAGGCCATTGTTTCCGCTTCACGTCCTATCTGTCTCGTTTCTTTGTCACTTATTTGTAGCAAAACAGCCAGAAAGTTTTGATGGAATTTTGGCCCTTAACGACACCAACCATATCATCTCTATCAATTTCTTATCCACCACGTCTTTAATTTGCTCGAGTGACATTCGGTCTAAGTGTCAACCCAAGATCCACCCATCCATTACTCATCCACCATTTCTTACTATTTTGAGGTCCGATCCGGGGCATACATCCCACTCAATTGTGGGACGCAGCAATAGAGGGGTATGAGAGACTTACACTAGTCTCCAATCCTATTTGTTACATACTTCTCAAGACTCCCTCAAATCAAATTAGATCAATTACCTACTCAAATCAAACATGATTTAAGTAAAGCAATTTGATCTAATTAGTCTATTGGATCAATTGATTCAAAATGTTTAGTAAAATTGATTTTTTTGTCGGTTCTTGGTTTCAAAATTTTTGAACCAATTCACCAAAAAACCCAAACTAATTATATATATATATATATATATATTAATATATATAATATTTTTATATATTAAGAAGAATTGATAGTAAACTTAATTAATAATATACTAGTTTATTATACGTGCGTATACAAATTATAATCATAGTAATTTAATATTAATTATATATATTATTTATTTATAAATCTATATTAATATGAAATTACAAGTTATATATTTTAAATGATATAATTTATATATTAATATTATAATAAATGATAATAAATATTTTACATATTAATATGTTATAATTATTACAACTTAGTAATGTTTTGTAATATAAAATGTTATGAATATATACAATTTTATAAATATTATATATATATAATTTCTACATAAGTATTACTATAACTTATAATAAACTTTATTTATATGAATACACTTAATACTTTATTAGTTTTTTTTAAAGATGGAAATTCTTAATAATTTTATTAGTTATCACCTTAGCTTTTATAATGTATTGTTTATAATTAGTTATTATTTATACAAACTTTGATATAAAACATTATAACATATAAGTTGTATCATTAATTTCATATATATATATATATATATATATATATATATATATATATATAATAAAGTAATACATATAAATATATACTATATAAAATTAACATATTACTTATACTTATTAGAAATAAGTAATTAATATTTTACAAAAAATAAATTTAGTTAATAATTAATAAACAATATATTATAAACAAAAACAAAATAATATTGGTTTTGTTTACAATTTAATAATATTAAATATATTAAATTACACATTAATGTCTAATACACTATGAATATCTAAAAATATTATTATTAATAATTATTCATTATATAGTAAAGTTTAATATAAATATATTCAATTTTATTATTAATTATTAATTTATTAATAAAATATAAAATGATTAAACTTTTTTTTATATAAGGACTCAATGGTCTTGTGTTAGTTTTTTTTGTGGATGTTAATTTTATTATTTTTGACTTTTTGTTAATTTGAATCTTGAATTTTAATTTGATGGTTTACGTAAAAAAGATATAATTAAGTGAGTGAAAGAAGAAATGTATGTTTTTTTATATTATTATTGTAATTTGTAAATAAAGTGATAAAATTTTAATCCATTGGTCTAAAACCGAGCCAATCAAACCAATTTCTATGTTCGCAGTCTTCTTTTATAATTGGTCGATTTTAATCAATTTTCTTAAATTATTTGATCTATTTGGTTTTTAAGTATAGCAGACCAAACTACTCAATCCACCAATTTGCTCATCCTTACAAGCCTCCCCATTTTCTTTGTTATTATTTGGGGTTTCCATTTCTTCCAAAGGCAACAAGGTAATAATCAAAGGAATAATTAAATTATTATATTTAGATAATTGTTTATTAGTTTTTAATCAAATATAATGATTATCGATCATCTTTAATGTCAATTTTTTTTATACTACAAAAATGGAAATTTTTTTAAAAAATAAATAATCTATCTATCTATCATGGTATCAACAAGACAAATCATGGGCTGATATGTAATTGCATTTTAAATTTAAAATATTCTAATTATCTTCATACTAATAAAGTTACATTGAAGCATAAACTTATTCTTTCTTAAATTTATTTGAAATATCTCATTTGCAAAGTGTCGGATATATAGTAATATCTCATAAGGTTTCTATTCCACATTGCCTAGGTATAAAAGAGATTAGTGCTTTATAAGCACACTCATTATGGCCTTGTTGAAAGCAAGAAAAGAAAATGGTCTCACGTACACATAAAATTGGCCAAGCCTTGAGAAAATGAAGATTTTTCCCTTTCTGCGTGCAAGTGTACATGTGGGTTAGACCCAAGTGATATTTTTATACCTTGGTTATATGCTTTTTATTTCCTTGACTATTGACCAAGTCTTTTTACCAAATTAGAATTTGATTTGGTCTTTGATTCTGCCAACGTTATAAAATAAAGTGCTATATGACTTATTTGGTCTTTGATTGTTTTTCAAAATATTTTTATAATATTACATAATATTTTCTGGATCACAAAATATTTTATTTCCTAATTTTCTCTCAGTTGTTCCTCCTTATAAATACCAGCCTCTATGTTCATTCTCAACACACCTTAATTCTCTTTACTTCGTTTCTTTTGCTTTCTGCTTAGTCTCGCTGGGTTCTTTCTTTATTTATTTTCCTACTGTTACTGTATCCCTAATAGTTTGTACAAACAATTTAGGAAGAGTTTGTTGAATCTTAGGAGATAACTGCTTTAATCCTTTTACACTAAGTTTCATACTTCGAAGGGATGGAAATAATCCTTAAGGACAATGTATCACATCTCAGACTTGTTTGGGTTGCTTAATTTTTGCCAACAATCTTAAGGATAATGGATTCTCATATCGATAATGTTGCTGTTGTTGTCTTTGCTTCCACCATTACTACTAATGGTTCTACTCCGACAACTACTGCCCCCATTGTAAATGCTGCCAATACATCCACCACTCTCACTGTCTTATCCATTCTTGTCATGCCTTTGGTGTCATATACAATCAAACGGTCAAGATGCTAAGAAGTTGTACAGATAGATTACAACAAAAACCATAGAAAAAGTTAGAAAATGTCTTTTCTTTCAAACATGATATAAGGTAAGAAAAAAACTTAAAAGAGTATACAGTTGTTTTTTTTTTTTGAAAATGGAATTTATTGATTAATCAAACGTGGAGTACAAACTCCCATCATATCACTCAGGAGTAGAGAGGAAACCTTTTCTGGTGGAGAATCGTACAAAATACTATCAGAGTTTAACTCAAACCCTAGATTAGCCATAAATCAACAATTTTGTTCCCTTCCCTATATATATGACTTATACTAACCTCCCAATGCCTACTTAACAAGCCTTTAATTGCTCTAATTAAGTCTAGATTAGAGCAAGGGTGAGCAGAAGAAAAACTGATCACATGAACCACTGCTTTATTATCAATTTGTAATTTAACTTTGCAGAAGCCTCGCTCCCAAGCCAGCTGGAGACCTTTGTAAACCCCCCATAACTCTGCACTGTTGGCTCCATTAGTTTTTAATGACAATAAAACATTTCCATTCATTTGTGTCTAATATCTCTACTTAAGTGTGCAGGACAAAAATTGTATGCAAATAATAAATCAATCTGTCAAAAGTGTATATAAAAAATCACATGAATGAGGAAAAATGATTGATCAACAAAAAAAAAGGTCCTTAGTTGAATAATGAAGAGTATTGGTTGACTAAAATTTAAATTGGAGAAATGGCAGGCTGAAGAATATTGAGAAACAGAACCGACTTAGTCTACCAAGAAATAAGTTAGTCGACTAAGTGCTCTCTGCCAGAAACTGAGAACAGAAGACAGAACCAACTTAATCGACTAAGAAGGAAGTTAGTCGACTAAGAGTTCTCTGTCTGCAATTTGAACCTGAGTACTAGAAGATAGATTAACTGCTAGAACCATCTCTCAACTGTTTTCAACGGCCATAAACTGTCAAACTGCCATCAGAGTTGTTTCTTCAAGTATAAAAGGGTCTTCTAACGGTTAAAAAAGATATAGAGAGAAGATTGAAGGCTTTCAAGTATGAAAAAGAGCTGAAAAACTAGAAAACACTCACTGTACTCTCACTGCACTTAACGCCTATCTTTGTAATTGTGATCTGCCCTTAACCTTGTACCACTTGGATCAACCTTGTGATCATAGGCACACTCTTTTTACTTTTCTTCTTATATTCTTAGAGTGAGCAAGTCACTCTAAGTGATTATTTCAAGCTAGGATCGCTTGATTATGTTAAGGTTCTAACTTAACCTTGAAAAGTTAGGTGTTTGGATTTCCGTTGATCCCGGTAAAAACTATTATGAAAGGTTTTGGCTGAGCCTGGTAAAAGCCATTGCAAAGCTTGGTGAAAGCTTGTGAATTTCATCATCCATAGTGGATTAGTTTGGAAAATCCTTGATTGAATAATTAAGGTAGTAGATGTAGGTCTTGGACCGAACCACTCTAAATTCATGTGCATTATCTACTCTGTTTTTATTTTCATTGCTTTTCAAATTAGTTCCTCATCTTGCTAAGAGCCAAAAAGTGTTATTCACCCCCTTTTTAGCACATTTATTTGGGACTAACAAGTGGTATAAGAGCCTAACCCCTGTTATTAAAGTCTAACACCCTTAGGAATATCCAAATGGCTCTCCAAAAATTCATAGTTGCTGAGAGACAATCAACAAACAAACCACCTCTGTTTGATGGCTCTAACTATCCTTATTGGAGCACTAGGATGTCAATATACATTAGAGCAATTGATTATGAAATGTGGGATGTCATAACTGATAGACCATTTATTCTCTCAACTCGAAATGTAGTGACAAATGAGATGATCCCTAAGCCAAGGTCTGAATGGACCGAGGCTGAAACTAAAAGAGTCCAGACCAATTTTAAGGTAATCAATACATTGCATTGTGCTCTAACTCCTACCGAATTCAATAAAGTTTCAAGCTGTACTACACCAAAACAGGTGTGGGATTAGCTTAGGATTATCTATGAGGGGACTTCTCAAGTCAAGGAGTCCAAGATAGCTCTCTTGACCCACAATTATGAAATGTTTAAGATGGAGCCTGGTGAAGATATTACCAGCATGTTAGATAGATTCACAAACATTACAAACAAATTAAGTCAATTAGGCAAACCAATTTCAGAGCATGAAATTGTAAAAAGACTTCTTAGAAGCCTACCTAAAAATTAAAAGCCTAAAGTGACTACAATTCGAGAAGCCAAAGACCTAAATGTTATTATTCTAGATGAGATTTGTTATTCTCTCCTTACTCATGAGTTAGAACTCAAGGAAGAGGAAGAAAAAGATAAGAAGGAAGCAAAAGAAAAAAAAAAAGAAAAAGAGCATTGCACTAAAAGCCAACATTCTTGAAGAAGAGTTGGAAGAGCTCTATTGTGATGATGATGAAGAGTTGGTACTGGTTGCAAGGAAATTTAGAAAGCTTATGGGCAAAAGAAACAAGAGATTGTCTAGAAGAGGCTTTAGAAAAGATCAAGGTTATTCATGGAAAATCAGAAACAAAAATGACTCTAACAAGAAAGAAGAACTAACCTGTTTCGAATGCAAGAAGCCTAGACATTTCAAGTCCGAATGCCCCTTGCTGAAAAAAAAAACTCTAAAGAGAAACAAGAAATCAAAGAAGGCAATGGTGGCAGCCACTTGGTCAGGCAGTGACACTTCAAGTTCTGAAGTTGAGGAAGAAAAAGCTAAAGAAAGAGTAAACTTGTGTTTGATGGCACAAGATGATGAATCTGAGGTATCCTCATCCCTCTGCAATATTTCTATTGATGAGCTTCAGGATGAATATGAATGTTTATATGATGAATTTGAGAAACTTGTTTTGAAATACAAAGCCTTAAAGAAAAAGTCTGCATCTCTTGAATCAAATTTGGATAAGATCAAACTTAACTTTGATTCTGTTTTTGAACAAAGAAATTTTCTACAAATTGAATTGGAGCACTCAAAAATAAATTTTGAAAACCTAAAATTGGAATTGGAAAGTGAAACTGAAATATTGCAAAAGCTAAGTGAAGAAAATACTGCACTCAAAAGTTTGAAAAATGAAACTCTAAAAAGAAATGTTTACTACAAGAAAAATTCTGCTAATGCATCATCTAGGTGTTATATTTGTGATAAAATTGGCCATATATCCTATAATTGCAATAGAAAAGGAAATGTGCAAAAAATAAAAAAAATATGGGTTCCAAAAGGATCCTATATTGCAACTAACAATCAAGGACCTATCAAGGTATGGGTACCTATAAACAAAAATCGAAAATCTGTCTTGTAGGTTGAGCTGCACTTAAAGGAGACATGTTCAAGAGCTCAACTCAAGAAGAAGCAGCCTTGGTATATGGATAGTGGCTGCTTAAGGCACATGACAGGAGATGAAATGTTATTTGCTAAGTTGGACAAAAGAAAGGGAGGAACCGTATCCTTTGGTGATGATTCAAAAGGTAGAATCCATGGTATAGAAACGGTTGGTAAGAACTCCCAAACTCAAATTAGTCATGTGTTATTGGTCAAAGGCTTGAAACATAATTTATTGAGCATTAGTCAATTGTGTGATAAAGGATTTAAAGTATGCTTTGATTCAAATAAGTGTGAAGTGATAGATATAAGCACTAATAAAGTCTCATTTATAGGAAGAAGATTAAAGAATATGTATGTTGTATTTCTTGAAGATCTTGAAATGAATTGTTAAATGTGTTTAGTGGCAAATGCTGAAAATGATAGTTGGCTATGGCATAGGAGACTAGGACATGTGAGCATGCATACTATATCAAAATTAATTAAGAAAAATCTAGTTGTTGGATTGCCGGATATAAAATTTGAAAACGATAAAATATGTGATGCTTGCCAACTAGGAAAACAAGTTAGAACATCCTTTAAGACTAAGAAGATTGTGTCAACAACTAGACCTCT
Source organism: Theobroma cacao (assembly GCF_053813885.1). Lineage (NCBI taxonomy): Eukaryota > Viridiplantae > Streptophyta > Magnoliopsida > Malvales > Malvaceae > Theobroma > Theobroma cacao. The sequence continues at coordinate 15,635,195 of NC_142640.1, forward strand.
TGAATTGCTGCACATTGATCTATTTGGTCCAATAAGTATAACTAGTCTAGGAGGAAAATCTTATGGCTTTGTAATAGTTGATGACTACTCTAGGTACACTTGGGTTTATTTTCTTACTCATAAAAATGATGCTCTATCAGCAGTTATAAGTCATTGTAAGAAAGTTGAGAATGAAAAAGGACTAGCCATAGTTAGTATTAGGAGTGATCATGGAGGAGAGTTTGAAAGTGATGAATTTGAGAAATTTTACAATGAAAAGGGGTTGGATCATAATTTTTCTGCACCTGGAACGCCCCAGCAAAATGGAGTTGTAGAAAGAAAGGAAAAATCGAACCTTAAAAGAAATGGCTAGAACTCTGCTATGTGAGAATAACCTACCAAAATTTTTTGGGCTGAGGCAGTGAACACAACAACGTATATACTTAATAGAGTCTCAATTAGAGCCATGATATCAAAGACTCCATATGAACTTTACAAGGGTAAGAAACCAAATATTTCACACCTTAGGCGTTTTGGTTGTAAATGTTGTGTTAAACAATGGAAAACAGTCCTTAGGTAAGTTTGATGCAAAAAGTGATGAGGTAATATTTTTAGGATATGCATTAAACTCAAAGGCTTATAGAGTTTTCAACAAAAGAACTTTAACTGTTGAAGAATCAATCCATGTAGTTTTTGATGAGTCTAATGCCTTACAAAAGGAAATTCATGCTAATGATGATGATGTAGAGATTCTAGAAAAACAAATGGAAGAAATGAGCTTAGAGAACAATAAGAATAATGAAGAAAGCTCACCTAGAAGAGAAAATGAAACTCCACCTTTAGAAAATTTGCAAAGAACAGAAATTCAGCATAGTGATCTTCCAAGGAGTTGCAGATATGTAAAAGACCATCCACAAGAACAAATCATAGGTGACATTTCTCAAGGAGTTAAGACTAGGAGAGCAACAAGAGAGACTTGTGAGTTTTTAGTTTTCATATCTCAAATTGAGCCTAAAACATTTGAGGAAGCAGAAAAAAAAGAAAGTTGGATATTGGCCATGCAAGAGGAACTTGATCAATTCAAAAGAAACCATCTGTGGTCATTAGTCTCTAGGCCTTTAAACCACCTTATTGTTGGAAGAAAATCGGTGTTTAGAAATAAGGTAGATGAGTAAGGAAATGTAGTTAGAAATAAATCTAGGTTAGTAGCCCAAGGATACAACCAAGAGGAAGGAATTGACTATGATGAAACCTTTGCACCGGTTGCTAGGATTGAAGCCATAAGGTTGTTGCTTGCTTTTGCATGCTTTATGAATTTTAAATTGTACCAAATGGATGTAAATAGTGCATTTTTAAATGGATTCATTCAAGAGGAAGTGTATGTTGAACAACCACCAGGATTTGGAGACTTTGAAAAACTAGATCATGTTTTCAAACTTCATAAAGCTTTGTATGGATTGAAACAAGCTCCTAGAGCTTGGTATGAGAGGTTTTCAAAATTTCTGGTTGAAAAAGGATATGTTAGAGGTAGCATTGATACTACATTGTTTATTAAAAGATACTTAAAGGATTTAATTGTTGTTCAAATTTATGTGAATGACATTGTATTTGGTGCAACCAATGAGGCTTTATGCAAGAACTTTGCTGAAGAGATGTAGGGTGAATTTGAGGTGAACATGATGGGAGAGTTGAAGTATTTTATTGGGCTTCAAATCAAACAAAGTGAGAAAGGAATCTTCATCAACCAAGAAAGATACACTCAAGACATGCTCAAAGGGTTTGACATGCTGAAGCTGAAATCAATTTGCACACTAATGAGTCCATCCACCAGACTTGATTTAGATGAAAAAGGAAAGGATGTTGATCAAAAGCTCTATAGAGGCATGATCGGATCATTACTCTATTTAACAGTTAGCAGACCTGACATTTAATTCAGTGTATGTCTATGTGCTCGTTTTCAATCTAATCCTAAGGAATCACACTTGACTACTGTTAAAAGAATCTTTAGATATCTCATAGACACTCAAACATTAGGCATATGGTATTCTAGAGAATCAACCTTTAATTTAATTGGATATTCAGATGCTAATTTTGCTGGCAGCAAAATAGATAGAAAAAGCACTAGTGGAACCTGCCAATTTCTAGGTAGTATGCTTGTGTCATGGTCTAGCAAAAAGGAAAATTCAGTTGCTTTGTCCATAGCAGAAGCAAAATATGTATCTCTAGGTAGCTGTTGTGCTCAAATCTTATGGGTTAAATAACAACTAAAAGACTATAGAATATCAATGCATAATATACCAATATATTGTGACAATACAAGTGCAATTAATATTTCAAAAAATGCTATGCAGCATTCTAGGACTAATCACATTGAGATTAAGCACCACTTTGTTAGAGACCATGTAGTGAAGGGTGATATTAAAATTGAGTTTGTGAATACTTTGCATCAATTAGCTAACATCTTTACCAAACCTCTAAATGAAGATAGATTTTGTGAGATTAGAAGGAATTTAGGGATGATTAATATGCAGGAGTTGTAGGTAAATTTTTGACTCATGCACATAAAACAGAAGGCACTTAGTCAACTAAAGAGAATCTTAGTCAACTAAGAGTGTTCTGTCATCTTAAATAATAAGACTTAGTCAGTTAAATGAAGAAGGAATAAAATAATGAAAAGAATGTGTTTACCGAGTAATAAAGAAAGAAGAAAAACCGCCTAGGAAAATAACCAAGTTTAGAGGGAATTTTTCAAATTTTGAACAGTAGAAAAACTGACAGCATTTAAGGGGAAGTCAGATAGTTTTTTGAGAGATTAAACTGCCTATTAACCCATTTCCTCTACATTTTCTCCGTTGAAATCGACTCACACAAAAATGAAACCCTCACCACTCAAAATCTCAAAACCCTCAATAAAAAATTTCTCAAGTCAAAAATGGTAAAAAACTCTAAGAGCAAAGAGATTATTGAGAAGAAGAAAGGTAAATGGCCATTGGAAGAAGGCATGGAAGCAGAAATACAGAAAAAGAAACAGAAAATTGGGTCTACTTCAATGAGTGAAAAATTTGGGAAATCACAGAAGGAAAAGAAGCAGAAAACATAGAAGAAGAAAAAAAAAGGGAATATCATCAAAGAAAGGTAAATCTTTGTCCTCTAAATTTAGAAGCAAAATCCATGAGGATAGGTTCCAGAAAATTGAAAATGCACCAATCACTTGTGGAAAGTTTATAGACTGGAACAGTTTTAATGAAGTGTCTGAATTTGAAGCAGTTTTATCAGATTATTTTAAGGAGATGAAAATGAAATATTTTAGTACTTTTAAGAATCGAGCTTATAGTGCCAGTTTGGTTAAAGAATTTTATTCTAGTATAGCAGTTGAGAAGAATGAATTAGAGGAGTCAGATGATTATCTTGAGGATGGCCTAAATGTATTTTTAAATGGGAAAGAATTTACTGTGACTGTTATTGATTTGGGCAATTTGCTTAAAATTGAATGTGAAGAGGGTGAGTTTGAATTTCTTGAAAACTATGATCCCTCATCCCTGTGGGAAGTGATTACAGGAAAGAAAGAGAAATATTCTTCTAAGAGTAATACTGGTTTGATCACTAGTCCATAAATTAGCATATTGCATTATTTCATTGCTGCTAATGTTCATGGAAGAGGGGGAAGTTTTTGCTATATCAGTCTTCAGGATCTTTGGCTAATGGAACATGCCTTCAATGGCAGTCCACTGAACCTAAGAAGATTTATGATTGGGAGGATGAAGGGAGCTTGTAGACTGGAAAAGATTAATCTGTCATATGGGAATATCATTATTGCACTGGTCCAAAAAAAAGGGATTTAGAGTTCAAGATATGCATTGGATCAAGTAAAGAGCAGGGATCAACCGATCTACCTTGGGAGTTTACCTAAGATGGGATACAAACTTGAAGGAGAAAAATATGTTAAAACTTTCAAAGTAACTCCTAAAAAAGAGACTTCACTCCCGGCTCAACTAGAGGCAGCACCATCTCAATTCTCAAATGAAGTGATCTTCAACCTGCTTATGAGAATTGATGGAAAGCTCACAGACCAAGGAGCAAGAATGAAGAAAATTAAGGAGAAAGTGGCTGAACTGAAAAATGTACTAAAAAAAAAAAAGGAAAAATGCCATCCGAACCTGCTACTACAGATACCTCTGCAACTTTAACCCCAACACCAGCAGGGGAAGCTGCTGAAGGCCCTGCCTTCCCAGCTGAGAGTTCTAGATGCTCTGCTCATCAGGACAAAGATGCTGAACCAATGATTGACCCTACAGTTGAGCTTGAAAAGGAAAATGGGTCAGATAAGGGAACTGAAGTTCTTAGATCTCTTGATGGCATCTCTCCACCCATTCAAGATCCACAACTAGACCCTCAACCATCTCCTCCACATTCTGAAGAGGTTTCAATCATGGGTCTTTTTCATAAAATGGTTCATGAGGAATAAGTTGAAAAGGAAGTAACTCAAGCAAAAACACAACAAGCCACATCTGCACCAGCACAAACAGTAGAGAAGTAGATTGGGAAAGGAAAAGAGAAAACTACTGCAGCCCACAGACTAAACCAAAACCACCTAGTAAAGGCATCAAGAGGATGGCAACCAAGAAAAAATTCCTTAAAAGAAGAAAATCCTCCAGAATTGCTAAGAAGTCTAAACCAGCAACTATCTCTTCTCCTCAAGAACCTCTGAAAATTTCTGACAAATCCTCACCTGAACCTCCACCACAAAAATCACCACAAGAACCTTCTCCTGAACCCCTAAATGTCAAATATTTCACTAATGATGAATCCTCTCTCTCATCCTCTTCAAAAGATGATTAAACATCCTTAAGTTTTGATGATGACAAAAATGGGGAGAAGTGGAAAGCTAAGAGGAAAGGGAAAATAAATTTTAAAAAAATGTTAGGGTAGAGGTACCAAGAATCTAGGTGAAATTTAGGATGTTGAATCTAACTAGGTTGTCTATGGTAGTTTGTTGAAAATTAGATACTGATCATTGTGCTAAGACACTGTTTATTTCTTTTGTTCTGTAATATGTTGAAAACTTATTCTGATAATGCACTGAAAACTTATTCTTATGATATTTTGGTTGGATTGTGAATGAATGCAATGTTGATAAGTTGATGATTGAATATCTAAAGTTGTTATTAAGTTTCTATTGTTGTTTAAAGATTTGATGCTGATATTAAGTTGTTATGCTGACAATTAATATGATATTGTGAGTAAGATTTGGATGAAAATAAATATGAATGCAAATATTTTTGACTGGATGATTTATGGTATTTAGCTTTTGAATGAATTAAGTCTGGAAACAATATGATAGACATCAAAGTGAAATAGTAATGATGTTCTGTCATCTTGTCACTTACTGTTTATTATTTCATAAGCCTATATAAATATATTCTGTCAAAAATTTGAACCCTTACATGGCATTTCTGTATGACAAGAATAAAAAAATGCTGAGATGAATAATAAAACTATGCACACACTAAGGGGGACCACACACTTAGGGGGAGGAAAACCACCATTTTGTGCAGAACTGAAAAGAATAAAAGGACGTTGTGCTGTTAATCAAGGAATGTTTTGTCATCATCAAAAAGGGAGAGATTGTTGGCTCTATTAGTTTTTTATGATAATAAAACATTCCCATTCATTTGTGTTTAATATCTCTACTTAAGTGTGCAGGACAAAAATTGTATGCAAATAATAAATCAATCCATCAAAAGTGTCTATAAAAAATCACATGAATGAGGAAAAATGATTGATCAACAAAAAGGAAGGTCCTTAGTTGAATAATGAAGAGTATTGGTTGACTAAAATTCAAATTGGACAAATGGCGGGTTGAAGAATATTGAGAAACAGAACTGACTTAGTCGACCAAGAAATAAGTTAGTCGACTAAGTGCTCTCTGCCAAAAACTGATATTAGAAGACAGAACCAACTTAATCGACTAAGAAGGAAGTTAGTCGACTAAGAGCTCTTTGTCTGCAATTTTGAACCTGAGCACTAGAAGATAGATTAACGGCTAGAACCATCTCTCAACTGTTTTCAACAGCCATAAACTGTCAAACTGCCATCAAAGTTGTTTCTCCAAGTATAAAAGGGTCTTCCAACGGTTAAAAAAGATATAGAGAGAAGATTGAAGGTTTCCAAGTCTGAAAAAGAGTTGAAAAACCAGAAAACACTCACTGTACTCTTACTGCACTCAACACCTATCTTTGTAATTGTGATCTGCCCTTAACCTTGTACCACTTAGATCAACCTTGTGATCATAGGTACATTCTTTTTACTTTTCTTCTTGTATTCTTAGAGTGAGCAAGTCATTCTAAGTGATTATTTCAAGCTAGGATCACTTGATTGTGTTAAAGTTCTAACTTAGCCTTGAAAAGTTAGGTGTTTGGATTTTAGTTGATCCCGGTAAAAACTATTGTGAAAAGTTTTGGCTGAGCTTGGTAAAAGTCATTGTAAAGCTTGGTGAAAGCTTGTGAATTTCACTGTCCATAGTGGATTAGTTTTGGAAAATCCTTGGTTGAATAATCAAGGTATTGGATGTAGGTCTTGGATCGAACCACTCTAAATTCCTACACATTATTTACTTTGTTTTTATTTTCATTGCTTTTCAAATTAGTTCCTCATCTTGCCAAAAGCCAAAGAGTGCTATTCAGCCCCCCTCTAGTACATTTATTTGGGACCAACACGCACGATAGGCTGAACTTTTATCTAACTTGCAGGCATATCCCACTATCCAAGTACCATGTGTGTCTCTCAACACTCCTCCAGTAGAAGAAGTCCTTACTGCACTCTTGTACGCCCTATTCGAATTCACTGCTATCCATTCTTCTGGTGGTGGTGTCCATCCCACTAGGATCTCTTCATGTCGCCTCATACCCCCACTTATCAAAGGAAGAGTTGTCCATGTGCTATGAGTATGTACAGCCATGCTTTTGATTATACTTAGCTCGCCTTCAATGGAGAGTTCGCAACCTTCAAATATTAACAAGTTTCGCCATTTCCAAATATACAAGCAAGCTATACCAAAAACAATATTTCAGGGGACATCAAAGGTATAAAGAGTATATAGTTGTTTTATTTTACTCTCTTGATATATTCGTTTATCTGCATATTTTTGTTTTTACTCTTTATTTTCTTGGATTAAAGAATGGCTGAACCATTTTAATATTTTAAAATATTAACTTTTTCATCACAAGGAAAAATATAATTGGCTTAATTTGGAGTCATTATACATGTTCAGAGCAATTTTTGTAAATCCTTGTTTTATGAAAGAGTCTGATCTCATAGTAAAGGCTTTTTTGTTATCTTTTATTCTTTTATATTCTCTTGATGGTGCAAGATGTTTATAAATAATGAAAAGTAATGGGGTTCTCAGCAAATCATAAGTTTTAGCTTATAACAAGTGTTTGTACACCTCCTGCTATAGGTTAAAAAAATAAACAAGTACTATAAACTTCAAAGCAAAAAAACAATGATAGATTGATGGTGATTCTTTGTAAACTAGTGTGCTGCCCGTGTGATGCGCTCGCACTTGGGATGACAATTTTTTTTTTTAATTGGATTGCCAATAGTTTGTAAAATAGATATGTAATAGTAATTATTTTATCATATTTAATTATTGATATACATTGACATGCACAAAATATTGTTTTACAAAATATATAAGTAGTGTTAGTTGTGTACAAAAATCAAAACAAAAGTTTGCACTTAGGTCATCGATATTTAATACTGTTTGTGCAAAGTTGGTGCCTTCATACAAAATAGAGAAGGCATTTTAGTTTGCAATTGCTGATTCAACAAAAGGTAGACCAAAAACGTGTAGCGAGCTTGGGATCATTCATACTCGTTTGTCTAGCATGGACTTGCATGTAGTGAACAATATTTTATATTAGAATTTCATGTTGTTTCAAATGCTAAGTTGTGAAGGGAATCTATAAATGTATTTGTATAGAAAAGTAAGCATGAGATGGAAACATAAAAACTATATGAGATTTTTTTAAAAAATAAAATAAAATGATATGGATAAAATAAGAACAAAAATGTGTTCCAGTCAATTAAGTGTACTAAATGTTCAACAAAACGAAAATTGTGACCAACAGTGAGTTCATTATATATAGATGGACAATGTGAGTGTCAAAGTGGCAAAAAAAAAAAAAAATGCAATGAATATGATACATAGTGACTTTGTACCAATAGATTACTTGATTGCATCAAAACTAATACTTAAATTTTAAAATGCCATAGTGATCAACTGAATTAATTTTATTTACAATAATTGTATGTGCATATAATTTGAACATCACAATTTGTACACCATGGAAAGTTATTACTGCAAATGCTGATAGACTACAGTATTCAAAATATCACATAATAGACAGCAAAAATATTGTTCTTAATTGTTTGTCACAGTGTGGCATTAATTAATCAACATTCAACATCCATTGAGTGATTTCACAATTAAATCAATCCATTCATCAAATTAAACCCATTTCATCCATTATTGAAAATGACATTTCTATTAAGTATTCTAAATCAAATAAAGCAAACATATATGCACTCCATTGATATTTGTACTCTTTAGGTCATATTATATGCCATAGCAACCAATATTAGATCATTTTCAATCACTCTTACAAATTAATTAATAACAGTACTTTCAAATAAATCACATCGTATAGCCTAAGAAAACATATACATATTCGCATAAAAACGATAAAAAATGAGCAGAAATGGTGATGAGAAGAAAACAATTTATAAAAGAATGCAATATGCGTGTCTTACAACTCAATGCAATTTATGAATATTGTTGGAAGATAATCGGCAACACAAACTTATACAGAACAGCACATAAATATTTGCATAAAAAAAGTAGAAAGTCCAAACATTCAATCACAAAGTACATAGTAACGAATTTACATATTAACTAATTAGCACAACACCAATATCTTTGTTTTGTTTGCTATAATTAATAAAAAACAAAAAGAAATTCATTTGGATAATGCAAAAAAGAAGTTCATTTAACAAAAAAAATAAAAAAAGCAAAACAGAAATAGAGTAAATTTATAATGTCCCACTTTAAATGTTTTTTTGTCTAACATCTCAATACTATAATTGATAGAAAGAATGAAAATGATGTTATAAACAAAGCAGGGCAATATATATTTTTTTTGACACAGCCTACTTTTGTATTTCTAAAGTTTAATAAAGAAATAATCTTTTGCATAAAAATAGTAGATAATTTATATATTCTATCAATAGGTACATAAGAAACAACTTACATGTTTGCTAATGACCAAACAGTGATATTCTTCTCTTTCGCAACTTGTAAAAACCAGCAGAAAAAAAAAAAAATTATTCAGTTAATAAAAGATTGTATCACCAAAACAAAAAGATAGTAATGATTTTGAGTTCGATAATGTAGATATACATAAAATATTATTTATTTGGGTAAAAATTAGACATGAAAAGAGCTGAAAAACAATAAACTTGAAATGTCATATTTACTCGTATCTAAAATAGTCAGAGAATCAGAGTTTATCTCTTCTTTTCTACTTTCCCAGCTTTCTCTGTTGACAAATCATCACTTGTTCTTGTACTGTCCTATAAATCATCCGTTTTTAGCAACCTAATAATGACCATTTTAATATAGAAAGAAAGATACCATAAAATATATAAGATCCTAGAATGAAATTCCAAATAAACAAACAACCAAACATGTTGTCGGTATCCATATTGAAAAATAAAAATATAAAATACACTTCTGCTTGCAACCGAGGCCAGACGTCAAAAACCGACCAGAAGCCACAAAAAATCTTCAATTGACCACAAACCCGATCACTGAAAAGAAAAGCAACAATAAAAAACCAAAGAGAAACGCAACCCTCTGTAGGGAATTGAGAAATGTTCAAACAGAACTATCTAGAAGACTTGCACAAATGACAGGAGAGAGCCAATAAAATTCAACAATACCAAGAAACACCTGCCCACATTTCCACCTCCTTTGAAAGCCGTCCAAAAAACAGTCTATCACCTGACCTAAAGATCAACCCATAAAAAAAAAAAAAAAAAAAAGACAAACTCAAATAACAACTCATGAAATAGCACGTGTAAAATAGAAAGAAGAGAGCTGACGTGGCTCAATGGGAGAAGCCCTTTCAAGCTTCCTTTAAATATATTTATAGATTTTGTTTAACCAGATTTTACAGTGAAATTATTGAAGTCGAACAATGATGAAGAAAATAAACGATCTTTCACATTAAGTTGGTATTAAGTAGAAAGCTAGGAGAAAAAGTTGAAACATCCTGATTATGTTTTGAATTTGAACTAATATAGTATTGGTATTTATAACGTAGGGATTCTTTATTGTCCTGCTGCAAGGGAATTCGATACTTTTAGTGTTGCTTATTATTAACCATGTTTATTGAAAGAACTAAGTAAGTAATATACGTAAAATCCTTTAGAAAAAAAAAAACACAAGAAAGCAAATAGATCATTTTTTGACTCTTGATTTGAAATTTGTTTGACTCTTGATTTGAAATTTGTGTTTAACACAAAGACACTAGTTCAGTATTAGATTTTAGAAGCATGTTGGTGTGAAACTTAAGTTGCTTTTTAGATAAAGGCTTTCATTAAGGCTCAGTTTCAAGATAGAATTTAAAGCATATTGTAGATATTTTTGAAGATAACATGCATTGATGTTAATAAAACATAATATTTTTTAACTTTTAAATTTGATATGAAAGATTTGAGAGAAGCTAATATTGTTTTGGGTGTTAAAATCATAAGATGTGATAGCGGCCTAATACTAACACAAAAATATTATGTTGAGAGGCTACTTAAAAAGTTCAGACATTTAATGTCACACCTATGAGTACTTCTTATGATGCTAATACCTAATCAAAGAAAAATAGAGGTGATAGTATGGCTCAACTTAAGTATGCTCTAATTATTGGGAGTCTCATATATTTGATGAATTATGCTCGACTTGATATAACTTATACTATGTGTAGACTGAGCAGATATACACAAAGCCCTAATCGAGATCATTGAACTACCTTGAGTAGAGTAATGAAATTGAGGGGTACCATAAACTATAGTATTCTATAGAATGGATTTCTCGTTGTATTAGAAGGATATAGTGATGTTAACTGGATTTTAGATTTAGATAAGACAAAATCTATGAGTGGATATGTATTCACCTTCGACGGGGGTATTGTAACTTGGAAATTAGCCAAACGAATAATAATTGCTAAATCTACAATGGAATTAAAATTTGTAGCTTTGGAGTTGGTTGACAATGATGTTGAGTGGTTAAGAAACCTCTTGGCAGATATTTCGTTGGGAATGAAACCAACACCTTCGTTTAAGACATGATGTGGTAAAACAGTTGAGATGGAATTACGTCCATTAATTATGTGACGTCAGAAATGAATTTGGCCAATCCTTTGACTAAACCATTGGGAAGAAAATTAATTAATGATGCATCGAGGGGAATGAGACTTAAGCTAATTGAGAAAAATCAATAGTAATGGCAACCCAACCTATGTGAGTGGCGATCCCATGAATTAGGTTCATATGGGTAATAACAAGTTATTTGTTGATAAAATAATGCACTATTAAAAATTATTGTCTCTCATATGATGTGTAAATAGTACAAAACTGCAATAAAAGAGAGGTTTAGTTAAACTCTTAATGAATTCCATATCTCTTATGGGTAGTATATTAAATTACAGTATATACTTGATGGAATCACCTATATAAGTTTGGTGAGGCTGTTCTTATAAGAATTGTGGCAAATTCTCTAGAGCACTTATGAATAACTAGGCACATACATGGCTTATTCGAGCAAAACCATGTTGAACAGCAGAAATTGTGAGGTTGTGATGTGATTGATGAAAATCATATTTCACATAAAGAATTTTTGGTTCATATAAGTTATAAACTTCACCAAAATTCTATGATTTATATTTCATTCTTTTTAGGCTAGGTTCATTGCTCAAAAAGCACCAATCTCGATGCATTTCACTTAAATGAGCTTAAACCATCAAAAACTTCCTATTATGAAACCTGATTAATTATATGGGGGATTATTGGATATATAGTGATATCTCATAAGGTTGCTATCCCATATTGCGTAGGAATACAAAATGTTAATGTTTTATATAAGTAAACTCATTATGGGCTTGTTGAAAGTAAGAAAAGAAAGTGGTTTCGTGCGAACACAAGATCGGGCAAGCCTTGAGAAAATGCAAATTCCCTTTTACGTGTGAGTATACACATGGGCTAAGCCCAAGTGATATTTTTGTACCTTGGTTATATGTTTTTTATTTCCTTAACCATTGATCAAGTCTTTTTACCAAAATACAATTTGATTTGGTCTTTGATTATGCCAAAATTATAAAATAAACTTTTATAGGACTTGATTTGGTCTTTGATTTAGCTAACGCTATAAAATAAACTATTACAGGATATGATTTGGTCTTATATTATTTTTTAGAATATTTTTATAATGTTATAGAATATTTTCCTTATCACAAAATTTTTATTTCTTGATTTTCTCTCAGTCGTTCCTCCCTATAAATAGGTCTACCTAAATCTCCTTCATCAAGGTTTAACCTAGGTTTCCAATTCAATCTAATTGGTGATTAGGCATTTAGAAGCATTAAGAAATGATTAGAATAAACAACTTCAATCCATCAAACATAAGCAAAAGAAAGATAAATAAATCAAATTAGATATTGTGTTCAATCATAATCTTAGATTAATAATTTAGTTCCCCATCAAGTTACACATCATTATCGAATTAATTTAAAACATTCAAATCAAACTAAGAAAAATAAGAGAATGACAAAAGGATGATAGAACCCAAGAATTTATAATCTTGATCTTCTAAATCTTCTTGACTCATTTAAATTCTTCTCAGCTTCAATAACTTTGCGGCTTGATTTTCAGCTGTCAATCTGGTGTTTCTCTCTCCCCTATAAAAGACTCTTGAAAGGTTGTTTTTATAGGGTTTTGACGTTAGGCCAAGTTGGGTGAAGAAAGAAGCCAATTCCAATAAGGATTTCTTTATCAAACTACATGAGCCATGGCCTTGACCCATTAATTAGTAGAAATCGTAATTGCTCTAAGACTACTGCAGTACTTCAAATTTGACATGATTTTTGATCATCTTTCAAACCAAAGTGGTGAAATGGTATACTTAAAGTTGTAAAATTTTCTTTTACCTTTCCAATGGTTTAAGAATTATCTTATTTGGAGTTCTGTAGAGAGAGTTATGGTCAAAATACCGAAACATATGCAGTGAAGGTTTGCACCCTGAAATTGCTTTCCTTTTGCCATTAAAATTATTCCTTCATTAAACACCTACAAATAGGGGTGAGCAAATTGGACTCGAACTGAATAACCGAACCGTACCGAAGTGAGTTCGATTTTTTCAGTTCTGTTAGTTCAGTTTTTCGATTAATTCGGATAAAGTAATTCAGTTAGTGTAATGACTTAGGTTCTGTTTCGGTTAGAAAAATGTCTAACCGAACTAACCAAACTAACCGAGGGCATTTTTGTAATTTTACCTAAAAAATTCCTAAACCTAAATCCCCAATTCTTCTTTCTAATTTTGCTATCCTGTTCGGCTATTCCTGTCTCCCATGACTCCTAATCTCCCATCTCCAGTTCTCCACTTTCCACTCTCCATTCTCGTCTCTCGCCCTTTCTACCATCTGCCGACTGTAGTCCGTCGACGTTCGGTCGTCACTCCAGCCGGATCTGGTTTCTACCGACTACCTTTTTTGGTTTCGGCTTTCTGCCTTCATCTTGAGCAAGTTCAAGTTTGTCTCTAGTTGACTGGTTTGTGGTTGGGTTCTTGTTGCTGCCGACTGCCCTTCCCTAATCAAAGTGACTGGTAAGTTTTATTTATTCTGCTACCACCATCAATAAAGTTTGTTTATGTATCCTTCATCTTGAGAATTGCTAGCGTCTCTACCTCTCTGAATAGGCAAGCGTGTTTCCTTTATAGGGAATTTCTTTGTCTACCAAAACATGGCTTGGACTGAACGGAAGAACCCCCTCTTGTTTCATTTTTGGAAAATGAAATTAGTCAAATTTATATAAAAAATTTTATTTTGATCACCTTTGTTCTAAATTAAAATTACATTATAGTGGACAATATATGCTCATCCCAAAGCTGTAAACATCGCTTTTCTTGTTTAGGTTCCCTGAACATTGAAATCTATATGGAAAACAGAAATGGTTTCTGTCAGTAGGAGTTTTGTAAAAATTAGATGAATGAAACAAGCATAAAAGTCATTTAATGTTACTTTTATCAATTCTTTCAATATCGTTTTTGCTTATCCAATGATGCTGAGAAGTTAAATTATTAAGGATTATTTGGATGAGCCTAGTCCCAGAGCCTTTAGAGATGGAAGATCAGATGACACATCCAAAGCCTAACACTCGGGATTTGAAAGTTAACATGATACAATCTATGAGGCTAAGATAACATTTAGCCAACAGGAAATGTTACTAGGTTTAGACAACAATTATGTGAGAATTCTCATCATGATTTAGGCAGTAGATCAGTTACAATTAAAGATTTAAGAAATTAAACAAATTCAGATAAATTTCATCAAGTTTTAGATAATTACTCAGGATCAAGATATCTGGATGTGCTAGCAGGGCAAGTTGATATGTGAGACTCATTTGTTAAGAAAATTTTAAACAACCCAAAATCAGCTATCTTCGCTTGCATGCTTTCAGTCAATAAGATGAAAAAAAAGAAAAAATGTATCAAATTTAAGAATAGACTAATTTTATATATTGCCACTTTAAACTTAAGAACATATCAAATTATTCGTACATTAATTAACAATGAAAAAAGAAACGCAATTTCTTAATAGGAGTTTCTTTTATTGGATAAAATAAGAATAATTGTTGACTTAAAAGAAAAAAAAACCTAATGAAGTAATTGATTTCATTGTTTTGAATCGAAACTTTAATATACTGGCTTGTTGCAATTTCATATTCAGCACTTACGAGAACAAGATGATCACCATCTCTAATAAGCTCTCTATATATACAAACTTGCTAATTAATTATCATGACAAATTTGCTAATTAATTAATTCTTTTTGAGTGACAGGTTGAAGATTTCAATGGCAAGTGAAAGTGATAATCCAGCTCCAACTCTTACTCCTAGTGATGTTGTTACGCAGCCTACTCCTATTGGCATGTCGTCATCGTTACCAACACCAACTACACAGCAAACTATAATCTCCACTAATGATAGTGATGCTGTCAATTCTAAGAAACGAAAAGCACTTCCACCGAGGTCTGAAGTTTGGAAACACTTCACCAGATTCGTCAATGATCAAGGTGAACAAAAAGCTAGTTGTAATTATTGTGATAGGGTACTTTTTGATAATACTAAATATAATGGCACAACTTCATTGAAGAATCACATGAATTCTTGCAAAAAGTTTCCTAGTTCTGCTAATGATTCTACTCAAATTGAGTTAGCTTTTCAATTGGGGGATGGGTCTATAGGAATTTGGAAATTTAGTCAAGAAGCCATTAGAAAGTCTCTAGCTAAGATGATCATCAAAGGTGAATTACCTTTCAGATTTGTAGAAGGGGAAGGATTTAAGGAATTCGTGGCAACTTCATGTCCTAGATTTATTGTCCCATCACGATGGACTGTTGCTAGAGATTGCTTTAACCTTTTTGTTGATGGAAAGAACCATTTCAAGTATATATTGAGAACATCTTCTTTAGGATTTCTTTGACCACAGACACATGGACATCAATTCAAAGAGAGAATTATATGTGTCTTACGGCTCACTTTATAGACAATGATTGGATATTACACAAAAGAATTTTAAACTTTTGTCCCATTTATAGTCACAAAGGTGAGGCCATTGGGAAAATGATTGATAAATGTTTGCGTGAGTGGGGGATTAGTAAGGTTTTCACTATTACTGTTGATAATGCTAGTTCCAATGATGTTGCAATAGCATATTTGAAGAAAAAATTGAGCTTAGTAGGAAATAGCTTTTTATAAAGCAAATTTCTATATATGAGATGCATTGCACATATCATTAATCTCATTGTCACTGGTGGATTGAAGGAAATGAATGATTCAATTGCTTGTATTAAAGGGGTAATTAGATATGTGAGACAATCACCTGCTAGGTTAGCAAAGTTCAAAGAATGTGTTCAGTCTGCAAAAATTCAATCAAAAAATTTGTTGTGTTTGGATGTTAGTACTCGATGGAACTCCACTTACTTGATGTTAGAAACAACTCAAAAGTTTGAAGAAGCTTTTAATTTATTTGAGGAAGCTGATTCTCAGTATAGAATTGATTTATTGAGGGGAGACGGGATACCTAAACATGAGGATTGGGAAAATGTTAGGAGGTTGAATGTTTTCTTGAAACATTTTTACACACTCACAGTAAAAGTTTCAGGTACTTCTTATGCCACTATTAATACTTTTCTTGATGATATTTGTGGTATTTGTTGCATTTTGAGAGATAGACAAAGGCATCCTAATGTTGAGTTGCAAACAATGGCAAAGAAAATGAAAGAGAAATTTGATAAGTATTGAGGAAATATAGAAAAAATGAATAAGCTGCTTTATGTTGACTCTGTTCTTGATCCAAGGAAGAAACTTGTATTTGTGGAGTTTTGTTTGAGGAAAATGTATTCGAATGAGCAGGCTTCATCGATTTGTGTGAGTTTGAAGAAAATAATGGAAGAGTTGCTTGTTGAATATCAAAAAAATGTACAACCTCTTCTTGAGAAAGTTGGTGATAGTAGCCAATCCCAAGTGAGCCAAATTTCTGAATTTGATGATGATGTTGACTCCAGTGCTAGTGTTGCTCTTTTGAATGAATTTAAGAGCTATAAAACTGTAATTGGTAGGGAAGAGGATAAATCAAAATTGGAGAAGTATTTGAGTTTAAATGAGCCTGATGCAATCGATAGTGATGACTTTGATGTTCTCATTTGATGGAAACTCAATAGTCATAGGTATCCTACTCTTGCCCTACTAGCTCGTGATGTATTAGCGATTCCTCCATCCATAATCGCTTCGGAATCAGCTTTTAGCACCAGTGGTCGTGTGCTTGATGCATATAAGAGTTCT
The DNA here is from genome assembly GCF_053813885.1 of Theobroma cacao. Lineage (NCBI taxonomy): Eukaryota > Viridiplantae > Streptophyta > Magnoliopsida > Malvales > Malvaceae > Theobroma > Theobroma cacao. Next base: position 15,652,343 of record NC_142640.1, read on the forward strand.
TTAATGCCAAGATGGTGCAAGCCCTTATTTGTGCTCAAGATTGGCTACATGGACCTTTTTATTATCTTCATGACACTGAGAATGATTTGGTAGAGCTTGAGAAAGTTGATGAAGGTAAGTATTTTATTTATATTATCATTTCATTTTTGTTGTTTCAATTGTTAATATGTAATTGCTTTATTTCTTACTTTCTTGTTTATGTATTGTAGAGTTGTTAAAGATTACAGTGGACAATGTATTTGATAATCTTTAAGGTAATCAAGTAATGTTTATTGTTTAGTACTTGATAAATATACTCTTAAATATTTATCAAATTAACAATTTTATATTATCTTATTCTTGAAAAAGTTTAGTCCTTATTGATGATAATTTGTTTAGTTTTCATTTTTCCTTTTGACAGATTCCTTTTTAAATACAATTAATGATTATGAAGACTAAAAAAAATTACAGTGCATTAATAATTAGTATGTACTCTAGATAATAATAATTAATCACTTCAACTCTATCACTTAGATTTCTTTTTTTTGTATACTTTTGTTAATTGGACAAGGTTGTAACATTCATTTATTTAAAATTTTTGTGACATTTAGAAGAAAAGATGGGGGTGCTGCTGGAGCATATATTAGTTCTTACTTCTAAAATGAGTGCTTCTGGTGGCTAGTGCTAATGTTAGTAATGCTTATTTTTACTAGTATGTATTTTTGTTAGTAATGTCTTGTGTCATCTCAATGGTTGAAGTTGATAGACAATTTCTTTTTGGAATGTTATTATTAATTTAATCTAGGCTACTTCATTTTATGCATAGTTTGGTGACCCCTTTACATTACTTATTCTGTTGCAGGCATATGTGGAAAAGTTTCAGAATTACTAAAAGAAACATGGGAACCTTTTCATTTCTGTATCCAGTTTCCTGTAGCTTTTAGGAATGCTTACCTTTTCATTTCTGTTGTGTTTTATTCCTTGGAAGTTAATATATAGGTATTTTGTTATTTTTGTATTAGAAGTTAATATACGATGCTAGCACTTGCTTGTCATATATGGGTGTTTTGTGCCAGACTGCCAGTTGTGAATTGTGATGTTTCTAAATCTAGTGTCTGACAGTGATTGTTGCTCTCTAGGCATCCTGTTTTTAGCTATGGTTTTATATGCCTGAGTTAGATGTTTAGATTTTTAAAACTTAGCATGTTATTTTCTTGGCATTTAGCATTGATATGTTTGTCAGTGCAGAGCATAGAAATTTTGCATTTAAAATATGTGCATTGAAGAATATGAAGAACATTGAGAAGATCCATATCCAGAGGCTGAAAACATGAAAGAGTAGTGGTGAAATATTGTTATTAACTTTATTCTATTGGGTTTAATATGGAGGGAAACATCAAGATTTCTTATCAAAAACCAACCTTATTCCCACAACCACTCCAAATTCCTTTTCCAATGCTTTTTTTATGTATTTTTGGAAGTCAAAGTTGCTTCCTTTTGCAAAATGGGTCTGAAAATTCAGAAAGCAAATAGGAATTAGAAAAAAAAATTATTCAGTTCAATTTTTGGTAACTGAACCGAACTAATCGAGTTAGTTCAGTTTCGGTTAGTTCAGTTTCGGTTAGTTTTATACAAGAGTTCGATTAGTTTGGTTACTGGATATCTAGTAACTGAATTAACCGAACTACCCGTTTGCACAGCCCTACCTACAAAAGCACAAATAAATCAATAACAACCTATCTTTAATCACATTAACACCAAATTAAGAATTAAATTAACTAAGATCAGATTGACTCACCTAAATTAATTAACTTAAGTTAATTTAGCTAAAACCTACTAATTTCTATACATTAGAACAAGAACTAAGCTAAATTATTATCAAAATAAAGTCCAAATAACTCTATATCATAGAGTTATCACACCCTCAAACTTAGTATTTTGCTTGTCCTTGAGCAAAACATAGAAAATAAACTAACTTATGAAAATAAATTTCAAATAGTGAAAACAAAATAAATATAGTTGCTACTAATACTACTACTACTACTACTAGAGATAAAGTGCACCAACTTAATGATTTCACCTAGTTTCCTCAAAAGTACGTCTATCAATCATTAACCCAAGGAAAAATATAGGCATAATTCAAATTCATATTTCAATTCTAATGCAAGCATATTCTTGAATGAATTTTTGTGTGTTTGTGAAATCTTTTAGCAAGAATATCATGACATCCGGATGGCCAACACAAATTTCAAATTAGTACTTGAATTCCATAGGTTTACTTTTCATTTCTCTCTTCACTAATATAGACTAACACAGAGCTAGGGATCAATAGGACTTTATAAAGCTTGTAATGTATGGCTAGGGTTTAAGTAGGATAAAGGATAATAATGTGACTCAAATTACCCTAAGTACATAATTATTCTAGGACCTATATATAGAGCTCTATTCTCCTTCTCCTAATGCACTTTTTCTTCCACATTTGAACTTTTTTTTTTCAACACATTTTTTTTTCTTTTTACAATTTCACACTCCCAAACTTTTTTTCTTTGTATTATAGGTAGTGGGGTGATTTTTAATATTTTGAACTTTTTTTTCCATCAATATCATGTTTTCACCTTTTTCAACATTTAGCTCAATCTATATTTCCTAAGACAATATACATACTTAGGAACGAGGGTTGTAAAATTGGAAATTTAATTTAAGGCTAGGCTTAATTATTATGTAGTTAAACAAAGAAAAGGGAAATTAGGCTCAACGGGGTATACTAAGGAGAAAATTTAATAAGGTTGGCTTTTTAGGCTTAAACAATCCAAAGATCGCTTAAATCATCTCCCTAACTAAGTATTGCCTAGGATTTTACCTTAAGAAAGAATCAAGCAAATTCTAGAATTCTTTGACATAATCTAAAATTCACATCAATATTAATTTTCTCTAGTTCTCATCTTCGTCTCCATCATCCTCTACCTCATTGTCTTCTGCTTCATTGGCACCCTTAAGAGGATTAGTTGCTAGTGGAAGAGTAGACATATCCATTCCCATAAAGACACCATAAGTTCGAAACATGTGGTGCATATGTTGATTACATTGGGTCTAATAAGTCATGTGTTGCTCAAACTGGTTCCCATGTTGCTCAACTAAGTGCTGAAGATTCTCAATTCTTTGAGTCATTGATGGTGTATTGGTCGAAGGGGTAGAGGATGGTGTGTAGAAGAAGAATTACCCCCAGTAGAAGTTTGAGATTGTTTAAGGATGAGATTGAGATCAATTAGAAGTTTAGGGTGCAACAACTCCTCACTTGCATCCTAATTTACACCAACTTGTTTGCACAAAGCTGTAATTAGAGAAGGGAACCACAAGCTTTCATGCTTTGATTGTGTAGTGTGAGTCATGGCTTTGTAAATTATGCGACCAATATCAATTGTGCGTCCAGTCATGATGGAATGAATAAGGATGGCTCAATCTTTTGTGACATCATTGAGATGTGTGGTAGGAAGTAATTTGGAAGCCACAAAATATAACCATATTTTAGAAATTGGTTTCATTGCATTCTTCTTGAATGAAACTGGTGCATTATTGAAGAATCGTCATTGAGCACCTTCCTCACAGAGTATATGAATGATGTCATCCCAATCCTTATGCTCAGCCAAATATTGACCATATCTATCATTTCCAATATTAAGAGTTTCATAAAATTCATTGATGGCATGGCTTGAGAATGGAACTAATTTACCTCACACAAAAACAAAATCATTAGTAGTTTCAACAACGTTAGCCTAAAATTCTCTTACCAGATGGATATTCGCAACTACTGGTGATGCAAAAATTTTTTTCCAGTGGCGTCCATCAATAATTGGTTGAAGGTCAAGGTATGTAATCAACCCTTGATCCAGTCCTCGTTCGGGTATTACAATTTATTGGTCCCAAATAAATGTGCTGAGGGGGGTGAATAGCATTTTTTGGCTCTTTGCAAGATAAGGAACTAATTTGAAAAGTAATGAAAATAAAAACAGAGTAGAAAATACGCAGAAATTTAAAGTGGTTCGGTCCAAGACCTACATCCACTACCTTGATTATCCAACCAAGGATTTTTCAAACTAATCCACTATGAACCGGTGAAATTCACCAGCTTTCACCAAGCTTTACAATGGCTTTTACCAAGCTTAGCCAAAACTTTTCACAATGGTTTTTACCGAGATCAACCAAAACCCAAAGTGGTTTTTCAAATGCTCAACCACAACCTTTCACAATGGTTTTTCACAAGCTCAACCAAAACCCAAAGTGATTTTTCAAAGGCTCAACCATAACCTACAACAATGGTTTTTTACGGGATCAACCAAAATCCAACAACTAACTTTTCAAGGCTAAGTTAGAACTTATACCCAATCAAGCAATCCTAGCTTGAATCGATCCCTTAGAGTGACTCGTTCACTCTAAGAATACAAAAAGAGAAGTAAAATGAGTGTACCTATGATCACAAGGTTGATCTAAGTGGTACAAATGAAGTGCAGATCATAATTATAAAGATGGGAGTTGAGTGTAGTAAATGAGCAGTGAGTATTTGTAGGTTTTTTAGCTCTTTTTGTGTTCTTGGAAGGCTTCAATAAACTTGTTTCTAGCTATTGGAAGTCCCTTTTATACTTGGAAAATCAGCTCTGATGTGAGTTAGATAGTTTTTGACCGTTGGGAATAGTTTAGTAGCTAATCTGATCGTTAATCTGTCTTTTAGTGCAGACTTCAAAATTACAGGCAGAATGTTCTTAGTCGACTAACCGATATCTTAGTTGACTAAGTTGTCTCTGTCTTTTGATCCCAGTTTTTGGCAGTTCTGGCAGTGTGCACTTAGTTGACTAACTCATTCTTTGGTCGACTAAGTTGGTTCTGTTTCTCAATACTCTTCAGCCTGTCAACTTTTGATTTAAATCTTAGCTGACTAACTCTTCATTAATCGACTAAGGGGCTTTTGTCTTGTTGATCAATTGTGACTTCCTTATTTCTATGCTCTTTGATATGTGCATTTGAATGATTGATTAAATATTTGTATACAATTTTTGTCTTGCACACTCAATTAGAAATATTAGATATGTCAAGCCCAACTCTATAAAATATTTTCCATGTCATTCATATGCTTGATAATATGCTTGCATACTTGGAAAGCCCCGAAAAATCGTTAAAAGTCGGTAGTAAACCTGGTGGTATAACTAAGCTGAATTAAGCCTTGAACTAGTCCAAATAGAGATTTTAAGATGAAATTGAGAATTTTAAAACCCCAGAATGACTTAATTTGGTGATTCGGAGTTCGAGGATTGATTTAGAGTAAAATTGAAATTTTCATGACATAGGGGCAAAATTAGAATTTTACACCACCCAACACTTGTCAAGCCCTTGAATTTTACCTATTATACTTTGGATAATTGAGATATTTTATGTGGTGGTGGGAGAATGCTTAATTATTAAGTTTAAAAATGGACCAATGGGATGGTGACAAGTGGCAAGTTTTCATTTCTTTATAATTTACATTAAAAACCAGCACACACCTCTCTTATTTCATTCTTCATGTTCGTCCTCACCAAGGAAAAGAGGAAAGAAAGAAAGAACAAACCCTAGTGAGCAAAAATTCAAGGAAAAATTGGTGGATTTCAAGGAATTAAGCAAGTAAAGGTAAAATTTCTTGATTTTAGCTTGTGATATACTTTTCCTATGCATTCTTTTCATTTTTCATGGTTGAGAATCAAGTTTGCATGAAGATACCTTTGCTGGCCGGACATGGGGGGAGGGGTTTTGATCTTGGATTTAGCTAGATTATATGTTATTCTAGTGTTTTTAGTTGTTTGGTGATGTGTAGCATAAAAAGCAAACAAGAAAAATTCATGTTCTTACATCACCCTCATTGGCCGAATCTTCCTTTTGGTATGTTGATGGTGGATTTGATTTTATTTCAAGTGATTTGGTTAGGAATTAATGATTTATGGTGTAAAAATCAAGTGTGAAAAACCATAGTGTTTATGCAGCCATCATGGTTGAATTTTCCAAGAGAAAATGTTGAGGATGATTTTGCTATAATTCATGTTATCTAGCTTATATTTGATGATTTGGAGTATTGGAAGTGAAATGAATTTATTTGGAGTCAATTTGGATGTTTTGGTTAAATCAAAGGTGAAGAGTTCGAATTAGGTCGAAAATTGATCCATTCCAATCACCCTTGAACCAACGTGAATTCCATTTTTAAGTGACTATCCAAACAACCTCATGCATTCATATAGAGCTTGAAATAGATTTATAATGATATGACACAATATATTGAATTATTTGTGGTGTATTGTGTATAGGTGGTGAGTCCTCTAACAAGGGTAAATACATTGTGCCAGAGGACCAAGAATAGGAGTATTTCGAACTCTCGATATTGTGAGTAACTTTATTATCGTTTTAATTATCTAAAGTAGTTTTTATTCATTTTTGTGATTTTATAGAAAAATGAGTTTAAATGGTAAATCCTTATGTTTTATAAGTAAAACGTGATTAAATGAAATAAGTTTTATAAATCATTTTGAAATTGAATGATGATTTTAGAAATTGAGTAATTGGAGACTGTTTGTTTGTGTTGTAAATTTATGGTTTGAATTGAATGGCTTATGGTGATATTGGCATGAATGGCTGGATTGGAAATTGTGTTGAATATATGAACTGTTTTGCTTTGCCTTGACAGGCTGGTCATATTATATTAGCTATGTTATGCTGCCAAAATTTTGTTGATTTGGTGGGTTATGTATTTAGCTTACTGCAGTGGGCGAGTTTCTGTGGACCACCCTATTAGAGGGGCACGGTAAACCATGTTATATTTACCTTAGTACGAGAGGCGCGGAGGGTATCTCCTAAGGTAAAGTTTAGAGTTCACTTCATGTCGAACCACCACGTGAGAGTGAATTCAGCCAACGCCAAGGAACGGCTGTGCTTTAAAACGTAAAAATGTGTTTTGTGCGTATATGACTTTTTAAATAGCCTTGGCGATCTCGACTGGATGCCTCTGATCAAGGTATCCCCGAGAATGAGTTTTGGCACGAGTCAAGTTTTTAAGAGATTCATAAGCCTCGATATATATTTTGGATGAAATGTAACTGGTTTAGATGATTTGAAATGTGTTTTGAGGTTATGAACCATTTTATGATGATCTATTTTAAATTGTCTCCATTTACTCGGCTTTAGATATTTTAGATGATGTTTATTTACTCACTGAGTTTATATAAACTCACCACCCTCCTTTCCACCCATTTTAGGCTCAGGATAGTCAGTAGATAGCTGATTTCGTCGAGGGCTACAGTTGGATTTTCATCCTCAAAAACCATAAGTTCACAGCCTTTGTTACTTTTGGTCATTCGGGGGTCCATACGTCATTGTAAATTAGATTACATACTCTGGTTATCTGTGTTACTGTATGTACGAATTTATTTTGCTTTTATGCTACAAAAATTATTTACGGATATCTTTATAAAAATTGTTTTATAAGAAAATGAAATATTTTATTCTAATAGCTATCATTTCCCTTTAAATGAATGTTTTACACGTCTAAACTTATTTTTGGTTATGAAATATGTATATTTCACTCATATACTACATTTTTAGATGGTTTTGAAATTTTCAGGGAAAAATGACCAAAATACTCCTGTGAGACGAAAATTATTTTTTTTTATTTTTTTGGTTTGGAAATAGCTTATAATCTTTTAAAATATGATATTAGCAACTGTTGCTCGCATGGGAGGTGAGAAAACTGATATTAAGCCTTGCGAGGTTTCGGTTGGCATTCCGGGTAATGAATATTTATCGGGACATCACGGCAGTTGTCACAGGCTCGAAGGGAGTACCGGGTCGTGACAAGATACAAATGAAATGGGAATATTTTATTATCATTAAAAACTAATGGAGCCAACATAATTTTGTTGGCAAGAAAATTGGTGTGTCGAGGCATAGCATCAACTGACACAAATCTAGTATGATCAAACGAACCATTGGAATTTTGTCTTGCTTGTTTGGGTGCCATTCTCAAATTTCCTATAATTAATTCTCAACCAAAAGAGAAGAAAAGTACTAATAAAGCACAATAGACCACCTACAAAATTAGCTCATATGTCTTCACATCAAAATAAAATAATGCCCATAGTATCAAGTAAAAATCCAACAATTAAATGATATCTATATTACTAAGCATAAAAATTATAATTTAAAAGCAATAAACTTACCCATATTCCCAATTTCAACTTATCTGTGAAATTTAAAGTACAAATCCAAACAATCTATCATACCCATAAAATAACTAAGCAAATATCTCAAGAATCATAAATACTCATCGCAAATTTCCAACAAAATAAATAATGGAAAGTAAGTCAATATTTCTTAAGAAAAAGAAAAGGGAAAAGAAGAAAACAATATATATAAAATAAGTAAATAAATAAAACTTACTTGAAATCTTGACCAAAAGTGTTGATAATAAGTATAGAAGGGAAGAGATCGATGTGGGTAATAGGTATGGACAAAAAAGATGAAAGGGGAATAATGGTAGGGGGAAAGTAGAAGAGAGACGGAGAAGAATGGGTGGAAAGAAAGAAGTGAAAAGTGCAGAAAATTGCAATAAGAGAGGAGGGGTAATGGTGTTGAAGTGAAAATGGGGTTTATATAAGGGGCATGTATGGGTAGTGGGCTGCCCATTGTTGGCAGCTGATAACTCTATGAGATAGAGTTATTTGAGCTTAATTTTGATAATAATTTAGCTTAGTTCTTGTAGTAATGCATAGAAATTAGTAGATTTTAATTAATTATTTTAAATTAGTTATTTTAGGTGAGTCAATTTAATCATGGTTAATTTTATGCTTAATTTGGTATTAATGTGGTTAAGATAGATTGTTATCGATTTATTTGTGCTTTTGTAGGTGTTTGAAAGAAGAATTTTAGTAAAAGAAGGAGAGCAATTTCGAGGTGCAGACTTTTAATACATATATTTCGGTATTTTGGCCATAACTTTCCCTAGAAAGCTCCAAATGAAGCAATTCTTAAACCATTGGAAAGATAAGAGAAAAAGATATAACTTTGATGTTAACCACTTTACCCAGTTCGCCTTGGAATGTAGTCAAAAATATTGTTGAAGTTGACATACTGTAGCAGTCTTAGAGTAATTACGATTTCTATTAATTAATTGGGTAAGGCTGCGACTTACATAGTTTGATGAGGAAATCCCAGCTGAAATTGACTTCTTTCTTCATCCAACTTGGCTTAACTTCAAAGCCTATAAAAACAACCTTTTGGAAGACTTGAAGGGGAGGAAAAAAAAACACCAGATTAATAGCTGAAAGTCAAGCTACATAGTCATTGAAGGAATTTGAAGAATTCAAGGAGATTTGGAGATCAAGAATACATTCCTTGGTTTTTTCTATCTTTTTGTTATTCTTTTATTCCCTTGGTTTTAATGTTTAAATTTTATTCAATGATGATGTCTGACTTGATGGGAAACTAAGTTTTTGATCTAAGATTATGATTGAACTTAATATATAGTCTAAATTATTTATCTCTCTTTTACTTATGTATGATGGATTTAAGTTGTTTATTTTATTCTGTTCTTAATGCTTCTAGTTGACTGGCCACCAATTAGATTGAATTGGAAAACTAGATTAAACCTTGACGAAGGAGATTTAGGTAGACCTTGAATAGAATAGCGTATGATCGAATACACTTAGTTCATTAGGTGGTTTGATTTGCATATAAGGTAGACATACACTTATAAGCCATACGTAGCTAAAATTAGAGCACAAATTTATTGAATCTTTCTTCAATATAATTTGCATAGACATATAGTAAATTAATTGGGAAAGGTATTTTTATGAGAAACTCGACAGAGACTTGTAAATAATTTAGGACTTTAGGTTAACAACTTAATCCATTAAACTGAGTTAAGAGAGAGAGAGAGAGAGAGAGAGAGAGACAATAATCAGATAAAGTATTGAGGGATAACATTGTAAAACCCGACTCTATAAATACATGTCATGACATATATGCACTGACTAGCATGTTATTATGCTAGGAAAGCACATAAGAAAAGACGAAACCCGATATCGTACCTAACGGTACACTTGAGTTGATTTAACCTCGAACTAGCTCAAATAGGAATTGTAGGATGAAATTTAATATTTTATAGTCTAGGAATGACTAAAAATGATTGTTCAGAGTTCGAGGGTTCATTTGGGGTAAAATTGGAAATTTTGATATTCAAGGGCAAAATCGTCATTTTGCCACTTAAGATAATAATTTGATCATGGAGTGAAATTTTTGACCAAGATTAACTATTTGGAGTATAATTTAATGATAGGAATTGAAAAAGTTTAATTCTGGTGATTTTTGGAGTGTAGGGGCAAAATCGTAATTTTACCACTCACGGACAAAATTTGAGATTTTGAGAGAATTTAGATCAAATTTGACAAATTGGAGAATGGTATGAGTATAAGGGATGAAAAATATGTCTATGGGCAATTTTTCAATTTTTGGGGCAAAAATGTAATTTTTGACTTTTACGGGGGTAAAAGTGTAAATTTTAAAAATTACTCCACCGAGACTTTGGATGAGTCTGAGAATTTTATCTAAGCTATGAATATATGAGACAAGTGTATGGTGAAAATTTGGAAACAAATGGATGAAATTTTAAAAATGGGCCAATGGGAAAGTGACATGTGGCATTTTTTTAATGATATAATATTATTTTAATGAAAAATCAGCCCATTTAAACCCAAATTTTAAGTTCTGGCCAGCCATAAGGAAGAACAAGAGAGGAAATAGAGAGGAAAGGAAGAAAAAAAGAAAAACCAAAGAGAAACAAGAAAATTCAAAGGGAAATTCACGGTTTTCGACCGTTTACGCGTCTAACGGTAAGATTTTTCGATTTTAACTTGATTTCTACCTTTCCTATGCCTTTATTTCCATTTAGCATGCTTGAGGAGAGAGATCAAAAAGTGATATCAAGGTCTGGATGAAATTCTAGGGGAGAGAAATTGAAATTTTTAGGTTTTGATTTTTAGTTAAATTGATAGTTTTAGTTAGTTAAAGGTGTTTAGAAATTAAATTGGGCAAGAAATCATTAAATTTTCACAATACCCACTCTTGGCTGGATAATCAATGCTGTACAATAATGATGAATTGATTTTATTCTAAAGAAAATGAAGAGAAAATGATGAAAAACGATTAAACGTGATAGAAAAACAAAGTAGAAAATTAACTGACTTAATGTCCCATTTTTGGCCGAATTTTCCAAGGAAGGGAGTGAGTTGATTTTGTTGTTTTTAGAAGGTTATTGGCTGATATTTAATGGTTAGAAATGTTGGAGAGAGAATGGGATGATTTATAGCTAAAATGGAGCGCGTTAGCAATTTATCGGGCAAAGTGTCAAAAATAAGTTAATACCGCGTTTAAGCCGTTTTAGGCTATTGCATTTCATACCATGCATTAGTATAGGATTTAAGTTAATTATATAGTGATTTAGCATCAATATGATGAATTGTGTAAATTTTTGTATTGTGTCTAGGAGGAGAGCCTTTCGAAAAAGGCAAAGAAGTCGTACCCGACGAGTAGTGATCGGGGCGCTTAGAAAGCTTTTAGTTTGTACAAACGGTGAGTTAACTTATTATTATTGTAAATTATCTAGAGTTTATTTTTAAATACCCTTTATGTATTTTATGAAATGAAAACGGGATTTTTGATGTTTTAGGAATAAATGTGATAAATAAAATTATATTGTATTGATTATGAAATTGAGTAATTGGAGGCTGCAAACTGACTTGAAAAATATATATTTTCCTAGGAATGGCTTATGAGAAATGAGTATATGTGGCTATATTTTGTGAGTGCATTTGGGAAATTTATGTAAGTTGATTTTACTATGCAGGCTGGATAAATAAATAAAAGCCACGTTATACTGTCGAAATTTTATTAAAATTGGTGGGTTAGTCACTGCAGTGACGGGTTTCCGTGGACTGCCTATTAGAGGGGCACAGTAAACCCAGTTATATAGTTACTCCGATTGTAGAGGCGAGGAGGGTAACTCCTGGGGTAGTATTAGAGCTCACTTCACGTCGAACCCCCACGTGAATGTGTAACTCGGCCAACGCCAAGGAACGGCTGGTTTTTAAAAATAAAAATGTGTTTCACGTGTGAATATTTTAACACCCTTGGCGGACTCGGTTAGATGCCTCGGCCAAGGTATCCCCGAGGATTAGTTTTGGCTTGAGCCTTGTTTTAATAAAAGACATAAGCCTTAACAATTGTTTTGGTAAATTACAAATATTTTATGGTTTAAGAAATAAATTGAAAACATTATGAAATGGGTTGAAATTTGTTGTTTAAACTTGCCTCCATTTTACTCGCCTTTAGATATTTATGATAATGTCTGTTTACTCATTGGGATTGCAAAATCTCACCCAACTCCTTTCCACCCATTTCAGGTTCAGTATAGACTGTAGATAGCTGATCTCATCGAGGACTACCATTGGATCTGTATTTTCCAAACCGTAGGTTCACAGTCCTCTTTACTTTTGTTTATTTGGGGGCCCTCTTGTTATTGTAAATTAAATTAAATATTTTGGCTTACTGTATTTCAGTATGTATAAATTTATTTAGCTTTTACGCTATAAAAATTATTCACGTATAACTCTATAAATATTGTTTTATAAGAAAATAAAATATTTTCCTTAATATTTCTTTTATTTTTTTATTATATTCAAATAACCGTAATTTCGTTTTAAATGAAGATTTTAGACTTTTAAACTCATTTTGAATATGAATTATGTGTTTTGTACTTGTATATTACGTTTTAGCCAGTTTTGAAATTTTTGAGAAAAAAATGACCAAAATACCCCTGTGTGGCGAAAATTTTATTTTGATTGTTTTTGATCTAAAATAGTGTATATTCTCTAAAAACTAGATATTTAACAACGATTGCTCACAGGAAAGGAAAGAAACTGATATGTAAGCCTTGCGGGGTTCCGGTTGGCATTCCGGATAATGAGTGTCAATCAGGGACATTGCGGCGATTGTCATGGGCCTGAGGGAGGTTCCGGGTCGTGACAATCATAATTTTAGGCCTGGTAGTCATTCACATTTAATAAAGTAAATTTTGCTGATATATTAGTTTTAGTTTTTAGTTTATTAATTTAAATTTTCCTTTGTAAATTTTAATTGTTTAGATAAAATTAAAGTGTGTTAATTTTATTAGTTAACAATAAGGATTTGTTCAATTCTCTATGGGATCGACACTCTACTCATCTCTATATTATCTTTGCGATACGTGCACTTGCGTGAGTAGAAAATTGAACAACAAGTTTTTGGTGCCGTTGCTGGGGAATTGATTTTTAATTCTTTCTTGTTAATATTAATACCAAGCATTCTTAATTTTAATCTAGACTTTTCTTTTCATTAATTTTTTAGGTAATTTTGGTCGTTGTATGCAAAGAGCTCAAAATTTGAAAATTGTTCCTTTTGATCTAGAAATCGAAAAAACTTTTCATAGACTTTGGAGGAAAAAAAAAAATTTCTACTCAAACTAAAACAATGGCTGATCAACAAGAAGAAGAGACCAAGCCTTTGAGGGATTATGTAGTGCCACAACTATAAAATCCCCACTCTAGTATTCGAAGACCTCCTATTCAAGCCAATAAATTTGAAATTAAGCCATCAATTATTCAGATTATTCAGACTGCTGTTCAGTTTGGGGGTTTGCCTAATGATGGTCTGAATGCTCATATTGTAAATTTCTTGGAAATCTGCGATACATTCAAGGCAAATGGTGTTACTGATGATGCCATAAGATTGAGGCTTTTTCCTTTTTCATTGAGAGATAAAGCAAAGAGTTGGTTAAATTCGCTTCCTACTGGTTCCATTAATACTTGGGATGATTTGGCTAAAAAATTCTTAGCAAAATTCTTCCCACCTGCAAAGTCAACAAAGATGAAGAATGATATCACTTCTTTCATATAATTGATTATGAATCACTATATGAGGCTTGGGAGAGGTATAAGGATTTGATGAGAAGATGTCCTCACCATGGATTACCTAAGTGGCTGTAAGTTCAGACTTTTTATAATGGTTTGCTATGACCTTTTAGAACTACCATTGATGCTGCCGCTAGAGGTGCACTTATGAGTAAATCCATTGGTGAGGCTTATGATTTGCTCGAAGAGATAGCTTTTAATAATTATCAATGGCCATCTGAAAGATTGGGTACAAGAAAACTTGCTGGAATTCATGAATTAGATGTGTTGAATACTGTTTCTACACAATTGGCCTCTCTTACAAAAAAAATAGATAAACTGAGTATTAATGCTATTCAGAACTCCTTTATGACATGTGAATTTTGTGGGGGAGAACATTCCAATGACAATTATCCCATCTATTCTGAGTCTTGTCAATTTTTTGGAAATAGGCAACAGAACAATCCATATTTCAACACTTATAATCCTAGTTGGAGGAATCATGCTAATTTTTCATTGAATAACAACCAAGGGTCTTCATCAGCAGTTAAGTCAAACTTTCCTCTTGGATTTCCATCTAGAGCCCCTATGCCAGAGAAAAAGCTTTCAATGGAGGATATGTTCATGCAATTCATGACAAAGACTGATGCATTCATTCAAAATCAAGCAGCTTCAATTAGAAATCTTGAGATACAAATGGGCCAACTTGCTAGTGCTTTAAATTCTAGACCTCATGGTACCTTACCAAGTGATACTGAACCCAATCCAAGAAGAGAAGGTAAGGAACATTGTAAGGCAATCCATTTGCGCAATGGAAAATATGTAAATAGAGAGGTAAGTAGTAAGGATTTAAATTCAAAAATTTCAATTCAATCTAATAAAAAAGTTTTGAAAAAGATGTTGAAAAAGAAATTGTAGTTGAAAAATCTATTGAAGATTCAAAAGAAAAATCACAATTACAAACTACTCCCACACCCCCACCACCTTTTCGTCAAAGATTTCAGAAAGAAAAACTTGACAAACAATTCCAAAAATTTATTGATGTGTTTAAAAAATTACATATTAATATTCCTATTGCTAGAGCTCTGGAACAAATGCCAAGATATGTTAATTTTTGAAAGACATCTTGTCTAAAAAAAGGAAATTGGGTGAGTTTGAAACTGTTGCACTTACTGAAGAGTGCAGTGCCATTATTCAGAATAAGCTTCCATTAAAGCTTAAAGATCCAGGTAGTTTTACTATTCCATGTACTATTGGTGCTCTTTGTTTTGCTAATGCTTTATGTGATTTGGGTGCAAGTTATAATACCCCGTACTTTGATATGGTGACTAATAAAGATTATCGGATGCCAATTGAGGTTAATTATAATGTTTAAAAGTGATGAAAGATGAAAGGAATAGTTTGGGATAAAATATTCCAAACGCGAGGAAATAATAATAAAATAATGATATTTTTATCGAAGAAGAATTTGTGAGATAAAAGTGATTCGGAAGTCAATTGAGGCATAATAAGGTATTTTGGGTACCAAGGAGACAAGAGGAGACAGAAAGAAATTTTTGGAATAAAATAATATTAAAATATTAATATTTTATTCAATGCCAAAATTTTTCATGAAGAAGGAGTATATGGGCAACCTAAGTGGGGGAGAAGAAGAATGAGAAAGATTTCGAAGAAAAATGATGTTAATAGGGCCACGAGTCTTTATTAAGTAAAGATAGCGCATGTAAATAAATATTTTAAATATTACGGGGACACTGCGTTGGAGTACAAACTTCATACTTTGTTTGCACATGTGTAAAAGAAGATAATAGAAGGAAGTTGGACTTAAATGAGTGTTGGGAGGACTAAATTAAAATGGGAAGAAACAAAAAGGGCAAAACAATAATTTTATGTGAAGTTTGGTCAAAGCTTCCTTTGGAAGCTTTGATTCTGATTTTTTTCAGCCCAAAACCGTCCTTATCCTCCCAGCAAGATATTTTCTTCTTCATTCTTGAAGCTTCCAATGCCATTCTTTCATTCTCCCATGGAAAGCTAATTTTCTTTCACTTTCTTTCCTTGTTTTCTTTTCATTTCTTTTCTCTTCTTGCTTATTTCTTCTCCCAACTTTTTGTGCACCAAAGTTACAACTTCTAACCCCAATTTCCAGCACATATAAACTCTAGGAGAAGAAGAAAGAAAAAGAGAGGAAGGAAGAAAAAGCTTGGTTTTGCTGATTCAAGCAAGGAACGGTAAGAATTCTTGCTTTTGGCTTGAGTAGTCTTTGAAAATGAGTTAGTGACTTAGAGAAATGTCTTGTGGTAGCAAAGATTGGCTTGATTGGAGAAAAAATTGATAACATGTAAGCCAATGAACCCATGGGTACATGAAGGACTCAAAGTGGAAAAGGAAAACGGTAAGCTTAACACTATATTTTAAAGCCTACGGTTAGTTGAATATTGTGGAAAATTATGGTTGTTGAAAGGATCTAATTGCATAAGCTAGTTGAAAATTGTTAAGATTGTATGGCATGTTGTTTGAAAGAAATGAAAAAGGAATATTGTGGATGAAGGGTTGAGAAATAAAGTATTGAAAGTTAGATAGATAACGATGCGTGTAAACTAGGAAATAATCGAGTGAAAGTGAGAATGATTGTTGCTACCATATATGTGGATTATGTGTGGAAATATAAGATGGATTTGGGTGGAAATTATTTAGAAAGGCTGAAGTAGACACGTGACATCATAATTAAATTGCTGGTGATATAATTTAAGGAATTGCGTAAGCAATGGATATAAGTAATTTTAGTAAAAATGTATTAAGATGTGAGTTAATTGAAGATGGTTCATGATAAGAGGAAAAATATAAATTTAAGTAAGGATTAATTGATTGAAGTGCTACTCGTATACATATGTAATTAAATATATTGAGTTCGTATTATTGCTAGGAAGTGCAAAGATAAAATTAGAGTATTGCGGTGGCGTGTTGGAGTAAATTACGAGCGATCGACCAATGAAAATAGTTAGAGACACCTTCGAACAAATAGCAACTTAATATCTCGTTGTTGCCAGGTGAGTGAACCTACACTAAAATGTTTTGGGTAGATGTACATACGTTTGAGCGAGCCACTTGAATTGTTTAAATTATCTTTTCTTCAAAATGCATGGGAACAAGCCTTTAGTGAATTGTTTTTGTGATGTGGAACATGATTGTGATGAATCTATGTACTTTTATATGACGCTGATATGTATATAAAGATATATGATATATATATATATATATTGTTAAGCAATTTTGTATAATTGATGTAACCGTGCATGTGCGGAGTGGGCAGTGCACATGCTGGTTGAGTGACAATGTTGTGACAATTACAACCGTGCATGTGCGGAGTGGGTAGTGCACATGCCGAAAATGATGCTGTCGTGATATTTACAATCATGCATGTGTGGAGTAGGCAGTGCACATGCCGGTAATGATGCTGTCGTGATATTTACAACTGCACATGTGCGAAGTGGGCAGTGCACATATTGGTAATGATGCTGTTGTGATATTTACAACTGTGCATGTGCAGAGTGGGCAGTGCACATGCCGGTAATGATGCACATGAGCCGAGTGAGGTGATGGTGGTGTATGTGCTTATATATATATATATATATATACATATTTACTATATAGAGATATTTGGATTTAATATGTGATTGCATTGACTGTTGAAAACTTGAGTATTGTCAATGTGTTCAATTTAATATGCAATGTGGCATGAGTGGATTTTTTTTCGGTGGCATTGAAAGCCCCTTGGATTTTATCTGGTTAGAATTTTGTTGCAGTGAGAATGCCTTTTCGTTGTGGTGAGAGTCAATCTATTATGCTTGACTTGCTTGAAATCTACTAAAGTTGTCACTTCTCAATTTCTTTGTTATTCATGAGTCTTTCGTCATCAAGTAACTAAACGACCAAGGGTTTGAATGAGGGGTTTTTAAATAGAAATAAATTAAATTGCATTGTTTTGAACTTAAGTGCATCATGCTTTCTAAACCTTTCTTAACGTTGCTTGTTCCCTTCCTATGTTCACTCACTGAGTTTGTACTCACGTTTTTAAAATTCATGTTTTAGGTTTCCTGAGTCAAAGGTGATTGGATCTGAGGACGAGGTGCTTCTATTTATACATTGCTCGGTAAGTTTAACGTAACACTAAGTGTTATCAATCGTGCCCAAAGTCACTCCGCTGACAGTCAAGTTCTAATTACGTGTATATGACTACTTGTTGTGAAATGCTGAGATTTACTTGTCAAATTATATGTATGTATATAATGGTTGATGATGCAATTATGAATACATGACTGGGTTTTATGAGTTCTTTTCAAAGGAATTGTAATTGAGCATTATGAATTTCAGATTCTAAAGAAATATGGATCAGTGTACAAGATCATGTAAGTAGGCTTGCTTGGGCTTGGTGGGTTGAGCCCATTGGTCCTTTGAGCTGGTCATGGCCCGAAAATTGGGCTATGACAATGTTGGTATCAGAGCTCTAGGTTTAGTTCAATTCTAGGGATTCCTATGTGGTCAGCGGAGTTGTTGGAGTCTGTGTAGAGTTTTGTCCTTAGATTATGGGTGCGCAACGCAAGTCAAGGACGGGAGGCTGCATGGGCCCTTACTTCATTAGAAACCTACATGTTCTTATGATGTCTAGATGGATGAGTAATTAATACTTGGTTGCATGTAGATTGAGGTGTGTCGGTTGCACACGCCATGTCTAGAAAAGATGGTAGTTTCGATACCCTTTATAGTACTAACGAGGGATTGCTAGATTTCACTGCTCGCAGCCTATATGAGCTCGAGGGTGAAAGCGTAATAAGCAACCCGACTCGATTTTTGAGTGGATCGGTTCCCCCATGAGGTAAACTACTATTTAAAAGCTTGAGGAGTCTCACAAGATTGGTGCGTAATGAAATCAATTTCAGGAAAAAGAACACGAGCAAGATGGGAAAAAGGACTACCAATAATTATAGTCCTAGGAAGGTATTTGTATCTGTGTCCGACACTTCCCTCCTAGTTGTGGGAGAGGTGTTGTACCTGTTAGTAAGGAGGAATTTGAGAGGCAACAACAAGTTTGGATTAAGGATAAAATGGAAAATGCTCAGGAGGAAGAAAAAGACCTGGAAAAGGATCCGTCGATGTGCTCAGATCAAGGCAACGGGGATCCTAAAGACATTTAATGTTTTTGTCAAAGTTCATATCGCTTTAAGTCTAGGCAAATGCAGTGTAAAGGAAATAGTAGTAATTACCTGTACAAAGGAGTTAAGAGTTGGTTTTTATTTTGTATGACTCAAATGGATTATGGAATAGTTGTTTTAATGGCTTGATGCGTATTGGAATCCTTCGATATGATAGAGATAGATTAGCGATATACTGATTGACGGAGGATATTCACCTTAGTGGCATGGTTGGTCGCCTTAGATGATTATTAAAGATAGACATAGAAAGTCATTAATGGTACAAGCAACTACGATACCTGACAAATGATTACCAATTAATCATGGAAAGATGAAATTTGGAATTCTAGTTGCAGTTACAATTCAAAAAGATATGAGAGAAATCAATGAGACTATAGGTGACACTTAGAAGGGATGCTGTGATTAAGTCGAGGATTGAAAATTTAAGTATGGAGGGAGCTACAAAATGGTGCCATGATGTTATAAGATGATAATTGGGCACAAAATGGACTAAGGGAGGCAAATTATGGAACTTGGGAAAAGATGAATCCTTGATTTAATAAAGATTGTGAGTGTAGAGCGTGGAGAAAGATGAACTATTTTCATTGTCATTTGTACTGAGAGTTAACAAAACTATTTGAGTTACAAGACAAGAAAGACAATTAATTGTGAATGTTAAGGAATCATGGAATGTCATAAATGGTGGATATTTTTGTGTGTGGTATTATATATTGAGAATTTGATGCACAATATGGCAAGATTGTCTTAAGGTGGAACTTATTGGTTGAAGATAAATGTTAAAAGATAAAAAGAGCTTGAAAATATTGACTCAGCTTAGTGCATATAATAAGCAAAAGAAAAGATATGCCTGGTCATAAAGATTATGGGATAGGCCTGGAGGAAAGCCAAATGGTTGAGCATGATCCCTGTAGTAACTTTAAAGATGGAAGAACTTATTCGTGGAAGAAATTTCCAGCAGCCACAGCGCTATAGCACTAACTCTTTAGCGATGCAATGTTGAAACTATCCCATGTCCAACAGCCACGACGCTGCAGCACTAATTGTCCAGCGCTACAATGCTATGAATACCTCATGTCTATGAAGCATGAGCAAGATGGGAGTGTCATGATAATGAGCTTACAAGTTGAATTATGGTCATTGGTCATTGAGTTTTTTTATTTGAGAGTTTTAAATGTTCTGGAGAATGTTTACATGAATAAATTGAAAAGTTTCTTTATCGCCTTGTATATGGGCATATAATTAAAAGAGAAATTGAAAGATTCTTGACATGGCTACATTGAGATAAGATACCATGTGCAGTATTAAGATGGATAATATGTTGACCAAAGTCAAATCCATAGAAATAAAGGAGACGAGAGGTTAAGCCTTGTTAAAGGCTAAGGAAAAAGTGAGCAAAAAGTTAGATGAATATATGATAGATGGGTAAGGGATGTCAATACCAAGTAATGAAAGTGTGAATGAAGGATTACAAGGGTGATATAACAAATGGGATTATCTAGAATATCGTTATGAGAATTTACAATTCTTGTCTTGACTCAGCTAAATGAAAAGGGTTAGTAACAACACAAGGCCAATCGTGTGGCACACTAGAAACCTATGAAGACAATTTGGGGATTGAATGGACGAGTATGTATTTATATATCTTTAAGAATAAGTGCATGTCTATAGAACGACATGCTCGGGATGTTAAGGAACACATAAGAGACAAGTGTTTTGGGAATTCACAAACCTTTTGAGAAAAGATTACCAATCATACACAACAAGTATAAAATGTGGGATTTTTGAAACTTGCTGAGGAGCCTAACGGCTAAGTCATGGGTTAAGTAATCACATGCGGTTAGACATGAGTTTAAGATAGGTATCTCCAAGGAAATACTCAAGAGTAGTTCTGCTATGGATCTTGTGAAAGCAAGCATTAAG
This sequence comes from Theobroma cacao, assembly GCF_053813885.1. NCBI lineage: Eukaryota > Viridiplantae > Streptophyta > Magnoliopsida > Malvales > Malvaceae > Theobroma > Theobroma cacao. Next base: position 15,673,446 of record NC_142640.1, read on the forward strand.
TTATGTAGTTACAAAGAAAAAGCTGTAAGCTGAAAGTGAGATTCGTATTGATGTTGAAAAAAATACTTAAGGAGAACCTTGTTTCAAGTCTTGCAGTTTCAAATACAAATTGAGGATTGGTCCGGGGAGAATGATGTCATATTAGTACGAAAGAATAGAACAAAGGATGATCGAAGATAATTTGGATAATGAAGTCTAATAATGAAAACTTCCTAAGGTAGTATGAAAATTGGAATTCGAAAATGCTTAAGGCATGCACGATTCGAATGAGTGTAAATCTTAAGTGTTTCATTAAAGTCGAAATGCAACAAGGATGTAATGTATATATTAGAGGTATGAAGAATAATTGAGCAATAAGGATGACTTTTAGAGATTGTGGTATTACATAAGATGCAATGATCAAATAAGAGATAAATCTTTAAAGGATCAACGAGGTTATAAAGCATATACGAATACCGAATTGCAATTTAATGAAAATGACATTTACGAGTGAGATGTGATTAATGGCATTGTGATGCAAGGATATATAGTACAATGAAACTTAAGTGTATAATTGGAAATGATAAGAAAAGAGTATGGGCATGAAAAGTGTAAAACCCGACCCTATAAATACATGTCAAAACATACATGCACTGAGTAGCATGTTATTATGCTAAGAAAGTCCCTAAGAATAGACGAAACCCGGTATTGTACCTAACGGTACACTTGAATTGATTTAACCTCGAACTAGTTCAAATAGGAATTGTAGGATGAAATTTAATATTTTATAGTCAAGGAATGACTAAAAATGATTGTTCGGAGTTCGAGGGTTCATTTGGGGAAAAATTGAAAATTTTGATATTCAGGGGCAAAATCGTAATTTTTCCACCTGTGGACAAAATTTGAGATTTTGAGAGAATTTAGATCACATTTGAAAAATTGGAGAATGGTATGAGTATAAGGGATGAAAAATATGTCTATGGGCAATTTTTCAGTTTTTGGGGCAAAAATGTAATTTTTGACTTTTACGGGGGCAATAGTGTAAATTTTAAACCAAGACTTTGGATAAGTCTGAGAATTTTATCTAAGCTATGGATATGTGGGACAAGTGTATGGTGAAAATTTGAAAACAAATGGATGAAATTTTAAAAACGGACCAATGGGAAAGTGACATATGGCATTTTTTAATGATTTAATATTATTTTAATGAAAAGTCAGCCCATTTAAACCCCATTTTAAGTGATGGCCCGCCATAAGGAAGAACAAGAGAGGAAATAGAGAGGAAAGGAAGAAAAGAAAGAAAACAAAGGGAAACTAGAAAAATTCAAAGGGGAATTCGTGTTTTTCGCCCGTTTACGCGTCTAACGGTAAGATTTTTCGACTTTAGCTTGATTACTACCTTTCCTATGCCTTTGTTTCCATTTAGCATGCTTGAGGAGAGAGATCTAAAAGTGACATCAAGGGCTGGCCGAATTTCGATGGGGGAGAAATTGAAATTTTTAGGTTTTGATTTTTAGTTAAATTGATAATTTTAGTTAGTTAAATGTGTTTAGAAATTAAATTGGGCAAGAAAGCATTAAATTTTCACAATACCCACCCTTGGCCGAATCTGCAATGAGGTACAATGATGATAGTCAGATTTTTATTCTAAGAGAAATGAAGAGAAAATGATGAAAAATGGTTAAATGTGATAGAAAAACAAAGTGAAAAATTAACCGAGTTAATGTCCCATTTTTGGCCGAATTTTCCAAGGAAGAGAGTGAGCTGATTTTGGTGATTTTAGAGGAACATTGGCTGATAATTAATGGTTAGAAATGTTGGAGAGAGAATGGGACAATTTAGAGCTAAAATGGAGCTCGTTAGCAATTTATAAGGTAAAGTGCCAAAAATAGGTTAATACCGTGTTTAAGCCGTTTTTGGCTATTGCATTTCATACCATGCATTAGTATAGGATTTAAGTCAAATATATAGTGATTTAGCATTAATGTGATGAATTGAGTAAATTTTTGCAATGTGTCTAGGAGGAGAGCCTTCCGGTAAAGGCAAGGAAATCGTACCCGATGAGTAGTTATCAGGGCACCTAGAAAGCTTTTAGTTTGTACAAATGGTGAGTAAACTTATTATTATTGTAAATTATCTAGAGTTTATTTTTAAATACTCTTTATGTATTTTATGAAATGAAAACGAGATTAAAACGGGATTTTTGATGTTTGAGAAATAAATGTGACAAATAAAGATATATTGTGTTGATTATGAAATTGAGTAATTGGAGGCTGTTAACTGTCTTGAAAATTATATATTTTCCTATGAATGGCTTATGAGATATGAGTATATGTGGCTATATTTTGTAAATGTATTGAGAAATTTATGTAAGCTGTTTTTACTATGCAGGCTGGATAAATAAATAAAAGCCACGTTATACTGTCAAAATTTTATTAAAATTGGTGGGTTAGTCACTGCAGTGACGGGTTTCCGTGGATTGCCTATTAGAAGGGCACAATACACTTGCCTCCATTTTACTCACCTTTAGATATTTACGATAATGTCTGTTTACTCATTGGGATTGAAAAAATCTCACCCACCTCCTTTCCAAACATTTCAGGTCTGTGGTAGCTTGTAGATACCCTATTTTGTTGAGGATTCCAGTTGACATCTCTACCACACAGACAATAGGTTTCTAGCACCAACACTGGGTGTATTTTGGGCCACTTGTCATTGTAACCATTATTGTACATTATAACTTAGTAAAATTTTGTATGTATGAATTTATTTTACTTACACATTACAAAAGATTTCTTACATGTGTTTCTATAAATATTGTTTTATATAAAAATGCTATATTTTAATCAATATTTTGAATAGTGATATTTGTCTATAAATCCTTTTAAAAAAAAATTAAATTATCTTTGGATTTATTTGAGTCAAAAACGACCGGTAATTGTTTAAAATGGAATGTTTAACAACGATTGCTCACAGGAAAGGAAAGAAACTGATATGTAAGCCTTGCGGGGTTCCGGTTGGCATTTCGGGTAATGAGTGTCAATCGGGACATCGTGGCTGTTGTCATGGGCCCGAGGGAGGTTCCGGGTTGTGATAAAAAGGATGTGAAGCTATGCATAGGCATAATGAGAATTCTTATGGATTACGTAAGAGATAACTTATGGTAAGATGCGAGTGGAACGGTGATTTAAACATATAAAAAGGGTAATCTAAAATTGATTATATCCAAATACTCATAGATTAAATATGAGAACGTTGACATGAAATATGAGGATTATTATGTTGAATCTTGGATAGGGATGGGGATGAGTAAAGGGAAAGGTAGTCCAAGGCACGCGAACACATGGATCCCTATGTGTAATGAAGAAAGTTGACATTTTGAATGCATGTACATACGTATATATGAAATTGATGACTTGATCAACTGAGGTGAAGAATTGTTCTCAATAATTTGAGATTTGAACTTTATGTATTTGATGAGTTGTATGGATGGTACAACGGCAAGAAGTCCCATTGGAAGTTGAACTATGATGATATAAGAAATTTTAGAAAAGATAGTCAGAGAATAAGATTAAAAAATGTAATCCATAGCATGGGAATAATTGAAGTATGTGGCGTAAATGCAAGATAAACCTGAAGTATGTGAGAATAATTAGAGGCATTAACCTTTCTCGACGTTGAGACTATGTATAGAAATGAATACGACATGTTTATAATGTTGCAGGTTACATAATAGTGTATGGGGATAAGATGAATGAATGAATGTCGGGAAGTTTGGTAAGGAGAGAAATGATAAGATGGTGATTAGGCATACATAAGTAAGTATAATATGTGATTGAAATCAGTATGATTGAGATAGAGTTATGGTTCAAATCTAATGATAGTGATAAAGGTGTACTCAACATCTTAAAATAAGAGATAATGATCGTGAAGGCTACCATCGATTTGATTCTAAAGGATGATAACAGACATAAGTGAGGCATTCTAGTCGAATTGGAGGTAAACGAGGTGAACGAATAATTGGAGGTTTGACAAGAATCGAAATAAAGATATGTTTGAGGTTAGTGACGAAAAGAAAGGCATACTTGGGATCTTAGTGAGAAGAAAGGATAATTGAGAAGGGTACCGTGGTTTTGACGCAAAGATGATAATAGATATAAGATACGTACCTTGATCTTGTAAAGTGTTCTAGTCAAATTAAAGGTAATGAAGTTCATAAATCAAAATTCCCTATAAAAGGAGAAATGGAATAAGATCATGGAACGAGATTGATAACTCGACATCGATATGAATTCTATTTAAGTGGGGGAGACTATAATACCCCGTATTTTGATATGGTGACTAATAAAGATTATCAGATGCCAATTGAGGTTAATTATAATGTTTAAAAGTGATGAAAGATGAAAGGAATAGTTTGGGAAAAAATATTCCGCACGCGAGGAAATAATAATAAAATAATGATATTTTTATCAGAGAAGAATTTGTGAGATAAAAAGTGATTCGAAAGTCAATTGAGGCATAATAAGGTATTTTGGGTACCAAGGAGACAAGAGGAAATTTTTGAAATAAAATAATATTTTATTAACAAAATAATATTAAACTATTAATATTTTATTTAGTGTCAAAATTTTTCATGAAGAAGGAGTATATGGGCAACCTAAGTGCAGGAGAAGAAGAATGAGAAAGATTTCGGAGAAAAATGATGTTAATGGGGTCGTGTGTCTTTATTAAGTAAAGATAACACAGGTAAATAAATATTTTAAATATTACGGGGATACCGCATTGGAGTACAAACTTCATACTTTGTTTGTACATGTGTAGAAGAAGATAATAGAAGGAAGTTAGAGTTAAATGAGTGTTAGGAGGACTAAATTAAAATGGAAAGAAACAAAAAGGGTAAAACGATAATTTTACGTGAAGTTTGGTCAAAGCTTCCAAAGGAAACTTTGACTCTGATTTTTTTCAACCCAAAACCGTCCTTATCCTCCCAGCAAGATATTTTCTTCTTCATTCTTGAAGCTTCCAATGCCATTCTCTCATTCTCCCATTGAAAGTTAATTTTCTTTCACTTTCTTTCCTTGTTTTCTTTTCATTTCTTTTCTCTTCTTACTTCTTTCTTCTCCCAACTTCTTGTACACCAAAGTTACAACTTCTAACCCTAATTTCCAGCACATATGAACTCTAGGAGAAGAAGAAAGAAAAAGAGAGGAAGGAAGAAAAAGCTTGGTTTTGGTGATTCAAGCAAGGAACGGTAAGAATTCTTGCTTTTGGCTTGAGTAGTCTTTGAAAATGAGTTAGTGACTTAGAAAAATGTCTTGTGGCAGCAAAGATTGCCTTGATTGGAGAAAAATTGATAACATGTAAGCCAATAAACCCATGGGTACATGAAGGACTCAAAGTGGAAAAGGAAAACGGTAAGCTTAACACTATGTTTTAAAGCCTACGGTTAGTTGAATATTGTGGAAAATTATGGTTGTTGAAAGTATCTAGTTACATAAGCTAGTTGAAAATTGTTAAGACTGTATGGCATGTTGTTTGAAAGAAATGAAAAAGGAATATTGTGGATGGAGGATTGAGAAACAAAGTATTGAAAGTTAGATAGATAACGATGTGTGTAAACTAGGAAATAATCGAGTGAAAGTGAAAATGATTGTTGCTGCCATATATGTGGATTATGTGTGGAAATATAAGATGGATTTGGGTGAAAATTATTTAGAAAGGATGAAGTAGACACGTGACATCATAATTAAGTTGCTGGTGATATAATTTAAGGAATTGAGTAAGCAATGGATATAAGTAATTTTAGTAAAAATGTATTAAGATGTGAGTTAATTGAAGATGGTTTCATGATAGGAGGAAAAATATAAATTTAAGTAAGGATTATCTGATTGAACTGCTGCTCGTATACATATGTAATTAAATATATTGAGTTCGTATTATTCCTAGGAAGTGCAAAGATAAAGTTAGAGTATTGTGGTGGCATGTTGGAGATAGTAACGAGCGACCGGCCAGTGAAAATAGTTAGAAACACCTTCGAACAAATAGCAACTTAATATCTTGTTGTTGCCAGGTGAGTGAACCTGCACTAAAATGTTTTGGGTAGATGTACATACGTTTGAGCGAACCACTTGAGCTGTTTAAATTATCTTTTCTTCAAAATGCATGGGAATAAGCCTTTAGTGAAATGTTTTTGTTATGTGGAACATGATTGTGATGAATCTATGTACTTTTATATGACACTGATATGTATATAAAGATATATGATATATATTTATATATATTGTTAAGTAATTTTGTATAATTGATGTAACCGTGCATGTGCGGAGTGGGCAGTGCACATGCCGGTTGAATGACAATGTTGGGACAATTACAGCCGTGCATGTGCGGAGTGGGTAGTGCACATGCCGATAATGATGCTGTAGTGATATTTATAACCGTGCATGTGCGGAGTGGGCAGTGCACATGCCGGTAATGATGCTGTCGTGATATTTACAACCGTGCATGTGCGGAGTGGGTAGTGCACATGCCGACAATGATGCTGTTGTGATATTTACAACCGTGCATGTGCAGAGTGGGTAGTGCACATGCCGGTAATGATGCACATGAACCGAGTGAGGTGATGGTGGTGTATGTGCTTATATATATATGTACATATTTACTATATAGAGATGTTTGGATTTAATATGTGATTGCATTGACTGTTGAAAACTTGAGTATTGTCAATGTGTTCAATTTAATGTGCAATGTGGCATGAGTGGATTTTTTTTCGGTGGCAGTGAAAGCCCCTTGGATTTTATCTGGCGAGAATTTTTTTGCAGCAAGAATGCCTTTTCGCTACGGTGAGAGTCAATCTATTATGCTTGACTTGCTTGAAATCTACTAAAGTTTTCACTTCTCAACTTCTTTGTTGTTCATGAGTCTTTCGTCATCAAATAACTAAACGACCAAGGGTTTGAATGAGGGGTTTTCAAATAGAAATAAACTAAATTGCATTGTTTTGAACTTAAGTGCATCATGCTTTCTAAACCTTCCTTAACACTGCTTGTTCCCTTCCTATGTTCACTCATTGAGTTTGTACTCACATTTTTAAAATTCATGTTTTAGGTTTCCTGAGTCAAAGGTGATTGGATCCTAGGACGAGGTGCTTTTATTTATACATTGCTCGGTAGGTTTAACGTAAGACTAAGTGTTATCAATCATGCCCAGCGTCACTCCGCTGATGGTCAAGTTCTAATTACGTGTATATGACTACTTGTTGTGAAATGCTGAGATTTACTTGTCAAATTATATGTATGTATATAATGGTTGATGATGCCATTATGAATACATGATTGGGTTTTATGAGTTGTTTTCAAAGGAATTGTAATTGAGCATTATAAATTTTGGATTCTAAAGAAATATGGATTAGCGTACAAGATCATGTAAGTAGGCTTGCTTGGGCTTGGTGGGTTGAGCCCATTGGTCCCTTACGCCGGTCATGGCCCAAAAATTGGGCTATGACACAAGTATAAATTTGATGCCATTATCCATTTATAAAAATTTGGGTTTGTAAGAGATTAAACCAACTCTTGTGACTTTACAACTTCTGATAGATCCATCACCTATCCTTATGGTATTGTCGAAGATGTTTTGGTAAAAGTTGATAAGTTTATTTTTCCAGTAGATTTTTTTATTCTTGATATGGAAGAAGATCGTAAATACCGATCATTCTTGGGTGGCCATTCTTGAAAACTGCACGAGCTTTAATTGATGTGGAAAAAGGTGAGCTTACTTTAAAGGTTAAAAACCAAGAGGTAACATTTAGTATTTTTCAAGCTTTAAAATTTTCCAATGAACATGATGAATGTTTCTCAATTAATGTGGTGGATGACATAACGAATAATGTGTTTGTTGAAAATCATCAAAATTCACTAGAAACTTCTTTGAATTCTTCATGTGATATTATTGACCAAAAAGTTCTTGAATATGCTAACCATCTTGATGCCTATTCACGTCTTCCAAGATCCTAATTTGAATATTTGGAATTATCAATTACAACTTTACCAATCGAACCTTCCATTGAAGAACCTCCTTCACTTGAGCTCAAACCACTACCTAATCATTTAAGGTATGCTTTTCTGGGAAATTCTTCTACACTACCAGTAATTATTTCTTATTCTCTTTCTAATGAATAGGAAAATCAACTCCTTCGAGTTTTAAGGGACTACAAAAAAGCAATTGGGTGCACCATTGCAGACATCAAAGGAATTAGTCCATCAATTTGCATGCACATAATTCTTATAGAAGAAAATCACAAAGCAACAATTAAGCATCAACGAAGGCTGAATCCGATCATGAAAGAGGTAGTAAAGAAAGAAATTATCAAGTGGCTTGATGCAGGTATTATCTATGCTATTTCTGCTAGTTCATGGGTAAGTCTAGTCTAATGTGTCCTTAAAAAAGGAGGTATGACGGTAGTTTATAATGAAAATAATGAGCTTATTCCCACTAGAACTGTAACTAGATGGAGAGTATGTATGGACTATAGAAAATTAAAGAAAGCCACTAGAAAATATCACTTTCCACTACCTTTTTTTGATCAAGTGCTTGATAGATTATCACGTAAAGATTTGTATTGCTTTTTGGATGGTTATTCTAATTATAATCAAATTGCCATTGCTCTTGAAGACTAAGAAAAACCACATTTACTTGTCCTTATGGAACTTTTGCTTTTCATAGAATGCCTTTTGGACTTTGTAATGCTTTAGCTACTTTTTAGAGATGCATGATGGCAATTTTTTCTGATATGGTTGAAACGATTTTGGAAGTATTTATGGATGATTTTTCAATTTTTGGGGATAATTTTGATGATTGTCTATTTAATCTTGCTAGAGTACTTAAGCGATGTGAAGAAACTAATTTAGTTTTAAATTGGGAAAAATGTCACTTTATGGTGCAAGAAGGAATAGTCTTAAGCCATCGAGTTTCTAGCAAAGGTTTAGAAGTAGATAAACAAAAATTGAAATCATTAAAAAACTTTCACCTCCCACCTTTGTTAAGGGCATTCGTAGTTTTTTAGGACATACTGGATTTTATAGGAGATTTATTAGAGATTTTTCTAAAATTTCTAAACCACTGTGTAATTTGTTAGAAAAGGATACTTCTTGTAATTTTGATGATGCTTGCCATGATGCTTTTGTTGAATTAAAAAAGAGATTAATTTCTACTCCTATTATCACTGTTCCTGATTGGAATCTTCCTTTTGAACTAATATATGATGCTAGTGATTATGCAGTTAGTGCAATCTTGGGCCAACAAAAAATGAAAATTTTGCATCCTATTTATTATGCTAGCAGAACATTGAATGAGGCTCAAGCAAATTACACCACAACCGAAAAGGAGTTGCTTGCTATTGTTTTTGCTTTCGATAAATTTCATTCCTATCTTGTTGGTACTAAAGTTATTGTTTACACAGACCATGCAGCTATTAAATATTTGATCGAGAAAAAAGATGCAAAACCACGTTTGATAAGATGGGTACTTTTGCTTCAAGAATTCGACTTGGAAATCTGAGATAAGAAAGGTATAGAAAATCAAGTGGCAGATCATTTATCGAGATTGGAGAATAATGAGCACATTGGGAATTCAACAGTGATTAATGAAACCTTTCTTGATGAGAAATTGTTTCATATAGAGAAGTAGAAAAATTTACCATGGTATGCTGATATTGTGAATTATCTAGTAAGTAAACTCTTCCGTCTTGAATTTAATTCTCAACAAAAGAAAAAATTCTTACGTGATGTCAAATACTACATGTGAGATGAGCCTTTTCTTTACAAGCATTGTGGAGATCAAATCATTAGAAAGTGTATTCCTGAAGAAGAATTTGAAAATATTCTTCATCATTGCCATTCATTTGATTATGGAGGACATTATGGAGGAAAAACGAACTACTACAAAGGTTCTACAATCAGGTTTCTAATGGCCTTCTCTTTTTAAGGATGCTCATAATTTTGTTGAAAGATGTGATAGATGTCAAAGAATGGGCAATATATCGAAGAGACATGAGATGCCTTTAAACAACATCTTGGAAGTTGAAATTTTTTATGTTTGGGGAATTGATTTTATGGGTCCATTCATTCCATCCTTCAATAATGAATACATCTTGGTTGCTATTGATTATGTCTGTAAATGGGTTGAAGCTGTGGCATTGCCAAGAAATGATTCTAAGGTAGTGATAAACTTTCTGCAAGAAAACATCTTCACACGTTTTAGTATACCTAGAGCCATAATTACTGATGAAGAGACTCACTACTGCAATAAAAATTTTGAAGCAATCCTAGCCAAATATGAAGTCAAGCACAAAATAGCCACCGCTTATCATCCTCAAACAAGTGCCCAGGCTAAAGTGTTAAATTAAGAAATTAAAAGAATTTTTGAGAAAATTGTTTGTCCTTCTAGAAAAGATTGGTTGAAAAAGTTGGATGATGCTTTGTGGGCATATAGAACTACATATAAAACTCCAATTGGGATGTCTCCTTATAGATTGGTGTTTGGAAAAGCTTGTCATCTTCCAGCCAAACTTGAACACAAGGCATATTAGGCAATTAAAAAGCTTAATTTTGATCTTCAAGCGGTTGGAGAAAAGCGTCCTTTGCAACTCAATGAGATGGATGAATTTTGTCAAGAAGCTTATGAGAGTGCAAGAATCTACAAAGAAAAGACAAAATGTTGGCATGACAAAAAAATCATAAACAAAAGTTTTAAACCTAGCCAACATGTTCTCCTATATAATTCTCGTTTGAAATTATTTCCTGGAAAATTCAAATATTGTTGGTCTGGACCTTTTATTGTGATGAAAGCATATCCTCATGGAGCAGTGGAAGTAGTTGATGATAAATCAACCTTCAAAGTAAATGGACAACGACTAAAGCATTATTTGGGAGGCGATTTCGATCGTCAAAGGTCCTCAATCACACTTATCGACACAATTTAAATCAGAGAAAGTCAAGCCAACGACTATAAATCAAGCGTTTCTTTGGAGGCAACCCAAGCATTATAACTTACTTTCTTTTATTTTTTTTACTTATTTTAATATTATTTATTAAAGTTTTCTTTTTATTTTGCAGGAACATGTTAAAAAATAAAAAAAAATAAAAAAATTTAGGGGAGTGGGGTAAGCTGTGGCTTCCCCAAGAGGAAGCTGCGACCCAACGAAGTGATGAAACGCGGGTCACAGTGCCCCTCAAGCTAGGTTGCGACCTCGAGGCTTAGAGCAACGAGGGCCACGGTGCCCACCAATGGGAGGCCATGGCCTCGTGTTTTGAGGCTACCAACCTTGGGCAACCCCCCCTAGAGAGAGAGAGAGAGAGAGAGAGAGAAAGAGAGGGAATAGGCAGTGGCTTCCCCAAAAGGAGGCCACAGCCTAGCGATGGACCATGACGCAGGTCGTGACACCCACATTGCGAGGCCTCGGCTTTGCAGATTGATTATTAGGAGTCGTGGTGCCACTAGGGGTAGGTCGCGGTGCCTTTTTTGAGGGCTGTCCGCTTTGGGCAGCCCACTAAAAAAAAAGAAAGAAAAAGAGAAAAGAGAGAGAGGCCCTCTTTTCATCACTCAAGCTTACCTACCTCTTCCTTTTAGTACAAATTTTTGCACTTCCACTCTTCTCTTCTCGACCATTGCTCCCGTTTTTCCTTTCCTCTTCCCCGTTCCATTCTTTCCATTTTATATTTCTTTCTCTAGATCAGGTACCCACACCCATTATATTCTTCCACATTGATTTTCAACACCTATGCACTAAATATCAAGTAAGTTTCAATATTTCTTTTAGTTTTTTTTCCTTTTTTCTTTTTCTATTTTTAATATTAATGACTTACCTCATATTATTTAAAATTTGTGTTGAATATTGATGATCTTGAGATATTGTGCTTCATTATTTTATAGGTATGGTAGATTGTTTAGATTTATGCTTTAAATTTCAAACATAAGTTGAAAATGGAGAATATGGGTAAGTTTCTTGATTTTGAATTTTTTTATGCCTAGTAGTATCGTAATATTTTAATTGTAGGATTTTTACTTTATGCTATGGGCATTATTTTATGATGAGAGAACATCTAAGCTATTATTGTTGATGGTCTATTGTGTTTTGTTGGTACTTTTCTTTTCTTTTGGTTGAGAATTAATTGTAGGATATTCGAGAATGGCACCCAAACGATCAAGACAAAATTCATGTGGCTTGTTTGATCATACTAGATTTGTGTCAATTGAGGCTGTGGCCAGACACGCAAGTTCTCTTGCAAACAAAATTGCAGTACTTGAACAAGGACTGGATCAAGGGTTAATTACACACCTTGACCTTTAACCAATGATTGATGGCCGCCACTAGCAAAAATTTTGTGCTTCACCTGCAGCTGCAAGTATCCCTTTGGTAAGAGAATTTTATGCTAATGCTATAGAAGCTACTAATAATTTTGTTTTTGTTCAAGGTAAATTAGTTCCATTCTTGAGCCATGCCATCAATAAATTTTATGAAACTCCTGATATTACAAACGATGGATATGATCAATATTTGGCTGAGAATGAAAATTGGGATGATATCATTACTATACTCTGTGAGGAGGGTGCTCAATGGTGATTTTTCAATAATGCACCAGTTTCATTCAAGAGGACTGTGATGAAACCAACTTCTAAGATATGGTTATATTTTGTGGCTTCCAAATTACTCCCTACCACACATACTAGTGATGACACAAAAGATCGAGCCATCCTCATTTATTCAATCATGATTGGACGCACAATTGATATTGGTCGCATAATTTACAAAGCCATGACTCACACTGCACAATCAAAGCGTGAAGGCTTGTGGTTCCCTTTTTTGATTATAGCTATGTGCAAACAAGCTGGTGTACATTGGGATACTAGTGAGGAGTTGTTGCACCCTAAACTTCCAATTGATCTTAATCTCATCCACAGACAATCTCAAACTTCTACTGGGGATAGTTCTTCTTCTACACATCATCCTCCACCCATTTGACCAAGACACCAACAATTGTCAATGACTCAAAGAATTGAGAACCTTTAGCACCTAGTTGATAATCTTGGGCAACAATTGGAGCAATGCATGACTTATCAAACCCAATGCAACCAACATATGGATCACATGTTTCGAGCTTATGGTGCTTTTATGGGAATGGATATGTCTACTCTTTCACTAGCACCTAATCCTCCTAAGGGTGCTAATGAGGTAGAGGACAATGAGGATAATGATGCAGAGGATAATGGTGATGAAGAGGCGGATTAAAGCTTCTCCAGATTTATTCAACCATTAGGGGAGTATTCTTTACCTTTCCTTTCTTTTTTCTAACATTGAGGACAATGTTTAGTTTAAGTTTTGGGGGGGGGGGGGTGAATTTATTTTTTTGGTGATGAATATTCTATGAAAGTTTTAGATCTAATTTTATTTGCATGCGTATTTATAAATAATTTAGGATTAGTTGGTAAAAGAATTTAATTTTTGTTGAACCTTAGGAATCTAGAAGTAAAGTTGTGCCAATTTTTTCAATGATTTTTTTATCCAATGATGATAACTAGTTGTCTTGAATTTTTAGCCTTTGGTGAATAAGGTTTTTGTTTGGATTCATGCTAAATTTTTTGTTAAGTGTCATTGTTAGGATGTGATTTCCACAATTTTAAACACTATATCTTTTACTTTGAATTATTTTGAATATCTAGAGAAGGTTTATATTGATATGAATTTTAGATTATTTCATGAATTCTAGAATTTCCTTGATTTTCTCTCGATGCAAAATTCTTGGCAATACTTAGTTAGGGACATGATTTAAGCCATCTTTGAACCGTTTGAACTTTAAAAACCAACCTTGTTAAATTTTATCCCTAGCATACCCTTTTTGAGCTTAATTTTCCTTTTCTTTATTTAACTACATAATAATTGAACTTAGCCTTAAAATTAATTTTCCAATTTTGCAACCCTTACTCCTAAGCATGTATATTGTTTTAGAAAATATAAATTGAGCTAAATGCTGAAAAAGGTGGAAAGATGATATTGATGTGAAAAAAAAAAAAGAGAAGTTCAAAATATGAAAAATAACCCTACTACCTACAATACAAAGAAAATAAGTTTAAGGGTGTGAAATTGTGAAAAAAAAAGTGTTGAATGAAAGAAAAGTTCAAATATGGAAGAAAATGTGTACTAAGAGAAGGAAAATAGAGCTCTATATATATAGGTCCTAGAATAATTATGTGCTTAGGGTGATTTGAGCCACATTAATATCCTTTATCATACCTTGACCTTAGCCATACATTACAAGCTTTATAAAGTCCTATTGATCCTTATCTTTGTATTGGTCTACATTAGTGGAGAGAGAGATAAAAAATGAACCTATGGAAATCTAGTACTAATTTGAAATTTGTGTTGGTAGAAACTCATCCAGATATCATGATATTATTGGTAAAAGATTTCACACACACACAGAAAGCCATTCGAGAATGTGCTTGCATTAAAATTGAAACATGAATTTGAATGAGACTTTTATTTTTCCTTAGATTAATGATTTATAGGCATACTTTTGATGAAATTATAAAGAATCATTGAGTTGGTGCACTTTATCTCTAATAGTAGTAATAGTAATAGTAGTAGTATAGTAATAACTATATTTATTTAACTGAATTTTTTTTTCGTAAGTTAGGGTCTTTTCTATGTTTTGCTCAAGGACTAGCAAAATCTTAAGTTTGGGGGTGTGATAACTCCATGATATAGAGTTATTGGAGCTTAATTTTGATAATAATTTAGCTTCGTTCTTGTAGTAATGCATAGAAATTAGTAAATTTTATTTAATTATTTTAAATTAGTTATTTTAGGTGAGTCAATCTAATCATGGTTAATTTTATGCTTAATTTGGTGTTAATGTAGTTAAGATAGGTTGTTATTGATTTATTTGTGCTTTTGTAGGTGTTTGAAAGAAGAATTTTAGTAAAAGAATGAGAGCAATTTCGAGGTGCAGACTTTCAATGCATATATTTTTGTATTTTGGCTATAACTTTTTGTACAGAGCTCCAAATATAGCGATTCTTAGACCATTGGAAAGATAAGAGAAAAAGATACAATTTTGATGTTTACTACTTTATCCAGTTCAGAATGAAAGAAAGTAAAAGATATTGGTGAAATTGACATATTGCAGCAGTCTTAAAGCAATTACGATTTCTGTTAATTAATTGGGCAAAGCTGCAACTTACATAGTTTGATGAGGAAATCCCAGCTGAAATTGACTTCTTTCTTCATCCAACTTGGTTTAACTTGAAATCCTATAAAAACAACCTTTCAGAAGACATCAAGGGGAGGAAAAAAAAACACCATATTAACAGCTGAGAGTCAAGCTACAAAGTCATTGAAGGAATTTGAAGAATTCAAGTAGATTTGGAGATCAAGAATACATTGCTTGGTTTTTTCTATCTTTTTGTTATTCTTTTATTCCCTTGGTTTTAATGTTTAAATTTTATTCAATGATGATGTATGACTTGATGGGGAACTAAGTTTTTAATCTAAGATTATGATTAAACTCAATATATAGTCTGAACTATTTATATCTCTTTTACTTATCTACGATGGATTTAAGTTGTTTATTTTATTTTGTTCTTAATGCTTTTAGTTGAATAGCCACCAATTAGATTGAATTGGAAACCTAGGTTAAACCTTGATGAAGGAGATTTAGGTAGACCTTGAATAGAATAGCGTATGATCGAATAAACTTAGTTGATTAGGTGATTTGATTTGTATATAAGGTAGACATAAACTTATAAGCCATAAATAGCCAAAATTAGAGCACAAACTTAATGAATCTTCCTTCAATATAATTTGCATAGACATATAGTAAATTAATTGGGAAAGATATTTTTATGAGAAACTCGACAGAGACTTGTAAAAAATTTAGGACTCTAGGTTAATAACTTAATCCATTAAACTGAGTTGAGAGAGACAATAATTAGATAAAGTATTGAGATATATCATAATCTTAGGTCTGGTAGTCATTCACATTTAATAAAGTAAAATTTGTTGATATATTAGTTTTAGTTTTTAGTTTATTAATTTAAATTTTCCTTTGTAAATTTTAATTGTTTAGATAAAATTAAGGTGTGTTAATTTTAGTAGTTAACAATAAGGATTAATTCAATTCTCTGTGAGATCAATACTTTACTCATCTCTATATTATCTTTGCGATACGTGCACTTACGTGAATAGAAAATTGAACAACAGCAGCTGTTGTTGATTTCTCACGTAAGTGCACGCATCGTTAACAAGTAATATAGTAATGAAGTAGAGTATTGTTTCCACATAGAATTGTTTAATTTTTACTGTTAACTCTAAAATTATAACACCCTAACTTTATCCAGACAATTAAAATAAAAAAAAATTAAAACAAATAAACTAAAACTAAAATTAAATAGTAAATAAAACTCACTTAACTACCAGACCTAAGATTGTAATATCCCTTAGTACTTCATCTGATTATTCTCATAAAAATACCTTACCCAATTAATTTACTATATATCTATGCAAATTAAATTAAAGAAAGATACATTAAGTTTGTGCTCTAATCCTAGCTACGTATGGCTTGTAGGTGTATGTCTACCCAATATGCAAATTAAACCACCTAATCAACTAAGTGCATTCGATCATACGTTATTTTATTCAAGGTCTACCTAAATCTCCTTCGTCAAGGTTTAACTCAGATTTCCAATTCAATCTAATTGGTGATCAGGCAATTGAAGCATTAAGAACAGAATAAAATAAACAAATTAAATCTATCAAACCTAAGCAAAAGAGAGATAAATAATTTAAACTATATAATAAGTTTAATCATAATCTTCGATTAACAATTTAGTTCCCCATCAAGTCACACATCATCATTAAATAAAGTTTAAACAATAAAAACAAAATAAGAAAATAAAAAAATAATCAACAAGATAAAACTCAAGAATTATAATCTTGATCTTCCAAGTCTTCTTGAATCCTTCAAAATCTTTTTAGCTTCAATGACTTTGCAGCTTGACTCTCAGCTTTCAATTTGGTGTTTTTTCTCTTCCTTCAGTTTTCTTTTTTCTCTCTGAAAGGTTGTTTTTATAGGCTTTGAAGTTAGGACAAGTTGGGTGAAAAAAGAAGTCAATTTCAGCTGGGATTTTCTCATCAGACTATGTGAGTCGCAGCCTTGTCCAATTAATTAACAAAAATTGTAATTGCTCTAAGACTACTTCAGTGCATCAAATTCGACAAGAATTTTAACCATTTTACAAGCCGAACTAGGCAAAGTAATGAACATAAAAGTTGTATCTTTTTCTCTTATCTTTCCAATGGTCTAAGAATCGCTTCATTTGAAGTACTGCAGAGAAAGTAATGATTGAAATACCAAAACATATGCATTGAAAGTCTGCACCTCAAAATTGCTCTCCTTCTTTCATTAAAATTCTTCTTTCATCAAACACCTACAAAAGCACAAATACATCAAGAACAACCTATCTTAACCATATTAACACCAAATTAAGTATAAAATTAACCATGATTAGATTGACTCACCTAAATTAACTAATTTAAAATAATTAAAATAAAACCTACTAATTTCTATGCATTACTTCAAGAACTAAGCTAAATTATTATCAAAATTAAGCCCAAATAACTCTATATTATAGAGTTATTAGGAGCTCACTTTAGGTGGGTGCAACCTACCCTTTAGGGGCCGCGTGGCTCGCATTAATGCTTGTTGTGAGGTTGCAGCCTACCCCTTAGAGGTGTTACGGCTTTTTATCTTCAAATTCGTTAAGCTACGACCTCCCTTTTAGGGAGCTACGGCCTTGATTTTTTTTTTTTACAGTGGGCTGCCCAAAGTTGGCAGCCCATAAAAAATGGGGCCACAGACCTCATTGTTAAAAGCCGCTAGGCCACGGCCTGCGTTGTGGGGCCTTGTTGGGTCGCGACTTACCCTCTCTCGAATTTGTTTTTTGAATTTTTTTAAAAAAAGGCTATATATATGTGAAAAATAAAATAAATTGATCATAATTTGCAACAATAAGAAAAAAATAAATGAAATTAACTTAAAGGAATTAAATTAAGTTAGAATGCTTGGTTTGCCTCCTAAAAAGTGATTCTTTTATAGTCGTTAGCTTGACTTTCTTTGATTTAAATTGCGTTGATAAGCGTGATTAAAGACCTTTGACTATCGAAATTGCAATCCCAATATTGCTTTAATCATTGCCCCTTCACTTTGAAGGTTGATTTATCATTAGCTACCTCCACTGCTCCATGAGGAAATACTTTCATCACAGTGAAAGGTCCAGACCAACGAGATTTCAACCTTCCAAGAAATAATATCAAATGAGAATTGTATAGGAGAACATGTTGGCCAGCCTCAAAACTTCTTCTTATGATTTTCTAATCATGCCATCGTTTCATCTTCTTTTTGTAGATTCTTGCACTTATATATGCTTCTTGACGAAATTCATCCATCTCATTGAGTTACAAAAGACACTTTACTCTGACTGCTTGCAAATCAAAATTAAGCTTTTTAATTGCCCAATATGCCTTGTGTTCAAGCTCGACTAAAAGATGACAAACCTTTCCAAGTACCAATTTATGAGGAGACATCCCAATTGGAGTTTTATAAGCAATTCTATAAGCATATAAAGTATCATCCAACTTTTTGGACCAATCTTTTTTTGGAAAAATAAACAAACATCTCCAAAATTCTTTTAATTTCTCAATTTGAAACTTCAGCTTGGCCACTCGTTTGAGGATGATAAGCAATAGGTACTTTGTGCTTGACTCCATATTTGGCTAGGATTGCCTCAAAATTTTTGTTGTAGAAGTGAGTCCCTTCATCACTAATTATGGCTCAAGGTGTACCAAAACTTGTGAAGATGTTCTTTTGCAAGAAGTTTATCACTACCTTAGAGTCGTTCCTTAGCAATGCAAAAGCTTCAACCCATTTAGAGATATAATCAACAGCAACCAAGTGTATTCATTGTTGAAGGATGGAATGAAAAACCCATAAAATTAATTCCCCACGCATCAAAAATTTTGACTTCCAAGATGTTGAAAGGCATCTCATGTCTCAAAAATTAATTCCACTAATGCCTTTAACGAAAGTGGGAGGTGGAAGTTTTTCAATTGTTTCAATTTTTTCTTTGTCTACTTCTAAACCATTGCTAGAGACTCAATGGCCTAAGACTATTCCTTCTTGCACTATAAAGTGACATTTTTCCCAATTTAAAACTAAATTAGTTTCTTCACATCTTTTAAGTTCTTTAGCAAGATTGAATAGGCAATCATCAAAATTATTCTAAAAAAATGAAAAATCATCCATAAATACTTCTAAAAACTTTTCAACCATATCAGAAAAAAGTACCATCATACATCTCTAAAAAATGGTTGGAGCATTACAAAGTCCAAAAGCCATTCTACGAAAAGAAAAAGTTCCACAAGGATAAGTAAATGTGGTTTTTTCTTAGTCTTTGGGAGTAATGGCAATCTGATTATAACCAGAATAACCATCCAAAAAGTAATAAAAATTCTTACCTGCTAGTTTATCAAGCATTTGAGTAATAAAAGGTAGTGGAAACTGATCTTTTCTAGTGGCTTTGTTCAATTTTCTATAGTCCATACATACCCTCCATCCAGTCACAGTTCTAGTGGGAATGAACTCATTATTTTCATTAGAAAGTATATTCATACCTCTTTTCTTATGGACATATTGAACTGGATTTACCTATGAACTATCAGAAATAGGATAGATAATATATGCATCTAGCCACTTGATAATTTCTTTCTTTACTACCTGTTTCATGATTAGATTCAACCTTTGTTGATACTCAATAGTTGCTTTGTGATTTTCTTCCAAAAGAATTTTATGCATACAAATTGATGGATTAATTCCTTTGATGTCTGCAATGGTCCACCCAATTCCTTTTCCGTAGTCTCTTAAAACTCGAAGGAGTTTATTTCCTTGTTCATCAGAAAGCAAAGAAGAAATAATTACTGGTAATGTAGAAGAATTTCTAAAAAAAAACGTACCTTAAATGATTAGGCAGTGGTTTAAGCTCAAGTGAAGGAGGTTCTTCAATGGAAGGCTTGATTGGTGAAGTTGTAATTGATAATTCCAAAGACTCAAATTGGGATTTTGGGAGACGTGATGGGGCATCAAGATAGTTAGCATATTCAAGAACTTTTTCATTAATAATATCACATGAAGAATTCAAAGAAGTTTCCAGTGGATCATGATGATTTTTAGTAAACATATTATTCGTTATGTCATCCACCACATTAATTGAGAAACATTCGTCATGTTCATTGAAAAATTTTAAAGCTCTAAAAATATTAAATGTTACTTGTTAATCTTCAACCTTTAAAGTAAGCTCACCTTTTTCCACATTAATTAGAGCTCGAGTAGTTCTCAAGATTGGTCTTCTAAGAATGATTAGTATTTCATGATCTTTTTCCATATCTAGAATAATAAAATCTACCGAAAAAATTAACTTACCAACTTTTACTAAAACATCTTCCACAATACCATAACGATAGGTGATGGATCAATCAACAAGTTGTAAAGTCATAGAAGTTGGCTTAATCTCTTCCAAAACCAATTTTTTATAAATGGACAATGGTATGAAATTTATATTTGCACCCAAATCACATAAAGTTTTAGCAAAACAAAGAGCACCAATAGTGCAAAGAATAGTAAAACTACCTAGATCTTTAAGCTTTAGTGGAGCTTATTCTGAATGATGGCATTGCACTCTTGAATACATGCAACAGTTTCAAACTCACCTAATTTCCTCTTTTTAGACAAGATGTCTTTCACAAATTTAACATATTTTGGCATTTGTTTTAAAGCTTGAGAAAAAAGAATATTAATATGTAACTTTTTAAACACATCAATAAATCTTTAGAATTGTTTGCTAAGTTTTTCTTTTTGAAATCTTTGAGGAAAAGGTGGTGGAGGTGTGGGAGTAGATTTTAATTGTAATTTTTCTTCTTCTGAATTTTTAGTAGATTGTTAAACCACAATTTCTTTTTCAGTATCTTTTTCAATTTCTTTCTTATCAGATTGAATTGAAGTTTCAGAATTTAAAGCTTTAGAACTTACCTCTTGACTTACCTTTTTCCCATTATGAAGATTGATTACCTTACAATGTTCCTTACTTTTTGTTCTTAGATTAGGCTCAATATCACTTAGTAAGGTGCCATGAGGTCTATTATTTAGAGCATTAGCAAGTTGGCCCACTTGTGTCCCAAGATTTCTTATTAATGCTATTTGACTTTGAATAAATGCCTTAGTCTTTGTCATGTATTGTATGAACATCTCTTCCATTGAAGGCTTTTTCTCTGGCATGGGGCCTCTAGATGGAAATCTAGGAGGAAAGTTTGACTTAGATGCTGATAAAGACCCTTGGTTGTTATTCCATGAGAAATTAGGATGATTTCTCTAACTAGGATTATAAGTGTTACACTAGGGATTGTTTTGTTGTCTATTTCCAGCAAATTGACAAGATTCATAATAAATAAGACAATTGTCATTGGAATGTCCTTCTCCACAAAATTTACATGTCAAAAAGGGGTTCTAAATAATATTAACATTCAGTTTACCTATTTTCTTTGTGAGAGAAGCCAACTGTGTAGATAAAGTATTCGTCATATCTAATTCATGAACTTCAGCAATTTTTCTTGTACCCAATCTTTCAGATGGCCATTGATAATTATTGGAAGCAATCTCTTCACGCAAATCATAACCCTCATCAATGGATTTACTCAAAATAGCACTTCTAACTGCAGCATCAATGGTAGTTCTAAAAGGTCCCAGTAAACCATTATAAAAAGTTTGAACTTGTAGCAATTTAGGTAATCCATGATGAGAACACCTTCTTATCAAATCTTTATACCTCTCCCAAGCCTCATATAGTGATTCAGAATCAAATTGCATGAAAAAAGTGATATCATTCCGCATCTTTGTTGTCTTGGCAGGTGGGAAGAATTTTGCTAAGAATTTTTAAGCTAAATCATCCCAAGTATTAATGGAACCGGCAAGAAGTGAATTTAATCAACTCTTTGCTTTATCTCTCAATGAAAAAGGAAAAAGCCTTAATCTTATGGCATCATCAGTAACACCATTAGCCTTGAATGTAACACAAATTTCCAAGAAATTTACAATATTGGCATTCGAATCATCATTAGGCAAACTCCCAAACTGAACAAAAGTTTGAATCATGTGAATGATTGATGGCTTAATTTCAAAGTTGTTGGCCTGAATAAGAGGTCTTTGAATACTCGAGTGGAGACCTTGTACTCATTGGTCTACATAATCCCTCAAAGACTTGGTATCTTCCTCTTGTTGATTAGCCATTGTTTTGCTTGGAGCAGAAACTTTTTTGTCTTTTCAATTTCGGGATCAAAAGGAACAATTTTCAAATTATGGGCTCTTTGCATACAACAACTAAAAGTACCTAAAAATTTAAAGAAAAGAAAAGTTTGGATTAAAATTAAGAATGATTGGTATTAATATTAACAAGAAAGAACTAAAAATCAACTCCTCGAGAGCGGTGCCAAAAACGTGTTGTTCAATTCACTACCCACGCAAGTATACGTATTGCAAAGATAATATAATGATGAGTAGAGTGTTGATCCCATAGGGAATTGAATTAATTCTTACTATTAATTACTAAAATTACACACCCTAATTTTATCCAAACATTAAAAATTGAATTAAAAAGTAAAACTTAAAAGCTAAAACTACTCTAAATTTACTCAGGAAAATTACTTTTCTAAACTTGATTGACTTTTAGATCTAAGATTATGATGTCCCTTAATACTTCATCTGATTATTGTCTCTCTCTCTCTTAACTTAGCTTAATGGATTAAGTTGCTAGCCTAGAGTTTGAAATTATTTACAAGTCTCTATCGAGTTTCTCATAAAAATATCTTTTTCAATTAATTTACTATATGTCTAAACAAATTAAATTGAAGAAAGATTCAATAAGTTCATGCTCTAATTTTAGCTATATATGGCTTATAGGTGTATGTCTACCCTATATGTAAATCAAATCACCTAATCAACTAAGTGTATTTGATCAGACGTTATTCTATTCGAGGTCTACCTAAATCTCCTTCGTCGAGGTTTAACTTAGGTTTCCAATTTAACCTAATTGGTGATCAAGCAATTAGAAGCATTAAGAACTAAACATAATAAACAACTTAAATCTATCAAAGATAAGCAAATGAGAGATAAATAAATTTGACTACATATTGAGTTCAATCATAATCTTAGATTAATAATGTAGTTTCCCATTAAGTCACACATCATTATCGAATTAAGTTTAAACATTTAAATCAAAGTAAAAAAATAAGAGAATAACAAAAGGATGATAGAACCTAAGAATTTATTATCTTGATCTTCCAAATCTTCTTAACTCCTTAAAATTCTTCTTAGCTTCAATGACTTTGTAGCTTGATTCTCAATTGTCAATCTGGTGTTTCGCTCTCCCCTCTAAAAGTCCTCTAAAAGGTTATTTTTATAGAGTTTTGAAGTTAGGCCAAGTTATGTGCAGAAAGAAGTCAATTTCAATTAGGATTTCCTTGTCAGACTACATGAGTCGTGGCCTCGACCCATTAATTAGCAAAAATCGTAATTGCTCTAGGACTATTGAGTACTTTATCTTCAACATGATTTTTTATCATCTTTTAGGCTGAAATAGGTGAAGTAGTAAACTTAAAAGTTGTACAATTTTCTCGTAGCTTTCCAATGGCTTAAGAATTATCTTATTTGGAGTTCTGTAGAGAGAGTTATAGTTAAAATACCGAAACATATGCAGTGGAGGTCTGCATCTTGAAATTGCTCTCCTTCTTCTATTAAAATTCTTCCTTTATTAAACACCTACAAAAGCACAAATAAATCAATAACAACCTACCTTTAATCACATTAACACCAAACTAAGTGTAAAATTAACTAAGATTAGATGGACTTACCTAAATTAATTAACTTAAAATAATTTAACAAAAACCTACTAATTTCTATAGATTACAACAAGAACTAAGTTAAATTATTATCAAAATAAGTCCAAATAACTCTATATCATAGAGTTATCACATGGATCCACCAAGCCCTTTGTACTTTAATCAATTGAAAGATTTGGCACCCATCCCAATTCTTGCTCTTAAAAACTAGGTTGTTGTTTACCAGCCATATAAACCACACGATGACTTAGAATGCCATCCTCTAGACTAAGCCATTATCCAGACAACTAGCAGATGCATTCCACATTTGGAAATAAATAATGGGATCATAGCCATTTACCTAAACCATATTCCTATAGCACACAAATTTTACCACAGCCTCTAAGTCTCCTTAGAATTAAAGAATAAATGCCTTAAGGATTCAATATCATTCTTGCATGTTAAACAAATAGCTACCTTACCTCAAAGTAACCATTTTCTTAATAGCACCTCTTTAATAACTAGTTACCTGTGTTGTAACTGCCTATAAAAGATTTGAAATTTATAAGGGGTTAATCTTGCCTATGATAGCTTTCAAATACTTGTACGTAAATTGTTAGTAACCAAAATAGTTTAGAAAAAGATTTAGAGGTATACTCTCTAATAGTTCCCCTTTTCCAAATGAGTTTATCAAGAAATCCCTTCCTTAAACTCTGTTTCTTCCATAATTCCTAAAACCCACTTCATTGCCCCCATTCTCATCGTAGTAATTCTTTCTTCATATAAATCTTCCAACACCACTCATTCCCTTTCTAAACCCCAAACTCCTCTACAACCTCATTCTGTTAGGAAGATAAGCTTAAAGTAAAGTACCCAAAAGGCGGTGAATTAGTTATAAGCTAAAAATTTCTCTTTTTTTGAGAAAACTTTGAAAGTGCAATGGAAATATAAAGAATAAAGTAGCAAAAATAGAATATGAAACAAGTAAAATGTAGGAAAATAAGGAATACTTAGTCGAGTTTTTATAGAGGTTCGGCTTTCCAATGCATACATCCTCTCCCTGATAGCACAATGAGTTTGAATCCACTATCAGTTTGCCTTTTCAATAGGATTAGGCTTAACTTTTACAACATGCCTTTTAACAAGATCAAGTGTAACCTTCACAACATGCCTTTTCACAAGATTAGGTGGAACCTTCACAAAAACACTACTTTTTCAAGTTCAAGCACAACCTTTACACAAGATGCAACGTTTTCAAAGATCAGGCAAAATCGCTCTACTTTTTGCGTAAAGGTATAACCAATACAACAGTGGATTCTCAAGCAGTACAAACTTAAAAACTTTATAAAGGTTGATAAGATGGTTAGGTTAAAAAAGATGAGAGTTTTTTTCAGAGAGATGAATAATGAAAGGAAGTTTTGGCTTGAAGAATATCAACTGAATGATAAAATATATGATCTTTAAGTTCTGTTTTGCTCAAAGACATGATTTTTTCTATTTTTTACTCTTTTGCTTGTTATCCCTCTTTTTGGCACTTCAAAATCTTTCAAATTGTTTCTTTCACTACCAAAAACCAATCTTTTTCTGACGAAATTTTCCATCAAAAAAAGTTAAATTCCATTGGAAATACATTTTTTCGATGGATTTTCGACAACAAAATCCGTTGGAAATTTTGTCCGTAAAAGCCTCGTCAAAAACACTTTCTGTTGAAAATCCATTGAAAATTTCCAACGAAAAATTCTGTTGGAAAAACACATAATCCGTCAACTGTACCATAGCAATTCCGTTGGAAATTTTCAACAAAAATTCCATTGGAAAGGCATTTCCAATGGAATATTTTGTTGGAAAAATATTTCCCACGGAATTCCGTTGAAAGTTACCGACAGAATTTTTCCATTAGAAAAGCGTTTCCAACGGAATTCCATGGAACATTTCCAACGGAAGTTTTCTATTGGTAAAGCATTTCCAGCAGAATTCTGTCGAAAATTTTCAACGAAATTTTTATTTTGTAAAGCATTTCCAACAGAATTTCGTTAGAAATTTTTGATGAAATTTTTTGAGTTTGATGTATTTGCAACGGAATTTTTTGTTGGTGATGTATTTCCAACAAAAATTCTTTCACTAATTTTCGACTGAATGTTTTGTCGAGAATGTGTTCCGAACAAAATTACCAATTAAAATTTCGATAATAAATTATCAATTGACATCCACAATTAGCATTTAAAATTCATAAGAGAAACACACATTAAAAACTAAAATTCAAAGATAAGTTCATACAATTAAAAATCGTCATAAACAGACAATATTTAAAAATGTCAAACATATATGAATATAAAGCTAAATGTGCTAGTACATGTCCATACTAAAAAAGCATCCAAGTTTAACAACGAAAAAGAGGCATCATATCATGAAATGTTGCGTTCTTACTTGTCAAGATTTGAGCTTGAAGCACTCGTATTTCCTTGTTTTGAAAGTGCATTAGTCACGATCATTGTTTCCATACGTGCCATAAATTCACTCATGTTTTTGCCATTGCATTTTTAATTTCTTTAGGTATTTCTCCACGTATTTCTTCACGTATCTTACCCAAGTTTTCTGATAGATTTTCCACTTTTTCTTCCAATGCAATTACGGGACTGGTAGCGTTTGAGTTGATAGGGCCACACCCTGACTCAGATGTTACTGCATTGTTGTGTGTTCCACTAAGTAGAGCTGTAACATGCACCCGAGTACCAAACCCATACACGTGAGTGCATGTAGTCTCCATCCCTCGAATTACTTCAATCCAAGTATGCGGATCGAATTCTGGCTAAGAAGATGAATCTTCACCAAATTTCTGCGATAATGCAAAATTATACATTTCCTACAAAAAAAATAAAAAAAAAGATTAGTATTCAATTATATCATTAACTTTAAAGTAAAAATCAATCAATTTTATACATACACTAGTAGATTTAGACTTGTTGTCTATAAAATCACCGTGACCAGCTAAACGTTTATGGGTGCGATTGAACACTTCCAAAAAGCTAGCATCTCATCCCATCTCAATTGCTTGCATTTATTTACAACTATATATTCTCAATTATAATTCATATTTATAAATAACATATATGGAAAAAGCAAAGTCAAACTACTAAGCATACAATTTAAATTTAGTTATAAAGAAAACCACACATATAAATGCCAAGTAAGATTAATTCATACCATCTTTTGTGCATGAACAACAAAGGGAACTAAACCACCAGTATACTTTGGAATGCTTAGTTCTTTTGGCATTAGGGTGTGAAACTTAAAATCATTTACGAAGTATCCTTTGTAACATCTTATCATACATCTTGGACCATGAGAGATTTCAAGTATACGTGGGTCAATTTCATCCCTACGTTCTGCAATCTTCCAACATGTAATACAAGATCAAGATTCTTTAATTTACATAAGTAATGCCTATTTGTTATTAAAAGTTCACTTCTAATTTACATAAACTTACATATTCCTTAAACCATTTCATGAATCTTGCATCACGTACTTTCTCCAACTCCTCTTCCGATATATGCACGTCTCTTTTCACCATATCATTAAATATCCTATCATCATATCCATAATTTACAAATTAAGTTCATTCTTATGATCAATCATTTAGGTTTATGGTAGAATAGTACTTAATATATGGGAGTATTTCTTCGTAATTCATTAAAACATATAACTCAGCAGCATAAAACTCATCCTTATTTAAAAATTGAGATTTATCTAATGGACCAAAAGCTCACCTAGGATGAGTGAAAATTGAAAGGCGACACGAGAGTCCACGTTTCCCCCATCATCATTACATGGCACTCTATTTAATCTTGTTTGCACAGTAGGTTCAAAATACAATGAGCGAAACAAGGAGATTTCCTCGATCATATAAGCCTCACATATAGATCCTTCAACAAATGTGCGATTTGTCACTTTCTTCTTCAAATCATGCAAAAACCTAAACGTCATAATATTCTTGATACTTAATAAGAACCTAAAACTCTTCTAATAAACTTTTAAAAAACAAATAACAGATATAGTACCTTTTAATTGGATACATCCATCAATACTGAATGAGTCCACTAACTTCTGCCTCATAAGGTAAATGAATTGGCAAATGCTCCATAGAGTTAAAGAAACCGAGAGGAAAGATCTTTTCTAGTTTGCATATAGTTTAACATATTTTTCCTTCCAAAGCTTTCATGTGATGTACATGTATTTAAGTTGAACATATATCTCTAAAAAAATGAGATATCTTAGTAATCGCATCCTAAATTGAGTGAGGAACCATATCACGAAAGACAATTGGGAGCAATCATTGAAAAAAAATATGACAATCATGACTTTTCATCCCATAAAATTTGTAACAGATCTCATTAACACACTGAGATATGTTCGATGTAAAACTATCAAGTAATCTCAATTGTTTCACCCAAGCATAAACAATATTTCTTTCTTCCTTACTTAAAGTGTATAAAGCCTTAGGCTTCAAAAAGTTTCCATTATTTTCCTCTAATTCCAATTCTAGATGCTTGCAATACACCTTCAAATCTTGTCGTGCCTTTAAGTTGTCTTTCATATTCCCCTTAACATCCATCATTGTGTTGAATATATTCTCAAATACGTTACGTTCAATATGCATCACATCTAGATTCTGATGAATAAAAAGTGTATGCTAATAAGGTAATTCCCAGAATATACTCTTTTTCACCCAATTATGACTTACATCGTAACCAGGAATCTTTTGTTCACAACATTTTGTTCTAAATGGGATATTAAAAAGTGAATTCAATCGTGACAATATTTCTTCACCTGATAATTGAGGAATTAAGAAGTCATGCTCGACTCTTTTTCTAAGAAATTTATCTCTCTGCCTCTTAAAAGGATGATTAAGTGGCAAAAATTATCGATGAAAATAAAAAAAACAAGGTTTCCTACCATGATCCAATATGAAAGACTTAGAGCGTTCCATGCAATAAGAACATGATAATCGTCCATGAGTGCTCCACCCTGACAACATATCATAAATAGAAAAATCATTAATTGTCCATAATAATGCTACCCTTAGTTGGAAATTTTATTTCCTATAAGCATCATATGTGATAACACCCTCAGTCCACAATACTTTCAACTCATCTATCAAAGATCTCAAGAAAACATCTATGTTTTGGTTTGGACTTTTCTTCCCCGAAATAACCATATTAAGATATATATATATATATATATATATGGTTGTTTCATACACATCCATGGGGTTAAATTGTACACAGTGAGCATTACTAGTCAAACAAAATAGGGTTTTGCAGTTGGTTCGAAAGGATTGAAATCATCAATACATAACCTTAGTCTGACATTTCGAGGTTCCATTGCAAATAACTCATGTGTGCGGTTAAAGTGTTGCCAAGCCTCACCATTAATAGGGTGTCTAAGTACCTCGTCATCACTTTGGCTCTGAGCATGCCACGTCATATGTTCAGCAATTTTTTCTGACATATAAAGCCTTTGAAGCCTTGGTATAAGTGGCAAGTAACGCAAAATCTTATAAGGAATTTTCTTCTGCCTTTTGACACTTGATTTCATCAGTTTATACCTAGGATGACCACACATCATACAATACTCCAAATCAGCAGTTTCCTTATAAAATAATATGCAATTATTTTTACAAGAATGAATTTTGATATATTCAAGTCCAAGTTTTTCCATCTTCTTTTTCATTCTATAGAAGTCACTAGGTAAAGTTTCATCTGATGGCAACATATTCTTTAATATCTCCAACGAACGATCAAAACACGATTCACTCAAATTAAACTCTGATTTAACATTTAAAAGTTGCGACACAACTGAAAGCGTTGTATACTTTGTGCAACCTAACCACAAAGGTTCATCCGCGTTCGTTAACAAAGAGTGAAAGCTACCCGCATTTAGATTTGGATTTTCCTCCATAAATCTTGATCGATTACAATGACTAGAATTGAAAGCAACTTCCGGACCCATAGCATCCCTAACCATTTTAGCATATGGATTTTCTATTTCCCCTTCATATGTAGGTTCCTAATATTCCCCATGACTAGCATATGGTTCTCCTTGCATGTCATCTCCACTTCTAGATGATGGTCCAACATCATATTCCCCATGTAAACTCCATATTGTGTAAGCACCAGTAAAACACTTTTTTAAGATGTGCTCCGTCACCTTATCGAAATTTACAAACTTGTTGTTGCTACACTGAGAGCAGGGACATTTAATCTTACTCTCCCACATAAATGTATGGTTAGAAAATGCAAAATCAATGAATTCTTTAACTCCATTTATAAATTCATCTTTAATGAATCCATCAGAAGTTAGTCAATTGTACATCCAAAATCGATCTCCTGCCATTTTGTAACCCTAAGTTTCATAGAATATGACAATCAAGAGAAATTCCCATTCATGCTTACAATTAAAAATGTTAAAAAAACATGTTGTTATGAAATACATTTAAACATTTTAAAATATAAATTAAAATAATATAATAACATGTCAAGATAGTAAAATTAATCTCGCACAATTTTTTTAAAAAAAGAAATATTGTAGAGGATTGAAAAAAAAATCTATCAAGCTAAGATCAAATTAATTTTTTAATTTGAAAGTAGAAAATATCTTACTCAAATGTAACACAAAAACCAATCTCAATAAACCAAACAATACCATCTCACTATCCAAAAAAACATTATTATATATATCAAGACCATCAGTGTGTAACTCACAAAGGAGTAAACTTGTTCTCCCCAAAATTATACTAACCTGCAACCAAAGAAGCCTCTATTTGTAGACAAACTAGAAGGATGTGATGCTTTGAGAATGTGATGCTTTGTCTAATCAATCAACCTGCTATAGATTAAGAGAAGTCTCAACCAAAGTTGTCAATGCGATTATGATGAATGCTTTAGTTTCTCTATTAAAGTAGTGCACTTTATACTAATTGAAAGCATCATTGAAAAAAAAAAAGTTAAGCATAGAAAACAAGGAACCGCGCCATGTAGTTCCTTGTCCAAAGTTTAATGCACAAAGCATATCTTCAAACCATAAATGCCTTTTTGATGCAATAAAAGTCTACAGCCTCCTTGAGCCTATTTTCCACAAAATGTTTACTCTTAAATCTAGCTTAAGTAATTCCATGTCGCTATAAAATCTTTAAGCATAACTATAGTGAAATATTTAGAGATTCGATTTTAATAGTAGTCAAACTTTTTCAATTTACTCAATAGTAGTGAAAGATTTAGAGATTTGATTTTAATAAGTAGTCGGTGACTTTTTATTTCAATGGTGGCCTAACATTTTCTCAGAGAATCACATAATCATCAAGCAATCAAAAAATGCCCGATCACAATCACCAATCAACCCCCCCCCCCCCCCCCCCCCCCCAAATTTCTGTATCATATGATAACATCCTTTAAATATGAACTTCATTAGTGATTTAATGACAGATTATGTTGATTCTTTTAACATTTTAATTCTCCTATAATCCAAACTTTTCCCTTAAAAAGAGGATTGTGTGGCTAGGATTTATAGTTTAAAATAATAAAATATAAATGTTATGCAGTTGAATTTCAAGAGAAAAAAAAATCATTAAGAAAGCCTTAATGATGATGATTGAGTTAAACTACAAAGAATTTGATTTATTGATTTTTTTTAACCCAACACAATTGCAGCATTATATGTTCTTTTTTCCTCTTTAACATTTTAAAAAAAAAAGAAACAAATTACAGGATTTGCTTTGTGACTGATAAGGATTACAAGTATAATTCTAATTTTGAAATTTTTTTAATCCTCAACAGTGATATGAGATTTGTTTGAATCAACATTTAGGATGAATAGATAATGGAGAAATTCCAGATAGTTCAATATTTAATTTTTGCCTTATATTAATAGTATGAAAAGCAACTTCCACGTGTGAGATTACATTCTTTAGGTGAGCAATGTCCTTTTCATTTCAGTTTAATCATGTTTATATGATTTTTTTTTTTTTAAAAAAAAGAACATCAAGATTTTTATTGATGAAGACTGTACAGACAAGCACCCAAAATTATTATGATAAAATTTGTGAGAGTGGCAAAGTTCTGCTGGCTCAAACCGCAGACTAAAAACATCATGGTAATCCAGTAGAAACCAACGGTTAGTCTCAAATACTTAGCAACATACCAGCAACATAGAAGAGTTTTCAAACAATGCTACCTTCAAGAACAGCAATCATCCGGTCATCACACTTCTGTCCCAGAAACATAGTCACACCAGACAATGTACATCTAGCAAAGCAGAGGATCAACCCCCAATATTAATACCATCCACCACAAAACCCCAGCAAATCGGTAGGAAAAAAAATTGGGCTTTTGTTCACTGGAATTGTTATCATCTTGCAGGTTGATGTTGTTAGGTTCCTGGTTTTCAAGAGAAGGCAGTTGTTGAAAGTCAAAGGTACATACGAGACTTGCTCTTCTTCTTCATGAAATTTCCGCCAAGTTTTTCAGTTGCATTTGCATTTCAATTCTTTTTGGGAAGTTCTTTTATTGGATTGAGAAAATTCTTTGATGAGCTGAGATAAAGGATTACGTATATCACGGATGTGGGTCCCTGCTGAGATCCTCTGTAAATGGGTAATTGCTGATTGAAATTTTTGTTTTAATCTTGTTACTGTTTGTCTGCTGATTCTTTCCGTGGGGTTATTTAGTTTTGTCTACACGTCCTGTAATTCAACTTAGAAGAAAAGCTTTTAAACTTTTGCCTCAACTTTTCTTTACCTTGTTTTTACTAACTTGTTTGACTCTATAACAATGCTAGGAATCATGGAAGGAATATAATGAATTTGTAAACATTTTCTTTTGTCTTTTCATTGTTTATTTTTTTTACCTATATTTGAGAGACGAACGCTTCTTGTATTATTGACTTGTCGCCATTAATTATGTACTCGTGTGATGTAAATTTATTGGGTTAGTTGCATTCACTCTAGGATGTTATGTAAGACTGATGATGCCTTGACTCTTGAGGTGATAAGTCGTAATCTGGTACAGTTTTGTGATCTAACTTTCTTAGATACCTTGTTGGATGTTTTCTTTTATTAAAGCATGCTATTACACACTATGTTATGCACTATGATGTTGTGAGTCTTTAAGATTATTTCCTATTTTAGGCCTTTTTCCCCCCAAAAGAAGGTGCCTCTGAGTTGTAGAATAATCTAGTAAGTTATTGTTAACGACACTAATGGAAGCACAAAGAACCGGCTTTTTGGATTAAACGTATGAATTCTAGGCCTAGGCATTGGAAAATTAGACTGCTTAGTTCTTGCTGATTTAGAACTTGTGACACTACCTTCAGTAATTGGGCTTCTGGACAGATGTGTGTCATTGTTGCATTGTTGTACAATTTTGCATTTATGTGCCGTATAAATTGATTTTACCTCAGCATTACCTAAATGTTAAATAGATTGAATTGTGATTCTGTCTTTTATATGATTATGCAGTGCTTTTTAAAAGCAACCTACCATATGAAATGTTATGTATGCATATTTTCTTTTAGTGGTTTGGGTTGAGGGAGCAGGTGATGAGCTGAAGATACTTTTGGTATTGGAATTTTCTGAGTTTCCAACTACTGAAGAAGTTGAATGGTATTCATTAATTCTTTATAAGCTTATATTGAACATCAACATACTTTCTGCATTTGCTGCTACTTGCCAAAGGAAATATTCTGAATATTCCCATGAAGAAATCTGCTTCATACCTAGAATATGGCTGTTACATTTTGGTGGTAACTTGGCAGTTATCTAGTTGTCTTAGTCAAATAGGTAAACCAAACCCTAATTATATTTTTGCAATTTTTTAGGAATAAGATGATATACCAAACGAAACTTAAAAATAAAAAAATGAAAAAAAAATAGAAGGAGAAAAGAAACAGAAACTCATGGAGATTTACGTCCGAATCGTTTCTCTCTTACGCAACTGCCTTCCAAATCGAAGGGAGAGAAATCCTTGTGAAAAGACAAAGCAAAACACAAGATCACAAACCCTACAAAACTATGCAATTCAAACCATAGTCAGCCAAACACAAAAAGGAAAAATTGAAGCAAAAGAGTCATACAAAAACAAAAGGAAAAAGTTCCAGCCCAGAGATTGGACGGTTCACAATCTAGGAGGCTCGGCTTCAGTTTTTCTTTGGGAGTTGTTTGCTTCGGGTTCTGGTATCTTTAAGAGCTTTTTTAGACCTCAGTTCAAAAGGAAAAGAAAGGTGAAGGGAGGTCGTAGAAAGCCCGACGACAGATAGGGACGACGAAGGAGGAGCGATTCGTTTCTAGGTTTTGGAGAGAGGGAAGAGGGATTGATAAACAAAATAACAAAAGCAATGGAAGAAAAAGAGAGTGGCACACCGTTTAGTAGAAAGAATGTCCTGTAAAAAGGAGTAGGGCTCTAGCCCATGAACGCCCATTAGGGAAAGTCCAAGGCTGTTGGGCTTAAATCCAACCTATTGAATAAGTCTTTAGACCCTTTTTATATTTTTCAACCTATTTCATTTTCATCCACACACAAGTTTGAGTCTCTATAGTTTCTATATCAACAAAAGTTTAAATAATTTATATTTTATTAATAAATAAATAAAATTTAAATATATAAATAAATCTTAATATATTTATATTAAACTTATTATGTAATGAATAATTAATAATAATAATAATATCTTTAGATATTTATAACATATTAGACATTAATGTACAATGTAACATATTTATTATTATTAAATGATAAACAAAATTAATATTATTTTATTATTTATTTATAATATATTTATTAATTATTAACTAAATTTATCATTTTGTAAAATATTAATTACTTATTTATAATAAGCATAAGTAATTTTGTAAAAACTAAGATAATAATTACTAATAAAGTTATTAAAATATAATCATATAAATAAAGTTAATAAAGTTACTAATAAAGGTTATAATTACTAATAAACTATTATTAGTTTTTGTTTAATAGATTATTGAATTTTATCACCTATTTTTATGAAAGAAAACATATTTATATTTTTAATATTGTAAAATCTAGTATGTGTATATTTAATTTTATTAATATATTTCCTATAAAAGATTAATAAAATTTTAAAAAATTCTTAATATATTTTAAATAAAAAATTTAAAGAATAGTAATACTGACGGAATTTTCAAACGAAAAATTTCATTGAAAAATCTGGTGGGCTTTAAATTTTTTTTTAGCCTTAAACTTTCCAACAGATTTCCAACGAATTATTTTTCGTTGGAAATTTCTAACGAAAATCCGTCGGAAATTCTGTTGGAACGTTTGGAGGCAATAAAATTTTTTTGTGCCAAAAATTTTTTTGACAGATTTCCAACAGAATTTATCCATTGGAATTATTCCATTGGAAATCCGTCGTAAAAAGTCACAAGAAATTTTCATCGAAATTCTGTTAGAAATTTTCAACGAAAAATTTCCAACGAAATTCTATCCGTGGGAGAAAACTAATTTTCTTGTATTGTTTTAGAGGCTTTGTCAATAGGTATTTATAAGCATTGAAGAATGTACCCGTTAAAGCAAATTTGAAATGAACTTTCGTACGTTCTGGCTAATTTCCACATTTTTGTCGCACATGGAAAATCGATTCTTTGATCAAGAGTTGTCGGTTCTTCATAAAGTTTAGAACTCTTTATTTTTTGAGTATTAATTATTCTTTCCTAGGATGTTAGTTCTTCATAAAGTTTGAAACTTTTTCTTTTTGGACAATTGATTCTTCTTTCCTTAGATGTCGGTTTTTCCTCAACTTGTTTCAAAGGTGACATCTTTACATTTTTAGAGAATCGATTCTTCTTCCTCAAGGTGTTAGTTCTTCACTATAGATTAGGGCCAAAATTTGAATTTCAACTTGATTTTTAATGTTATAATCTTATCCATTCACACCATCTTTTTCTTTTTCACCAAGTTTTTGATTTTTTCTTTTGGTGCTTTAAGAACCGATATCTTTTTTACGTAGAATCGATTTTTGGTCTCCAGACTTGTGCTCTTTGGTTCATTCTTCACTCAAAACCAGCATTTGCTATATGAAGAATCAATTCTTTCTTCTTGTATTTTTGCCTTCTGCATTCTGTTCTCCCAAAATTGATTTTTGCTCTCGAAGGCGTTGGTTATTCTCAATTCTAGTAGCCTCTATTTTCCAAGAACTAGCTCCTTCTTTTCTCAAGATCGATTCTTCACTGTTTCTTTCTGCTAAGAACTAACCTCTCCCATTTTTATAATTGATTCCTCTTATGATAAACAAATAAATTTTTCTTTCTTCTCATTTAAGAATCAAACCTTTACATTTGATAATTCAATTTTTAGACAAGCACTTTGAGTTTAAAAACAAAAACTCTTTGAGAAAACTTAGAAACGTATCTTTAAGTTCAAAAGTATTATCATTCACTTTCAAAACATATTCAATCAATCTTAGTATTTCAAGCTATCTTTCTTTGTAAAATCAGCTTCAAAACCTCCTTGAGAATTTTCTTCAGATTCAGAAGCATCTTTCATTAATTTTCAAACCATATTAGGTTAATCAATTTTGTTATTTCAAAACCAAGATAAAGCTAATAATCTCCCTCTTTTTGATATGACAAAATTAAGAGCTAAATTTACTCATTAAAGAACTCCCCTTAAAATTGTGCTCATGATTTCAAAAGGTTTCAAAACCAAGAAAAAAGAATTGAAAACATTTTTCTCAAGTAGAACTCTCCCTGAATTTGTGCTCTTTTTAAAAAGATTTACATTTGAGTTTGAAAGCATTTTGAGAATATTTTTGGAAAATCCAACCATGAGATTTTGAGAAGTTAAGCTTAGGTGTCAGTTAAAATCCTACTACGCAAGTATATGTATCGAATAGATAGTATATTAGTAAGTAGGATATCGATCCCACAGGGAATTAATCTAAAACTTTACTAAGTACTAAAATTAGAACAATTTAATCTTATCCAAATAATCAAAATTAAATAATTGATTAAAACTAAAATTAAAACCAATAAGAAAAATCAAAATAATAACTTGAGAAAATATCAAATCAAACTAGCCTAGGATCACAATATCCCTCACACTTCATCTAAGTCTTACCTTTCTTACTTAACTTATTTCAATGGGTTGAATTGCTAACCTAGAGTCCTAAATTATTTATAAGGGTCTCCCAACTCAACTTATAAAAATATATATTTAACCAAAACACTATATCCCTATGTGATTTGAAATTAAAACAGACTCATTAAGTTCAGGCTCTAATCTGGCTACATACGGCCTATAAGTATATCCCTATCCAATACTCAAATCAATTAATTTGATCATACGCTATCCCAATTTTAGTATACTCTAAACTCCCTTTCCGAAGTTTGTTTAGGTTCCTAAATCAATTTAATTGGTGATTAGGCAATTAAAAGCATTAAGAACAAATTGGAATAAACAATTCAAATCCCATTAAAAATAAGTAAGAAAGAGATTAAAAATCTAGACTACATGTGAGTTCAATTGCAATCCTAGAAAAAGAAATTTAGCTACTCATAATTGTAAAATAAAATAACATTGTATAAAATTCAACCATTGAAAGTATCAAGAAAGATAAAAGTTAAGGAAGAAAACAAAACAATATTCTCCGCCTTGATCTTCAAGTTTCAGCCTTAACTTCTAGTTTCTTGAATCTCCCAAAGGTTGTCTTCTTAATGTTGTCAAAACATATCCTATTTATACTAATACATTAAACCTAAAGTTCCTTAAGCTGACCTAGGGTTTATTTGGGCTTAAGAATGTAATAAAAGGCCCAAAAATCAATTATTAGTCTTTACAAATTTTCATTCCCGGCACAGTACGTCCAGCCATTTTCCAACACGATTTTCTCTATCTTCAAGGCAGAACTGGGCAAAGTGATCTTCATTAAAGTTGTAGCTCTGTCTCTTAGCTTTCCAATTGTCCAAGAATCGCATCATTTAAAGTTCCGTAACTTGAGATATGTTCAAAATACCAAAATATACGCAAGTAGATTCTAGGTCTTTCAACACCTTACTTTCCAAAATTAAGCCCAATCACTTTTAATCCTAAAAAAAATAAAAACCAATAAATAATAACTAAAATAAAAGGAATAATATAAAATTAAAATAACTCACTAAAAAGTACCTAATCATAAAAACATCTAAAAAATAATTAAATTATAATTGAAAATTGAGGACTTAGCTAATATTTAATAACAAAATTAGAGTAAAATAATTCTATAAAATAAAATTGTCACACCTCCAAACTTAAGATTTTGCTAGTCCTCGAGCAAAAGAAAATCACAAAAAGAAAACTAAAACATTAACAAAAATCCTTAAACGAGAGATAGAAATACCAAATCATGATTTCCCAATTTTTCCTCAAAAATTAACTCCAATTCCAACTTAAGGTAACATACAGCTAATCCTTAAATTCATGCATCAATTCAAGTGAAACTTAATTCTCGAATGGACTTCCCGTGTGTGTGTGAATACCCTCTTACAAAGAATATCATGCAATTCAAATTAATTTATGCCAAATCTAAGCATAGATTAGTACTAAGATCCCATAAGTTTGCTTTTCATCTCTCTCTCCACTAATGTAGATTAACACTAATGCAAGAATCAATAGGTCTTTATAAAGCTTGTAATGTAAGGCTAAAGTCAAGGTATGATAAAGGATATATTTAGGCTCAAATTCACCCTAAGCACTTAATCAATCTAGATCATATAAAGAGCTCAATTTTTTTTTTTTTGTATATCACCCCCAAACTTGAAGTAAACTTTCCTTTGTACAACACACTTTATTCCTTTTCTTTTTCTCTCTTTTTTTTTTTAACCCCCAAACTTATTTTTGACAATTATAGACTAGGGGTAATTTTACTAACAACTTTCACCTTTTTTTTTTTTTGCACTTTCTCCCTCACTTTATTCTTAAGCTCAAATCATTCTTTAGAAAGATTAAAATACTTAGAGAGTGAAAGGTTCAAATTGCATGGAATTAGATAAACAGGGCAAGGCTAATATAACTATGTAATTACAAGAAAAAGGTAAATTAGGCTAAAAAAGAGTGACTAAGAATAAATATAACAAGGTAGGCTCAAAAAGGCTCAAACGATCCAAATATGGCCTAAATCACTTCCTATCCTAAGTGTTATCTAAGATTTCACCTCGAGAGAGAATCAAACAAATTCTAGAATTCTTGACTTCACTATACTTTTTCATCAACATAAAATTTCTCTAAATCACACAAAAATTCTAAATAAAAGAGTATAGTGCTCAAATTATTGGAAATCACATTCTAAAATAAAGCTAACACAAGAATATCACATAAAATTAAATCCTAACTATATGCTTCCCAAAAGCAAAGAATCAAAAAATAATTAAAATATCATCCTAGGATTGGGACAATCAAGAATAAGATATAACTATCTAAAAAAAATTTTTTTTAACACAACAAAACATGCAAATCACAAATTCTAAACTACTCCCCCAAACTTAGAATGAACATTGTCCTCAATGTGATAAAATAAATTAACAGACAAGGGACAAGAATACTCCCCTCACTCCAAATCGGTAGTCTACAAGTTCGCAGCATCAGCACCACCAAAATCATCTTCAAAGTCAGAATCCGTAGGTAACGAAGGAAAAGTAGACATATCCATCCCAACGTGTGTAGCATAGGCTCGCATCATCTGTTCAATTGCCTGATTCTGCCTTTCTTGACGATCTAAATGACGATCGATGCACTCCATCCATTGAGCAACACAACGTGTGGGCACTGCTTGTGGAGGTGGGATAGCAGCTTGGGAAGAACTACCAGCAACTTGTGTAGATTCCTCTAATCTCTGAAGAATGCCCACGGTGATAGGAAGTTTTGGTTGTTGAAGTTCTTCTTTATCACTCAATTGCACACCAGCTTGCGCACATAAGGCAGTGATGAGGGAAGGAAAACCTATACCATCTCGTTTAGTGCGACCCGTATGTAGGATGGCATGGGAGATAACCTTACCAACATCAATGGATTTATGTGTGACAATAGCATAAATAAGCACTGCACGATCCTTCGTGACATCACTGATATGAGTGGAAGGGAGTAACCGTGCTGCTACAAAATGTAACCAAACTTTCAACTCTTTTTTCATGACACTCTGTTTGAAGGAAACTGGCTCACCATGCGATGTCTTCCATTGAGCTCCTTCAATGCACAACGTTGATATAATCTCATTGCAATCCTGATGATCGCCCAAATAGAACAAATGCCACACCATTAACATGCTCAACCACATTCGCATAAAACTCTCGTACTACAGGAACCACTACTGCATCAGGTTGGTGACAAAATTGACGCCAATATCTGTCACGAATCAGGTCATTAATCTCCTTGTAAGGCAGAATGGGGATCTCTATTCCTCGTTCGGGAATGGGCACTTTGTTGATCAAGGATGTATGATAGCGCGCAGAGGCTTTGGCAGATATAAACTTCAATCTATCAAAAGATCCACTAGAACTTGGCTTGGATCGTTTTGGTGCCATTCCTGCAAAAGAAAGTTAATTATTAAAACAAATTCAGAGGAAAAATATGCAAGTAGTATTGTATCAACAAGCATGAAAATATGAAAGATTTATAAGCATGAGCTTAATTAGTGCCTGTCCAATGTAACAAATCAAATTCAAGATTTCCATTGACAATTTTACTTCTTGAGATGCAGACTAAAGTTCCTTTAGCTCACAACATTAAGATAGCCTTCTCATAATCATAGTTTTCACAATGCCACAATTCAATAAAATAAAAAAAATTCTATGACAATGTATGCATCCAAACTTACTAGATATGGCATGTGTTGCACCACAATTCCAAAATTTATTTCTACTTATTCAACCGAGCATCTAAAAATTTAATCAACCCATCATGTACTCACATCAACAAAGATTGTGTCAAGTCTATTGTCAACAGCACAAAGTTCCATGGATCCATTAAATGGGTAACAGAAATTAAGCACTAATCACTAAATTTTCTGCACTTTAAGCATCATATATGAGGAAGTATGAAAAAACCCATAAATAAGTAGGCACAATGGACACATTCAAGGAGCAAAAATTACATGATTTACAATTAACATCAACATCATCTTCTCTCTATATAAAAACAATGGAAAAAGAAATATTTGCAGGAGAGAAGGAGGAATGGTTACTTGAAGAGTGTAACAAGTGCAGAAAAAAAAATATCTAACTATAAATCAACTGCAGAATTTTTGGAGTGAAAAGGAAAAAGAGAGAAGCAAGAGAGTTGCAGTAGAAGAATGGGGGATTGTGTGTGTGTGGCGGCAGGAGACAAAGAAAGTGAAAGAAGAAGAAGAGGAGAACACAAAATAAAATTTGTTTTAAAGGGTTAGGGCTGGGCCCCAACCTAGCACCGCGGCCCTGACTTGTGAGGGTCGTGGTGCTCAACTTCTCTATCCCGAAGCATCATGCTTCGGGTTTGAGCACTGCGCGCTCAGCTCGTATGTATTTTAGTCTTTTGTTCAACACCGCGGTGCTTAAAGTGAAGGTCGCGACGCTGAAACATTCTGTTTGGGCCCATTCTCTCTTGCTTTATCCAGCGTCGCGGTTCTCCATTTGAGGGCTACGG
The DNA here is from genome assembly GCF_053813885.1 of Theobroma cacao. Taxonomy (NCBI): domain Eukaryota; kingdom Viridiplantae; phylum Streptophyta; class Magnoliopsida; order Malvales; family Malvaceae; genus Theobroma; species Theobroma cacao. The sequence goes on from NC_142640.1 coordinate 15,715,068, forward strand.
CGTTGAAACTTTCTATTTCAGCGCACATATTGGCACCTTTCAAGGCCGCAGCTCTCAAATTGAGGGCCGCAACTTTAAAGTTTTTTTTTTTTTAATCCAATGACCTGCGAAAAGAAAAAAATATAGATTAAAATAAAAAAATAAAAAAATAAAAAAAATAAAAAAAAATAAAAGATAATAAAAAAATGAAAAAAAATAAAAACGAGTAAGGTTAAGAAGCTTAGGTTCCTCCCAAGAAGCACTTCATTTATAGTCTTCGGCTGGACTGTCTTGGACTTTAGGCCGTATCAAGCAAGTGAATTGAGGACTTTTGACTATTAATTTCGCCTCCCCAATAATGCTTTAATCTTTGTCCATTGACTTTAAATTTTCGACTATTTGTCCCTCTAACTTCGATTGCTCCATGTGGGAATACCTCATTGACAATAAAAGGACCAGACCACCTTGATTTGAGCTTTCTCAAAAATAATTTCAAGCGAGAATTAAAGAGCAACACTGCTTGTCCTGGCTCAAAGCTTCTTGCTAGTATCTTCTTATCATGCCATTGCTTTGTTTTCTCTTTGTAGAGTTTGGCATTCTCATAAGCTTGAAGGCGAAATTCATCAAGTTCATTTAATTGCAACAACCTTTGCTCACCTGTTGTTTGTAGATCAATATTTAATTTCTTCACAGCCCAATAAGCATTGTGTTCAAGTTCCACCGGTAAGTGACAAGCTTTTCCAAAGACCAACTTATATGGAGACATACCAATCGGGGTCTTGTAAGCAGTCCTATATGCCCACAGTGCATCATCCAGTCTCTTTGACCAATCTTTTCTTATGGGACACACGGTTTTCTCCAAAATCCTCTTGATTTCGCGATTCGATATTTTCGCTTGGCCACTAGTTTAAGGATGGTACGCAGTGGCGACCTTGTGTTTAACTCCATATTTTGTCAGAAGGGCATCAAAATATTTATTGCAAAAATGACTTCCCTCATCACTAATGATTACCCTTGGAGTGCCGAATCGAGTGAAAATATTCTTCTTGATGAAATTCATGACCACCTTCGAATCATTATGAGGAAAGGCTGCTGCTTCAACCCACTTGGAGACATAATCCACAGCTAGCAAAATGTATTTGTTGTTATATGAGGATATGAACGGACCCATGAAGTCAATACCCCATACATCAAACATTTCTATCTCCATGATGTTGTTGAGAGGCATCTCATGTCGCCTTGAGATATTTCCCACCCTTTGGCACCTGTCACAATGCAAGACAAAATTATGAGCATCTTTAAATAATGTAGGCTAATACAAACCTAATTGGAGGACTTTAGCAGCAGTCCTAGTTCCTCCAAAGTGTCCTCCATAATCTGAAGAATGGCAATGGTGAAGCACACTTTGAATCTCTTCCTCCAAGACACATTTTCTGAACATCTGGTATTTACACTGTTTGAACAAGTAAGGCTCATCCCAAAAATAAAATTTAACATCATGCAAAAATTTCTTTTTCTGATGAAAATTTAAATCAGGGGGAATAATATTGCTTACCAAATAGTTTACAAAATCAGCATACCAAGGAAGTGATTTCTTACCAACTTGAAGGATTTGTTCATCACGAAACATCTCTTTGATTAAGGTCGAATCCTTACCTTGAGCTTCAATTTCTAATCTTGAGAGGTGGTCTGCAACTTGATTTTCTTTTCCTTTTCTATCACGAATCTCAAGATCAAATTCTTGAAGTAAGAAGATCCACCTTATCAATCTTGGCTTAGTATCCTTCTTGGCAATCAAATACTTGATAGCTGAGTGATCAATGTACACTATCACCTTTGTCCCCACGAGATAGGAGTGAAATTTGTCAAAAGTAAAAACCACAGCCAAGAGCTCCTTTTCTGTCGTGGTATAATTTTTCTGAGCCTCATTCAAAGTCTTGCTAGCATAATAGATGGAATGGAAGATTTTATCCTTCCTTTGTCCCAAAACAGCTCCCACCGCATAATCACTTGCATCACACATTAGCTCAAAAGGAAAAGTCCAATCGGGACTAATTATGATAGGTGCAAATATTAATCTTTTCTTCAATTCATCAAAAGTAACAAGACATTCATTATCAAAATTAAATGGCACATCTTTCTCCAATAAATTGCAAAGTGGTTTAGAAATTTTTGAAAAATCCTTAATAAATCTTCTATAAAAACCAGCATGACCAAGAAAGCTTCTAATACCTTTGACATTTATTGGAGGTGGTAATTTCTTAATTGCTTCAATTTTTGCTTTATCTACTTCAATGCCATTACTAGAGATCTTGTGCCCAAGAACAATACCTTCTCGCACCATGAAGTGACATTTCTCCCAATTGAGCACCAAATTTGTCTCTTCGCACCTCTTGAGTACCCTAGCAAGATTTAAAAGACAATCATCAAAATTATTTCCAAAGACTGAGAAATCATCCATAAATGCCTCCAAGCATTTTTCCACCATGTTTGTGAATATGGCCATCATGCATCGTTGAAAGGTGGCAGGTGCATTACATAATCCAAATGGCATTCTTCTAAAAGCAAAGGTGCCATAAGGACATGTAAATGTAGTCTTTTCCTGATCTTTAGGAGCAATAGCAATTTGGTTATAGCTAGAATAACCATTTAGAAAACAATAATATTCCTTACCAGCCAAGCGATCTAACATTTGATCAATGAATGGAAAAAGGAAGTGATCTTTCCTTGTAGCTTTGTTGAGCTTGCAGTAGTCCATGCACACTCTCCATCCAGTCACCGTTCTTGTTGGAATGAGCTCATTATTGTCATTGGCCACCACAATCATTCTTCCTTTCTTAAGAACACATTGAACTGGACTTACCCATGAGCTATCAGAGATAGGGTAGATTATTCCGGCATCCAACCACTTGATGATTTCCTTCTTGACTACTTCCTTCATGATAGGATTTAATCTTCTTTGTTATTCAATTGTGGCTTTGTGATCTTCCTTAAGAAGAATTTTATGCATGCAAATAGAAGGGCTAATTCCCTTAATATCAGCTATGGTCCACCCTATTGCTTTCTTGAATGCTCTAAGTGTTCTCAATAATTTCTCCTCTTGTAAGCTAGTAAGAGCATCAGAAATAATAACCGAAAGAGTGGAAGATTTTCCAAGATAAGCATACCTCAAGTGTGCTGGTAGAGGTTTGAGTTCCAAAATAGATGGCTCCTCAATAGAAGGCTTAAAAGCTGGCACCAAAGAAGTTGAAATATCTAAAGACTCAAATTGATGATTAGTTCTAAATCTGGAGTGAGCATTCAACAAATTTGAATATTCAATAAACTCATCATCATCCCTATCAGAGTTAGCAAATAAACATGCTTCAAAAGGATCATTGGGATTTTCTTTTAAGAAAACATCATGTGTCAAATTGTTCACTACACTCACAGAAAAACAGTCTTCAGATGTGACAGGCAATTTTAAAGCTTTGAAAATATTAAATGTTACCTGTTGGTCTTGAACTCTCAAAGTAAGCTCACCTTTTTCAACATCAATTAAAGCTCTAGCAGTTGCTAAGAATGGCCTCCCAAGAATGATTGGAATTTGCCTATCTTCTTCCATGTCAAGAATTATAAAATCAACTGGAAAAATGAATTTATCTACCTTGACAAGAACATCTTCAATAATTCCCCTTGGGTACACATAAGAACGATCAGCCAATTTCAAAGTTACAAAAGTGGGTTTGCATTCCCCCAAACCAAGTTTCTCAAAAATTGACCAAGGCATTAAATTGATACTTGGACCTAAATCACTCAAAGCTTTTGTAAAAAAAAAATTACCAATAGTGTAAGGGATTGTGAAACTACCTAGATCTTTGAGTTTTAGTGGTAGCTTGTTTTGAAGAATTGCACTACACTCTTCTGTAAGGGAGATAGTTTCAAACTCACATAGCTTTATCTTTTTGGAGAGGATGTACTTCAAGAACTTGACATAACTAGGCATTTGTTCCAGAGCTTCAGCAAAAGGAATATTTATGTGTAATTTCTTGAAGACATTGATGAACTTCTGAAATTGCTTCTCAAGCTTTTGCTTTTGGAGCCTTTGGGGAAAAGGTGGTGGAGGATGAATGACTTGAGAAACTCCTTGATTTTTAGCCTTGACCTTCTCTTTCTGTTCGACTTCACTTTCTTTCTCACAAATTCTTTCATTATCAACATGTTCATTCTCAGTTTCAACTACTTTTTCATTCACCCCTTCAATCTCTTTTCCATTCCTTAAGGTGATTGCTTGGCATTGTTCCTTACCTTTAGGATTGATTTGTGTGTCACTAGGTAGGGAACCTTAAGGTCTACTATTGACGGAGTTTGCAAGTTGTCCCACTTGGGTTTCAAGATTTCTCAATGATGCTCCAAAGCTTTGAATTATCACATCATTCTTGGATATATACTGTAAAAGAAGTTCTTCCACTTGGGGCTTCTTTTCAAGAACTAGTGGTTTAACTTGCTGTTGAAATTCCAGAGGCATGTTGGGTTTTGGATTGGAAGGCCCTGCATTGTTATTCCATGAAAAATTGGGATGGTTTCTCCAACCAGGATTATAAGTATTGGAATATGGGTTGTTTTGCTGTCTGTTAAAGTTCCCCACAAACTGGACTGATTAGAATTGTATGGACATTGATCATTTGAATGGCCATCCCCACACATCTCACAAATTGAATTTTGAACTGCATGAACTCCCAATGTGTCAATCTTTTTGGACAGTGCAGCCACTTGCACAGCTAAGTTGCTCATTGTATCAATTTCATAGGCTCCAACAACTTTTCTTGAACCCGACCTTTCTGAAGGCCATTGATAATTATTTAAAGCCATCTCTTCCAATAAATTATATGCATCTGCAGCATTCTTACTCATCAATGCCCCACCAGCAGCAGCATCAATTGTGGTTTTAATTGACCCAATCAGCCCATTGTAGAATGTCTGAACTTGCAACCAATCAGGAAGTTCGTGATGTGGGCATCTTTGCAATGGTTCTTTAAACCTCTCCCAAGCTTCATACAAGGACTCACCATCAAATTGTGTGAATGAGGTGATATCGTTCCTCAACTTTGCAGTCTTTGCAGGTGAAAAGAATTTTGAGAGAAACTTTTGAGCCAACTCCTCCCATGTAGTGATAAACCCATTAGGCAGTGAATTAAGCCAATTTTTTGCTTTGTCCCTTAGAGAGAATGGAAACAGTCTCAATCTAATAGCATCATTAGTTACTCCATTGTATTTAAAAGTATTGTAAATCTCCAGGAAATTTACTAAATGAGTATTAGGATCATTACTAGGTAACCCACCAAACTGAACTGAAGACTGAATCATTTGAATATAGGCTGGTTTGATTTCAAAATTATTCGCATTGATGGAAAGTCTCTTAATGCTTTGGTGCAAACCTTGCAATAGAGGAACTGCATAATCTCACAATGCTCTATGTGCTTCGGGAACCACATTAATGGCATTATTACCATTATTAATGTTATCCTCAGCCATTGTTTGATTTGAAGCTGTAACTTGTAAATTCTCCCTTCGACGTCTTCTGAAAGTTCTTTCTATCTCAGGATCAAAGGGAACAAGATTCAAGTTGTTTCTTCTTTGCATACAATAACTAAAGATATCTGCAAAAAAACAAAATCTAAAATTAAAACAAGAAAAATAAAATTTGAGGTAAGACTAAATTGCTTGGTATTAGTATTAGTAATAAATCTAGAAAAAATTCCTCGGCAACGGCGTCAAAAACTTGTCAGTTAAAATCCTACTACGCAAGTATACGTATCGAATAGATAGTATATTAGCAAGTACGGTATCGATCCCACAAGGAATTAATCTAAAACTTTACTAAGTACTAAAATTAGAACAATTTAATCTTATCCAAATAATCAAAATTAAATAATTGATTAAAACTAAAATTAAAACCAATAAGAAAAATCAAAATAATAACTTGAGAAAATATCAAATCAAACTAGCCTAGGATCACAATATCCCTCACACTTCATCTAAGTCTTACCTCTCTTACTTAACTTATTTCAATGGGTTGAATTGCTAACCTAGAGTCCTAAATTATTTATAAGGGTATCTCGACTCAACCTATAAAAATATATATTTTAACCAAAACACTATATCCCTATGTGATTTGAAATTAAAACAGACTCATTAAGTTCAGGCTCTAATCTGGCTATATACGGCCTATAGGTATATCCCTATCCTGTACGCAAATCAATTAATTTGATCATATGCTATCCCAATTTTAGTCTACTCTAAACTCCTTTTCCCAAGTTTGTTTAGGTTCCTAAGTCAATTTAATTAGTGATCAGGCAATTAAAAGCATTAAGAACAAATTGGAATAAACAATTCAAATCCCATTAAAAATAAGTAAGAAAGAGATTAAAAATCTAGACTACATGTGAGTTCAATTGCAATCCTAGAAAAAGAAATTTAGCTACTCATAATTGTAAAATAAAATAACATTGTATAAAATTCAACCATTGCAAGTATCAAGAATGATAAAAGTTAAGGAAGAAAACAAAACAATATTCTCCGCCTTGATCTTCAAGTTTCAGCCTCAACTTCTAGTTTCTTGAATCTCCCAAAGGTTGTCTACTTAATGTTGTCAAAACATATCCTATTTATACTAATAGATTAAACCTAAAGTTCCTTAAGCTGACCTAGGGTTTATTTGGGCTTAAGAATGTAATAAAAGGCCCAAAAATCAATTATCAGTCTTTACAAATTTTCATTCTCGGCACAGTACATCCAGCCATTTTTCGACGCGATTTTCTCTATCTTCAAAGCAGAACTGGGCAAAGTGATCTTCATGAAAGTTGTAGCTCTGTCTCTTAGCTTTCCAATGTTCTAAGAATCACATCATTTAAGGTTCTTTATCTCAAGATATGTTCAAAATACCGAAACATACGCAAGTAGATTCTAGGTCTTTCGACACCTTACTTTCCAAAATTAAGCCCAATCACTTTTAATCCTAAAAAAATATAAAAACCAATAAATAATAACTAAAATAAAAGGAATAACATAAAATTAAAATAACTCACTAAAAAGTACCTAATCATAAAAACATCTAAAAAATAATTAAATTATAATTGAAAATTGAGGACTTAGCTAATATTTAATAACAAAATTAGAGTAAAATAATTCTATAAAATAGAATTATCATTAGGCTTTTAGAAAATTTTGCTCACAATATTCTTCCTCTTTTGTTATATTATAAAGGAACCAAAAATTGAGCATAAGAATATAAAGCTCATAGATAGCACACAACAATAGCAACAAGAGTGTATCAAGTATGTGCACAAGGAATTGAGCAAAAGATGTATTTCATTAATTACAATATACACAAGGAACATTTGCAATACAATCACACATCAAAATAGAACAGAAAAATGTATGCAAATGTTTTGTTATATAAATGAGCATAAGGTTTAGGAGTTGGATCAGAATCAGAGTCAGTGTCTAATTTAGAGCTGTCATCAATGTTGTGAATGATTGTGAATTTGGTTCTGTCCATCCTATCATTTAGTTTTTTTTGATTATGTACTACGTCTATCTGATTTTGCACCTGTTATTTTATTCTTTCTCCAAGCTTGTCAATTGTTTCTTGCATTTTTTCAATTGCATAACAGCAATGATCAAAGATATTTTGGAATTGAGGAACAAATTTAGCAATTGTTTCTTCAATTTTCTCCTTAATTTTTCCAAGATTTTGTTCAATCATTCTTGCTTGTACCTTGGCACTTAAATATTGGTAGGTTCCTTGACTCATACATATTGTGCTAAGTTGGCCGTGTGACCTATGTGCAACTTGAGGAATGAGTGTTGATGCGGAGGTAGGTGCTATAGGTTGCACAAGTTGACTTCTTGGTACTGGTTGCTCAACTTGTATTCTTTCTTGTGCTTCATCCTTTTTTACCCAACTATTTTGTTTAGCATTGTATTCATAACTCATTCTTCCAAGTGTGTTATTGTTCAAGAATTTGATTTTATTCTACATTTTGGGTTTGTCAAAGCTAATGTTGATTTTCAACTTATCAATTAATTCACAATCATTCCATACACCAGATTGTTTCTTACCCCTCAAACTAGATATTTCATGTCTCTAAAGATGAACTATGCAAGATCAATAGGAGTTCTTATTTTCATATGGTGCATAAACCACATTTCCTCACTTGTCACTATTGCATGTTTGGTTCCAAATGGCTTTCTATTGTAGAAAATAATAAGGTGAATAATTATATCATGAAGGCTAAGCCTTGATGCACTATTGGGAAATTTAGCTGTTGTGATTGGTCTTACCAAAAACCCAGCATTTAATTCATCTTTTGAAATTGCATTTTCCTCACTCATGAAAGTTATCACATTTCTACTTGGAGATTTTAGCTTTAGTATTTTTTGAAGTAGTAAGGGTGTGATGACATATGATCATCCAGCCAGTGAAGTAAGGAATGACTCATCATGACTTACAATATCTACATCATCTTCACCTTCATAGCTAGTAGTCCCTTTTGAATAGAATATTCTTACAAGGTCTTCGTAAACTCCCATTCGTAGGCTCAAATAGTCATACCAACCCATTTCTCTTAGGTTCTCAATATATGAAAATCTAAATTCATTTTCTAGCCACTCTAGATTAATAATTTTTCCATGAAATACCTTCCTTGTAATGTAATGCTCATGAAACATTTTTCTCTCATCTGGAGTTGAGAAATGTACATCGAGAGCATCGATTCTTTGTTTCCTCTATTTCTTGGTAAAGATAGTTGGAGCTTTACCCTTCTCTTCTCTTGATCTTTTTTATGCCATTTTCTCACAAGATTGATTCTACGCTGAAGGTTTGGTATTAGGAGTCAAGGGTTTGGAGAGATGGTGTTGTTTGATTCAAGTATTAAACTGATTTTTCTTTAGAAACCTTGCATTTGGAAATAGGTTAACCAGAACTTAGTAAAAAGATTTGAGAGTGAAGAACTTTTTCAAAAATTTTCAATCTTTTGACTCTAAGATGATCACTTTTGAATAAGGGAAACTGCTTCAAAGAGAAAAGATTGAGAAATCATGACTTTTGAAGAATTTTAAAGATGACAAATGTAGTTTTAAAACTTGACCAATTTTCTAACTTTAAAGCGCAAGGATCGGTTCTTATTTGATTGGAATCAATTCTTTGTGCCTTAGTTTTTAAAGACTTTCGTAATTCTTTTTTAGAATCGATTCTTGAGATTTAAAGAGTCAATTCATTGAATTCCTAAAACTTTTTGAAAACAATTTTGTAATTGAAAAATTGATTCTTTAAATCAAAAAGTTGATTCTTGAACTTAGTTATCTTGAAAAACAGAGGTTTTTTATCCAAATCAAATACAAGTAATCTTTTAAGAAGAATTAAGTTTAGTACACATTGTTGTTGGTTTTGAATGATACATATGTATGAAATGATATGCAAATTTAGTAGATCATTATATACTCTTATTGTAGCAACTATTATACAAACAAAATCATCAAAACATCAATCATTTAAATTATAAATTCAAAGAATTAAGCTTTATTCAAAATGTAATTCAAGAACTACATTGTTATGATTATCAACTATATTCAAGTTATGATCTATGTTATTCAAGTAATGATAAACAATCAACCTAAAAATACTTAATCAATTAAAAATTCATCTTTCATAGGCAATTTATTTTTGGAATAGATATCACCTAATTTTGGTATGAGCTTAATCTATACAATCTTGCTCATTCTTGCCTTAATTTTTCTTTTAGCCTATGACTTTACCCTATCACATGAAAACTCAAACTTTGGATTTTGGTACCCAGGCTTTCTTAGGTCCATGAATGTTAGTCCTTCCAAGTTTGGTTTTACTTGGAACCTCAAAAACTTTAACAATTCTTCCCCATTGAGGTTTGGCTCCTTTTGGAATCCACACCTTTTTAACAATATTTTCTTTAAAGGGTGTTTTTCTATGAGGGTAGAAATATATGGAATGACTCATTTTATGATAATATATGCATGATTGTGATGCCCCATATTTTTCATTTTGCTTTTCTAAAAACATTTTCCTTTTAGCTTTTCTTAGTTTTTCATCAAATCCTAATTGTTCTTTGTCAAAAAAGGCTTGCTAAGCTTCTAGCATTTCATTGAACTTTTGTGAACTCAAATTCCCTTCGAAATATTTTTCATTTAAATGCTTATATTTCTTTTCCAAGACATCCACTTCATTTTTTAAACTATTTACCTTGTTTTCTAGCTCAAATTTGATTTTATTCAAGTAATCATTTTCAGCCTTAAGTTTAGAAATGACCTTTTTCTATTTCAGAGTCATGTATTCAAATTCAAATGCTAACTCATCATATGCATCTTGAAGCTCATTAAATGTATATGCATCATCATTAAGATTATATGGGCATAAGGCAATATTTAAGAAGCAACCTTGGAATTATCAACTCCCACGAAGCATAAGTTTACAACTTTTTCCTCCTCCTCATCTTGTGATTCATCATTTTCACTCCACGTGACAACCATTGCTTTTTTCTTGAAGCTTATTTGATGGTTCTTCTTGAGTTTTAGACATTCATATTTAATATGACTTGGCCTTTGATATTCATATCAAATTTTGTGATCCTTTCCATGATCATCTTTTGAAATATCTCTTCTTGAATTTCTTCTTGATTCTTCACTCCTTAGATTCTTTCTATTTCCTGGTTTATTTCTCAAAATCTATTGAACCTTCTAGTTAATAGAGCTATCTTTTCATCATCATCTTTTTCATCATCACTCTTAATATTCTTTTCATCATTTTCTTTAATAGTTTTAAGAGCAGTGCTCTTTCTCTTCAATTCTCCTTTAAGTACTTCATCCTTTTCTTCTTCATGTTTGAGGGTCATCTTATATGTAAGCAGGAATCCTAAGAGCTCATCGACCTTAAGAACATTTAAGTTTTTAGCTTCTTCTATGACAGTTGCTGTAATACCCCATACTTTGATATGGTGACAAATAAAGCTTATTGGATGCGAATTGAGGCCAATTATAATGTTTAAAAGTGATGAAAGATGAAAGGAGTAGTTTAAGATAAAATATTTCGTACGCGAGGAAATAATAATAAAATAATAATATTTTTATCGAAAGAGAATTTGTGAGATAAAAGGTGATTCAGAAGTCAATTGAGACATAATAAGGTATTTCAGGTACCAAGGAGACAAGAGGAAATTTTTAGAATAAATAATATTTTATTAATAAAATAATATTAAAATATTAATATTTAACCGGGTGTCAAAATCAAAATCAGTCATGAAGAAGGATCATATGGTTGATCCAAGTGGGGGAGAAGAAATACAAATAAATTTTTGGAGATGAATGACGAAAGTGAAATACGCGTGTTTTGCTAAGTCGAGCCAACGCGAATAAGTAAATATTTAAATATTATAGTAATACCGCGTTGAAGTGCAATTTTGATATTTTTGTGGTACACATACAGAGGAAGGAAGATAGATGAAAATTGAAATTTTTAGACGTATCAAAAGGATCAAATTTAAAATATAAAGGTTGAAGGATTATGTAGTGGAATTAAATGAAAAAAATAAAATAAATAAATAGTAAAATAATAATACAAGTATGTATATAAAAAAATAAATAAATAAAGAAAGACCAACATGGGCAGCTGCCCATGTGGTCAATAAAAAGAGTCAAAAAACTCTTTATTTTATATGATGGAAGGGGGGTTCGGCCATGTGGAACAAGTTGAATGAAGAAAGAAAGCAAGAAAGATGGGGGGGCCAGCCAAATTGGAAGACAAATGGAGAAAAAAAAATATAAAAATAAGTAAATAAATAAAGTAAAGAAGAAGAAAGAGAGAAGTCGGTTAGTGGAAGAGAAGAAAAAGAAACAAGAAAAAGGCATCAGGCATAAGAGAGCAAAAGGAGAGCAGAAAGAGCAAAAAGAAAAAAACAAGAAGAGAAAGCCGAGTGGTGAGAAAGAAAGGGAGAGGAGAAGGAGCTGATTTTCAAGGCTGAAGGTGTGGTTTTGACTACTGATTTTGAAGGCTAAAGCTGCGATTTTGGCTACTGATCTTTGAAGCTTTGGCTGTCGAGTTTTGAGGGAGGAAAAGAGCAGCTTAGCTACTGATTTTTGGAGGGAGAATAGAGCAGCTTAGCTGCTAATTTTTGAGGAAAAATAGAGCAACTTGGCTACTAATTTTGATGTTGATATGAGCAGCTTTGGCTGCTGAAAATTTTTGGTTGAAAGAAGCAAGAAATTATTACCGGCGGTGAGAGAGAGAGAGAGAGGAGGAAGTTGTGGCAAGCTTGTGTATGTAAGAAAGGAAAAAGAAAGACAAGCAAGGTGCTGCTGACCGACGGGAGAGAGGAGAAAGAGAAAGAAAGGAAAAAAAAAAGAAAAAATATATATATAATAATGATGCTAGAATAAAATAATATATATAGATATATTAATTAAGTGGGTTTCAATATTTTGGAGAAATAAATAAGTGGTGCAATGTGGTGAAGGGCTGAAGGAAATAACGAACAATCGTTGAAAAGGAGTAGCTCGATACGTCTTTGAATTAATAGCGACGTAACATCCCGCTATTGTGTGGTGAGTAGGGGGTACCAATTTTAAAATTTTCATAAATATATATCTATAAGTATGATTTATTTTAAACGCAAAAATTTGTGGATAGCATGTGCTGGTAGACATTTTAGAGAATTGTGAATGTAAATGATTTTAAAAATTGTTTTGAATATATATATGTATAAATTATATGTAAAGTGTTTTAAAAATTGGGAAGCAAGCCCTTCACACTGTTTTATATTAAAATTCAAGCCTTATATTTTGCAGTATGCATTCATGGTTATATTGCTTATTCACCATGCAAATTATTGTTTTGAAATTCATGTATAAATATATTTTGAGAAAATGATAGATTTTATCATACCTTGTGACGAATGCTTTGGAAAATAATTTTGAGACGAGCTTTTAAAGACATAACACAATTGCAAAATGGTTTACAAACCGAAAGTGTCGAGAGTATGCCGGATGTGACATCGGTTAAGTGTGACCCTCGTGCACTAGTGAGCTCTAGCTAGAGAACCATTGGGTCACCGACGGGCGGTTAGGCGTGGTTGGGGCCACGACCTATGATATATGTGTGTGTGGCTAGGCCACCAGATGATTATGCGATTGCGACTGCTTGATTCTCCGATGTCGGCCAACATCGTGAGACTACCATGGCACATGGGAATCCGGTAGAAACGATGCTTCCGGATGTTATTATGTGGTAGTGGGACCACGAGTTTACTTTCATTCGCTACTCGATAGTGGCATCTTTGGGTTTACAAATTCATATTTCCTTGCATGGTGAAAACAAAATTTAAAGGTTTTTTTGCAGCTCCCCTTATTTTTACGGTGAAATGAATTTTAACTCCTCGAGTGCGAGGTGATTTGTGATTTACATATGAGTTTGATTAACATTCGATTTCATGGGAGATTGCCGAATACATTGATTTGATTTGAATAAAATGTCATTAATTTTGACGATGGAATTTTCTTTATGTAAAATTATTTTAATTCAATATTTCAAATGATTGACTTGAATAAGGTTATTGATCTGTTTTGTAGCGAAAAGTTTTATCTACCTTGGTTGATTTACCAATTGAAGTAGTTATAACGCGTAAGAATTCCTCGATATTTCACATAAGGCACAAACTCCCGTTTGAAATAAATTATTTTCATAATCCTGCATTCTAATATTTAACTGATCTGTTATTTGCTTGTTTCCCATCTATCCTCTGGTCACGGAGTCGATGATCACTGAGTTTGTGAGACTCACACCCCTCTTTTTCCCCTTTTTGTAGACAGGGATTGGTCGAGCATGTAATCGTCGACGCGTACAGTTCATCGTAGATAGGTAAAGGCATCTTATAGCATTTTATCTCGAGTCGCTCTGCTGTTAGAGGTTGAGTTGTAGTACTTGGTTTTACTATGTAAACAAATATTAGTTTTGATATAAACGGGAAATTTGAGATTTTTGAACTCAATGTATTTAATTGTGCTCTCATGGTTTAAAGTAAAAATTTAATGATTATGGTTATTGTTGAATTCATGTTTTAAATATTTATGGTTCAAACATGAATACGGTTTAGTGGGAATATACAATGAGTTATTGAGAACTTTCTTTAAGGCTTGTTTGGGACTTGGTGGGTCTCCCAGAGGTCTCGGAGGTTGGTAGCGACCAAGAAGGGGCTGTTACAATGTTGGTATCAAAGCCCTAGGTTTAGTTTAGTCCTAGGGATTCCTGTGTGGTCAGCGGAGTTGTTGGAGTCTAAGTAGAGTCTCGTCCTTGGATTGTGGGTGCGCAATGTAAGTCAAGGACAGGAGGCTACATGAGCCCTTATTTCATTAGAAACCTACCTGTTCTTATGATATCTAGATGGCTAAATAATTTATATTTGGTTGCTTATAGGTTTGAAGGTGTGCCTATCGTACACGCCATGTTTAGGAGAGATAGTAGTCCTGATGTCCCTCATAGTGCTAGTGAGGGATCATTAGATTTCACTGCCAAGAGCCAATGGCGCCCTGATCTAGGTAATATGGAAAGTGGTCCATCCCGAATTCCTATTAACAGGATTCCTCCGAATTTAGCAGAATGGTTTCGTAATAAGGAAAGCTTTGAGAGTAGTGAGAGTCTTGAAAGTGAGGATAGCTCCGACACTTCAGAAACTATAAGAAATTTTCTTTTGAAACAATCTGAGGAGTGGGAAAGAGAATGTACCAGGAATGCAATTGCAAGGGGAGATATCCATCCTAGGAAGGTGTTAGGTGTTCGACACTTTCCTCCCGGATGTGGAATAGGTGCTGCACTTGTGAATGTTAAAGAATACAAGAGAATACAACAAGCTTGGATTGAGGAACAAAGGAGGAAATCTCAGGAGGAAGAGGAAGACCCCGAAAAGGATCCGTCGATGTGCCCGGATCAAGGCGACGAGAATCCTAAAGATACTTAATACCTTCATTGAAGTTCGTATCACCATAAATCTAGGCAAGTGTCGTTTAAGGAAAAATGTAGTAGTTATCTATACAAAGGAGTTAGAAGTGGCTTTTGTTTTGTATGACTCGAACGGAATATAAAGTAGCTGTTTAAATAATTGGATGTGTATGGGAATCTTTTGGTATGATAGAGGTAAATTGGTAATATAATTATCGAGAAAGGTTATGGGAGGAATCAATAAAGTTATAAATGACATTCGAAATGGATGACGTGATTAAGTTGATGATTGTAATTTAAGCATGAAGGGGATTACCAAGTGATACCATGACACTATGAGGTAATAAATGGGCACAAATATAGCCCAATGAAGTTAAATTATGGAGCATGGAAAATATGAAATTTTGATTAAATAAGGATTGTGAGAATAAAGTGAGGAGGAAGCTGAACTATTTTCGTAGTTACTTATACTGAAAGTCAATAAACTATTAGAGTACAAGACAAGGAAGATAATTAGATATGGATGATAATAAATTTGAGGAATGCTGTAAACAGTGAGCCAATTATGTGTGGGGTGATATATGTATCGTGAATTCATTACACTGTATGGAAATGATGCTTTAAGGTGAGATTTTACAAATGATGATGAAAGTCGAAAGATGAAATGAGTTTGAAAATATTGACTCAGCTTAATGCATATAAAAGCAATAGAGAAATTGAAAGATTCTTGAGATGGCTATATTGAGATAAGATCCTATGCGAAGTATTAAAATGGATAATATGTTGACCAAAGTCAAATCCTAAGAAATAAAAGAGACGAGAGATTAAGCCTTGTTAAAGGCTAAAGAGAAAGTGAGTGAAGATTTAGATGAATATAGGAGATATGGATAAGGGATGTCAATACTAAGTGATGAAAGTGTGAATGAAGGACTACAAGGGAGGTATAGAAAACAAGTTTATATAGAATATCATTATGAGAATTTACAATTCTTGTCTTGACTCAGTTAAACGACAAGGGTTAGTAACCACACGAGGCCAACTGTGTGGCACCCTAGAAACCTATGAAGATGAGTTGGGGATTGAATGGATGAGTACGTATTTATATACCCTTAAGAATAAGTGCACGTTTATAGAACGATATGCACGAGATATTAAGGAGCAAATAAAAGATTAGGTGTTTCAAGAATGCACAAACATTTTTGAGAAGAAATTTCTAATCATGCACGGCAAGTATAAAATGTGAAATTTTTAAAACTTGTTGAGGAGCCTAACGTATAAAGCCCGACCTTATAAAATACTATTCATGACTTACATGTGATGATAGCATGATTGCATGCTAGGAGAGTCCCAAAAAATTTACAAAAGTCGGTATTGTACCTAGAGGTACAACAAAGTTTATTTAATCCTCGAACTAGATCAAATAGGAATTTTAAGGTGAGATTAAGAGTTTCACAGTTCATGGATGACTTAAAATGGTAATTTGGAGTTTGAGGAATTTTCACTAACTAGGGGTAAAATGGTCATTTGCCACTTAGGGACAAAATGAGAATTTTAGAAAAGAATTTTTTGACCCCATTTAACTTATTGGAGTATAATTTGACTTATTGAAGTATGATTTGAGGTTTAGAAGTGAAAAATTTTAATTTCGGTATAATTTGGAGTATGGGGGTAAAATGGTAATTTTGCCACCTCAGGGGCAAAATTGTAATTTTCCACCACCAGGATATTTTTTCCAGCACATGGTCTTCCTTTGTCTTCATCTTTGACCCTTGACTAAACATGTGGTGGAGATAAAATGTTTAAATTTTTAAAATTTTAAAAACGGGCCAATGACATGATGTCATGTGTCATGCTTTTATTAATTTATTATTTTCCTTTTTAAAAGGCACAAAATCAGCCCATCTTCCACCCCATGGCCGGCCAAACCAGCAAGAAGAGAGAGAAAATAAAAACAAAACCCTAGAGAGAGAAAATCAAAGAAAAAGTGTGAATTTTCAAGGAAATTAAGTGAAAAAGGTGAGATTTTTTCTATTAAGCTTGAGTTTTCTTATTCCCAAGCATTTCTCTTTATTTTCCATGATTAAATTACATGTTTTCATGATGAATTCAATTCTGGAAAAATGGGTTAGGAGAGAGAAAGTTGTTGGATTTATTTGATTTTAATTTATGTTAGTGTTTTTAGTTAGTTTAGCATATTTAGAAACAAAACAACAAGAAAAGAATTTATTTTCTCCCCCAACCATTAATGGCTGAATTTACCATGTAGTGAGTGAGGATGAGTTTGATTTTATTCTAGGAGAATTGGTTAAGGAATAATGAACTATGAGCCTAGAAAAATAATGGAAATTTTCTGAGCAAAAATACGAATTTTTACCCATTAGGGGTATTTTCATAATATGCTGTTGGGACTGATAATTTGCACCACACTGAGGGATATTAAGTTAATTTGGGTGCAATTGAGGTATAGAAACTGAAAAGAATTAAATTGGAGTTTAAACGGACCCGTTAGAAATTTAATCGGGTGATATGACGAATTAGGCTAATACCAGGTTTAGATAGTTACCAGTGCATTTTTGCATTCCATATCATGCATTGGTAGTCTAAATTAGTTTAATTTTGATTTAGTACCAACTTGGTGAAACTCTCGATTTTGTACTATGTCAAGGTGGTGAGTCCTCCGATAAAGGCAAGGAAATTGCATTCGAGGACCAGTAGACAGAGTGCTTCAAAAGTCTGCATTCTAGACATTGTGAGTAAACTTACTGTCATTTTAATTATCTAGGGTGGTTTTTAGATGCTTTCATGAATTCTATGGAAAAAGGAATTTAAAAAGATAAATTTTCATGTTTTATGAATAAATGAGTTTCAATGAAATTAAATTATAAATTGTTTTGAAATTAATAGTGATTTTGAAAAATAAAGTAAACGGAGACTGTTAATTGTGGCAATTTGATTGTTTAAATTAACTGACTTATGATAAATCGAGCATGATTGGCTAGTTGGCAATTGTATTGAAATGCGAATTGTTTGGTTACCTTGAAAAACTACGAATTACAAAATTGTCATATCATGTTATTGAATTTTATTATATGGTGGATTATATAGTAATTAATCACTGCAGTAGGGGGTTTCTGTGGACCAGCCTTTTAGAGGGGCACGGTAAACCCCATTATATTCTTACCTCGAACGGAGAAGCGCGTAGGGTATCTCATGGGGTAAAGATTAGGGTTCACTTCACGCTAAACCACCACGTGAGGGGGAACTCAGCCAACGCCAAGGAACGACTATGTTTTCAAAACAAAAACATGATTTATGTGAAATGTGAATTTTAATAGCCTTGGCGGTCTCGGTAGGATGCCTCGACCAAGGTATCCCCGAGAATGGATTTATGGCACAAGCCTAGATTTTTATGAGATTCATAAGCCTTTTTACGTATTTTGAATGAGATGTGTTCTAATTGTATAACCCAGTTTATGATGATTTACTTTATTGTCTCCATGTACTCAACTCTAGATGTTTATGATGATGTCTGTTTACTCATTGGGATTTTATAATCTCACCACCCTCATTTTCACCCATTTCAGGTTCAGTATAGACTGTAGATAGCTGATCTCATCGAGGACTACAGTGGGATCTGCATTTTCCAAACCGTAGGTTCACAGTCCTCTTTACTTTTGTTTATTCGGGGGCACTCTTGTTATTGTAAATTAAATTAAATATTTTGGCTTACTGTATTTAAGTATGTATAAATTTATTTAGCTTTTACGCTATAAAAATCATTCACGTATAACTCTATAAATATTGTTTTATAAGAAAATAGAATATTTTACTTAATATTTCTTTTATTTTCTTATTATATTCAAATAACCATAATTTCGTTTTAAATGACGATTTTAGACTTTTAAACTCATTTTGAATATGAATTGTGTGTTTTGTACTTGTATATTACGTTTTAGCCAGTTTCAAAATTTTTGAGAAAAATGACCAAATTACCCCTGTGAGACGAAAAATTAATATTTTATTTGTTTAAAGTTGGAAACAGCTTAAAATCTTTTAGAACACGATATTTGACAATGGTTGCTCACAAGGGAACAGAGAAACTGATAGTAAAGCCTTGCGAGGTTTCGAGTTGACATTCTGAGCAATAAGTGTCTACCGGGACACCGCGACGGTTGTCACGGGCTCGAGGGGAGTACCGGGTCGTGACAATTCGATTGGTATCAAAGCTTTTGGTTTTAAAGATCAAAGTTTTTAGTGTTAAAGTTGTTTTAAAAATTTACAATATCAGTGTGGCCCCGGATTAAGTTAAGTTAGGTTAGGTTGAATAGAATGCATGCATCTGCATATAGAGCCTAAGGTTACCTAAACTTGCTCGTATTTTTTATAGATTACAATGCCTCCTCGACGCGGACGCCCACCTCTCACTAAATTGGTTGGGAGGGGAAGAGGTCGTTCCCAACGTCATCAGCCAAATACAGTAGAGGAGGAATCAGCTGCATCTACCCTTCGGGCAGCACCTGCTTCTGAGCAGGCCGATAGTCCTCCACATCCTCCATCTCCTCAGCCACCTACGGGTATTCCCGCCATGCCTACTGAGGCAGCACAAGCATTGGCAGCTTTCTTTGCAGCAATAGCTGATCAAGCTCAGACTGGTCAAGTTCCACCTGTAGTGCCTCCAACTACTCCTTTAGTTCCACCACCAGTACAGGATGTATCCATTTCCAAGAAGCTGAAGGAGGCTAGGCAATTGGGTTGTGTATCTTTCACGGGTGAGTTGGATGCCACGGTGGTAAAGGACTGGATTAATCAAGTTTCAAAGACTCTCTCTGATATGGGATTAGATGACGACATGAAGCTGATGGTGGCTACGAGATTATTAGAGAAGAGGGCTCGTACTTGGTGGAATTTGGTGAAGTCCCGTTCCGCTACTCCTCAAACATGGTCTGATTTTCTCAAGGAA
Source organism: Theobroma cacao (assembly GCF_053813885.1). Taxonomy (NCBI): domain Eukaryota; kingdom Viridiplantae; phylum Streptophyta; class Magnoliopsida; order Malvales; family Malvaceae; genus Theobroma; species Theobroma cacao. The sequence continues at coordinate 15,735,008 of NC_142640.1, forward strand.
TTCGATGGTCAGTATTTCACTTATTCCCATCAGAAAGAAAAGAAGAGAGAATTTCTGAGTTTGAAACAGGGAAATCTAACTGTAGAGAAGTACGAGACTCGTTTTAACGAGTTGATGTTATATGTGCCGGATCTAGTAAAATCTGAGCAGGATCAGGCCAGCTATTTCGAGGAAGGGCTTCGTAATGAGATTAGAGAGCGAATGACAGTGACTGGTAGGGAGCCACATAAGGAGGTGGTATAGATGGCTTTACGGGCTGAGAAGCTCGCGACTGAGAATAGGAGGATTCGGACTGAGTTTGCAAAAAGGAGGAATCCTGGTATGTCTTCTAGTCAGCCAGTAAAAAGAGGTAAGGACTCAACGACTTCAGGGAGCACTACTTCTGTTTTCGTGACATCTCCTCGACCTCCATTTCCACCATCACAGCAGAGACTTTCGAGGTTTAGCAGATCTGCTATGACTGGTTCTGGGAAGAGTTTCGGAGGTTCTGACAGATGCAGAAATTGTGAGAATTATCATAGTGGGCTATGTAGAGGGCCAACAAGATGTTTCCAATGTGGACAGATGGGTCACATTAGGAGTAATTGCCCACAGTTAGGACGAGCCACTGTAGCTGCATCATCTCCACCAGCTCGCACTGATATACAGAGGAGAGATTTTTCTGGGTTACCACCGAGACAGGGAGTAGCCATACGGTCTGGTGTGGAGAGTAATACCCCGTCACTTCCACCTTCGAGACCACAAACTCGTACCGCGACAAGAGTTTTTGCTGTGATAGAAGATGAGGCACGGGTCCGACCTGGAGCAGTGACAGGTACTATGTCTTTATTTGATAAAGATGCTTATGTTTTGATAGATTCTGGCTTAGATAGATCTTATGTGAGTACGACATTTGCATCAATTGCTGATAGAAACCTGTCACCATTAGAGGGAGAAATTGTAGTGCATACCCCTCTAAGAGAACAGTTGATTAGAAATACTTGTTATAGAGACTGTGGGGTAAGGGTAGGTGAGGAAGAATTTAGGGGTGACTTAATTCCTCTAGAGATCTTGGATTTTGATTTAATATTGGGTATGGACTGGTTAACTGCACATCGGGCGAACGTGGATTGTTTTCGAAAAGAAGTTGTTCTTCGGAATTCGGAGGGAGCAGAGATTGTGTTTGTAGGGGATCGTCAAGTATTACCATCTTGTGTAATCTCAGCCATCAAAGCTTCGAAATTAGTGCAAAAAGGGTATCCGACTTATTTGGCATATGTGATCGATACTTCAAAGGGGGAACCTAAGTTAGAGGATGTCCCAATAGTAAGTGAGTTTCCTGATGTATTTCCTGATGATTTATCGGGACTACCTCCTAATCGAGAGCTTGAGTTCCCTATTGATTTACTTCCGGGTACTGCACCTATTTCTATTCCACCATATAGAATGGCTCCAGCAGAGTTGAAGGAACTGAAAGTCCAATTGCAAGATTTGGTGGATAAAGGTTTCATTCGCCCTAGCATTTCTCCTTGGGGAGCACCAGTCCTATTTGTAAAGAAGAAGGATGGCACTCTTCGATTGTGTATCGATTACCGTCAGCTGAACCGAGTGACCATCAAGAATAAATACCCTTTACCCCGGATAGATGATCTTTTTGATCAATTACGAGGTGCTATGGTATTCTCTAAGATTGATTTGAGATCTGGGTACTATCAGTTGAGGATTAAGGAGCAGGATGTACCTAAGACTGCCTTCAGGACGCGTTATGGGCATTATGAGTTTCTGGTGATGCCGTTTGGTTTGACTAATGCCCCGGCAGTTTTTATGGATCTTATGAACAGGGTGTTCCATCCATACTTGGATAAGTTTGTGATAGTATTCATCGATGACATCCTGGTTTATTCGAAGAATGATGATGAACATGCTGCCCATTTGCGCATTGTGTTGTAAACTTTGCGCGAGAGACAACTTTATGCCAAGTTCTCTAAATGTGAATTCTGGTTGAAGGAAGTGGTTTTCTTGGGACATGTGGTGTCCGGAGCTAGAATTTATGTCGATCCTAAAAAGATAGAGGCAATCTTGCAATGGGAGCAACCAAGAACGGTTACAGAGATTCGTAGTTTCCTTGGCTTAGCCGGTTATTATCGGAGATTTGTTCAGGGATTTTCTTTGATAGCAGCTCCTCTGACTCGTCTGACTCGTAAAGGAGTTAAGTTGAGTGGGATGATGTTTGTGAGAATCGATTTCAGGAGCTAAAGAACCAGTTAACCTCTGCTCTCGTTTTAACACTTCCTGTTAGTGGAAAAGAATTTGTGGTATATAGCGTTGCATCTAAGTTGGGATTAGGGTGTGTGTTGATGCAGGACGAGAAGGTAATAGCTTATGCTTCCCGACAGTTGAAGAAGCACGAGACGAATTACCCTATTCATGACTTGGAGTTAGCAGCAGTAGTATTCGTATTGAAGATTTGGAGACATTATTTATATGGTGAGCGTTGTCGGATTTTTTCTGATCATAAAAGTTTGAAGTATTTGCTCACCCAGAAATAGCTTAACTTGAGACAGAGACGATGGTTGGAGTTGATTAAGGATTATGACTTAGTGATTGATTATCATCTGGGAAAAGCAAATGTTGTAGCGGATGCTTTAAGTCGTAAATCCTCATCATCGTTAGCAACACTTCGGAGTTCTTATTTTTCGATGTTACTTGAGATGAAATCTCTAGGGATCTAGTTGAATAATGGTGAGGATGGAACCCTACTTGCTAGTTTCGTCGTGAGACCTTCATTGTTGAATCAGATCAGAGAATTGCAGAAATCTGATGATTGGTTGAAATAGGAAGTTCAAAAGCTGCAAGATGGAGAAGCTAGTGAGTTTAGACTCAGCGATGATGGTACTTTGATGCTTAGAGACCGAATTTGTGTCCCTAAGGATGATCAGTTGAGACGAGCTATTTTGGAGGAAGCTCATTCTTCCGCCTACGCTTTACATCCCGGAAGCACCAAGATGTATCGGACTATTAAAGAAAGTTATTGGTGGCCGGGTATGAAACGAGACATAGCAGAGTTTGTAGCGAAATGTCTCACATGCCAACAGATCAAGGCGGAGCATCAAAAACCGTCAGGTACTCTTCAGCCTTTACCGATTCCTGAATGGAAGTGGGAACATGTGACTTTGGACTTTGTATTGGGTTTACCGCGGACACAAAGTGGGAAGGATGCTATTTGGGTGATTGTGGATAGATTGACTAAGTCCGCCCATTTCTTGGCTATCCATAGCACGTATTCTATTGAGAGGCTGGCAAGACTTTATATAGATGAGATTATGAGATTACACGGAGTCCCAATTTCTATTGTGTCAGATCGAGACCCTCGATTTACTTCTCGATTTTGGCCGAAATTTCAGGAAGCTCTTGGAACTAAATTGAGATTTAGTACTGCCTTTCATCCACAGACAGAATGTCAATCTGAGAGAACTATTCAGACATTAGAGGATATGTTACGGACTTGTGTCATTGACTTTATCGGGAGTTGGGACAGACACTTGCCATTGGTGGAGTTTGCTTATAATAATAGTTTTCAGTCTAGTATTGGGATGGCACCATACGAGGCTTTGTATGGAAGGAAATGCCGAACTCCGCTCTGTTGAGATGGTAGGTGAGAGGAAATTGGTGAATGTGGAATTGATTGATTTGACAAACGATAAGGTCAAAGTTATCCGAGAGCGATTAAAGACAGCTCAAGATAGGTAGAAGAATTATTCGGATAAACGAAGGAAAGATTTGGAGTTTGAAGTCGACGATAAAGTTTTTCTTAAGGTTTCTCCTTGGAAAGGTGTGATTCGATTCGCGAAGAGGGGAAAGCTCAATCCAAGATACATTGGACCCTTTCGTATCATTGAAAGGATTGGGCCAGTGGCTTACAGACTTGAATTACCCCCAGAGTTAGATCGGATTCATAATGTCTTCCACGTCTCGATGTTGAAAAAGTATGTTCCCGATCCCTCTCACATTTTAGAGACACCTCTCATTGAGTTGCATGAGGATTTGAAGTTCGAGGTGAAGCCTGTACGTATTCTAGATCGAAAGGATCGAGTGCTAAGGAACAAGAGCATTCCAATGGTGAAAGTATTGTGGAAGAATGCTCGAATGGAGGAGATAACGTGTGAAGTCGAGAGCCAGATGAGAAACCAATATCCACATCTTTTATTCGAATCAGGTAAGTGAAATTTTGAGGTCAAAATTTTATTTTAAGGGGGGTAGTGCTGTAAAGCCCGACCTTATAAAATACTATTCATGACTTACATGTGATGATAGCATGATTGCATGCTAGGAGAGTCCCAAAAAATTTACAAAAGTCGGTATTGTACCTAGAGGTACAACAAAGTTTATTTAATCCTCGAACTAGATCAAATAGGAATTTTAAGGTGAGATTAAGAGTTTCACAGTTCATGGATGACTTAAAATGGTAATTTGGAGTTTGAGGATCAATTTGGAGTCAAATCGAAATTTTCACTAACTAGGGGCAAAATGGTCATTTGCCACTTGGGGACAAAATGGGAATTTTAGAAAAGAATTTTTTGGCCCCATTTGACTTATTGGAGTATAATTTGACTTATTGAAGTATGATTTGAGGTTTAGAAGTGAAAAATTTTAATTTCGGTATAATTTGGAGTATAGGGGTAAAATGGTAATTTTGCCACCTCAGGGGCAAAATTGTAATTTTCCACCACCAGGATATTTTTTCCAGCACATGGTCTTCCTTTATCTTCATCTTTGACCCTTGACTAAACATGTGGTGGAGATAAAATGTTTAAATTTTTAAAATTTTAAAAACGGGCCAATGACATGATGCCATGTGTCATGCTTTTATTAATTTATTATTTTCCTTTTTAAAAGGCACAAAATCAGCCCATCTTCCACCCCATGGCCGGCCAAACCAGCAAGAAGAGAGAGAAAACAAAAACAAAACCCTCGAGAGAGAAAATCAAAGAAAAAGTGTGAATTTTCAAGGAAATTAAGTGAAAAATGTGAGATTTTTTCTATTAAGCTTGAGTTTTCTTATTCCCAAGCATTTCTCTTTATTTTCCATGATTAAATTACATGTTTTCATGATGAATTCAATTCTGGAAAAATGGGTTAGGAGAGAGAAAGTTGTTGGATTTATTTGATTTTAATTTATGTTAGTGTTTTTAGTTAGTTTAGCATATTTAGAAACAAAACAACAAGAAAAGAATTTATTTTCTCCCCCAACCATTAATGGCTGAATTTACCATGTAGTGAGTGAGGATGAGTTTGATTTTATTCTAGGAGAATTGGTTAAGGAGTAATGAATTATGAGCCTAGAAAAATAATGGGAATTTTCGGAGCAAAAATACGAATTTTTACCCATTAGGGGTATTTTCGTAATTTGCTGTTGGGACTGATAATTTGCACCACACTGAGGGACATTAAGTTAATTTGGGTGCAATTGAGGTATAGAAACTGAAAAGAATTAAATTGGAGTTTAAACGGACCCGTTAGGAATTTAATCGGGTGATAAGACGAATTAGGCTAATACCGGGTTTAGATAGTTACTAGTGCATTTTTACATTCCATATCATGCAATGGTAGTCTAAATTAGTTTAATTTTGATTTAGTACCAACTTGGTGAAACTCTTGATTTTGTACTGTGTCAAGGTGGTGAGTCCTCCGATAAAGGTAAGGAAATTGCATCCGAGGACCAGTAGACAGAGTGCTTCAAAAGTCTGCATTCTAGACATTGTGAGTAAACTTACTGTCATTTTAATTATCTAGGGTGGTTTTTAGATGCTTTCATGAATTCTATGGAAAAAGGAATTTAAAAAGATAAATTTTCATGTTTTATGAATAAATGAGTTTCAATGAAATTAAATTATAAATTGTTTTAAAATTAATAGTGATTTTGAAAAATAGAGTACACGGAGACTGTTAATTGTGGCAATTTGATTGTTTAAATTAATTGGCTTATGATAAATCGAGCATGATTGGCTAGTTGGCAATTGTATTGAAATGCGAATTGTTTGGTTACCTTGAAAAACTACGAATTACAAAATTGCCATATCATGTTATTGAGTTTTATTATATGGTGGATTATATAGTAATTAATCACTGCAGTAGGGGGTTTCTGTGGATCAGCCTTTTAGAGGGGCACGGTAAACCCCATTATATTCTTACCTCGAACGGAGAAGCGCGTAGGGTATCTCATGGGGTAAAGTTTAGGGTTCACTTCACGCTAAGCCACCACGTGAGGGGGAACTCAGCCAACGCCAAGGAACGGCTATGTTTTCAAAACAAAAACATGATTTATGTGAAATATGAATTTTAATAGCCTTGGCGGTCTCGGTAGGATGCCTCGGCCAAGGTGTCCCCGAGAATGGATTTATGGCACAAGCCTAGATTTTTATGAGATTCATAAGCCTTTTTACGTATTTTGAACGAGATGTGTTCTAATTGTATAACCCAGTTTATGATGATTTACTTTATTGTCTCCATGTACTCAACTCTAGATGTTTATGATGATGTCTGTTTACTCATTGGGATTTTATAATCTCACCACCCTCATTTCCACCCATTTCAGGTTCAGTATAGACTATAGATAGCTGATCTCATCGAGGACTACAGTGGGATCTGCATTTTCCAAACCGTAGGTTCACAGTCCTCTTTACTTTTGTTTATTCGGGGGCACTCTTGTTATTGTAAATTAAATTAAATATTTTGGCTTACTGTATTTAAGTATGTATAAATTTATTTAGCTTTTACGCTATAAAAATTATTCACGTATAACTCTATAAATATTGTTTTATAATAAAATAGAATATTTTACTTAATATTTCTTTTATTTTCTTATTATATTCAAATAACCATAATTTCGTTTTAAATGAAGATTTTAGACTTTTAAACTCATTTTGAATATGAATTGTGTGTTTTGTACTTGTATATTACGTTTTAGCCAGTTTCAAAATTTTTGAGAAAAATGACCAAATTACCCCTATGAGACGAAAAATTAATATTTTATTTGTTTAAAGTTGGAAACAGCTTAAAATCTTTTAGAACACGATATTTGACAATGGTTGCTCACAAGGGAACAGAGAAACTGATAGTAAAGCCTTGCGGGGTTTCGGGTTGACATTCCAGGCAATAAGTGACTACCGGGACACCGCGGCGGTTGTCATGGGCTCGAGGGGAGTACCGGGTCGTGACATAACGGCTAAGTCATAGGTTAAGTGATCACATGTTATGAGACATAAGTTTAAGATAGGTATTCCCAAAGAAATACTCAAGAGGAGTTCTGCTATAGATTTTGTGAAAGCAAGCATTAGATTATGTGGCTATAAAGAAGAAGCCGTAAGTTGGAAGTGAAATTCGTATTGACATTGAAAAGTACTTAAGGAGAACCTTATTTCAAGTCTTACAGTTTTAAGTACAAACTGCAGATTGGTCTAGGGTGAATGATGTCACATTAGTATGGAAGAATAAGACAAAGGATGATTGAAGATAATTTGGATAATGAAGCCCAATAATGAAAACTTCCTAAGGTAGTATGGAAATCGAAATTCGAAAATGCTTAAGGCATGCACAATGCGAATGAGTCTAAGTTTTAAGTGATTCATTAAAGTCGAAATACAACAAGGATATAATGTATATATTAGAAGTATGAAAAAAATAATTGAGAAATAAGGATGATTTTTAGAGATTGTGGTTTTGTATAAGATGAACGAATCAAGGTTAAAAAGTTTGGCAAGAAACGAACTAATAAAATGATGATTAGGTATACATAAGTAAGTATAATTTGTGATCAAAATCGGTATAATTGAAATGAAATTATGGTTCAAATTTAATGATGGTGACAAAGGCATGCTTAATGTCTCAATATAAGAGATCATGATTGTAAAAGGTACTGTTGACCTGGTTCCAAAGGATGATAAGTGACATAAATGAAGTATTCAAATTGAATTGAAGGTGAACGAGGTGAATAAATCAAATGTCCCTGTAGAGGGAGAAATGGAATAAGATCATAGAATGAGATTGATAACTCAACATTGACGTGAATTCGAAGACGAATTCTATTTAAGTGGGAGAGATTGTAATACCACATACTTTGATATGGTGACAAATAAAGCTTATCGGATGCGAATTGAGGCCAATTATAATGTTTAAAAGTGATGAAAGATGAAAAGAATTGTCACGACCCGGTACTCCCCTCGAGCCCATGACAATCGCCGCGACGTCCCGATTGACACTCATTATCCGAAATGCCAACCGGAACCCCGCAAGGCTTACATATCAGTTTCTTTCCTTTCCTGTGAGCAATCATTGTTAAATATCGAGTTTTTAGAGAATATATACTATTTTTGATCAAAAACAATCAAAATAAAATTTTCGCCACACAGGGGTATTTTGGTCATTTTTTTCTCAAAAATTTCGAAACTGGCTAAAACGTAATATACAAGTACAAAACACATAATTCATATTCAAAATGAGTTTAAAAGTCTAAAATCTTCATTTAAAACGAAATTACGATTATTTGAATATAATAAGAAAATAAAAGAAATATTAAGGAAAATATTCTATTTTCTTATAAAACAATATTTATAGAGTTATACGTGAATAATTTTTATAGCGTAAAAGCTAAATAAATTTATACATACTGAAATACAGTAAGCCAAAATATTTAATTTAATTTACAATAACAAGAGGGCCCCCGAATAAACAAAAGTAAAGAGGACTGTGAACCTACGATTTGGAAAATGCAGATCCAATGGTAGTCCTCGATGAGATCAGCTATCTACAGTCTATACTGAACCTGAAATGGGTGGAAAGGAGTTGGGTGAGATTTTACAATCCCAATGAGTAAACAGACATTATCATAAATATCTAAAGGCGAGTAAAATGGAGGCAAGTTTAAACAACAAATTTCAACCCATTAAATAATGTTTTCAATTTATTTCTTAAACCATAAAATATTTGTAATTTACCAAAATAGTTGTTAAGGCTTATGTCTTTTATTAAAACAAGGCTCAAGCCAAAACTAATCATCGGGGATACCTTGGCCGAGGCATCTAACCGAGTCCGCCAAGGGTGTTAAAATATTCACACGTGAAACACATTTTTATTTTTAAAACCAGCCGTCCCTTGGCGTTGGCCGAGTTACACATTCACGTGGGGGTTCGACGTGAAGTGAGCTCTAATACTACCCCTGGAGTTACCCTCCTCGCCTGTACAACCGGAGTAACTATATAATTGGGTTTACCGTGCCCCTCTAATAGGTAGTCCACGAAAACCCATCACTGCAGTGACTAACCCACCAATTTTTATAAAATTTCGACAGTATAACGTGGCTTTTATTTATTTATCCAGCCTGCATAGTAAAACAACTTACATAAATTTCCCAAATGCACTCACAAAATATAGCCACATATACTCATTTCTCATAAGCCATTCCTAGGAAAATATATATTTTTCAAGTCAGTTTGCAGCCTCCAATTACTCAATTTCATAATCAATACAATATATTTTTATTTATCACATTTATTCCTAAAACATCAAAAATCCCGTTTTCATTTCATAAAATACATAAAGGGCATTTAAAAATAAACTCTAGATAATTTACAATAATAATAAGTTTACTCACTGTTTGTACAAACTAAAAGCTTTCTAAGCGCCCCGATCACTACTCGTCGGGTATGACTTCTTTGCCTTTTCCGGAAGGCTCTCCTCCTAGACACATTACAAAAATTTACACAATTCATCACATTGATGCTAAATCACTATATAATTAACTTAAATCCTATACTAATGCATGGTATGAAATGCAATAGCCTAAAATGGCTTAAACGCAGTATTAACCTATTTTTGGCACTTTGCCCGATAAATTGCTAACGCGCTCCATTTTAGCTCTAAATCATCCCATTCTCTCTCCAACATTTCTAACCATTAAATATCAGCCAATAACCTTCTAAAAACAACAAAATCAGCTCACTCCCTTCCTTGGAAAATTCAGCCAAAAATGGGACATTAACTCAGTTAATTTTCTATTTTGTTTTTCTATCACGTTTAATCGTTTTTCATCATTTTCTCTTCATTTTCCTTAGAATAAAATCAATTCATCATCATTATACAGCATTGAGCATCCAGCCAAGAGTGGGTATTGTGAAAATTTAATGATTTCTTGCCCAATTTAATTTCTAAACACATTTAACTAACTAAAACTATCAATTTAACTAAAAATCAAAACCTAAAAATTTCAATTTCTCTCCCCTAGAATTTCGTCCAGCCCTTGATATCACTTTTTGATCTCTCCCCTCAAGCATGCTAAATGGAAATAAAGGCATAGGAAAGGTAGAAATCAAGCTAAAATCGAAAAATCTTACCGTTAGACGCGTAAACGGTCGAAAATCGCGAATTTCTCTTTTAATTTTCTTGTTTCTCTTTGGTTTTTCTTTTTTTCTTCCTTTCCTCTCTATTTCCTCTCTTTTTCTTCCTTATGGCCGGCCAGCACTCAAAATTTGGGTTTAAATGGCTGACTTTTCATTAAAATAATATTATTTCATTTTAAAAATGCCACGTGTCACTTTCTCATTGGCCCATTTTTTAAATTTCATCCATTTGTTTCCAAATTTTCACCATACACTTGTCTCATATATTCATAGCTTAGATAAAATTCTCAGACTCATCCAAAGTCTTGGTGGAGTAATTTTTGCAATTTACACTTTTGCCCCCGTAAAAGTCAAAAATTACATTTTTGCCCCAAAAATTGAAAAATTGCCCATAGACATATTTTTCACCCCTTATACTCATACCATTCTCCAATTTGTCAAACTTGATCTAAATTCTCTCAAAATCTCAAATTTTGTCCGTGGGTTGCAACATTACGATTTTGCCCCTACACTCTAAAAATCACCAGAATTAAACTTTTTCACTTCCTATCATTAAATTATACTCCAAATAGTTAATCTTGGTCAAAAATTTCACTCCATGATCAAATTATTATCTTAGGTGGCAAAATGATGATTTTGTCCTTGAATATCAAAATTTCTAATTTTACCCCAAATGAACCCTCGAACTCCGAACAATCATTTTTAGTCATTCCTGGACTATAAAATATTAAATTTCATCCTACAATTTCTATTTGAACTAGTTCGAGGTTAAATCAATTTAAGTGTACCGTTAGGTACAATATCAGGTTTCGTCTATTCTTAGGTGCTTTTCTAGCGTAATAACATGCTACTCAATGCATGTATGTCATGACATGTATTTATAGGGTCGGGTTTTACAGGAATAGTTTAGGATAAAATATTCCGCATGCAAAGAAATAACAATAAAATAATAATATTTTTATCGAAAGAGAATTTGTGAGATAAAAGATGATTCAGAAGTCATTGAGGCATAATAAGGTATTTTAGGTACCAAGGAGACAAGAGAAAATTTTTAGAATAAAATAATATTTTATCACTAAAATAATATTAAAATATTAATATTTAGTCGGGTGTCGAAATCACAATCAGTCATGAAGAAGGATCATATGGTTGATCCAAGTGGGGGAGAAGAAATACAAATAAATTTTTAGAGATGAACGACGAAAGTGAAATACGCGTGTTTTGCTAAGTCGAGCCAACGCAGATAAATAAATATTTAAATATTATGGTAATACCGCGTTGAAGTGAAATTTTGATATTTTGGTGGTATACGTACAGAGGAAGGAAGATAGATGAAAATTGAAATTTTTAGACGTATCAAAAGGATCGAATTAAAAATATAAAGGTTGAAGGATTATGTAGTGGAATTAAATGAAAGAAATAAAATAAGCAAATAGTAAAATAATAATACAAGTATGTATATAAAAAAATAAATAAATAAAGAAAGACCAACATGGGCAGCCGCCCATGTGGTCAATAAAAAGAGTCAAAAAACTCTTTATTTTATATGATGGAAGAGGGGTTCGGCCATGTGGAACAAGTTGAAGGAAGAAAGAAATAAAGATGGGGGGGCCGGCCAAATTGCAAGACAAATGGAGAAAAAAATATAAAAATAAGTAAATAAATAAAGTAAAGAAGAAGAAAGAGAAAAGTCGATTAGTGGAAGAGAAGAAAAAGAAACAAGAAGAAGGCGTCAGGGCATAAGAGAGCAAAAAGAGAACAAAAAGAGTGAAAAGATAAAAAAAAAAAAAAAAAAAACTGAGTGGTAAGAAAGAAAGGGAGAGGAGATGGAGCTGATTTTGAAGGCTGAAGGTGCGATTTTGACTGTTGATTTTGAAGGCTGAAGGTGCGGTTTTGGCTGCTGATCTTTAAAGCTTTAGTTGCCGAGTTTTGAGGGAGGAAAGGAGCAACTTAGTTGCTGATTTTTGGAGGGAGAATAGAACAGCTTAGCTGTTGATTTTTGAGGAAAAATAGAGCAGCTTGGTTGCTAATTTTTGAGGAAAAATATAGCAGCTTGGTTGCTGATTTTGATGTTGACATGAGCAGCTTTGGCTGCTAAAAATTTTTGGTTGAAAAAAGCAAGAAATTGTTGTCGGCTGTGAGAGGGAGAAAGAGGAGGAAATTAAAATACCTCATACTTTGATATGGTGATAAATAAAGTTGATCGGATGCAAATTGAAGTCAATTAAAATGTTAAAAACTGATAAAAGACGAAAGTAGTTTAGGATAAAATGATCCACACGCGAGGAAATAACAATAAAATAATAATAATTTTATCGGAGGAGAATTTGTGAGATAAAAGGCGATTCGGAAGTCAAGTGAGGCATAATAAGGTATTTTGGGTACCAAGGAGACAAGATAAAATTGTTAAAATAAAATAATATTTTTATTAATTAAATAATATTAAAATATTAATATTTAATCGGATGTCGAAATCAGTCATGAAAAAGGATCATATGGTTGATCCAAGTGGGGGAGAAGAAATACAAGTGAATTTTTGTAGAAATAAGCGATAAAAGTGAAATACGCGTGTTTTGTTAAGTCGAACAAACGCGGATAAGTAAATATTTAAATATTTTGGTAATACCGCATTGAGGTGCAATTTGTATATTTCGGTGGTACACGTATCGAGAAAAGAAGTTAGATGAAAATTGAAATTTTTAGACGTATTAAAAGGATCGAATTTAACATATAAAAGTTAAAGGATATGCAATGGAAATTAATGAAAAAAATAAAATTAACATAGAGTAAAATAATAATAGTATGTGTATAAAAAAAAATATTATAGGACCAACATAGGCAGCCACCCATGTGGTCAATAAAAGAGTCAAAGACTCTTTCCTTAGTGAATTGGAGGGGGGGGGGCATGTGAAGCAACAAGTGAAGGAAGAAAAGAAAAAAAAAAGATTGTGATGTGGCCGGTTGGAACAAAGTGGAATGTGGTGGAACATTCATGAAGAAATAAAATACTATATATATATATATACCATTGAGTAAACTAAGTAAAGAAGACAAAGAAGAGAGAGGTCGGTTGAGGGAGTGTAAAAGAGAAACCAAAGAACAAAGAAGAAACGGAGAGAAAGAAAGAACAAAGAGAAAGCCGAGAGAGAAAGAAAAATAAAAGGAAAAGAGAGTTGAGTTGAGGGGTTGTTTTTGCTACCATTCAAGAAGGAAAAGAGAGCCATTTAAGGGCTAGTTTTGGAGGCTGAAAAGAGCCATTTTTCTGCTGGTTTTGGAGGCTGGAAAGTGCCATTTTTCTGCTGGTTTTGGAGGCCAAAAAGTGCAGAATTTTACAGCAAAAAATTGAAGGTTTTGAGGTGTTGTTTTGATGGTTAATTGTGATTGTTTTGGTTGTAAATATTTGGAGGGAAAGGTGCAGCTTAGCTGCTGAATATTTGAGGAAAAACAGAGCAGCATAGCTGTTGATTTTGGAGCCAAAATGAGCAGCTATAGCTGCTGAAAAAAATTGAAGGATAAAAAGCTAGGAAAAAGTGACCGGTGGTGAGAGGGAGAGAGAGGAAGAGAGTGGACAGTTTGTGCATGTGAAGAGAAGAAAAAGAAAGATAAACAAGGTTGCTAGACTATGGAAAAGAAAGAAAGAAAGAAAAGAAAAGAAAATAACAAGGAAAATAGGCATGGCCCAACAAGCAAGAAAAATGGACATGGTCCAATAAAGGAAAAATGGACATGGTCCAATTAGAAAGAAATGGGAGAAATCCATGAATAAGAGTCCAAAAACAATAAAGGAAGAAAAATCCAAAAGAAAAAGAAGGTGAAGATTTGGGCCAACCTAGTTTAATTGGGTAAAATTTCTTTACTCTTCACCATGATTTATTTTGAAATTGGATTATATGGAGGCTAAATTATTTTATTTAATTATGCATTGGTTAATTGGTGATATGAAGTAAATTTAAGTTGCTTAGAAGGTTGAAATAGGCACTAAATACCGTAAATAAGTTACCGATGTTAATACTCTAAAGAATTACGTGAACGAAGGATGCAATTAATTATAGTTAAAATATATTAAGATGTGAATTAGGTATGTGGATTTATGATAGAATGAGAGAGAGAAAAGTAGAATTGATTCACTAAATGTATTGAATTTAAATGGTTGCTAGGAAAGCTTGTTGAACAAAGTAGGTGACGGGCAATTAAGTATAATTATACTCGTATACGAATCAATAGCGACGTAGAAGTCCCGCTATTATGAGGTGAGTAACCTTACCATCATTTTTATTATCTAAAGTATGTTTTTAATCGATTTTGATGAAATTTTATGAAAATGAAACTAAATGGTAAATCTTGAGTTTTACAAACAAAATGTGTCTACATGAAAAGATATTATAAATTGTTTTAAAATTGAATGATGATTTTGAAAAATAGAGTAATTGGAGACCACTTGTTATGAATTAAATTTATGAATCTAATGGCTTATGAAAATATTTGCATGAATGGTTGAATTGGTATTGGTGTTGAAATATATGAAATGTGTATTTAGCCTTGAAAGGCTGTGAATTATAATAATTGCCATGTCATGCTAGAATGAATTTTATTGATTGGTAGATTATATATTAATTAATCACTGTAGTAGGGGGTTTCTGTGGATCAGCCTTTTAGAGGGGAACGATAAACCCCATTATATTCTTACCTCGAACGGAGAGGCGTGTAGGGTATCTTCTGGGGTAAAGCTTAGGGTTCACTTCACGCCAAACCACCACGTGAAGGGGAACTCAGCCAACGCTAAGGAACGGCTGTGTTTTCTCAAACTAAAAATATGTTTTACGTGTATACGAAATTTTTAACAACCTTGGCGGGCTCGAGTGTACGCCTTTGATCAAGGTGCCATCGAGTATATTTGATGGCATTAGCCAACTGTTTATGAAAGTTATAAGTCCTAATGAGAAATTAAATAAAATACAACCATTTGCATGGGTTGGGATGAATTTTCAAATTGTAAAATACTTAAAATGATGGGATATTTTAATTGTCTCCTTTTACTCGGCTTTAGCTGATTTAAATGATATTTGTTTACTCACTGGGATTTTATAATCTCACCACCCTCCTTTCCACCCATTTCAGGCTTAGAGTAAGCTGTAGATAGCTCATTCCATCGAGGGCTTCTATTGGATTAGCGTCCTCCACACAGTAGGTTCACAGTTTTCCTTAATTCTAGTTATTTGTGGGTACACTTGATGTTGTAAATTTAAATTAATTTAAATACTCTAGTTTATTGTGTTACTGTAAGAATGAATTTATTTTGTTTTACGTTACAAAAAGTATTTACGTATAACTCTAAAATTACTGTTTATAAGAAAATAAAATATTTTATTGAATATTTTGTTTTATCTTCTTATTATATTCAAATAATTATAATTTTATTTTAAATAAAGGTTTTAGATGCTTAAACTTATTTTTGAATATGAATTATACGATTGGTACTTGTTTACTACATTTTTAACTGGTTTCAAATTTTTTAGTGAAAAATGACCAAAATGCCCCTGTGAGATAAAATTTTTATTTTATCAGTTTTAAGTTGGAAATAGCTTAAAATCCTTTAGAACATAATATTTGGCAATAGTTACTCACCGGGAAAAATGAGAAATTGATATTAAGCCTTGCGGGGTTCCGATTGGCATTCCGGGAGATGAATGCCCATCGGGTCGTGACAGAAGTTGTGGCTAGCTTGTGTATGTAGGAAAGATAAAAGAAAGACAAGCAAGGTGCTGTTGACCAGCGAGAGAGAGGAGAAAGAGAAAGAAAGGAAAAGAAAAGAAAAGAAAAGAAAAAATATATATAATAATGATGCTAGAATAAAATAATATATATAGATATATTAATTATGTGGGTTTCAATATTTTGGAGAAATAAATAAGTGGTGCAATGTGGTGAAGGGCTGAAGGAAATAACGAACGATCGTTAAAAAGGAGTAGCTCGATATGTCTTTGAATTAATAGCGACGTAACATCCTGCTATTGTGTGGTGAGTAGAGAGTGTCAATTTTAAAATTTTCGTAAATATAAATCTATAAGTATAATTGATTTTAAACGCGAAAATTTGTGGATAGCATGTGCTGGTAGACATTTTAGAGAATTATGAATGCAAATGATTTCAAAAATTGTTTTGAATATATATATGTATAAATTATATGTAAAGTGTTTTAAAAATAGAGAAGCAAGCCCTTCACACTGTTTCATATTAAAATTCGTGCCTTATATTTGTGCAGTGTGCATTCATGGTTATATTGCTTATTCACCATGCAAATTATTGTTCTGATATTCATGTATAAATATATTTTGAGAAAATGATAGATTTTATCATACCTTGTGATGAATGCTTTGGAAAATAATTTTGAGACGAGCTTTTAAAGACATAACACAATTGCAAAATGGTTTTACAAATCGAGAGCGTCGAGAGTAGGTCGGATGTCACATCGTTAAGTGTGACTCTCGTGCACGAGTGAGCTCTAGCTAGAGAACCATTCAGTCGTCGACGGGCGGTTAGGCATGGTTGGGGCCACGACCTGTGATATATGTATGTGTGGCTAGGCCACCAGATGATTAAGCGGTTGCGACAGCTTGATTCTCCGATGTCAGCCAACATCGTGAGACTGCCATGGCACATGGGAATCTGGTGGAAGTGTTGCTCCCGAATGTTATTACGTGGTAGCGGGACCACGTGTTTTCTTTCATTTCCTACTCGAGAGTGGCATCTCTGGGTTTACAAACTCATATTTCCTTGCATGGTAAAAACAAAATTTAAATGTTTTTCTGCAGCTCCCCTTATTTTTATAGTGAAATGAATTTTAACTGCTCAAGTGCGAGGTGATTTGTGATTTACGTATGAGTTTCATTAACATTCGATTTCATGGGAGATTACCGAATACATTGATTTGATTTGAATAAAATGTCAATTGATTTTGACGACGGAATTTTCTTTATGTAAAATTGTTTTAATTCAATATTTCAAATGATTGACTTGAATAAGGTTATTGATTTGTGTTGTAGCGAAAATTTTTATCTACCTTGTTTGATTTACCAATTGAAGTAGTTATAACGCGTAAGAATTTCTCGGTATTTCACATAAGGCACAAACTCTCGTTTGAAATAAATTGTTTTTATAATCCTACATTTTAATATTCAACTGATCTGCTATTTGCTTGTTTCCCATCTATCCTCTGCTCACGGAGTCGATGATGTCACGACCCGGAACTCCCCATCGGGCCTGTGACAACCGCCGCGAGGCCTCGACAGACATTCTTCACCCCGAATGCCGATTGAAACCCCGCAAGGCTTAGCATCAACTTCCGTATCTCCCCGGTGAGCAACAGTTATTAAATCTCGCATTTCAAAAAAATCATAAGTCATTTTCAAATAAGAACAATAAAATATTATTTTCTGGCTCGCAGGGGTATTTTCGTAATTTTTTGTCAAAAATCTCAAAACTTGCTAAAAATGTAGTAGGTAAGCAGAAAATATATATTTAATGATTTAAAAACAATTAAGTATCTAAAACGTTCATTTGAAAGCAAATTGTTGACAACTAGTACTATTCAAAAATAATAAATAAAATATTCTATTTTCTCATAAAATAAATTTTTATAGAAATATTCGTAAATAATTTTTCGCACAAGAAAGTAAAGTAAAAATTGTACGAATAGAAATACAGATAACAAAAACATCAGTTTTGATCTGCAATGAAACGTGGGCTCCAATTGACCAAGATGATGTAAGACTGTGAACTCTTACTTTCTATAATGTAGTTCCGAGCTTAGTTCTCGTCCTACTAGACTATATACAAACTGTCCTAAGCTTGAAAAATGTATAGGAAAAAGGGGTGAGATTTTATAATCCCAGTGAGTAAACAGATACCATCTAAAGTATCTAAAGCCGAGTAAATAGAGACAATTAAAATAAGTCATCATACCGTAATTTCATTACCTTTCAGTTCATTTCAACCAAATAAAATCAATCCATATAAATCGAGTAATCAACTTGGCTTATGAATTTCTTAAAACTTTGGCTCGTGCCAAAACTCATACTCGGTGATACCTTGCGCAGGGCATCCAACCGAGTCCGCCAAGGTTGTTAAAATTTTGTATACACTTAAAATATATTTTTAGTTTGAGAAAAACACAGCCGTTCCTTGGCGTTGGCTAAGTTCCCCTTCACGTGGTGGTTTGGCGTGAAGTGAACCCTAAGCTTTACCCCAGGAGATACCCTACGCGCCTCTCCGTTCGAGGTAATAATATAATGGAGTTTACTGTGCCCCTCTAATAGGCTTGTCCATGGAACCCCCTCTGCAGTAAATAATTAATATATAATCCACCAATCAATAAAATTCATTCTAGCATGACATGGCAATTTATCGCAACCTAGCCTCTCAAGGCTGAATACACAGTATAAATAATTCTAACATCAAAATCAGTTTAGCCATTCATGCTCATTTAATATCATAAGCCATTCAATTTAAAACCATAATTTACAACACAAGCAGGCAGTCTCCAATTACTCTATTTTCAAAACCAGTATTCGATTTTTCAGAAAATTTATAAAATCATTTTATAAAATCACAATTTCTCCTAAAACATAGCAATTTACCATTTAAACCCATTTTCCATAAAATCACACAATTGTATAAACCTACTCTAGATAATTAAGACGATAATAAGTTTACTCACAGTATTAGGAGTAGAAATACTCCTATCTTCTGCCCTTGGGTGCAGTCTCTTACCCGAAACAATTGACTCACCACCTATCCATAATCCATGACACAAAATTCAATAAATTGTGTCAATTTATCATAAATTATTTCAGGCTCTTATCCATGCGTATGCACTAGATAGGATTTGAAATGTCTAGACAATCGCTTAATTGCAGTGTCCGACCTAACTCGCCTATACACGGTGTAAATTCCTAAAATTCCCAATTCGACTCTAATTCCATCCATTTCAATTTCAATTATCCAATTATATCCACAATACCTCAATGACTGTGAATTTGATCCAATTTATCAGTCCGGACTATAAATTACGCTTTTACCCCTAGTGGGTAAAAATTTCAATTTATTGCATCGAAAATTCCCATTTAATTTCCAACCTCATAATTCATCATTTTTCCACCCAATTCTCTTAAAATAAAGTCAACCTCATCCTCACATACCACTAGCTAGATTCGGCCTAGAGAAATTCATGGAGAAGATAAATATTTTTCTTATTGTTTTACTCATAAACATGCGAAACTAACACTAAACACTAACATAACTCAAAATCAAATTTATCTAACAACTTTCTCTCTCTAAACCCATATGACCAGAATTGAAATCCTCCTCAAATCACATGATTCAACCATGAAAAATGATGGGAAATGCATGGAAAAGGTAAAGCACAAGACAAATTTAAGAAATGTTACCTTTTTTTCTTGATTTTTGAATTTCCACCTATTTTCCCTTTAAATTTCTTGGCTAGGGTTTTATTTTCTCCTTTCTCTCTCTTGTTTCTTGCTTGGCCGAATGTTGAAGAAGAAGAATGGGTTATGGGCTGATTTTTTTATGCCTTTTTATTGTTTAATGAAATAATATTATTTTATTCATATTTTAAATATTTTATTAATTTTTTTTTCTAGCCATCCACTTGTCTTACTTTTTCCACCATGCATTCCCTTTGACTTATCCAAGTCTTAAGTGAAATTTCCAGATTTTTCCAAAGTTTTGGTGGAGCAAATTTTTCAAAATTACACTTTTGCCCTCGAACTTTTCAAAAATTATATTTTTGCCCCAAAAATTGAAAATTTGCCATAATGCATAATTTTCACTCCTCATACTCATTTAACACTCCAAATAATTAAATTTGATCAAAATCCTTTCAAAAATTAAATTTTTGATTATGGGTGGCAAAATTACCATTTTACCCTTTTTCTCCAAATTATGCCGAAATTAAAATTTTTCACTTCTAAACCTCATATCTTACTCCAATAAGTCAAATGGGGCCAAAAATCTTTTCTAAAAATTTCCATTTTATCCTCAGGTGGCAAATGACCATTTTTCCCCTAGATAGCGAAAATTCCGGTTTGACTCCAAATTGATCCTCAAACTCCGAATCACCATATTAAACCATTTTGGGACTTTAAAACTCTTAATTTCATCGTAACTTCTCTATTTGATCTAGTTCCAGGTTTAAATCAACTTTGTTGTACCTCTAGGTACAATACTGACTTTTGTAAAAATTTTTTTTTTTTTTGAAACTCTCCTAGCATGCAAACATGTTATCCATCACGTGTATGTCATGATAAATATTTTTATAGAGTCGGGCTTGTCATCTTCCCCACTTGAATCAACCATATGATATTTCTTCTTCACTGATTTCGACATCCGACTAAATATTAATATTTTAAAAATTTTATCTTGTCTCCTTGGTACCTGAAATACCTTATTATGCCTCACTTGACTTCTGAATCGCCTTTTATCTCACAAATTCTCCTCTGATAAAATTATTATTATTTTATTGTTATTTTCTCACTTGCGAAATATTTTATCCTAAACTACTCTTTTCTTCTTTTATCACTTTTAAATATTTTAATTGACCTCAATTTGCATTCAATCAACTTTATTTATCACCATATCAAAGTATGGGGTATTTCAATCTCCCCCACTTAAATAGAATTCGTCCTCGAATTCCCGTCGATGTTGCGTTATCAATCTCATTCTATGATCCTACTCCTTGTTCCTTCTATAGGGACATTCAATTTATTCACCTCTTTCACCTTCAGTTCAATTAAATGCTTTATTTATGGCAATTATCATCCTTTGGAATTGGATCAGTAATACTTTTCACAACCATGATCTCTTATATCGAGACACTAAGCATGCCTTTATCACCATTATTAAATTTGAACCATAACTTCACCTCAATTATACTGATTTCGATCACATATCATACTTACTTATGTATACCTAATCATCATTTTATTAATTCGCTCCATACCAAATTTCTCAACCTTGATTCATCCACCTTATACTGGTCTATACACTTCCTTTAATAGAGTTCCATTAAGAACTTAAACAATCCAAGGTTTACCTTCAAAGTCACTCATAACTTTAATCGTTCATTGCATGTCCGTTAACACTTTAGCTCACTAACCTCACTGGACACTATTTCAAAATCTCCCAATTACCGAGAACCATTCTTCACTTTAGTTAGTAAAATTATCAATTTCATATATACATATATACATGCATTTTCAAATGTCAACATCTCTCTTTATATATAGGAATCCATGTGTTCACATTCCTTGGACTACATTCCCCCTTTATTCATCCGTATCCCAATCCTAGTTTCAATATAATAACTCTTATAGTGCATGTCAACCTTCTTATTATACTTGTGTATAACTTCATATCATTCATATCATTTCCAACCATATGTTTGAGTTTCCTTATACTATATATCATTCATCACAATGTCATCTCCATTGAATTATAATCCATTATGCGTGTATGCTTTATAATCCTATTGATGCCTCAAAGATTTATCTCAACTTGATCATTGCATCTCATGCAATACCACAATTCCTAAGAGTCATCCTTTTGTCCTTAATCATGTTTCATGCCTCTATATTACCTTGTATCTTTCTTGCATTATGATATTGATTTGTCACTTAAGACTCGAACCCATTTGAATCATGTATGCCTCAAGCATTTTCGAATTCCAATTTCCATAATATATTAGGAAAGTTTCATTATCTGACTTCATTTTCAAGGTCAACTTCTATCATCCTTTGTTCCACTCCTTCATATGAACATAACATCATTCTTCCTTAACTAATTTATAAATTGTACTTGAAATTGTAAAACTTAAAACTAGATTCTCCTCAAGTATTTTTCAATATTAATACTAATATCACTCTCAGCTTCCAGCTTCTTTTTTTATAATTACATAACTTAGTGCTTACTTTAACGAGATCCAGAGCAAAACTTCTCTTAAGTATTTCCTTGGGAATATCTATCTTAAACTTTTGTCTCACAGCATGTGATTCCTTAACTTGTGATTTAGCCGTTAGGCTTCTCAGCAAGTTTTAAAAATTTTATGTTTCATACTTGCTGTGTATGATTATAATCTCTTCTCAAAGATGTTTATGTATTTCTAAAACACTTAATCTTAAAGATATATAAATATGTACTCATCCATTCAATCCCTAACTCATCTTCAGAGGTTTCCAGGGTGCCACACAATTAGCCTCATGTTGTTACTAACCCTTGTCATTTTACTGTATCAAAACAGATATTACAAATTCTCATAATGATATTCTATATAAACTGATTTTTTATACTAGTCTCGTAATTCTTCCTTCACACTTTCATTACTAGGTATCTCATCTCAATATAGTCATCTCAAGAATCTTTCAAATTTTTTTTTAATTATATGCCTATATACAAGGTAATAAAGAAGTTTTTCAATCCATTTGGGTAAACATTCTCCAAAATATTTAAGACTCCCAGATAACAAAACACAATGACCAACAACCAAAATTCAATTTGTAAGCTCATTATCGTGTCACTCCCATCTTACTCATGAATCATAAGCGTGAGGTATTCGGAGCATTACAACGTTGAACAGTCAATGTTGAAGCACTGTAGTTATTAGAATTTTCTCATCAAAGCTATTTGTCTGCTTTCAAAGTCACCACATCAATCATTCTCAACCAGTGGTTTCCCTTCTAGATATATATCATGAGTTCCATAAGTATAGGTACCTTCTATTTTCTTGTCATACACACTAAGCCAGATTAATACTTTCATCTCATGTCATCTTTTAACTTTTATCAACATTCATAAAATTCCACCTCAAAACATCCTTTCCATACAGTGTAATAAATTCATGATACATATACCACTCCACACATAAGTTGCTTACTATCTACAACTTTCCTCAAATTTATTGTCATCCTTATCCAATTATCTTCTTTGTCATATACTCCAATAATCTTATTGACTTTCGGTATAATTAACTACGAAAGCAGCTCAGCTTCCTCCTTACTTTATTCTCGTAATCCTTACTGAATTAAAATTTTATATTCCCCATATTCCATAATTTAACTTCATTTGGTTATATTTGTGCCCAACTATTACCTCATAATGTCATAACATCACTGAATAATCCCCTTCATGCTTAAATTACAATCATTAATGTAATCACATTATCTATTCCGAATGTCATTTATAACCTTATTGCTTCCTTCTATAACCTTCCTCAATAATTATATTACCAATTTATCTCTATCATACTAAAGATTCCCATACATATCTAATTATTTAAACAGCTATTTTACATTTCGTTCGAGTCATACAAAATAAAAGCCACTCCTAACTCCTTTATATAGGTAACTACCACATTTTCCCTTAAACGACACTTGCCTAGATTTATAATAATACAACTTCAACTAAAGTATTAAACATCTTTAGGTTCCTCATTGTCCTGATCCGGGCACATTAATGGATCCTCTTCCTCCTGAGATTTTCTCATTTGTTCTTCAATCCAGGCTTGTTGTATTCTCCTACATTCCTCATCACTTATCGGTGCAGCATTTCTTCCACAACTGGGAGGAAAATGTCATACAACGTTCACCCCCCTACGGGGTTTACTTACAACTGTTACTTTCTCCTTATTCTTTTATGGTTGTTCCCTTACATTTCTCCCACAACCTAGTAGAAAGTGTCGGACTACTGTCACGCTCTTCCTAAAACGAATACCTCATTCGGCTATCCTTAATTTTCCCCTTTCTTTAGCATATTCCTTAGATTCTCTCAAAAGGGAACCTCTCATGCTTACATTAATATTATTACTATCTGCACTTTTTGGACTACTTGGTTCGAGCTACCATCAGCTCCTAGCAGTAGAATCTAGCGATCCCTCGCTATCACTATGAGAGGTATCGAGACTACCACCTCTTATAGACATGGTGTGTATGTCACCAGTGTACCTCAAAACCTATATGCAATCAAATACTAATTATTTATGCATCTCAAAAGTAGGTAGATTTCTATATTAAGATGCATACATACTATTCAATCTAACCTAACTTAACTTATCTTAACTTAACTGGACTTGAGGCCACGCAGTGTCAATGTAGATTCCTTAAAACAACTTTAAAACCAAAGGCTTTAAAATCTAATGCTTTAAAATCAAAATATCTTTTCTTTAAACCATGCTCTGATACCAATCTAATTGTCATGACCCGAAACTCCCCATCGGGCCTGTGACAACTGTCGCGAGGCCTCGACAGACATTCTTCACCCCGAATGCCGATTGAAACCCCGCAAGGCTTAGCATCAACTTTCGTATCTTCCCGGTGAGCAACAGTTATTAAATCTTGCATTTCAAAAAAATCATAAGTCATTTTCAAATAAGAACAATAAAATATTATTTTCTGGCTCACAGGGGTATTTTCGTAATTTTTCGTCAAAAATCTCAAAACTTGCTAAAAATGTAGTAGGTAAGCAGAAAATATATATTTAATGATTTAAAAACAATTAAGTATCTAAAACGTTCATTTGAAAGCAAATTGTTGATAACTAGTACTATTCAAAAATAATAAATAAAATATTCTATTTTCTCATAAAATAAATTTTTATAGAAATATTCGTAAATAATTTTTCGCACATGAAAGTAAAGTAAAAATTGTATGAATAGAAATTCAGATAACAAAAATATAAGTTTTGATCTGCAATGACACGTGGGCTCCAATTGACCAAGATGATGTAAGACTGTGAACCCTTACTTTCTATAATGCAGTTCCGAGCTTAGTTCTCGTCCTACTCGACTATCTACAAAATGTCCTGAGCCTGAAAAATGTATAGGAAGAAGGGGTGAGATTTTATAATCCTAGTGAGTAAACAGATACCATCTAAAGTATCTAAAGCCGAGTAAATAGAGACAATTAAAATAAGTCATCATACCGTAATTTCATTACCTTTTAGTTCATTTCAACCAAATAAAATCAATCCATATAAATCGAGTAATCAACTTAGCTTATGAATTTCTTAAAACTTTGGCTCGTGTCAAAACTCATACTCGGTGATACCTTGCGTAGGGCATCCAACCGAGTCCACCAAGGCTGTTAAAATTTTGTATACACTTAAAATATATTTTTAGTTTGAGAAAAATACAGCCGTTCTTTGGCGTTGGCTAAGTTTCCCTTCACGTGGTGGTTTGGCGTGAAGTGAACCCTAAGCTTTACCCCAGGAGATACCCTACGCGCCTCTCCGTTCGAGGTAATAATATAATGGAGTTTACCGTGCCCCTCTAATAGGCTGGTCCACGGAACCCCCTCTGCAGTAAATATTTAATATATAATCCACCAATCAATAAAATTCATTCTAGCATGACATGGCTATTTATCGCAACCTAGCCTCTCAAGGCTGAATACACAGTATAAATAATTCTAACATCAAAATCAGTTTAGCCATTCATGCTCATTTAATATCATAAGCCATTCAATTTAAAACCATAATTTACAACACAAGCAGGCAGTCTCCAATTACTCTATTTTCAAAACCAGTATTCGATTTTTCAGAAAATTTATAAAATCATTTTATAAAATCACAATTTCTCCTAAAACATAGCAATTTACCATTTAAACCCATTTTCCATAAAATCACACAATTGTATAAACCTACTCTAGATAATTAAGACGATAATAAGTTTACTCACAGTATTAGGAGTAGAAATACTCCTATCTTCCGCCCTTGGGTGCAGTCTCTTACCCAAAACAATTGACTCACCACCTATCCATAATCCATGACACAAAATTCAATAAATTGTGTCAATTTATAATAAATTATTTCAGGCTCTCATCCATGCGTATGCACTAGATAGGATTTGAAATGTCTAGACAATCGCTTAATTGCGGTGTCCGACCTAACTCGCCTATACACGGTGTAAATTCCTAAAATCCCCAATTCGACTCTAATTCCATCCATTTCAATTTCAATTATCCAATTATATCCACAATACCTCAATGACTGTGAATTTGGTCCAATTTATCAGTCCGGACTATAAATTACGCTTTTACCCCTAGTGGGTAAAAATTTTAATTTATTGCACAGAAAATTCTCATTTAATTTCCAACCTCATAATTCATCATTTTTCCACCCAATTCTCTTAAAATAAAGTCAACCTCATCCTCACATACTATTGGCTAGATTCAGCCTAGAGAAATTTATGGAGAAGATAAATATTTTTCTTGTTGTTTTACTCATAAACATGCGAAACTAATACTAAACAGTAACATAGCTCAAAATCAAATTTATCTAACAACTTTCTCTCCCTAAACCCATATGACCAGAATTGAAATCATCCTCAAATCACATGATTCAACCATGAAAAATGATGGGAAATGCATGGGAAAAGTAAAGCACAAGACAAATTTAAGAAATGTTACCTTTTTTTTCTTGATTTTTGAATTTCCACCTATTTTCCCTTTAAATTTCTTGGTTAGGGTTTTATTTTCTCCTTTCTCTCTCTTGTTTCTTGCTTGGCCGAATGTTGAAGAAGAAGAATGGGTTATGGGCTGATTTTTTTATGCCTTTTTATTGTTTAATGAAATAATATTATTTTATTCATATTTTAAATATTTTATTAATTCATTTTTTTTCTAGCCATCCACTTGTCCTACTTTTTCCACCATGCATTCCCTTTGACTTATGCAAGTCTTAAGTGAAATTTTCAGATTTTTTCAAAGTTTTGGTGGAGCAAATTTTTCAAAATTACACTTTTGCCCCCGAACTTTTCAAAAATTATATTTTTGTCCCAAAAATTGAAAATTTGCCATAATGCATAATTTTCACTCCTCATACTCATTTAACACTCCAAATAATTAAATTTGATCAAAATCCTTTCAAAAATTAAATTTTTGATTCTGGGTGGTAAAATTACCATTTTACCCTTTTTCTCCAAATTATGCCGAAATTAAAATTTTTCACTTCTAAACCTCAAATCTTACTCCAATAAGTCAAATGGGGCCAAAAATCTTTTCTAAAAATTTCCATTTTGTCCCCAGGTGGCAAATGACCATTTTGCCCCTAGATAGCGAAAATTCCGGTTTGACTCCAAATTGGTCCTCAAACTCCGAATCACCATATTAAACCATTCTGGGACTTTAAAATTCTTAATTTCATCGTAACTTCTCTATTTGATCTAGTTCGAGGTTTAAATCAACTTTGTTGTACCTCTAGGTACAATACCGACTTTTGTAAAAAAAAATTTTTTTTTTTAAACTCTCCTACCATGCAAACATGTTATCCATCACGTGTATGTCATGATAAATATTTTTATAGAGTCGGGCTTGTCATCTTCCCCACTTGAATCAACCATATGATATTTCTTCTTGACTGATTTCGACATCCGGCTAAATATTAATATTTTAAAAATTTTATCTTGTCTCCTTGGTACCTGAAATACCTTATTATGCCTCAATTGACTTCTGAATCGCCTTTTATCTCACAAATTCTCCTCTGATAAAATTATTATTATTTTATTGTTATTTTCTCACTTGCGAAATATTTTATCCTAAACTACTCCTTTCGTCTTTTATCACTTTTAAACATTTTAATTGACCTCAATTTGCATTCAATCAACTTTATTTATCACCATATCAAAGTATGGGGTATTTCAGATGATCATTGAGTCTGTGAGACTCACGGCCCTCTTTTTTCCCTTTTTGCAAACAGGGATTGGTCAGCGTGTAATCGTCGGCGCGTACAGTCCATCGCAGATAGGTAAAGGCATCTCATAACATTTTATCTCGAGTCGCTCCGTTGTTAGAGGTTGAGTTGTAGTACTTGGCTTTACTATGTAAACAAATATTAGTTTTGATATAAACGAGAAATTTGAGATTTTTGAACTCAATGTATTTAATTGTGCTCTTATGACCTAAAGTCAAAATTTAATGGCTATGGTTATAGTTGAATTCATGTTTTAAATATTTATGGTTCAAACATGAATACGGTTTAGTAGGAATATACAATGAGTTATTGAGAACTTTCTTTAAGGCATGTTCGGGACTTGGCGGGATCTCTCAAAGGTCTCGGATGCTGATAGCGACCGATGAGGGGTCATTACAGTTGCCTTATGTCTCCATGACCTTAGTAAATAGTGGAGGATTTTCTTCACTAATTGTGCATTGGGAAATTCTTTCCCTAAAGCTTTTAGTCCTCCTATATAATCTTAGTAAATCTTTCATACATCACTTTGATGGATTCTCCATCCTTTATCTTGAATAGCTCATAGTCAAGTATTAACATGTTGATTTTTTACTCTTTTACTTGCCTTATGCATTTATAGCAATTTTCTAATGTATCCTATAACTCCTTTGCTAAAGTGCATATTACTGAACTCACTCTCACTAAATGCACATAAGAGGGTTATTGTAGTTTTGTGGTTTAGTTGAATTAATTTCTTGTCCTTGTCATCCCATTCAGCTCTAATCTTAATGTGTCTCTCACTATCTATGAACTTGCAAGGGACATGAGGTCTTTTAATAATAATGTCCCATAAATCTAAATCAATAGATTGAATAAAGTTTTTAAACCTTATCCTTCAAAATAGATAGTTTTCACCAGTAAACAAAGGTGGTCTCATTATAGATCCTTCACCAATGAAGCTCATATATGCCATCTTTGTTACTTTAAGCTTTTCTTTAAGATCTCTCTAAGGTTGTTAAACCTGCAAAACTTGAGAACCTGCTCTGATACTAGTTGTTAGGAAGATAAGCTTAAAGTAAAGTACCTAAGAGGGGTTGAATTGGCTATGAGTTAAAAATAATCCTTTTTTGGAGAAAACTCTGAAAATGAAGTGGAAATATAAAGACTAGAGTAGCAAAAACAAAATATGAACTACGTAAGTAAATTGCAAAAAGATAAAGAGTATTCAATCAAATTTTTATAGAGGTTCAGCTTTCCAATACCTACGTATTCTCCCTTGATAACACAAGGAGTTCGAATCCACGATCAGCTCTCATTTTCAACAAGATCATACATAACCTTTACAACATGCTTTTTAACAGAATCAAGCATAACCTTCACAACATGCCTTTTCACAAGATCAAGCGTAATCTTCACAAAAACACTACCTTTTTAGGTTCAAGCACAACCTTTACACAAGATACAACCTTTTCAAGTATCAGGCAAAAGCTTTCTACCTTTTGCATGAAAGTATAACCAATAAAATAGTGGATTCTCAAGAAGTACAAACTTAAAACCTTTATAAAGGCTGATAGGATGTTTAGGCTCAAAAAGATGAGAGCTTTCTCTAGAGAGATGAATAATGAAAGGAAGTTTTGGCTCGAAGAATAATAGCTGAATGATAAAAATAGGATCTTAGGTTCTACTATGCTCAAAGATAGGATTTTTTTTCTGGTCTTTGCTCTTTTGCTTGTTTTCCCTCTTTTTGACATTTCAAAATCTTTCAAATAATTTCTTTCAGAGGCTTTTTCAATAGGTATTTATAGGCATTGAAGAATGTAACTATTAAAGCAAATTGGAAATGAATTCTCATACGTTCTGCCTAACTTGCATATTTCTATTGCACATGGAGAATCGATTCTTTGATCATGAGTTGTCAATTTTTCATAAAGTCTGGAACTTCTTATTTTTGGAGAATCGATTCTTTTTTCCTTAGATGCCCGTTCTTCATAAAGTCTGGAACTTTCTATATCTAAAGAATCGATTCTTCTTTCTTAAGATGTTGGTTCTTCCTCAACTTGTTTCAAAGGTGACACCTTTGCATTTTTGGAGAATCGATTCATTTTCCTCAAGATGCCGGTTCTTCATTGTTAACTAGTGCCAAAATTTGAATTTCAACTTGACTTTTAATGCTCTAATCTTATCCATTCACACCATCTCTTTTTTATTCACCAAGTTTCTGATTCTTGCTTTTGGTACTTCAAGAACCAATATCTTTTACATGTAGAATCGATTCTTTATCTCTAGACTTGTGCTCTTTAATTCATTCTTCACTCAAAACCAACTTTTGCTATATGGAGAATCAATTCTTCCTTTTTGCATTTCTGCTTTCTGCATTCTATTTTCCCAAAATAGATTCTTACTCTTTGAGGTATCAGTTTTTTTCAATTCTAATAGCTTCTGTTTTCCAAGAACCGACTTCTTCTTTTCTTAGAACCGATTCTTCCATGTTTCTATCTGCTAAGAACTACTTCTTCTTTTCTCAGAACTAATTCTTCACTATTTGTGTTTGCTAAGAACTTGCAAGACCTTGACCTTTATAGACTCGTAAAGGGAAGTATACTCGATATCTCTAATTTGGGGTAATTTCGTCATTTTCTTATCAAACTCATAAAAGTAAGATTTTAAATAATATTATGGCCTAAGTAGGCCTAAGGCATAAATGAATGATGAAAATATGGGTAAAATGACAAGGAAACAAAAATTTTGATGATTTTCACAATAGGCGCAAAATGGTCATTTTTCACCTCAGGTTAGAATTTTTAAGTTTTCATGAACCCGAGCATTTTCAGACCATTATGGACCTTGTCCCAGGGTTAAAAGAGCAAAAAGATTGCATAAAAGATTGAAGGAGAATAAGCTAATTTGTGGATGGGCATTTTCATAATTTTTAAGGGAGTGGATAAGCTTGGGCTATAAATATCTCTTTCTTCCAGCAGCTTCTTGAATTTCCAGTAGCTTCTTCTTCTTCTCCTTTTCTCATCTCACGTTGCTTCCATCCTCTATGGAAGCTTGATATGGAACTTGCATAATTTTCTCTCTCTAGCTCTAGTTTTCATACCTTTGAGCCCTTTTGACTAGAATCCTTGTATTCTTTCACTCTCTCACTTTAAAACCCTTGAAAAATCCTACTTCCATACTTTCTCTCACTAGTTGGGCATTCTAGAGAGAGAAAGAGAGAATTACATCATTTGTTTGGAAGCTATTGGAAGAGAATTCAACTACAAAGAAACCCTAGGGTGAGTGATGAACTAAGCTTGATTTTTAGCTGTGAATAATGGCTAGTAATTGGGATTATGAGCTGTTTTATTGTTGAGCATGTTCATTCATTTTATAGTGATTAAGATAGTGAACATAGATAGTCATTTAAAGTGACAATTGAAAGCTAGTTAAGAGATAGCTTTTAGGGTTTATAGTATGTGAGTTAACATAATGGTGATGTTAATGTGATGGTAGGTTTCAAGGAAGCCCCATCATCCCATTTGGACAATTAGGGGAATTAAAGTCAGCGAAAGGCTTAACAATATACCGATGAGTGGACTTGCATTTCAAACTTGTTTTGGGGAATATGAATGCTTTTATCCAACTTGTCTTTGAAAATGTACCTTGGGAACAAGCCTTTGGTGTAGTGATTTTATATTGTGAAAATGTACAATACAACATTTTATGTGTTATCACAATATGATAATATGCATGATATGCATTGGGTGCTTATTTGTATGTTGATGTGGACCCGACTATGTGCGAGTAGGAGTGCACATAAGCCGTTACTGACCCGGCTATGTGCGAGTGAGAGTGCGCATAAGCCGTTGCTGACCTGACTATGTGCGAGTGGGAGTGCGCATAAGCCATTGCATATGAGATGATGATGATGGGAGTGTGTACATGATGATTGATATATATATATACATATATGGTATATGGTTGTAATGCAAAAATGTGAACATTTGATTTGTTGAAATTTGAGAGTTTACATGTGTTACATGTTACTTTTGTTATTTGGTAGGATGGCTTTGTTTTAAGGGAAAAGGAAACCTTTTTCTTGATGTTTTGATTCTCGCTGCAGCGAGAAACTCTTGGGTTTTGAAGGGGTTGGCTGGCCAGAAATTCGCTGCAGCGAAAATCGATTCTCGCTACAACGAGAAAGGTACTGTAGCTTCTCGTTGTAGCGAGAAACTTTCTGTTTTATGACCAAAATCTCGCTGTAGCAAAAAACTTTCTGTTTTTCACCTCATTTTGATCAATTGTTGCCCTATTTTCCACTTCTTTGCTACCATATTTGAGCATGGATTTCCAACATTAAGGAATAAATGAATTAAGCTTAATATGAGGAGGTTTGGTGAGAAACCCTCGGTTAGTTGATAATTTAAATCAAGTGTCGTTGCAGCGAGAATGCCTTTCTACTGTAGCGAAGAACCGTCGTTTATTTGACCTGATTCGCATGAATGCTATTAAAGTTTTCACTCCCCAAATTCTTTGTTGAATATGGACCCTTTCATAAAGTGATTTACTTATGTGGGGTTTACATGAGGGGTTTTAATAAGAACAAAAACAAATTGCATTGTTTTGAAAAAGAATGCATCATGATTTCGTTAAACATTCCTTATGGTATGCTTGTTCCCTTTCTTGTTCACTCACTAGGTTTATACTCACTGTTTTCAACTTCATGTTTTCAGATCACAAGGCAGCTGGTAACTAGGACGAGGTGTCCTCGTAGACTTGAATCCATCTTTTGAAAGGTGTCTCGGCATTCAGTAGCTGTACATTCATCCGAGTCTCTCCGCTGGAAGTCGAGTATTCTTTTGTTTTGTATAGACAAACCTAATGTAAATTATTAAGATATATGTTGTAGATAATGTATATACACCTGTTTAGTATGCTAGTATGAGGTGGCAAATGTTTGATATTATTTTGATCCTAAGTTATGAAATGTGACTTAGCAGTTTATGATGGAATGATGAACATGTCAGATTAATAGGTTTGCTTGGGCTTAGTGGACTATGTCCATTGGGCCCATCGTCGGTCATGACCCGAAATTTGGGTCGTGACAGAATTGACTTTTCCCGTTTTCAGAATTGATTCTTCTTGTGATAAAGAAATAAATTTTGCTTTCTTCTCATTTAAAAATCAAGTCTTTACATTTGAGAATTCGATTTGTAAACTGACACTTTAAGTTTGAAAACAAAAACTCTTTGAGAAAACTTAAAAGCATATCTTTAAGTTTCAGAGCATTATCATTCACTTTCAAAACATATTCAATTAATCTCAGCATTTCAAGATATCTTTCTTTGTAAGATCGGCTTCAAAACATCCTTGAGGTTTTTTTTTTAAAATTCAAAAACATCTTCCATTCGTTTTCAAAGCATATTTAACTCAATCAATTTTGTCATTTCAAAACTAGAATAAAGCTAGCAATTATCTTCTAGGACCTTAAGCACTACCACTTCACTTAAAACCAATTGGTGATAAAGAAGGCGTATACCCTAGCCTCATAGTGTACTCAACACACACAGTGTTCGATTGTGAATCAGCCAACACTTAAACCTTCTCCACGAGACAATTGTTGCCAACACCTTGGCCAACACATTTCTTTAGATGCCAAAACACAAATTATAGGAAAGCAACATTCCCTCTATGTGCAATGGTTTAATGATGCATTTTTCACATAGTCAAGGCTTTCTTATTATTCCCATTTTTTGAAAGTAATCTCACCTTATTCTCCCCCACTATCTCGACCACTATTTTTCTCCACGTGTTGTCCAACTCATTAGCATATCTCCACAACCATTTATTAAGGAGCATCCTATTTTTAAGGCCTAAATCAATTACCCCCAAACCCCCAAAATCTATGTAGTTACACACCGATTCCCAACTAACATGGTAGAGTTTCTTTTCCAAGTT
Source organism: Theobroma cacao (assembly GCF_053813885.1). Lineage (NCBI taxonomy): Eukaryota > Viridiplantae > Streptophyta > Magnoliopsida > Malvales > Malvaceae > Theobroma > Theobroma cacao. The sequence continues at coordinate 15,769,054 of NC_142640.1, forward strand.
TGGACAGCCCCAAGACCCCCAAGCCCTTCGTTACTTTTATGTTTTAGATTTTCAACATTTATTCAAACTAATTATCATTATTATTACTTTTAATAATTTTAAATATTAAAATAAAAACATAGTTTATTAATAACTCTTTGGATATTGTGCTGTTGATATTTATTTTATTTATTAATCATAATCACAAAATCAAATTGCATTCACATTAATGTGAACATGTATTACACTACGAAATGGTTTTATTTTTTGTTTAAATAAAAAAATCCCTAAATTATGTCAATATATAAAATTTAGCTCAATTTTTTTAATGTATTCAAAAAGTCATTTATCTTTAGAATCATACTAAAAAAGATCTTTATTTTTTTAGGTATAACATCTAAAAAAGTTTCTAAACTATTTAAGAAAATACAAATAAATCTTTAATAGTTTATGGTGTTCATTGAAGCCCTTGAATATTTATTTTGAATCAAATAAGTTCTTATACTTTTTTTAAAATCAAATAAACCCTGACCACTAATGGTTGATATACTTCAAATATCATTTGTCATTTTATATCACTTGATATTTTTCAAAAAACAAAAACATTACCATGTGATATTTTTCACTCTCCACATGAGTAAGACGTGTAGATATAAAATAGAAAGTGACAATTTTTACTAAAAACAATTAATCAACTATTAATCATAAAAACTTATTTAACTCAAAATAAAAATACATGAACTTGATTAAACGTAATAAAAAATTTAAATAATTTAAAACATTTTTTGAACATTATACTTTTTTTTCATTATTATATGAATAGATAAGTGTACCTTATAACTATAAAAATTTAATTGATTTGCGTTTAAAAAAGAAAAAATTACCTAAAATATATAAAAACGGAAATGTTACTGAAATATTAAAAAATGATTAATTTATATGACAAATTTTGTCCCCACAATATGCTCGGGTACTGATCTAATAATTCAAAGAAAAAGGTTTCATGAGGTTCGGCAAATGCTCTTGAATATCTTTAATAAAAGTAATTATTGAAAAGGGAATCAATTCAGTGAATGAGATATATAGAACCATAAGGAACATCACTCAAATGAGCATTTATTTCCATCATAAATTAACCACAATTCTTATACAAACTAATAGCATGTGAAGAAGCAAAACAATCAGAGCTGATGAAGGGCGATGGCAATAGCATGTACTAGCATGTACCGTCCATGTAATTTACCAACAATTCTTCGACCATGCCTCTATCCGGCATCCTTCCTGCTGCCCCGTATATGGGCGCTAAACCTCCGCTTATAGGCCCGGGATTTTCTTTCACCTGAAACAAACATAGTTGAACAAACCAGCTAATTAAACAAGTACTCAGCATCGTATCAAGCGCCAATAGAACCAAAAGTTGTCCGCAAGACCAGCAAACATGCTTATGTAGCTGATGAAGTATTATAAGTTATAAACGAAACCATGGTCCAGCACACTATTGGGCAGTGAATGAATGGCAAATATAACTTGGTATTTTCAAGTGACAAAAGCTTACGGTTTGTACAGCTTCACTCAGGTCCTGGATGAAGAAATCAACAACTGGCACATGTTGAAGAGTGATGCAGATATGAATGCTGATTCAACCACATGGAAGAAAAGAATCAGTCCAAGAATACAAAACTTTACCAAGGTTAAAGTATAAAATAGATTCTAACTTTAATACAACTTGAATGAAGAATGATACACTATAACCACCCAAAAAAAAAAAAAAAGTATTTATGATGGAGGCTAAAATTCACGATCAAAGAAACATCTAATCAATCAAATCAAAGGCCAACCATTTTGTATAATTCATTTCAAATGACTAACTACTCCAATCGCTGTTGAAGGGCAAACAATCCAATGAGAAATTAAAGAAACAATTGGGCAGAAAGGCTCACCTGTTGGGTCTCTGCAATGCATTCAAATGCCACCCTTTGCAAGACATGATATCATTTACCTCAAATATGTCCAGAACAGCAGAACCAAATGCCACAATTGTCATGTCTGGCCTTCCAATTATAAACAACTCGGGAATCTCTTTTATCCTGTATTTAAAGAGGCCGTTATTCTCCTCATCTCAAAATTAGAGAATTCAGTAGAAAATGTGAAATGAATTCGAACCCATTCTGTATCATCTTTGATGCTTCCATGATATTTCTTGTATTCTCCAAATAACCTATGGGTTGTTAAGGAACAATAATCAGCCCAGAAACAGAGCACTTGAATAAATCTAACAATAACGTAGGTGACTATTTCGTAGCTTCAAGCATTGCAGACTAAAAAGGCATTTTGCTACCTTCTTGTCCCAGAGACATCATTGCAGCCCAAGCTCCTGCAATCAATCCTCCAGGCCTGCTTCCTGCTATGGTTGGAGACACATAAAGCCCTCCCGACCACTCAGTAACTGTACAACCAATAAAACGAAAACATAATTAAGCACAATCATAAGGCAGAGAACTGATGAGACATTTCTTAGATGAAACTTAAAAATAAATTCACCATCCAGAGAATCATTTCTATGCAGTATCTACTCCCTTTAAAAGTTATCCTCCCAGTGATACTAAACTAATGCCTTTCAGTCTCAAAACAGTCTCATTTTACCAAATGATCAAAATGGCCCCAGTTGATCAGAAATACTATAAATAGTGTAAAATCATTCAAGACCCCTAGAAACAATCTGGCGCCTAAATTTAAATGTTTGAAACAACCCTAAGCATTTCCCGTCCACCTTCTTTTCCACCTCAAGTTTACTTCTCTTTTTTCTTTTTCCTTTATAACAGAGATTCTACTTACCAGCAACAAATTGATGCTGTTGGAGAATAGTAGGCCAAGAAATCCAGCATAATATTTAGTAGCCACCAACCAAGATGCCATGACAAGAAAAGCATATCATAAAGAACTTGATCAGAAGTGTTAAAAAAATATATTAGACAAATATTTTAAATTAAATCTACAACTTATGCAATGTTATCAGAGTCAGAAAATTAATCTTGGCATTACACATTTAGTTTTTGAGAATGCAATATGCACAGCCAAAAGGTAAAACCAAAGCTAACAGAAAGAGACAATATGCATTATATAACTTGTACACAATATTTACAGTTGTCAGTGGAGACATACGCCTTGAAATCTCCAATTTTAGATTTTACTTCTGCAACTACTTATAATCAATGTTGTTCAAGGATAACTGATATTTACCTTTCTAATATCATGATCTCTATACAGAACTACACTTGTTCCTTTAGGAGCCAGCCCATATTTATGCACATCCACAGAAATTGAGGTTACTCCCATAACAGTGAAATCAAAAGATGGAATTGGGTACCTAACAAGATAGGGGAAAAAGTAATAATCAATTCAGTTTAGCTGACACTCCTGAGACATGGATATGGAACAGAAACAATGATTTTAAGAGCTTATACTCCCCAAAATACTTTTTGCTCCAGTTCAAATACAAAACAATAACATTTTCAAAGAAGCAATCATGTATCTGATGGTGAGAAAAAAATATCTCCAAACAGAATCTTATAGCAATTGATGAAATCACTACCTGTAATCCATGCAAGGCATATGCTAATTAAGAAAAAATTGACAAAAGGCAAATTGATGATGTCACACCGAAAAGAGGAAAAAAGAGGCAGCCCCAATCACATATAACACTTTCAGGTTCCCCAATGAAATGGCACCTGGTATCTAGTTACACAGATCATACCATCAACTCAACAGCATGAAATACTCAAGTTGATAAATTCTTCATTCAAAGGGAAAAAATGGTGTCAATCAATGTGATGACATTTTTCTGTCAGTAAGAACACCATAATGCATTCAATAACTGTGTAAGAAAGAATATAAACAAATCCCTTACAGAAAGAAAACTCACAACTTCTTCAGAATAGAGTGCATAACCTGTTATTCGTTGAAGATTAAAACTACTAAAAGCAGACTGGCATCAATTTGAATAATTTTTTTTCAAATGACCTGAATCAACAGTCACTTAATGAGAGAAAAAGGTACCAAATCAACAATACAGAACTGCATGCCTTTAAAGAACAAGAACCAAACACAACAATAACAACTGCAATTCTAATATTTTAGTCCATGCTGAAATGAAAATAAAGCATATAATCTAATATTACCAAGAGTTCAGCTGCACATACCCAAGTTTATGAGCAAAAGGCAATACAAAGCCACCAAGACAGAGGTCAACATGGAAACAAACTCCATAGCTATAAGCCAATTTACCAAGCTCCTATAAGAAAGATGCCATACTTTCTTAGTACAAACCGAAGTAAAAGGTAACATGAACGAATTACATTTACAAGCTTTTCCTCCCAGATGAAACAAGTAGTGAGTAGTGGCATACCTCAATAGGGTCAATGATGCCATGAGGAAACCCAGGTGCAGATCCAACAATCTGCATTATCATGAGATTTTGGTCAGGCTGACTTGGTAACAAAGATCGCAAGTACAAGAATGCAGGAAATAGGAAAGGCATGTGTACCAAGATTGTATTTCTGTTAATATGTTGCCTGATTGCTTTCACATCTGCTTGAAATTCCTTATCAACAGGAACACGACGCAGCTTGATGTTAAAGTATTGTGCTGCCTTGTCATACGCTGAATGTGCAGATTCAGCTATAATCCTATGCTTGGAAAATAGGATAATTCAAGTTAATAACAATAGGGTCAATAATAAATTAATGAAGTTATTGAAGTAAATATGAAGAAACACATACATTTCTGGCTTTGTAATTCCCTTCTTCATCTTCATATAATCTCGAGATGTTTTTACTGCTAACAGTATGCTCTCAGTTCCTCCTGATGTCATGTTTCCACAAACTTGTCCTCCAGAAGCCTTCTCTTTACTGCCAAGTAGAGCAGCCGTCATAGCAACCACTTCAGCCTCAAATCGTGCCACACTCTTGAACACATCCAAATGTAATGGATTGGTATGTGCAAACCTGAAAATAGTCAACAGCATCTTAAGGATGGGTAACTGAAAGAAGAGTGGGGCAGACCTGATCTCCTTGAAGTTACTATAATAGAAAGAATATCAATTTCAACAGAGGCACGAAGAAGTCTATGAGCAAACTTTCTTGGAAAAATAAGATAGTGTCAAGTGATTCAATGCAACTTCTGATTCATCTAAAATTCTCTCACCAGTAATATTTAAATCAAGTGAGTTTAAAACATTGCAAATTATAACAGATTAGAGATGATCTTCTTAGGAATAATAAACAATGATAAATTTGTGCTATCTTACTAACATTGAACATGCCTCATTGATCAAAGAAAAATGCCCTTCAGATTCACTTCCACCAATGTAGCTGGACCACAGTAAACCAAGAATTTATCAAGCTCAAGCACAATTCACAAAACAAATCCTGATAAATATATTTGATGTAGAAGAACATATACACATTGTTCTGAAGCTAAAATTATAAACATACACTGTACCAGAGCATTTTCCTTGCCAATCAACATCCTTGCTCTTTTCATCTTTCATTTCATCTATAACACCTACTCCTAAACCTGTGGTTGGCAAGTCGGTCCTCCAGTTTTCTCTAATGGATTTGCTGCCAGAATGTAACTTATCCACAACCTGCATTGTTCGGCAGACCAATACGTATGATAAATTACATTCATGGTAATTTTTGAGACAGACAGAATTTAAGATCTGATTCACTGAAATGTAAAATCCATAACAAAATTTTTTTAAAAACAAGTTGCAAGTAGAGAAAATATTAATATTCTAGCCCCAGAATGTGAACATGAGAGTGTCTACAAGTGTATAACAACAATGATAAGCCTTCTTTACTTTGGGTTAGACTGGATAATTATGCACTTCTGCGATGTTTCATCCATACGGAGGAAAACATAATGGTCAAATGAGCTTACAAAACACTTAGCTTCCACTGAAATCACTTAATAATAAACAAAACAATGCCCTTGCTGGGGTCAATCAGGCTTCAGTCATTCTACATTAATGTTCCAACATTTCAAATCTCTCTTTGCCTCTTTACATTTTTATGAAATCAGTACTGATGCTTAGTTTAAACAATGACACAGTAAGTTTCCAGTCTTGAAAAACACCAAACAAGCATACAGTTGCTGCACTATAGTTTCACAAGCCAAACTCAAGCATCTTATCTATTTATAATTTCCTTAGTAAATGCAAGAAAAGTAGGTAAAAATACTTTATCTCAAGCAGAGAGAAAATTCTAAACAGCACCTGCTACTGTAACTGTAATACCAGAAAACGTCATACAATCAATTGACACTGAGAAAGGCTAAAATGATAGTCTATGATGTCAAATAAACGCAACTGAATAAATCCAACTAACTGTATAGTAGCCATTCATATATGTGTTTAATCAATCAACAAATCAGATCAGTCAAAACTGATCCATCGAATTCTCCTGTTCAAAGGCCCACAAAGGCACCAACATAACAATATAATAACAAATGCAATAACTGCAACTCAGCAGACGCTTATTAAATGCTTCCAGGTACTCCTAATTCAATTAGTACTATATTCTTTCATTTATTGCCCAAACAAAAAAAGAAAAAACAATTTTCTAATGTTTGCAACGAATCAAAACTCACCATTATTGAATCCACAATAAGGAGAATCTATAACTACATGTATAAATGCCAAAAAAAGTCAATAGGTTTAACTTAAATTTTTTAAAAAATTAAATAAATCTAACCTTCTGCTTCTCGGCATCAACATAACTCTTAACACCAGGAATCAACCTTTTTTTTTTTTTGACAGAATGGAAAACAACGGAATTAGTTAATCAAACTGAATAACTCCTCTGAAACTATAATTAATCTAATAAATAAATGTGATAAATTACTTGATGGAGCTCATGAAAAAACCCAGGAACGTAGCTTTGAGTCCTTTCTCGTGAATAACGGAAAGAAACGACTGAAGAAAACGCGCGACGAGGAGAGTGAGGAGAGGGGCGAGAAGCAGAGCCAGAGGCTCGAATTGTGAAAGGAACGAATTGGCAGAAGCGCGGAAGTGATTCAAGAAGGAGTTGAACGAAGAAGAAAAAGAATCCATTTGTTCGTTTTTCTGAAGAATAAAATGAATAGCAGTGTGATGGAGAGAGCGAGGAAGACGCAGGAGGAAGGAAGTTTAATAATACGCCGTTGAAGTGGGGAGGATACAGCGGTCGTCGTTTATAAGACGCGACTCTTGGTAATCGCGTGCAAGAAACGTCCTATTCCATTTTGGCGGGGTGCATTGCGATATCGTTGCGTCACTTTTTTATTTAGTATCCTCACAGAATTATTGGCCTAATAAAACAATAATAATTTAGTGGAAAGGTAGAACATCAGGCTGGGCTGGGGTAGGCTCATCAAGAAGTGAATTAAACATCGCGTGTAGCAAGAGCAGCCCACGTACAACGAATAGGTTTAGCTTATTCATATGAGTGAGCTTTAGCATGATGTGGCTTAGAAACTGTGTACTCTCTCAATTTTTGTACCTTCGCTGTAAGAATTATCAGCAAGGGCACTAAACCAAACGAAAAGGAAGCAGAACACAGATTTCATGCTAGTTTCTAGTGCTTCAATTGGTTATTTACGTACTTACGGGCTTTAACAATATTATAATCCTATATGTATATATATATATGAAGAAATTTGATAATTTGAAGTTATTTTTGAGACCATAAAAAAAAAGTTTACATGGGGAAAAAGAAATTCTAATTCTAAAGTCTAAAATTTTTGAATAAAATTCGAGAACATGTACTCCTTTATAATTGTTGAAACTTACTATTGAAGTAACATATTTTGAAGAGCCCATTAATATGGAGTCGAAAGTAGTTTTTTTCTAAAATCAAAAGATTTTAGTTGTTTCATCTTTTGAGTGTTGAAAATGCGAGATCATCGAAAGTTATTTTGTTGTTTTGCTTTTTATTTTTGATAACTAATGGGAAGAAAGATTTTATAGCCATCATCTTTTTTGGTTTTTGGATGACTTGATATGTCAACAGAAGGCTCTATGGCCTTTTTTTTTCTTCTTCTTCTTTTCTTTAAAATCCACCCATCGAAGAAATTTAGACATAAACTTTTTGTATTCTTTTTTGGTTTTGACTTGAACAAAAGTGCATTTACGTTTGATTTGGCTTGTAGTAACTTTTCCAGCTTTTGGGTTGTTTCTTAATGCAAATTTGCAAAATGTTGGGTTTTTGTTAAACCAACCAAAGATATTGAGGGTTTTATCTTTTGTCAATAGACAACATTGATGCCTATATATATGCATGTTAATAAAATTAGCATATAGAAAAATCAAAATGCGGAATTAGATACTGACCTCCAGCCACTAATGTCATGGGAATGAGCTCTTTGTAAAAAGACACTTCTAAATTCTAGCAATCTCACTTAAATGGAATGTTTTTTTGAAAAATGTTGAGCTTAGGGACCCATACTCTGTTTTCTTTTATATATATATATATATATATATATCATCTTCCCATCAAAGACATAATCGAAACAAAGAAAGTGTACATGTGTCAAAGTAGTTAATAGAAGGTTAATGGAGAATGGGTGATATGCGAACCATAACTTAACGTGGGTAACTAACATTCTCCCACTTAGTCCATATATTTTACTTAATAATACCCAAAAGTCCACGAATCCTTCTTCTTAAGAAAAGAAACAAAATACATGAATCATGGCAATAAGTCCTTTAAAAATGAGCATTGTCTTCTTTGCATCACTATGCATTCTATTTCCTTAATGTCAGCCCATCATAACTTAATGAATAAACCATATGTTTATTCTAGGTGCAATAATGATTGTTATTCTCAAAATAAATGTGTACAAAATGATGAGAAAACACACAAACGAATAAGAGTTTCAATACAATTAATAAAAATCCATACAACAAAAATCAAAAGATAGAACCAAGTCCATTCGTGCTACATGATCCTTAAATTTCATTGGTGGCATGCCCTTTGTTAAAGGATCAATAATCATCAATTCAGTGCTAACGTGCTCAATGACCACTTTGTGTTCCCTAACACATTCGCTTATGGCTAAATACTTGATCTCAATGTGTTTACTTCGACTACCACTTTTGTTATTTTTAGCTAAGAAAACCAAAACTGAATTGTCATAATACATCCTCAATGGCTTAGAAATGGAATCCACAATTCTAAACCCATATATGAAACTCTTCAACCATACACTATGTGTGGTAACCTCAAAACAAGAAACCAACTCAGCCTTCATGGTAGAAGTAGTAGTTAAAGTCTGCTTTGCACGCTTCCAAGACACGGTTTCGCCAACAAACATAAAAACATATCCAAATGTTGATTTTTGTGAATCAACACACCTAACGAAATTCGAATCCAAGTAACCAATTACCTCCAGGGTGTCAATTCACTTATACATAAGCATGTAATCTTTGGTCCCTTTAAGGTACCTCATCACCTTCTTTGCAGCTCTTTAATAGTCCATACCTAGGTTACTTTGATATCTACCTAATATTCCAATAGCAAATGCAATGTCAGGTCTTGTATAAACTTGAGCATACATTAGGCTTCCAACAGTAGAAGCATACGAAATGTTTTGCATTTATTCCCTTTCAAGCTCATTTTTCGGGCATTGGTTCAAATTGAACCTGTCACCCTTCACAATGGGTGCTACACTCGATGAATAATCGTTCATTTGAAACCTCTTTAAATTCTTATTAATATAGGTTTCTTGAGATAGACCCAAAATGCTTTGAGATTTGTCCCTATGGATCTTAATTCTAATGACATAAGATTCATATCAAAATTCTTAGAGAGAAATTGTTTCACCTCATGTAACAACCCTTTATCATTGGTTGCAAGTAGAATATCATCCACATATAGAATAAGGAAACAAATTTTAGTCCCATTAACCTTCTGATATATGCATTGATTCGTGATGTTCTTTATAAAACCAAATGAAGAGATGACATCATGAAATTTCAAATATCATTGACGGGACGCTTGTTTTAATCCATATACGAATTTCTTGAGCTTGCACACCAAATGCTCACCATTATTGGAGGAGAATCCTTCTAGTTGTTCATATAAACCTCCTCCTCTAAGTCCCCATTGAGGAATGCTGTTTTCACTTCTATTTGATGTAGTTCCCAATCAAAATGGGCAACTAATGCCATAATGGCACGAAGAGAATCTTTCATAGATACAAAAGAAAAGGTCTTTGTTTAATTGATTCTTTTCTTTTAAGTGAAACCCTTAGCAACGAGTCTTGCTTTACATCTCTTAATGTTGTCTAATGAATCTTTTTTTGTTTTAAAAACCTTTTTACATCCAATGGCCTTTGCACCATTAGGCAACTCAACAAGATTTTGGACTCTGTTAGATGCCACAGAATTCATCTCATTTTTCATGACATTGTATCACAATTCAAATTCTTTGCAACTCATGGCTTGTGAAAATGTTTTAAGATCATTTTTGGCTCCAACATTATAGTCAGCTTCTTGTAGATACACAATGTAATCACTAAAGATTATTGATTTCTTTATCCTAGTTGATGTTCTTAATGTTGTATTAACATCCTCTTGAGGAGCATGTTGCACAATTGGTTGTTCAATAATCTCTGGCAATTGTTGAACAACAGGATCTACTAGATCGTCATTAGCAACTTGTGGAACTACAACAATTGGTTGTACAACACCCATTTGAATTTGAGGGGTGTTATGAATGACAATGAATCTGTCACTTGAACTAGGAGTTTGAATATCACAATGATTCTTATCAAAAATTAAGTTTTGAGATTGATCACTCCCACTGATCAAGTCATTTTCAAGAAACTTTGCATTTCTTGATTCTACAATCCTAGTGCTATGAGATGGACAATAAAATCTGTACCTTTTGGACCTTTCAACATATCCAATGAAATAGCCACTTATGGTCCTAGGGTCCAATTTCTTTTCTTGTGGATTATAAACTCTTACTTCATATAGGCATCCCCAAATGTGTATATGTCACAAACTTGGTTTCCAACCTTTCCATAATGCAAATGGTGTTTTAGGAACAACCTTGGTTAGAACTCAATTCAATATATACATTGTCGTTTTAAGAGCTTCAGTCTACAAGAATTTAAGAAGCTTGGAGTTGTTAAGCATACTCCGCACCATGTCCATCAATATTCAGTTTCTTTTTTCTGCTACACCATTCTAGTATAAAGATCCAAGCATGGTGTATTGGGCCACTATCCCATACTCCTCAAGAAACTTCACAAATGGACCAAGTGCTTGTCCATCCTTAATATATCTATCATAATATTTTCCACCTCAATCTGATCTCACGATCTTAATTTGCTTCCCGCATTGTCACACTCCTTCAGCTTTAAATACCTTAAAGGCATCTAATACTTCATTCTTAATATGAAGCAAGTAAAGATACATATATCGCGAATAGTCATTTATAAAAGAAATAAAGTATTTCTGACCATACAAGTCCATATCTAAACTACAAATATCTATATGTATGATCTCCAATATGTCCAAACTCCTCTTGGCACCTTTCTTTGTCTTGTTAGTTAGCTTTCCCTTTATGCAGTCCACACAAACATCAAAATCAATAAAATTCAGAATACTGAGTACTCCATCATTCACCAATCTTTTAATCCTCTTTATGGATATATGTCACAATCTTTAGTGTTTCAAAATAGAAGAATTTTCATTCATAACATATCGTTTAATACTAGCATTATTATAAACATGCACTGCATTATAAAAGGCATTGTCTTGCAAATTAATTCAAAAAATTTATAAATAAATTAAAGGAAGTATCTGAAAAGTTAAAGGAAAAACCAAATGGTACAAGTCTTGAAACTGAAATAAAATTTCTAAAGAAACTTGGAATATAAAATGTTATTACCAAATTCAAAACAAAACCAGAATCTAAAATCAATCTGCATGTTCCAATTGCTTCCACATGTGAGCGTATCTTGTTTCCTGAATAAATGCATTGCTCACTACCCACTAGATTCCTTTAGTATCGGAAGCCTTGCAAGGTATTTGAAATATGGATTGTAGAACTAGAATCAATCCACAAGTGTTTTGACAAACATCAACCATATTAGATTCATAACAAACAAGTGAGATTACATTACCTTTTTTCTCAAGTCAAGCCTTAAATTTAACGTAATCTTTCTTCATGTGCCTTTTCTTTTTATAGAAGAAACATTTGGATTCCTTCTTAACATTAGTTTAGATGGGTATTTTACCCTTTCCCTTTTGTTCTCCTTGCCATTTATTCTTTCCTTGTGTTGCCATATGTGCACTTTTGCCCGATTCCACAATCAGCCTACTTTCCTCTTAAACACACGTGGTCAAAAGTTCATTAATTGACCATTTTTCCTTGTGTGTGTTATAAAAGATTTTGAAAGCTCCATATTAATATGGAAGAGAATTTAGAATGAAGTGCACAAGGAAAGATTTAGACATCTCAACCTCAAGAGACTTCAGTTGAGCCTCAATGTCCCTCATTTGCATGATGTGCTCATGCACACCTCTAACACTAGTGAGCTCCATTAATGATAACTTTGTCATATGGTGTTAGTTAGGGCCTTATTTGAAGACTCAAATTGTTCATTAATAGCCTTTAGCAGTTCCTTCACATTACACGCTTTCCTATTGAACCATATGTACCAATAAAAATTTTTATCTTTATGAACATCATACTAAGACGATTGGATCACTCTCATCGTTTATAAAGAGCGATTTCATCCTGAGTGCTAGTATTAGTAGGTGTAGGTGGTTCATCCTTCCAAATAACGTAATCAATATCCATCCACCCTAATTGGAGAAGAATCCTCTCCTTCCATATTTTATAGTTATCACCATTTAAATCGAGAATATCACATTTGATATCAGAAAAATTCACAAGTTGTATAACTGTATAAAAAAAAACCAAACATACATGCTTATGTCATAGAAATTAAGGCAATTAAACGTATGTTATATTTTACCAATGTAAAACATGTAAATATTGCTTAAAAATATGAACCAAATAACAAATAAAAATTGCTTGTGGGCCAAGTTTTATTTAAAAGATTCATATACAAACTTCATGATGAAACTATCAAATAATATTCCTTTTCTTAATTCCTGTGGGTAAATTAAGAAAACTAATTTGTTATTTCATCCTAATTAATCACACAAATATAATAAAAAAATCCTGTGGGATAAAATTTATCATATTTGAATATGATTAATCACAATTGATGTCATTTTTCTACATGTGATCCAAGGATACTTAATATACAATTTAGCATAATCAAAGATGATGTGTGTCATGAACCAACCTTGTATAAGGCGATGACAATGTAGAATTACATAGGAGATTAAGTTTTTTGTATCTATAATGGAGTTTCAAATATTGTAATGATATTTGGTGACAATTCTATAAATACTTGTTAAGTTTTTAGGGGAAAACCCTTTAGGAAGAGAATGTTCCCATCTCACACATTGTAATGGTTGTTGGTGAAATACTTGTAAATCCTCATAAACTCTTTATAGGAGGTGAACAGTCAACAAATTGTTGGGATGTCTCATTGGTAAAAGTATGTTTATAGTGAATCATCTAAGGCTACCTCTATGACCTGATAATGGCATCTCTAGGTGCCATTGTACTCATTTTCATATTAATAAAACATTTTTCTTTATATGGCTTTAATGTTTGCGTATATAACATTAAGTATGCCCTATGATTTCGATGTGTGTTACCTTTAATCTAATTTGTGGGTATTGTTGATGTTTGCTCATATATAAACAAGTTATTGCCTGGCTTGCATGGAAGCGTCCACTCAAGCACTACACGAACTATCACATACTTAAGTGAATAAGCGTAGTTCGCGACAGTTGATATCAGAATATGACCGAGATGTGCTAAGTGAAAGAATAGACATGGTGACCATGTGAAATACACTAAAGGACGATCAGAAAATTGATGAGTTTGAGGTTGCAGTGGCTGCAATAAAAGCTCATACAGTCCCATGTGAAGGGATAGACGAAATTGAGACAATCTAGAAGGAATTATCTGAAATGATAGTTACTTTGAGTGATGAAACCAGGGACGCGTTAAGCACTCTCCAAGGTGAGTTTGGAGAATTAAAAGCTCCAATAAACCTCTTGATTATTGCTACAAGTAATAATAGTACAAAACAAAGAGATCGAAGGAAAAGGGCTAAAGTGATATGAAGGGGTTAGAGATTCAAAAAAGCTAGAGAACTTCCTTTTTGATATTGAGCAGTTGTTTTGGGCTGTGCGTACTGAGTCAGAGGAAGATAGAGTGACGATAGCCGTAATGTATCTTGCATGAGATGCCAAATTATGGTGGCGTTCCAAATTCATTAATGGTGAATGCCACATAAAAAGATGGGCAAACCTAAAGCGAGAATCGAAAAACTAGTTTTTCCATGACAATGTAGAGTACATAGCTCGGTGAAAGTTACGAGAGCTTACATAAACCGAGTCAGTATGAGAATTTGTACAGAACTTCTCTACCTTAATGTTAGATATTGAGGGCATAATCAAGAATGATAAGTTGTTCTATTTTCTCGAGGGTCTAAAGTGATGGGTGAAGACAGAGTTATAACTGTAAAAGGTACAAGAAGTGGCTTCAACAATGATAGTCGTTGAACATCTTACTGATTATACTGATAACTCTCATAAACAGAAGGACCCTCCATTTAGAACTAGTAGCTCTAGCTCCAATAGTGGGGCAAAATTTCCAATAGTTAGCAGACCCTCAAGTGAGGGAAGAGAAAGGAGACCACCTATTCGGGACACACCACAACCAAGAGCAACTAAGTAGTAAGGCTTCAAACCTCAAGCCCCAATATCTTGTTGTCTCTACAATAGACCTCATCAAGTAGCTGAATGCCCACATCAAGTAGCTCTTAACACGATATGTACAACTAATGTAGTAGCACCTCGAGACCAAAACTCAATTGAGGAATTTTAAGAGGAGCCGACACGTATGGGTTCTATTCTATTCCTTAGTGCATTGCAAGCATAATTAGAAAAGATTAAGAAAGATCTTCAATGAGGTCTCATGTATGTGGATGTGTTTGTTAATGATAAAAAGATCAAAGCCATGCTATACACAAAGGCTTCTAATACCTTCATCATCTCGAGAAAGGTAAAGAGATGTGGTCTTAACGTCAACTCACCAATTTTAGCTATTATGGGGAACTCCAAAGATGTAAAGGTTAAGATTGGTTCTTGATAAGGGAAAGTGAACATGACTATAGCCACCATAGAGTACTTTGATGTTGTCTTGAGCTTGGATTTTATGACAAAAGCATAAGGCATCCCATTTCCTGTTGCGAGTTATCTAATGTTTTTAGGGAACAACCATGTGTGGTATCGACTATAATTCTATCCAAGAGTGGGAAGAGGATTATATCAACTATCCAGTTCAAGAAAGAAGAACCCTCATAGATGGTCATGCTCATCTACAAAGGCGGAGATAGTACAATTCCAATATCTGAGGGAGTGAAGCTAGTTTTGGAAGAATTTCAGGATATGATGCCAGAACAACTACCTAAGGCTTTACCACCTAGACAAGCTATTGATCATGAGATAGAATTACTCCCAAATGTTAAGCCACCTGCAAAAAGGCCATACAGGATGGCTCCTCTAAGAGTGGGAAGAGGATTATATTAGCTATCTAATTCAAGAAAAGAGAACCCTCTTATATGGTCATGCCTATTTGTATAATGTTCTCAAGAAACAACCATGTGTGGTACCTACTACAATTCTACCTAATAGTAGGAAGAGGATTATATCAATTATCTAGTTCAAGAGAGGAAAACCTTTCTATGTGGTCATGCCCATTTATAAAGGTGGAGATAGTACAAATCCAATATCTGAGGGAGTGAAGCTAATTTTAGAAAATTTTCAAGATATGATGCTAGAACAACTATATAAGGTTCTACCACCTTGACAAGCTGTTGATCATGAGATAGAATTACTCCCAAGCATTAAGCCACTTGCAATAAGGCCATACAGGATGGCTCTTCTAAGAGTGGGAAGAGGATTATATTAACTATCTAGTTCAAGAAAGCATAACCCTCCTATGTGGTCATGGCCATCTACAAATATGAAAATATTACAAATCTAATATTCGAGGGAGTGAAGCTAGTTTTGGAAGAATTTCAGGATATGATGCTAGAACAACTACTTAAGGTTCTACCACCTTAACAAGCTATTGATCATGAGATAGAATTACTCTCAAGCGTTAAGCCACCTGTAAAAATGCCATACAAAATGGCTCCCTCAAAGTTAGCAAAGCTAAAGAAGCAATTAGATGAACTGATTCAAACCAGATTCATTCGACTATCAGAGGCATCATTTGGGTCCTCAGTGCTTTTTCAAAAAAAGCAAGATGGGAGTTTATGGTTATGCGTGGATTGTCGAGCTCTGAACAAAGCCACAATCAAGAATAAATATCCAATTCCCCTTATAGCAAATCTCTTTGATTAGCTAAGTCATGGAAAGTATGTCTCCAAATTAGATTTGAGATTGGGCTACCATCAAGTAAAAGCTGCCGAGGGAGATGAACCGAAAACCACCTGTATGACGCGGTATGGTGCATTTGAATTTCTTGTTATGCCTTTTAACTAACCAATGCTTCTGCCACTTTTGCACATTAATGAATCAAGTTTTCCATGATTATTTCGACAAGTTCATGGTAATTTACTTGGATGCTATCATGGTGTACAATTCAACCTTAGATGAGCATCAAAGGCATTTATGGCAAATCTTCCAAAGGTTATGCTTCTATAACAAGTTGTAAGTGAAAAAAGAGAAATGTGCATTCACGCAAACCCAGATTCAATTCCTTGGCCACCTAATCGAATAAGGGTACATACAGATGGATATGCAGAAAGTGAAGGCTATTAAAGAGTGGGTCACCTTTAAGAATACAATTGAGCTTCGTTCGTTCTTATGACTAGCCAATTATTATTGGAGATTCGTGGAGGGATATTGAAAAAAGATGGTATTACTCACATAATTGTTAAAGAAGGAATATAAATGGAGTTGGACACAGTAGTGCAAAGAAGCCTTCGAAGGCTTGAAAGACACAATGATGACGGATCCTATTTTAGAACTCCCTAATATCGAAAAACCCTTTGAGGTATAGATGAATGCATCAGACTTTGCCTTTGGAAGAGTGTTGTTATAAGAAGGACACCCCAAATGTTTTTGAAAGTCATAAATTAAACGAAGCTAAGAGGAGATACATGGCACAGGAAAAAAAACTACTGGTAGTGATTCACTGTTTACAGGCTTGGTGACATTACTTGCTAAGATTGCAATTCGTAGTTAAGACTGACAACATTGTTGTAAGTCACTTCCTCACACAACCAAAACTTACAAGCAAGTAAGAGAGATGGCATGAGTTCCTGGCCAAATTTAATTTCTCTTTCGAGCACGAAGTTAGAAAGGCAAACCGTGTGGTAGATGCCTTCAATAGGAAGCCTGAGTTCACAATTCTTAGGGTGATCATGCTAATGATAACCAGCAAAGTGACCACAGATATCCACAATCATATTGAAGTAAACTTGGATTGACTTCCCCAAGCAATCGTCGTTATGAAGTTGGTAGAGAGTGGGAAGTCCAAATACTTTTGGGTGGAAAATGGACTTCTATTAACAAAGGACCACGAATCTTTGTCCCAAGAATAGGGGACTTGAGGCACAAGTTGATGTAGGAATGCCATAATACTCCATGGGCTAGGCATCTAAGTTAGCAACAAACTGTTGCATTATTGAAACAAGGGTATCATTGGCCTTATATGCGACAGAATGTGATGGAATATACCAAGACATGTCTTTTTTGCCAACAAGTCAAAGTGGAGAGATAGAAGCCGACAAGAATGGTTGAACCGCTACCAGTATAGAGCAAGCCATTGAAAGTATCTCTCTTGACTTCATAGTAGGGCTTCCTAAAGTAAAATATATTAAAGGGGATTCGAATCATGCTAAGGTGATCATACACAATAGAATATTATTAAAATTTCAATCCCTTAAGCCATGGATCACTTTAATTAAAATTAATCTAGAAAAACCACAAAAGAAATATTTCGACATACGTAAAAGTTTGATGTCTACTTTAGTTGGTGGAGTCCTCGTCTTTTTGTTTTTTACTTTGTACACCAACTAAGGTTGATCAAACCATGGTAGTACAATTGTCCTTTCTCTAATGGCGATCCACATAGTGATTTGTCAAAATCTCTTCACTAAGAGTGTGTGAATCCTTAAGCCAATGTTTGTGCTAGCAAACTCTCAACTTTGAGCTCTCTTGTGTTTCTCTTTTTTTGGTTGTGATCCTAACTCAACACATAAGAAAATAAAATAGAGCTCTTCTATACGTTCAAGAGGCAGGTAAAGGATTCTTTTATAGAGTGAATTAATCTATTTCATATCCAACAAGAATTAGAAAATGTCTTGGGCTAATTAGGCTTTTGTTTAATACCCCATCAAATCATATTTGATTTAAACCAATATTTAATTGGATTAAGCCTCTATAAAATGAATTAAATCGCATCCAATTGAACTCAAATTAATTTTGACAATTCACCTTATCTGCGTGACACATTAAGTGCCTAACATGTTGACAATAAATATAAATTAATTCAATTAAGAATTTATATATATATATATATTTATAGATCATAAGTGGCATCAAGCAATACATCATGATCACCTAAATGTTAAGATACTCAATATAGTTTGACTAACCTTTTAGTGTACAGTATCTCAATGTAATTTGATCTTTTCATCATTGATGACTCCATTAGTTTTTTATGATAATAAAACATTCTCATTCATTTATGTCTAACTATGCTACTTGAGTGTATAGGATGAAAAATGCATGCCAACAATAAAATAATCACTAAAAAGAAAACATCAAATCCCATAAGAATGAAGAGCTACATTTGAGCCACAAAACAGAAGGCACTTAGTCAGATAATCAAAGGAGTAAGTCAACTAAACTCAAAAGTGAAGATGGCCAGTTCAGAAACAGAACCAACTTAATCTAAGAGATATTGTTAGTCAACTAAGTGCTTACTGCCAGAAGCGAAGTTCAGAAATAAAATCGACTTAATCGACTAAGAGGAATCGTTAGTCGACTAAAAGCTTACTGCTTGAAACTGAGATCAGAAGACAGAACCAACTTAATCGACTAAGAAGTATGTTAATAGACTAAGAGCTCTCTATCTGAAAATTTGAATTTAAAGCTAGAAGATAGATTAACGGCTAGAACGAACTCCAAATTGTTTCAACGGTCAGAATCTGTCAAACACCCATCAGAGTTGTTTCTTCAAGTATAAAAACCCTTCCCAACGGCTAAGAACAAGATTTGGTGCTTCCAAGATTAAAAAGAGCTCAAATATAGCAAAAATCCTCTGCATACTTTCTGCACTTCACTGCTATCCTTGTAACAAATTTAAGCACTTCACTTTGTACCATTCAGATCAAGTTAGTGATCATAGGTACACTTTTATTTCTCTTCTCTTTATATACTTAGAGTGAGCGAGTCACTCTAAGGGGTTAATTCAAGCTTGGGTTGCTTGATTGGTTGTATAGGTTCTAACTTATCCTAGTAAAAGTTAGTCTGGGTTTTGGTTAATCTCGGGAAAAACCATTGTTAAGGTTGTGGCTGAGCCTACGAAAAGCCATTGTAAAAGCTTGGTGGGAGCTTGGGAATTCCACCTAGTGATTTGATTTGAAAAATCCTTGGTTGATCAATCAAGGTAGTGGATTTAGGTATTTGATCAAACCACTATAAATTGTTGAGTATTGTCTACTCTATTTTTAATTTTCTTTTTCATTCCTTCTTAAACCATTCCCTCGTCTTGCATCGAATCAGCCATTATTGATCTTAAACTTGCCCTCAATTTAGAGTCAATTTTAGTAAGAGCCAAAAAGTGCTATTCACCCCCCCTCTAGCACATTTTCTTGGAACCAACAATCATATATCCCAAATAGATAGAAAGCTTGGCTCAGTGTTTACCATTTAACTTATCCATATTAGTCCTGCAGCTTTCATATTGACATGTCAAGATTGCCTTGGCCAAGGACTTTTAGTCAATATAAGCCAAGAGCAAATAAGATATGTCCCTTTCAAATCACTTAGGGTGATGAATCCACTATAGACTACTCATTCATTTTCGCATGCTTCATACTACACCCAAAAGCAACTTGTTTAGGCATCTGGTCATTTTCAGACCCATAAAGGTGAAATCAAAGTATGATAATTCAAATGCAAGATGACTTAGTAACACAAGTCTAAGGATTACTTACACTACTGACACATGAGAGTATTTTCATAGACACTTGAGTGAAATATCAAATGAAACTTTCATAGCGGGTCATGTTCAGTGAACTTATTTCTTAACAAGCACCCACATACTATCCCCAACTATCTCACATACTTTAACCTTAGAGATCAGGTGTTTACTTCCAAAGTAAGGTGGCTTAGCATTTACTAGCCTTTGAGCATCATTAATGTCCTTATTCTTGACAATACAATGACCAGGAACATATTTAGGAACAAGACTTTGATGCAAAAGAATCTCATAATTATAACCTTTATAATTTCTTTGCAAGGTCATTATGTTCCAAAGACTTTGTTTACATAAGTCTCTCATAACTCTTTATAAATAAACTCAGGGATAAAAAAAATACCTCATACATTATATAAAATATCCAAAATGTATTTAACATGAAATATGACTAATTAATGTTGTGTTTTACAAGCACGAAACTAATTGGCTTGCAAAGCTAACATTAACAGATATGACAACAATCTTTGTGGTAGTGGATCGTTTTTCAAAGT
Organism: Theobroma cacao; assembly: GCF_053813885.1. Taxonomy (NCBI): domain Eukaryota; kingdom Viridiplantae; phylum Streptophyta; class Magnoliopsida; order Malvales; family Malvaceae; genus Theobroma; species Theobroma cacao. The sequence goes on from NC_142640.1 coordinate 15,789,944, forward strand.
ATGCTATGTTTATCCCCATACAGAAGTTTGGCTCTGGAGAAGAAATAGCTCGCATGATCTTCAAACATGTGGTGAAGTACTAAGGCGTACCTAAGAACATTATCAGTGACAGAGATCCCCGCTTTACTAGTTTCTTTTGGAAATAGCTTTTTAAGTTATTGGGGTCCGAACTTAACATCTCTTCTAGTTATCATCCACAAACAGATGGTCAAATAGAACATTTCAATGGACTGTTAGAGGAATATCTATGACTCTTCATGCAAGCAAGCCAAAAGAATTGGCCTAATCTATTAGATGTGGCTCAATTATGTTTCAATTTACAAAAGAGTGCTACCATGAACAAAACCCCTTTCGAGGTTGTCACGGGGCAACACTTAGACTTCCCCACACCTCGATGGAGTTTTATAGCAAGAAAAGTCCTCGAGCATTCAACTTTGCTAAAGAGTGGAGACAGAATACAGAGATTACTCGAGCTTATCTAGAAAAGGCCTCCAACTACATGAAGAAGTGGCTACAAAAGTCATAGAAAGTAACACTTTAAGGTGGAGGACCTTATACTAGTGAAGTTGGTAACCGAACAACTTTGATTCTTAATAAAGAGGGATCGACGACTTGTGAGGAAGTATGAAGGGCTCGTGCAGAGTACGGCCAAGATGGGGAAGACCCCTTATAAGATTGATCCACCTAAGTGGATGAAGGTGCATCTAGTGTTTCACGTCAACAACTTGAAGTCATTCCATATAGATCCAGCAAATGCAAACAGAAGTCAAGCCATGAAAGCTACCATCACCACCAAGCCACCATCACAACGATGAGTAGAAGAGATTCTTGCAGAGAGGATGACCACAATCAATCGAAGACCAACATAGGAGTATTTGGTGATAGGAAGGTTTAGGGACAAATGAAATCATTGGGAGAAAGAAGCCAATCTTCGTGCCTTCAAGTAGAAGATTGAAGAATTCCAAGCCAACCAATCAACGAGGACATCGACAAATTAAGTGGGAAAGGATGTGATGAGCCAAGCTTGTATAGGGTGATGATAGGGTAGAATTACATCGGAGATTAAGTCTTTTGTACTCGTAAGAGAGTTGTCCCCTTTTCAAACATTGTAATGGTATTTGGTGACAATTCTAGAAATACTTGTTAAGTCTTTAACGGGAAGACCATTTAGGAAGGGAATGTCCCAATCTCACACATTATAATGGCTGTTGGTGAAATACTTGTAAATCCTCATAAACTCTTTATATAGGGGTGAGCAGTCGACAGATTGTTGGACTGTCTCATTAGTAAAGGTATGTTTGTAGTGAATCATCTTGGATTACCCCTATGGCCCAGTGATGGCTTGTGTTGGTCCCTTTGTACTCGTTTTTATACTAATAAAATATTTTTCTTTATGTGGCTCTAGTGGTTACGTATATGGCGTTCGATATGCCCTATGATTTTGATGTATATTTCCTTTAGTCTAAGTTGTGGCTATTGTAGATGTTTTTTCAAATATAAACGAGTTATTGGTTGGCTTGCGTGGAAATGTCCACTCAAACACCTCATTGACTATCGCATACTTAAGCGAAGAAGCGTAGTTTGTGACATTGTGGCTAATCTCTATTTAAAGCCTGACCTTGTAAAATACTTGTCATAACATACATGTGATGATAGCATGATTGCATGCTAGGAGAGTCCCGAAAATTTTACAAAAGTAGGTATTGTACCTAGAGGTACAACAAAGTTGATTTAAGCCTCGAACTAGATCAAATATGAATTTTAAGGTGAAATTAAGAGCTTCACAGTCTAGGGATGACTCAAAATGGTAATTCGGAGTTTGATGATCAATTTGGAGTCAAACCAAAATTTTCACTATCCAATGACAAAATGGTCATTTGCCACCTAGGGACAAAATAAAAATTTTTAGAAAAGATTTTTGGGCCCCATTTGACTTATTGGAGTATGATTTGAGTATTGGAGTATGATTTGAGGTTGAGAAGTGAAAAAAAATTGTAATCCCGGTATTTTTTGGAGCATAGGGGTAAAATGGTAATTTTGTCACCCTAAGGGCAAAATTGTAATTTTACACACCAAACACTTGTCCAGCACATGGATTTTATCCAATATTATCATGGATAATTGAAGAAATTTATATGGTGGAGAGAGAAAGCTTAATAGTTAAGAAATGACACATGGACCAATAATATGGTGACATGTGTCAAGTTTATATCCATTTATTTTTTTAGCTTTAAAATCAGCAAAAATCAGCCTATTTTCTTCATTATGGCCGGCCAAAGCATGAAGTGAAGAAGAACAAAGAAAGAACAAAACCAAGGTGGGAAAATTGAAGAAAAAATATGGGATTTCAAGGGATTAAGCTAATAAAGGTAAAATTTTGTGATTTTATCTTGTGATTTACACTACCCATGCTATCTTTTTCATTTTCCCAGCTTAGAACTCAAGTTTTCATGATGAACCCATGCTGGCCAAATTTGAGAGGAGAGGTTTTGAGCATTCATTTTGCTAGATTTCAAGTTAATTAAGTGTTTTTGGTTGTTTAGTAATGGAAAGTATGAAAATCTAGCAAGAAATCACTTTGTTCTTCATAAACCCACAAACGGTCGAATTTTCTAGGGAGGATATTGAGGTTGAAATTGATGATATTTCATGATATTTTGGTAGTATTTAATGATTGGTGAGGCTAGAAATTTAATGGAAAATTTTGGCATGAAAATATGAATTTTTACCTAATGTATAGACATGTGCGATTTATGGTTCCAACTGATAAATTGAATTATATTCACAGTCATTGAGGTATTTTAAGTATAATTGGAGTGTAGAAAGTGAAAGAAATCGATTTGGAGTTAAATTGGAGGTTTTAGCCAATTACACCGAGAATAGTGCGAATTAGGTCGAATACCGTATTTAAACGACTATTCGGACATTTTTGCATTCCATATCATGTATTAGTAGTCTAAATTAGTTTAATTTCGATTTAGTACCAATGTAGAAGTTTCTCGATTTTGTACTATGTCTAGGTGGTGAATCCTCCGATAAAGGCAAGAAAATTGTATCCGAGGATCGGTAGTCAGAGTACTCTAGAAATTCGACTCCCAAAATAGTGAGTAACCTTATCATCATTTTAATTATCAAAAGTATGTTTTAACTCGGTTTTGGTAAAATTTTATGAAAATGAGTTAAATGGCTAATTTTAGGTTTTGCAAACAAAAATTTGTTTAAATGAAAAAATTTTATAAATTGTCTTGAAACGAAATAACGATTTTGAAAATAGAGTAATTGGAGACTACCGGTATGTTGTAAATTTATGATTGGAAATTGATGGCTTATGTTACATTGTTATTGTGTTGGCATGACTGGCTGAGCTGTGTTTTATGAATTGTATGAATTGTTTTATTTTACCCTTGCAGGCTGGGTAGTAAAATATTAGCTTTGACATGTTGTTAAAATTTTATTATATGGTGGGTTTAGCTTGCTGTAGTAGGCGAATTCTGTGAACCAACCTATTAGAGGGGCACGAAATCCTGATATATATATATATATATATGTACCTCGGTCGGAGAGACGCGTAGGGTATCTCCTGAGGTATGGACAGAGGTCAAGTCACGCTGAACCACCTCGTGATGATGGAATCCGCTAACGCCAAGGAATGGCTGTATTTTTCAAACTAAAAATATGTTTACGTGTATACGAACTTTTTAACAGCCTTGGCGGACTCGGTTAGATGACTCGGCCAAGGTATCCCCGAGAATGATTTTGGCAGGAGCCAAGCTTTTAAGATACTCATAAGCCATGTTGAATATTTAAATGACATGAATATTTATGTTATGAAATACATATTGAGATGAAATATTTTAATTGTCTCATTTTACTCGACTTTAGATATTTTGGATGATGTTTGTTTACTCACTAGGATTATCAAATCTCACCACTCTCCTTTCCACCAATTTCAGGTTCAGATTAGGCTATAGATAGCTGAGTTCATTAAGGACTACCCTTGGATTTGCATTCCTTCAAACTATAGATTCACAGTCCTCTTTACTTTTAGTTATTCGGGGGCCCACTTGTTATTGTAAACTAAATTAAATACTCTAACTTACTGTATTACAGTATGTATGAATTTATTTAGCTTTTACGCTATAAAAATTATTTACGTATAACTCTATAAATATTATTTTATAAGAAAATAGAATATTTTACTTAATATTTCTTTTTATTTTCTTATTATATCCAAATAATCGCAATTTTGTTTTAAATGAAGATTTTAGACTTTAAAACTCATTTTTGATTATGAATTATGTGTTTTGTACTCGCTTACTACATTTTTAGCGGATTTCGAGATTTTTAAGGAAAAATGACCAAAATGCCCCTGTGAGGAAAATTTTATTTTTCTATTGTTTTGAATTGGAAATAGTTTATAATCTCTTGAAACATGATTTTAGCAACTAATACTCATGGGGGAAGTGAGAAAAACTGATGTTAAGCCTTGCGAGGTTTCGATTGACATTTCAAGTAATGAATGTCTATCGAGACATCGCGGCTGTTGTCATGAGCTCGATGGAAGTTCCGGGTCATGACACTCTAATTAATTAAAATTATATTCATCACATGACATCCAACTTTATGCATAAAATAATTAAGTCACATGCATGTATCCAAATATAATAAGTAGACAATAAAAATACATACATTCATTAATTTATGCATAAAACCAAGCAACAAAAATTGCTAAAAAAAATTTTCTATTTCAAAATGGTAGATTTTTTTTTATTTAATGTTGACTTTTTATGTTTTGGGCTAAACAACTACTAGACTTTGTTAGAGTTGGCTAAATCATTTATGACTCAGTTTTTTACCAATGTATGGAGGAAGCCCATGCCCAAAACTTAATAAAAGAAAAGAAATAGGCTTATGCCTATAACTTATTAAAAGAAAAGAAACAAGCCCATGCCCAAAACTTGTTAAAAGAAAAGAAGCAGCTCAATTTTTCTTCTGTTTCTTTTTCTTTTTTATTCATCGTCTTCTACCTCCAAACAAGTCTGCCTAACCCGAAATTGGACCTCGTTTCATAAACCTAGTCATATCTCAATCTTTGGGACTCCATTTTTTATGTTTCAAAAGCTATTTTTACTCAAAATTGAATTTCCTTTAGCTTTCCAGCATCATTTTATTAAAAATTTGACTAAAAAATTTCAAGTTTATAAAACAAAACTATCAACCATTTTTGCATACAACTACAAAAACTCAAACACATCAAGATAGAGGTTGAAACTGCTCTAATACCAACTAATAGACATCATTGATGCCTATACATATGCACGTTAACAAAATTAACATATAGAAAAATTGAAATGTGGAATTAGATACTAACCTCCAACCATTGATGTCACGGGAATGAGCTTCTTTGTATAAAGACACTTCTAACTCTAGCAATCTCACTTAGATTGTGTGTTTTCTTAGGAAAATGCTAAGCTTAGAGACCCATACCCTGTTTTCTTCTATATATATATATATATATATATTCTTCCCATAAAAGACATAACCGAAACAAAGAAAGTACGAATGTTAAAGTGGTTAACAGAAGGTTAGTCGAGAGTCGATGATATACGGACCATAATTGATTGTGGGTAACTAACATTGTCATCCAACATTTTTCACTTTTGTTATTTGAGTTTCCGAATAATCAATTTGATTATTTATTAGCGCCATATGCATATTACCATGATGTTATCCAAGAAATTCATATTTTGGGAAAATTGTTTATTGAATTATGTATTTTATCTTGGTTTGGTTCATATTAAAAGTTTGAATCAAAGACTTGATATATTTGGTTAGATTCTCTTTTGATATGTTCAAATTCAAAATCAAAATCAAATATACTTAATATTACTTGTCATCTTACAAAAATTTGTTTCTAGTAATATTTTGTACATCTTTTTGTAAAACTTGTTTTACCAGTTTGTAATGAATTCTTAAAAGAAACTTTTAAATCACTTTGAATTTTGTAATACATAAAACTATTGGTAAAATTTCCTTTTCATTCGTTTTTTAATCATGATCTTCCTTTTTTTTTATTTTTGTATTTTCCTGATTTTTATTTATTATTTATTATTTTCTATTTTTTGTTTTCTTTATTCTCAATTTTTTTAATTTTTTTTCAATCCATTAACAAGACATCCTGGACAAAATATGATGCCCGCATGGACATTTGTATTTTTCTCATTATTCTATTATGCGAAATGTTCAATTTTTCTTGACAAAATCTCTTATTTAGTTTCATACTATGGGAAATTCATCAAATAATGTTTTATTAGAAACTTTCATCTCGACTTGTCCATGGGTTGAGCTGTTCGTCGAGTTTGCAGGCCTAGCTCGACTTGGTTAGAGGTCTTGAGCATATTTTTCAAACCCAAGCACCTTTTGAGGTATTATTACATTAATAAAAAATTTATTTAATTTTAATTTTTAAAATATAATTAAAAATATAAAATATTTTAATAATAAAATTAATTTAAATGGGTGAGCTTGGGTGAAGGTTCAAGCTTAGTTTAGAGGTGTCAATCTAACTCGACTCGACCTGACCTATACACACTTTTACCTATTTTTATCACAATCTCCTATGAGATATATCAATGGTTAGAATTTGAGTATTTAGTGTAAAAGAATCTTCAGGTATAGGCTTGGTCATAGAAATTCTTATGGAAGAATCTCGGGGGCTTGGTCAAAGACTCAAAGGACACCAACCATTGTGTAGGGTTAGGACATTACGTGTGGGCTCGAACTTGTTTCACTCGGCTGAAAATTTTTTACATTTTTTAATCATGACTCATGAGTCCTAACCAAAAAATTTAAATAATTATTCCTTAATTAATCCATATTAAATACTTTTTTTAGGAAAGATCTAGTTGTACGAGGGCATGCACAAGGTAGTAATCCCATATACTTGAGTTAATAATAATTAATAAAAAATTTTGATAGAAAAGACCACTTAAAATCACAAACTATATGCATTAAAAAATTGACAAATATCAATGGAAAAAGTTGGGCACACGTTGCGTTCCTATGACTAACATGTTTGACTATCTTGCTCTTCCTGGTAAATCTCGTGTCTGTATCACACGCAGCTCAACATCAATGCTGATAATCATGTATTGATCGAGTGCTAAAATCAAGTTTAAACACTTTTTTAAATATTTAACAACTCAATTAACATGTTCAAATATTCAATCTTAATTTTGAGCAACTCTAAAGGTTATAATTAATAGATAAATTAGTAACGATTATTGATTATTATTATCAAAGATTAAATTTACGAGCGATAATTATTTCTTATTATATAACTCAATATATATATATATATATATATATTCTCTTTGACATAAATATAAATTCATGTTTAGTCAAAGCAAGGGCGGAGGGAGAGACTCAATTTTTATTTTTTTTATCATTAATATAAAAAATTTAAGATATATATTTTTATCACTTCTAATTAAATTAAATAACTTCTTTTAAAATAATGGTAAGCTTTCTAGCAAATCCTTTAATTAGTTTACTTGAGCTCTAAAATTTCCCCTTCCCCCCCTATTTTTTTTTTTGTACTACTTGAGCTCAAATCCTAAAATTTCCCTCCTTTCCCTTTTTTTCTTCATCTACTTTTTTCTTTTATAAATCTTTTGGAGGTGTATCATTCATCAAATTAGAAAACCCTTTGTTTTTTTTTTCAATCAATCAAACAATTATCATTTATGAAATTAGAAAAACCTTAATCAAATTGGAAAAAACGTTTTTCCCTTTTTTTATGAATCATTTTTTTTTTTTTGTGAATCAATCAAACAATTATCATTTATGAAATAAGAAAAACCTTTGATCAAATTGTGTAATGAATATTTTTGTGAATATTCATTTATGTTATATATATCTAGATTTGGATTTAAATTAGATTGCATGAAGATTAGGATTTAATCCATCCATTTAATCCTTTAGTATTATCTTCATCTTATAAAAATCTATCTAAATAAAGGGTTATTAGCTTATAAATAGGCCTCTCACTTCATTTGTAAATACACACTTGAATAAGATCTTTTTACTCCCTTTAAATATTTTAGCTTATAGTTGTTATTTCAAGTTATATTTCATAACATGTTATCAGCACGATTCTTTAATCCTCAAGTTTTATATTATTTTGTTTGCATCATCTTCAAGTTTCAAAAAAGTTCAATAATTGAGTTTTGATTTCTAGTTTTAGCAAATCAGGTAAGTACTAGTATTATTTTGTTTTCATCCTCTCAAAGATTTCAATAATTGGTCTTTACTTTTTGGTTTTAGAAAATTAAGTAAGTGACTTAATATCTTTTTGGTATTTTCATTTCCTAAAAATCTACCTTAATATGAATTTTCCCATTATGTATTATATATTATATTTTGTCCCTTGATTGAAAAGTGATTTTGTTATTATATAGATACTAATGGAAAATCATGAATTCGTCCATTCCTCGAAGTGAATGTGACATAATTTAACAATATTGGCAATGGACATGAAATAGGTCACCATAATAATTTACATTAATCACTATTATAATTCTAAGTATAATTTTACCCACAAGAAAGCAGATGGATAACTTAACCCATCAAAAAGTGGATGAATAACTTAACCCATCAGGAAGTGGATTGATAACTTAATCCACCAAAAGTGGATAACCCACCAAAAGTAGATGGATACCTTTAACCCACCAAAAGTAGATGCATATTTTTAATCCACAAAAAGTGGATGAATAATAAAAAGACAAAAATGTTCAAAATAAAAAAAATATAAAAATATATCTTGTTATCGATGTGGCATGAAAGGCCATTGGTCATGTACTTATTGTATGTCGAAATATATTGTTAAATTTTATCAAACATCTTTAAATACTAAAAAGAAAAAAATTTTGAACTTTATCAAGTATCACTAGATGTAAAAAAAAATATTGAAGCAAATTTTGTTCAAGAGAAATTGATTTTAACCATGGCCAAGTTGATACAACACATCATCATATTGTAGATTTTCTAATCCATCCTAAAAGAGGAATTGATTATCTAATTGGTAATGGCAACATCCAAGAATGAAATTTCTTAATAGTTTGTTAGTATATTTTAGTAATACAACTCTATTATGAAAATGCTTTTATATGTTCTCATTATATTTAAATTATATATTTTTATTATGTATTTTGATTTTATGTTTAATATTTTTTTATATTAACTTGGAAATTTCTTATTGTATATATCTTTTTTTTATATTAAAAAAATATGGATATTCATCTTGTTGGATACAAGATCCATGATTTAAATTTATGTCTAATAGACATTGCTAAAATGCATACTATATTTAAAGACAAGAAATATTTTTCCCTCTTGCCAATAGAAGAAACAAATGTCAATACAATATCTAGTAGTACAAAATTAATTGAAGGCTCAGAATAACCAATATTTTACTACCTTGAGGAACAAAGTTTAAAATAGAAGATGTATTATTTTCAACGTCTCAATGAAATTTATTAAGTTTTAATGATATTATTCTGAATGGATATTATATTGGGACAATGAATGAAAGACAATTAATACCTTTATATTATATTTATTACCTCAGGTAAGACGTGTATAATGATAAAAAAAATTACCCATTTTGTTATCTGGATTGTATTATACAAATATTAAAATGATTGAAAATTATGCTATAGTAAACCAGAAATTTATTAATGATTTTAATGTTTGATATGACCGATTAGGTCATCCCAGATCAATAATGATCAGAAACATTATTGAAAATATATGTAGTCATCCATTGAAAAACCATAAGATTTTTCAATCTAATGAACTCTCATGTGTTACTTGCTTTGAAGGCAAATTAATTATAAAGCCATTACTAGCTAAAGTTGGGATTGAATCCCCTACATTTTTTAAAATATATTTAGTGCAATATATATGGATTCGTACATCCACCATATAGACTATTTAGATATTTTATAGTTTTAATCAATGCATTGACTAAATGGTCATATGTCTAGTTATTATCAACTTGCAATTTGACATTTGCAATCATTCATTTGCATGCACATTTTCCTAGTTATGCAATCAAGGCTATTCATCTTTACAATGTTGGTGAATTTATATTTTTGCCTTTAATGAATATTGTATATTAGTTAGAATACCTATTGGATAGCCTATTGCTCATGTTTATACATAAAACGGTTTAGCATAATCGTTTATTAAACATTTCCAACTAATTGTAAGGCTATTGTTTATGAAATCTAAACTCTCAATTTTTGTTTGAAGGCATACTATTTTGGGTACAACAGCACTTGTACACATCAGGCCAACAAGTTATTATAAATCTTCCCTTATACAATTGGTTTATGGTAAGAAACCAAATATCTCCCATCTCAGAATTTTTAGATGTGCGGTATATGTTCTAATTGCTCCACCACGATGCACAAAAATAGGTTCTCAAATGAGGTTAGAAGTATATGTTGGATATGAATCTCCATCTATAGTTAAATATGTAGAACCATTAACAGGAGATTTATTCACGGCAAGATTTATTAGTTGTCATTTAAATGAAACAATTTTTCTAACATTAAGGGGAGAAAATAAGCAGTTAGAAAAGGAAATATTTGGGAATACATTATCATTATTTAGTTTTGATCCTCATACAATCAATATAAACTTAAAGTTCAAAAACATACTTCATTTGCTAAATATAGTAAATCAGTTACCAGACGTATTTACTGACCTAAAGAGAATAATTAAATTTCATATACCAACTACAAAAGCTCATATTTAGAATTTATGTCCCTATAGGACAAGGCGCGCTAGAAATGTGGGAAACCAATTGGTTCCAAACATAAAATCCTCATAAAAGAAAAAGAGCAAATATTCAAGCTGGTCAGAAAGAGGAAACTTAAACTCTATGAGAGACTCTTGACATAATTTTAGAAGAAATTCAAGTACCTAAAATCAGTGAAAATGAAGAGATTTCAATAAATTATATCATGACGGGAAAAAGATGGAACTGAAATTAAATATATGTAGACAATATTTTGTATAAAATGTGCTCAGTATTACGAAAGAAAATGAGAATATTGAACCTACATCTGTTGAAGAATGTAGACATAGAAATTATTGGTCAATGTGGAAAGACGCAATTAAGCTGAAATTCACATGCAAAATATGAAATTTGTAGATTTGTAGTTCGAACATCAAATGGTGTAAAACCAATGGGATACAAATGCGCATTTATGCGAATATGAAAAGAGAAAAATGAGATTATAAGATATAAAATACGGCTTGTCACACAAGATTTCACCCAAAGACTTAGTATTGAATGTAATGAGATATATTCTCTATGGTAGATGCAATTACAATTCTATATTAACTAGTATGAAAATATATGAGAAGATTGAAATGCGTCTAATAAATGTAGCTACAGCCTATTTATATGGCTCACTTGATAACGATATCTATATAAAAATCTTAAAAGGATTCAAGTTGCCTAAAGCACAAAAATTTGAATTCTCAAAAAATTTTTTTGATTACATTAAATAAATCTTTATATAGATTAAAGCAATTCAAACACATGTGGTATAATCGCCTTAATGAATATTTGTTGAAAGAAGTTATAAAAATGATCCTATATGCTCATGTATTTTTATAAAAAGATTCATATCTGAATTTGTAATACATGCTATTTATACTGATGACCTAACATTATTGAAACTCTTGATGAATTATCAAAAGCTATGAATTACTTTGAGAACGAATTTGAGATAAAAGACTTTGAAAAAATAAATTTTTGTTTGAATCTTCAAATTAAGCACTTGACAAATGAAACTTTTGCCCATCAATCAAATTATATAGTAAATGTACTAAAATGATTTTATATGGACAAAGCACATCCATTAAGTTCACCAATGGTTGTAAGGTCACTAGATGTGAAAAAAGATTATTTCTAACCTTGTGAGAATGATGAAGAACTTTATGGTCCTAAAGTACCATATCTTAGTGTCATTGAAGTACTAATGTATCTTGCTAACAATACATGACTTGATAAATCATTTGCTATAAATTTATTAGTAAGATATAATTCTTCTCCAACTCAAAGACATTGGAATGGAATTAAACATATACTTTGATATCTTCGAGGAAAACTGGATATGAGCTTATATTATTCAAATGTATTAAAATAAGATTTAATTGATTATGCAAATGTAAGATATTTATCTAATCCACAAAAAACTCGATCTTAGATAAATTACTTATTCACATATGGAATTATGGCTATTTCATCGCTTTTTGTAAAACAAACTATAGTTGCTACTTCTTCTAACCATGCACAAATTTTAACAATTCATGAGACAAGTCGTGAATGTGTTTGATTAAAATTTATAACTCAACATATTCGAAAAACGTGTGGCTTGTCAACTAAGAAGAAAATTTCTAATAACGTTGTATAAGGATAACATTACTTGCATAGCACAGTTAAAGGAAAGTACATTAAAGGCGATAGGACAAATCATATTTCCCAAAAAAAATTTTCACTCATGATCTCCAAGAAAAAGGTGATATAAGTGTTCAACAAATTCAGTTAAGTGACAATCTAGCATATTTGTTCACCAAAACCTTTTTACTACATCATTTGAAAAGTTGGTACAAAATATTGGAATACACTATTTTAAAGATCTCAATAATGTAGTCATAAAGGGAGTAAAATACACACTGTATTCTTTTTCTTCATCAAGATTTTTCCCACTAAGTTTTTCTTAATAAGGTTTTTAATGAGGTAGTATTTTAAAAGCGTATTCTTGAAAAGAATTGTGTAATCTTTTTTTTTTCACTTGAATTTTTTCCTATGAGATTTTATCCTTGTAAGATTTTAACGAGCCATATTATTAATAAATGGATATTCAAGAGAAAGTGTTATGAATGTTTTTGTGAATATCCATTTATGTTATGTATATCTAGATTTGGATGTAAATTAGATTGGGTGAATATTAAGATTTAATCCATCCATCTAATCCCTTAGTATTATCTTCGTCTTATAAATTTTAAAGGGTTATTAGCCTATAAATACGCCTCTCACTTCATTTGTAAATACAGATTTGAATAAGATCTTCTTACCCCTTTTAAATATTTTTTCTTATAGTTATTATTTCAAGTTATATTTCATAAAAAAAAAACTCTTTTTTTTAATCAGTTAAACAATTATCATTCATTAAATTAGAAAAGTTTTTTTTTTATGATAAAATCTTGAATCTGTCACTAAATTAAAGTATGAAAATATAGTAATATTGGTGCTTGGATCAAAGTGTAGACACGCTTTCATATAATTCAACAACTTTTTCTCCAAAGAAAAGTTAAAAGCTTGAAAGCCCGGTTTCACTCCAACCGTCTTAAATAAACTAAAAACAAAAAACATGACAACATCCATTACGATGGATTGATATTAGTGTGATGCATGTTTTCAGCATTTTCCACAAAGCAGAAGCTTCTTACCATAGTTCCAAGCAAGAAGAGCAATTGTCTCACTCAACTTTGAAACAAGGGATTGGCTGGTGCTACGAAACTTTCTAATGTTGACTCAACTCAGGATTCTCGTACTTGATTGCCATCTCAAGTATAATGCAATGTTTGACTGCCAAAAACCACTACAGTTCCAGGAGACTAGATATTCATTAATTGATTTCCTACTTGTTTCAACTTCCAAACACGACATTATTCATGATTGGAAAAGGGTCTTGGCAAATATTATATTCCTATCCATGAAGCTAGCTAATAAGATTTCCAGATGAAGATGAAGCCTGAAAGTTGGGCAACCAGGGTAAAGCACTCCACCCTCGTTTTATGGCTGCCGCTAGCTGCCTAACCTCTAGTATTTTCTTATTGAAACATCCAAATATTCTATAAACCCCACCTGGTTCCCTTTAGTTCTCAACTGTGTATGGCTGCCTACCTTCAAATTAACTAATTACATCGGAGTACACAATTATTACTTTGAATCAATATTGTACAAAGTTATTAGAATACAATGACAATTGATAATGATGACAGGCCAATAATTTTTAGATTCGGATTGAAGATATGGTTAGGATCACGTTAACATCAGATGACTACAACCTGACAACTGACGAAATGATCCAATGTGCCATTCAATTAATACATCAACAAATAATATTTTAGCCTGTCTTAATTTCTCTTTCTTCTTCCTCTTATATAAATTCTCTTAATCACGTCCAAAAACGTATCTTTAAAGACCCAATTGCGTACTCACAACTCACAAGGAAGTTTAACTGTTACCCCTTTCGCTTAATATAGATATATAGAACAATATCATTTTATTGGCGAATGATATTCGTGATAATTTTTTCTCCTCTGTTTCCCTGTCAGCACCAACAAATAATCACAGCTAAAGCAAGCTTTCAGTACAAATTCTTGAGGGAAGGAAAGGTTAAACTAAAGTCTACACGTACCATGTTTCACCTAATAATTATTAATATCAAGATAATATTACTTTGCCAAGTAAGTTCTTGTTCCCTCGTGAGTGAACATATCCAAAACAATGGGCCAAAACCGAAGTAGATTTGGAAGATTTTAAACCACTTGCCTTTATGTCAACATATGAAGCAACCTTTTTCCCTGTAAGCATTTACAGCAATTTTACATCATACCATTTAGTCGCAGCAATTGTTAAACCATTTAACTCAGAAATTCCAAGATAAATTTGTTTGGTCAAACAGAGAACACAGCAGCCATGACAATGACATGAAACAATTTTCAAAATCTAAATGGATGTTTGAACACTGATTTGTCCTGGTTTTTCCAAATATTCCCTTCAACACCTCTTGGAAAATACTCAACAATCACTCATATAAGGCTGTAGACAATTCGTCAATTTCATCAAGACAAACCTTAATTGTGGCTCTTATTCACATTTGCATTATGTAAAGCAAAGCTACACACAATACACACCATGTACCAAAATGCTCAAACATGGAACACTCCGTTTCCCTATGGTAGCCACGACAACGGTTTACCCTCTCAGTTGAAAATGTATTTTGGTATATGATCAAATAAATTTTTATAATTAATTATTGATTAATTATTTTTAATTAAAATATTTTTTATTATTTTATATTCATATGATGTTTACGTATTGTCATCGTAAAATGTGAAAAATATGATATGATCGTACCATCATGTCACATTAATATGTTATTTTATCATTTATTATGACATGTTAATATATCACATCAATGATATGTTATATAAAATGATAAGTGTTATTTTGATTAAGTCAAATATTAATTATAAAAATTTATTTAATTAAAAATAAAAATATTAAAACTTTTTTTATTTAAAATAAAAATACAAAAATTTGTTTAAATATAATAAAAGTATAAGAGCTATTATATCTTTTTTATTTTCCATCACAATTACTTCAGAAGTGCATATATTTAGATATACTATTTGCATATTTAACAGCAATTGGCGGCAATTATGGATACAAATTAACATCCTGAAAGACATTAGTATTTTATATGGTCCCACGAGGCATAAACATATTGCAGGAAAAAAAAAGAAAAAGTTACATATTCGCCTTGAGTGTATATTTGGGAAGTCAAAAGGCTCGACTCTGTAGTACCGCGCTGCACATACTGCGCCACAAGGCTGGCCTGCAGCGGTGAATTGCCTAAAATTGGTAGCTAGGTGATGTTCGGTGAAAATGCAATCTGGCAGCAACTACCAAGCCACCAAGGGTCCTTCCTTGCCACCTCGCTAGAACGTTCACGGAGCATTAATAAAACCAAGTTTAACTTCGGGAAATTTTGTGAAGCATGTGTTAGGGTTAATTTTGTAGCTTCAAGCCAAGTATTGCTTGCATAATAGGGTTTTCTTTTGCTCAAGTACAAGCGTTCCAAACCACCGCTCTCTAGTAGCTAAGTTAGCTAGCTAGGCCCTACCACAAAGCCACGTCAGAAACGGCCTGCCCCTAGTGCTGGTACTTATATCCTAGCAATATAACTAGCCCCTGGCCTTGACGTAGGAATATTATACCAGTAAAGAATTTTAGATTTCCCTTATTCAAAAGTAAAAACAACAGCACAATCAGCTAGAATAATTAAATAGCATTTACAATTTTTTTTTTTAAAATCTGAACAGTTTTAATTAAGACAAAATGCATTATTTTAAGATAATATTAATTAAGTTGGAATTAATGTTATATCTTTATAAAATACAATGTTCCTTTTTTATCATTTATATATTTTTTAATTATTTTCAAAGATCCTTTTCAAAAAAAATTATTTTTCAAAAATTAGAAAAAAAAATAAAGTGTAGGCATTTGAGTTTGTTTTGACTGAGAGATACTAATTCAATTATATTTCAATTATAGTAAAATTTTTATAAATTAATATTCTTAAAATTATGAAAATTTATTAATTATTTGATATATTATTTAATCAATAAATTAATAATTTATTAATTTATATATTACTTTATAAAAATTTAAATTATCAAAGTATTGTTTAGTTCTTTTTAAAATATTAAACTTAATACATGTATTGCGTATTATAATTATACGAATATTTTCAAATTATCAAATTACGAATTATTATTATCTGTGATAAGTAAATTATTGATAACATCATGAAAAATGACAAAAAAGATGAAATTGAAAAGTACAATAGTTTTGTACTAGAGCTTATCTCATCCAAAGATGCAATTAAAGTAATAATGGTATTGTATAATTTTCTCTCACAATACAAAAATAATATATCAAAACTTCTTAATGTAGAAAGAAAAGTTAGAGATGAAATCTAAAGAGACATTAATTTAAAAAAAAAAAGTAATATTAGAATATTTTTTACAAAACCTCTTAATTAAGTCATGTATATATATAATTTTGATATATAAAGAGATTATTAATTTATAAATTAAGTAAGATCTATGTATTTTTTTAAAAATATATTATTTTATAAATTTAACGAATTATTGATTTATCACATTAATTTCAAGTCGGAATCAATAAAAATAATTATTTAATTAAAATTATTAATTTAACAAGTACTAATTTATAAAAATTTTACTATATATATATAAATTATATTATTTTAAACACAAAACTATATATATTTCTTTTTTTAAGACAAGTAGTACTTGTAAAGATGTCGTACATACCAACTATGTCAAAATTCCATGAACAACAGCTGATTTAGTGGTTTGAGAGGGCGCGCTCGCCAACTGACCTGCAAAAATTTCAAACCACGTGATGTAATGGTTTCACGACTTTTTGTTGGTTTAAAGAATATTCAAACACACATTTCCACGTGGTCTTATATATTATACCCTTTCCTTCTCTCCCTTGGAAAAACTGTGCAGTACGACAAATTGCATTAGTTGAATCCAGTATTGACCCTTGGTATTTGTACGACCATAAGTTATATGTCAATTTAGCCATGCATGATAAAGTTCTACTATCTCGTATGTTTATCTATGTATAAATGGACATATAAATATTTCTTTCGGCTCGTTATTGCATACTTAGATATGAATTTTCTCCGCTTCGGCTCCTCTCTTTTGGCCTTGTTTAAGTCAAAGAGAACGGACTAGCAATAGTTGCAGATTTCCAACTTTCTACATCCATTTGAATCCCATCAATCTTGCACTGATCATGCCTCCAAGTGTAAGGAAATAATGGAGCTTATTTATCAAATAATATTGTGGAACTAGTAGCTTAACTGTGGATTAACATCCTATATGTAACATTAAAAATGTTTAAAACATCCTAAATATATAGTTTATATATACATAAATTATAGATTAATCAAATATAAATCATATTAAAAATATGAAATTGTGTAAACTAATAACTGATATAAGTAGAATCCCTTTTACATACATACATAATATATATGTATGTATGTATGTATATTTTTTTATATAAAAATTAGGCACGGATGGATAACAAATGAGATTATCTAATGATTTTTTTTCTTGTTCTTAATTTTGAAAACTGGGTCATTATTACCGAGATTTTGAGCTTGAAATATTTTGGCTAAAAATTACATGATCTAAAAAATATATTGAATCTGTATATCTTCCCAATTAATTATTCTACAATGATAGATGCATTGATATTAATTAAAATTGTTTGGAATACAAACATTTTTCAAATTAATCAAGATGATTACTCTATATATTGGCACGTGACCACTTAAATGACTATGTTAATTTATAAATTTTATTATTTATAATCGAACAGGCACGGTGACAATCTTAGTTAAACTATTTGTGAAGTAAAAATAATAATAAAAAAAGATTATTGGGGATGTATAGAATCATTTTTCATTACTCTTTAATACGGGGATTACTGGGAAATGTGTTGTCTTTTCTCCTCAACTTCTTTTCTTGTTGGTTCGCCCACTTAAGAGGCGGAGTTTTGTCATGTTTGTCACAGTGGAAGAGGAAAGGGAACCATGTGGTTCTAGACATGCCAGAGCTGGCGTTTTGTTGCCAAGAGGATGACATACATGGAAGAACACAACTGAAATCCAGAACGCATATGCTGACCAGTAAACTGTTTGACTCTGCCCAACGCGATAAATAAATGTTTAATTAGCTCAATTTATTTTTTATATAAACCTATTAGCAATAAACAAAATGCTCAAAGAAAAGTAGTCATGGACGAAACTGAAATCTGGTCAAAACCAATTAAGATTTATTATACTGTATAGTAATTTATACTAGTATTAGATTTTATAGCAATGGCCAGCATTACTTTCTTTTCTTACCTATAATCATGAATCTCTCTAATATTTCCCTCTCTATTCCACAGAAAAGAAAATAAAAATAATACTATACTAGAAGTATCTTTGTTGTACCAGCTTCTTTTACTAATCTCCACTATAAATCGATTTTACGTGCGGTTCACGACAGCGGACATAGGATAAGGGAGATGACTGCTATAGCCGCCTTCCTGTTTTAAATTTCCTTTGCATCGTCTCACCGTACAAGCATTTTTCACACTTAATAATTCGTTTTATAATCACTATATCATCACATCTCTCTGCCTCTCTTCTCTCTATCTCTCTCTGTTCCTTCTTCTTCTTCTTCTTCTCTGTCTTTTTAACATGGAAAATTTTCAGGGATTTTCCCCTAATTCATCGACATTATCAGCATCTTCCTTGTCATTAAACATGACGAATTCGCTTGGTTATGCTGAATTTCAAGGTAGCAAGGCTAATGGGCTATTGGGATTAATGGCGGAAATGGAAGTTCCGGCCAGCTTGAATGTGCACAACATTTCTCAGAACAAAAACTTTCCTGAGATCAACAGCTTGGCTGGGACTGAAACTGAAACTGAAGTGAAATTAGGTAAGAAAAAGGGAGACAAAAAGATAAGAAAGCCGAGATATGCTTTTCAAACAAGAAGCCAAGTTGATATTCTTGATGATGGCTATAGATGGAGAAAATATGGGCAGAAAGCTGTGAAGAATAACAAATTTCCAAGGTACGCAAAAAGCTCCCCTTCCCCTTGTCGGAGTCTATTCCTTCCTGTTTGATATTTATTAAGTGAATTGTTTCGAGTCATGGATTTAGCATATCATGGATGTCTATCTTAGATGCACATATAAAAACAAAGTAGCTACTTCAGAATCTTCAGATTCGAAAAGAGTTCCGATGATTAGGATTTGACCCTTGCTGAAGATATGAACTGTATTGTATATTGCATAAAACATTTACTTAAAATCTAAGGGATAGAATTTCATCGGCTACATATCCAATGTCTCAGAGTAAAAAAATAAGGATGCCATATGAAGACTTGACTCTGATTGCTGAAAAATGAAGAACAAATTCCTTTTATAGCACTGGAAAATCCAAATTCATGACCAAAAGAATTAATTACAACTGTATGCAAATTCTTAATCGCTGTGCAAATGTTTCTACGTTTATGGGAAGGTACCGGAGATTATTCGTCCCTTCCATCCTGGAGTAAACTGATCCTTTCTTAGAAACGATAAATTGATCAGCTGATTACTTAGTATCATCTAAAGCGTCTTTCAGCAAGTGATGACTCTTTCAGAACATCTTGGTTTCCTCCCAAGGCAATATTGATCAAACAAATATTAAACCCTTTAGTGTCATTGATATATGATCGTGTCCCAACAGTTTGTCTCTGCCTACCTTTTCAATTTTAGTTCGAACCCAGCATTAAGTACTTGCTAACACACGTACTGCCTAGACAGTTTAGCGAAAGGATGAAGTTGTAAAAAAGAGAGAGAGGAGAAAAATTAAGGAAGAAAGAGGGAAAGGTTGCCAGCCTAAAACCAAAAGGCTTGCACCCTAACTTAGGGCGTTAGATTGGGCCGGGGTGACCCTGTTTGTCATGGTTTGTAACTTACGACTCCTTTCGGCCTAGATAGGCCGGTTTAACTTTAACCTTACGTACAGAAAAGTTTCATTAATTAAAGCAGAATTATAAATAGCCGGACAACAACAAAAGCAAGAAGTGGCGAAAGCTTTCAAGCTTATTGATGTTGTCATGTGGCCATATATAATCCATACACAAGTAGGCGATGGAGGCCAGACAATAATAAATGGGAACCTAAAAAAGGAGTAGTGCAGGAGGAAAATGAGTGTAATGGTGAAAATAGAGGGGAACTTATGAGGTGCTATGGATAAGTGTACTCTTATGGTAATTTGATGCAGGTCTATTTTTCACTACAAAATCAAGCTCCAGCTTGCTTTCTTCTTCATGGATTTAATGTATCATGAACCACAATCTCAGAACTCTATATGTACATTGGCTGCCTATATTCCATGCATCTTGCAAATTCCACTTGTAAGCTTCACAAGCATTAAAATTTACTGAAATTAGGCACAACTACCCTAGGAATTGAAATTACATAATCGAACTGGTTAGAAGTGAGATATATTTGAGCAGAGATTCACAGTTCTCAGTGTTGGCCTTGTTTAATTTGTTATACCAAAATATATATACAAACTGGCTAGGCATGCACTAGGCCATAGACTTGTGCCTCGGTAGTTAAGACTTGCACTTGCTTTAGCAAAGTTTTCCCTTGTTTATGCATATTGTAACCTTCTTGACCCTTGTAATTTAATAATAAAATCTTTGTAACTCTTGCTGTTTTCTTTTAACTAAGGTTGTTAATTAATGCACTATTAACGGAATTTACAACTTTCATATATAAGAAATTAATATATTTATGCTGAATCTTTTAGCTGTAAATAAGGAAATTAATATCGAATTATTGAATTAAGTTTATGGTTGGCATATTTTCTTACATATTTTTACTTTGGTCTATGGCAAATCAAGAAGTTATTTTTGCTTATTACAATGCTAAACAAAACCTTACTATATCTAGTTAGCTCTCTAAATTTACATGCTGTCCCAATGTCAAACATATATAGTACATGTATGATCTGACTTGGACAAACAAGGTCAGTAGATGTCCTGATCTGTAGAAATTTTATAAATGGCCATGACCGAAGTGACAGTAAAAAATTTTCCAATTTCTACTTGCTTCATTTGAAGTAGCCAACTCATGGAATGTCTTCATTCATTAATTATTTATGACCCTTCAAAATTATTATTTTGCTGTTAAAGTCAACTTCAATGAAATATTTAGCTCTGCCTCTATTGACTATAGCTAAATAAATGCCAATGACGAATAGGTTCACATGAATACACGTGCATGCATGACAAACACACCACTAATTTAATTATTTTAACCATGCATGCTTCTGAAGTTGTCCAATTATTTCTATGCATGTAATTGAAGTTGGAAATCAATTATTTGGAACCAAAAATCTCCCAAAACTTCAACTTGTTAGCTGAAATGATATATAAAGTTAACGTAGTTACCTTTATAAGACTAAAATTTGATCCTTAGATTAAGTTATAATAACATGCGTTTACCGTTAGACTTTTTTCCTTTCTAGAGTTTTTACGGCTTCATATATCTGTATAGATTAACATTTAAAACGTAATTGATTTAAGTAGAATTATTATTAATTTATTATCATATTATCTTTAATTCAATTATTGTTTTACAGAAGTTACTATCGATGTACACACCAAGGATGCAACGTGAAGAAACAGGTTCAAAGGTTAACCAGAGATGAAGGAATTGTCGTGACAACATACGAAGGCATGCATTCACATCCCATCCAAAAATCTAATGACAACTTTGAGCATATCTTGAGTCAGATGCAAATTTACACGTCCTTTTAAATCAACAAGGAGCAGAAATAGATATTTTCATACTCATAAATTACTTGTAAATTAAGAATTATGCATTATATATATTGAATTAAACTTCAAAATAAAATGCATGTACTGCCAATGAGAAAATGCCTTTGGGATCATTTCTTAATTCTCATGCACAATGGGAAAATGGTAGGTTTTTATTTCTCATCTAAAGATTCATAGTGATCCACAACAGAGAGAACTTGTATTGTAATGACATATAAGAATAAGAAATATGCAATTTACAATTAAAAAGGAATATTTATTTATTTTGGTTTAATATACAATGGTGTCAAACTATAAAGTACTTACGCTTAAAGCATTTGAATTTTGAAAGTTTTATTGGCATTAAATTCCAACTGTCATTTTGTTATACTTCTTTGCTGTTGTGATGTATATTCAGCTAATTTCTAATTTTGGAGAAACTGGCAATTAGCACACATACTAGTTACCTAAGTATGAAATAATGAAACATATGTAGGGTTCTTCATGTGCCCAACAGTGAGTGAAATTAATTAATATAATAACTAGTTTGGAATCAGATAATGTTCTTTGAACAGTAATTAACTCTTTTTTGAATTGTTCTAATTTTACTGTTTTAAGAACAGTAATTATAAAGCATCAAATTTTATACCATAAAAGTTTGCAATTGTTTTTTGCTAAAAAAAAAATTTTCAAGTTATAAGAGGATAAATTCGATATTCTTTAAATAAAACGGAATTATACTTGATGTTATGGGCACTAGACCTGGTAATTTTGGATACGACACGAGAAGACACGGGTTAAATAAGTTTTGGGTTTAGTCTTAACGTGTTTCGTATCTAATCGTGTTTGACACGTTAAGACATGAAAATTTTCGTGTCTTAACGTGTCAAACACGACAAACACGTTTAAAACATGTTTAAACACGTTTACTTAATCCTGTTATCGTGTTTAAACGTGTTATCGTGTTTAAACGTGTATACATGATAAGTTTATTAACCTATTAAAAAATAATAGTTAAAGATTATTTTAACTTTATATAAATAATTTTAAATAATTATTTTAATAAGTTTTTTAATTTTATAAATGTAATAATGTAATTATTACAATTGAAAATTATGAATGATTTTTTATATTACTAGTATTTGAAAGTTAGATGTTAATGATGTATTTTATCATATTATATGATAATGAATTTTACATATATTATTTATACTAAATTATTATATTTGATGTTATTATTATTTTTATTTTGTTATAATTATTTTTATAATTATAGATTTTAAATTTAAATAATAAAATTATATTTAATTGTAAATATTTTTATTTAATCATGTTAAACGTGTTAATCGTGTTAAATGTGTTATTAATCGTGTCGTGTCATATATTGACATGTTTAATAAACGTGTTAATCGTGTCGTGTCGTGTTACATGTTTGTTAAACATATACGTGTACGTGTTTTAAATTTAAGATACGAATATTAAACGTGTTGTGTTCGTATTTAACCTTAACGTGTTTCGTGTTTAATCGTGTCTGACATGTTTGTGACATAAAAACACGAATTGCTAGGTCTAATGGGCACATAAAGGAAAGACACCCCTCAGTGTTTGATAGTCGAGGTTGTAAACGATAGACACTTTGTAAGCATTGATGGATCATCATGGTTTATTAGATAGACATGCATCATGACGAATGTTTAACATGAATCTCATCAGAATTTCAATTTCAAATGAATGGGGCCACTATTTGGAGTGTCATCCACATTGGCTTATTTCCAAAACAGATAATTTCTTTATATCATTTTATCTCTATGATGATAAATCTTCTAATTTATTACTTTTTGAAAAAAAATAAAATAGAATGAAATAAAATAATTATTATGTGGAAATAGAATAAAGTGATTTGTGGAATAGAATAAATTAATTATTTTGTGGAAATAGAATAGGATATAGTAACTATTATCTAATTTGGTTCATAAAGTAAGAATTGTTATTATAATTTATTTTAATGTTTGCTTGGTAAAAATAATTAAAAAATAAATAATAAAATAATGAAACTACCTTTTATTATAATAGGATTTATTTTCATCAAAAACAAAATACCCTTTATCTAATTTACTAAACTTTATACCAAAAGACAAAATTAAGTAAACTTTTCTTTTCTAATCATTTAATTTTTATTTCCATTAAAAAATTTTAATTTTTAAATTTAAAATATTAAGTTTTTATAATTGATAATTAAAATATTAAACTTTTTATTTTAATTTTTTTCTTTTCCATTCTTTTTCTTTTGCTTAGTCATGGAGATGTGGTCGACATAATGGAATGTTGATCTGGATCACCATATGGTCAAATTTGACCACTAAGGTGCCAGATCGACGCTTTTGTTGGACCCAAATAAATGTGTTAGAGGGGGGGTGAATAGCACTTTTTGGCTTTTTCAAAGATTAACATGTAATTGGAGATAAATGCACAATAAAAGAAAGAACTTAAAGATGAATAAAAATTGAAAACAGAACAGATAAACACACGGTTATTTATAGTGGTTCGGTCCAAGACCTACATCCATTACTTTGATTGTTCAAACCAAAGATTTTCCAAACAATCCATTAAGAACCGGTGAAATTCACAAGCTTTCACCAAGCTTTATAATGGCTTTTACCAGGCTCAGCCAAAACCTTTTACAATAGTTTTTTCCAAGCTCAATTATAACTCAACACCTAACTTTTCAAGGCTAAGTTAGAACCCTTATCTAAACAAGTAATCCTAACTTGATTGAACCCCTTAGAGTGACCCTTTCACTTTAAAAACATAAAGAGAAATGAAATAGAAGTGTACCTATGATCACAAAGTTGATCTAAGTGGTACAAGTTGAAGTGCAAAACACAACTACAAAAATGGGCATTGAGTGCAGTAAAGTGCATAGAGATTTTTGCTAGTTTTTGAGCTTTTTTTACTTGGAAGCCTTTAATTCTTCTCTCTATATTTCTAGCCGTTAGAACTCTCTTTTATACTTTGAGAAACAACTCTGATGGAAGTTTGACAGTTTTCTGGTCGTTGGAAACAGTTGGGAGTTAGTTCTAACTGTTAATCTGTCTTTTAGTGCAGAGTTTAAACTTGCAGACAGAATGCTCTTAGTCAACTAACAGATATCTTAGTCGACTAAGTCGTCTCTATCTCCTGTTCCCAGTTTTTGATAGTTCTGGCAGTGTGTACTTAGTTGACTAACTCATTCCTTGGTCGACTAAGTTGGTTCTGTCTCTCAATACTCTTTAGCCCGCCAACCTTTGATTTAAATCTTAACTAACTAACTTTTCATTAATTGACTAAGGGGCTTTTGTCTTGTTGATCAATTGTTACTTCCTTATTTTTATGCTCTTTGGTATGTGCATATTAATGATTGATCATTTATTTGCATATAATTTTGTCCTGCACACTCAAGTAGAAATATTAGACACAAATGAAATGGGAATGTTTTATTATCATCAAAAACTAATGGAGCCAATAATCTCCTCATTTTTGATGATGACAAAACATTCCTTAATTAACAGCACAATGTCTTTTTATTCTTTTTAATCTTGCAGAAAATGAGGATTGCTCCCCCTAAGTGAGTGCTTATTTTGCTTATTCATTCCAGCAAATTTTATTCATGTCATATAGAAAATGACATTATACATTCAAAGTATATATGTGCAGAATATAAAGTGATTTACTGTAGGTGAATGTTGACAGATTATCATCAAAATTTCAGCAGTGTCTGTCAATCAATATATTGTTATCAGATTTTGTCTATGCCATTCATTATTCAATAGATACACTATACTTAGCATCCACATTTATTCACAAACACAATCCATTCTCAATGCTATAGTAAAAACCAATCATCAGCATACTATCCTAATATCAGTACAGCACCAGATTTTTATCAACAACAGTCAAAATACTATAGATAGTAATACATCATCAGATATTCAATTATCAACAACCAAATAGCATAAACATATTAGCATCCCATTTTACACACAAAAACATAAACAACAAAGTTAAAATCAAGTGTTCAACTGTCAGTTGGGCAAAAATAGCAGAAAACCAAAAAATAACAATTAATGTTCCCTAACTGCCCCTGGATAGTTTCTACTTCCTATCTCCCCTAAATTCTCCCCTAAAGTCCCTGCCATACTTCTCCCTCTTGTGTCATCATCAATTCCTAATCATCTTCTGAGGAGGATGAGGGAGAGGATTCATCATCAGTGTAGTATTTGACATTGAGGGGTTGAGGAGAGGATTCTGGTTGAGGAGAGGGTTGAAGTGGTGATTTTCAGGGGATTGTTCAAGGGATGAAATTTCAAGAGGGTTTTGAATAGAGGAGATTAGTGTTGGCTTGGCTTTCTTAGCCAATCTGGATGATTTCCTCCTTTTGATAACTTCATTTTAGTTGCCATTGTTTTCTTGCCCATGCCAGGTGGTTTGGACTTGACTTGGGGAGCAGTAGTGGTATTTGCTTTTCCTTTTCCAAGTTTCCCTTCTAGAGTAGAAGCTGATGCAAATGCTGCTTGTTGAGCTTTTTCCTTAGCTACCTTTTTCTCAGCTTGCTTCTCTTGAACCATTTGATGGAAAAGTCCCATGATTGAAACCTCTTTAGAATGTGGAGGAGATGGTTGAGGTTTTGCTTGAGGTTGGGGTTCAGAGGGAGGATTTTCATTAAGTGATCCAAGCTCTTCGGTTCCTTGTATTGATTTTTTCTTGTCCTGAGGCTTAGGTGAGGGGGATTTTCTCGATTGTTCCACCACAGGTTCATGACCTTCAGCTTGCACCTCAGCTTCTTGTCCTACTAGAGCCAAGCTAGAAGTTGCAGAGTTGTCTGCAGTAGCTGGTTCAGATGGCATTTTTTCTTTTTCTTTCATTTTGCTTTCCATTTTTGTTAACCTTTCTTCAATTTTCTAAATTCTTGCTCTTTGATCTATGAGCTTCCCATCAATTCTCATTAGCAGATTAAAGATTACTTCATTTGAGAATTGAGATGGTGTTGCCTCTGGTTGAGCAAGTAAGGAGAATTCTTTTCCTAGACCAGCCTTGGGGATTTTAATGTATCTTTCTCCATCGAGTTTGTACCCCATTTTAGGCAAGCTTCCTAGATAAATGGCTTGGTCTCTAGTTTTGACCTTGTCTGCCTCATATCTAGAACTCCAAATTCCTTTCTTCTGCACTAGAGAAGTGATGATATTTCCATAAGGTAGGTTTATCTTCTCCAGTCTGCATGTTCCCCTCATTTTTTCAATCATAAACCTACCCAAATGAAGTGCAATGCCACTAAATGCATGATCCCTTAGCCATAAATCTTGGAGGCTAATGTAGCTTAAGCTTCCACTCCTGCCATGAATATTGGCGGCAACAAAGTAATGCAGAATCTTTATTTGAGGACTTGTAATAAGCCTGGCATTACTCTTGGAGGAGTACTTTTCTTTCTTCCCTGTGATAACTTCCCACAGGGATGAGGGGTTGTAATTTTCAAGGAATTCAAATTCTCCCTCATTACACTTAATTTTAAGAAGTTTCGCTAAATCTGCAACAGTGACAGTGAATTCTTTCCCATTCAAAAACACATTTAGACCCTCATCAGAATAATCATCAGAATCTTTCAATTTATCCTTGTCAACAACTATACTCGAATAGAATTCTTTGACTAAACTAACACTGTATGATCAGTTTTTAAATGTGCTGAACTCTTTCAATTTAAACTCTTCAAAATAATCTGATAAACTTGTTAGGATTTCAGGCATTTCATTAAAGCTTTCCTAGTCAATATATTTTCCACAAGTGATCAGTGCATTCTCTATTTTCCTAAATCTCTCTTCATGTACTTTATTTCTGAATTTAGAAGATGAAGTAGTACCTTTCTTGTGCGATTTGCTCTTTTCTTTTTTTTTTTTAGAATTGTGGCTTTTTGATTTTCCAGAATTTTTACTTACAAGTCCCAATTCAATCCTCTTCTTTTTCTTCAGTATTTCAGCTTGCAAACTTTCTTCCATTGGTCTTTTGCCTTTCTTCTTCTCCAGAATTTCTTGAGATTTTCCTGATTTGATCATATGGTTTGGATGATTTTGGACTCAGGGTTTCGAAAGGTTGGGAGGTGAGGGTTTCAATTTCAGGCGTTGGTTTCAGCAGAGAGAAAGTGTAAAGAAAATAGGTTGAGAGTAGTTTAATTCCAAAAAACTGTCTGACTCCCCCTCTTTAAGTGCAATTGGTAACTCCCCCTTCAAAATTCAAAAATTGCCTCATAATTTTATTTTTGGTTTGGGCGATTTTCCTTCTCTATTTTAATTTCCCGGTAGGCAGTTTCTTTCCATTATTTTATTCATCCTGCCTTTACTTAACTGAGTCTTATTATTTAATGAGATAGAATGCTCTTAGTTGACTAAGACCTCTTTTAGTCGACTA
Organism: Theobroma cacao; assembly: GCF_053813885.1. Taxonomy (NCBI): domain Eukaryota; kingdom Viridiplantae; phylum Streptophyta; class Magnoliopsida; order Malvales; family Malvaceae; genus Theobroma; species Theobroma cacao. The sequence continues at coordinate 15,818,667 of NC_142640.1, forward strand.
AGTGCCTACTGTCTTTTGTGAAAATTTTAAGATTTTTCTTTTAATCTCCTGCATATTAATCATCCCTAAATTCCTTTTAATCTCACAAAATCCATCTTCATTTAATGGTTTGGTAAAGATGTAAGCTAATTGATGCAAAATATTCACAAACTCAATTTTAATATCACCCTTTTCTACATGGTAACTAAAAAAATGGTGCCTAATCTCAATATGCTTAGTCCTAGAATGCTGCACAGGATTTTTTGAAATGTTGATTGCACTTGTAGTATCACAATATATCGGTATGTTATTCATTGATAGAGCTACTTAGAGACACATATTCTGCTTCAGCTATAGATAGAGCTATTGAATTTTGCTTTTTGCTAGACCATGACTATCACGACCCGGAACTCTCATCGAGCCCGTGACAACAGCCGCGACGTCCCGATAAGCACTCATTACCCCGAATGCCGATCGAAACCCCGCAAGGCTTAGCATCAACTTCCGCATCTCCCCGGTGAGCGACAGTTATTAAATCTCGCATTTCAAGAAAACATAAGTTGTTTCCAATTCAAAATAATAAAATATTATTTTCTGGCTCACAGGGGCATTTTCGTCATTTTTTTTTCGAAAATATCGAAACACTAGCCAAAAACATGGTGTAAAAGCTAAATATATTCCTACGTACTTTAAATCAAATAACTGAAGAATAAAATTACTTTTTCAGTGACACGTGGGCCCTCAACTGACTAAGAAGATGTAGGGCTACGAACCCTTACTTCCTATGATGCAACTCCGAGATTAATTCTCGTCTTAATCAACTATCAACAAACTGTCCTCAGCCTGAAAAATGGATAGGAAGAGGGGTGAGATTAAATAATCCCAGTGAGTAAACAATTACCATCAAAAACATCTAAAGCCGAGTAGATGGAGATAATATAAAAACGTTATATCTCAATAATGTTCATAACACAAATTTCGTTTTAATCTATACCAAACAATTTATTTTCATCAAAATTTCTCGGCTTATGAATTTCTTAAACTTGGCCCCTACCAAAATCATTCTCGCAGGTACCTTCGTCAAGGTATCCCACTGAGACCGCCAAGGCTGTTCAATGACCCATACCCATAAACATGTTTTCACATCTGACACACAACCGTTCTTTGGCGTTGGCTGAGTCTCACTCTCACGTGGTGGCCCGAACGTGAGGTGCACTCAAATCATACCTCAGGAGATACTTCACCCAACATCTCCCCCCGGAGGTAAGTATATAATTGAGTTATCGTGCTTCTCTCATAGGTAGTCCACGGAAACCCCCACCACTGCAGTGACCGTTTAATATACCACCAGACCTATAAAAATTCCAGTAGCATAATATGGCGAATAAAATGTAATCCAGTCTATCGAGACCAATCCAAAACTATTCATATATTTCATGCCAACCTCAAAAAATTTAGCCATCATGCTACCATAGTGTCATAAGCCACAATTTCAATAACATATAAAATCATAAATTTCAACACAGTCTCCATATACTCAATTTTCCCAAAACAATATTTGATTTAAAAACCAGTATAAATCTCTTTTTTATTAAAAAAACATTTTAATTGGAAAACATAATTTTTATAATTTAAACTCACCATTCAATAAAAGCATCAAACAAGTATAATAACTCTAGATATTTAAGATGATAAGTTGTCCACTCACAGTTCTAGGAGTCGACGTACTCCTAATCCCAGTCTTCAAGCACAATTTCTGTACTTTTACCAGTGTAATTTGCTCACCACCTATCCACAATGTACAATACATAATTCACCACAGCAATGCTTGACCATTATAAAATTAATTCAGGCTCGGTATATATGCATGATATGATATACAACTTATCCGACTACCGCTTAAATGCAGTGCTGACCTAATTCGGCCTATTACCCGATTAAATCGATATACGCGTCCGTTTAAACTCCAAATTAATTTTTTTCAGTTTCTATACCTCAATTGCACCCAAATTGACTTAATGTCCCTCAGTGTAGTGCAAATTATCAGTCTTGATAGCAAATTATGAAAATACCCCTAATGGGTAAAAATTCATATTTTTGCTCCGAAAATTTCCATTATTTTTCTAGACTCATAATTCATCATTATTCATCATAATTCCTCAAATAAACATCAAGATCATCAGCTAATATTCCCCTAGAAAATTCAGCCAATAATGGTAATTGAGGAAAATGAATTCTTTTCTTGTTGTTTTGTTTCTAAATATGCTAAACTAACTTAAAACACTAACATAACTTAGAATCAAATTAATCTAACAAGTTTCTCTCTCCTAACCCATTTTTCCAGAATTGAATTCATCCTCAAATTACATGATTCAACCATGAAAAATGATGAAAAATACATGGAAATGATAAATCTTAAGCTAAGCTTGAAAAATCATGCCTTTAAACACTTGATTCCTTGAAAAATCACACTTTTTCTTTGAATTTTCTCACTCTAGGGTTTGTTCTTATTTCTCTCTCTCTCCTGCTGGTTTTGGCTGACCATCCCAATGAAGAATTCTGAAACTTTCAAGCATTTTAATAGGCTTAATAAAATATTATTATTTTATTTACTTTTTGAATATTTTATTATTTTATTTTTTTTCTAGCCATCTTTTTTTGACTTTCTTTTTCTACCACTCAATCCTCTTCACTTATCCATGTCGTCCATGAAATTTCTAGACTTTTCCAAAGTTTTGGTGGAGTAAATTTTTAAAAATTACACTTTTGCCCTCGTAAAGTGAAAAATTACATTTTTACCCCAAAAAGTGAAAAATTGCCCATAGACATATTTTTCATCCCTTATACTCATACCATTCTCCAATTTGTCAAATGTGATCTAAATTCTCTCAAAATCTCAAAATTTATCTGTGGGTGGAAAAATTACGATTTTACCCCTAGATAGTGAAAATTCCGGTTTGACTCCGAATTGATCCTCAAACTCCGAATTACCATTTTGAGTCATCCCTGAACTGTGAAACTCTAAATTTCACCTTAAAATTCCTATTTGAACTAGTTCGAGGCTTAATCAACTTAATGATACCATTAGGGGCAATATCGTCTTTTAACGATTCCTCGAACTTCCTAAATATGCAAACATTCTATTGAGCATGTAAATGATATTATAATTATTTTACAAAGCAGGGTTTGACAATGACACAAGCATGCTACCTAGAAACTGGCAAGTTCCACTAGTACTCTTTCTATCTGTTTTGCTGCCAGCAAAATCAGCATCCGAATATCTAACTAAGCTAAATGATGATTCTCTAGGGTACCATATGCTTAAAGTTTGTGTGTCTATGAGGTATTTAAAAATTCTTTTAATAGCAGTCATGTGTGATTCTTTGGGTTGAGATTGAAAACAAGCACATAAACACACACTAAATTGTATATCAGGCCTACTAGCTGTTAAATAGAGAACTGGTCCGATTATACCTCTATAGAACTTTTGATCAACATCCTTTCCTTTTTCATCTAAATCAAGTTTGGTGGATGGACTCATTGGTGTGAAAATTGATTTCAGCTTTAGCATATCAAACTTTTTGAGCATGTCTTGAGTGTATCTTTCTTGGTTGATGAAGATTCCTTTCTCACTTTGTTTGATTTGAAGGCCAAGAAAGTACTTCAGCTCACCCATCATGCTCATTTCAAATTCACCTTTCATTTCTTTCGCAAAGTTCTTGCATAAAGCCTCATTAGTTGCACCAAATACAATGTCATCCACATAAATTTGAACAACAATTAAATCCTTTAAGTATATTTTAATAAACAATGTAGTATCAATGTTGCCCCTAACATATCCCTTTTTTAATCAAAAATTTTGAAAGCCTCTCATACCAAGCTCTAAGAGCTTGTTTCAATCCAATAAGGCTTTGTGAAGTTTGAAAACATGATCTAGTTTTTCAAAGTCTTCAAATCCTGGTGGCTGCTCAACATACACTTCCTCTTGAATGAATCCATTTAAAAATGCACTCTTTACATCCATTTGGTACAATTTAAAATTCATGAAGCATGCAAAAGCAAGCAATAACCTTATGGCTTCAATCCTAGCAACCGATGCAAAGGTTTGATCATAGTCTATTCCTTCCTCTTGGTTATATCCTTAGGCTACCAACCTAGCTTTATTTCTAACAACATTTCCTTGCTCATCTACCTTATTTCTAAACACCCATTTTGTTCCAACAATAGGGTGGTTTAAAGGCCTAGAGACTAATGACCACACACGGTTTCTTTTGAATTGATCAAGTTCTTCTTGCATGGCCAATATCCAGCTTTCCTTTTTTTCTGCTTCCTCAAATGTCTTAAGCTCAATTTGAGATATGAAAGCTAAAAACTCAAAAGTCTTTCTTGTTGCTTTCCCGGTCTTAACTCCTTGAGAAATGTCTCCTATGATTTGTTCTTGTGGATGGTCTTTTGCATATCTCCAACTCTTTAGAAGATCACTATGTTGAATTTCTGTTCTTTGCAAATTTTCAAAAGGTGGATTTTCATTTTCTCTTCTAGGCGAGCTTTCTTCATTATTCTTATTGTTCTCTAAGCTCATTTCTTCCATTTGTTTTTCTAGGATCTCTACATTATCATCATCATCATGAATTTCCTTTTGTAAGGCATTGGACTCATCAAAACTACATGGATTGATTCTTCAACAGTTAAAGTTCTTTTGTTGAAAACTCTATAAGCTTTTGAGTTTAATGCATATTCTAAAAATATTGCCTAATCACTTTTTACATCAAACTTACCGAAGGATTTTTTGCTATTGTTTAACACAAAACATTTACAACCAAAACTCCTAAGGTGTGAAATATTTGGTTTCCTACCCTTGTAAAGTTCATATAGAGTTTTTGATATCATGGCTCTAATTGAGACTCTATTAAATATATATGTTGTTGTGTTCACTGCCTTAGCCCAAAAATATTTTGGTAGGTTATTCTCACCTAACATAGTTCTTACCATTTCTTTTAAGGTTCGATTTTTCCTTTCTACAACTCCATTTTGCTGGGTTGTTCTAGGTATAGAAAAATTATGTTCTAACCCCTTTTCATTGTAAAATTTCTCAAATTCATCACTTTCAAATTCTCCTCCATGATCAATCTTAATACTAACTATGGCTAGTCCTTTTTCATTCTCAACTTTCCTACAATGACTCATGAATGTTGGTAGAGCATCATTCTTATGAGCAAGAAAATAAACCCAAGTGTACCTAGAGTAGTTATCAACTATTACAAATCCATAAAATTTTCCTCTTAGACTAGTTGTACTTATTGGACCAAATAGATCAATGTGCAGCAATTCGAGAGGTCTAGAGGTAGAGACAACTCTCTTAGTCTTAAAGGATGTTCTAACTTGTTTTCTTAGTTGACAAGCATCACATATTTATTATTTTCAAATTTTATATTCGGCAGTCCAACAACTAGATTTTTCTTAATTAATTTTAACATAGTATGCATGCTCACATGTCCTAGTCTTTTATGCCATAACCAGCTATCATTTTTAGCATTTGCCACTAAACACATTTCACAATTCATTTCAAGATCTTCAAGAAATACAACATACATATTTTTTAATCTTCTTCCTATAAATGAAACTTTATTTGTGCTTATATCTATCACTTCACACTTATTTGAATCAAAGCATTCTTTAAATCTTTATCACACAATTGACTAATGCTCAATAAATTATGTTTCAAGCCTTTAACCAATAACACATGACTGATTTGAGTTTGGGAGTTCTTACCAACCGTTCCTATACCATGGATTCTACCTTTTGAATCATCACCAAATGATACGGTTCCTCCATTTGTTTTATCCAGCTTAACAAATAGCATTTCATCTCCTGTCATGTGCCTTAAGCAACCACTGTCCATATACAAAGGCTGCTTCTTCTTGAGTTGAGCTTTTGAACATGTCTCCTTTAAGTGCAGCTCAACCTACAAGACAGATTTTTAATTTTTCTTTATAGGTACCCATACCTTGATGGGTCCTTGATTGTTAGTAGCAACATAAAATCCTTTTGGAACCCATAGTTTTCTTGTTTTCTGTGGGTTACTTTTGTTAAAACAATCATATGATAAATGTCCATACTTTCCACAACTATAGCATCTAGATGAAGCATTACCAGAATTTTTCCTGTTGTAGACATTTCTTTTTGAAGTTTCATTCTTCAGACTTTTAAGAGTTGTGTTTTCATCAAGTGTTTTTTGCAAAGTTTCAAATTTATTGTCTAGCTTTAATTTTAAAACTTCAAAATCTGTTTTTGAGTGTTCTACCTTAATTTGCAGAAAATTTCTTTGCTTAAAAACAGAGTTGAACTCTTCTCTCATATTTTTCAAGTCATTTTCAAGTGATGTAGCCTTTTTCTTTAAAGTCTTGTATTTTGAAAAGAGTTTTTCAAATTCATCATAAAGGCACTCATATTCATCTTGTAAATCATCAATAGAAATATTGCAGGGGGATGAGGATACCTCGGATTCATCATTTTGTGCCATCAAACACAGATTTGCTCTTTCCTCAGCTTTTTCTTCACTTTCAGAACTTGATGTGTCACTGTCTAACCAAGCAACTGCCACCAATTGCCTTCTTTGATTTCTTGTTTTTTTTTGGAGTCTCATTTTTCAGCAATGGGCATTCAGACTTAAAATGTCCAAGCTTCTTGCATTCGAAGCAGGTTAGCTTATCCTTTTTGTTGGAGTCGTCTTTGTTTCTAGTTTTCCATGAAGGACCTTGATCTTTTCTAAACCTTCTTCTAGCTAGTCTCCGATTTCCTTTGCCCATCAGCTTTCTGAATCTCTTAGCAACCAGTGCTAGTTCTTCATCATCATCACAGGATAGCTTGTCCAATTCTTCTTCAAGAATACTGGCTTTGAGGGCGATGGTCTTCTTCTTCTTCTTCTTCCTTGAGTTCTAGCTCATGAGTGAGGAGAGAACCACAAATCTCATCAAGAGTAATAACATTTAGGTCCTTGGCTTATTCGATTGTAGTCACTTTAGGCTTCCAATTTTTTAATAGGCTTCTAAGAAGTCTTTTAACAATCTTATGTTATGGAATTGGTTTGCTTAGTTGACTTAATTTGTTTGTAATATTTGTGAATCTATCTAACATGCTGGTGATATCTTCACCAAGCTCCATCTTAAACATTTTATAATTATGGGTCAAGAGGGCTATCTTGGACTCCTTGACTTGAGAAGTCCCTTCATGGATAATTTTAAGTTTATCTCACACTTGTTTAGCTGTTATACAGCTTGATACTTTGTTGAATTTGGTGGGAGTTAAGGCACAATGCAATGTATTGATAGCCTTAAAATTTATTTGGACTCTCTAAATTTCATCCTCGGTCCATTCAGACCTTGGCTTAGGCATCATCTTATTTGTTACTACATTTAAGGTTGAGGGAATGAATGGTCTATCAGTTATGACATCCCACATCTCATAATCAATTGCTCTAATATATATTAACATCCTAGTGCTCCAATAAGGATAGTTAGAGCCATCAAACAGAGGTGGTATATTTATTGATTGTCCCTCAACAACTACTGATTTTAGTTGAGCCATTTGGATCTTCCCAAGGGTGTTAGACCTTAATAACAGGGGTTAGGCTCTGATACCACTTGTTGGTCTCAAGTAAATGTGTTAGAGGGGGGTGAATAACACTTTTTGGCTCTTTCAAAGATTGACCTCTAATTGGAGATAAATGCACAACAAAAGAAAGAACTTAAAGATGAATAAAAATTGAAAACAGAACAGACAAACACACGACTATTTATAGTAGTTCGGTCCAAGACCTACATCTACTACCTTGATTGTTCAACCGAAGATTTTTCAAACAATCCACTAAGAACTGGTGAAATTCATAAGTTTTCACCAAGCTTTACAATGACTTTTATCAGGCTCAGCCAAAACCTTTCACAATAGTTTTTTTTGGGCTCAACTATAACCCAACACCTAACTTTTTAAGGCTAAGTTAGAACCTTTATCTAAACAAGCAATCCTAGCTTCATTGAACCCCTTAGAATGACCCTTTCACTTTAAGAACATAAAGAGAAATGAAATATAAGTGTACCTATGATCACAAAGTTGATCTAAGTGGTACAAGTTGAAGTGCAAAACACAACTACGAAGATGGGCGTTAAATGCAGTAAAGTGCAGAGAGATTTTTGCTAGTTTTTGAGCTCTTTTTACTTAGAATCCTTCAATTTTTTCTCTATATTTCTAGCCGTTAGAACTCTCTTTTATACTTTAAGAAACAACTCTGATGGCAGTTTGATAGTTTTCTGGCCTAGGAAACAGTTGGGAGTTGGTTCTAGCTATTAATCTGTCTTTTAGTGCAGAGTTTAAACTTACAGGCAAAATGCTCTTAGTTGACTAACCGATATCTTAGTTGACTAAGTTCTTTGTCTTTTGTTCCCATTTTCTGCCAGTTCTGGCAGTGTGTACTTAGTCGACTAACTCATTCCTTGGTCAACTAAGTTAGTTCTGTTTCTCAATACTTTTCAGCCCGTCAACTTTTGATTAAAATCTTAGCTAACTAACTCTTCATTAATTGACTAAAGGGCTTTTGTCTTGTTGATCAATTGTGACTTCCTTATTTCTATGCTCTTTGATATATGTATATTAATGATTGATCATTTATTTGCATATAATTTTGTCCTGCACACTCAAGTAGAAATATTAGACACAAATGAAATGGGAATGTTTTATTGTCATAAAAAACTAATGGAGCCAACAGCTTCTCGAGACCAGATCAGGTCGTGGATCCCAAATTTGATTTGGTTGGAGAACAATAAATCAACACTTTTCGACCATATCCAACCTTGGAACCATTGTCACAGTCACCATTTGCCACTGTTGTCAACACCTCGATGGTGAATGGAGGTTAAAGAGAGAAAGAGAGAAGCAATAATGGGAATAGAGAGAAAGACAAAGGAAAAATGAGAAGAAAGAAAATATTTATAAGTCTAAGGTTGTAATTTTTCAAATTTATAAGGCAATTTAGTCCTTCGAATTTTGAAGGCTATTTCATCAGGTATAGATTAACAAATACCATTGAGGGGTAGGGGAGGGGTGGGATTAGTTAAACCTTAGTTTTAGGTGATTTTGGAGATTAACTATTGCAAGAGAATAGCTATTCCTTAGGACATTTGCCAACCAAATAATGGAAAAAATAATACATGGGAATAGAGAGGGAATAACTTAACTATTCTTTGTACTAAACATGCAATAAAGTTCTTATGAAGTTTAATGGTCCCGAAGATCCAAAAGACCCAAAAGGCGTAAAAGATCCAAAAGGTCCAAAAGATCTAGAAAACTTAAAAGATCCAAAAGGTCTAAAAGATCAAGATTCAAAAAGTTCAAAAGAAATTCTTGAAGCTCAATCTAACTTCGACCTACACCAACACAAATCTTTAAGCTTAGAACAAGAAGGCTCAACCTATTAATATCTAACCTACAACATGATAACATAAGACATAATCTGTCCATATTAAAATTATCTTGAGATGCATTAGTATACATGATAACATGCTTGTCGTAAGAATGTATAGTATAGACATATGCTATTATTAAGATTTCGACATTATGGTATGGCATATAAATGCATGCTATTGTTAGGATTGTCATAAAAAATAATACGTTATATAGAGATATTATACTAGGATTATCATGTCTGGTTTTAAGTATATGCCATGTAAAAATTATGATGATGTTAGGATTATTCTATTAAGCATGCATATAGTCTTAGAATAGTTTCCATAATTTATTATACCACTTTAACTCTAGGGAATTTCCATCATTTATGTTATGTAGCTTTATGGGATATTTTTGTTATTTACAGCATATAATTTTAAGAATATTTTCATCACTTTGTATGTCACGAAGAATTCAAATGCTATTAGGAACTTCAAACATCTTTTAGCTATGTAAATTTTCCTTTTATTTTCTTTCATGTTTTATCTTCCTCCACGTCTAACTTTTTTGCATCATACTAATGATAAATAGATCACCAAGGTTGCCCCTACATCTCTTTAAATGCACATGTGATAAAAAAATGAGATAAAAATGTTCATAATTGCTTGAGTTAGTAAGGGTAGAGGTGTGCTCTTTAATTTAGAGCTTTTATTAGTGAGGATGGAGGTGTGCTCTTTAATTTAGAGCTTTTATTGACTTGATTCAAAGTGGAATAGTAAAGGTTAGGTTTATTCTCTGCAAGATAAGAAACTTTGATTCCTTCCCTTGTATCTATCTTCAAACCAAGTTCTTTGATAACAACAAATCTTGCCTTAAATGGCATAAGAAGTAAGTGCTGACTCCAAATCTTGCCTTAAATGGCATAATTCTCGAGTTTAGTTAAAGTCTGGATTTGTAAAAACTAAGATTTATATCTGTGTTGTTTATAGTAATTCATAATTTTATTAATTGTTTTCCCTTTTTATTATTTGTACCATTGTAACAACAGCAACAACAACAATAATAATAATAATAAATAGCCAAAATTTTTCTCTTTTTTACTTTTTTTTTCTTTGTCATATAATAGGTTTGATGGATCAAATTTCTATATATTGGATTGCATAAGCTTTTACTTAATTCTTTGATTTTTGAGTTGCACAAGTTACAAATGCTTTTCTCCATTTTTAGATTCCAATTTTCGATTATTCCTCATTTCTTTGTATAAGTGACATGAGTATCACTTAACTCTTAGGAATCTAGACCTTAATTAGGCCAACATTGATGTCACTTAAGGCAAGATTTGAGTTATCAATCAATTTTTATATTGAAACCAAAAATTGATTATATAGGTATCAAGGATACAAGCCTTGTCATTACCAAAGCATTTGGTTAAAATATTTGAGTATGGAGTATGGAAAGAATCAAAGCTTCCAACCTTGCATAGGATAAAGCTAACCTTTAATATTTTGTTTTTTTCCACAATCAATCCATTTTATTAATAGAAAATAGCTTAACAGCTTCACAATCCTTACACAAGATTTGAAAAAAAAAAACACCTAAACATTCAAACCATGAAAGAAAAACACCCTATTAAGCTCTCTTAAATTAATAAACATTTTCTTAAGAGAAGTCCTATTATATTCACTAAACAAAAGAAATATAATGCCACAACAATTAAAACACCTATTTAACTAGCCTACATAAACCAAATTAGCTTAATCAACTCCAAATTCACTAGTGACTTAGTGATCACCACCCACCACTACCTCCTCAAACTGGTGTCAATTCCAAAACATTATCCTATAAACATTCTCCATTTGATTCTTAACAAATGCAAATCAATTTCACACTATTGGAATTCATAGAGAAAATCTCGTAGCAGCTTTTGGTTATGTAATTAAATAGTTCTTCAGTCAAATCAAAAACATAGTTTAAGATGACCACCCCACCAAACAACAAAAATGCACTAATTCGAGTCACAGTAATTAACAATCTTAATATACCCACAATTGTATAGCCTTATCTCCATTGAGCTCATTTTCTGCCTTAGTTTGCCTTTCATTTTTGTCAAGCTTCATTAAGCTTTCAATAATACTCAATCTTCACCCAAACTTGTTAAACCCAAACTCTTATAACTTTGGTGGACTTGTTTGACTAGGCTTCCTTTCTTTTTAATGTTGATAGAATCATGTCCTTTTCCTTTAAACCAGTAAGATCCAATTTCTTCCTTAAAGACCATGTAGTTTCTACTTCATCCTTAACACTTCATTTCGATTCACAAAATCTCCTTCAGAGGGAGACTCATTTACAACTTTTTCTTCTTTCTTTTGTTTCACTTCTCTTTTAAGTTTTTTTCCTCTCTTTTTAGGCATTTTCCCTTTCTTCCCAACTTTCTTCCATAACTATCTCTCTTCCAAATTCCTCATAAAACCTCAACTTACTTAGTCTACCAACTCCTCTTAATACACTACCCCTTTGTTTTTTGGTTTTCTTTTCGATCAATTGCTCACTCTTCTCGTTTACCACTAAATGCCACATTTCTTCCTTACTAAATTGGTTATTCTCCAATGTAGAGCTTTTCTTTCCCGTTACCCCTTTTACTTTTTGTTGCTTGTTTTCGATTTTCTCATTGCTAGCTTTTTGCTCAATAAGGCTAGTATCTACATATGAATTTAGGCTTTTCTTTCAACTCTTAAGCACTTACCATTTCTTTTCATTTTGTTTGTGGGCTCTCATAATTCTTCATTGACCATAGGGCTTAATTGCTCTCCTTATTGGCCCGAAATACCCCATTACTAACCGCTTTAATTAGGCTTTCTATTACCTTATCCATTTCTTCAAAATAGGTCACTATCATTTTACTTTCTCCTATTCCATGTGGTCCATCCACTATCCCATCTTCTTCCCTTAAAACCCAACTTTCCTCTTCCTTAGAAATCTTCCTTTCCATCACATCATCTTGTTTTAAGCTTTGCACCCTTGAACCATTTACTCGTTACTTTTCCTTATTGGTTACATCTATTTTTTTGTCACTTACATCAAACTTCCATTTTCATTCACTTTTCATTAACCCTTTTTATTCCCATGTGACTTGTTTTCTTTCATTTTCAAATTCTTTCCATCATTAACTTCCTGTTTTTCCTCTTTTGTTCTCCCATTTAAAAGGGTTTCTTTGTTCATGCTGTGTTCCTGCACCTTTTCTCTATTAAACCTTTTGTTTACTTAGCATCAACCTGAGGCACCTTGTCCAATAGCTCATCACTTTTGCATCCACTAGTTTCCCATTCTTCACCATTCCACCATTTTTGCATAACATTACTAATGCTTGGAGAACAACTAGTGAACTTCTTTTTCATCCCATACTCATTTGGGTTCTTTAGGTTGAAATATTGATTTTTGTAACAACATAGAAAAATAAATAAATTCAGGTTTCACCTCTTTTAGAATAACTTTAAAAAATTTTTCACCAACTTTCAAATCAACAACTTCATCAAATTTAACTAGTTTATTGTAATCACCTACACATTTCCCTAGACAAAAGATTGGAACATCAACGTGTCTCCATCCATGCAGATGAACTCTCCCACCATGTTAGCTAAATTTCTAAACGTAAACACATTCCATGAATGGAGAGGTACTCCATAGCAAGCTATCCATGTTTTCTTACTTTCCACCTTCACCTCCTCAGACCACTCTTTAATCCCATCAAACCACTCCTCCAACCATGTCCAGTTGTCTTTTTCATTGCCTCATAAAAACCTCTATCCTTAAAGGAAATAAAAAATTGTTTCCTAGAAATTCTCCTTACCTCTATTCTAGACACCCCACTCTCCTTATGTGGTCAAAAATGATTTCTGGCTCTAAAAAGCTTCTACATTCACCAACAACACCTTGTTTCAGCCATTGAAGCTTTTCCTCTTCAATAAAGCCTTCACATGTAATCCTCTCTGGCTCGCCCATATTTCCTTCCTTTCCCATCTATATATGCACTTTTCTTTCCTTCTTTTTCCCACTCAATAATGCTTGTAAGTAATTTTTTTTAGTTACCATGGTATTGTCCACTTTTATCTCATTTTTCTCTATGCTTTTCTTTTCATAAACACGGTATTGGGGATGACCATATTTTGTGATATTTGCTATCCTTTTTTCAGTAGGAACTTTTGCTCCAATCTTATAATCCATTAGCCACGTTCCATTTAACCCTTAAACCACCATGTTTGCCTTTCCCATTGTCCCATACCTCACAAAACCAATCTTCCTTCTTCTCAAGGTTTTTTTTAGGTATAAAGACGTCCAATATTAACCTATCTCTTTGCCATATTGATTCTAACCATTTTCAACCCACCTGCAAGGGTAGGTTATTAATGAAAATGGTATACAATGTTAGGAATTTAAGAATATAGTGCCTTGAAAAGCAAGTATATTCTCATATTTAATTCCTTTTATTTTATTTGTAATGAAAGTATACCTTTTCTCATAACCTTTGAACCTTTGATCTCTTGGTAGATAGAATGTTATATGTATCTTAACCATCAAGACACAAGGAAGGCTTTATTTGTAATGAAACTATATTTTGATAATAAGATAAAGAGTTTGTTTTAAATAAACATTTATTATCTAGTTTTAAAGGTACCAAAATTCAATTGAGATATTAAAATATATTTGTATGAAGAGTCATACAAAGGAGATATGTATTTTAATTAAATCTAAAATTGTTCATAATCATATAATAAAGTTGGTCGCACTCGAGTATTTAGCTCATTGGTTAGTGCATGATCCTCCTACTTAAAAAGCAAACTTTGAATCCCCTTTCCCTTAAATTCAAAAAAAAAATATATAATAAAGTTGGTTACTTTATTATGTTAAGACTATAGTGTCTAGATTGCTTCCAACGAAAAGAATGTGATTCACTTCAAGAGAATGATAAGTCTCAAAGCATCGAAATGGTTAACTTCAAGTAATGACACTATAACATGAACTAGAATTACATTAAAATCAAATTTATGTTTTATCCGTTACTTAAATCTTGATATCACATTTATGCATTTTCTTATGTTAAAACCGAAATCTTGATGGATAGTGGACTCGTGTTTTATCTCCTTATAATCTTTTATATACCATGGACATGATCATCTTAATGCATTAGACTCCGTATGTTGGGATTATAATTGAGGTGAGTATTCGGCAACATATATCCAAATAGTAGAGTTCATAGTATTAACATCACTTCTACTGATTTCAAGAAGATTGGTGATTAATTTTGACCTAGTGAATTGATGAATTAACTACTCATCACATCTTGATACTCAAAAGATTAGATCTAGAATATTAGATTATAACACCCCGTACCCTCGCATAGGAGCCAATATGACCTTATCAACAAGACGAAGGGTTGATTGATATAAATCTAAGTGTCAAAGAGCAGTGATGAGTGAAAGGAATAGTTTGGAACAAGATATTCCGCGCGTGAGGAAATAGTAATTAAACAATAATATTTTTATCGAGGATGAATTAGTAAGATAAAAGTTGATTCGGAAGTGAACCAGGGCATAATAAGACATTTTAAGTCTCGAAGAGATAAGTGGAAAATTTTAGAATAAAATAATATTTTATTAATAAAATAATATTAAAATATTAAAATTTTATTAATTATTGAAATTGATCACAAAGGAGGAGTATACGACTAATCCAAGTGGGGGAGAAGAAGTAAGAATAAATTTTGAAGAAAAAAGACGTTAGTGGGGCCCACGTGTCTTTATTAAATAAAGCTAGCGCGGGTAAGTATATATTTAAATGTTATGGTGATACCGTGGTGAAGTGCAAACTTTATATTTTATTTGTACACGTGTAAAGAAAGGAAAATAGAAGGAAATTAGAGTTTAAGAAATGTGAAAAGGACCCAATTGTAAAGGATGAAAGTTAAAGGGGTCACATGGTAAATAAGGAGAAGTTTGAGGACTCATTTGTAATTTTAATATTTGAAGTTAAAAAGGAGAATTTCCTAATCAAGGAATGCTAGAGTATGAGGAATATGAGATGTACATGTGGAAGTTACTATTACATGCAAACTATGGTGTAAAAAGGAAAAGTTAGTGGAGGACATGTGGGACCCCCACCATGTGAAGTAAAAGAAAGAATAAGATTAAAATTTGTTTGCATGAAATGTGATTAGTGCAATAGTGGTCAAATGAAGAAAGAAGAAAGTGGGTTGCATTTGATTTGGATGGGACAATGAGTGATTAAATAAAACATAAAGTAAATGTAGTGTATGGAATAAAAAAAAATGAAAAGCAAAGAATGAAAATGCAAGTGACGGGTGGAAAGGTTGCAAGCCTTTTGCCATGTGATTTTATCACATAAAATAAGAGGAAAAGATGCCAAAAAGTCATTAAATCTTGGGCAATCTGCCCATGCAAGGAGAATAAAGAGGAAATAAAAGAAAAATGATGGAAAAGGGTGGCTTTGGGCAATCCTCCCATGTGTGGGCAAAAATAAACAAAATGGAAACCATTTTCAAGGCTTGTCCTTAAGGAGTCTGCCCATAACTAAGAAGAAAAGAGAAAGGAAAGGAAAGAAAAAAGAAAAGAGAAAGGAAAGGAAAGAAAAAAAAGGAAGGCAAGGCTCGATTTTACACAAAAGTGGAAGGAAACCTTAAGAGAAACTGAGAGCTTTCCTCCCTCATCTTGAAGATTTGTGCTATTCCATCACCTAAGGAGTCTCCAATACTCAAGAGAGAAGCCGTGGAGTGTGGAAGGAAGTGTAAAGCTTGGTTTTGTGATTTAAGCAAGATAAGGTAAGAACTTTGGTTTTAGCTTGAACATTTCTTGAAAATGGGTTGGAAACTATATGAAATGTCTTGTGGCAGCAAAGATTGGCTTGAATGGAAAGGATTTAGAGACATGCAAAGCTATCAAAATCATGGGCACATGATGGATTCAAAGTGGAAAGAAATGGTAAACATAATACCATAATTTGAGGCCTACAATTGGTTATGTATTGTGAGGAAATGATTGTGTAAAATGTTGGCAGCTTGGTGAGAGGAGTATTGCAAGAACATTGAGGTTGTATGCAAGAGCAAATCCACCACAAAGGTAAGGCAAACAATGTGTAGTGTTTATGTGATGCCTTAGGTATGGTTAGAAAGCAATTATGTTGATTGAAAAGCTTGAAACATAAATGTGTGGACATGTGTTGTTGTGAAAGGCTTAAAGGGTTAAGAATGTGGTGTGTATGAATGAAAATTTATGTTGTGCTTAATGGCGGCATGTAAATATGCATAGTGTTGCACATAAGCTTAAAAATTGCTTGGTGGAAATAGGTTTATAGTTGCTACCGTATGCATGATTAATGGTTGCTAAAAGGATCTAAAATGCATGAGCTAGATGGACATGTTAAGTTGCTTGTTATGTTGTTATTTGAAAGAAATGAAAAAGGAATAATGTGAATGGTAGATTGAGAAATAAAGCATTGAAAGTTGGATAGATGATGATTACATGTAAACTTGCAAATAATTGAGTAAAATGGGAATGATTATTGTTGCCATGTATATGGTTAAAGTTGTAACAATATAAGATGGATTTGAATAAGAATTGCTTGGAAAGGTTGAAATGGGCATTTAATGATATAAATAAGTTGTTGGTACACATTACGTAAAGAATTACGCAAGTAAGAGATATGAATTCCTTTAGTGAACAATGTGTCAAGATGTATATGAATATGCAAGGTTAAGTGAGGAAGAATGGTGATTCTAGCATAGTATGAGCTATTAACATGATGGTAATGTTTGAATAAGGAAGAAAATGGGAATGATAAACATTAAGATTATTAGGTTTGGTTTATTGCTAGGAAGTGTGCAAGTGGAAAAGGGACACTATGGTGATCAACTAAAGGAGAAAACATAACCGGATAAGTGGCGAAGTGATATCTCGCCATTAAAAGGTGAGTAAGGGGTGCCCATTTTAAAATTCCCTTAATTATATATATATATATATATATATATATATATATATATATACGTGATGATTTATTTTAAATGCAAATTTGTGGACAGCATGAGCTGGTAGATATCCTAAGAAATTATGAATGCCAAAGTGTTTGAAGTTGTTTTGACCATATATATATAAGTTATATACATAAAGGATTTTAAAACTGGGAAATAAGATTTTCAATGTGATTTATTTCAAAAGGTGCCTTATTGATTATGTGATGTGCATTCATGAATGAATTTCATATTCACCATGCTGATTTGACATCTAAACCTCATGCAAAAGGTTTTACATTGCAAAGTTTTACAAAAAGGGGTTTAAGTACGCTACCATGATCGGTATTTCGAAAATGATTTGAAATGATCTTTTGAGAACCCAATTTGGCTTTTAAATGGTTTTATCAAACCGGGAGATTCAAGAGTAGGTCGGATGTCACATCAGAAAAGTGTGACCCTTGTGCACAAATGAGCTCAGCTAGAGAACCTTTGGGTCACCGACAGGCTGTTGACATGGTTGGGGCCATGGTCTGTAATATACGTGGCAATGCCATAGGTTGTTATATGTGGCTAGGCCACAAGTGATATTCGTAGTTGCGACTGCTTGATTTCTTCGATGTCGATCAACATTGTTGAAATTGCCATGGCATGTGGGAATCCGGTGGAAGCGATGCTCCTGGATTGTTATTACGTGGAAGTGGGTCCACGTGTTGATACTACGCTTTCCTACTCGGGAGTGGCATCTCTTTGGGTTTTCAAACTTGTACGCTTTTGCATGGTGAAAAATATAAGATTTTTCACAGCTCCCCTTTTTATTCTAAGATGTTGGATTTAACTTATCGCGTATGAGGTGATTTACGAAATTGACTTATGAGCATGTGTAAAAGCTTTGATAATGTTTGATTTTTACAGGAGCGTGCATGTTTACGTTGAATTACCTTGAGCAAGTTGTTAAACAATTTCGATGATAGCAATCTTTTACTCACACTGGTTTTGACACAATGATGGTTAAATGATTTCTTGTATAGAAATCTTTGGTTTTATATGTAAGGCACAATGTTCCATTTGCTTTTAAATGGTTACATGTTCTTATGTTTTATATATTCAAATCTTCTATGTTTAGCTTGTTTCTCATCTACGCCCTATTCATGGAGTTGATGATCACTGAGTCTGTGAGACTCACTGTGAGACCTTGACCTTTATAGACTCGTAGATAGAAATATACGCGATATCCCTAATCAGGGGTAATTTCATCATTTTCTCAATAAGCCCATAAAAGTAAGTTTTAAACAATTTTATGGCTTAAGTAGGCCTAAAGCATAAATGAATGATGAAAATATGGGTAAAATGACAAGGAAATAAAAATTTTGATGATTTTCATGTTCTAGGGGAAAAATGGTAATTTTGTCACCCAAGGATAAAATGGGAATTTTTGGAATTTTACACCACCTGACACTTATCATGCCCATGGATTTCAGCCATTAACATTTTACATTGTGGATAATTGAAAAATTTTATGTGGTGGAGAGAGATTGCTTAATGGATAAGTATTACACATGGACCAATGGAAACATGCCATGTGTCAAGCTTGGATTATTCTAGAATTTCCTTGTAAAATCTATTTAAAACTCTCTTAGTCTCACCCATGTGGCTGGCCAAAGCATGAAGTGAAGAGGAAAGGAAAGAACACAAACCCTAGGTGGGAAAATTGAAGAAAAAATGTGGGATTTCAAGGATTAAGCTAATTTGTGGAGGGCCATTTTAGTAATTTATAAAGGAGTGGATAAGGTTGGGCCATAAATACCCTCTCCTTCTAGCAACTTCTTGGGATTTCTTGTAGCTTCTTCTTCTTGTTCTCTTCCCTCTCACGTTTCTTCAATTCCTCCATGGAAGCTTGATGTGAAGCTTTCATAACTTTCTTTCTCTAGTTCTAATTTTCATACCTTGGTGCCCTTTTGACTAGAACCTTTGTATTCTTCCACTCTCTCACTTTAAAACCCTTGAAAATGATGAAAATCTTGTTTCCATAATCTCTCACTAGTTAGGTGTTTTAGGGAGAGAAAGAGGAAGCTTTATTAATAGCTTGAGAGCTTTTGGAAAGAAGTTCAAAGTTACAAAGCTATCAAGGTGAGCAGTAAACTAGTATTGGGTTTTAAGTGTTGAGAATGACTAAAGATTTGATTTGCAAATATTTTGTAGTTGAGATTGTTAATTCACTTTGGAGTGATAGGAAAGTGAAAATGGATGGCCATTAAATGGCAATTGAAAGCTAGCTAAAAGATAGCTTTTAGGGTTTATAGTATGTAAATTGACATTATGGAAATGTTAATTTGATGGTAGGTGCTAACGAAACCCCATCACCCTAATTGGATCATTAGGGGGATTAACAGTCGGCTAAAGGCTCAACGAATACCGATGAGTGGACTTGCATTTCAAACTTGTTTGGGGGAATATGAAAGATTCTATCCAACTTGTCTTAGAAAATGTACCTTGGGAACAAGCTTTTAGTAAAATGATTTTATATTGTGAAAATGTGCTATACAATGGTTTATGTGTTATCATAATATGATAAAATGTATGATATGCATTGGATGCTTCTTTGCATGTTGATGTGGACCCGGCTATGTGCGAGTGGGAGTGCACATAAGCCGTTGCTGACCCGGCTATGTGCGAGTAGGAGTGCACATAAGCCATTGCTGACCCGACTATATGCGAGTGGGAGTACGCATAAGCCGTTGCATATGAGATGATGATGATATGAGGGTGAATATGATGATTGATATATATATATACACACACACACATATATGGTATATGGTTGTAAATGCAAATATTCGAGCATTTGATTTGTTGAAATTTGGGAGTTTACATGTGTTACATGTTGCTATTGTTATTTTAGTAGAATGGCTTGTTTTAAAGGAAAATGAGACTTTTTCCTTGATGTTCTGACTCTCGCTGCAGTGAGATTCATTCTCACTGCAGCGAGAAACTCTCGGGTTTGAGGGCCTTCACCAACCTGGTTCTCGCTGCAGCAAGAAACTTTTTGTCAAATTTGGCTAACTTATGGGTTTTGCTATATTTTTCGATTCTTTGGTACCATAGTTGAGTATGGATCTTTAAAGTGATTTACTCATGAGGGGTTTACATGAGGGGTTCTACTAAGAACTAGAACAAATTGCATTGTTTTGAGAAAATGAGTGCATCATGATTTCGATAAACATTCCTTATGGTATGCTTATTCCCTTCTTGTTCACTCACTGAGTTTATGCTCACCGCTTTCAACTTCATGTTTTCAGATTAAGAGACAACCGATAACTAGGATGAGGTGTCTTCGTGGGCTTGTATCCATCTTTTGGTAGGTGTCTCAGCATTCAATAGCTGCACATTTGTCTGAGTCTCTCCGCTGGACATCGAATCTTCTTTTGTTGTGTATAAACAAACCTAATGTGAATTATTAAGATACATGTGTAGACAGTGTATATACACTTTTTAGTATGCCAGTATGAAGTGGCAATGCTTAATATTATTTTGATTCTAAGTTATGATATATGACTTAGTAGTTTATGATGGAATGATGAACATGTCAGATTAATAGGCTTGCTTGGGCTTAGTGGACTACGTCTATTGGGCCCATGCGTCGGTCATGACCCAAAATTTTGGTCGTGACACTCACCCCCTTATTTCCTTTTGTAGATAAGTATTAGTTGAAGTGCCTCGCTCAGCATATCGAGACTTGCTGCAACATAGGTAAAGGCATCTCATAGCATTTCATTCCGAGTCACTCAGCTGTTAGAGGTAGGGTCATTTATAGCATATTTTGTTTCGGAAGTAAACAATGGTATACACTATAAACTTATGTTTATATGATGATGAAATACAATGTATAGAGAACATTTGCTATTAATAAAATGGTGATGGTTATGAGATTTTCCAATGGATGTGTAATAGTTTGATAAAATAACTGTGTAGGCTTGTTCGGGATTTGGTAGGTTCTCTCGTAAGTCTCGGACGCCGGTAGCGATCAAGGAGCGATCGTTACGTAGATCACCAATTGAATGAAATTTGAGACTAAAGGACAAAATTGACATAAAGGGTAAAATGATAGCTTCACCTTTTGTCTTTGGATGGTTATGAGGATTCACAACATAAGGTTTGCAATTTGGACAATCAATATTGAATATTAAAAATTAGATCATTTCTTGTAATTATAGTTAATCCAAAAGTGCAACCATAAATCTATGGTGGAGTGATTTCATGGTTAATAAACTTGAATTATCCTAACCAGATTAAGAGTAATTCTAAGTTTATTAAAGCTTGAAATATCTACGTCCAAATAGATTCCCCACTTAGTTTTGTAAAATTCAACTTGTTTAAGTTGGAATGCATGTTTTATTTAATTATTTGAATTTATATTAAAAAATGGTAACTTCACTTATTGTCTTAATTAAGACAAGAGTTGTCTCAATTTAGACAAGATGCATATGTTGTCTTAATTAAGACAAGAATTGCTTTAATTTAGACAAGAGTGTATGTATTCATTTAAGACAAGGGATGTCTTAATTATATTTTTTTTTTTAGTAAGTCAAAAAATTGTCTTAATGAATAAATTTTTTTTTAAGGCAAACGTTGTCTTAAAATGAAAAATATTTATTAAGATAATTATTGTCTTGAGATAAAATAATATTGGAGGATATTAATTATAATTAAAAGATTAAATAGTTTATTCTTTATTTATAATTAATTAATTTCTTGATAAATTGGAAGACTCCATGTTTGATTAGGATTCCTTTATTTTATTATTAATTCTTTTTAATTAAAGATGGCTAATAATAAAATGGAATAATTATTCAATAAGAAATCATATTTTGACTTGGACAAATTGTTATAAATAAATAAATAAATAATTTATTTTTTAATTATAATTTTAATTATTATTAGAAAGAGTATAGTACAACCATAAAACCTTATGGATGACCAACTTGGACTCTTGATTGAAATTTATTTTTAATTAAAAATAAAAATAAAAGAAAAGTCATCAAGAAACAAAAATTTAAAGTTTTGGCTGCACTTTATTAAAGGGAAAATGAAATTTTCATTATCTTTGAAGGCCGAACCTTTAAGTCCAAAAGTTTCTCTAAGAATCCTCTATAGTTGCTGCCTCTCTTTAGGTTCTTCTTGATTTTCAATCTTGGTATAGTTTTCTAGAAACCTCTCACAAGGAAAACAACCATAAATTTAAAGAAAAAAATAGAGAAATTTAATTGTTGCCATCTTAATTTAGCATTCCACACCTTGTCCACTCAAGGTTCAATTTGAAAGTCATTCTTGAAGAATAAGTGATAAGTTTATTTGGTTGAGAAATCAATCTTTGGTGTGATGGTGAATTTACTATAATTCACCAGCAACCAAGAATCGAGAATCTTACAATGGAAAAATCTATTTCGATAATTTGAGCATAACTGTCTCTCTGGAGGTCCAACTTATATAATTCTAGAGGCATTGGAAAGCTAAGAAGTAGGGTTACAATTGTTATGTTTACCATTTTGCTTAGTTCAAACAGGATCAAGGAGAAAAATTTGTCACACATTGCTAGTTAGTGTGAACCGAATTTGAGGGACGAAATCAAGGAAAGGTATGTTCACCATTCTTTATAGATTCTTGATTTTTATGATGTGTGAATTCCACTTGTATATATGGATTGCTTGTTTTCGTTAAGGTAAAATTTTTGAAATCCATGATTTACACAAACACATCAATGCATCAAGATCCAATCCCTAACAACCAACTCCCCAATATCTCTAGCTTTTGTTTCTCAGTCAGCTTGACATTCCTGTTCTTCCCATTGCCTTGCTTCCTTGCCATTGTGTGGATGAGTCTGTGTAAATCTAGCTTTATTTTCTTTCCTTTTCTTGATTCACCTACCTGGGAACCTATCACCATATCTGAATGCCATTTTGACAATTGGCTAAGATGTTATCCACATGAAGCAACATATATAAAATGTTTAAGATCTGCTCACTTTGAATTTAAAATAGCTTTAAATTGGTTTGCATCAAGATTACTTTCCCTTAGCTAGTAGTGGATGACAAAACTTAGAATGGCAAAAGAAGGAAAGAACGAGAAGGCAAATTTAAGCTTCACATAATGGCTTTTAGCCTTTGCTGTTACACTATGGATAAACTCGATTAAGGATAAATATAAAAAAATACACCTTTCCTTTGCTTAGTATCTCATGTAATCATGAACAGTTCATGTCTTTTGCTATTATGCATGCATCTAAAAAGATACAAGTAACCCAAAAGCCTTTAGTGGTCTATTGTGTATTAATATGGTGCAAACATATTCATGTAAAGATTGAAATAAAACATGCTGTGAAAAGAATAAAGAAATAACTACATAATCATTAAAATGATTGAAAATCCTAACAACAAGCAAATTCTACAAAGACATACAAAATCATGGAAATATCCTTAGAGCTATAAGGCATACTAAATCACGAAAATAGCATTGGAACTACAAGGGATGTTAATTGATGAAAGTGGCCTTAAATCTACATGGCACATTAAATGATGAAAGTGGCCTTAAATCTAAATGACAAGACAAAAAGCATACTTAAAATTATATGGCATGGTAAAACCGTCCTTGAAATAATATGGCATGGTAAAAACATGGAACATTACAATTATTATGGTGCATACTTGATGAAAATCCTAGCATCATTATATTTCTATATGACATACTTCATCATGATAATCGACATGTCTATGTGGCATACCATCATTATAAAGATCCTAATTTTGACATGCTATCACGTACATGTTGTCGGATTTACCATGCAAGTGCACGTATCATTAACAAGCAATATAATAGAAAGTAAAATTCATTCCCACTGAGAATTGCCCAAATCTTTTTGCTAAGTACTAAAATTAAAACAACTCAATCTTATCCAAACAACCGAATTTTAAAACTACTTAAAATTAAATAAACTAAAACTAGAATTGAAAGCAATAATATCAATTTAACTAATTAATCAATTAACCAATAGTCTAAAACTACAATATCCCTTCAATGTTTCATCTGAATCTGTTTTATTCCCTCTTTACTTACTAAATAAGCTTGAGTTGTTAACTAATTCATTTATAAGTCTCTTCTAATGTTCTTATAAAAATATCATCCTTAACCAATTTACCATATTCCTATGCAAATTGAAATCAAGAAAGACTTATTAAACGTAGACTCTAATTATGGCTACATATGACATGTAAGCGTATTTCTACCTTGCACATGAGTCAAATTAATCATCTCATGCAATTAATATTGAACAAATGCTATTTCATCCATGACTTACTCTAAACTCCCTCTTCCAATTCCGTTTAGGTTTCTAAATCAATCTAATTGGTGACCAATCAATCAGACGCATTAAGAACATGATTGAAATAAACAACTTAAACACTATCAATCATAAGTAAGAAAGAATATTAAAAATTTGGACTACATATTAGGTTCAATTTTGATTCTAGATTAAAAACTTAGTTCAACGTAATTTCTGAAAACATCATCCAAAAAAGAAATTTAACCATCAAAACTAAACGAGAAAATATAAAGATAACAAGAAAAGAAAGAACTCCAATATTTATCAAGTTTTTGATCTGTAATCTTCCTTACTTTCTTTACTTTCTTGCTAGCTTCAATGCCTTTTTTCTTAAAAAAAAACCTTACTTTATTATTGCTTAAACGTGCTTCTGAAAAGAAAATTAAATAGAGCTTGAATTTGTGTCCAATTAGAAGTTCAAGTGCACCTAAATTTCAACTTCTTGTTAAGGGCCGCGGTCATGGTGATAAGTGGCTATGGCCACGGACCTTTGTTTTATTTTTTTTTTGCAATTCCTTGTCAATAGCAGTAGCCATGGGCAATGACGACCGTGACCATGAGCCTCCTAGACTCCTAAAGCATCTTTAAATGATCAGGGCTGCCACGACCATGAAGTAGTGAAAGCTGCATACATAGGATAAAATTTCAAATTAATACTAAAATTCCATATGTTTGCCTTTCATCTCTCTTTCCACTAATGTAGACTAATACTAAATCAAGGATTAATAGGACTTTATTAAGCTTGCAATGTATGGCTAAGGTCAAGGTAGTACAAAGGATATTAATGTGGCTTAAATCACCTTAAACACATAGTCATTCTAGGACTTATGTAGAGCTCTATATTTATAATCTTCAAATACATCGTTTTTTCAACTTTTGAACTTTTCTTTTGTTCAACACTTTCTCTTTTTCTCTTTTTTTATGTATATCACAATTTTTACACCCTCAAACTTTTTTTTCTATTATAGGTAGTGAGGTGAATACTCAACATATTGTTAACTTTTTCATCAATTCCACCTTTTTACTTATTCAATATCTAGCTTAATACACATCTTAAAATGATACACATACTTAAAGTGAGGGATGCAAAAATGAAAATTTATTTAAAAGGCTAGGCTAATATAATTATGTGTTTAAACAAAGAAAAGGAAAAATTAGGCTCCATGGGTTATACTAAGGATAAAAATATAACAAGGTAAGCTTGAAAGGCTCAAATAGTCCAAAGATAACCTAAATCATCTCTTTAACTAAGTATTGCTTAGGATTTTTACTTGAGAGAGAATTAAGCAAATTCTAAAATTCATGACATAATTCAAAATTCACATTAATATAACTTTTCTCTAAATATACAGTAATTCAAAGCAAAAGACAAGGTGTTCAATATGTGGAAATCACATTTTAACAATGATACTTAACAAAAGAATTTAGCACAAACCAAACAATATCCTTATTTACCAAGAGTTAAAGATATAAGACAACTAAATTCTCATCATTGGAGAAGGAAATCATCGAAAAATTGAGCACCCATTTTCCCTATCCTAAAAACTTCAAATAAGTATAACGAAAAGTAACTAAGAAGCTAAGTTAAAACATTCATGGAAATAAATAAATAAAATCTCAATTTCCACAGAAAAATCAACTTCCAGAAAAGAATGCTTCCCCCCCCCCCCCCCCAAACTTAAATTCAACATTGTTTTCAATGTTGGAAATAGATAAAGAAAAGGTGAAAGAATACTCCCTTGGTAGTTGGAGGACTTTGGACAAGTAAGAAAAATCTAAGAAGAAGAATAAAAAGAAATTAATGAGGAATTATAAATAAGATATAAATTAAGAAGAAACTTTAAAGAAAACAAAAAAGAGTTCAGAAAGCTTGGGTTGCCTCCCAAGAATCGCTTCTTTATAGTCACTAGCTTGACTATAATACACCCTTTTGCACTTCTTTACCACCATAATAAGGCTTAAGGCTTATTCCATTAACCATGAATGTTCCAATAGCCTCACTGGCAATTTCTATGATACCACAAGGATAGACCTTATTAATTTATGAATAAGCCTCACAAGGCTTATTCATGAACCGAACCATCTTGATTTATGTTTTCACGAAAAAAGCTTGAAGTGTGGATTGGAAAGTAACAAAACTTGTTGTCCAACCTCAAAATTTGTTGTACTTGTTGTTGAAGAATAATCCTTGTCAAATTCCTCTTCAACTAAATCCACTTTATAACAATTATTTGTATAAAGAGACTTAGTTGCATTGAACAAATTAAACACTGTTTCTCTCTAACTTTGAAAGTTATTTTGCCATTCTTCACATGTATGAATGCTCTTGCTGTAGCCAAGAATGGTAATCCCAACATAAGAGGAATTTCAACATCATCTTCCATCTTAAGCACAATGAAGTCCACCGGAATGTACAAATGCCCAACTTTAATCGAAACATCTTCTACAATCCCAACGAACTACCTAATTGATGTGTTTACTAACTGTAAGGTAACTGTAGTAGGTTGTATCTCCTTAAATCCAAGTTTCCTAGCAATAGACAAAGGCATTATTGAAAGATTAGCATCCAAATCAAACGAAGCTTTAAAAATTTTAGAACTAGTAATAGTGCAAGGAATAGAAAAACTCCCTAGATCTTTAAACGTTAGTGGAAGCTTATTCTTAATTATGGCACGTATTCCTTAGTAATTGCAACAATTTCAAACTCACTTAATTTCCTCTTTTTATTGAAGATATCTTTCAAAAACTTAACATAATTAGGCGTGTTTTCCAAAACTTCAGCAATAAGAATATTAATATGAAGCTTTTTAAATATGTCAATAAATCTTTGAAATTTCTTGTCAAATTTCTACTTTTGAAAATGTTGAGGAAAAGGTGGAAGAGGTGGTTGGGAAAGATTCACTTGTGATTTTTTCACTTTATATTTTTCACTAGAATTTTCAACTGTAATTTCTTTTTCCACATCAATAACAACTTCTTTTTTAGTAGACTTACCTAAATCTTCGGATTGCACATTATTACCACTTACCTCTTTGCCACTTTTGAGTGTGATTGCCTCACAATGCTCTTTACCTTATCTCTTAGGATTGGGATCAGTATCACTAGGTAAAGCACCCTAAGGTCTATTATTAATGGCATTAACTAACTGACCCATTTGTGTCTCAAGATTCCTGAGTGATGCTGCTTGACTCTAGATGACAGCATCATTTTTAGCCATGTATTGCATAAACATCTTTTCCATAGCTGGCTTTTTCTCAAGCAAAGGAGCTTTAGCTTGTGGTGAAAAACCAAGAGGGAAATTTGGCTTTGTTGCTGAAGAGGATCCTTAATTGTTACCCTATGAGAAATTTAGACGATTCCTCTAACTAGGATTATAAGTGTTGAAATATGAATTATTCTTCTGCATATTAAAATTTCCAACGAATTGTGCAGATTCAACGGTAATAGATTCGTCACTGGGATGTCTATCTCACATGTCGAAAGAAGACTTTGAATATCATTGACACCCAATGTATCAATTTTCATGGTGAGAATATCCAATTGTGAAGTCAAGGCATTAATTGCATCAAGCTCATGAATACCAATAATTTTTCTTGGACCTAATCTCTTAGATGGCCATTGATAATTGTTGGGAGCCATCTCCTTTAACAAATCATAAGCCTCATCAATGGATTTACTCATAAGTGCACCTCTGGCTGCAACATCAATGGTGTTTCTAATTAGTCCTAGAAAATTGTTATAAAATGTCTGAATTTGTAGCCATTTAGGTAACCTATGGTGAGGACATCTCTTAAGTAAATCCTTATACTTTTCCCAAGCCTCATATAGTGATTTAGAATCAAATTGTGTAAATGAGGTAATGTCATTCTACATCTTAGCCATTTTAGTTGGTGGAAAGAACTTAGTCAAGAATTTTTTAGCTAAATCATCCTAAGTATTAATGGAAGCAACTGGAAGCAAATTCAACCAATTCTTTGTTTTATCTTTCAGTGAAAATAGGAAAAGCCTCAATCTAATGGCATCATCAAAAACACCATTGGTCTTGAATGTATTGCAAATCACTAGGAAATTCATAATATGTGCATTAGGATCATCATTAAGCAATCCCTTTGTTGTTCAATTTTCTACCCACACAAGTGTACGTATCACAAAGATAATATAGAGATGAGTAGAGTGTCGAACCCATAGAGAATTGAATTAATCTTTACTATTAAATACTAAAATTATCACACCCTAATTTTATCTAAACAATTAAAAGGGAAGATTTGAATCTAATAATGAAAACTAAAACTAATCTATACAAATTTACTTTATTAAATGTGAATGACTACCAGACCTAAGATTATGATATCCCTCAGTACTTTATATGATTATTATCTCTCTCTCTTAACTTAGTTTAATGGATTGAGTTACTAACCTAGAGTCCTAAATTATTTATAAGTCTCTGTCGAGTTTCTTATAAACATACCTCTCTCAATTAATTGACTATATGTCTATACAAATTAAATTGAAGAAAGACTCGTTAAGTTCGTGCTCTAATCCTCGCTACGTATGGCTTATAGGTGTATGTCTACCCTATATGCAAATCAAACCACTTAATCAACTAAGTGTATTCGATCATATGTTATTCTATTCAAGGTCTACCTAAATCACCTTCGTCAAGGTTTAACCTAGGTTTCCAATTCAATCTAATTGATGATCAAGCAATTAGAAGCATTACGAACAAAATCAAATAAACAACCTAAATCTATCAAACATAAGTAAAAGAGAGATTGTAACACCCCGTACCCTTGTATAGTGGTCAAGAAGGGCTAATTGACGTGGATTTAAGTGTCAAAGAGCGGTGGCGGGTGAAAGGAATATTCTAGAGTAAAATATTTCGCACGCGAAGAAATAACAATTAAATAATAATATTTTTATTGATGATGAATTAGCAAGATAAAAAGTGATTCGGAAGTACATCAAGGCATAATAAGACATTTTGGGTTCCAAGGAGACAAGTGGAAAATCTTAGAATAAAATAATATTAAAATATTAATATTTTATTTAATATTGAAATTAGTCATGAAGGAGGAGTATATGGTCAATCTAAGTGGGGGAGAAGAAGAATGAGGGAAATTCGGAGAAAAATAACGTTAGTGGGGTCTGCATGTCCTTATTAAATAAAGTTAGCGCGGGTAAGTATATATTTAAATATTATGGTGATACCGCGTTAAAGTACAAACTTTATATTTTATTTGTACAAGTATAAAGGAAGAAAAATAGAAGAAATTGGAATTTAAAGATTGTTGGGAGGACTAAATTAAAAAGGGAAGAAACATGGAAGTCTAAATGGTAATTTTCCATTAACTTGGTCAAAGCTTCCAAAAGAAGCTTTGACTCTTTTCTTCTTTTTCCATGGTTGATCCTTATCTCCCCAAAAGGCATTTTCCTTCTTTATCTTCTTCCTCCAATGCCATTTTCCTCTCTTTACCATGAAAATTAAATTTTTTCATTTTCTTTTCCTTCATTTCTTTTCTTACTTCTTCCTTCTCTGAACTCCTTGTGCACCAAACCCACAACTTTCAACCCCATTTTTCAACACAACCAAACCCTAGGAGGGAGAAACTCTTCAAACTAGCTTGAAAGCTCTTGAAGGAATTCTTCCCATTTTAATCCTCACCAAGGAAAATTAACTACGAGTCCACCAAGGTGAGTAATGGGTTAAGGCTAATTTTAAGTTTGTTAATGATAGCTAATAATTAGATCTATGGGTTGTTTTATTGTTGATGGTTATAGTGTGGTGAGAATGTGATTATTTATTACTAGTGTGATTATAATAGTGCAAATAAATGGCTAGCTAATGACTTGAATGTTAGCTTTGTAAATTTACAAGTAAATTGATATTTGAAACGGGAATTAGGGGCTATTTTGATGGGTTGAGATTGTTGGAGGGAGAAATGATTGATAATTATGGTAATTCATGGTTTAACTAGTATTGTGGGTGACTAAGTTAGTAATGTGCATTGTGTTGGTGTAAGATGTCACTAAGGGAAGTAATTAAGTGTGGAGTTATGAATTATAAGGATGATATAGAGCTGGAAAATGGAAGTAATAAATGGAGTGTTGTGAAAATGGTGGAGTTAGTATTAGGTTGAGTAGTCAAATGTTAATTGAAAACTAATTAGGAAGAACTAGTAAAGTTTAATTATGGAAATAGCATTTGGATTTATATTCATGTGAATTAGGTTGGTTGTGATGCTAATTGTGTGTTATAGGTTCCAATGAAACCTCACGTTTCCACTTGGAGCACTAGTTGAGGTTTAGAGTTAATCAAAAAAAAAAAAAAAAAGAAACTGGTGAGTGAACTTACATTTAAAATGTTTTGAACAAATGTGCATGCGTTTGAATAAAGTATTTGAAAATTCTTGGTTGACTCTTTTAAGAAAATTATGCTCAAGAGCAAGCTTTTCACAAGTGATTCTTCTATGTTGTTAAACGTAGAATGTGATGAATTACGTGTTTAAAATATTATGTGGAATTGCCAATAGAATTGTGGTGTGTGATGCATTAGAATCTTGAGATGTTCTAAACTAGTGGCAATACGATTAATATTATTTTCCTTGAATGCCTGGGCTGTGCAACCATGTCTATGATTAATAAAATAATGAATTATGTGGAATGTATTATTATGCAAAGACTCTTCTTACATGTTGTTATGTGTGCGTGTGTGGTGTGGGAGTGCACATGACGATGATGGTGGTGTGCGGTGTGGGAGTACACATGACGGTTATGGTGGTGTGCGGTGTGGGACTGCACACGCTGATGATATATGCCATGTGTGGTGTGGGAGTGTACATGAGGATATTAGCTATATGCGGTGTGAGAATGCACATGAGCTAAGTTGAGGATGGTGGTTGTGTGAGTTGAGCCATGTTGACTAGTTTAGGATTGACCTTGATGTATTTGATGTATGTATGAAAATGTCTATATATATATATATATACATAATGTATATATACATGAATTCTTATACGCATGTGCACCTGTCCTGTAGAGTAAAGTTGTTTGGAAAATGAAATGTGATTGAATTGAATATTGAAAGTTGATATTCTTAAATGTTTTTAAAATGAGTTAAAAGTCAACATGGCATTGAGTATTTTTATAATATACAAATTACATTGTTTTAATGCAAGTGCATCGTGTTTCTTAAAAATCTTATGTATCTTTGCTTGTTCCCTTCCTATGTTCACTCACTAGGTTTATACTTATTCTTTTTAACTTCATGTTTTAGTTTTCAAGTTCGAAGGTAGTTGGTTCTTAGGTTGAGTGGCTTCCTCATATTCATCCTTTGGTAGGTTTACTATGTCACTCGATGATAGTACCCACACCCAAAG
Source organism: Theobroma cacao (assembly GCF_053813885.1). Classification (NCBI taxonomy): domain Eukaryota; kingdom Viridiplantae; phylum Streptophyta; class Magnoliopsida; order Malvales; family Malvaceae; genus Theobroma; species Theobroma cacao. Next base: position 15,850,852 of record NC_142640.1, read on the forward strand.
TCACTTCGTTGGTAATCAAGGGTCTGTTGTATATTTATATGTAATGGTTTAATGTAAATTGTGAGATTTGTCATGAACTCTGTATATTTGGTTTGATTAACACTGTCGTTTAGGGTCGCCAATGATAACTCTATTTGGAGAATGATATATACATGGTTTCCACGATTTAATTTTTGAAGGAGTTATTAGTAGAAATTATGAGGTTTAGATCTTAAAGAAAGAGAAGTGATAGATAGACTACTGAACAGGTTTACACAGAGAGGCTTGCTTGGGTCTGGTGGGATATGCCTATTGGGCCTATGCTTTAGTCATGGCCTGGGAATTGGGCTGTGACAAAGTTGGAATCAGAGCTTTAGGTTTAGGTTGACTCTTAGGGATTCTTGTGTCTGTCAGCGGAATTGTTGGAGTCTATGTAGAGTCTCATCATTGGATTGTGGGTGCGAAACACTAGCTAAGGACTGGAGGCTACATAGGCCCTTAATTCATTAAAAAATATACTTATTCCTATAATGTATAAATGACTAAGTAATTGATGCTTGGTTGTGTACAGGTTTGGAGGTGCGCCTGTTACACACACCATGTCTAGGAGCAACAGTACTCAGAATGCCCCTCATAGCACTAACGAGGGATTGCTAAATTCCACTTCTAAAAGCTTGTGGCACCCTGATCTAGGTAGTCAGGAAAGTGGCTAATCCCGGATTCCACCGAGAATGAAATAAATGTTTCGCAGTAGGGAAAGCCTCGAAAGTAGCAAAAGTCTTGAGAGTGAGGAAAGCCTTGATATTTGGGAAGATGCGAAAAAATTTCTTGAGGAAAAGTCTAAAGAGAAGATGAAAGAAATAGTTGTAAAGGGAGGTTATTGTCCAAGAAAGGTGTCAGCTGTTCAGGACTTATCTCCCTTCATGGGGAGAGGTGTCACAACTCTCAACTTGGAAAACGATGTGGGGAAACAAAAAGAAGAGAATAAGGAAAAAGTAACTGTTGCAAACTACTACCCCAGAAAGGTATCTATGTACGAGATTTCCCCTTCAGTTGAAAAAGAGGTGCTGCACTTGTCAGTAAGGAGGAATTTGAGAGGCAACAACAAGCCTGGAAGAATAGGAACCAAAAAGATGAAGAGGATCCTGAAGATGATGAGGATTACGACTCTTTGATAAGTACGAGCTCTAGTAACAATTCTTTTGAGATCATATGGCCTAAAGGAAATGAGTAGGATGGTGAAATTGTGGTGATTTAAATGAAATTAAAGTATGGTTGTAAATTTTGTGTCTGGAGACTTTAAGATATGGTTAAACTTGTGCAATTTGAACTGGTTATGTGGTAGTTAATTTAACAAGTTGGCTGAGTGTTTGAAACTTGTTATGCATGGTTGGATAAGATTAGCATTGGTAAAAGTTTGTGAATCTCTTAACTATTTCTTGTGGAGCATGAAAGTTGATGGAATTGAGGCACATAGTGCCATGATATTGTGTGATGGTAATTTACATAATATACATCATTGGAAGTGTATGTGATAGGTAAGAGAATATTAACGATTAAAGGAATTGTGGCATAGGCTTTGAGGAAAGCCATGCGATTGAGAATGATTAGTGTAGTAATCTTAAAGGTAGAAGAATTGTTTGATAAAGTAAATTCCAATAGCTGCAATGCTGCAGCACTGACTGCCCAACGCTGGCACTCTAAGAACCCCTCATGGCCAAAAAGCATGAGCAAATTGTGAGTGGCATGAAAATGAAACTTACAAGCTAAATTATGGTTAGTGGTCTTGATGTTGAGTTTTGTTATTTAGAGTTTCAAGTGCATTGGAAAGGTGTTTATATGAGTGAATTGAAAGGTTTCTTTATTGCCTTGTATATATTGGCATGTAAGTAAAAGAGAAGTTAGAGAGTTCTTGAGATGGCTACATTGAGATAAATTACCATGTGAAGTATTAAGATGAGCAATATGTCGACCAAAGTCAAATCCTAAGAAATAAGGGAGACAAGAGATTAAGCCTTGTTAAAGGCTAAGGAAAAAGCTAGTGAAAAGTTGGATGAATGTATGAGACATTGATAAGGGATGCCAATATAAAGTGATGGAATTGTGAATGAAGGATTACAAGGTTGGCATAGCGAATGAGTTAATATAAAGTATTGCTATGAGGATTCGCAAAACTTGTCCTGACTTAATTGAATGAAAAAGGATTAGTAACAACACAAGGCCAATTAGGTGGCATGCTAGAAACCCATGAAGATAAATTAAGGTATGAATAGATGAACATGCATTTAAATATCTTGGTGAATAAGTGCATGCCTTTTGGAATGATATGCTCGGAATGTTAATGAGCAAATAAGTGGTTAAGTGTTTTGGGAATGCATGAACATCCTTTAGAAGGAATTACCAATCATACACGGCAAGTATAGTATGTGGGATTTTGAAACTTGCTAAGGAGCCAACGGCTAAACCACGAGTTATGTGACCATATGCGGTGAGACATAAGTTTAAGGTGGGTATCTATAAGGAAATACTCAAAAGGAATTCTACTATGAATCTTGTGAAAACAAGCATTAAGTTATGTAGTTACAAAATGGAAGTTGTAAGCTGAAAGTGATACTCGCATTGACATAGAGAAGTATTTGAGAAGAACCTTGTTTCAAGTCTTACAATGGTCCAAGAATCGCTTCATTTGAAGCTCTACAGAGAAAGTTATGGCCAAAATACCGAAACATGTGCAGTGCAAGTTTGCACCTAAAAATTGCTCTTCTTCTTCCATTAAAATTGTACTTTCATTAAACACCTACAAAAGCACAAATAAATCAATAACAACCTATCTTAACCACATTAACACCAAATTAAGCATAAAATTAACCATGATTAGATTGACTCACCTAAAATAACTAATTTAAAATAATTAAATAAAATCTACTAATTTTTATGCATTACTACAAAAACTAAGCCAAACTATTATCAAAATTAAGCCCAAATAACTCTATATTAGAGAGTTATCACACCCCCAAACTTAATATTTTACTAGTCCTCGAGCAAAACATAGAAAAGAACTTAACTTAAGAAAAACAAATTCAGTTAATGAAAACTAAAATAAATATAGTTACTACTACTACTACTATTACTACTACTACTAAAGATAAAGTGCACCAACTCAATGATTTCTTATATTTCTTCAAAAGTATGTCTATCAATCATTAACCTAAGGCAAAATTTAGGCCTTAGTCAAATTCATGTTTCAATTCTAATGCAAGAACATTCTAGAATGGATTTCGTGTGTGTGTGAAGTCTTTTACTAAGAAAATCATGATATCTTGGTGAGTTTATGCCAACACAAATTTCAAATTAGTACTAGATTTCCATAGGTTTACTTTTCATCTCTCTCTCCACTAATGTAGACTAATACAAAGCTAGGGATCAATAGGACTTTATAAAGCTTGTAATGTATGGCTAGGGTCAAGGTATGATAAAGGATATTACTGTGGCTCAAATCACACTAAGCACATAATTATTCTAGGACCTATATATATAGAGAGAGCTCTATTTTCCTTCTTTTAGTACACTTTTTTTTTTCACATTTGAACTTTTCTTTCATTCAATACTTTTTTTTTTCAACACTATTTTTTTTCATAATTTTACACTCCCAAACTTATTTTCTTTATATTGTAGGTAGTGGGGTTTTTTTTTTCATATTTTGAACCCTTTTTTTTTCTTTTTTTCTTTTTACATCAACATCACCTTTCCACTTTTTTCAAGATTTAGCTCAATTTATACTTTCTACAACAATATACATGCTTAGGAGTGAGGGTTGCAAAATTGAAAAATTAATATTAAGGCTAAACTCAATTATTATGTAGTTAAATAAAGAAAAGGGAAATTAGGCTCAAAAGGGGTATACTAGGGAGAAAAATATAACAAGGTTAGGTTTTAAGGATCAAACGGTCCAAAGATAGCCTAAATCATGTCCCAACTAAGTATTGCCTAAGATTTCACCTCGAGAGAAAATCAAGCAAATTCTAGAATTCATGACATAATCTAAAAATCACATCAATATAAACCCTCTCTAAATATTCATAATAATTCAAAGTAAAAGATATAGTGCTCAAAATTGTGGAAATCACATCCTAACAATGATACTTAACAAAATATTTATCATGAATCCAAACAAAAACCTTATTCACCGAAAGTTAAGAATTTAAGACAACTAATTATCATCATTGGATAAAAAATCATTGAAAAATTGGCACAACTTTACTCTAGATTCCTAAAATTCAAACAAGAAATAAATTCATTTACCAACTAATCCTAAATTATTTATAAATCTAAATAAACATGCAAATAAAATTAAATCTAAAACTTCCATAGGATTTTCATCACTAGAAAATAAATTCACTCCCCCAAACTTAAACTAAACATTGTCCTCAATGTTAGAAAAAATAAAGAAAAGGTAAAGAATACTCCCCTGATGATTGAATGAGTTTGAAAAAGCTCTAATCCTCCTCCTTATTGTTATCTTCCTCATTCTCACTTTTTAGGAGGATTTTGTTTACTACAAAAAGAAAATAAACAAAAGTTAATGTAGAAATAAATAATAAATAAAATAAAAATAATTAAAAATAAAATAAATAAAGAAAAAGGTTTTGCCACAGTTTGGTTAGTGGGCCGCCCAATGTTGGCAGTCCAATAGAGGGTAGTGGGTAGTGGGCTGCCAACCACTTCAAGAGGGGGCGGGGGGGAAACGGCCTACCCCATAAAAGGCCTTTTTTTTTTTTCTAAGAGAGTAGCAACTCTCGTCCTTTTGTGTTCGGGAAGTCGCGGCTTCCCATAGTGGGAGCTGCGGCTTACCACTTTTTTTTGAGTTTTTTTGAATTTTTTTTGCATTTTTGTGAACATGAAAAAAAAATTTTGAAATTTTTTTTAAATATATTTTTTTGAAATTTTTTAAAAATTTTCTTTCATTTTTTTAAATGAACCTGCACAAATAAAAGAGACTGTTAATAATTTAATAATTAAATAAATAAAAATAAAAGAAAGTAAGTTAGAGTGCTTGGGTTGCCTCCCAAAAAGCATTTCTTTATAGTTACTAGCTTGACTATGGTACCGCCTTCTCCACTACTTTATACAGCTCGAGACTTTCTTTATTGACCTTGACTACTTCGGTAAGTCCACTATAAATCTCGATAACATTATAAGGCTGAATCTTTACCACCTTAAACTTGTTCCCTCAATATGGTCTAAGATTCCATGGCAAAAGATGGAGTTGTAAATCAAAAAGTACTACTCGTTGTCCAACCATAAAATCAAGATAGCTGAAAGTGGTGGTGGTTTTGTCTCAAGAATTGGTGCCTGTGTTGTTGAAGGTGGTGAAATAGGCTTACCTTTACCCTCATTGATTGAATCCATTTTTTAGCAACTATCTGTATAGGGATACTGAGTTGCATTGAACAAATTAAATACCACTTCCTCCTTTCTAACTCTAAAAGTTATTTTGCCATTCTTTAAATCAATAATTGCTCCACCTGTAGCTAAGAATGGTTTTCCCAAAATAAGAGGAATTTCAACATCATCTTCAATCTCGAGCACAATGAAGTCCACCAGAAGGTATAAATGCCCAACTTTAAGCAAAACATCCTCTATAATCCCAACTGGGTACCTGATTGTTTTGTTTACTAATTGCAAGGTAACTATAAAGGGTTGTATCTCTTGAAATCCAAGTTTTCTTGCAATAAATAAAGGCATTATTGAAACACTAGCACCCAAATCAGACAAAGCTTTAGAAATTTTAAAACTACCAATAGTGCAAGGAAGAGAAAAACTCTAGTGGAAGCTTAATCTGGATTATAGCACTACACTTTTCAGTAAGTGCAACAACCTCAAACTCTTCCACTTTCCTCTTTTTGATCAGGATGTCTTTCAAGAATTTAAGATAACTTGACATTTGTTCTAAAGCTTCAGCAAAAGGAATATTAATGTGCAGTTTTTTAAATATCTCAAGAAATCTCTAGAATTATTTGTCAAGTTTTTGCTTTTGAAAATGTTGAGGAAAAGGTGGTGGAGGTGTGGGAGCATATTGTGATTGTTCTTTTGAATTTTCAGCAGATTTTTCAACCACAATATCTTTTTCAGCATCTTTTTTAATTTCTTTCTCATCAGATTGAATTGAAATCTCAAGATTTAATGCTTGATTACTTACCTATTTACGTACCTCTTTTCCATTACGGAAAGTGATTGCCATACAATGTTCCTTACATTCTCTTCTTAGGTTGGGTTCAGTATCACTTGGTTAGGTACCATGAGGTCTAGTATTTAAAGCATTGGCAAGTTGGCCTACTTGTATCTCAAGATTTCTAATTAAAGCTGCTTGATTTTGAACGGAGGTATTAGTCCTTATCATAAATGCATTAGTCTTTGTTATGAATGTGTCCGTCTTTGTCATGAATTGCATGAACATATCCTCCATTGAAGGCTTTTTCTCTGGCATAGGGGCTCTAGATGGAAATCCAGGAGAAAGTTTGACTTAACCGCTGATGAAGACCCTTGGTTGTTATTCCATGAAAAATTAGGATGATTCCTCCAACTAGGATTATAAGTGTTAGAATAGCGATTGTTCTATTGGCTATTTCCAACAAATTGACAAGACTCAGAATAGATGGGACAATTATCATTAGACTGTCCTTCCCCACAAAATTCACATGTCATAAAAGAGTTCTGAATAGCATTAACACTCAATTTATCTATTTTCTTTCCGAGAGAGGCCAATTGTGTAGAGACAGTGTTTATCACATCTAATTCATGAATTCCAGCAGTTTTTCTTGTTCCCAATCTTTCAGATGGCCATTGATAATTATTAGATGCTATCTCTTCGAGCAAATCATAAGCCTCATCAATGCATTTACTCATGAGTGCACCTCTAACGGCAGCATCAATGGTAGTTCTAAAAGGTCCTAGCAAACCATTATAAAAAGTCTAAACTTGCAGCCACTTAGGTAATCCATGGTGAGGACATCTTCTCATCAAATCTTTTTACCTCTCTCAAGCCTCATACAGTGATTTAGAATCAAATTGCTTGAAAGAAATGATATCATTCCGCATCTTTGCTGACTTTGCAGGTGGGAAGAATTTGGCTAAGAATTTTTTAGTCAAATCATCCCAAGTATTAATGGAACCAACAGGAAGCGAATTTAACCAACTCTTTGCTTTATCTCTCAATGAAAAAGGGAAAAACCTCAATCTTATGGCATCATCAGTAACACTAGTAGCCTTAAATGTATCACAGATTTCCAAGAAATTTACAATATGAGCATTCAGATCATCATTAGGCAAACCCTCAAACTGAACAGCAGTCTGAATCATCTGAATGATTGATGGCTTAGTTTCAAAGTTGTTGGCTTGAATAAAAGGTCTTTAGATACTAGAGTGAAAATTTTGTAGTTATGGGACTGCATAATCCCTCAAAAGCTTGGTCTTTTCCTCTTGCTGATCAGCCATTGTTTTACTTGGAGCAAAATTTTTTTTATTTTTCCTCCGAAGTCTATGAAAAGTTTTTTCGATTTCTGGATCAAAAGGAACAATTTCCAAATTTTGGGCTCTTCACATACAACGACTAAAAGTACCTGAAAAGTTAAAGAAAAGAAAAGTCTAGATTAAAATTAAGAATGCTTGGTATTAATATTAACAAGAAAGAATTAAAGATCAATTCCCCAGCAACGGCGCCAAAGACTTATTGTTCAATTTCCTACCCATGCAAGTGTACATATCACAAAGATAATATAGAGATGAGTAGAGTGTTGATCCCACAGAGAATTGAATTAATCTTTACTGTTAACTACTAAAATTATCACATCTTAATTTTATCTAAACAATTAAAAAGAAATATTTGAATCTAATAACGAAAACTAAAACTAATCTATGCAAATTTACTTTATTAAATGTGAATGACTACTAGACCTAAGATTATGATATCCCTCAATTCTTCATTTGATTATTATCCCTCTCTCTTAACTCAGTTTAATGGATTAATTTGCTAACCTAGAGTCCTAAATTATTTACAAGTCTCTGTCAAGTTTCTTATAAACATTCCTCTTCTAATTAATTTACTATATATCTATGCCAATTAAATTGAAGAAATATTCATTAAGTTTGTGCTCTAATCCTGGCTACGTTTGGCTTATAGGTGTATGTCTACCCTATATGAAAATCAAACCACCTAATCAACTAAGTGTATTCAATCATACGCTATTCTATTCAAGGTCTACCTAAATCTCATTCGTTAAGGTTTAACCTAGGTTTCCAATTTAATCTAATTGGTGATCAGGCAATTAGAAGCATTAAAAACAGAATAAAATAAACAACCTAAATCTATCAAACATAAGTAAAAGAGAGATAAATAAATTAGACTACATATTGAGTTCAGTCATCATAAGTAAACCTAAATCGAGAATACATTCTCGCTGCAGTGAGAATCGACCAGTGTAACCCCCCCTAACTCAAGAGTTTCTCGCTGCAGCGAGAAACAGAGAAATTTAGTTACAAGGGGTCCTCTTATACCAAAAGCCATTTTCTTGTTGAAATGAAAAGCAATTTGGGAGCAATTAACAATGCCAACATACAACATAATCACCATTAGTTTCATAAACTTTCTATAACATATATATATGTATATTCATACATCATCATGCATACCATCCCGCCACACTCAGCTCATGTGCACTCCCTACTTGCACATTTCAATATCATCACACACACTCCCACCCACATCATTACCGGCATGTGCTCTCCCACATCACACACGCACGGTCATATTTATTACACGATATTATCTATCTATCAAGGCACAACACATATATATGTATACCAACGAAATAAAAGAGTACGTGGACTCATCACAGCCACATTTCATAATGCAAAACGTTTCATTAAAAGCTTGTTCCCATATACATTTTAAATAAAAAGACAATTAAAACTTTTCAAGTAATTTGCTCAAACATTTACACATTTACCCCACAACATTTTAATGCAAGTTCACTCACCAGTCTTTGTTAATGTTTTGGTGGGCTCTATCTTCGACTAATGTTCTGAATGGAGGTATGGGGTTTCGTTAGAACCTATCACACGCAACAACATCGCCATCAACCCAACTTGGCATTAATACCATTCCAAAAGCTATTTCCTAAATCAAGTTCTACTAGTCATCCCTAACTAGCTTCCAACTACTATTAAATGGCTATTATTTGCATTACTCTAATCACACTAAAATTGAATAAATAACCTCAATAATAAAACGCTCACAAATTTGATTACTAGACATTATCAACAACTAAAGAGATTAACCCTAACTCATACTCACCTTGATGGTCTTTGTAGTTGAATTCTCCTTCAAAATTCTTCAAGCTAATAAGGAAAATCAATCTCTTTCTCACTCTACACGTCCAGATAACGAGTGAATGTTTTAAAGAAAGACTTTTGAAGGCTGTTAAGGTAAGAGCATAAAAGACCCTATGAAGGAGTGGGCAAAAGCATGAAACTTAAGGTTAGTTTGAGAGGGTTATGGAAGCTTTGAGAGAAGCTTTCATGGAGGATGAATGAAACATGAGATGAAAGGGAAAAGAAGAAGAAGTTGCTTGAAAAATGAGGAAGCTACTGGAGGAATGAGATATTTATGCTTAAGTTTATCCAAGTTTCATGCAATTTACCAAAATGCCCTCAACAAGGTGACTTTGTCTTCCTTCTATCCTTTTTGCAATCTTTTTACTTTTTTGACATTAAGACAAAGTCCATAATAGTCTAGAAATACTTCGATTCACGAAAACGTAAAATATTTTACCCGATATGCAAAATGACCATTTTACCCCTATCATGAAAGTTATCAGTATTTCTATTTTTTTCGTTTATTTATCATGATATACATCATTCATTTATTCCTTAGGCCTACTTAGGACTTAATAATATTATGAAATCTACTTTTAGGAGCTCACCTAGAAAATGACGAAATTATACCTAGTCCGTGTTATCGCGTCTACTTCTAGTTACAGGTCTATGGAGGTTAAGGTTTCACAATACGAGGGTATTGGGTGTCACAGCCATACGTAGCCAAAATTAGAGTACAAACTTAATGAATCTTTCTTCAATATAATTTTTCATAGATATATAGTAAATTAATTAGGAGAGGTATTTTTATAAGAAACTCGACAAATATTTATAAATAATTTAGGACTCTAGGTTAGTAACTTAATCCATTAAACTAAGTTAAGAGAGAGAGACAATATTCAGATGAAGTATTGAGGGATATCATAATCTTAGGTTTGTTAATCACTAGAAGTAAAATTTGCTGATATATTAGTCTATTAATTTAAATTTTCCTTTTTAATTTTAATTGTTTAGATAAAATTAAGGTGTGTTAATTTTAGTAGTTAACTGTAAGAATTAATTCAATTCTCTGTGGGATCGACACTCTACTCATTTCTATATTATCTTTGCGATACGTACACTTGCGTGATTGGAAAATTGAACAACAGTTATCATCAAAAACACATGGAGTCAACATTAACTATTGTGATAAACATATTTCATCAAAAGATAGTTATAAATATGTTAATGCAATCCAACAATAGGTTAAAGTGATTAAGTGATAATTGTAATCATACAGATTTCAATTATTAATTTAAATGTGAGTGTTAGGATTGTAACAATAATTACCATAACAGAAATTGAGGTTGCGTTGCTGAAATAACTCGTAAAGCTAAAATATAGTAAAAATTTTTTAGTAAATAGAAAAGATGTAATATGGTCAAAGTGGATAAAAAGAAAAGACTTAATTCTATTTTGGTGGAAGACATGTAATATAAAATTAGAGGGTAGAAGAGCCTTAATAAAGAGATTTTTAGACAGATCGTTGTGATATGGTCTCACATAGAATTGAAGCAAACACAAAATAAATAAATATCGATTAACAGTTAATACATTGCATAGATAAACAAATACACAAAAGATAAAACAAATTACAAAAGATAGAAGCAAAAAAGTGTCAAAGGATATATACCATGATAGACAAAACAAAAAATTTATTGAATATATAAATAAATAGAGAAAACATAACAGATTGTAAAACCCAAAAGCAAGAAAGATATATACCAACATAGCAACGTCATTAATACCAAACTATAGACTAAAAATTATCAAAGCAATCAAAGCAATGCACAAAACTGTATAGAAAAACTTTTTCTTATTGTATTCATTTCCTATTTGCAAAATAATAAAAATAATAGTTTCTTTTTCACAAAACTGTATAGAAAAACTTTTTCTTATTGTATTCATTTCCTATTTGCACAAAACTGTATAGAAAAACTTTTTCTTATTGAATTTCTTTGCTTGAATGACAGTTTTCATGAGTGAAGTAAGTAATCACATTTCGACTAATCCCTTCAAAATAATAAAAAAATCAGAATTAAAAAAAATGTACCTTTAAAGATCAATTAATGGAGGAAATCAAGAGTCCTACACTACTAATTATCATCTACAGTAAAAAGAAAAAACTAGAATTTATTTTGATGAAATCTCAACCTCTAATCATGAAGGGAAAACTTATACATAAACAAGAATTACTTTTATAGATTAAACAAAACAACAAACAGCACTGATCTCACACTTTCATACCATCCATTTTTTATTTCCACCATCAATATAAAACAATACAAATTACAAAATGAAACAATAAGAAAATCGTCGACCGCTTAGGAATCAAGAAGACGATATAACAAAAATTGCATGAATAAAAGATACAATCATGTAAGAAAAATTCAAGCAAAACTGGAACAACCCTGATAACACACAATCAAAAATGAATAGTAAGCACCAATAAGCAGTCATGTACATAGTTGTAATGTATAGAAAAAAAAGTTAAAAAAAACACAGGAAAAAATAAAAAAAAATTCAAATACAAAGAAATACGGTGGGTAAACATTGAAACTTTTAATAGAAATCAAAATCCACCATTGAATGAAACAAATAAATGACTCAACCCAAGAGAAAGACATAATTAATAACTACATTTACGCACTAGAAAAATGTTGGTATCAATTTTCATAACAATTCATTGACCTAATATAATAAATTTAAACAAAAGTTAAAAGTAACAAAAAAAATACAATACCAAAATTTTGAATGAAAGAATCCCTACAATATAAATAACTAAACTTAGACAATAGCTAAAAAATAAAACAGATATAAACAGAAGCTAATCATTTTAAGAAATAAAGATCAAAAGAAAACACAAAACTAAAATGATCAACCAACAGCTGAAACAACAAAATACATAACACACAATATGAATAAAAGAAACCAAAATAGTAAACAGTAATGAAAAGTCTAATCATGTATCATTGTCATCTATAAAAAGTTAAAACACACAGGAAGAAAATCAAAACATCCAAATACAAAAAGTAAGAACACCTAAATATTCAATCCTTTCATTGTTCCACAAGACATTAAAATCCAACTAAAGCACCTAATTTGACCAAAACTTGCAAATGCACATTCATTAAAAAAAATGTATGAGAAATTGTTGTCAAATTACCACGCAAGTGCATGTATTATTAACAAGTAATATAAAGGAAAGTAGACTATTTATCCCACGAGGAATTGTTACCAAAATTTTGTTAGGTGCTAAAACTTTTAGACACTATGAAAATTATAATAAAATTTTATTAATTAAGAAAATCATAAACAAAAAATGAATGAAAATGATAAAAAAAAAAAGGAAAAATAAGAGAGAGGTACGACTGGCAGGGTGCAGACCCACCCTGCCAGGTGCCACCCTCACTCTGCCAGACGCGAAAAATTCGCGTCTAGAAGAGTAGTGGGAGCGTGCCCCCTCCAGAGGCCAAGAACCGAGTATAAAGGGGAGGGGACACTGTAGCAAAAAAAAGAGCCGGGAGCCAAAAAAATCTGCAAAAACCCAGCATTCAAACTTGAGAAAAATCTCGAAGCAACCTGCAAATCAAGGAATTCCTAGCTTTCTAGCAGCCACAACTATCCACAAATCAAAAAAATACCAAAAATACAAAAAATTTGAAAATATGCACAATGAGAGAGGGAAAATAGTTCGGGTTCTTGGGAGTCCGGATCTGAGGGGTGTAGCTAGCTGTGGGTGCCGCAGGCCATAGGGGTGTCTCGATCGGAGGATAAAATAGGGAGAGGGACTGTCGCCAGGTTAAGGGAGGAGAGTTTTGAGAGCCGTACGGTGACCACAGCGAACTATTCTTTCGCCTTTTACTAAAGAATACCTATCGGCCAGTTAGAAGAGAGAGTAAAGGCCGGTCAGGGTAGCCTACGGTGCTGTCGGTCTTGGGTGGTGGTCGATGAAGAAGGATTTGTTTAGAAATGGTGGAGGCTTTTAGAGAAAAGTTAGAGAGTTTGGTTTTAGAGAGAGAAATTGATGGGAGAAAATGAAGAGGAGGTGAAAAAAGAGACCTTTTTTTAGCTAAGTTTATAGACCAAACGACGCCGTTTGGTAGAGAAGCTCAAGCAACCCAAGAAGACCGAAACGAGGTCGTTTTGGAGAGAAAGGAGGCTGAATTCCTGTAGTAGGCTTACAAGCTTTTTGGGTCAGTCTGATCCACCTTGAGCCGAGTTGGGCTAAAGCTTTGGGGTAAGTTTTGGATCATTGATTTATTGGGTTATGATTGTGGTATATTGTGTTGATTGTTTAAGTTAGAAAATTTTTTAATGTAGCTTTATGTTAAGGATGGTAAAATAATATAAATAAGGTATATTAATGCTGTAGAATGAATTTTAAAATATATTAGGAAAGAAAATCATTAAAAAATAGAAAATATAAAAATATATAAGTAAAAAAAAAATAATAATAAAGATGTCTAAAAATGAAAAAATGTGAAGAAAAAGAGAGAGATTGGAATAGATAAGAAAATATAGAAAATATATGTGCAATTATATGAAAATAAATGATAAAATTAGATAGAAGAAAATATTTAGTTATAAAAACAGATTCAAGGATAAAATATATATATATATATAGAGAGAGAGAGAGAGATAATGAACATTTAGTAAACAACAATAATAATATAATAAATAAGTTTAGGTAGATATTGATTTAGAATATAGCTAAGAGAATATATAACGTAAGGAGAGTTGAAATGCTAGACATAATCACAAAATATATATAATTATGTGAATTTATAGGAATGAAAACGAGTTAGGAAAATTTTAAAAAAATAAAAAATGTAATAGAATAAAATATGTGGATATCAAATTAATTGAAAAAGATAGCTTTATATAAAATGGAGAGGGATATAAATGAAGAGAGAATGAAAATGAAAAGATAAAGAATTATTAATATAAATAAAATAATTAAAACCGATGATGGGATGATCGGTCGGGACGTGAGAAGTCACAATCCCAGACCCATATTCCCTAGGTTCGGAATCCGAATCAAAGCTCCACCAGTACGATGGGAGGGCCTAGATTTCAAGATCCCGAAATTTTTAATAAATAAAGAATTTGACTATACAAAAATTACTCAATAAAAATAATAAATAAATAACAATAGATAAAAAATGATGATAAAAATAATAATAATAATTCGAATATATAGTAAATAATTAATTTGTGACAATGCAATATACATGACATTAAATAAATAAATAAAATAACAAAAATAATCTAAGACAACAACTAATTTAAAATTAAGCATTAAATGGAATCATAAACAATTTATCTAATTATAAAAGGAAAATATAAGAGTAACTTAAAATAAAAAATGTAAGGTATAAAAAAATAATAATTAGAAATAAAATAAAACATATGATAATAAAGAATAAAATAAAATGAAAATAATAATTCAATAATAAAAAATGACAAAAAAAAAGATAACTGCATTAGCATAGCATATATATATATATGTTGCATCATGCATATCATTGCATATAAATATTTTTGTTTTCGAGTTTAAGCCCCGATGATGGGATCTTCCGAGGATCTTGCGAAGGCGGGTATTCCTCGAAAAGTTTCCTAAGTAAAAAAAGTGTCCCCGGGTCCCACCAGTATGATGGGAGAGCTTGAGAAACATCTTGAATAAAAGGCTTTTGCCCATATTAGGTTCATTATGCACGAAAATATTATTTTAAAAGAAAACGTACGATGACCTCGATGACGGGATTTATTCGTTGAATTTTCGAAGGCGAATTTCTCGAATAATTTCCTACGTGAGAGCATACCCCGGATCCCACCAGTATGATGGGCGGATTCGGGAGAATATCCTCGATAAAAGGTTATTTGTCCGACATTTTTATCTCACGACATGCATTTCATATTGCCTCATATTTGCATTCCATTTTAGGTTAAATCGAAGATAAAATAAGAGAATAATAACTAAAAATATATAGTGAACTTAAAAATTAAAGCCTAATAGGATAATCTAAGACTGGTATCGTTCATGGAACGGGTGTCCCGGGAGTGCTAATCCTTCTCCAAGCGTAACCGTACTCCCGAGCCTAGATCTAGAAAATCGTAGACCAGTTTAAGGTTCTTTTCGGCGGACTTAAAATTAATTTAACGCTTTTTCGATTAGAATCGAGTCAATAGGTGGCCAATCGCACCTAGTAAAAAAGATTGGTGGCGACTCCTAATTTTTTAGAGTTTTCACTCGCGTCTGACGGTCTGGTTCTCCGACCCGTACGTTACGACAGTTGGCGACTCCACTAGGGAATTTCGAGAGTTGAACCATTAAATAATAAAAGGTTATCCAAGGCTTTAAATAATTCGATGTTTCCTTAGTGTTAATGATTTGTTCTGCATATTTTGTTTGGTGCATTCGTTTATTTCGCATTTATTACTTTATTGCTTTTGATAATTGTGGGGGATTTAGGATAGAGGGATGTGAGAATGTTACTCCGAACTCGATGTTTTCCTTCACACACACAGCACATTTTGCATTCATGCATAAACCTCCAACTGGGTTATGTCCTTTTTAGGAGGGAGTTTAGTAGCTATGCTATCGTGAGGTGATAACCTTCGCACGGGCTAGTGAAAATTCCCACTCAAATTGAACCTAGTTCGTTTGAAGCCTGTAATGGGTGTGGATCGGGGTGCCCTACTAGTCCGCATGGACGACAGTGAGGAACAATTTGGGAACCTTCGCTCTGTTTATAATCCCAGCTCAGCATATAGAATACCGAGAGCAGCTTAACCCTAGGTAGGGCCATACCCGTGAGGGTACACCCTATAAATAGGTACACATGAAGGAATTTCTTCCACTTCCTCTATTCTAAATTTTACCACGAGATAATAAAGTATCGTGGAGTAGACAGTAATACCCATGATATTGCTTATTATTCTCTCATTATTTTTAACACTCCATTTTTTCTTTTTACCATACTAACTTGTCACGACCCGAAACTCCCATCGAGCCTGTGACAACCGCCGCGACGTCCCGATAGGCACTCATTACCCCGAATGCCAATCGAAACCCCGCAAGGCTTAGCATCAGCTTTCGCATCTCCCCAGTGAGCGACAGTTATTAAATCTCACATTTCAAAAAAATCATAAGTCATTTCCAAATCAAAACAATAAAATATTACTTTCTGGCTCATAGGGGCATTTTGGTCATTTTTCTTTGAAAAAATCGAAACTCGTCAAAAACATGGTGTAAAAGCTAAATATATTCATACATACTTTAAATCAAATAACTGAAGAATAAAATTACTTTTACAGTGACACGTGGGCCCCTAATTGACTAAGAAGATGTAGGGCTATGAACCCTTACTTTTTTAGGATGCAACTCCGAGATTAATTCTCGTCTTAATCAACTATCAACAAATTGTCCTGAGCCTGAAAAATGGATAGGAAGAGGGGTGATATTATGATTACATAATCCCAGTGAGTAGACAGACATCATCAAAATAATCTAAAGCCGAGTAATATGAGACAATTAAAATAATTCATCCCAACCCATATAAATAATTGGATTTCATTCAATTACTCAACATGGCTTATGCACTTTTGAAAACTTGGCCCTTGCCAAAAATCCATTCTCGGGGATACCCCGCGGAGGCATCTTACCGAGACCGCCAAGGCTGTTTATTGTCACACACACAAACACATTTCACCTCTAACAACACAGTCGTTCCTTGGCATTGGCCGAGTCTCACTCTCACGTGGTGGCTCGAACGTGAGGTGCACTCAAATCCTACCTCGAGAGTTATCCTACGCGCCTCTCCAATCGAGGTAAGCTCAATAATTGGGAACCGTGCCCCTCTAATTAGGCTAGCCCACGGAACCCTCGTCATTGCAGTGCCCACAAATCCTACCTCGGGAGTTACTCTACGCGCCTCTCCAATCGAGGTAAGATCAATAATTGGGAACCGTGCCCTTCTAATTAGGCTAGCCCACGGAACCCCCGTCACTGCAGTGCCCACTTTATAATCCACCAACCAATAAAATCACAATAGTATGACATGGCTCACTTAACACATTCAAGGCAAATCAAAGCAGTTCACATATTCTTTAAATCATAAAAATAACCAGTCATACCCACATTTATCATAAGCCATTTAATGAAAATCATGGATAAACAACACAATCATAGTATAGGTCTCCAATTACTCTATTTTTGAACTCATTATTAAATTTTTAAAAATTTTATAAAATTATTTTATAAAATCCCATTTTTCCCATAAAACACAACAATTTTTCAATTAAACCATTTTTCCATAAAATCACACAATTAAATAAATCTACTCTAGATAATAAAGACGATAGTAAGTTTACTCACAGTTCTAGGAGTCGATATACTCCTATTTTCAGTCTACGGGTACAGTCCTTTACCTGTATCTGATGGCTCACCACCTAGCCATAATCCATGGCACATATTTCAATTAAATTGTGTCTAATAGTCATAAGCTATTTCAGGCTCGATATATATGCATGATATGAAATGAAAAATGCACAGGTAACCATCTAGACCCGGTATTGACCTAAGTCGATTTTTCATCCAATAAATTAGCCAATGCATCCAATTTCACTCCAACTTGCTCCATTTCTTTTCCAATCCCTCAATTCACCAAGCACAACTAATTAACACACAATTAGGCAAATTTTATCTTCACTTTTCTTCTTATAACTTTCGGCCAACAATGGTACACTAACTCCGTGATTTTTCCTACTTAATTTTCTCTCCACAGTTCATTAATTCCTACACCAAAAACTATTATTTCTTAATCAAATCACCCAGAATAACATCTCATTCTTCCTCTTTATTCACTTAGAGAATTCGGCTATTGATGGGCACCAAACCTTTGGTGGTTTTCTTCACTTGTTTTCATGCTACACATCATTAATCACCTAAAAACACTAACATACCTAAAAATCAAACCAATCCAAGATCATTCTCTCTCCATACCCATTTTGACCAGCCATGAATTCATCATGAAAACATGTAATATAACCATGGAAATTAAGGGAAAATGCATGGGTAAGGTAAATCACTAGCAAAATCAAAGAAATTTTACCTTTGCTTGATCAAATCCTTGAATTCCAACACTTTCTCTTTGATTTGTCCCACCTAGGGTTTGTTTTTCCTTGGTTTCTCTTCTCTTCTAGTTTGGCTGATCACTATGGGAGAAATAGGCTGATTTTTTTGCCTTTTTATAGAGAGATAATAAAATAATAAAAACATGACACATGGCATTTCCTTATTGGTTCAAATTTTAAATATTTAACTTTTAATTCTTTAATTCTCCACCACACATTTCTCATGTTTATCCATTTTCATGATGAATAAAATCCCTTGGTCTTGACAAGTGTCGAGGTGAAAATTTACCGATTTGCCCCCGAGGTGACAAAATTACCATTTCACCCTTATACTCTAAATTATACTGGAATTAAAATTTTTCACTTCTAAACTTCAAATCATACTCCAATACTCAAATCATACTCCAATAAGTCAAATGGACCAAAAAAATCTTTTCTAAAAATTTCCATGTTGTCCCCAAGTGGCAAATGACCATTTTGCCCCTAGATAGTGAAAATTTCAGTTTGACTCCAAATTGATCCTCGAACTCCGAATTACCATTTTGAGTCATCCCTGAACTGTGACACTCTTAATTTCACCTTAAAATTCCTATTTGAACTAGTTGAGGCTTAATCGACTTAATGTTACCATTAGGGGCAATATCGTCTTTTAACGATTTCTCAAACTTCCTAAATATGTAACCATTCTATTGAGCATGTAAATGACGTCGTAATTATTTTATAGAATAGGGTTTGACAACACTACCCCCCTTAAAATAAAATTTTGTCCTCAAAATTTCACTTATCAAACTCAAAGAAAATGTGGGGTATTTTCTTCCATTATTTCCACGTACTTCCTGTTTATCTCACAAGTATAAAATATCAATCTTCTTAATCATATTAATCCATCTCGTACAGTTTAACCATGCTATAGATCATATTTCCTTGATATTATCTCCTTGACTATTTTCCAGAGTCTCTTATGTTCACATAGTTCAATTTCTGATAAAATTTTCTTATCATTGTACTACCTACATCACTCATCATATATTAAGTTTGAATCTTAATTCATTAAAAATCATTCTTCATTTTAGTTGATCACAATATCAACCCCACATATGTGTATATGCCTTATAATCCCATTTATGCTTCCAAGATCTATCTTGATTTGATCATTGAATACGATGCAATATCACAATTCCTCAGAGTCATCCCTTTGTCCTCAATCATCTTTCATGCCTCTATATTGCTTTGTATCCCATCCTCATACTTATATAACATGTCAGTCATGAGTCTAACTTGACTGTATAGCCATTTGTTCCTTAAGCTTTAATGTTTTCTCATTGCGAAAAGTCTTTCGAATTTATCACATCAGAGTATTCATAAGGTGGATACATATCCATATTTTATAGTTCAAGGTTTAACGCAGCAAACATTGTCTCATCATTAAAGTTCTACCGTTATCTATCGATCATAGCTCCCTTGCACACTTACCTATACATTCCTGGGTTACCTACAAGCCACTCATGGCCATCCAACTTTTGCCCTCTTATAGTAAGTCAAACTAATATATTCTCTTATGCTTTTCCATACACTTTCTTAATAAAGTTCCACTCTTTCATACGAATATAACATCGTTCTTCCTTAACCAATTTACAAATTGTACTTGAAATTGCAAGACTTAAAACTAGATTCTCCTCAAGTACTTTTCAATATTAATACTAATATCACTCTCAGCTTATAGGTTCCTTTTTATAATCACATAACTTAGTGCTTGCTTTTACAAGATCCACGGCAGAACTTCTTTTGAGTATTTCCTTAGGGATATTTATCTTAAACTTATGTCTCATAACATGTGATCACTTAACCCGTAACTTAGCCATTTATGTGGCATTCTCTTCGAGGCCCACCCATGTGGTCTCCCCATTCGGGGCCCACTCCAAGGTGTTATTATATTTGTATCGATCCCCTTGGCTTCCCGACCCTACAGGACTGCATACACCAAGTATCGAATCCCAGACCTTTTTATTCCCTCGAAGGGAACCCCTTTAACCATTTCAGCTTTAACTCATTCATATCGATACCTTCCAAAACCTTAAAACTCCAATTACCAAAACTTAGAATCAAGTTCAATGACCTTGGGTCAACTCGTGAATTCAACTTCACATCTGTCTCATTTTATTCATTCGTCCTAGATATGAAGTGTTCTTAGCACCGCGGCACGGTGGCTATTGGAGTTTACTTGATCAATGTTATTCATCTATATTTAAGGTTACTACACTAATCATACTCAACCGTTTGGTTTTCCTTCAAGCTTACGTCACAATTTTCATAACCATTTATATCCTCTTGTGCTTATCACATATAATAAGTAAAATAAATATTTTCAAATTCATCTCATCCTATTCAATCTAACCTGACTTAACCTAACTCGGGGCCACGCAGTGTCAGTGGGGATTTCTTAAAACAACTTTAAAATCGAAAACTTTAAAATCCAAAGCTTTAAAATCAAAATCTTTGATCTTTAAACCATGCTCTGATACCAATCGAATTGTCACGACTCGAAACTCCCATCGAGCCTGTGACAACCGCCGCGACGTCCCGATAGGCACTCATTACCCCGAACGCCGAACGAAACCCCGCAAGGCTTAGCATCAGCTTCCGCATCTCCCCAGTGAGCGATAGTTATTAAATCTCACATTTCAAAAAAATCATAAGTCATTTCAAAATCAAAACAATAAAATATTACTTTCTTGCTCACAGGGGCATTTTCGTCATTTTTCTTTGAAAATATCGAAACTCGCCAAAAACATGGTGTAAAAGCTAAATATATTCATACATACTTTAAATCAAATAACTGAAGAATAAAATTACTTTTACAGTGACACTTGGGTCCCCAACTGACTAACAAGATGTAGGGCTATGAACCCTTACTTTTTTAGGATGTAACTCCGAGATTAATTCTCGTCTTAATCAACTATCAACAAATTGTCCTGAGCCTGAAAAATGGATAGGAAGAGGGGTGAGATTATGATTACATAATCCCAGTGAGTAGACAAACATCATCAAAATAACCTAAAGCCGAGTAATAGGAGACAATTAAAATAATTCATCCCAACCCATATAAATAATTGGATTTCATTCAATTACTCAACATGGCTCATGGACTTTTGAAAACTTGGCCCTTGCCAAAAATCCATTCTCGGGGATACCTCGCGGAGGCATCTTACCGAGACCGCCAAGGCTATTTATTGTCACACAAACAAACACATTTCACCTCTGACAACACAACCGTTCCTTGGCGTTGGCTGAGTCTCACTCTCACGTGGTGGCTCGAACGTGAGGTGCACTCAAATCCTACCTCAGGAGTTATCCTACGCGCCTCTCCCATCGAGGTAAGCTCAATAATTGGGAATCGTGCCCCTCTAATTAGGCTAGCCCACGGAACCCTCGTCATTGTAGTGCCCACAAATCCTACCTCGGGAGTTATTCTACGCGCCTCTCCAATCGAGGTAAGCTCAATAATTGAGAATCGTGCCCCTCTAATTAGGCTGGCCCACGGAACCCCCGTCACTACAGTGCCCACTTTATAATCCACCAACCAGTAAAATCACAATAGTATGACATGGCTCACTTAACACATTCAAGGCAAATCAAAGCAGTTCACATATTCTTTAAATCATAAAAATAACCAGTCATACCCACATTTATCATAAGCCATTTAATGAAAATCATGGATAAACAGCACAATCATAGTATAGGTCTCCAATTACTCTATTTTTGAAATCATTATTAATTTTTTAAAAATTTTATAAAATTATTTTATAAAATCCCATTTTCCCATAAAACAAAATAATTTTTCAATTAAACCATTTTTCCATAAAATCACACAATTAAATAAATCTACTCTAGATAATTAAGACGATAGTAAGTTTACTCACAGTTCTAGGAGTCGATATACTCCTATTTTCAGTCTACGGGTACAGTCTTTTACCTGTATCTAATGGCTCACCACCTAGCCATAATCCATGGCACATATTTCAATTAAATTGTGTCTAACAGTCATAAGCTATTTTAGGCTCGATATATATGCATGATATGAAATGAAAAATGCACAGGTAGCCATCTAGATCCGGTATTGACCTAAGTCGATTTTTCATCCAATAAATTAGCCAATGCATCCAATTTCACTCCAACTTACTCCATTTCTTTTCCAATCCCTCAATTCACCAAGCACAACTAATTAACACACAATTAGGCAAAATTTATCTTCACTTTTCTTCTTAGAACTTTCGGCCAACAATGGTACACTAACTCCGTGATTTTTCCTACTTAATTTTCTCTCCATAATTCATTAATTCTTACACGAAAAACTATTATTTCTTAATCAAATCACCTAGAATAACATCCCATTCTTCCTCTTTATTCACTTAGTTAATTCGGCTATTGATGGGCACCAAACCTTTGGTGGTTTTCTTCACTTGTTTTCATGCTACACATCATTAATCACCTAAAAACACTAACATACCTAAAAATCAAACCAATCCAAGATCATTCTCTCTCCATACCCATTTTGACCAGCCATGAATTCATCATGAAAACATGTAATTTAACCATGAAAATTAAGGGAAAATGCATGGGTAAGGTAAATCACTAGCAAAATCAAAAAAATTTTACCTTTGCTTGATCAAATCCTTGAATTCCAACACTTTCTCTTTGATTTGTCCCACCTAGGGTTTGTTTTTCCTTGGTTTCTCTTCTCTTCTGGTTTGGCTGATCACTATGGGAGAAATAGGCTGATTTTTTTGCCTTTTTATAAAGAGATAATAAAATAATAAAAACATGACACATGGCATTTCCTTATTGGTTCAAATTTTAAATATTTAACTTTTAATTCTTTAATTCTCCACCACACATTTCTCATGTTTATCCATTTCCATGATGAATAAAATCCCTTGGTCTTGACAAGGTTCGAGGTGAAAATTTATCGATTTGCCCCCGAGGTGACAAAATTACCATTTCACCCTTATACTCCAAATTATACTGGAATTAAAATTTTTCACTTCTAAACTTCAAATCATACTCCAATACTCAAATCATACTCCAATAAGTCAAATGGACAAAAAAAATCTTTTTTAAAAATTTCCATTTTGTCGCCAAGTGGCAAATGACCATTCTGCCCCTATATAGTGAAAATTTCAGTTTGACTCCAAATTGGTCCTCGAACTCCGAATTACCATTTTGAGTCATCCCTGAACTGTGACACTCTTAATTTCACCTTAAAATTTCTATTTGAACTAGTTGAGGCTTAATCGACTTAATGTTACCATTAGGGGCAATATTGTCTTTTAACGATTTCTCAAACTTCCTAAATATGTAACCATTCTATTAAGCATGTAAATGACGTCGTAATTATTTTGTAGAACCGGGTTTGACAAACTTAAGTTTATTTTGCTTGTCATGTGCATTTTACATGTTCATTCGCATACATCGTAATTGCATATAGGAGAAATATTGGCTACACAACATCCAACCTAAGATATCCCGGTTACGTCCATGGCATCGTCATCAGCAATTCCACTCAATATATACAGAAATGACTATGAGATAGAGTTACGGATGGGGCAGATTCAACAAGAACAAGGAAACTGTTTGACCCAAGGACAAATCCCAACTTTACCTGAGAGAGTTCACTTGGACCTTCAGCAGAATGACTTCACAAAGATAATAGGAATTTGGTAACAATGGAGACGTGGTCACCGAGACAATTTTCAGAGCAAGTATGGACACATTGCATGGCTCCTATATGTACCTGTTGACGACCAGATGCTCCGAGCCATCGTCCAGTTTTGGTATCCTTCATACCGTTGCTTTGTCTTTAACAAGGTAGACATGACCCCTACCATAGAAGAGTACTCCTCTCTACTCTGGATAGATCACATGCAGCCTGACAAGTCTATTGGAGGGCCCAAAAGATGGGACACCGGTGAAAGTTGGCCAAGTTGCTAGGAATGACTACGGTAAAAGTGGATCAGCATCTGAAGAAGAAAAGAGACACAAAATGCCTTCAATGGAGTTTCTTGAACGGGTATATTAAAAAACATATGGAGGATGAACAAGGTCTCCTAGCTTTCGCGATGGCAATCTATAGCTTAGTGGTCTTCCCGAAGGTTCTAGGTCATGTGGAGGTATCAGTCATAGACTTCTTTGATCAGGTGACAAGGAGCATCAACCCGGTCTCATCCATCTTAGCTGAAACCTTCAGATCCTTGAATTTTTATCGGCGCAAAGGCGAGGGACGATTCATCAGATGCCCAACTCTTAACCATATGGATCAAAAGCTATTTCGAATGCAAAGAGAGCAAATTTCGAAAGCCTTATCTGTCTGCGAGTTGTCCTATCCTTGAGTTCTGCGAAAGTGAATGGCCCGATTGCAAGAGGAAAGAAGAGTGAGTCGGGAGGCTTCGAAGGTTAATGAGTGTTGAAGTGACGTGGAGAGCTCCATGGATGCCGCGAATGCAAGTGATGTATAAATGCGAGGACAAGCGGTGGGTGCCACTGATGGGACCATGGGGAGCCATTAGCTATGCACTGATAATGGTACGGAGATAGTTCGGATCTAAGCAATTCATGTCCATGACTCACCAGCTCAACCAGTTAGAGTTTACATATGGAGAGCCGAAAATGTTAAAGAAAATTGAGGAAATTGCACAAGACTGGAAGAAAATGTGCTGAGTGGATTAAGGGAGGTTTACCGATGAAGTCACCATAGGATATCATAGTTGGCACGACCAAAGGGTGAAAGATGTCGTATGCCCCCCGAGAAATCCATCAAAACATCCCATAAACTCAAAACCTCAAGATGTCCTACTAGAGAGCCAGTTGACAAGAAGGAGACTTGAAAATGAGATGATGAATATGAAGCAGAGACATGAGGATGAGCTAGAAAAAGTGAAGAAAGAGACGGCAAGAAATATACGGATGGCTTTGGAAGAGCGGGATGAGTGGTGAAGCAAGTTTGAGGAAGTGAACGTGGCAAATTCTTCTCTGATAGCCAAATGCAAGAACTCTAAAGTGTCAACAATGCTTTGCAGCACGAGATACAAAGACAAGAACAAACTATCCAAGAGTTGAGAAATGACTGCGGCTTGATGAAAACTGCCATGGAAGGCTACAAGGCACCGTATGAAGCAGTAAGGCAAGAGTATTTCCAAATGAGGGAAAGAAATGATTCATGCACACAAAGCCTTCAAAAGAAAGAAGCTGAAATGCGATGGATACTGAGACAGATGAGAGAAGTGGCATTTAGAGCACGAGTAATGGTAGACAAGACCAAAGAACTCAGGCGAGAGATTCTTCCGAGGGATGAATTGAGTGACCGGTTGATCGATCACCTTAAGATGGTTAGGGATCAATATGACAAAGTTGGTTTTTCCTTTTGGTAGTTATGTAATGGTTTTAGACAATGATGTAATCGGATATTTCAGTTTTATGGATGTGGATTTTCTTATGGTAAATTTTGGATGGCCAATATTTTTCCTATTTTTCTTTTCTTTTCAAACACATTTCACTTGCATCATAGTTGCATGATTCATATAAATAATAACAAATGACAATGCATTCATCAACATAAAATTCTAACTTATCCATTTGGCCCGTAAAGAACAAAATTCCAAAGAAACGAACCCTACACAGATATAACACAAGAGCTCGCTCTAAGATCATAGGGGACAAACACTTTGAGAGAATGGACAAGATAGAGAATAAGCAAGAAGAGATTATGGGTCAGTTGTCAAAGATTTTGGAGTTGATGTCGACAGATAAAGGGAAGAGAGTGGCGGGGAGTTCTGGTGCACCAGAAGATGTTCAACAGACAGAAGCCAATACAGACCCTGTATATCCACCAGGATTCACACCACCACCAGTAAAGAATGCATCTATCCCCATGCCATCGATAGGACAATATCCGTTTCTTGGGATGCCAATGCCTACAGGGCCACCACCGACTTATGCCCAACAGAGGCCAATTGGAGGGGCAAGTCCTTCAGACCGCATCTTTGTACTTGATCTGGACGATCCAAAAGAACAAGAGAAGCTCAAGTGTGGATCTGTTGAATCAAAGGACAATCCCGATACCCATCAGAAATTTGACCTTTTGGAGGAGAGACTACTCATGATAGAAGGAATGGGAATGTATTACTTTATGGATGCAATCGAACTCTGTCTCGTTCTAGATGTGGTTATACCCCCAAAATTCAAAGTTCTAAACTTTGAAAAGTATGATGGAACCAAGTGCCCGGTCACACACATCACCATGTATTGCAGAATGATGGCTGCATATGCCCATGATGACAAGCTCTTGATACATTGCTTTCAAGATAGCCTCACTGGTGCTGCAGCAAAGTGGTAAGTCCAACTGGACCGCAATCAAATCCACACATGGAAGGACCTTGCTCGGGCGTTTGTAGCTCAATATAAGCATGTTATAGATATGGCTCCGAATCACCTTTCTTTACAAAACATGGAGAAGAAACTCACTGAAAGCTTCAAAGAATATGCTTAAAGATGGAGGAATATGGCTTCTCAAGTTTAGCCACCATTGATTGAGAAAGAGACCACCGTGATGTTCGTTAACACCCTGCGAGCCCCTTACTATGAACGATTGGTCGGTAGTGTCATAAAGAACTTCGCTGATATGGTGATTTCAGGAGAGATGATAGAGACTGCCATTAAGCAAGGGAAGATAGAAGGAGGTGATGTGACACACACAAAAAAAAGGGAAACTCTTAAGAAGAAGGAAGGAGAAGCCCAAGCCATCACTTCGGGATAACCCCAAGGAGGAAGCTACAACCCTTACCAGCCATATCCACCATACCCCTATTACCCAATTGTGAATAACGCTTCACAAAGCCCATACCTATATCCACCCATGCCAAATGCCTTTTCTAACTTGTACCCATATGCTCCCATCCAACGAACACCTTACCCCACAAATATCCACCCACCTGCTTCCACACCCGTTACAACTTCAACCACACAACAAACAACACCTTCAAACAACCATAGTGTCAGTGAATCAAGAGGATGGTGAAACAAACAAGAGAAAGTGTAGTTTGATGCAATCCCAATCCCATATGCTGAACTCTTCACTCAGTTAGTTACAAACCATCTGGTGGCACCTTTATACATAGAGCCATTAAAACCTCTATTCCCGAGATGGTATAATGCTTCCACCCATTGTGATTATCATTATGGAATCGAAGGTCACTCGATCGAGAATTGTACAGCATTCAAACAGAAGGTGCAAGGGTTGATAAAGGCAGGAATCCTAAATTTTGAAAAGAAGCCAGAACAGAATGTTAACAACAACCCACTGCCAAATCATGCTGGGGTAGGGGTAAATGCAATCGAAGGGGAGGTGTATGTTAAAAGGAACATTCAGGAAGTGGAAACCCCCATGGAGAAAGTGTTTGAAGCCTTGGTAAGGCCGATATGCTCGAGGTTTATCCAGAATGTCCTAATGTGAATGACTCGAGAGATATCCAAGGACCATACTGCTTATATCACAAAGGATGTGTGGGGCATTTAATTCGAGAATGTAGTTCTTTTCGAAAGGAAGTGCAAAGGATGATGAACGAATCAAGGATTGAATTCTATGTGGAAGCCTTAGGGCCAGTAGTAAACATGATGGCCAAAGATTCCACTTACCCAATGAAGATAAAACCTTTAACCATTTCTATGAACCAAGAGGAGAGTCAGTGGAAGACAGAACCCATGCCAAAATGACCATCGAAGTCCCTAAACCTTTCCCCTACAAAGATGACAAAGTTGTCCCGTGGAACTATAATTGCAATGTACAAGTTTTAAATGCTGGGAAATGGATGGCCGAATCTCAAGATAATGCTGCAAATATAACT
The DNA here is from genome assembly GCF_053813885.1 of Theobroma cacao. Classification (NCBI taxonomy): domain Eukaryota; kingdom Viridiplantae; phylum Streptophyta; class Magnoliopsida; order Malvales; family Malvaceae; genus Theobroma; species Theobroma cacao. The sequence goes on from NC_142640.1 coordinate 15,879,276, forward strand.
GGTGTTGGGGGGATTACCCTCAACGGACATTGCTATACACCAGAGGCATTGGAGAATCTCAGGAAGGAGAAGGGAAAAGAAAAAGAGTAAAATTTGATAGAAGAAAAAGTGCAATCTCAAGAATCGACAAATGGCTCAAAGGGGTCGGTGATGGAAAAAAAAGCTACCAAGTTCCTCAAGTTCATTAAACATAGTGAGTATAATGTGGTCGAGCAATTGAACAGGTTGCCTGCTCGTATTTCACTACTATCTTTGCTCCTCAGCTCGGAACCACATAGGAACTCTTTGATGAGGATTCTGAACCAAGCATATGTGGATCACGACATTTCAATTGAAAATTTGGACTACATTATTGGGAACATTTCAGTGGGTAACATAATATCCTTTAGCGATGAAGAAATCCCTTCTGGAGGTAGGGGAAACTACAAAGCCTTGCATATCACTACCAAGTGTAAAGGCTGTACCGTCGCAAAAGTGCTGCTTGATAACGGATCGTCCTTGAATGTGATGCCTATGAGGACCTTGGCCCGCTTACCCATCGACATGTCTTACATGAGAAAGAGCTAGATGATTGTGAGAGCCTTTGATGGGACAAAGAGAGAAGTAGTATTGGACATTGAGATACCGATAGAAATCGGCTCGTGTAACTTTACCATTGAATTTCAGGTTATGGATATTGCTCCTTCATACAATTATTTGTTGGGAAGACCTTGGATCCACTTGGCTGGGGCCATACCTTCATCGCTTCACCAAAAGGTCAAGTTCATCGTGGATGGGAAGATTGTATGTGTTAACGGGGAAGATGACTTACTCATAAGCAAGCCAGCGGATACTCCTTACGTGAAAGTGGTGGAAGAAGTGCTTGAATGTTCCTTTCGATCCTTCTAGTTTGTTAACACCACATATGTTGGAGAATGAACCACACCACCCATTCCGAGACTTTCCAAAACCACCAAGATGGTTGTTAGTTAGATAGTAGGGAAAAGATACCGAGTGGGGGTAAGATTGGGAAAAGAGCTGCAAAGCATTAAAAAGCCAATACGTGCTACCAAAAATGAAGAAAGGTTTGGCTTGGGATATAAGTCGACTAAGAAGGAAAGAGAAGAAATGATAGCCGAAAGAAGAAGGGAAAGGCTGGCTCGCTTTAAGGGGCACGGGTTGGAAAACCATAGAATGATATATCCTCATCTCTACAAGACATTTCGGTTCGGAGGCTACATCTTTCCTGAATCACTCACCATTGGGGGCCGAGATTAGTGTCAACATTAGGGGAAGCCTTTTCTGATTTATCAATATGTGTAACGGAGGAAGGTGAAGAGTAGCTAGAAAATGTAGAGGGGATCCCTACTACATACCTTGGACCACCTGAGCTTAAGTTGAGTAGTTGGACCACCATGAGTTTACCAGTCACTTGTGATTCAATTTCAAAGTAATGCAAACTAAACATCCGTGCTTATGCCCAAGAGCATTGAAAATTTTATGTATCGGGCTTTTTATCATTTATCATTCTAATAAATTGACATGCGTAGTGCATTTCTCATATCTCCTCTCATGATTCACCATTTCCATTCTTGTCATCTCATCCCTTTATTTTAACTGTTTATCTATACAATAGCTCTACATCTTTCAATTATCTTTACCTTCCAGGATTCCAAATAATGAATGTGAAGATGATAATGATAGTGGTTTTGAGGTTAATTTTGAAAAAGGTACAAGTGTTAGTGAACTTGACGATACAGAAAATGTGGAGGATTATGATTTAACTCCGGACTTGTAAGACTAGTAGAATATGAGGGGAGACAAATTGTCCCACATCAAGAGACACTTGAAACGATTAATTTGGGAAATGAAGAAAATAAAAAAGAAGTTAGAATTGGTAAGATGTTGGTGCCGACTGAAAAAGAAAAACTAATAAAGCTACTTCATGAATATGTAGATGTGTTTGCATGGTCCTATCAAGATATGCCAGGTCTTAGTACAGACATTGTAGCCCATAAATTACCTTTGAAATCTGAATGCAAACCAATTAAGCTAAAGTTGAGAAGGATGAAACCTGAAATGCTGTTAAAAATTAAGGAAGAGATGAAAAAATAGTTCAATGCAGGATTCTTGGAAGTAGCTAAGTACCCCGAATGAGTTGCAAATATTGTCCCAGTGCCTAAGAAAGTTGGGAAAGTGAGAATGTGTGTGGACTATCGAGATTTGAATAGAGCAAGCCCAAAAGATAATTTTCCTCTACCCCACATTGACACCCTTGTTGACAATACTGCTCGTCATTCCATGTTTTCCTTTATGGATGGCTTTTCAGGGTATAACCAAATTAAGATGGCACTAGAGGATAGAGAAAAAACTACCTTCATAACTATGTGGGGGACCTTTTGTTATAAGGTAATGCCATTTGGTTTGAAGAATGTCGGGGTAACTTATCAACGGGCCATGGTGACTCTCTTCCATAATATGATGCACAGAGAGGTTGAGGTGTATGTGGATGATATGATTATAAAAGCTCGCAAAACAGAGGACCATGCGACCAATCTTGAAAGGTTGTTTAAGAGGTTACGAAAGTTTCAACTCAGATTTAATCCGATAAAGTGCACTTTTGGAGTCACTTCTGGAAAGTTACTTGGTTTCATAATCAGTAAAAAGGGAATAGAAGTCGATCCAGACAAGGTTCAAGCAATCTGTGATTTGCCTCCTCCCAAAACGTAGAAAGAAGTTAGAGGATTCTTGGGAAGGTTGAATTATATAGCCCGATTCATATCACAACTCACACTCAAATGTGACCCAATCTTCAAGCTCCTTCGCAAGCACAATCCTGAGGCATGGAACGAGGAATGCCAAGTTGCTTTTGACAAGGTTAAAGAATATCTGTTTAGTCCACCAGTGTTGGTACCACCTGTGGCCGAGAGACCCCTCCTTTTGTACCTGACAGTAAATGAGGGATCCATGGGATGTGTGTTGGGATAGCATGATGAAATTGGTAAGAAAGAAAGAGCAGTTTACTACTTGAGTAAAAAGTTCACTGAGTACGAGTCCAAGTATTCCTCGTTGGAAAAGATGTGTTGTGCTTTAGCATGGACGGCGCATCGACTCAGGCAATACATGTTATATCATACCACTTGGCTTATTGCGAAGTTGGATCCTATTAAATACATCTTCGAGAAACCATCCTTATTAGGTAGAGTGGCAAGATGGTAAGTGTTGTTGTCTGAATATGATATTGTATATGTGTCCCAAAAAGCTATCAAAGGAAGTGCAATACTTGATTTTCTAGCGGAAAGGGTGGAGGAGGATTATGAACCCATGGAGTTTGAGTTCCCAAATGAGGACCTAATGTCAGTTTGTCAAACCAGTGAGGAAGAATCAGAGGAGAAAGAGAATTGGAAGATGTTTTTCGATGGAGCTTCAAATGCCTTAGGGCATGGCATAGGAGCCGTGTTAGTGTCACCAGAAGAAGATCATTATCCCGTCATAGCTAAACTCAACTTCTATTGCACCAATAATGTGGCTGAATATGAAGCTTGTGTCATGAGTCTTCAGGTAGCAATCGAGAGGAAAATTCACATTTTGGAAGTGTATGGGGATTCTGCTATGGTTATTTATCAGTTGCGAGGAGAATGGGAGACACGTGACTCAAAGTTAATCCGGTATCATAAGTATGTTTCAAAACTGATTGAAAATTTTGATAAGATTTGCTTCACCCATTTGCCTCGAGAGAAGAACCAAATGGCTGATGCATTAGCCACGTTGGCAGCAATGTTCAAAGTTGGTACCGATGTCAAGATTCAACCCATCATGATTAATCTTCGAGAGTGCCCCGCACACTACTCCAGTGTAGAGGAAGAAGTAGACGGGAATTCGTGGTACCATGATATTGTGCATTATCTCAAGTTTCAGCAGTATTCGGAGCAAAGCTCAAAAAATGATAAGAAAACCATTAGAAGGTTGGTAATGAATTTCTTTTTGGATGGGGACATCTTATACAAGATAAGTAGGGATCAAGTGCTTTTGAGATGTGTGGATTCAGCCGAAGCTCGGAGAATAGTTGAGGAAGTCCACAAAAGAATTTGTGGGGCACATGCAAGTGGGCATATGTTAGCAAGACAGGTCATGAGAGCAGGGTATTATTGGCAAACGTTGGAAATGGATTGTATAGATTTCACTCGAAAGTGTCACAAGTGTCAGATATACGCAGACAAAATCCACACTCCTACAAATTCACTAAATGTATTGACATCATCATGGCCATTCTCAATGTGGGGCATGGATGTGATTAGGTTAATAACCCCGAAGGCATCAAATGGGCATCGATTTATTCTAGTGGCATTCGACTACTTCACTAAGTGGGCAGAAGCAACATCTTATGCCAATGTGATCCAAAAAGTGGTATGTAAGTTCATCCAAAAAGAAATAATATGCCGTTATGGTCTCCTAGAAAGGATCATCGCAGATAACGCTAATAACCTCAATGGTTCAATGATGAAAGAGGTTTGTGCCAAGTTCAAGATCAAACATCACAATTCAATGCCCTATCGTCCAAAGATGAATGGAACGGTAGAAGTAGCCAACAAGAACATCAAAAGGATAATTGAAAAGATGACAGATGTATACAAAGATTGGCATGAAAAGTTACCTTTTGCTTTGCATGCTTATCGCACAACAGTCCGAACTTCCACAGGAGCTACGCCGTTCTCTTTGGTATATGGGATGGAAGCAGTTTTGCCAATTGAAATAGAAATCCCTTCCCTAAGGATCCTTAAAGAAGTACAGTTGGAAGAAGCTGAATGGGTTAACACTCGTTATGAGCAATTGAATCTCATAGAAGAAAAAAGGTTGACGGCACTTTTCCATGGGCAGTTATATCAAAAAAGAATGATGAGGGCATATGGCAAGAAGGTACATCCTTGATAGTTCCAAGAAGGAGAGTTGGTATTGAAAAGAATTCTCCCGAACCAGCAGGACACTCACGGGAAATGGACGCCAAATTGTGAAGGACCGTTTGTGATGAAAAAAGCTTTTTCAGGGGGGGCACTAATTTTGGCAAAGATGGACGGAAGGGAGTTTTCCAACCCAGTGAATGCCGATGCTGTCAAGAAATATTTTGCGTAAAAAAAAAGAAAAAAGAAAAATTTTCAAATTGAAAACCTGAAAAGACGGCTTGAGTATGGGAGTTGTGTTTAGGGCGAAAACCCGAAGAGGCAGTCTAGACACGAAGGAGGTCCAAATACTACAAGGGCTTAACATAGAAAGGGTGAAAATCATGATCTGAGATGTTCAGACAAAAGACAAGAGAGCTAACGCTTGTGCCTGTTTTGAGATAAAATTTTGAGGCTACTGTCAATATCTATCGGAACAGTCATTAAGAAAGAACTGTATCTATTTTGTATTAATTGGTTTTCCCCCTGTTCCTTGTCATAGGGCCTGATTGTAAAAACTTCCTTTTTTTCTAATGAAAAATAGCCTTTCTGCTCCCAACATTGTCATCATTTCCATTCTGCCAAGAGAGGAGATATGAGTACATTGCATTGCATTTGTCATAAAATTGGAATGATATTTAATAAAGAGCATGATAAAGTAAAGAAATGTTTGTAGTATTTTGAAAAAGGATCATAATTGACGAGGAATGAAATGAAGTTTGGTAATATAAAAAAGAAAGAGAAAAGACTAAGAAAAGAAAGAAAGAAATGGAAATAGCAACAGAATGGAGAACAGTAAGAATGTGAAGAATGATTAGACCATGCATATAATAGAGAAAGAAAACAGTTGTGAGCAACGAATTGGGGAAAACGAGAGATCGAAAACGTGATCGGTTCATCCCCCAATGATCAAGGAGAAGGCTCTAAAAACACCCAAAAAAAAAGCTGATGAAAATGATTAGGATATTTAAATTGCCATGTTCAAAGTTCTAAAACAATTGAAAAAGAAGAAAATTCATCTTTAAAGTCGTGGAACCTCAGATGAGGAATTGATTATTTATCACCATTTCAAAAAAGAAAAAAGGTTTCGTTGCCTCAGCTTTGAGGAGTTCATTTTTAGAAGTTTCATTGCCTCAGCTTTGAGGAGTTCATTTTTAAAAGTTTCATTGCCTCAATTTTGAAGAGTTCATTTTTAAAAAAAGTTTCATTGCCTCAATTTTGAAGAGTTCATTTTTAAAAAAAAAGTCTCGTTACCTCAGCTTTGAGGAATCCATTTTAAAAGTCTCGTTACCTCAGTTTTGAGGAGTTCATTTTTTAAAAGTCTCGTTGCCTCAACTTTAAGGAGTTCATTTTTAAAGTCTCGTTGCCTCAACTTTGAGGAGTTCATTTTAGAAGTTTCGTTGCCTCAATTTTGAGGAGTTCATTTTTAAAAGTCTCGTTGCCTCAATTTTGAGGAGTTCATTTTTAAAAGTCTCGTTGCCTCAGTTTTGAGGAGTTCATTTTTAAAAGTCTTATTGCCTCAGTTTTGAGGAGTTCAAAAAAAGTTCCGTTGCCTCAATTTTGAGGAGTTCATTTTTTAAAAAAAAGTCTCGTTAGTTGAGGAGTTCATTTTAAAAATAGTCTCATTGCCTCAATTTTGAGGAGTTTATTTTAAAAATGTCATTGCCTCAGTTTTGAGGAGTTCATTTTTAAAAGTTTCGTTGCCTTAGTTTTAAGAAGTTCATTTTTAAAAGTCTCATTGCCTCAATTTTGAGGAGTTTATTTTAGAAGTTTCGTTGCCTCAACTTTGAGGAGTTCATTTTTAAAAGTTTCGTTGCCTCAGCTTTGAGGAGTTCATTTTAAAAGTCCGTTGCCTTAGCTTTGAGGAGTTCATTTTTAAAGTTTCGTCGCCTCAGCTTTGAGGAGTCTCATTTAAAAAAATAAAAAAAACGAACAACAACAACAACAAAAAAACAACAAACAACAACAACAACAACAAAAAAACACAATAAAAACAAAAAAAAACATTGGTAAGAGAATTAAAGAATTAGTCAAATACAGTGTCTACGTCTTCACACTATTTCAGATATTTGAAATGCGCAAAGAGGGGCAGTTGTAGACACTATAAAAATTATAATAAAATTTTATTAATTAAAAAAATCATAAACAAAAAATGAATGAAAATGATAAAAAAAAGGAAAAAAAAAAAAGAGAGGTACGACTAGCAAGGTGCGGACACACCTTGCTAGGCACCACCCTCACTCTGTCAGACGCGAAAAATTCGTATCTAATAGAGTAGTGGGAGCATGCCCCCTCCAGAAGCTAAGAACCGAGTATAAAGGGGAAGGGGCACTGTAGCAAAAAAAGGAGCTGAGAGCCAAAAAATCTGCAAAAACCCAGCATTCAAACCCAAGAAAAATCCCGAAGCAACCTGCAAATCAAGGAATTCCTAGCTTTGTAGAAGCCACAATTATCCACAAATCAAAAAAAATATACCAAAAATACAAAAAATCTGAAAATATGCACAATGAGAGAAGGAGAATAGTTCAGGTTCTTGGGAGTCCGGATCTAAGGGGTGTAGCTAGCTGTGGGTGCCTTCAGCCATAGGGGTGTCTCGATCGGAGGATAAATTAGGGAGAGGGACTGTCGTCGGGTTAAGGGAGGAAAGTTTTGAGAGCCGAACGGTGAGAGCACGGAGCGAACTATTCTTTCGCCTTTTACTAAAGAATACTTATCGACCGGTTAAAAGAGAGAGTAAAGGCCGGTCAGGGTAACCGCGGTGCTGCCGGTCTTGGGTTGTCAAACCCTGCTCTATAAAGTAATTACGGTGTCATTCACATACTCGATAGAATATTTGTATATTGAGAAAGCCCGAGAAATTGACAAAAAATGATATTACCCATAGAAGTACAGTTAAGTCGATTAAACATCGAACAAGATAAAATCGAGATCTTAAAGATGAAATTGAGAATTTCACAGTCCAGGGATGACTCAAAATGGTAATTTGGAGCTCGAGGTCTGATTTGGAGTCAATCTGAAAAATTGACCGATTATGGGCAAAAATGGTCATTTTGCAATTTGAGGACAAAATGAAAATTTTTAGAAAAGATTTTCTTAGCCGCATTTGACATGTTTGAGTATGACATGAGTATTGAAGTACAATTGGAATATTTAGCAGTGAAAAATATGAGTTTTCGGTATTTTTAGAATATAAGGGCAAAATGGTAATTTTACCACTCGAAATCCAAAATTTAATTTTTGAAAGGATTTTGATCAAATTTAATTATTTGGAGTGTGAAATGAGTATGAGGAGTAAAAATTATGCATTATGGCAAATTTTCAATTTTGGGGTAAAAATATAATTTATGAAAAGTTTGGGGGTAAAAGTGTAATTTTGAAAAATTTGCTCTACCAAAACTTTGAAAAAATCTGAAAATTTCACTTAAGACTTGGATAAGTCAAAGGAAATGCATGGTGGAAAAAGTAGGACAAGTGGATGGCTAAAAAAAATTGAATTAATAAAATATTCAAAATATGAATAAAATAATATTATTTCATTAAACTAATAAAAAAGCATAAAAAAATCAGCCCATAACCCATTCTTCTTCTTCAACATTCGGCCAAGCAAGAAACAAGAGAGAGAAAGGAGAAAATAAAACCCTAGTCAGGAAATTTAAAGGGAAAATAGGTAGAAATTCAAAAATCAAGTGAAAAAAAGGTAACATTTCTTAAATTTGTCTTGTGTTTTACCTTTCCCATGCATTTCTCATCATTTTTCATGGTTGAATCATGTGATTTGAGGATGATTTCAATTCTGGTCATATGGGTTTAGAGAGAGAAAGTTGTTAGATAAATTTGATTTTGAGCTATGTTAGTGTTTAGTGTTAGTTTAGCATGTTTATGAGTAAAACAAGAAGAAAAATATTTATTTTCTCCATGAATTTCTCTAGGTCGAATCTAGCCAACGGTATGTGAGGATGAGGTTGACTTTATTTTAAGAGAATTGGGTGGAAAAATGATGAATTATGAGGTTGGAAATTAAATGAGAATTTTCGATGCAATAAATTGAAATTTTTACCCACTAAGGGTAAAAGCGTAATTTATAGTCCAGACTGATAAATTGGACCAAATTCACAGTCATTGAGGAATTGTGGATATAATTGGATAATTGAAATTGAAATGGTTGAAATTGGAGTTGAATTGGGGATTTTAGGAATTTACACCGTGTATAGGCGAGTTAGGTCGGACACCGCAATTAAGCGATTGTCCAAACATTTCAAACCCTATCTAGTGCATATGCATGGATAAGAGCCTGAAATAATTTATGATAAATTGACACAATTTATTAAATTTTGTGTCATGGATTATGGATAGGTGGTGAGTCAATTGTTTCGGGTAAGAGACTGCACCCGAGGGCGGAGAATAAGAGTATTTCTACTCCTAATACTGTGAGTAAACTTATTATCATTTAATTTATCTAAGGTAGTTTTTATGAAATTTTATAAAATTTATGAAAAATGGATTTAAAAAGGATAAATTTCGTGTTTTATAAATAAATGTGTTTTTATAAAATGGTTTTGTAAATTGTTTGAAATTAATGATGAATGTTTTTTTTTTTTAGAAAGAGAAAGTTGTTAGATAAATTTGATTTTGAGCTATGTTAGTGTTTAGTGTTAGTTTAGCATGTTTATGAGTAAAACAAGAAGAAAAATATTTATTTTCTCCATGAATTTCTCTAGGTCGAATCTAGCCAACGGTATGTGAGGATGAGGTTGACTTTATTTTAAGAGAATTGGGTGGAAAAATGATGAATTATGAGGTTGGAAATTAAATGAGAATTTTCGATGCAATAAATTGAAATTTTTACCCACTAAGGGTAAAAGCGTAATTTATAGTCCAGACTGATAAATTGGACCAAATTCACAGTCATTGAGGTATTGTGGATATAATTGGATAATTGAAATTGAAATGGTTGAAATTGGAGTTGAATTGGGGATTTTAGGAATTTACACCGTGTATAGGCGAGTTAGGTCGGACACCGCAATTAAGCGATTGTCCAAACATTTCAAACCCTATCTAGTGCATATGCATGGATAAGAGCTTGAAATAATTTATGATAAATTGACACAATTTATTAAATTTTGTGTCATGGATTATGGATAGGTGGTGAGTCAATTGTTTCGGGTAAGAGACTGCACCCGAGGGCGGAGAATAAGAGTATTTCTACTCCTAATACTGTGAGTAAACTTATTATCATTTAATTTATCTAAGGTAGTTTTTATGAAATTTTATAAATTTTATGAAAAATGGATTTAAAAAGGATAAATTTCGTGTTTTATAAATAAATGTGTTTTTATAAAATGGTTTTGTAAATTGTTTGAAATTAATGATGAATGTTATTTTTTTTAAATAGAGTACATGGAGACTGTGGTTGTTAAGTATGAATTGTATTTTTAATTCAAATGGCTTATGATAGTGTGAGCATGCTTGGCTGGTTTATTGTATTGAAATTACATGAATTGTGGTTTGCCGTGCAAATTAGTTATTACAAAAAAATTACCTTGTTATGTTGTTAAACTATTTTATGATTATGGTGGGGCTAACCTACACTGCAATGGCGGGTTTCCATGGACTATCCTATTAGAGGGGCTCAGTAAACCCGGCTAATTTATTTTACCTCTGTGGGAAAGGCGCGCAGGGTAACTCTTGTGGAGAGGTTTGAGTCCACTTCACTCTTTACCACCATGTGAAAGTGAGATTCAGCCAACACCAAGGGACGGCTGTTTTATATGAATAAGTCGTTTTAACAGCCTTGGCTGACTCGAGTGGATGCTTTGATGACGATCAAGTATCCTTGAGGATGAATTTTGGCATGAGCCAAATTTTATGAGAAACATAAGCCTTGAAAATCATTTTAATTGAATTATAATTGTTTTCATGGGATGGAATAAATTTCTAAGTTATGAAATGCATATTGGGATGGGATATGTTATTGTCTCCATTTACTCGGCTTTAGATACTTTAGATGGTATTTGTTAACTCACTGGGATTACAAAATCTTACCCTTTCTTCTTATATATTTTTCAGGCTCAAGACTGTTTGTAGATAGTAGAGTAAGACAAGAACTAAGCTCGGAACTGCATTATAGAAAGTAAGAGTTCACAGTCTTACATCATCTTGGTCAATTGGGGCCCACGTGTCATTGCAGATCAAATCTTATATTTTGGTTATCTGTATTTCTATTCATACAATTTTTACTTTACTTTCATGTGCGAAAAAATTATTTACGAATATTTCTATAGAAATTTATTTTATAAGAAAATAGAATATTTTATTTATTATTTTTGAATAGTACTAATTGTCAACAATTTGCTTTTAAATGAACGTTTTAGATATCAAAACTTATTTCTAAGTATGAAATATGTGTTTTCCACCTAATTATTACATTTTTAACCTGTCTCGAAATTTTGACGAAAATGATAAAAATGTCCCTGTGAGGTAGAAATTAAAATTTTATTGTTTTTGGACGAAAAAAATTATCTGTATTGTTTTAAAATATGATTTTTGTAACAGTAAATCACAGGGTAGGTGAGGAACTGATACGAGAGCCTTGCGAGGTCTCGATAGGGTACTCGAAATATGAGTGCCTATCGGGACATCGCAGCGATTGTCACGGACTCGAAGGTGGTTCCCCGTCATGACATGGGTGGTGGCTGGTGAAGAAGGATTTGTTTAGAGAGGGTGGAGGCTTTTAGAGAGAAGTTAGAGAGTTTGGTTTTAGAGAGAGAAATTGAAGGGAGAAAATGAAGAGAAGGTGAAAAAAGAGACCTTTTATAGCTAAGTTTATAGACCAAACAATGTCGTTTGGTAGAGAAGCTCAGGCAACCCAAGAAGCCCGAAACGAGGTCGTTTTGGAGAGAAAGGAGGCTGAATTCTTGAAGTAGGCTTACAAGCTTTTTGGGTCAGTCTGATCCACCTTGAGCTGGGTTGGGCTAAAGCTTTGGGGTAAGTTTTGGATCATTGATTTATTGGATTATGATTGTGGTTTTTGTGTTGATTGTTTAAGTTAGAAAATTTTTTAATATAGCTTTATGATAAGGATAGTAAAATAATATAAATAAGGTATATTAATGTTGTAGAATGAATTTTAAAACATATTAAGAAAGAAAATCATTAAAAAATAGAAAATATAAAAATATATAAGTAAAATAATAATAATAATAAAGATGTCTAAAAATGTAAAAATATGAAGAAAAAGAGAGAGATTGGAATAGATAAGAAAATATAGAAAATATATGTGCAATTATATGAAAATAAATGATAAAATTAGATAGAAGAAAATATTTAGTTATAAAAACAGATTCAAGGATAAAATATATATATATAGAGAGAGAGAGAGATAAATGAACATTTAGTAAACAATAATAATAATATAATAAATAGGTTTAGGTAGATATTGATTTAGAATATAGTTAAGAGAATATATAACGTAGGGAGAGTTGAAATGCTAGACATAATCACAAAATATATATAATTATGTGAATTTATAGGAATAAAAACGAGTTAGGAAAATTAAAAAAAAAATGTAATAGAATAAAATATGTGGATATCAAATTAATTGAAAAAGATAGCTTTATATAAAATGGAGAGGGATATAAATGAAGAGAGAATGAAAATGAAAAGATAAAGAATTATTAATATAAATAAAATAATTAAAACCAATGATGGGATGATCGGTCGGGACGCGAGAAATCACAATCCCGGACCCATATTCCCTAGGTTCGGAATCTGAATCAAGTCTCTACGAGTACGATGGGAGGGCCTAGATTTTAAGATCCCAAAATATTTAATAAATAAAGAATTTGACTATACAAAAATTACTCAATAAAAATAACAAATAAATAACAGTAGATAAAAAAATGATGATAAAAATAATAATAATAATTCGAATATATAGTAAATAATTAATTTGTGAAAATGCAATATACATGACATTAAATAAATAGAAAAATAAATAACAAAAAAAATCTAAGACAACAACTAATTTAAAATTAAGCATTAAATGGAATCATAAACAATTTATCTAATTATAAAAGGAAAATATAAGAGTAACTTAGAATAAAAAATGTAAGGTATAAAAAAATAATAGTTAGAAATAAAATAGAAAATATGATAATAAAGAATAAAATAATAATAATAAATGACAAAAAAAAAGATAATTGCATTAGCATAGCATATATATATATATATATATATATATATATATATATATATATATATATATATGTTGCATCATGCATATCATTGCATATAAATATTTTTGTTTTCGAGTTTAAGCCCCAATGATGAGATCTTCCGAGGATCTTGTGAAGGCGGGTATTCCTCGAAAAGTTCTCTAGGTAAAAAGATGTCCCCGAGTCCCCCCTGTATGATGGGAGGGCTCGAGAAACATCTTGAATAAAAGGCTTTTGCCCGTATTAGGTTCATTATGCACGAAAATATTATTTTAAAAGAAAACGTACGATGACCCCGATGACGAGATTTATTCGTCGAATTTGCGAAGGCGAATTTCTCGAATAATTCCCTAGGTGAGAGCATACCTCGAATCCCACCAGTATGATGGACGGATCTGGGAGAATATCCTCGATAAAAGGTTATTTGTTCGACATTTTTATCTCACGACATGCATTTCATCTTGCCTCACATTTGCATTCCATTTTAGGTTAAATCGGAGATAAAATAAGAGAATAATAACTAAGAAAATATAGTGAACTTAAAAATTAAAGCCTAATAGGATAATCTAAGAATGGTACCGTTCATGGAACGGGCGTCTCGGGGGTGCTAATCCTTCTCCGGGAGTAACCGTACTCCTGAGCCTATATCTAGAAAATCGTAGACCAGTTTAAGGTTCTCTTCGACGAACTTAAAATTAATTTAACGCTTCGTCTATTAGAATCGAGTCAATAGGTGGCCAATTGCACCTAGTAAAAAAGATTGGTGGCGACTCCTAATTTTTTAGAGTTTTCACTCGCGTTTAGCGGCCGAGTTCCCGGACCCGCACGTTACGACAAAACTAACACAACTTAATCTTATTCTGTCACGACCCGGAACTCCCCATCGGGCCCGTGATAACCGCCGCGAGGCCTCGACAGACATTCTTCACCCCGAATGCCGATTGAAACCCCGCAAGGCTTAGCATCAACTTTCGCATCTCCCCGGTGAGCAACAATTATTAAATCTCGCATTTCAAAAAAATCATAAGTCATTTTCAAATAAGAACAATAAAATATTATTCTCTGGCTCACAGGGGTATTTTCGTAATTTTTCGTCAAAAATCTCAAAACTTGCTAAAAATGTAGTAGGTAAGCAGAAAATATATATTTAATGATTTAAAAACAATTAAGCATCTAAAACGTTCATTTGAAAGCAAATTGTTGACAACTAGTACTATTCAAAAATAATAAATAAAATATTCTATTTTCTCATAAAATAAATTTTTATAGAAATATTCGTAAATAATTTTTTGCACATGAAAGTAAAGTAAAAATTGTATGGATAGAAATATAGATAACCAAAATATAAGTTTTGATCTGCAATGACACGTGGGCTCCAATTGACTAAGAGGATGTAAGACTGTGAACTCTTACTTTCTATAATGCAGTTCCGAGCTTAGTTCTCGTCCTACTTGACTATCTACAAACTGTCCTGAGCCTGAAAAATGTATAGGAAGAAGGGGTGAGGATTTTATAATCCCAGTGAGTAAACAGATACCATCTAAAGTATCTAAAGCCGAGTAAATGGAGACAATTAAAACAAGTCATCATACTGTAATTTCATTACCTTTCAGTTCATTTCAACCAAATAAAATCAATCCATATAAATCAAGTGATCAACTTGGCTTATGAATTTCTTAAAACTTTGGCTCGTGCCAAAACTCATACTCGGTGATACCTTGCGCAGGGCATCCAACCGAGTCCGCCAAGGCTGTTAATATTTTTAGTTTGAGAAAATACAGCCGTTCCTTGGCGTTGGCTGAGTTTCCCTTCACGTGGTGGTTTGGCATGAAGTGAACCCTAAGCTTTACCTCAAGAGATACCCTACGCGCCTCTCCGTTCGAGGTAACAATATAATGGAGTTTACCGTGCCCCTCTAATAGGCTGGTCCACGGAACCCCCTCTGCAGTAAATAATTAATATATAATCCATCAATCAATAAAATTCATTCTAGCATGACATGGCAATTTATGGCAACCTAGCCTCTCAAGGCTGAATACACAGTATAAATAATTCTAACACCAAAATCAGTTTAGCCATTCATGCTCATTTATTATCATAAGCCATTCAATTCAAAACCATAAATTTGCAACACAAGTAGGCAGTCTCCAATTACTCTATTTCAAAACCAGTATTCAATTTTTTAGAAAATTTATAAAATCATTTTATAAAATCACAATTTCTCTTAAAGCATAATAATTTACCATTTAAACCCATTTTTCATAAAATCACACAGCTGTATAAAACTACTATAGATAATTAAGACGATAATAAGTTTACTCACAGTATTAGGAGTAGAAATACTCCTATTTTCCGCCCTTGGGTGTAGTCTCTTACCCGAAACAATTGACTCACCACCTATCCATAATCTATGACACAAAATTCAATAAATTGTGTCAATTTATCATAAATTATTTCAGGCTCTTATCCATGCGTATGCACTAGATAGGATTTGAAATGTTTAAACAATCGCTTAATTGCGGTGTCCGACCTAACTCGCCTATACACGGTGTAAAGTCCTAAAATCCCCAATTCGACTCCAATTCCATCCATTTCAATTTCAATTATCCAATTATATCCACAATACCTCAATGACTGTGAATTTGGTCCAATTTATCAGTTCGGACTATAAATTACGCTTTTACCCCTAGTGGGTAAAAATTTCAATTTATTGCACCGAAAATTCCCATTTAATTTCCAACCTCATAATTCATCATTTTTCCACCCAATTCTCTTAAAATAAAGTGAACCTCATCCTCACATACCAATGGCTAGATTCGGCCTAGGGAAATTCATGGAGAAGATAAATATTTTTCTTGTTGTTTTACTCATAAACATGCTACACTAACACTAAACACTAACATAGCTCAAAATCAAATTTATCTAACAACTTTCTCTCTCTATACCCATATGACCAGAATTGAAATCATCCTCAAATCACATGATTCAACCATGAAAAATGATGGGAAATGCATGGGAAAGGTAAAGCACAAGACAATTTTAAGAAATGTTACCTTTTTTCACTGGATTTTTGAATTTCCACCTATTTTCCCTTTAAATTTCTTGGCTAGGGTTTTATTTTCTCCTTTCTCTCTCTTGTTTCTTGCTTGGCCGAATGTTGAAGAAGAAGAATGGGTGGGCTGATTTTTTTTTATGCCTTTTTATTGTTTAATGAAATAATATTATTTTATTCATATTTTAAATATTTTATTAATTCATTTTTTTTCTAGCCATCCACTTGTCCTACTTTTTCCACCATGCATTCCCTTTGACTTATCCAAGTCTTAAGTGAAATTTCCAGATTTTTCCAAAGTTTTGGTGGAGCAAATTTTTCAAAATTACACTTTTGCCCACGAACTTTTCAAAAATTACATTTTTGCCCCAAAAATTGAAAATTTGCCATAATGCATAATTTGCACTCCTCATACTTATTTCACACTCCAAATAATTAAATTTGATCAAAATCCTTTCAAAAATTAAATTTTCGATTTCAGATGGCAAAATTACCATTTTACCCTTTTACTCCAAATTATACTGAAATTAAAATTTTTCACTTCTAAACTTCAAATCTTACTCCAATAAGTCAAATGGGGCCAAAAATCTTTTCTAAAAATTTCCATTTTGTCCCCAGGTGGCAAATGACCATTTTACCCCTAGATAACGAAAATTTTGGTTTGACTCCAAATTCATCCTTGAACTCCAAATCACCATATTAAACCATTCTTGGACTTTAAAATTCTTAATTTCATCGTAAATTCTCTATTTGATTTAGTTTGAGGTTTAACTCAACTTTGTTGTACCTTTAGATACAATACCGACTTTTGTAAATTTTTTTTCGGGACTCTTTTAGCATGCAAACATGCTATCCATCACATGTATGTCATGACAAATATTTTTATAGAGTCGGGCTTGTCATCTTCTCCCCCACTTGGATCAACCATATGATCCTTCTTCATGACTAATTTCGACATCCGGCTAAATATTAATATTTAAAAAAAAATTTATCTTGTCTCCTTGATACGTGAAATACCTTATTATGCCTCACTTGACTTCCGAATCGCCTTTTATCTCACAAATTCTCCTCTGATACAATTATTATTATTTTATTGTTATTTTCTCACTTGCAAAATATTTTATCGTAAACTACTCCTTTCGTCTTTTATCACTTTTAAACATTTTAATTGACCTCAATTTGCATTCAATCAACTTTATTTATCACCATATCAAAGTATGGGGTATTTCATATTCAAACAACCAAATTTAAATTTACTGAAAACTAAAACTAATAACAAGAATGGCAATTTAAAATATAAAAATCAATCAAACAAAGTCTAGAACCATAATATCCTCTCAATACTTCATTTGAATCTCTTCTACTCTCTTTTTACTTATTAGATAGCTGGGTTGTTAACCTAAAGTTTGAATAGATTTATAAGTCTCTTTCAATGTTTTTATAAAATATCTTTCTTAACTAATCTATTATATTCCTATGCGAATTGTAATTAAAAAAGACTCATTAAGCTTAGAGTTTAAATTATGGCTACATACAACATTAAGTGTATTTCTACCCTATGCGCAAATCAGATCAATCATCTCATATAATTGAAATTGAACATAACCTATTTCATCCAAGGCTTACATTAAAATTACTTTTCCAAGTTTCATTTAGATTACTCTATTTATCTAATTGTGACCAAGCAATCAAACGCATTAATCACATGATTAAAATAACAACTCAAACACTATCAATCATAAACAAGAAAAGTATTAAAAATTCAAACTACACGTTGGGTTCAATTGCAATTCTAGATAAGAAATTTAGTTCCTCATAATTACTAAAAACATCATCAAAACAAGTTTAACCATTAACACAAAATAAGGAAAGTATAAAAAGAACTAAAAAAGAAAAGAAAACTAAGATTTGTCAAGTCTTCGATCTTTAATTTTTAAGAGTTTTTCCTCGCTTTCTTGCTTACTTGACGCTCTTTTTTTTTCAGAGAAAATCTATATTAATTGTGTCTTTTAATTACTTTAAACGTGCCTTTAAATAAGCTCCAAAAAGACTTAATTTGAGTTAAATCTGGAATCAGAATGTCCTAGATATCGCGTCAATGCCATAGCCACACTTTTCTGGTATTACGACACCCAAGTTTTCAGGTTTTGGATGTTGCAACCTCAATTCTTTATCGCCATGGTGCCCAACTTTTTGTCTCTTCGTACACTTTACTACATTCGATCAACTTGGGACGCAAATTTTCTCCTCGATCTAGGTCGAATTAGGCAAAGTGACAAACATAAAAGTTGTAGTCCTGTCTCTTGGCGTTCCAATGGCTCAAGAATCACATCAA
Organism: Theobroma cacao; assembly: GCF_053813885.1. NCBI lineage: Eukaryota > Viridiplantae > Streptophyta > Magnoliopsida > Malvales > Malvaceae > Theobroma > Theobroma cacao. Next base: position 15,897,792 of record NC_142640.1, read on the forward strand.
TTGGGCTTCTAAAATGAGAGTTATGCTCAAAATATAGAAACATGTATGAGAAAAGCACTTGGCCATTCATGCACTCTTCTTCACCAATTGAAGTTGTTTTAATTGCACACCTACAAGAGCATATTCAATAATGAAATAACTAAAAGCAATTTAACATAAAACTAAAATAAAACAACTTAAATTAAAACAACTCATCATGATTTAAACTAAACTAGAAAAACAACTATAAAAACCTAATTTCAAACCTAAATATCAAGAACTTAGCCAATTTAATACTCAAAATGTAACCAAATAACTCTATGAAATAGAGTTCTCACACCCCTAAACTTTAGATTTTGCTAGTCCTCAAGCAAAAATAGAAGCGAAAACTTAAACAAAAATGAAAGCAATAGTAAATGACGAAAACACTTAAATAATGAAAACAATTACATAAAGATGACAATTACTTAGAGATAAGTTGCATGAAGTCAATAATATCTCATAATTTCCTCAAAAATTATCTCAAAATCTCAACTCAAGGTGAAACATAGATATCATTCAAGTCCATGATTCAATTCAAATGCAAGCGCATTCTCAAACGGATTTTCATGTGTGTGAGTGATCTTTTCACAAAGAATATCATGCAATCCGAATAAGTTTATGCTCATGCAAAATTCGACTTAGTACAAAACCCCTATAGATTTGTTTTTCATCCCTCTTTCCACTAATATAGACTAATACTAAGTCAAGGATCCTTAGGACTTTAATTAGCTTGTAATGAATGACTAGAGTCAAATAGGATATTATTTGGCTCAAACCACCTTTAGCACATCAATCATTCTAAGACCTTTTTAGAGCTCTAATTATACTCCAAATAATTTTCTTTACTTGATTTCAACTTTTTCTTTTGTCCAATACTTTATTCTTTTTCGTTTCTTTTTTTTTATCACCATTCTACACCTTCAAACTTATTTCTTTTTAATCTAGATAGTGGGGTGAATACTAAGCATATTTGAACTTTTCAACAACTCCACTTTCTACCTTATTCAACATCTAGCTCAATTCACTTCTTAAAACAATTAACATACATAGGAGTGAGGGATGCAAAATTAGAAATTTATTATAGGCTAAGCTAAATAAAATAGGTGTTTGACAAAGAATAGATAATATTAGGCTCAACAAGGTATACTAGGGATAAAAATATATAAAGGTAGGTAGGCTCAAAAGGCTCAAGTGGTCCAAAAATGGCCTAATTCATTTCCTTAACTAAATATTATCTAAGATTTCACCTAGAGAGAGAATCAAACAAATTCTAAAATTCATGACATAACCAAAATTCTACATCAACATGAATCATCTCTAAACATGCACAACAATTCTAAGCAAACGATCAAGTGCTCAATATATGGAAATCTCATCCTAATGATAATACTTAACACAAGAATTTCACACAAAATTAAACAATATCCATATTTACCAAAAGCCAAAGACAACAAGATAACTAGATTCTCATAATTGGAATGGGAAAATCATTAGAAAAGACACAAAATCACTTAAGTTATCAATGAAATAGGCTTTTAAAAACTAAACATAAATGAAAAGGAAATTGAAATAATCATGCAAATGAAATTAACTTAAGACATAAATGAAAAATATGGTACCTTGCCCCAAACTTAAATTGAATATCGTCCTCAATGTTTAAAATAGAAATAGAAAAAGAAAAAGATAAGTAAAACTCCCCTAACAATGGTAGCAATGTAGAAAGAGCTTTAATCTTTTTCTTTGTCCTCATCATTATCTCTGAAGTTGTCAGGAGAATCCTTGAGGTGATAAAAATCTAAATAAGAAAAAGAATAAAAACAAATTGATAGCGAAAATCTAAATAAATAAAAAAAATAATTTCAAAGCAAAAAAGAGTAAGTGTCACGATCCGATACTCCCTTCGAGCCCGTGACAACCGCCTCGATGTCTCGATAGACATTCATTACCTGGTATGTCAACCAAAGCCTCGCAAGGCTCTTGCATCAATTTTACGTCTCCCCTGTGAGAAATAGTTACTAAATATCATGTTTTAAGGGAATATAAACTATTTTTAAATCAAAACAAACAAAAAGTAATTTTTGCCACACAAGGGTATTTTGGTCATTTTTACCCAAAATTTTTGAAACCTGGTGAAAATACAGCATACGATCGAAAAATATACATTTCTTATCTAAAAATAATTTTAGTAATCTAAATCATCCATTTAAAATGAAATTATGGCTAATCAAACTAAATAAAAATATTAAATAAAATATTCCATTTTCTTATAAAACAATATTTATAGAATCCTGCATAAACAATTTTTATAGCGTAAGAGCAAAATAAATTCATATATATAATAGCACACTAAACCAGGTATACAAAAATATTCTATAACGACATGTGGGCCCCAATATAACCAAAAATATACAAGACTGTAGACCTTCGATTTCTAAGGATGCAATCCAAAAGTAACCCTCGACAAAATCGAATGTCTACAGACTGTCCTGAGCCTGAATTGGTAAAAAGAAAGGGTGAGTTTTTATAAACCCAGTGAGTAAGCAAAGTTCATCTACAACATCTAAAGCCGAGTAAATGGAGACAGTCAAATCATCCCATCATAATATAATTCATAACATTCCAAAACTCATTTCAATTCATATAAAACAATTACATTTCATTAAAATAATCAACAAGGCTTATGATTCTCTTAAAAACTTGGCTTGTGCCAAAATTCATACTCGGGGACACCTTGGCCCGTGCATCCAACCGAGTCCGCCAAGGATGTTAAAACGACATATACCCATAAAACATGTTTTTACTTTTAAAATATAGTCATTCCTTGGCGTTGGCTGAGTTTCATCTTCACGTGGTGGTTCAGCGTGAAGTGAACTCTAAACTTACCTTAGGAGATACCCTCCGCGCCTCTCGTACTAAGGTAAAATATAACGGGATTTACCGTGCCCCTCTAATAGGCTGGTCCATGAAAACCCACCCACTACAGTAAGCTAATCAAATAACCCACCAAATCAATAAAAATTTCAACAGCATGACATAGCTAATATAATATTACTTAGCCTGTCAAGGTAAAACAAAACAGTTTATATAATCCACAAACCACAAATTTAGCCATTCATGCCATCACACTGTCATAAGCCATCAATTCAAACCATATATATATATATATATATATATATATATATATATATATATATATATATATATATATATATATATATGTATATAGATAACACAAGTATATAGTCTCCACTTACTCAATTTCCAAAATCATCATATATATATATATAGATAACACAAGTATATAGTCTCCACTTACTCAATTTTCAAAATCATCATTGAATTGCAAAACAATTTATAAATATCATTCATTTAACCATCACTTAACTTATAAAACATAAAAATCTACGGTTTAAATTCATTATTCTTTAAAATCATAAAAACGAGTATAAACTACTTTAAATAGTTAAGATGAACATTTGATTACTCACAATAACGGGAGTTTGGAGTACTCCTATTCTTAGTCCTCAGATACGATATCTTTACCCTAATAAGAGGGCTCACCACCTATACATAATACACGACATGTAATTCAATATATTTGTGCCAAATTGTTATAAAAATATTTCAGGCTCTATATGAATGCATGAAATTGAATGAGAATTGTTCGAATAATCACTTAAAAACGGTATTCTACGTTGGTTCAATTATGATCGAATTGAATTTGTATTCGACCTAACTCGAACTATACACTGTGGAATTAACCAAAACATCCGATTCAACTTTAAATATATTCATTACATTTTCAATATTCTAAATACACCAAAGTACCTCAATGAGCTTGATTATGACTTAATTCATCATAATCGAAATTCATTCCGATTTCGAACTAACGTGCTAATCAGTGTTAACACAGTCCAATAAATTCATCTACATCATTAAGAATCAAATCCATCATCAACATGTCATCTATAAAATTTTGGCAAAGATGGTTGTTGAAGGGCATGTGATTTTCTTGCTTGTTTTTCATGCCAAACATCATCAAACAACTAAAAACACTAAGATATCATGAAATCTAGCAAAATCCACCATCAAAACCTCTCTCCCTATGTTCGGCCAACAAGTATTCCCTCATGGAAACTTGTGTTTCATCCATAGAAAATGAAAAAGAAAGCATGGGAAAGGTAGATCTTAAGCTAAAATTGAAAAATCTTACTTTTGATTGCTTTGTTCTTTGAAATTCAACAAATTTCTCTTGAATTTTCCTCTCTAGGGTTTGTTTCTATTCTTTTCTCTTTATTCTTTGCTTTGGTTGGCCATGAAGAGTGAATGGGAGAGTTTATAAAGAAAATTATAAAAATATTAAAGCTTGACATGTGTCACCATGTGATTGGTCCATGGTTAAAACTTAACAATTAAGCATTTTCTCACCACCACATGTAATCTCTTTGTCACAACCCAGAACCTCCCTTGGGCCCATGACAACCGTCACGATGTCTCAATTGATACTCAATACTCGGAATACCAATCGAAACCACGCAAAGCTTACATATCAGTTTTAAACAATTTCCAGTCATTTTCGGGTCAAGTAAATCAAAAGACAAAAATATAGTATTTTTATATAAAACAATATTTATAGAAACACGTGTAAGTAAAATAAATTCATACATATAATAATTTACAAAGTTATAATGTACAATAATAATTATAATGACAAGTGGCCCCTAAGTACACCAAGTATTGGTGATAGTAACCTACTGTCTGTGAGATAGAGGGGTCAACTGGAATCCTCGACAAAATCGGTATCTACAAGCTACCACAGGCCTGAAATATTTGGAAAGGAGGTGGGTGAGATTTTTCAATCCCAATGAGTAAACAGACATTACCATAAATATCTAAAGGCGAGTAACATGGAGGCAAGTTTAAACAACAAATTACAAACCATTTCATAAGGTTTTCAATTTATTCCTTAAACCATAAAATATTTGTAATTTACCAAAATAGTTGTTAAGGCTTATGACTTTTATTAAAACAAGGCTCAAGCCAAAATTAATCCTCGGGGATACCTTGGCTGAGGTATCTAACCGAGTCCGCCAAGGTTGTTAAGATATTTACATGTGAAACACATTTTTTATTTTTAAAACAAGCCGTTCCTTGGCGTTAGCCGAGTTACACATTCCCGTGAGGGTTCGACGTGAAGTGAACTCTAACACTACCTCGGGAGTTACCCTCCTCGCCTTTACTACCGGAGTAACTATATAACCGGGTTTACCGTGCCCCTCTAATAGGCAGTCCACGGAAACCCGTCACTGCAGTGACTAAACCCACCAATTTTAATAAAATTTCGACAGTATAACGTGACTTTTATTTATTTACCCAACCTGCATAGTAAAAGACAACTTACATAAATTTCCAATGCAATTATAACATATAGCCACATATACTCATATATCATAAGTCATTCATAGGAAAATATATATTTTAAAATAATTGGCAGCCTCCAATTACTCAATTTCATAATCAACACAATGCATTTTTATTTGTCACATTTATTTCTAAAACATCAAAAATCTCATTTTAATCTCATTTTCATTTCATAAAATCCATGAAGAGCATTTAAAAATAAACTCTAGATAATTTACAATAATAATAGGTTTACTCACCGTTTGTACAAATTAAATACTTTCTAGGTGCCTCGATCACTGTTCGTCGAGTATGACTTCCTTGCCTGTACCAGAAGGCTCTCTTCCTAAACACATTGTAAAAATTTCACAATTTACCACATTGATGTTAAATCGCTATATAATTGACTTAAATCCTATACTAATGAGTGGTATGAAATGCAATAGCCTAAAACGGCTTAAACGCGATATTAACCTATTTTTGGCACTTTACCCGATAAATTGCTAACGCGCTCCATTTTAGCTCTAAATTGTCCCATTTTCTCTGCAACATTTCTAACCATTAAATATCAGCCAATAACTCACTAAAATCACCAAAATCAGCTCACTTTCCTCCTTGGAAAATTTGGCCAAAAATGGGACATTTACTCGGTTAATTTTTCACTTTGTTTTTCTATCACATTTAACCATTTTTCATCATTTTCTCTTCATTTCTCTTAGAATAAAAATCAGTTCATCATCATTGTAGATCAATGCATATTCAGCCAAGGGTGGGTATTGTGAAATTTTCATGCTTTCTTGCTCAATTTGATTTCTATACACATTTAACTAACTAAAATTATCAATTTAACTAAAAATCAAAACATAAAAATTTCAAATTCCTCCCTCTTGAATTTCGTCTAGCCCTTGATATCACTTTTTGATCTCTCTCCTCAAGCATGCTAAATGGAAACAAAGGCATAAGAAAGGTAGAAATCAAGTTAAATTCGAAAAATCTTGCCGTTAGACACGTAAACTGTCGAAAAACGCGATTTCCCCTTTGAATTTTCTAGTTTTCCTTTGTTTTTCTCTTTTCTTCCTTTCTCCTCTATTTTCTCTCTTGTTCTTTCCTTATGGCCTGCCAGCACTTAATATGGGGTTTAAATGGGCTGACTTTTTATTAAAATAATATTAAATCATTAAAAAGTGTCATGTGTCACTTTCCCATTGGCCCATTTTTAAAATTTCATCCATTTGTTTCCAAATTTTCACCATTCACTTGTCCCACATATCCATAGCTTAGACAAAATTCTCAGACTTATCCAAAGTCTTGGTGGAGTGATTTTTGAAATTTACACTTTTGCCCCCGTAAAAGTGAAAAATTACATTTTTACCCAAAAAACTAAAAAATTGCCCATAGACCTATTTTTCATCCCTTATACTCATACCATTCCCCAATTTGTCAAATTTGATCTAAATTCTCTCAAAATCTTAAATTTTGTCCGCAGATGGCAAAATTACGATTTTGCCCCTAAACATCAAAATTTCTAATTTTACCCCAAATGAACCCTCGAACTCCGAACAATCATTTTTAGTCATTTCTGGACTGTAAAATATTAAATTTCATCCTACGATTCCTATTTGAACTAGTTCGAGTTTAAATCAACTCAAGTGTACCGTTAGGTACAATATCGGGTTTCGTCTATTCTTAGGACTTTCCTAACGTAATAACATGCTACTCAGTGCATGTATGTCTGACATGTGTTTATAGGGTCGGATTTTACACTTTTAATTATCTAAAGTATAAAATAATAATAGATGAAATTCATGGGCTTGACAAATGTTATGGTGGTGTAAAATTCTAAAAATTCCAATTACGTCCTTATGGACACGTAAAATGACTATTTTGCCCTTATATTCGAAAAAATATCAAAATTAAAATTTATAATTTCTTAAATTCAAATCATGCTCCAATTAGTCAAACTTGGTCAAAAATTTCATCCAACATTCCCATTTTGCCCTCGGGTGGCAAAATGACCATTTTACCCCTACGTTATGAAAATTTCTAATTTGACTCCAAATTAATCCTTAAACTCTGAATCACCATATTAAGACATTCTAAGGTTCAATAACTCTCAAATATATCCTAAAATCTCTATTCAAACTAGTTCAAGATTTTAATCGACTTAATTGTACCACTAGGTATGATACCGACTTTTAACGATTTTGTGAGGCATCCCAGTATGTAGATATGCTATCAAGTACATGAATGACATGACAAATATATTATAGAGCTGGGCTTGACAGTAAGACTTTTAAAAGCTTAGGTTGCCTCCCAATAAGTGCTTCTTTATAGCCAAGAACTTGACTATGACACTCTTTTCTGCACAACTTCATCCATGAAATAAGGGTTGAGGCTGTGAGACCTCAACCTTTATAGGCTTGTAACTAAGCAGAGAAGCCATAACACGGGCTAGGGGTAGTTTTGTCATTTCCTCTAATAAGCTCTCAAAAGAAATTTTTATTATATTTTAAGGTCTAAATAGGCATAAGATCTCATAAATGATGTGTAATGATGAAAACACGAAGAAAACTAAAAGTTTTAATAATTTTCATAGTAGGGGCAAAATGGTCATTTTTCACCTCAGGTAAAAGTTTTTAAGTTTTCATGAACCCGAACATTTCTAGACCATTATGGACCTTGTCTTATTGTCAAAAGAGTAAAAGATTGCATAAAGGATTGGAAGAGAACAAGCTAATTTGTGGAGGGCATTTTCGTAATTTAAGTGAAGTGGATAAGCATGGGCTATAAATATCTTGTTCTTCCAGCAGCTTCTTCATTCTTCAGCAGCTTTTCTCTTTCTTCTTCTTCCATCTCATGTTGCTCCCATCCTCTATGGAAGCTTGATATGAAACTTTCATAACTTTCTCTCTCTAGCTCTAATTTTCATACCTTTGTGCCCTTTTGACTAAAACCCTTGTGCTCTTTCACTTTCTCACTTTAAAATCCTTGAAAAATCTCACTTCCATACTTTCTCTCACTAGCTAGGTGTTTAGAGAGAGAAAGAGAAAGAAAGCCCCTATAATAGCTTGGGAATTGTTGGAAACAATTTCAAGGTTACAAAGCTATTAAGGTGAGTAGTAAACTAAAATTGATTTTAGTGTTGAGAATGATTAGTGTTTAGATTTGGGGGTGAATTAGTAGTTGGGGTTGTTCATTCATTTTAGAGTGATTAGGGTAGTGAGAATAGATAGCCATTTAAATGGCCATTGAAGCTAGCTAAGAAAAAGCTTTTAGAATTTATAAGTGTGTGGCTTGAATTCATGGTGATGCTAATGTGATAATAGGTTCCAACGAAGCCCCATCGCCCCATTTGGACAATTAGAGAAGTAGAGTCAACAAAAGGTTCAACAAGATATCAGTGACTGAACTTGCATTTCAAAAATAGTTTTGGGAATGTGAATGATTTATTCAATCTTTCTTAAAAACGAGTGCCTTGGGAACAAGCCTTTGATAAATTGTCTCTATGTGTGACATGTGGCTGTTATGGATTGTTGTATTACTACATTATGTTGATATATATATATGAATAATGTTGTGTAATGATATTGACCCGGCTATGTGCGAGTAGGAGTGTGCATAAGCCGATGCTGACCCGGCTATGTGCGAATGGGAGTGCGCATAAGCCGATATTGACCCGGCTATGTGCGAGTGGGAGTGCACATAAGCCGATGCATATGAGCTGATGATGATGGGAAGGTGTGCATGATGATTGATATTTATATATATATATATATATACATATATGGTATATGGTTGTAATGCAAAATGTGAGAATTTGACTGGTTGAATTTTGGGAATTTATATGTGTTTCATGTTGTTTTGTTAACACAGCAGGATGGCTTTTTCTTAAGGGGAATGGAATTTTTTTACTGGTGCCATGTTTCTCGCTGCAGCGAGAAACTCTTGGGTTTTGAGGGGTAATGTTGGCCGAAATCTCGCTGCAGCGAGAATGTTACTATAGCTTCTCGTTGCAGCGAGAAACTTTCTGTTTTGAGACCAAAAATTTCACTGCAGCGAGATTCAATCTCACTACAGTGAAAAACTTTCTGTTTTGCTCCTCATTTGGTTCGATTGCTACCCTATTTTCCATTTCTTTGATACCATAATTGAGCATGGACTTCCAACATTAAGGAATAAATGAATTAAGTTTAAAATGAGGAGGTTTGGTGAGAAACCCTCGGCTAGTTAAGAAACCCTCGGTTAGTTGATAATTTAAGTCAAGTGTCGCTGCAGCAAAAATTCATTCTCTGCAGCGAGAATGCCTTTCCGCTGCAGCGAGGACCCGTCATTTATTTGACCTGATTCGCACGAATGCTACTAAAGTTTTCACTCTTCAAATCCTTTGTTGAGCATGGACCCTTTTCATAAAGTGATTTACTCATGTGGGGTTTACATGATGGGTTTTAATAAGAACTAAAACAAATTGCATTGTTTTGAAAAATGAATGCATCATGATTTCGTTAAACATTCCTTATGGTATGCTTGTTCCCTTTCTTGTTCACTCACTAGGTTTATACTCACCATTTTCAACTTCATGTTTTCATATCATGAGGCAGCTGGTAACTAGGTCGAAGTGTCTTCATATATTTGACCCTTAGTAGGTGTCTCGGCATTCAGTAGCTGCACATTCGTCTGAGTCTCTCCGTTGGAAGTCAAGTACTCTTTTGTTGTGTATAGACAAACCAATGTAAATTATTAAATTATGTTTAGATAATATATGTATTCTTTGATTGGTATGCCACTATGAGATGGCAATGTTTAGTATTATTTTGATTCAAAGTTAGAAAATGTGACTTAGCAACTTTTAATGGAATGGTGAAAAGGTTATATTAATAGGCTTGCTTGGGCTTAATGGACTACGTCCATTGGGCCCATGCGCCAGTCATGGCCCGAAATTTGGGTCGTGACAGAGACGTAGTCCATTAACCATGAATGCTCCAGTAGCCTTACTGTCAATCTTTATTATACCACATGGATATACGTTAACCACTTTGAAAGGACCCAACCATTTTGATTTGCATTTCCATGAAAAAAGCTTGAAGCATGAATTAGAAAGTAACACTTGTTGTCCAACCTCAAAACTTGTTGCTGTAGGATATTCCTTGTCAGAATCCTCCAGAGCCAACTCATCAACCGAATCCACTCTATAGCAACTATTTGTATAAAGATACTTAGTTACATTGAACAAATTAAACACTACTTTCTCTTCTCCAACTTTGAAAGTTATCTTGCCATTCTTCACATCTATGATTGCTCTTGCTATAGCTAAGAATGGTAGTCTCCAAATAAGAGAAATTTCAAACATCCTCTTCCATCTCAAGCATAATAAAGTCTATCGGAATGTAGACCTTCCTAATTTTTACCAAAACATCCTCTATAATCCCTATGAGATACTTGATTAATCTATTTGCTAATTGCAAGGTAACTGTTGTAAGTTGTATCTCCTTAAGTCCAAGGTTCCTGGCAACAGACAAAGCCATGAGTGAAACACTAGAATCCAAATCACATAACTTTAGAAAATTTAATCTTACCAATAGTATAAGGAATAGAAAAACTCCCTAGATCCTTAAGCTTTAGTGGAAGCTTACTTTGGATTATAGCACTGCACTCCTCAATAAGTGCAACTATCTCAAAATTTTCAAATTTTCTTTTTTTGGACATGATATCTTTAAGGAACTTGACATAAGAAGATATTTGTGCCAAAGCATTTGTAAAAGGAATATTAATGTGAAGTTGCTTGAAGACATTCAATAACATCTCAAATTGCTTGTTCAATTTCTTTTGCTTCAACGCTAAAGGAAAAGAGACGGGAGGCACATATAGCCTGACTTGTGGTGGTATGGATACTTCTTCCCCTTACTTAACTCCATCAACCTGAACTTGATTGCTAAAAGTATCCTTTTGATCAACTTTATCTTTATCATCTAGCACATTCTTGTTTTTACCTCAATAAGTTGTTTACCACTCCTCAAAGTAATTGCATTGCATTGGTCCTTTCCTTCTCTTTTGGGATTGGTTTCAGTGTCACTTATTATAGCTCTTTGTGGCCGGTTGTTGATGGCTTTGGTAAGTTGACCCAATTATGTTTCTAAAGTTCGGAGTGACGCCACTTGACTTTGAATGATGGGATTATTCTTTTCCATGCACTGCATAAACATCTCTTCCACAAAAAGCTTCTTTTAAGGCATTAGAGCTTAAGCTTATGGTGGAAATCCAAGAGGAAAGTTTGGCTTAGGTGCTAATGAAGATTCTTGGTTGTTTCTCCAAGAGAAATTATGATGATTTCTCCAATGAGGATTGTAGTTGTTGGAATAAGGATTACTTTGCTATTTATTAAAATTCTCGACAAACTGTACAAATTCAGCCTTAATAGGACACTAATCACTAGAATGCCTATTTCCACATAACTCACATATTACAAAAGAACTCTGAATAGCATGGACACTCCGTGTATCAATGTTCTTAGTAAGAGTAGCCATTTGCACTGTGAAGGCATTAATTGCATCAAGATTATGAATACCAGTAACTTTTTCTTAACCCAATCTCTCAAATGGCCATTAGTAATTGTTGGAAGCCATCTCTTCCAATAAATCATATACCTTATCAATAGATTTTGACATCAGTGCCCCTTCAGCTGCAACATCAATGGTGGTTTTAATTAGACTTAGTAAACCACTATAGAAAGTTTGTACTTGCAACCATTTAGGTAACCTATGGTGAGGACATCTTCTAAGTAAATCCTTATACCTCTCTCAAGCCTCATATAGTGATTTCGAATCAGATTGCATAAAAGAGGTGATATCATTCCGCATCTTTGCTGACTTAGTTGGTGGAAAAAACTTAGCCAAGAATTTCAAAGCTAAATTATCCTAAGTACTAATGAACCCAACTGGAAGCAAATTCAATCAACACTTTGCCTTGTCACTTAGTGAAAATGGGAAGAGTTTCAATTTAATGGCATCATAAAAAATGCCATTGGTCTTGAATGCATCGCAAATCTTTAGGAAATTCACAATATGTGCATTAGGATCATCATTCAACAATCTCCCAAATTGAACTAAAGTTTGAACATCTCCATGATTGTTGACTTAACCTCAAAGTTATTGGCTGGGATGGTAGGCCTATAGATGCTAGAATGAAGGCCTTGTATGAGAGGTACAACATATTTTTGCAATGACTTAATCTCTTCTTGTTAATCAACCTTTGTGTCGCGATGAGTCAAAGCTTGTAGATTCTCCCTCTGAAGTCTATGAAAAGTTTTCTCAATTTTCGGATCAAAAGGAATAATTTCCAAATCTCTAACTCTTCGCATATAATAACCAAAAATACCTAAAAATAAAGAAAAAGAAAAGTTTGAAGTAAGACTAAGATTGCTTGGTGTTATTATTAACAAAAATTATGGAAACAACTCCTCGGCAAGGATGCCAAAAACTTGTTATGGGATTTACCATGTAAGGCCACATATCATTAACAAGTAATATTAAGGAAAGTAGACTATCAATCCCACGAGGAAAATTTTTCCTAAGTACTAAAATTAACATAATTTATTCTTATTTAAACAACCAAATTTAAATATACTAAAAACTAAAAATAATAACAAGAATAACAATTTAAACTATAAAAATCAATCAAACAAAATCTAGAACCACAATATCCCTTCAACACTTCATTTGAATATCTTTTACTCTCTCTTTACTTATTAGATAGCTGTGTTGTTAACTTAGAGTTTTAATGTATTTATAAATATCTTCCGATGTTCTTATAAAAATATCTTTCTTAACCAATCTACTATATTCCTATGCAAATTGTAATTAAGAAGGATTCATTAAGCTTAGACTTTAAATTATGTCTACATATAACATGCAAATGTATTCTTACCCTACACGCTAATCATATCAATCATCTCATGCAATTGAAATTGAATATTTGCTATTTTATCTAAGGCTTACACTAAAATTACTTTTCCAAGTTTCATTTAGGTTACTTTATCTATCTAATTGATGGCCAGGTAATCAGACACATTAATCACAAGACTGAAATAAACAACTCAAACACTATCAATCATAAGCAAGATATAACATTAAAAATTCAAACTACATGTTAGGTTCAATTACAATTCTAGATAAGAAATTTAGTTCCTCATAACTACTAAAAACATTATCCAAAAAAGTTTAACCATCAATACAAAACATGGAAAGTATAAACAGAATGAAAGAAGAAAAGAAAACTAAGAGTCATTAGGTCTTCGATCTTCGATCTGCAAGAGTTTTTCCTCGCTTTCTTGCTTAATGGCTTTTTTTCTTCAAAGAAAATCTATCTTAATTGTGTCTTTCAATTACTTTAAAAGTGCCTTTAAATAAGCTCTAAAAAGACCTAATTTGAATCAAATCTAGAATTAGAATGTTTAAGGTATTGTGTCGGCATTACAACCCCACTTTTCTAGCACTGCAACACCCAACCTTTTGGGTTTTGGCCACTACGGCCTTAATTCTTTGGCGCTGCACTTTTTGTTTCCAAGTATGCTCTATTGCACATGATCAACTTGTGACATGAAATTTCTCCTTAATCTGAGCTAAATTGGATAAAGTGGGAAACATAAAAGCTGTAGATCTATCTCTTATCTTTCCAATGGTTTAAGAATCACATCAATCGAACTTATAGAATGAGAGTTATGTTCAAAATACCGAAATATGTATGAGAAAAATACTTGGCCATTCATGCACTTTTCTTCACTAGTTGAAGCCATTTTAATTGCACACCTATAAAAGAATAAAACTAAATCAATATTAAACTAAACTAAAAGTAATTTAACATAAAACTAAAATAAAATAACTTAAATTAAAACAACTCATCATGATTTAAACTAGACTAAGAAAAATAACTAAAAACACCTTATTACAAACCTAAATATAAAAAACTTAGCCAATTTAATACTCAAAATGTAATTAAATAACTCTATGAAATGGAGTTATTAGAAATAAAAAAGAAATATGGAAAAAAAAGTAACCAATCCGAAGGCACCTCAACAAAACAACTACATAGAGAAAAAAAATGAAAGAGTTGACTGCTGACCATTAAACAAAACATCAAACTCCAACAATAACACCTAATTTCTTGAAGACCTATAAATACAAATTCATTAAAAAATGTACGAAAAATAGAACAGAAACATAAAAAAATCTATAAAGAGAAAAAAGAATGAAAGAATCGATCGAACAAAACAAACATGCAAGAAAGAGAACAAAACCAAACAACCCAAAAAATCCACTAGAATGAAAAAGAAAGAGCTGACACAACCCAAAATGCAAAGAACATAGTGAAAAGCCAAGAAAAATCCAATGAATTCAACCTATGTTTACACGAAATAACCTAAAAACCTCAATGCCGTCAAGAAGTAAACAAGGCAAACAACTCAAAACATCAAGAAAACCTAGAGAGAAAGAGAAAAATGAAAAAAAAGAAAACCCAAGGGACCATTCAAGAAAGAGGTAAGACAGAACCCCACAAAGAACTCTTAAAAAAAATGAAATTCCCAAAACACCCCTTGATATTGTCCAAAAAACCTAAAATGCCTATAGGTTTGCCCAAATTACCAAAGCACAATGACTTCCTCTTTAAAACCTTCAATTGCCTTCCATTCACCAACCAATTTACAATGCTAGGTTTCACATTCTAAAGGACCTTTGAAGGTTAAAATCATTGTACTTTAGTTATTATTTTTTTTTGAATTCATCAATAATGATTAAATATATTAGTAAGTACGTGATGAAATGTTAATGAAAATATATTTGTTATAATCATTTGAAATTACTTAATTAATCAATTAACATGTTTGAAATTATAAATATCATAATATTTATCAAATATTATAAAATTCAAAATCAATAAATCTTAATTATCAAAAACATATTACTATGTATATGGATTAATAAACGAGTTTTAGCCATGTACTAAACATGTCCACCCGATATGTGAGTATGATTAAATAAATAGATAATAAACAGACCAAGATTAATATGGATGAATGATAATACGATTAATTAATTATGTCTTAAATGAGTCTAAAATGATTAAACTGATTTCATATGATTAATATACAAAATACGATTATCTTAAAGCTAAATCCATTTAAATTCATGTTGTATTATTGTATTATATACAAAGTTGTCAAGTCTAATTTAAACCCTGAAAATTTAATGTGATGTACCATTTCTTGTGCACATAGTGATGCATATATCCATTGTTAATTCTAGCCAAATTCCTAAAAGAATAAAAACATATTTAAGAACTTCTGACGTTATATTTTTCTTTTCTTTAACCAAAAAAAAAAAGTAATTCAAAGATTTGAATGAGCAAATGCAATGGAATGCACCTACTTATTTCAAGTGATGTTTATTTTAAATAATAACTTTTCACATTTCGGTTTGCTTATGTGTATTAAGAAAGTATAATGCTCAAATAACCTTATAAACTATTCAAGAAAATTTAAATAAATTTTTATTCTTTTATTACGATCAATAAAGTCCCTATTACTTTTATTTTAAGTTAAATAAACTTTTATAATTAATTATTGACTAATTGTCATTAATCAAAATATCAATTGTTATTTTCTATCTACATAATATTGATATGACGTTAATGTGAAAGGTGAAAAATACCACATAGTCATATTATTGTGTAAAATTAACATGTTATGTCATTATTGTTTATGATATTTCAATATGTCAAATTATCATCAATTATAATATATTATTATGTCATGTCAACGTCACATAGTATAGAATGATAAATGACATTTTGAATCATTAGTTATAAAAGATTTATTGGATTCAAAATAAAAGTATAAGAACTTAATTGGTTCAAAATAAAAATATAAGAACTTAATTGAACGTAATAAAAGTATAAAGACTTATTAAAATTTTTTAAATAATTTAAAATTTTTTAGATAATATGCCTATTAAAATTATCCTTATTTTGTTAAAAAATAATCCTTATACAAACTTTACGGAAAACGAAAACAAAATAACAAAGAAAAAAAAACGAAAGGAGGAAAAAATCAATGGAAGGATAAATTCGTAATTATCTAAACAGAACAATGGTGGAATATTCGTTTTGACAATCAAGGTTGCTCTTTTCGTGATTTAACAAAAAGTCAAGGGCCTTTATCGAATTAACCAACAAACGTAGCAAATAGTATTACTGTCAGATAGGTTTGTTGCGTTGCTCACTAATTAACCATAGTCCTGGATTCCCAGTTTCCCGTCAGTAAAACCCCAGCGGAACCACGCCAGAAAGACTCCAGAAACCCTACAATAAATAAGAAAATACTAATACTACTTTATAAAAAAAAAGAGATTTATTTCTTCTTCTACAATCTTTTTGTCTCATGTTACTTTAGCAGTCTCTGCAAGCCCGTATATACGCTCACAACGTTCGAATATACGTTCCAACCGTAGACCGCCATGGCTCTTCCTCTTGGCAAGTTAACTATCCTCGTCGGTGCAGGTCCGTAGAATCTTCGCTCTCCTCCGATTTTTCCACTTTTTGTTTTTTCGCTTAAGAATCAGATGTTGTTTGGATTTTACCTAATATGATTTTGTCCTAAATCGATTTTTTTTTTGTTTGGGTGAGTGAAACTAGATTTTGGATTTTAGGTAAATCCTGGATTTGGAGTAGGGTTTAGTTGTTGGGACTTATGTTATCTGGTTCTTTGATTGGTTGTGGAATTCGTAGGAATGTGTGCTAGTTTGGTGCTGCGTTGGCAATTGATTAGGATTTTAGAGGAGTTTAGGGTTGAGTTTGCGGGGGGCGAGGTGTTGTGGTTCAGCTGGCACCTTGCAATGCTTTGATTTAATGCTTGTTTAGATAGTGTATCGGCGACCAAGGTCATAGCTGTGGGACTGGAGCTGGAATGGAAATACAGAATGTTGTTTTAGCTATCAGAAGATGGTCCATTTGAAGGATGTTGTTAGAAACACAAAGGATCACTGTAAATTATGCTGGCTAATGGGCTGGAGCGATATTCAATGGAAGTTTAAGTTTGCCTAATATGAAGCTATTTTGTATATAGCTTATAGCAATGACCTTGCTAATCCTATTGTGTGAAGGATATGAGGGGTGAGAAAAGGTGATCCTATTCTGATCTAGGATAGTAAGCTCATGGGCTTGATCATTACTTCACTGTTAAGAAAATAAAGAAGGCTTGCATTGCCAAGTTTATCTTTGATGTAGCTTTTCTTTGTGGGTTTCAAACCGAATCATGGGATTGATGATTATGTTCAAACATAGAGTGTTAATCTTTGAACATATTATTTTAATGTTGATTCCCCTTTGGAGGAGTAATGTGGCTACCAATTTGGCTATGCCTCAGCCATTAGAAAGAATTGCTTTTCTAACCAAAGTAGCTTCTGTTTGTCTTTTAGGTATTGTTGGCTCAATTATTGCAAAAGAAGGGCACATGCCAAATGTTTCTGATTTTGTCTCTGGTGCTTTCAAGGTATTTTTTTTCCCGCTTTTCTGAGCCATGACTAAAAGCAAAGACTTTCTTTTTTTTTTCTTTTTTTTTTGTGTCCCTTAAAATATGGGAATTTGATACGACGGTGCATTTACTTGCTTGCTGACTTAGTAGCAATTTGTCTTCTGCTGCAGCTTGTTTTTCGGCAACTTAAACATGATGATTCTACTCCATCTATAAACAAGCCACGCAATGATTATTTGATGGCTCAGGTTTGTATTTGATCTTCTATCTCCATTATGAGTGCTGAATTAAAATCTAATTATCTGGTATAATGGCAATTGTTTCTGATATTTGGAACTATTTCTGCTTGTTTGACTGTTATGGGTTCTTGATCATTGTAAATAAAAATTTGAGACTTTTTTTCTTAAGTGATGGCAGTAGGTTGCATATGCTTAAAGATTAATTTCTTGTGACATTTTGAAATAGTGGTAATTAAGGAGTTGGTGGCTGCATGACAATTATAACTATAAATTTTTATAGTCACTTAAATCCTGAAAAAATGTTAGCATGTGATCTGACAAATTTGCAGATTAAGTTTGTGCGCATTATTTGATTTTACTGTATATTTTCATGTTTCTGTTACTTTCTCGAGCAATATATATGTGTTAAGTAGTCGTCAACCTTTTAGTGTGGTTATTGTTTCAGTAATGATGGCTCCCTTTCATCTTGATAAGCTTGTGTAGTTAAATTTGTATAATTATATAATGTTCAAACCTGTTTACTTTTACAGGTTAACAGCCTAAGGCAGGAGCTGCAAATCTTGGCGTCAAACAGACCAATTACAATTGTAACTGGACGTGGAACAGGTTATGGTTGTTTACATTCTTTGACATTTGTGGGGAAAAAATTTGATGCTGTCCATCTTGCTCTATATGACACACATTCTAACTATAATTTTTGGTAAAATTATGCCAATTTGTATTACAATATGCACAAGTGTTATGGATATAAGGATCCCTTTTCTTAATTAGCTACCAATACTTTCTTTCTTTCTTTTCTGACACACACATCAGTTTTCATGATACTGTTTTCTTACTTTTCTTATTTATTTTGTAGACATGATAACTTGCCCATTCCTGAGCATTAATTTGGAATGTTTTTGCCTGCAGGTACTAGCAAATACGGCATAATCATTGTTATCGTAGTAGTTGGATATGGTTATGTTTGGTGGAAGGTAATGATATTTTATTCTTTTGAGTGTATGAATGTGTGTAGGTTATACATGAAACAAATTAAGATGGTTGAATTTTTCTGATAATTGAGCCACATAATTTGATTTGACAAATTATTTGTCAGCAGTGAAGTTTTTCACTTTAAGAGTGCAAAATATTTTCCAGAGAACTGTCGGAAGTACTTGGTAGATAAATATGTAAATGCACGGTTTAGATTATTAATTTCTTGTTATTTCAGTTTAGTGATTAGTAAATTGTATATTTTAGAAGACACAAGCAGGAATTGCTGCTCCACCCATATTTCCACCTGCCTCCTGAACACAAAATGTTTCTCCTCAGTTCTGCAAATGTGATGCCATAGCTTACTTGTATATTATTTGTTTCAAAAGTTTTTCTTTAGTCTTAACTAGAGTTGTAATCTTATATTCTTGGAATGGTTTCAGGGCTGGAGAGTTCCTGATATGATGTTTGCAACAAGGCGTAGCTTATCTGATGCGCGTGATGCCATAGCCAAGCAGCTTGAAAGTGTTTACTCGTCAATCTCGGCAAGTCTTTCTTTTACTGGCATAACTTTTTTTTTTTTTAATTTTATATGATATGATAGACTGCCTAAATCCCTGAACGGCCACACTGTATGGAAGTTTTAAGAAATGAGCTACGTGTTTTTGGGTTTTATATTTCATGTCAGTGTTTTATCTAGTAAATTGACTGAACTCTCCTTTGTTCCTCTTCCTTTTTTAACTCTTTCTTGTTCCCTTTCAGACTACCAGACGACATCTATCCTCAAGGATTGATGGTGTGGATAATCATCTGGATGAAATTGCAGATATTACTGCTTCCACACAAGATGAGGTGAGATTGAAGACTGTAGTAGGAACTTAAGGTTTCTTTGTTATTCACTGATATTGGTTGAGTTGTATAGGCTTCTCTGCTACAAGATAAATCAAAGATGCTCAACAGCAATGTTCAATCTGTTCGTTATGTAGTTCAAACTCTGGTAGGCATTTTTTAGGAATTGATTTTCTACATTTTGCTGTGGTTGTTGGTATACTTTCTGGATGTGAAACTAAGACTACCTTCTGTTTCTTTGTTTTTTTTTGGTTTTGATGTGGGGGGTGGGGGTGGTTGTCTCAGGAAAGTAAGATTAACAGAATTGAAGGGAAACAGGTATTTCTTAACAATATAAATATACAGTGTGATGTTCAAGTGATTTCTTTTTATTGCTTTTGTTAATTTGTATGGTTTTTTATCATTTACATAGGATATCACAAATGAAGGACTAAACTGGTTGTGTGATTTTGCCCATACCATGGAACAGAATAGATCCACTGATCGTATTCAGGTGTGTTTTTTCCTATTATGTTACATATCTGATATGCAATGTACTACATGTTTTCCACTATATCTCTCTTTCATTGGGGTCTATTTGTCAAGAATTCACTTTGCTTATCAATGGATTGTGGTACTTTGCACAAAACCAAACCATGAGAAGATGATTATTCTTCTTTTGAATCACTGTTGATCAGAATTATTGTTCTCCTGTTGTGTTTTCTAGAGCCTCGTACTTTAGATGCTTGCTTTCAACTTGTTTGCTATGCTGCTGTTTCATCTTGCTGGCTGTTCTTTCAATCTTGCAGGCTTCACCAGCTAGTTCTTCCATGCCAGCTCTTGAAGCACCAATGAAAACACCATCAAGGGTTAGATTTTATCTCTGTTTAATGCATGATCTGATGATGATTACTAGCTTGGAAACTAAATAATGAAGCTCTGGGGCTATGTGGGACATGCATTTTAAGGGGAGAATTTGGAGACTGGTGCCTTTGGACCTTTTTAACTTTTTCTATTATTCAATTAGTTTCAATTCCATCAACCAAATATGGGTCTGTTTTTTTTTTTTTTTTTTTTTCGCTCAAACAAATATGGGTCAGTCTGTATCAGGTTTGCAGTCCTCTTTTGTTTCTGATCAGACTGAGAAAGTGGACATGCATATTTCATGTTGGATGCATTGCTTATTTTCCTTGTCCAATTTGTTTGAATGATTTTAAAATTTAGTTCGTGATTCCATATGCTGAAGATAATAAGCAAGTGATTGAAACTGCCTGTTATGTGTTTTGATAAGTCTTTTCTTTGTGTTTAAGCAGACTGGGTCTTTACCTCCCATTTTACCAGCAGAATCGTCGTCTCCTTCTGATTCAAATGGAACTCATGAGGTTAGTTGTTACAGAGTCCTGAATTCAAATTAAAAGAACAGAAAATTACTTAAAAATAGTTTTGGAAAAGGAAGGGGAAGGGTGGTAAAAGAAAGAAAGGATGAAGGATTGGGGATTCTGTTTTCTGGCGTTTCTTATATCATTACTCAACCACAAGGCACAAAATTTATCAATTTTTACAGTAGATTGTTAATGATTTTGGTCATGTTTATCTTGCATGCATGGAGAAGTTTGGTTCCACGGGATTATTTATTTTATTTTATTTTTGTTACTCTGTTTGAGACTTATTTGTTTAGCCAACTTGGTCCTCAGAACCAACATAAAGAAGAAATAATGTTTTCAATCCAAATACTTGGTCCAAAACATTTTGTCCCTTTTTATTAAGACCCTTCTCTTTGATTTGACTTCTGGGTTTCTGGCAGGTTAAGAGATCTCCAAGAAATGCTGTCTCTACCTCAGGCCTCAAGGTTAGCCTTTTTGTGTCCTCTCTCTCTAACAGTTGGTTTCTCCTGTTATTTTTGCAAATGCATCCTTTTGGTCTCAATGGTTACATATCTGGTTTCAGGAAGTAGGTGCATCACGTAGCCATGAGCTTGCCAATGGGAGTTGCACTTCAGAAGACAATACTAATGGGTCTTCAAGTTCTGGTTTATTTGGGACGATGTTTCCAGGTGGGAATGCTTCTTTTCTCACAAGAACATGCAGTGCGAGAAATGCTGTGCCACAACAGATGCGATCAAGTAGGCAGCAATCATAAAGATCTTACATTTAAAAAAATTTAAATTTATGCTTGATTATAATTTTATGTTCAGGAGAACTGTTCTCAAGGGTGTCGTAGTCCCTCCAATAGAGATTATAGGGTAGTGCCCAAGCCAAAAGTTAAATTGGAGTGGGTGCTGAATTTTGTAGAGATGATGATTGTGATCAGGGGTAATATAATTCTTTTCAGGTGTTCAATGCTCACTGTTAGAAGTTGGAAGTTCCTTTTTTCTTTTTGATATGTATGAGCAGTAGGTTCCGGATGGGGAACTGGAAAGAGATATATATATATCTGTGAGCCAAAAGAGATCATTGAGCTAGTCGATTAGATTATTCGCTCAGCTAATTTCTGCTTCCCTGGGGATAAAAGAAAACTCTTCTATTATAAAATGCTTATAATTGGAAGTTCTGCCCTGTATATTGATTCTTATTTTTATGTTGTTTACAGTCTTAGTATATGCGGTCACATGAATGATGATTTATTTTCATCTCATTTAAAAAAAAAAAAAAATGGTTTCAACTTTTTTGTCTTTGGAGGGGCGCGTGGGTGGAGAGGATTCTATAATATTATGCAACAGTCATAAACAAGCAATTGACCTTTTCATTAAATTAAAGAGGAAAAAACTCCGTACGTGTTCAGGTAGTATAGTGTGTATATTTATTTATATGGAGCTTGTTCTTGATTGTTTTTCAAGGAAAATTAATTACAAAAACTATTATAAAAATATTGGGAAAAACACAGCAAAGGAGATAAAAAGGGAACAAAGGCTTCATCTATTCATTTCTCGATACTCGGTATTTAATAAACATGAGAGAGAATGAAAATGCCAGCATAACAAAGGACAAAACCAACAAATAGC
The DNA here is from genome assembly GCF_053813885.1 of Theobroma cacao. Taxonomy (NCBI): domain Eukaryota; kingdom Viridiplantae; phylum Streptophyta; class Magnoliopsida; order Malvales; family Malvaceae; genus Theobroma; species Theobroma cacao. The sequence continues at coordinate 15,920,773 of NC_142640.1, forward strand.
CAAACAGTATGCGCCCAGCACACTAGTGGTTGGCATCTTGGTACAATGAGCAAATAAAATAAAAACATATGGACAACTCTGTTCATACACCAAAAAACTAAAAAAAATATATATAAGATATTTTGATAAAGTCACGTGGTCGTTTGTGACTTCATCTTCTTCCTATTTAAGGCCATTTGGCGCCTTTCTCCATTGTTACAGAGATACATTCTAGCTTTAACACACCTCCTTGAAATTTATCTCACTTACTCGTAGCTTGGTTCTTAAATAGTTGAACTTGTCTTTTCCCAAATTTTTAGTGAAAATGTCAACTGTTTGCTCATATGTACTGCAGTGTTTGATTACAATTTCACCATTCTTCACTGCCTCCCTAAAAGAATGAAATTTCACCTGAATGTGCTTAGTCCTCCCATGTTGAACTGGGTTCTTTACTATTGCAATTGCTGATAAATTATCAACCTAATAAACAGTACCAGCATACTTCTTAAAACCTAGTTCCACAAGCAATTTCCTAAGCCACAGAGCATGATTCGTTGCTGAAGAAGCAACAGTATACTCTGCCTCTGCAGATGAGTAAGCTGCCACCTCCCGTTTCTGAGTTCTAAGAAAAAATTACACTACCAAAGGAAAAATAGTAGCTTGAGGTGCTCTTTGAATCCGCCATGCTCTCAGCCCAGTCACCATCACAATGACCTTGCAAACAACTGCTATCTTACCTCACAAATTTGAGTCTAAAAGTTGAAGTGCCTTTAATGTACCTCAGAATTCTCTTTGTAGCTTTCATGTGCAAAATTGAAGGCTTCTGCATATATCGAGATGGCAAGCTGGTTGCATACATAATATCAAGTTTGGGGGCTGATAAATAAAGCAAGCATCCTATCATGCTCTTGTAGGTTGTTGCATCAATCTTGATTTCACCATCATCTTTGCTGAGTTTGCATCCAACAACTAATGGAGTTGGGGCTGGCTTGCAGAAACTCATGTTAAACTTCTTAAGTAAGTCTTTAGCATACTTACTTTGATGAATTACAATCTGATCATCCATTTGCTTGAACTCCATACCTAAAAAATATGATATTTCCCCCAAATCAGTCATGTCAAATTCAGCCTTCATTTAAGCTTTGAATTCCCTGAGGAAATCATTATCAGGGCCTGTAATCAACAAGTCATCAGCATACAAGGATACTATAAGCTGCACTTTTCCATTTGAGAGTTTGATATATAAAGTGGTTTCATTCTCACTACGGTTGAAACCTTGAGAATACAAGTAATATTTTGCTAGTCCTTGAGCAAAACATAGAAAAGAAACTAACTTACGAAAATCAAATTTAGTTAAAGAAAACTACAATAAATATATTAGTAGCAATACTACTTCTACTACTACTAAAGACAAAGTGCACCAACTCAATGATTCCTTATAATTTCCTCAAAAAATATGTTTGTCAATCATTAACCTAAAGAAAAATATAGCCATCATTTAAATTCATGTTTCAATTCTAATGCAAGCATATTCTCAAATGGATTTCCGTGTGTGTGTGTGTAATTTTTTACGAAGAATATCATGACATCCGGATGAGTTTATGGCAATCACAAATTTCAAATTAGTACTAGATTTCCATAGGTTTACTTGTCATCTCTCTCTCCACTAATGTAGATCAATACAAAGCTAGGGATCAATAGGACTTTATAAAGCTTGTAATGGATGGTTAGGGTCAAGGTATGATAAAGCATATTAATGTGGCTCAAATCACCCTAAACACATAATTATTCTAGGACCTGTATATAGAGCTCTATTTTCCTTCTCCTAGGACACCTTTTCTTCCATATTTGAACGTTTCTTTCTTCCTTTTTTTCTCCACAATTTCACACCCCAAAACTTATTTTCTTTGTAGTGTAGGCAGTGGGGTTATTTTTCATATTTTGAACTTTTTTTTTTTCATATCAACGTCACCTTTCCGCCTTTTTCAACATTTAGCTCAATTTATATTTTCTAAAACAATATACATGCTTAAGAGTGAAGGTTGCAAAATTAGAAAATTAATTTTAAGGCTAAGCTCAATTATTATGTAGTTAAACAAAGAAAAGCGAAATTAGGCTCAAAAGGGGTATACTAGGGATAAAAATTTAACAAGGTTGGCTTATTAGGCTTAAACGATCCAAAGATGACCTAAATCATCTCCCTAACTAAGTATTGTCTAGGATTTTGCCTCTAGAGAAAATTAAGCAAATTTTAGAATTCATGACATAATTTAAAATTTAAATCAATATAAACCTTCTCTAAATATTCATAATACTTCAAAGTAAAAGATATAGTGCTTAAAATTATGGAAATCACATCCTAACAATGATACTTAACAAAAACATTTAGCATGAATCCAAACAAAAACCCTATTCACCAAAGGCTAAAAATTCAAGACAACTAGTTATCATCATTGGAGAGAGAAATCATCGAAAAAATTGGCATAACTTTACTCTAGATTCTTAAAATTCAAACAAGAATAAATTCATTTACTAACTAATCTTAAATTACTTATAAATCTATATAAACATGCAAATAAAATTAAATCTAAAACTTCCACAAAATATTTACCATCAGAAAAATAAATTCACCTCCCCAAACTTAAACTAAACATTGTCCTCAATGTTAGAAAAAATAAAGGAAAGGTAAAGAATACTCCCATAATGATTGGATGAATTTTGTAGAAGCTCTAATTCTCCTTCTCCTTATTGTCATCTTTCTCATTCTCACTTTGTAGGAGGAATATTTTTTTTTACTACAAAAAAAATAAATAAAGGTTAATATAGAAATATATAAACAAGATAAAAATAACTAAAAAGAAAAAAAAGGGTTTTTATTGGGTAATGGGTGGCCCCAATAAAAAGGGGGGATTAGGTTTGGGTAGTGGGTAGGCAGCCCATTTCAAGGAGGGCTGCTTGGCTTCCTTTTTTTTTTTTTTTTTCTTAACCGAGCTGCGACTTCAAGCCTAGTGAGCCGCGGCTCGTGTTATTTGTTGTTCAAGGAGTCGTGGCTTACCACCCTCTTTTTTTTTAAAAAAAATTTTTTAAAGTTTTTTTTTGAAATGTACTTGCACAAAAAAGTGTTAATAATTTAATAATTAAATAAACAAAAAAATAAAAAAAAGAAAGTAAGTTAGAGTGTTTGGGTTGCCTCTCAAGAAGCGCTTATTTATAGTCACTAACTTGACTTTGGTTGAGGTTTTGAGTTTGCATGGAAAAAGCTTGAGGTATAAAAGTAGCCTCCTCCTAAGATGGGGTTGTAGTGCCTTTAACTCAAGATTTGATGCTTGCTTAACCCAAGGTGGTAGAATAGGCTGACTTTTATCTAACTTCTCAAATTGAATTCTTTTTGAATAAAGCACTTTTGCTATAACCTCCTTAGGTAACTCATCAACTATATCTAGAAAAAGAATGGAAGGCACATATGGCTTGACTTGTGGTGATGTAGATATTTCCTCTTTTTGCTTAATTTCTTCATCTTGAACTTGATTGCTGGAAATATTTCCTTGATCTACTTTATCTCCATCATCTTGAAGTCTATTATTGATGGCATTAGCTAGTTGACCCACTTGTTTCTCAAGATTTCGGATTGATTCTGCGTGACTTTGAATGATGGAATCAGTCCTTGTCATGAAGGCATCTGTCTTTGTCATGAATTGCATGAACGTATTCTCTATTAAAGGCTTTTTCTCTAGCATAAGAGGTCTAACTTGTGACTGAAAACCATTATGGAAAATAAGCTATGATGAATATGTAGGACCATGATCATTACTCCATGAAAATTTTCGTGATTCCATTCTGAGTTGTAATTGTTGGAGTATGACTTATTTTGTTGCCCATCAAAGCTTTCACAAAATTGCATTGATTCGTAATAAGCTGGACAACAATTACTTGAATGCCTATCTCCACAAAACTCGCATGTAACAAAAGGACTTTGAAAAGCATTATCACCCTAAGTGTTAATTTTTTGAGACAAAGCATCTACTTAGGTCGCTAAAACACTGATTACATCCAATGCATAATCACTAGCAACCCTCATAGGCACAAATTGTTCCAATGGCCATAGATAGTTCATCACCTTAATCAAAAGTATCTGAAAAAAAAAATTGAAGTAAGATTAGGAATGCTTGGTATTAATATTAATAAGAAAGAATTAAAAATTAATTCCCCGGCAACGGTGCCAAAAACTTCTTGTTGATTTCTCACGCAAGTGCACGTATTGTTAACAAGTAATATAGTAATGAAGTAGAGTATTGTTTTCATGGAGAATTGTTTAATTCCTACTATTAACTACTAAAATTAACACACCATAATTTTATTCAAACAATCAAATTTTAAAATTATTAAAAAGAAAAATTGAAACTGCTAAACTGAAACTTCAATCAACTACCAGACCTAAGATTATAATATTCCTTAATACATCATTTAATTATTATCTTCCTCTCTTAACTTAGTTTAATGGATTAAGTTACTAACCTAGAGTCCTAAATTATTTACAAGTCTCTGTCGAGTTTCTTATAAAAATACATCTCCCAATTAATTTACTATATGTCTATGCAAATTAAATTGAAGAAAGATTCATTAAGTTTGTGCTATAATCCTGGCTACATATGGCTTATAAGTGTATGTCTACCCTATATGCAAATCAAACCACCTAATCAACTAAGTGTATTCGATCATATGCTATTCTATTCAAGGTCTACCTAAATCTCCTTCGTCAAGGTTTAACCTAGGTTTCCAATTCAATCTAATTGGTGATCAAGCAATTAGAAGCATTAAGAACAGAATAAAATAAACAACCTAAATCTATCAAACATAATCAAAAGAGAGATAAATAATTAGACTACATAATGAGTTCAATCATAATCTTAGATTAACAATTTAGTTCCCTATCAAGTTGCACATCATCATTGAATAGAGTTTAAACAATAAAAACAAACTAAGAAAATAAAAGAATAATAAAAAAGATAAAACTCAAGAATTATAATCTTGATCTTCCAAGTCTTCTTGAATCCTTCAAAATCTTCTCAGCTTCAATGACTTTGTGGCTTGACTCTTAGCTTTCAATCTGGTGTTTCCTTCCTCTTTTTTTCTGTTTCAAGTCTTCTGAAGGGTTGTCTTTATAGACTTTGAAGTTAGGCCAAGTTGGGTGAAGAAAGAATTCAATTCGAACTAGGATTTCCTCATCAGACTATATGAGTCACAGCTTTGTCTAATTAATTAATAGAAATCATAATTGCTCTAGGACTACTGTAGTGTGCCAACTTCAACAAGAGTTTTGACCACGTTACTGGCCGAACTGAATAAAGTGGTAAACATAAAAGTTGTATATTTTTCTCTTATCTTTCCAATGGTTTAAGAATTGCTTCATTGGAAGCTCTGTAGAAAAAGTAATGGTTAAAATACCGAAACATATGCAGTGAAAGTTTGCACCTTGAAATTGCTCTCCTTCTTTTACTAAAGTTTTCTTTCAAACACCTACAAAAGCACAACTAAATCAATAATAACCTATCTTAACCACATTAACACCAAATTAATCATAAAATTAACTAAGATTAGATTGACTCACCTAAAATAACTAATTTAAAATAATTAAATAAAACTTACTAATTTTTATGCATTACTACAAGAACTAAGCTAAATTATAATCAAAATTAAGCTCAAATAACTCTATATCATAGAGTTATCAACAAGTACCCATCAACTCTCTCATACTAGGCTTTAGGTGCCTGTTTAAGACCATAAAGTGCTTTAACTAACCTGTAAACCTTGTTTTCATTTCCTTCTTCAACAAAATCTTCAAGTTGCTTAGTGTAAATATTTTCCGTTATAACTCCATTTAAGAAGGCAGACTTCACATCTAGATGCCATATTTTCTAGCTTGCTTGTGTTGCCAAAGTTGTCAAAAATTGTATCATATCATACCTTGCAACAGGAGCAATTGTCTCCATGAAATCCACACCTTGCACCTAAGAATATCCCTTGGCTACAAGCCTAGCTTTTAGTTTGTTTATTAAACCGTTAGCATTTAGTTTAGTTTTGAACACCCATTTTACTCCAATGACTTTCTGATCTAGTGGTTTATCAATCAAAAGCCAAGTTTCATTCTTTTTTATCATCTCCATTTCAGTTTGCGTTGCATGTTTCCATTTCTCATCTTTCAAACCTTGTAATGCGTCAGATGGTTCTACTAGTGCCACATTACATCTGTTGTAAATTTCTTGTAGTGATCTAGTGCCTTTGACAGCCAAACTTTCATCATTTTCATCAATGCTTTCATCATTTTCAGTAACATTCATATCACCAATGATGTTAACAGAATCAGAATTTTCAACTGACTCAGTTTCCCAATTCCACTTAAGCCCTTCACTGAATTTTATATCCCTACTCACATAAACTTTCTCAATCTTCAAATCATACACTCGATACCCTTTTGACTGGTCACTATAGCCTATGTGAATGGCCACTTGTGACTTAGGGTTGAGCTTGGCCTTTTTCTCATCTGAAACTTTAACATAGCAGATGCACCCAAAAACTTTTAAATGTGCAATAGTTGGTTTCACACCATGCCAGACTTCATAAGGACTTTTAGCCTTCAGTGCCTTTGTTTGAAGAAGGTTGAGCAAGTACACTGACACATTTATAGCTTCAACCTAGAAATTATTGCATAAACCCTTCTCAAACAATAAGCAACATGTCATCTCAACAATTGTTCTATTCTTGCACTCACACACTCCATTTTGTTGGGAAGTGTGAGGCACAGTCAGCTGATGCTTGATCCTTTTAAAAGCTATGAAATCCTTGAACTCAATGGAATTAAACTCTCCACCATTGTCTGCCCTAAGGTTCATTATCTTCTTACTAGTTTCAACTTCCACTAATGCAACATACTTGACAAATTGGTTAAACACATTAGATTTGTACCTTAAGAAGAAAATCCAACAGAACTAGGAATAGTCATCAATAAAAATCAAGTAATATACACTACTATTCAATGATTCTGTTTTCATAAGGCCACAAACATCAAAGTGCACCAATTGAAACTTTTGAGCAGTTTTCCAATTACTTTCTTTAGGAAATGGCGCACAGCTATGTTTGCCATATTGACAAGTGCCACAAATTTGATTTATATGTGATAAAATGGGGAGTCATTCAACCATACTACCAAATATCATCTGTAACAGGGACATGCAATGCACATGTCCTAATCTGCAGTGCTATAGTTCAAAATCAGTAGACATGCATTAGAAAGCTTTATGCTTTACCTTCATCCAATCCAAGGGAAAACATTTGTTTCGCATTTCAACAGTGAACAATTCTTTACTAGAATTATCAAACATAGTGCAAGCTCTATCTTTGAACAATAAGGCATAATCATTTTCTATTAATTGCCCTACACTCAACAATTTTTGATATGTGTCAGGTACATACATAACATTAAAAATGGATCTTGTACCTGTAAGTGTTTGCATTGCTATAGTTCCATTTTAGTCCTGCCATTATAGCTCCTTCTACAAAGCCCTTTTGTTTTAGTGCTCTCTTCTACTCTTGTGCTTCGAGGGCATTGACAAGCTTTGTAACAGTAAGCCGAGAAATATCCTTTGAATCCTCAAACGAGGATATCTTTGCTTCAATTCTTTCTAGTAAACTTATCAGGACTTTGTTCACGATCCTTTTCTTAGGAAGGTTTTCCCCAAGTAGCCTCAGCTGATTCACCACTTTCATTATGCTTTCACTATCTTCAAAACTTTGAACTCTTTCAATAGATTGAGCACCTACATTTGCTGAGTCCTATCACTACCATGGAATTCCTCTTACAACTTATCCCACGTATCCTTAGCATTTTCACAAGCCATTATCTTGGTGTATACAAAGTTTGACATAGCACTGTGAATGCAAGAAAGAGCTCCAAATCTTTTTGTAATCTCTTCATTGTGTTGCTTTAGTTGAGCTATTGTGGGGTTGGCTTGCCTCATCACAAGTAGATCTCCACCCACTTCCACAACTTCCCAAAGATCAATTGCCCGATGATAGGTTTTCATTTTCACTGCCCAAATTAGGTAGTTTTCTACATTAAACAGTGAGGGAGCTACAACATTGAAGCTTCTAAACGCCATGGTTTTCCTTTGCAAAAGTTGTCACAAAACAAAGACTTAAGAAAAAAAGGAAAAAACAGTAAAGCAACAACCAAGAAAACTTCATAGATCTGTTGAGATTATATAAAGCTTTGATAAACATTAATGTTTATCATTTTGTACATTCATTGCCTGAATTTTGGTCTAATTGAAAATGTTCGATAGTCAAGATGGTTTGCTAATATGTTGCCAGCATTTTAAGTAATGTAAAATTTATGATCAAAGTATTGGATTCACTATGCTGCCTTGATGCAGAAAAGATAATGGCATTTTTACAATCAAAATTCAATGACTTATCATTAAATGTAGGTGGGCAAAAATTTTATAGTTGAGTTGTGCTTCTATCAGCTGCTTGATTTGGAGTATGTCCTGCATTAGAAGAAAAGATTTTGTCATTTGTCTACTTAACAAAAATCTTCCACTCTAATAATTGTTGCATATGGAACTAAACCCTTGTAAAGTGAGCTCAAAACCCTCTACACTAAGCAAAATTTGTTCATCAATCAAATCCCTAAGTTGATAATATAAACATCTTTGATATTTGTTACTTGTTGTAGGTGCTGAAGGTACTTTGCATATTTGTTATGTTATTTTTCTGTTTTTATGTGAAATATATTAAAGACAAAGATATAATAGCCAATTCAACAATAGCCAAAGCAATTTTATGGTATTTAAGTAGTTATTTGTACAAAATCGTCAATAAGTTACATTATAAAGGATTTTATGGTTTGCGTAGAAGTTCTTGGTCTTTGTTTCTTCTCTTATGTCTTTTACTATAGGATGAAACTTGGTTTAAAGTTCATAACACCAAGTTGCTAGCTTTAATTTTACTTTTGTCACTAAAAAAAATTACTTTAATTTGTTCAAGTATTAAAATACACTTCAGTACAAAAGAAAGCCTATTCAATTTACAGCTTTTTGTGATCTGAAATGCAAGAGAACAATGAAGCCTATGAATTATCAACATGAACCACACCAAAAAATTTGGTACATATAAGTTGGTAGACTTCATTGCAAATTAAAACTGTTTCCAACACTAATTTTTTGAATATAGGGATCGACAATGCACAATGATGGAGTTAAGATAGAAAATATTTACAAAAAGTTACTTAGATTTACAACCTAATTCATTCCTACATCCCTTCATCATGTTTGCTTAACAATCTAATCACTACCAAAGAAAAAAAAGGCTAACATGATCAATAACACAAATGCACATAGGAAGGAAGGTTTACCAATTTTCTACTTGTTCCCCCTTGTTAATGCAATTAGTTCAATGTGATTGAATCCAAGAAAGGGTGAATAGGATTATATTTGTATTTTTGAAAATTTTCCTTTTTTAATTTAAGAAAATGAAGTTCTCTTAGACTAAGTTTCCAATTTGAAGATGATCAAGACAAATGATTTCTTGCAAGTTGAGAGAGTTTGAAGAACACAAATAAATTAAAGAGATAAAAAGGAAAACAAATCAACACAACAATTTTATAGAGGTTCAGGCTCCTTGCATACATCCTTTCCCTTAGGTTTATTAAGGAATTTCAAATCCATTATTGAAATTAAGTTTGATACAATGCCTTTTGTGGATTAAGTACAACCTTACAATGCCTTTTATGGTTAAAGCACGACCACTCTATCTTTTCAATTAGTTACGGTACAACCACTCAAATCAATAAATGAAGAAATAAAAAGACAACTAAGATATCTATTAAAGAGTAGACAACAAGTTAAGTACATTATTTGGCGAAAAAGGAAATGAACATTAAAAGTATTTTTCATGGTACAAGTTCAAAACTTAAATGCAAGAAGAGTACAAAGAGTGCTTAATATTTTAAGCTGAATTCTTCTCTTAAAGTTGTGTTTTAAAGTCTTTCAACCATAAAAAATGCTAAGAGAGCTTGTATTTATAGTTGCTAAGGCTTCAAGGTTAGTTGGGAGTGCATTTAATGTGAAAATAGCCGTTCTTCTCTTCATCATATTGTATCGATACATATGTGAATGTATCGATACATTGCCTCTTTTATTTTTGAATTCCACTATGATGTATCGATACATTTGAACTTGCTTGCAAGGATTTTGACATTTTGTTTAAAATGTATCGATACATTTGCCAATGTATCTATACTTTTGAGATAGTAAGCATTATGTTGAAGATTATACATTTGAGAAATGTATCGATACTTTTGAGGAGGTGAACATTCTGTTGCATTTTTTTTTTATAAATTTGAGAATATATTAATAGATTAAGTTTGACTTTTTGAGTTTTGACTTATCTTAAGAACATGTATTGATAGATTTCAAAATCTATCAATACTTGTCCAAATGTATAGATACATGAAGAAACATGTATCAATAGATTTGGACCAGAATGCATTTTTCAAAATTGTTTTTCATTGTTTTGTTTCTCAAACTCATTTGAAACTGTTAAAGGATGTCTATACTTAATATTCCAAGACTTAAATGAATTTCGTTCACTTTCTTTTTGTCATTTCAAAACAAAAAATTGATTTGAATGCTATAGAGCTAACAATCTCCCCTTTTTTGATATGACAAAACAATGAGCAAAAGTTGTTTAAAACTTTTGAAAACTGTTTCTCTTGAGTTTTGGAGATATGAAAGTTGTATATAGTTTTAAATCCTCCCCCTCAATTTTAAGTCTTTTGAAAATTTTGTAAATTTGAAAATAATTTGACTATTGTGATGAGAAAGTGATATAAAATTTGCTCCCTAGTCTCCCTCTTTTTGTTATATCCAAAAGAAAAGTACATGGCAAAAGAAGAGTAGTTTGAATCGAAAATTTAAGTGCAAAAGAAAAGACGACAGGTGAACAATGACAAATTGTCAACCCAAAATAGCATCAGACACAACTAGAGAAAGAGCTAGAGAATATGTAGACATTAAATAAAACACAACTAGTAGACAATGTAAAATGAAAAATTCAGCAAAATAGAAGGATAACCATTCAAATAAGCATAACAATAGAACAGGAATGTAACCAAACTGATGATTAACATAAGGAGTTGTTCACAAGGATAAAATAGCATAAAGCATAAAGTAATCCAAAATTTGGTCGCCAATGACTGGTTAACAGCAGTACATAAAATTTGAAGGAAACAAAATGCTAGACAATGTCAGTGATCAAGAATGATGGAAATTGCATGACAATGGGGCCATCTAATCAGAGGAAAGCAAGAGGAGCTGAGAAGAAGTAATGTCCCATGTGATAAGCTCAAGATGGTGGTGGTGGAAAGTGAGTGCAGAATTGCTCCTCAAACAGTTGCTGACAATGAAGTAACTCACAGTTCTATGCCTCCAAAGCATCTAACTTGGTAACTACATGAGCATCCATAGATTTCATAAAAGATAATAGTCGATTATAGGCTTACTCATTGTCAAAGGTAATGGACATGGGTGGAAAGGTAAGGCTAACACTTGGGTGGACATTCGGACTTGCACTAGGGGCTGCACAAGAGGTGACACTAGGTTCAGCAAATGTGTCCTTATTACCTTCATCCCTATCAATATCAGGTTTGTTGATGGTTTCTTTACGGATCCAAGAATGGTTGACATACACAAATCCAAGTTTGTTGATGGCATGCTCATTGATCTTTTTATGCATGGCATGTTGTTTAGATAACTCACACCTAGTGTTTATTCCCACGGAGTCAATGACAATACTAATGGCCATGCCATAAAGAAGGGTCTTCCTAGACTTGTTTATGATTTTAAACAGATCATCATGAACTTGGCTATTAACATGTTAGTTGGATTTGATACGATACAGGAACCAAAAATCCTCACTCTTTATCGTGGAGTAATTTGTGCCATGAAGGCGAAGAGTATGGGACACGATAAGGTAAAGAATACAATCATAAAAGGAGAGACGCTTGAAATTGGTTGTATTCTTTTCATTGGTGGGAAGGTACGTATACACAGTAGATAAAACCTTATTTGACATGACCCTCTCGACATAGCCCAAATCCCCCTAATGGTTATTAAAGTCTAAGATAGAGTCTAGGGTGTGTTGATCGACCATGATTTTCTTACCCATGACATAGGTACAGAACTTATCAGTATGTTCTACGAGTTTGTTATCCTTATAGTCTTGAAATTTAGTGGTTGAATTAAAGTAAAATACCCTAACTAAGTCGACATAGTAAGTACTATTCATGGACAGGTAATTGAGCCAGTCTAGTTCTCAAAAATTATCAAGATATGGAAAATTAATGCTTTGGAGATAGTGAAAGTCAATTACTCATCTCGGCTTGAAGTCCCGTTTGGTGTAATCCTTCACAAAGTATCATTCCAAGGAGGATAAAAGAAGTTTTGCTTCAAGGAACTGTAGTTTGTAAAACCCAACCCTATAAACACATGTCATGACATACATGCACTGAGTACCATGTTATTATGCTAGGAAAGTCCTAAGAATAGACGAAACCCGGTATTGTACCTAACGGTACACTTAAGTTGATTTAACCTCGAACTAGTTCAAATAGGAATCGTATGATGAAATTTAATATTTTACAGTCTAGGAATGACTAAAAATGATTGTTCGGAGTTCGAGGATTCATTTGGGGTAAAATTGGAAATTTTGATCTTCAGGGGCAAAATCGTAATTTTGCCACCCGTGGACAAAATTTGAGATTTTGAGAGAATTTAAATCAAATTTGACAAATTAGGGAATGGTATGAGTATAAGGGATGAAAAATATGCCTATGGGCAATTTTTCAGTTTTTTGGGCAAAAATGTAATTTTTCACTTTTACGGGGGTAAAAGTGTAAATTTCAAAAATTACTCCACCAAGACTTTGGATAAGTCTGAGAATTTTATCTAAGCTATGGATATGTGGGACAAGTGTATGGTGAAAATTTGGAAACAAATGGATGAAATTTTAAAAATAGGCCAATGGGAAAATGACACATGGCATTTTTTTTAATGGTTTAATATTATTTTAATGAAAAGTCAGCCCATTTAAACCCCATATTAGGTGCTGGCCGGCCATAAGGAAAGAACAAGAGAGAAAATAGAGAGGAAAGGAAGAAAAGAGAAAAACAAAGGAAAACTAGAAAATTCAAAGGAGAAATCACGTTTTTCACCCGTTTACGCGTCTAACGGTAAGATTTTTCGATTTTAGTTTGATTTCTACCTTTCCTATGCCTTTATTTCCATTAAGAATGCTTGAGGAGAGAGATCAAAAAGTGAAACCAAGGGCTGGCCGAAATTCTAGGGGAGAGAATTTGAAATTTTTAGGTTTTGATTTTTAGTTAAATTGATAGTTTTAGTTAGTTAAATGTGTATAGAAATTAAATTGGGCAAGAAAGCATGAAATTTTCACAATACCCACCCTTGGCTGAATATGCATTGATGTACAATGATGATGAACTGATTTTTATTCTAAGAGAAATGAAGAGAAAATGATGAAAAATGGTTAAATGTGATAGAAAAACAAAGTGAAAAATTTACCGAGTTAATGTCCCATTTTTGACCGAATTTTTCAAGAAGGAAAGTGAGCTGATTTTGGTGAATTTAGAAGGTTGTTGGCTGATATTTAATGGTTAGAAATGTTGGAGAGAAAATGGGACAATTTAGAGCTAAAATGGAATGCGTTAGCAATTTATCGGGTAAAGTGCCAAAAATAGGTTAATACCGCATTTAAGCCGTTTTAGGCTATTGCATTTCATACCATGCATTAGTGTAGGATTTAAGTCAATTATATAGTGATTTAGCATCAATGTGGTGAATTGTGTAAATTTTGTAATGTGTTTAGGAGGAGAGCCTTCCAGTAAAGGCAATGAAGTAATACCCGACGAACAGTGATCGGGGTACCTAAAAATCAGTTAATTTGTATAAACGGTGAGTAAACTTATTATTATTGTAAATTATCTAGAGTTTATTTTTAAATGCTCTTTATGTATTTTATGAAATGAAAACGAGATTAAAACGGGATTTTTGATGTTTTAGAAATAAATGTGACAAATAAAAATATATTGTGTTGATTATGAAATTGAGAAATTGGAGGCGGACAATTATTTTGAAATATATATTTTTCTATGAATGGCTTATGAAATATGAGTATAGGTGGCTATATTTGATAAATTGCATTGGGAATTTATGTAAGCTGTTTTTATTATGCAGGCTGGGTAAATAAATAAAAGCCACGTTATACTGTCGAAATTTTATTAAAATTGGTGGGTTTAGTCACTGCAGTGACGGGTTTCCGTGGACTGCCTATTAGAGGGGCACGGTAAACCCGGTTACATAGTTACTCCGATTGTAGAGGCGAGGAGGGTAACTCCCGGGGTAGTATTAGAGCTCACTTCACGTCGAACCCCCACGTGAGTGTGTAACTCGGCCAACACCAAGGAACGACTTGTTTTAAAATAAAAATGTGTTTCACATGTAAATATCATAACAACCTTGGCGGACTCGATTGATGCCTCGGCCAAGGTATCCCCGAGGATTAGTTTTGGCTTGAGCCTTGTTTTTTAATAAAAGACATAAGCCTTAACAACTGTTTTGGTAAATTACAAATATTTTATGGTTTAAGGAATAAATTGAAAACCTTATGAAATGGTTTGTGATTTGTTGTTTAAACTTGCCTCCATGTTACTCGCCTTTAGATATTTATGATAATGTCTGTTTACTCATTGGGATTGCAAAATCTCACCCACCTCTTTTCCAAACATTTCAGGTCTATGGTAGCTTGTAGATACTTTATTTTGTCGAGAATTCCAGTTGACATCTTTATCTCATAGACAGTAGGTTACTATCACCAATACTTGGTGTATTTTGGGCCACTTGTCATTGTAATTATTATTGTACATTATAACTTTGTAAATTATTGTATGTATGAATTTAATTTACTTCCAAGTTATAAAAGATTTCTTACACGTATTTCTATAAATATTGTTTTATATAAAAATCTTATATTTTAATCAATATTTTGAATAGTAATATTTGTCTATAAATCCTTTTAAAATATTTTTGTCTTTTGATTTACTTGAGCTGGAAACTATTGAAAATTGTTTAAAATGGAATGTTTAAAAACGATTTCTCACAGAAAAGGCAAGAAACTGATATGTAAGCCTTGCAGGGTTCTGATTGGCATTTCGGGTAATGAGTGTCAATCGGGACGTCGTGGCGGTTGTCATGGGTCCGAGGGAGGTTCCGGGTCGTGACAATTCTATTGGTATCAGAGCTTTCGGTTTAAAAGCTTATGGTTTTGAAAAAAGTTTTTGATTTTTAAAGTTTTTGAATTTAAAGTTATTTTTAAAATAATTTACAATGTTAGTGTGGCCCAGTTAAGATTAGTTAGTTGCATGTAGTTGCATATAGAGCCTTAAGTCATCTAAACAAATTTCGTTCTTTTTGTAGATCATTATGCCTCCTCGACGTGAGCTACCACCTATCACTAGATCTACTGGTAGGGGAAGAGGTCGCCCTAGACAAAGTTGATCGGATTCCATAGAAGAAGAGTCGGCTGCGTCTTCTTTTAGAGCAGTTCCTACTGCTGAGTCTACGGACATTCCTGTACCTCCTTCACCACCTGTTGCTACTCTTGGCGTACCTACCATGACACCTGAGGCAACTCAGGCATTAGCGGCTTTTCTTGCTGCTCTTACGGGTCAGGCTCAGGCTGGTCCAGTTCCACCCGCTGTTTTCTCTATAACAGCCCCAGTACCACCACCTCCTATTCCACCCCAAACACTGGACGTCTCCATTTCTAAAAAATTGAAGGAAGCTAGATAGTTAGGTTGCGTCTCGTTTATTGGTGAGTTGGATGCGACCACAGCTAAGGATTGGGTTATTCAGGTGTCGGAGACACTGACAAATATGTGATTAGATGATGAGATGAAATTAAAGGTGGCTACACGGTTATTTGAGAAGAGAGCCCGTACCTGGTGGAATTCAGTAAAGTCTCGCTCTCCTATACAGTTGACTTGGACGAATTTCCTCTGAGAGTTTGATGGTCAGTACTACACCTATTTTCATCAGAAAGAGAAAAATAGAGAATTTTTGAGTTTGAAACAAGGGAACATGACCATTGAGGAGTATGAAACTCGTTTTAACGAGCTGATGTTGTATGTACCTGATTTGGTGAGATTGGAGCAAGATCAGGTAAACTACTTTGAGGAGGGACTCTGTAATGAGATACGAGAGCGTATGATAGTGACTGGCAAAGAGTCATATAAGGAAGTTGTGCAGATGGCCTTATGGGCTGAGAAGCTTGCCACTGAGAATAGACGGATCCGAGCTAAGTTCGCAAAGAGAAGGAATCCGCCTACGTTCTCGAGTCAGTCTTCAAAGAAAGGCAGAGATTCGACATCTGCTGTAAGAAGTACTACCTCAGCGTCTGTGGCATCCACTAGACCTTCATCTCAGTAGTCACAGTCGAGATATTCTAGATTTGATCGACTAGTGATGAATAGTCAGGGGAGGACTTCAGGAGGATTGGACAGATGCTGTAATTACGGAGGATTTCATGTTGGGTCATGTAGACAACTTGTGAAGTGTTTTCAATGCCTCTAACAAGGGCATATCAAGAGAGATTGTCCTCAGTTGAGACGGGGTACAGTAGCTACTTCTACTCCTCCGACTAGTCCTAGTATACCGCGGAGAGACACTTCGGGATCACAGTTCATACAGGGCCCAGTGATACGATTAGGCATGAGGAGTAATACCCTAGAGCAGCCATCTTCTAGACCTCAGCCCCAGATTTTGACCAAGATTTTTGTAGTGACTGAGGATGAAGCCCGAGTTCGACCTAGCACAGTGACAGGTACTATGATTGTGTTTGATAGAGATGCACATGTTTTGATAGATTCAGGCTTCGATAGATCATACGTGAGCATATCATTTGCATCATTCTCGGATAGGAACCTGTCACCATTAGAGGAAGAGATTGTAGTGCATACTCCTCTAGGCGAGCGGTTAGTAAGAAATACATATTTTAGAGATTGTGGTATTAAAGTTGGGGAAGAAAAATTTATGGGTGATTTAATCCCTTTGGAGATTCAGGACTTTGATTTGATCTTGGGTATGGATTGGTTGTCCACTCATCGAGCAAAAGTGGATTGCTTTAAGAAAGAAGTGATTCTCCAAAGTTTAGAGGGAGCAGAAGTTGTATTTACGGGGGAGCGTCGAGTATTACCGTATTGTGTAATCTCAGCCCTCAAAGTTTTGAAATTGGTACGAAAGGGATATCCGGCATACTTGGCTCATGTGATTGATATATCGAGGGAGGAACCTAAGTTAGAGAATGTCCCCATAATAAGTGAGTTCCCTGATGTATTTCCTGATGAATTACCGGGACTTCCTCCCGATCGTGAGTTATAATTCACCATTGATTTATTTTCGGGTACTGCCCCTATCTCTATTCCTACATATAGAATGGCTCCGGTGGAGTTGAAGGAGTTGAAAGTACAATTGCAAGAGTTAGCGGACAAGGGTTTTATACGCCCTATATATCTCCGTGGGGAGCACCGATTTTATTTGTGAAAAAGAAAGATGGTACACTTCGATTATGTATAGATTACCGACAACTTAACAGAATGACTATTAAGAACAAGTATCCGTTACCTAGGATTGATGATTTTTTCGATCAGTTACAGGGAGTTACAGTGTTTTCTAAGATTGATCTGAGGTCTGGGTATCATCAGTTGAAGATTAAAGAATAAAATGTACCCAAGACAGCGTTCAGGACTTGGTACGATCATTATGAGTTCTTGGTCATGCCTTTCGGGTTAACTAATGCACCAGCAGCTTTTATGGATCTCATGAACAGGGTGTTCCACCCTTGGACAAGTTTGTTATTGTGTTCATTGATGATATCCTGGTTTACTCAAGAGATAATGATGAGCATGCTAACCACTTGCGTATACTATTACAGACTTTGCGGGAAAGACAGTTGTATGCAAAGTTTTCGAAGTATGAGTTTTGGTTACAAGAAGTGGTATTCTTGGGACACGTAGTATTGAGAGCTAGAATATATGTTGATCCCAAAAAGATAAAGGCAATTTTATAATGGGAGCAACTTAAGACAGTGACGGAGATTCGTAGTTTCCTCGGATTAGTAGGTTATTATCAGAGGTTTGTTCAAGGGTTTTCCTTAATAGCAGCTCCTTTGACTCGTCTAACTTGTAAGGGAGTTAAGTTTGAGTGGGATGATGTTTGTGAGAATCGATTTCAGGAGCTAAAGAACCGGTTAAACTCTGCTCCCGTTTTAACACTTCCTGTAAGTGGTAAGGGATTTATGGTGTACAGTGATGCATCTAAGTTGGGGTTAGGGTGTGTGTTGATGCAGGATGAGAAAGTAATAGCTTATGCTTCCCGGCAGTTGAAGAAGCATGAAGCAAATTACCCTACCCATGATTTAGAGTTAGCAGCAGTGGTGTTTGCTTTAAAAATCTGGAGGCATTACTTGTATGGTGAGCATTGTCGGATATTTACGGATCACAAGAGTTTAAAATATTTGCTCACTCAGAAAGAGTTTAATTTGAGGCAAAGGCGATGGTTGGAGTTGATAAAAGATTATGACTTGGTGATAGACTATCATCCGGGAAAGGCGAACGTTGTAGCTGATGCCTTAAGTTGTAAGTCTTCATCGTCTTTAGCCACACTTCAAAGTTGTTATTTTCCAGCATTATTAGAGATGAAATCTCTTAGGGTCCAGTTGAGAAATGGTGAGGATGGATCCTTATTGGCAAGCTTCATTGTGCGACCTTCGTTACTTAATCAGATCAAGGACATTAAGAGGTCTGATGATGACTTAAGAAAATAAATTCAAAAACTGACCGATGGGGGAGTTAGTGAGTTCAGATTTGGAGAGGATAACGTCTTGATGTTTAGAGACCGAGTTTGTGTTCCTGAGGCAAACCAGTTAAGACAGGCGATCATGGAAGAAGCCCATTCATTTGCCTATGCATTACATCCTGGAAGCACCAAGATGTATAGAACTATCAAGGAGAATTATTGGTGGCCGGGTATGAAGCGAGACGTAGCAGAATTCGTAGCTAAGTGTCTCGTATGTCAGCAAGTTAAGGCGGAGCATTAGAGGCCAGCAGGTACACTTCAATCTTTACTTATTCCTGAGTGGAAATGGGAGCATATAACTATGGATTTTGTTTTGGGACTGCCGCGGACACAGAGGGGAAAAAATGCTATTTGGGTGATCGTAGATCGGTTGACTAAGTCCGCTCACTTTTTAGCAGTCCATAGTACATACTCTATTGAGAAGTTTGCTCAGCTCTATATAGATGAGATTGTGAGGCTACATGGAGTTCCCGTTTCTATAGTGTCAGACCGAGATCCTCGATTCACTTCTCGATTCTGGCCGAAATTTCAAGAAGCTCTAGAAATCAAATTGAAATTTAGCACTACTTTTCACCCACAGACGGATGGTCAGTCAGAGAGGACTATCCAGACTATGGAAAATATGTTGAGGGCTTGTGTCATGGATTTTCTTGGGAGTTGGGATAGACATTTGCCGTTAGTGGAATTTGCTTACAACAACAGCTTCTAGTCTAGCATTGGTATGGCACCGTATGAAGCTTTATATGGAAGGAAATGTCGTACTCCCTTTTGTTGGGATGAAGTGGGTGAAAGAAAGTTAGCTAGTGTGGAATTGATCGATCTAACTAATGACAAGATCAAGGTTATACAAGAAAGGCTAAAGGTAGCCCAAGATCGGCAGAAGAGCTATGCAGATAAACGGAGAAAAGACTTGGAATTTGAGATCGATGATAGAGTTTTTCTTAAGGTTTCTCCTTGGAAAGGTAATAATCTGAATGCTTTGTGGTATTAAGTTTTATTTGATTATATTATTGTGGTAAATTATGATATCTTGTTGGATAATGAAAGGTGTGATTCAGTTTGCAAAGCGAGGAAAGCTCAATCCGAGATACATTGGACCTTTTCGTATTATTGAAAGAATTGGGCCAGTGGCATATAGACTAGAACTACCTCTGGAGTTAGATCGGATCCACAACGTTTTCCATGTCTCCATACTTAAGAAATATGTACCAGATCCCTCTCACATCCTCGAAGCACCTCCGATCGAGTTGCATGACGATTTGAAGTTCGAGGTGCAACTTGTGAGTATCTTGGATCGAAAAGATCGAGTACTGAGGAACAAGAGTATTTCAATGGTCAAAGTGTTGTGGAAAAGTGCTCGAATAAAGGAAATGACATAGGAAGTAAGGCATCATATGAGGAACTAATACCCGTATCTATTTGTCGAATCTGGTAAAGGAAATTTTGAGGTCAAAATTTTATTTATAGGCGGGTAGAATTGTAAACCCCAACCCTATAAACACATGTCATGACATACATGCACTGAGTAGCATGTTATTACGCTAGGAAAGTCATAAGAATAGACGAAACCCGATTTTGTACCTAACGGTACACTTGAGTTGATTTAACCTCGAACTAGTTCAAATAGGAATCGTAGGATGAAATTTAATATTTTATAGTCCAGGAATGACTAAAAAAGATTGTTCGGAGTTCGAGGGTTCATTTGGGATAAAATTGGAAATTTTGATGTTCAGGGGTAAAATCGTAATTTTACCACCCGCAGATAAAATTTGAGATTTGGAGAGAATTTAGATCAAATTTGACAAATTGGGAAATGGTATGAGTATGAGGGATGAAAAATATGTCTATGGGTAATTTTTCAATTTTTTGGGCAAAAATGTAATTTTTCACTTTTACGGGGGTAAAAGTGTAAATTTCAAAAATTACTCCACCAAGACTTTGGATAAGTCTGAGAATTTTATCTAAGCTATGGATATGTGGGACAAGTGTATGGTGAAAATTTGGAAACAAATGGATGAAATTTTAAAAACGGGCCAATGGGAAAGTGACACATGTCATTTTTTTTAATGGTTTAATATTATTTTAATGAAAAGTCAGCCCATTTAAATCCCATATTAGGTGCTGGCCGGCCATAAGGAAAGAACAAGAGAGAAAATAGAGAGGAAAGGAAGAAAAGAGAAAAACAAAGGAAAACTAGAAAATTCAAAGGAAAAATCGCATTTTTCGCCCGCTTACGCGTCTAACGGTAAGATTTTTTTATTTTAGCTTGCTTTCTACCTTTCCTATGCCTTTATTTCCATTAAGAATGCTTGAGGAGAGAGATCAAAAAGTGAAACCAAGGGTTGGCCGAAATTCTAGGGGAGAGAATTTGAAATTTTTAGGTTTTGATTTTTAGTTAAATTGGTAGTTTTAGTTAGTTAAATGTGTATAGAGATTAAATTGGGCAAGAAAGCATGAAATTTTCACAATACCCACCCTTGGCTGAATATGCATTGATGTACAATGATGATGAACTGATTTTTATTCTAAGAGAAGTGAAGAGAAAATGATGAAAAATGGTTAAATGTGATAGAAAAACAAAGTGAAAAATTTACCTAGTTAATGTCCCATTTTTGACCGAATTTTCCAAGAAGTAAAGTGAGCTGATTTTGGTGATTTTAGAAGGTTATTGGCTGATATTTAATGGTTAGAAATGTTGGAGAGAAAATGGGACAATTTAGAGCTAAAATGGAACGCGTTAGCAATTTATCGGGTAAAGTACCAAAAATAGGTTAATACCACGTTTAAGCCGTTTTAGACTATTGCATTTCATACCATGCATTAGTATAGGATTTAAGTCAATTATATAGTGATTTAGCATCAATGTGGTGAATTGTGTAAATTTTGTAATGTATTTAGGAGGAGAGCCTTCCGGTAAAGGTAAGGAAGTAATACCCGACGAACAGTGATCGGGACACCTAAAAATCAGTTAATTTGTACAAACGGTGAGTAAACTTATTATTATTATAAATTATCTAGAGTTTATTTTTAAATGCTCTTTATGTATTTTATGAAATGAAAACGAGATTAAAATGGGATTTTTGATGTTTTAGAAATAAATGTGACAAATAAAAATATATTGTGTTGATTATGAAATTGAGTAATTAGAGGCTGACAATTATTTTGAAATATATATTTTCCTATGAATGGCTTATGAAATATGAGTATAGGCGGCTATATTGATAAATTGCATTGGGAATTTATGTAAGCTGTTTTTATTATGCAGGCTGGGTAAATAAATAAAAGCCACATTATACTGTCGAAATTTTATTAAAATTGGTGGGTTTAGTCACTACAGTGACGAGTTTTCGTGGACTGCCTATTAGAGGGACACGGTAAATCCGGTTACATAGTTACTCCGATTTTAGAGGCAAGGAGGGTAACTTCCGGGGTAGTATTAGAGCTCACTTCACGTCGAACCCCTACGTGAATGTGTAACTAGGCCAACGCCAAGGAACGACTTGTTTTAAAAATAAAAATGTGTTTCACATGTAAATATCATAACAACCTTGGCAGACTCGGTTAGATGCCTCGGCCAAGGTATCCCTGAAGATTAGTTTTGGCTTGAGCCTTGTTTTTTAATAAAAGACATAAGTCTTAACAACTGTTTTGGTAAATTACAAATATTTTATGGTTTAAGAAATAAATGAAAAACCTTATGAAATGGTTTGTGATTTGTTGTTTAAACTTGCCTCCATGTTACTCGCCTTTAGATATTTATGATAATGTCTGTTTACTCATTGGGATTGCAAAATCTAACCCACCTCATTTCCAAACATTTCAGGTCTGTGGTAGCTTGTAGATACCTTATTTTGTCGAGAATTCCAGTTGACATCTTTATCTCACAGACAGTAGGTTACTATCACCAATACTTGGTGTATTTTGGGCCACTTGTCATTGTAATTATTATTGTACATTATAACTTTGTAAATTATTGTATGTATGGATTTATTTTACATTCACGTTATAAAAGATTTCTTACACGTATTTTTATAAATATTGTTTTATATAAAAATCTTATATTTTAATCAATATTTTGAATTGTAATATTTGTCTATAAATCCTTTTAAAATATTTTTGTCTTTTGATTTACTTAAGCCGAAAGCTACTGAAAATTGTTTAAAATGGAATGTTTAAAAATGATTTCTCACAAAAAAGGCAAGAAACTGATATGTAAGCCTTGCGGGGTTCTGATTGGCATTTCGGGTATTGAGTGTCAATCGGGAAGTCGCTACGGTTGTCATGGGTCCGAGGGAGGTTTCGGGTCATGACATAGTCGATGCATGGTGGTTGGGAAAAGGTGGAAGCATCGGGGGCTCGGGTTTAATGGCTGTAGGCAGTGGATTTTGTGCAATTGGGTCGGGAGGCCATTAGAGGGGTGATTTTGTGAAAAAGGAATTTGTAGATGTAGTCAAATATGGCTAGGAAGATTTATAATTGGACCAATGTTGCCAAAAATAAAGAAATTTTTAAAAATTTGAGAAATGAGGACTTAAGGTTTTAAAATGAGAATTTAGGGATTTGAGTCCAAATGTAGTGTTTTAGGCAAGGAAAATGGTGTTTTAATGAGTAAAACATGGTTAGAAAAGATTTAATTGGACAAAAAATGAAGAAAAAACAAAAGAAAATTTCAAGGGTTGAAAAAATTTTGGAAAATGAAAGTCGAGAAATGGGGAGAAAATGAGTCAACAAACTCTTAAAACCCTAAGATTTATCAATACATGTACTCTTGTATCGATACATTCGTGGCAAAATGTTTTATTTTTGGCTACTAGTCAAAATGTATTGATACATTGTAGGATGTATTGATACATGTTCTTGCATGTATGAATACATATGCCTATGTATCGATACATGTAACATAGGATTTTAATTTTGGCTATTGAATGAATTGTTTCGATACAATGACAGATGTCAATACATGTCCTTGAATGTATCGATACATGGGTGAATATACTAATACAAATATTTCTATAGCCTTGAACAAATTGATTTTGGCTTCAAAAAAATCCATGATTTGCTCTTGACACTTGGTATAATTAAAAAGATGTGAAGTTTTGAGTTGAAAAACATTTGAAAACAAGGTCTAGAACTAGTGCAAGTGAAATTTGGACATTAAATCAAGAGTTTGGAGAGAAAAATTTGACTCCCTCAATACTCTCCCACAACCCTGAAGAATTTGATGGGCATGGCATGAATGCAGAAGAATGGATGTTGATGTGGATATGCATAACTAAATAACGAGTATACATAAAAGCATCATGAACATGCAGGTTTGTGTATGCACAAAGAAGATTCAAGTACCATGCTGAAGTCATTTCAAACACGATGCATTCTGGAGACAATATGGCTGCAAGAAATGGATTCATGCATGCTTGTCATATCCAACAGTAAGCAAAAATAGTAATCAAAGGTAGCCATCAGCTAGATTTTTTTTCAAAGTATTTATAAGACTTAATTTACTTCTAATTTTGTAAAATTGTTCCCTATCAAGTGCTTTTGTGAAAATGTTAGCCAATTATCTTTTGTACCTACATATTCAAGGATAATATCTCCTCTTTGAACATGATCTCTAACAAAGTGATGCCTTATTTCTATATGTTTAGTTCTAGAGTGATGAATGGGATTTTTTGTGAGGTTTATGGCACTAGTATTATCACATTTTATAAGAATTCTTTCCATGGCTAGTCCATAATCTTTTAATTGTTGTTTCATCCATAGCACTTGAGCACAATAACTTCTGACAACCATATATTCAGCTTTGGTAATGGGCTGGGCTACTCTGTTTTGTTTCTTTGAGAACCAAGAGATCAATATACTACCTAAAAATTAACATGTATTGGATGTACTCTTTCTATCTATTTTACAGTCACCAAAATCAACATCTGATTATGAGTGAAGACCAAAAGTGAAAATATTTAGATACCATATTCCTAGGTTAGATATGTCTTTCAAATATCTAAAAATTCTTTTGACAACACTTAAGTGTGGTTTTCTAGGAGATGATTGAAACCTAGCACATAGGTTAACACTAAAGCTTATGTCCGATCTACTAGTGATGAGATAATGCAAGGAGCCAATTATATATCTATGGAGTGTTTGGTCTACAGGCGTACCTTTTTCATCCTTGTCAAGCATTGTTGAAGTGCTCATTGGTGTGGTGAGATATAGCAAGGAGCAAATTATAGATCTATAAAGTTTTTGGTCAACAGAAGTACCTTTTTCATCCTTGTCAAGCATTGTTGAAGTGCTCATTGGTGTGTGATATGTTCTTGTGTTATCCATACCAAACTTCTTGAGCATATCTTTTGTATATTTGGCTTGACTTATGAATGTGCCATCTTTTTTTGTTTGATTTGCAGTCCAAGAAAATAATTTAGTTCACCCATCATACTCATTTCAAATTCTCCTTGCATAGTCTTAGCAAACTTTTGACAAATAATCTCATTAGTAGCACTAAAAATAATATCATCAACATAAACTTGCACAATTAAAATGTCTTTGTCTTTGCTTTTGATAAAAAAAGTTTTATCAACCTTCCCTATTTTAAAATCATTTTTGATTAAGAATTTTGATAATGTTTAATACCAAGCTCTAGGCGCCTGTTTTAAACCATACAATGCTTTTCTTAATCTAAAGACATGATTTCGAAAGGTTGGGCTTTCAAAGCTAAGAGTTTTTCAACATATATTTCCTCATTAATTAATCCATTTAAAAAAACACTTTTAACATCCATTTGATATAGCTTAAAGTTCATATAACATGCAAAGGCTAATAGCATTCTAATTGCCTCTAGTCTAGCTATCGGAGCATAAGTTTCATCATAATCTATTCTTTCTTCTTGACTATGTCGTTTGGCAACTAACCTAGCTTTGTTTCTAGTTATAATTCCATTTTCATCTAGTTTGTTTGTAAAAACCCATTTTGTACCTACAATTGGGTAGTCACTTGGCTTAGGAACTAACTCATATACCTGGCATCTTTCAAATTGATTGAATTCTTCTTGCATAGCTAGTATCCAATAGTCATCATCTAAAGCTTCATCAATGTTTTTAGGTTCATTAATGTTTTTAGGTTCGATTTGTGAGATAAAAGCAACATATTCACAAACATTTTGAACTTTAGATCTAGTTCTCATCCCTTGATTTAAATCACAAATGATTTTGCTTTCATCAACCTCTTTTCTTACCATCGGATAGCTAGGCTTACCTTTTTCACTTATTGGTTCAATGTTTTGCTCCTCCTTTTATGATGCCTCTTCATTTACTTTGGATCTTTCAATGTTGAGATCAAGCTCTTCAACTTGTTCTTGAAGGATACCTACATCATCATCATAATGTTCCTTTCTAGAAAAAAGTTAGAATCATCAAACACATGAATAGATTCTTCAACAAATAATGTCCTCTTGTTGAATATTCTATATTCTTTGGAGGTTAAGAAATATCTTAGAAAAATTGCTTCATCACTTTTAGCATCAAACTTACCTAGATTATCCTTCTCATTGTTTAAAACATAGCATTTGCAACCAAATGGATGGAAGTAGTTAATATTAGGTATTTTTCCTTTGTAAAGTTCATATGGAGTCTTTTTTAGGATTGGTCTAACCATTGCTCTATTTGTAATATAACAAGAGGTATTAACGACTTCGACCCAAAGGTATCTAGGTAAATTGTTTTCACATAGCATAGTTTTAACCATTTCTTCTAAAGTTCTATTTTGTCTTTCCACTACTCCATTTTGTTGTGGTGTCCTAAGAGTTGAAAAATTATGACAATATCCATTTTCATCACAATGTTGCTCAAAACCTAGTTTTTCAAATTCTTTTCCTTGTTCACTCTTAACATTTGTTATTTTATACCCTTTCTCATTTTCAACTCTTTTGCATAAAGAAGCGAAGATTTTTAAGGTTTAATCCTTATGAGCAAGAAAGAAAACCTAAGAGAATCTAGTATAATAATTTATAATTACTAAACCATAATTCTTTCCACCTAAGCTAGTGGTTTTAATTGGTCTTAAAAGATCTATGTGAAACAATTGTAAGGCTCTAATAGTGGTTACATCCTTTTTGGATTTAAATGAGCTTCTCTTATGTTTGCCTTTAGCACAAGCATTACAAAGTTGATCATTTTCAAAGTTTAACTTAGGAAGCCCTATCACAAGATCTAGATATAGTAGTTTTGCAATTGTGTGCATGCTAGCATGTCGTAGTTTCCTACACTATAGCCACCTATCTTTATTTTTTTTAGCCATGAAACATATATTGTTAAAGGATAAATCATCCAAGAAAATAACATATGTATTATCTCGTCTATGTCCAATAAATAAAGTTTCATTTGTCTTAACATCAACTACATGACAAGTTAATGATTCAAATATGACTCTAAAACCTTTATCACAAAGTTGACTCACACTCAACAAATTATGTTTAAAACCATTTACAAATAGGACATTTTCGATTTAAGAAAAGGATTTTTACCAATGGTACCAATACCTTCAATGTGACTTTTTGAGTTGTCACCAAAGGTTACATTTCCTCCTTTCTTTAGTCTTAATTCCTTAGTTTCGATCATGTGTCTAGAGCATCACTATCAAGATACCATTTTCCCTTTTCTTGTGTTCTTGACTTTAAGCAAGTAAGCTCTTTCTACAAAGACAATATTCAAACATTTGACTTTGGTACTCAAATTTTCTTAGGTCTATATGAGTTAGTGTCTTTGATTCCTTTTGGAACCCATTTTATTTTACCACCTTACCATATGAAGCTTTGGTTCCTTTTGGAAACCATACGCTTTTGATTTTCTTTCCTTTAAAAGTGGTAGTTCTCAAAGGACATGAATAGCTGGAATGTCCTACTTTATGACAATAAATGCATTTGGTGAACGAAACTAGTTTTTTATTTTCTTTAACAAAGAAATTTTTAAAATGAGTCTCCTTTTGAGTACCATCGTAGCCTACTCTTTCTTTGTCAAAGAAAGCTCTTTGTGTTTCTAGCAAGTCATTTAATTTTTGTTGACTCGTGTTAAATTTTGAAAAGGAGCTATGCAAATTCTCATTTTTCTTTTTCAACGCATTTCTTTAAATTTCCAATTCTTTGACTATGTTTTCTAGTTCCATTTTTGTCTTGGTTAAGAACTCATTTTCTACTTTAAGCTTGGATATGATCTTGTATTTCAATGTTTTTTCTTCAAATTCAAATACTAAGCCATCAATTGCATCTTATAGTTCATCAAATGAGTATGAGTTTTGATCTAAAGTGTATGAGCTAAAATCATGAGAGGCAGAGCATACCTTGGAGTCTTCAAGTGCCATGAAGCAAAGGTCGGCAACTTCATCTTCTTTATCCTGAGAGTTGTCATTAACACTTCAAGTGGAAACCATGGCTTTCTTCTTGAAATTCTTTGGGGCATTCTTCTTGTTTGGACATTCATATTTGGTGTCTACTAATTTTCTACACTCATAGCATATCAAGTGGTCTTTGTTATGTTATTCCTTCAGCATATCACTTCTACGGGGTCTCCTACCTCTATAGTTTCTTGTCATAAATTTACTAAACCTCTTGGCTAGTATGGCTAAGTCCTCATCTTCATCACTCTCAACTATTGTGTTCCTTTCATCTTCTTCAATTGTGGATTTTAAGGCTATTCCTTTCTTCTTAACATCTTCTTTCTTTTCATCATCTAGAGCACTTTCATGTTTTAAGGTCATCTCATAGGTGAATATGGATAAGTTCCTCTAATTTGAAGTCATTTAGGTTTCTTACTTCCTCTATCATTATCACCTTCGATCTCCATGATTTTGGAAGACTATA
Source organism: Theobroma cacao (assembly GCF_053813885.1). Lineage (NCBI taxonomy): Eukaryota > Viridiplantae > Streptophyta > Magnoliopsida > Malvales > Malvaceae > Theobroma > Theobroma cacao. Next base: position 15,949,582 of record NC_142640.1, read on the forward strand.
AAGTATTTTTTTGGCTAATTCAGCATTTAGGAAGTTTTTACGTAAGGCTTTTAATCCTCTAACTATGTGTGTGAATCTTTCATACATTTGATTTATTGTCTCGCTTTCTTTCATTCTAACGAGCTCATAATCATGTGTGAGAAGTCCTATTTTAGATTCCTTCACTTGGTTTGTTCCTTCATAAGTTGTTTCTAGGGTATTCAAATTTGTTTAGCCATCTCACACATGGATACTCTATTGAATTCACTAGCACTTAGAAAATAAAGAAGAGTATTGAAAGCCTTGCAATTTGTTTGTATTAACTTTTTTTCTTTGTCATCCAACTTTTTCCTAAGTGTTACAATTTTCTTTTCATCGACTTCCTTCGTGGGAACATAAGAACCATCTAAAATGACATTCCAAATATCAAGATCTACTGATTGAATAAACATTTCCATTCTTTTCTTCCAATAAAGATAGTTTGTACCTGAAAAGAATTGAGATCTTTGAGTTGAATGTCCTTTACCAAGAACAACTGAGGTGGATTCCATCGTGATGTGTTGAGCTTTGCTTTCGAATCACTCAAGGTTGTTAAACTTGCAAAATTAAGCCCTAGCTCTAATACCAATTGTTAATGCAATTAGTTTAACGTGATTGAATCCAAAAAGGGGGTGAATTGGATTATATTTATATTTTTGAAAATTCCCTTTTTTTTAATTTAAGAAAATGAAGTTCTCTTAGATTAAATTTCCAATTTAGAGATGATTAAGATAGATGATTTCTTGCAAAGTTGAGAGAGTTTGAAGAACACAAATGAATTAAAGAGATAAGAAAAAAGAAAAATCAACGCAATAATTTTATAAAGGTTCAGCATTCTTGCTTACATCCTTTCCCTTAAGTTTACTAAGGAATTTAAAATCCATTATTGGAATTAAGTTTGATACAATACCTTTTGTGGAGTAAGCACAATCTTACAATTCTTTTTATGGTTAAAGCACAGCCACTCTACCTTTTCAATTGGTTAAGGTCCCCTCAAATCAATAAATGAAGAAGTAAAGGTGCAGTTGAGATGTCTCTTAAACACTAGACAGCAAGTTAAGTACAATTTTTGGTTAGAAAGGAAATGAGCAATAAAAGCACTTTTGATGAGCAATAAAAGCACTTAAATGCAAGAAGAGTACAAAGAGTGTTTAATAATTTTGAGCTAAATTCTTCTCTTAAAATTGTGTTTTAGAGTCTTCCAATATCATAAATCTTGGGAAAGCTTGTATTTATAGTTGCTGAGGCTTCAAGGTTAGTTGGAAGTGCATTTAACGTGAAAATAATTGTTTTTCCCTTCATTGGAAGCTCTAACGATTATATTGTATCAATGCATATGTGAATGTATCGATACATTGCCTATTTTATTTTTGGATTCCCATTATGATGAATTGATACATTTGAACTTACTTGCAAGGGTTTTGACATTTTGTTAAAAATGTATCAATACATTTGTCAATATATCGATACTTTTAAAACAATAAGCATATGTGAATGTCTAGAGTTGATATTCTATGACTTAAATAGATTTTGATAATTTTCTTTTCGTCATTTCAAAACACGAAATTGATTAAAACGCTATAGAGCTAACAACCCTCTCCACTGCTGCCTTATTTCTAATGCATCTTGTGAAAACCATAGTAGCAACAATAGCAGCTAAAATATAGCTCCAACTGATGCCATAATTAAACCCCAATTAAGCTTCCTTACATTCATCTTTTCTTTTCAATCATACTCTAATTCCTTCTTTTCTTGTTTTGTAACCCAAACCATCAATTCCTTACTCTTCTTACCCTTTAACTCCATAACATCACTCTTCAGCTCCCATAACCTAAACTCCAACTCCTTCATCTTTACCTCCATTTCACTCATTATCTTCTTCGGCCCTTTCAAAGCCTCTACTTCTTCCATCATCATCTTCAAATCAACCAAACCAAAACTTCCCATCTCCAACATCACCTCGAAGAAACATCTGTGCATTTAACAAGGTTGCATTGTGATTTCATGTTATACTTGAAATAATGGCACATAATTAATGGGAACAAAGAAGATTAAATTAGCTTCACATGTTAAAACCTTTTCTTTTTTATTATTTATTCTTACATATATATTTTTTAAGGATGATCATAAAGCAAATAAGAGGTTTAGCTTTCCAGGTGTAAAAGTGCACCCTTTTTAGTTCCTTGAAATAAGTCATCAATAGAAAAAGCAGTTGAACAAAATAGGTGACAATGATGATGTATAGCTCATTAATGAGGGCAATAAATCTACATGCCTAAAATGTGGAAACATATTGTCAATTATGATGGGATAAAGAAGTGCAACAAGTAAAGCTAATTGGAATTCTAATTCTTTTTTCTCTTACACATGATTTGCTATGTGCACAGAAATGGTATCTTGTCTCAGATTTGCATATGACCAAGTAAATCATTATGGCAAACTATGGCATAGCCAGACGATGCAACACCAACAATCTGATCATAATAATTCGTATAGCAGAAATGCTACCCTAAAGCATATATATTCTTTTATTTCCTAACATTAATCTTCACCAAAGTGATTTACCTGTAGAAGAAGTATAGTTGCTTTGACATTTATTTCCTATAGCTTGTCAAGGGTAGATTCTTGTGTTTACAACATGGGATCCATCGTTGGATTTACAAAAACATTTGGTACAACCACATCTATCTTTCCATATTTCTGAAACAAAACTAGTAAGTCTTAAATTAATGATGTTCTTGCTACAACTTTTCAAGAAAAAAATGTTCTTGCTACATAAACAGACACGCTGTTGAACTTGCCTACTTGATTGCATTTCCTAAAGTAAGGATTTCAATTTTAGGCATTTTAGAATTAAATTTGGAATTTCTAATTTCAGAAGAGAATCATATGAAAGGAAATCATAAATTTTTGTTATTAATAACAAAAAAGCATTGCATCAAATACTAACATCAATAGTCTTTTGAATATGACGTTCCTTTATTGTGCATTTGACACATGACAAACCACACCCAACACTTGAGTTCCTTTCTTTTTAGGCTTTTCAACTACCTCATCCACGTTTTTCTACAAAGTAGACCAAAAGCAAGTCAGCATAAATATACTATCACAGCATAAATCCTGGGCCGTGACCGATGCATGGGCTCAATGGGCATAGCCCACTAAGCCCAAGCAAGCCTTTTTATGCAATCCTGATCATCATTCCCAACCATCATTTCTAAAACCACATATTGTAATTCTCTACTAAAATATTTCAGTAATATTTTATAATGACCCAATACTTACAATTTTATTATGTTAAATAATGTCACCCGTTTGCCAACTCATAGTGGCATCAGTAATCAAATATACATATTTGACTTATAACATGGATCCTAGTGGATTACATTACATGTATACGTTCATAGGTAATAGACTCTTGATCGTCAACGGAGTGACCGTGGGTAAAGGTACAGTTACTGAGATGCCATAATACCTACCAAGAGGATGAGCATATGTGGACACTCAATCTAGGTCCCAACTGTCTTCGAATCTGAAAACATGAAGTTTAAAAATGTGAGTATAAAACTCAGTGAGTGAACATAAGAAGGGAGCAAGCAATTGATAAGGAGAACTTGGAAATCATGATGTACTTGTTTCAAAAACAATGCAATTGATTTAATTTCTTACTAAAAACCCCTTATTTCAAACTTTGATTAATAACCTCATAGTGTTGCAAATACCCATAATCAATCCATGAAGTTAAATGGGTGAAAAATATGTCAAAATCAAGCAAGGTAGCAAGCAAGGCAGCAAGTTTCTCGTTGCAGTGAGAAACAATCTTAGTTTGCATATATTACAGTTTTTCTAGTATATCTCCCACTAAAGAAGTCCAATTGACCTGATTTTTCAACCATTAGAAAGCTAAGAGGAAGGGATACAACTTTGACGTTTACCACTTTGCCCAGTTCTGAATGGAAGGTGGTCAAAATCGTTGTCAAAGTGGAAGAACTGCACCAAAATTTTGGGTCTACCTGATAGTTTCTCGCTGCAGCGAGAATTCATTTTCGCTGCAGCGAGAAACAAGGCTGGTTTATGCCCCCACCACCCGAGAGTTTCTCGCTGCAACAAGATTTAGGGCAAATGACAATTAAGGGGTTTTCACATGCCACAAAATCCATTCCTACCATATTGCACATCAAAGTGAACACATTGACAATAATCAAGTTTCTCATTATTCATTTCAATCACATATTATAATCATAAACTTTCTATCACATATACATATATAAACATATATAAACACGTACACCACCCCACTTAATTCATTGTCATAGCCGGGTCATCATCATCGGCTTATGCGCACTCCTTACTCGCACATAGTCGGGTCATCATCGGCTTATGCGCACTCCTACTAGCACATAGCCAGGTCATCATTGATTTATGAGCACTCTTACTCGCACATAGCCGGGTCATCATTAGCTCATGTGCCCTCCCACATCGCACATAGCTGGGTCATCATTATCACACAACATTATTCATCAATTCACAACACATATTCATATATATACATACCAACATAATATAGGAGTACATGGATTTATCTTTTTACATATTTCACATTTTCACAACATCAAAACATTTTATCAAGGGCTTGTTCCCATGCATAATTTAATGAAAACCAAGTAAAATCATTTAAATGCTTCATCCCAACACATATGTATTTCCCAAAAACACTTTGATGCAAGTTCACTCATCGGTCTTGTTGATTCTTTTGCTTGACTCTAGCCTCAATTAATGCTTCAAATGGACATGTGAGGCCTTGTTGGAACCTGTACATACAATAGCACCTTAATCAATCCAAATTGGCATTAATACACTCTCAAAAGCTATTTCTTAATTCAAGTTCAGCTAGTTATTTCTAACTAGCTCCCAATTACCATTAAGTGGCTATTTGTTTACTCTATTCTAGTCACTTTAAAAATGATTAACAATCTCAACAATAGATTAACTCACCACTCTAATCATCAACCATTATCAACAACTTGAAAATTAAACCTAATTCATTACTCAACTTGGTGGTTTTGTAGTTGAATTCCTTTTCAAAAGCTTCCAAGCTATTGTGGACAATCTCCCTCTCTCTCTCCACCCGTCCAGCTAGTGAGAAAATAAACCAAGGAAAGACCTTTAAGGGCTTTTGAGGTGTAGAAGAGAAAGAGTATGAAAAACCCTATGAAAAAGTGTAGAAAAACAAAAGGTTTAGGGTTACCATGGGAGGCTTCCATGGAAGATGAAGAAAACATGAAATGGAGAGAAGAGAGGGGAGGAAGAAGAAGAGTTGCTGGAAGCTACTAGAAATTTGCTTGAGCTTTAGATATTTAAATCTAAAGTTTATCCATTTCTCACATAAATTACCAAAATGCCTTTAACATGGTGATTGTTTTCCTCTCATTCTTTGTGCAACTTTTTACTCTTTTAACACTGGGGCAAGGTTCATAATAGCATAAAAATACTCAGGTTCACGAAAACATAAAAATTTGGACCCAAGATGTAAAATGACCATTTTGCCCATACTATGGAAATTATCATTATTTTTATCTTCTTCATTTATTTTACCATCATAAACATCATTCATTCATTCCTTAGGCCTATTTAGACCTTAATAGCATAAAAAAAAACCCACTCGTAGGAGCTCACTAAGAGAAATTATGAAATTACCCCTAGTCCACATTATCGCGTCTACTTCTAGTTATGTGTCTATAGAGATCGAGATTTCACAGGTTCACTTTTGAATTACCCTTTTTAACTTGGTAATTAACCTCAATTTGCATTCGTAACCTTTATTAGCCACTGTATCAAAATACGAGGTACGACATATACATACACAATAAAAATCAAATCAATACATATATATAAAAGTAGTTGCCATATGGGGTTAATTGAAAAAAACCCAAAAAGAAATAAAGTTGAATACAAAGAAAGGAAACATAAAACCACACATTAAACCTAAAATCTATCAAAAAATCAAAACATAGCAAATGATAAGCAAACCCTCAAAATATTGAAAAAATAGTAACGTTGTTCTGCCAGTATCAAACATGTCTTATATCGAGAAAGAAGACAATGACGAAGCCATACGAACACGGTTGGTATGCAAACAAGTATTTCCACTCTAGTTCAACGCCACCAAAACCTAAAATGTATAAAATATAACCCACATTAAACCTACCAAAAAAAAAACTGTGGCCTACAAAATAATGAAAATAAGATAAACATAACAAAGAATGCTACAATAATCAAAGAAAAAAAATTAAGAAAGGAAACGTATAAAATAAATTTGGAGATCCACTAAAACAGGAATCTTAGAAATAGAAGACTAAACAACACTTGAAAAGAAAAAAGGACTATAAGATTAACAAAGAACATAATAGTAAATAAAATGAAAAGGAAACTAAATTTTTACTAATCGTAGAAAGAAAAAAGCATGCAACGAAAATGGAAGAATAGAATGGAGAAAGACAAAACAAATTCTTTTGGTAAAGGAAGAGGATTTCTAGAGAAGCAAAGAGTCTCAGATGTAATAAAACTAAAAGAAAATTTTGGAACCATGATGATAGGAGAAGACCAAAATGCCACAAAAAATCAACTCCCAAATAACGAAATCAATAATAAAAAGACCAAAAACTATGCTCTTCACTCGACGAATGCATCTGGCTTTTCGAACATGATGCAAGCCATAAATGCTAGTACATTTTCAGATGAAATGCATGCAATCAATAGTTCAAAGCATTTCTCGAAGCAATTTCCAATGATGATATTAACGTGCAAACACTAAAACACTTTCAAGAAATTTAAAACACAAACGCACCCTGAAATCAAGCGACGCAAGTGAATCCACATGGCCTGCAAGGGACTTACTTCTAAAACAAGTCTTCAACCTAATAAAAAGCCCACTTACTTGTTTTCACATGGACTTTGAGCAACTCATCTCTGAAATCAACCTTGAACCCTGTTAAAGAGTAACCTAGCAAATATAAGCAATTGCATAAAAGACATCCGAAACTCCTTTCTGACCTTTGTCCACGTGGCACACAAAAAAGGCAAAAACGTGCCACTCAAAGAGAACAAATACATGGCCAAATGTGGGGGTTTTTAGACCTGTTTTTTATATATAGGTAATAGATATAGTTGTTAGGAGCCAATATCAATACAGGACACAATGCCACAAGGCTTGATCACAAGCAACCATCTTAGTTATTTATAGTAGGATATTCTACTAAGCCCTTTCATCATCAAGCTTAAATTCCAACGAAAGCATAACATTATCATCATAAATAGCACTACTTGTTCAAGAAGTAGTTTGGCAAGAGCCATCCAACAAGGATATTCCTATCTCTTATAGAAAACCTAATCTTCAACCTCGATCTACCCAAGTCACACAAGACAGCAATCATGGCTTCCATCCAAGGTTGTCAATAGGTAAGGTACCCGTTAATTTTGAGGTATTCGAACCCTATAATTACTAGAAACAACATGAATAGAGCATCAACGCAACAAAATAACAAAAAATTTGAAACAAAATATAAACCATGCCTCTAACCTTTAGATCGTTTTGGTAGTTTAATGCAAAGTCAAACACCATAAAAAATCATAAAAGGTTTTTACCTTTCCAAATGATATCGTAATCAAATGGATTCCTTTTAGTGCTAAAAAATGTGAATACCTTCTTGTGTGAAAGAATCCCAATCACTCAAACACTTGGCCTCTAATGTTGCACACATGATTGCAACGAATCCTTCTCAAAGACAGAGCTTTATGCCAAGGGCTTGTGCTAGCAAGTGAACAAAGATTTGTCCTATTTTCTTCTTTGGTTTGCATTCAATTATCAATAGAGAAGTTTTTTAAAAACCACTCTCAAGAGTGGTGGCACTCAAGAGAAAAGCTATTAGTTTTTTTTTCAAAAACTAATACTTTTGTTACATTATAAAAAAGTGTCTATAATGTGATATTTATATCTAGGTCTTTTTAATATTAAAGTTATTAAAATTTACAAAATAAGCCCTTTAATATTATAACAATTATAATATTTAACTAATGCCTTTAATTAGGTTTTTAGGAGTTAAAACCTAGAATTTGATTTAAGTTTAACTTAAATCATCACACTCTCAATTTAATCCAAATTGCAACCTTTGTGTGTGACCCATTAAGTTCCTAACATATCGGTAATAGAAGTGAATTATAATTTTATTAATTAATTAATTTAAATGAATCATATTCAATTTTAAATTAACTAATTCAATTCCATAGACCAAGATTGGTAGTTAGCAATGCAGCATGGCCACCTAATCGTTAAGAGAGTCAAAGAATTCTTTAACAACCATTCAGTGTACAGTTTATCAGTGAAATTCATTCCCTCACTAGATATCTCAGAGATGTTAAAAGCTCGGTGCAATGCTTACTCTTATTGACCTCCATATTTGTTCTCGCAATTAGATCATTAGTTTTATGGAGACTTATGAAACTCATTTCATAATCTCCTAATCACCTTGGCCAAGTATTTGATTAAGGTAATGTCAACTAAGAATTAATGAAATATTTCCCCTTAAATCACTTGGGGTGATGATTTCTATCTTGATCACTAATTTGCCTTCATATGCTTTATACTATACCCAAAAGTATTCTATTTTGGCATTCTTGGTTAGGCACCCATAGGGATGAAATCAAAGCATAGTAGTCCACATACAAGATAACTTGGTGTCTCAAGTCCAGAGAGTAATTACATGACTAACACATGAGAAGTTTTACATAAACACTTGAGTGAGGTAGCAAATGCACTTTTCATGGTGGGTCATGTTCAGTGAACTCGTTTTCCCATGGCAAGCACCCACATGCTAGTTTCAAGTATCTCTATACTTCAACCTATAAGAGCGGTTGCTTACTTCACAAGTAAGGAACATAACATGTGTCGATCTTTGAGCGTTATTGATGCCCTGTTTCAATAATGCAATGATCAAGAACTTTTAGAAACAATGCTTCGATGCATAAGGATCTCATAATTGTATCCCAATACAATTTCTTTGCAAAGCATATATAGTTCCATGGGCTTTATCTACACAAGTACAAATAGTAATTAAATCACAAACTTATGGATTAAAAACTCCCTTAATGTTATTATGAATAACAAAATGTCATACATGAATATCTCAAAATTACAATTACCATACAACCACAGATTGGCTTGTAGGGCTCATACTAACATCAAATACTAAAATACATTAGAAAATTACTACGCTAACCCTAATACATCCGCACTACCCTATAATTAACCTAACCCATTTAAAAACTTGATTATGTAAAAAAAATTATTAAAATGCTCTTCATGGGTACCCAATTATCTGAACCCGAATCTGTACCCATATCCATATACAATAACGCATGAATATACATGTTTTACAAAATATCAAATATGCAAGAAAATGGATGACACAGAGCTAAGTAAAATACCCAACTATTGAATAAGTAACTTTAAAGTGCTGAGGTAGCATTTTGCTATGTTTTTCGACATCATGTTTTAATTTGTTGAGCTTTTGTATAATTATCGACACTTCCACGAACTAAAACAGGTCATTAGGAATGCTCTTGTGTGTAACAAAAAAAAGAATTCTATTTTTTGTTGTTTGACATGTTAAGTCGATAGTTGGGCACTAATAAAAATAAAAAATCAAGGAAAAAGAAAAACCCCTTTGGAGGAATGCTAGTGACTAATGAGTAGTGACTTAAAAGTATAATTGCCATTGTTAGCCTTAAGTTACATCATGTTTTCATTTGATAAAAATCACATGTTTTCTTGAACTTAATGTCAAGCATTTGAAATTGTCTCAAATACATTTTTAATCCCTTAAGGTTACATATTTGTTTGAAAAGCCATGTTTCATTAGAAAACACCTTAGAAGCTTTGAAACAATGCATATTCAGTTAAAAATGCAAGAACAAACATGCCTTGAAATGTTATTTGATTGTAAGATAAAGACGAGGAAATAGCTGAAAAAAAGCATAAAAAAGCTAAAGAAAGCTCAAGACACAAGTCAAAAGTCAATCCTAGAAAAGCTTGATCGATCCAAAAGGTCAAAGGGTGTAAAATTTGAATATTATAAAACTATAGTTGACCCTGAAGTGTTTATAGTCGACCATGTTCCAGAAAGCTCAAGAAAATTAAGTTTTGAATAGACATAGTCAACCTTGGACCATGCATAGTTGACTTGACGAGTCAAAGCTTAAAAATGTTGACTTTACACAATCGTAGTCAATTATAAAAGAGGCATAGTCGACTATAACAGCACAGATTTGCAAAATACAAGCTTTTAGGAAAAATATAGAGTAGAGGAAGGTTATACTCAAATATAAAGCCCTTAATTTCAGAAATTTATAAAACATAGTTGGCCCTAAGAGCGTTGTAGTCGACCCTCAAGCTTCAGCAACAGTCAGATTTGATTTAAACTTGTGTTTAACAGCCCCAAACTTTGCCCTAACTATAAATAGATGTATTTGAGCCATTTTAAAGTAAGAAAAGACTTGAACCAGAGTTTCAAACCCTAGAAAAGCCTCCAAAAGCTCAATTTCACTATCTAGCATTAGTTTAGTCTTTCACCACGCTTATAAAGTTAAATACTTGCTTCATTCAAGCTGATTTTACTTCTCTCACTACACCTAAGCTAAATCTCTAACATCCAACCTTTGTGAGGCAAATTCTTGCTATTACTCCTTTATACACACTTCTTGTAAAGGTTCTAACTTAACCTTAAAAAGATGTTTATGAGGGTTTGTGATTGATCCTTTAAAAACCATTGTTGGTGGGTTACCGCTTCATCCCATTAAAAAGCAAGAATATCTTTATGGATTGTACAAGGGTTATCATTTAATCTTGTGCAAAAGTCGTTGTAAGGGTTAGCGTTTGATCTCGTTAAAAGACACGAATCTTTTTATGGATTATGCGAGGGTTATCACTTTGTCCCATTAAAAAGCAAGAATCTTTGATAGTGGATTGAAATTCCTTGGTTACCGAGGAAGTGGATGTAGAGATTGAAAAAACTAAACCACTATAAATTCTTGTGTCTATCTTTAATTTTTTGCATTATTATTATTGCTTATATTTGCTTTAGAAAATAGTTTTATATTGATTTATTGTTTTACATTTAGAAAGATATTTTTCCCTTTACTTTTCATAGCTAGCATTTAACTTATGAAAAATATTTTATCTTGGTATGTTGTTTTTACGCTTAGTGATTTATTGTTGGAAAATTATTTTTGAGGTTAGGAAATATTTTTGGGTGAAAAAGTTTTGATCATTGTAACTAGATTTTTAAAAAATTTTCATAAATACCAATTCACCCTCTTCTTGGTATACTTCACTTTAAGACTTTTACACTAACTATTGGTATAAGAGATTGGTCTCAAATTTTGTAGGTATAATTGCCTTTCAAAGATCTGTTGTAGAAGCTCAAATCAACAAAATAAAGGTGACGACAATCATACTTAGTGACGGGTAATCAATCCAAAGGTCGTCTCTCTTTATAGGTAATAATTATGTCACGACCCGGAACTCCCATTGAGCCCGTGATAACCGTCTCGACGTCCCAATAGACATTCATTACCCGAAATGTCAATCAAAATCTCGTAAGGCTTAAAATCAATTTTTCTCGCTTCCCCAGTAAGTATTAGTTGCTAAAATCATGTTTTGAGAGATTATAAACTATTTCCAATTCAAAACAATAGAAAAATAATTTTTTCCTCACAGGAGCATTTTGGTCAATTTTTCTCAAAAATCTCGAAATCCGCTAAAAATGTAGTAAGCGAGTACAAAACACATAATTCATAATCAAAAATAAATTTAAAATACTAAAACTTTCATTTAAAATGAAATTATAACTATTTGAATATAATAAAGATATAGAATAAAATATTTAATTTTTTCATAAAACAATATTTTTAGAACACTGTGTAAATAATTTTTATAGCGAAAAAGCAAAATAAATTCATATATATTGTAATATAGATAACCAAAGTATAAAATTAAATTTGCAGTGACACATGGGCCCACGAACGACTAAAAGTGTCAAAAGAATTGAACCTACATATTTTGAGGATGTCAATCCAATTGTAGTCCTCGATGAAATGAGCTATTTTACTGACTATCCTAATGCCTGAAATGGGTGGAAAGGAGGGTGGTGAGATTTTATAATCCCAGTGAGTAAACAAACATCATCCGAAATATCTAAAGTCGAGTAAAATGAGACAATTAAAATATTTCAGCTCAATATGTATTTCATAACATAAATATTCATTTCATTTAAATATTCAACATGGCTTATGAGTATCTTAAAAGCTTGGCTCCTGCCAAAATCATTCTCGGGGATACCTTGGCCGAGGCATCTAACCGAGTCCACCAAGGCTGTTAAAAAGTTCGTATACACGTAAACATATTTTTAGTTTGAAAAACACAGCCATTCCTTGGCTTTAGCCGAGTTCATCATCACAAGGTGGTTCGGCGTGACGTGAACTCTGTCCATACCTCAAGAGATACCTTACGCGCCTCTCCGACCGAAGTACATATATATATATCCGAATTTCGTGCCCCTCTAATAGGCTGGTCCACAGAATCTGCCTACTGCAGCAAGCTAAACCCACCATACAATAAAATTTTGACAGCATGACAAGGCTAATATTTTACTGCCCAGCCTGCAAGGGTAAAATAAAACAATTCATACAATTCATAAAACACAACTCAGCCAGTCATGCCAACACAATAACAATATAACATAAGCCATCAATTTCCAATCATAAATTTACAACATACCGGTGGTCTCCAATTACTCTATTTTCAAAATCGTTATTTCGTTTCAAGACAATTTATAAAATCTTTTCATTTAAACATATTTTTGTTTGCAAAACCTAAAATTATCCATTTAACTCAATTTCATAAAATTTCACCAAAATCGAGTTAAAAAATACTTTAGATAATTAAAATGATGATAAAGTTACTCACAATGTCTAGAATGGGGATTTTCGAAGTACTCAGATTACTGGTCCTCGGGTGCAATTCCCTTGCCTTTATCGGAGGACTCACCACCTTAACACAATACAAAATCGAGAAACTTACTTCATTGGTACTAAATTGAATTTAAACTAATTTAGATTACTAATGCATAATATGAAATGCAAAATGCACTAGTAACCATCTAATCCCCGATATTGGTTTAATTCGAGTTATCACCCGATTAATTACTAACGCGTCCAATTTAATCCCAAATTACTCCATTTCTTTTCTAATGCCTCAATTCACCAAACATTATTCAAAAAAACACCAATTTCAGCATCAAAACCTTCCAATTTCTTCATGGAAAAATTCGGCCATTATAGTGCACTAACATTGTGATTTTTCCTACTTAATTTTTCTCACCGTTATTCATCATTTTCTAAGCCATTTCTCTTGAAATAATAACAATCCATCACCCACACATATCAAGGAAGATTCGGCCAATGAATATTCATGGGAAAAATGGATTCTTTTCTTGTTGTTTTGCTTCTAAATATGCTAAACTAACTAAAAACACTAACATAACTTAAAATCAAATCAATCCAACATCTTTCTCTCTCCATACGCATTTTGACCAGCCATGAATTCATCATGAAAACATGTAATTTAACCATGAAAAATAAGGAGAAATGCTTAAGGAAAATAGATTTCAAGTTTAAATGGAAAAATCCTACCTTTTTCACTTGTTTTCCTTGATTTTTCACACTTTTTCTCTTGAAATCCTCCACCTAAGTTTTGTTCTTGTTTTTCCTTTCTTTCCTTTTGTCTTGGCCGAATATGGAGAAGAAGAATGGGATAAATATGGCTGATTTTAATGAAAAATAATAAAATATTCTTGCTTGACACGTGGCATGTTTCCATTGGTCTAATTTTAAAACTTTAAAAATTTTAAACCTTTTATCTCCACCACATGATTAGTCAAAGGTCAAAATGAGGATAAAGGAAGACCATGTGCTAGACAAGTGTCCTGGTGGTGAAAAATTACTGTTTTGCCCCTGGGGTGGCAAAAGTACCATTTTGCCCCTATGCTCCAAAAATACCGAAATTACAACTTTTTCACTTATCAACCTCAAATTATACTCCAATGAGTCAAATGTGATCAATCTTGATCAAAAACTTCTTCCAATATTCAAATTTTATCCTCAGGTGGCAAAATTACCATTTTGCCCCTAGATAGTGAAAATTTCGATTTGACTCCAAATCAATCCTCGAACTCCGAATTACCATTTTAAGTCATTCTTTGACTGTAAAATTTTCAGTTTCACCCTAAAATCTCTATTTGATCTAGTTCGAGGCTTAAATCAACTTTGTTGTTCCTCTAGGTATAATACCAACTTTTGTAAATATTTCGGGACTCTCCTAGCATGCAAACATACTATCCATCACATGTATGTCATGACAAATATTTTACAGAGTTAGGCTTGACATCTTCTCCCCCACTTGGATCAACCATATGATCCTTCTTCATGACTGATTTCGATATCCGGCTAAATATTTAATATTTTAATATTATTTCATTAATAAAATATTATTTTATTTTAAAAATTTTATCTTGTCTCTTTGGTTCCCAAAGTTCCTTATTATGCCTCAATTCGCATCCGACCAACTTTATTTATCACCATATCAAAGTATGGGGCATTTCAAATTATCCTTATTGGAAAAAGAGAATGAAAATGTTTATTCAATTTATGAATTTGGATGTATGGAGTGTAATTTTAGATGATCCTTATGTACTTTATAAGGAAGTAGATAGCAAGATAGTGATCAAAACTAGACATGAATGGAATGATAAGGATAAGAAATTGATTCAAATCAATCGCAAGGTGTATAATACCCTTCTTTATGCCTTAGGAGCTAGTGAGTTTAATAAGGTGTCAATGTGTGAAAATGTCAAGCAAATTTGGGATACCTTAAAAACAACATATAAGGACATTAAACAAGTCATGGAATCCAAAATTGGATTGCTTACACATGACTATGAACTCTTTAAGATGAAAGAAGGTGAATCTATTAATGAGATGTTTGAAAGGTTTACAAATATTGTTGGTGGTCTAAAAACCTTAAGAAAGGACTTTCCCATTGCACAACTTGTAAAAAAGATCTTTTATAGCCTATCAAAATCTTGGAGACCCAAAGTCACGGCTATAGAAGAGGATAAAAATCTAAATGAAATTATGTTAGAGGAGCTCAAAGGTCCCCTCCTCACTTATGAGATGGCACTTAAACATGAGAGTGAGAAAGAAGAACTTAAAAAGGAAGAGGCCAAGCAAAAAGGTTTAGTCCTTAAATCTTTAGTCGAGGAGGTTAAGAGAAACATCAAAAGTGAAAATGAAGAAGATTTGGCTATGTTAGCAAGAGATTTTAATAAGTTCATAAAGAAGACCTCTAGAGCTAGAAAACTTATAAAGGGGGACGTGCCAAAGGAAAAGTGTCCTAAAGATCACTTAACATGTTTTGATTGCAAGAAGCTTGGACATACCAAGTATGAGTGCCATAACAAAGGAAAGACTTTAAGAAACCTCAAGAAGAGAAGGATGTTGGCAACGTGGAGGAATAGTGATGATTCACAAGATAAAGAGGATGATGAGATTGCTAATCTTTACTTTATGGCACTCGATGACTATAAGGTATATCTTATTCCTCTTAATTTTGATCCATGCACTCATGAAGAAAATGA
This sequence comes from Theobroma cacao, assembly GCF_053813885.1. Lineage (NCBI taxonomy): Eukaryota > Viridiplantae > Streptophyta > Magnoliopsida > Malvales > Malvaceae > Theobroma > Theobroma cacao. The sequence continues at coordinate 15,965,349 of NC_142640.1, forward strand.
TTATACATTTGATGAGTTGCAAGATACTTATGATGATCTTGTGCTTGAATTTAAAAAGAGAATTTTAAAATACAAAGACATCATAAGAAAACTTAAAGTTGAAAATGAGAACCTAGTCGAAGCAAGAATAAAGATAAATAACAAAATGAAAGGCATGCCAAATGAAATTGATTTGTTGAAAAAAAAAGATGATGATTTGCATGATACACTCTCTAAGTTTCAAAATAGTTAACCAAAATTAGATGACCTATTGGTATTGCAAAGAGCCTTTTTTAACAAAGAAGGGTTAAACTATGATTTTACACAAAAAGAAACCCATCTTAAGAACGTTTTGTTAAAGAAAATGAAAAATATGATGGTTTTTCTGGATGCACCTCATGTATCAAATTTGGACACTCCACTTTGTCTTGCTCTAACAGAATTGTCACACAAACAGATAAAGTAGGTAGATATGTATGGGTTCTTAAGGGAACTAAACCCCCACAAGGTAAGATAGTATAAGTTGATAAGGTTTACAAGAGAACCAAGGTTACTAACTATAAAGGACCTAAGAAAATTTGGGTACCAAAAACAAAAGTTTGAGTTGTTTTTTGGTAGGAGGAGCATACATGTTCAAAGGCAAATAGTACAAGAAAGAGGTAAATTAAATTATTCATTGATGATGAAGATCTTTGAGGTATGGCATGTGCAACATTGATTATCAATTCTTATGTATTTAACTAGGTACATGTCTTATGAAATTGAGAAATGTGATTGCCAAGGGTACTCTATGTGCATATACTTTTGAAATTATTAGTAGTTGAAGCATATATTGAATATTTATTTGAATACTTATACCCTACTAGTGCTTTGAATACATGAATATGAAATTGACATGTTGAATATTCTATTTAAATACTCATCTATCGTATGATCATTATCTAGTCACATATGTATCCCATGATCCATCTAAAGGAAGGTAAGATTGTGCATTAATATGATTAACCACTTAACTCTTTTTCCTTGTTGGAAGCAATTTAGTAAATGATTAAGGGAGAGTTGATCATTGACATTGTCTTATGAAAATTGAGCACTTGAAATCTTCAACAATAAGCTTGGTGAGATCTCAAAAATAGTATTCTTCATTATTGGTAATATCCCTCAAACACCATATTATTCTTGTGCTTATTAATGCCTAGTAATTGTGCTACAATGATAAATTGTACCATGGCTATGCTCCTTACTATAATCTTTAGCTAATTATCTCCATGAATATATATATATATATATATATATATATACATATATACTTGCGTATATCAAATTCACTTGTTTGATTGCTGAATTACTTAAGTAGATATTTTAGTATATATTTGTATGCTATATTCCATCATACATTACCATACATGCATATATTATTCACACACAAGTCATCCAAGACTAGATCCTCAAATCTTTATCCATGCTCTTTCAAAAATACACCTTCACAAGCTTAAGCTTGTATCTTTGATTTTTCAAAATAATAACCCATGTTTGACTATATTGTTCAGTAATCATTTGCCTTTGATTTTGAAAGTTAAAAGTCAAATCCATAAAGATATAGTCCACCGCTTCTTCAATATAATCGACTCCTTTGAAGTCAAAGAGTCAACCAAAATATCAAAACGTTAGTTGACTACCAAATCTATGTAATCACCCCTTATGTATCCCTTCAAGTATCTTGAATCATTCCAAGCTTCAAATTCATCTAATCTTTCAAGGATTCATTCCCCTTTTAAATTCATTCTTCCTAAGCTTCCTAGATTCATAGTGTCCACTATAATTCTCAATCTTTACTCACTATAAATAGGGCATTTCATTTCAAATCAAAATCATCCCAAAATTTAGAAGATCGCTTCTATAGCACATAGCCCAGCACCCAAATCTATCCTAAACTTTTCATAGTCGACTTCTCACATTCTTTAGTTCAAAAATCTTCTCAAAATACCTTAATGGCACACCACCAAAATGTCACAAGGTTTCTGCTCAAAGGGTTTAAGCAAGTTCCTCAAGCATAAATCATTTTCAAGAGTTGAATTTTTCAGATGTTGATGCCCTTGAAAGATACTGGAATAGATTCATTTCATGAAAAGTTTACCATGGTCGGGTAATTGATTTAGATTTTCTTGAAGAATTTGGCTTTCCATATATTGAAAATTTTAGGGTTTTGGGATGGTATGATTATTTGAAACTCAATCCTCCTATTTATGAGAATTTGTCAGAGCATTTTATACTAATGTCTACACACAATATAAAGATGAGAATGATGAAGTCAGGATTTATGAGAATGCATTTACTACTTATGTCATGGGTAGAGCACTTAAGATTGCACCAAAGATGATTAGGGAAGTTTTTAGCTTAGAATGTGCACTTGATGCTATGACTTATTTTAGTGACAATTTGATAGTACAAAAGTTAGAAAGAGAGCTCTAAGTCAATAACGTGGGTGCTGCTAATTCATATGCCAAATTGTCTATGATGGATAGACTATCACATTTGATCATTAGTAGAACTTTGAGGCCGATACCAAGTAAACACTCATAAGTTTTGGGAAATGACTTATGGTTCATACATCACATCAAGCTTTAAACTCCCATAGTAGGGACTAAATCTAGTCTTATGTATGGCCAAGTTATCACTCAAATACTTACTCATGTTAACATTGATGTCTCTTTTATGGATGATGTTACGTCTCAACCCAAGATAAAAAATCTTGACAGGATCGCATTAAGGAGAATGGGTTATGTAGAAGATGTTAAGACAGGAACTTGGGTACATAAAAGAGCTCATTAAGAAACTGATGATGATGGTGATAATGATGATGAGGTTATGCCTCAAACAGCTCTAGTAGAACCATCTTTGAGTGCTATGCCATCTAGCTCTACAAGAAACATGAGTACAGATGCAAGACTTGATGCCATGATAGAAAAGATCAAGGAGAATGCTACACATGTTGATCTTCTGCAAGATACTATTGAGGACAAATTTGTAGAGTTTAACGCTCTGGCTTCTTGTCTTGATGATATTAATCAACATATTTGACGCATTCTTAAGCAACAAAAATCCTTAGAAGCCCACATTGTACGACTCCTTTCTAAAGTAAGACACTAGCTAAGATGACTAGCGCTTCACTTACTCATGCATTTCATCATCATGTTTATATTTATGTGTGTAACATGAATGCTTAATTACATTTCTGTTTATATTTTTTTTAACTTCATGAACTTAAAGGATGTGATGCCCACATTATTTTGATTATATATATATGTAGAATTCTTGATGATGATTTATATTTTATCTTGGTTGCAATAGTTGAATATATTTTCCTATGATCTGCTTGAATATATATATATATATATATATATATATATTGGGAATATATCTTGATTTAATGCCTTCATATTATGATGATTGGATATATTTCTTGATCTATTGATTGAATAATTGCATGTAAATATATCTCAATGTTTTGGTTTGATGAGTTAAGATCATTATTGAACTTAATTCTTATTTATACTTGATGATTATTACTAACCATTATCTCTTAAGTTTAAATATTCAAAGCTCACGCTTTTTAACCTTTTTGATATAACAAATAAGGGAGAAGGTTCATGAGCACATTGAAATGCTTTGAAATGCTTTTATGTTAGCTGAATTTGTCTTGGAAACATTTTTGAACATCATGCGTAAATTGAGGGGGAGATTTTTTAAAGTTCATATTCATATCTTATATCCTTCTCATTTACACTTAAATGTTTTCAACAAGAGCATAAAGACTAATTAAGTTAGGGGGAGGTTTCAAGAAATTTCAAATGCAATATGCTCATGTAGGCCTGTGTAGTGGTCGGTTGCAACCAAGCAATCACCTGCATACGATAGCAATCTTTGACTTCGATTCAGTCGTCGAAGGGGATTCCCTCCCCTCGAACCAACCGAACAACCAATGTACAAATTTTGTTTCTAGATTTTGAGGGAGTGAAATTTCTATTCTACCCTTCATTAAACCAACCCAAATCACCCTAGTTGGCCTGCCCCACTCCTTTGATAAAATCCCCAAATCTTGCACTTTCCTAAACCTTAACTCTCCTAATCAGCAACTGTTGTTCAATTTTCTACCCACGCAAGTATACGTATCACAAAGATACTATAATGATCAGTAGAGTGTCGATCCCATAAAGAATTGAATTAATTCTTACTGTTAACTACTAAAATTAACACACCTTAATTTTATCTAAACAATTAAAATTAAAATTAGAACTAATAAACTAAAAACTAAAACTAATCTAAAATATATCAACAGAATTATTTTATTAACTTCTAATGATTGCAAGACCTAAGATTATGACATCCTTAATCTTCATCTGAATATTATCTCTCTCTCTTAATTTAGTTTAATGGATTAAGTAGCTAACCTAGAGTTCTAAATTATTTACAAGTCTCTGTCAAATTTCTCATAAAAATATTGTCACAGCCCAATTTCCAGGCCATGACCGGCGTAAGAACCCAATAGGCATAGCCCACTAGGCCCTAGCAATCCTTCCTGTATGAACCTATACATTAGTCCATGTATCATCCATATTCCCTTTTTAAGATCTATAAATCATAATTTTCAAATAATAACTTCATTGAAATCAATTCATAAAATCCAAGTATATACTCATAATGGTATTCATTAATCGGAATATACATAAATAGTTTGCCAAACGATTCTTAGCAAGTTACATCCAGTTTACATGTACACATTCAAAGACTCTGACCTTCAGTGAAGTGACTTTGGGCGTGGGTGCTAACACTTAGTATCATGACAAACCTATAGAGCAATGGATAGGGAGGAGCACCTTGTCTTAGGATCCAATCACTTTTAACTCAGATAACCTAAAACATGAAGTTTAAAAAGGTGAGTATAAACTCAGTGAGTAAACATAGGAAGGAAACAAGCAACGTTAAGGAAAGTTTAGAAATCATGATGCACTTAAGTTCAAAACAATGCAATTTAGTTTATTTCTATTTAAAAACCCCTCATTCAAACCCTTGGCCGTTTAGTCACTTGCTGACGAAAGAGTCATGAACAACAAAGAAGTTGAAAAGTGAAAATTTTAGCAGAGTTCAAGCAAGTCAAGCATAATAGATTGACTCTCACCGCAGCAAAAAGGCATTTTAGCTGCAATGAAATTCTGGCCAGATAAAATCCAAGGGGCTTTCACTGTCACCAAAAAAATCCACTCATGCCACATTGCATATTAAATTGAACACATTGACAATACTCAAGTTTTCAATAGTCAATGCAATCACATATTAAATACAAACAACTCTATATAGTAAATATATATATAAGCACATACACCACCATCTCACCCAGCTTATGTGCATCCCCCCACATCGTGCACATAGCCAGACACCCCGTCTCACCCAGCTCATGTGCATCCCCCCACATCATGCACATAGCCGGACACCCCTCTCACCCAACTCATGTGCATCCCTCCACATCGTGCACAAAATCGGAGTCACAGTGTGCATCCCCCCACATCGTGGACAAGCAATATCATCGCTTTATGCATCCCCCCGATCGTACACAAGCAATATCATCATCGTGTGCATCCCCCCACATCATGCACACGGGCAATATCACCATCCATCTCCTTCACCATCATCATCACCAGCAGGTGCACACTCACCTCGCACATGCACAGTTGCATTTTGTCACACAATGTACCATTTATGACATAATATATATATTTATATATATATATATATATATCAATATTATACAGAAACACATGGATTCATCACACTATCCATTTCATAACATAAAAACATTTCATAAGGGCTTGTTCCCATGCGAGTTTTTAAAGAAAAACCAATAAAAGTTTTAGGGGATTCAGTCAAACATAAATATATATATCCCAAACATTTTAATGCAAGTTCACTCACTGGTATTTGTTGAACCTTTAATCGACTCTAACCTCCCTAATGGTCCAAATGGGCTGAGGGGCCTTGTTGGAACCTATCACACACAAAAACATCACAACCAATCCAATTTACATTAATATCACTCCAAAATCTATTTCCTAAATCAAGCTTTAATAGCCCTTCCTATTTATCTTCCAATTACCATTTGATTTGCTATTTCGTTTCTCTACTTTAGTAACACTAGAAATAGATAAACAATTTCAGCAAATAACACAACTCATAACTCTAATTACTAGCCATCATCAACAACTTAAAACCAGTCCTAATTCATCACTCACATTGGTGATTGTAATGAAATTTCTTCCCAATAGTCCTTAAGCTAACGTGAAACCTTTCTTTCTCTCTCTATAAAGTTCAGCTAGTGAGAGAAAGTATTGAAGAAAGACTTTTAAGGGTTTGTTTAAGGTGAAGGAGTAAAAGAGTATGAAAAACCCTACAACATGTTGTGTAAAGCATGAAAATTAAGGTTAGTTTGAGAGAGTGATGGAAGCTTGAGAGAAGCTTTCATGGAAGAGAAGAGAAACGTGAGATGGGAAGAGGAAGAAGAAGAAGTTGCTGGAGAATTGTAGAAGCTGCTAGAAAAGATGAGATCTTTATAGTTAAAGCTTATCTAATTTCTCATGCAATTACAATAATGCCTTTAACAAGCCACTTGTCTTCCTCCTTTTCTTGTGCAATCTTTTTACTCTTTTGACACTGGGAAAATGTCCAAAATCCTTTGAAAGAGGTCCCTTAAATAGCCCCCAAAAGCCCTAGCTTCAAAAATCCCATAAACTTGTTATTTGTGGAAATTATGGTGAAAGCTGCGGCTCTCAATTTCCAACGTCGCGGCGCTCAAAGGTTTTGCCAAATTCTGTTCTTTTGGTGCAGTACTTTCACTTTAACAATGATTTTGACCACCTTCCCGCCAGAACTGGGCAAAGTGGTAAACATTAAAGTTGTAGCCCTACCTCTCAGCTTTCTAATGGTCTTAAAACATGTCATTTGGACTTTTGTAGTGGGAGATATAGTTGAAAAATCGAAACATATGCAAATAGAGCAACAGTCCATTGTGCACCTTTCTTCACCAATTGAAATTATTTTTTATCCTACTCCTATAAAAACATAAAATAAATATAAATATCATAAAATTAGCATTGTTAGCCACTATATCAAGGTACGAGGTACTACAGTCTCCCCCATTTAAAAAGAATTTGTCCCCAAATTCAAATCGACGTAGGGTGAACAATCAAAGTTCTAAAATTCTTTTACATCACTTCCGTTGGCCATTCTTAACATAAGATGTTGGCTTATGCATCATATCATCTTCCAATCGTTATAGAAAACTCGACAATGTCATAATATATAATTATGTGTACTACTCTTATTGGATAAAAACAATATCGTTCTTCATCTTATGAAGGGAATTCAAATATGCTATTAATTGTGGTCACACCTTAATCAAATCATCCTTAAATCATCAATTATGCATGTTTACTTAACCATCTACAATTCCTCTATCTTGATCTTTTATCAAACCTTCCAACATTTAAGCATTTATTTCCCCCATTGACTATAGGTCTAAATTGTCAACCAACCTCTATTCCGTTTTACATACTTCCATGCAAATTCCATTTAAACATTTCACGATACATAAAGATCAAACACTCTTTATTCATTTCATATGTATTCAATATCATGGATAATTCAAATCCGGTAACCATTAGTAACCATATTCCCAAAAAACAAAACTCCAGTACTTTCATGATTGAGCGCTTACTAGATAAATCTTAACTTATACCACGAGGCATTTCAATAAATCATGACATTCACATACATCCTTATGATCTTAACTAATCTCTTTAATCAATAACTCAACCTCTCAAGGTTAAAGTTACTCAAAATTTTCCTTTAAAGTTCTTTTCCAAGTCTTATCTTGATTACTAACCGTTTCTATATTACCAATGTCATAGCTAGTTTGTTCGTCATCAATCACATACAACATATCTAACTTGAAATTGCTCAAATTTATTCCAATTGCCAGATCTCATGACCTCATTAGTTTTTCAATCTAAAGATGAATTAAACATTTATCTTTCCTTAAGTGCACTTTAAAATCAAGGAATCATTTACTAAGACCTTTCCAAAATTAACTTCTTTAGCCCTTTTTACCTTAGAAAATTAAATCCATAATCCTCCATTTTGAATCATGGGCTTTATGCCAATCAAGGCAGATTTTACACTTTTAATTACATGAATTCAAATGCACACCTCCTTGCATAAACTATAAACTTTTCCCCAAATCTTCATATATCAAAACTATATATTGAAGTTATACCAAAACTAATACATCATTTTCCATTGCCCCGTAAGATATTAAATTCATGTCATACTTTTCTATTTATGTACTTCATAATAACCTAACAATTTCTAGCTTATGGTTAAGCTAGTTCATATGCCAAGCCTCTCAGGCTATATTAAAACATCAAGTTTGATCACAATATAATAGAATATGATGAGCTCATACCAAAAGTATAAACACTTACCTTTAAGCTAACAACATTATAATCAACTTATTCACTGCCAAAATCATCGATAGATTATCTTAGCCATTATTTAGTGCTATAACCACTGATAGGATATCATCATCGAATCAAATTATAACCGACTCTGTATGAGTTTTTTTTTTGTACCAATATGCATCATATATATCCATATATATATATTTCCCAAAAATTTTTAACTTCAAGTAGTCTTAGGCATAACCAATTCAATAACCCACTTGTAATACTGAAATAACCATCAAATCATGTTTGGAATCATCTCTTCTCACGTTTAATCAAATCATGCTCGCCATCATGTGATGATTACACAAAGCCAATTTCGATGTTTTATTTTTCATGCAAAAACCAACCGTTAATTGGCACCATCCTTGGACACTAGGTGTCTTAAAGATCAATTTTTCTTAGCCTAAATTCATATTGTAGTATTCCAACTCCAGGTCATGTCTCATTACCAAATCTTTGCCCGTATATGAGTACTTGAATTCTCAAATCATCATCTCTTTTCTAAGTAGATCTTTACAATTCCCGTGGAATATTTCTATTCCTTCACTAGTAGTAGTATCATTTAATCAAATTGTATCACCCTCGTTCTCTAGACATTTGAAACACAATTCAACCTTTACCTACCCTCATCAGACACTTTACCTTCATAATTACTCAAAATAAATTAGAATTTATGGGGGAAGCATATTTCACAATTTATGCCTTGCGTCTACAAGTATATCATGACCATAACCTCATCAGGTCTACCTAATGGCAAGATAATCATTGCCTTAAACCAACATTTCCAAGCATTCTTATATTTGCAACATATTTTTATACTCATGTGACATATCAATCACGAGTCCCAACTTGACTATATAGCCATTTGCTCTTTGAGCTTTAAGGTTTTCTCATTGTGAGAAATCTCTTGAATTTATCTCACCAGAATGTTCACAGAGTGGTTGTAAGTCCATGACTTACGATTCAACGTCTAAAGCAGTGAACCCTATCTCATTGTTAGAGTTCTATCTTTATCTATCAATCATAGCTCCCCTGTACATTTACCTATACATTGTTGGGTTATTCACAAACCACTCACAGCCATCCATATTCAACCTTTTATAGCAAGTTAAGCTAGTATATTCCCTTATGACTTTCCATACACTTCCAAAACACTTAAACACTTCCTTTAATAGGGTTCTATTGAGAACTTAAACAACCAAAGGCTTATCTTCAAAGCCACTCATAACTTTAACAGTTCAATATATGCCCGATAACACTTTAGCTCAGTGACCCTATTGGACGTTATTTTGAGATCTTCCAAGGTGTCCATGTTCTTAATTCAGACCATACCATCTAACTTAGTATATTTGCATTGGTTATCCTTAAACTTCTTATGCTCGTTATAATAATATTCATATTTCTCCCATCATTTGTCTCACTTTTTTTTTTTTCACATACCCTTATATAAGGTAGTAAAGAAACTCATCAATTCTTAACTATTTACATCTATAGGATAGACAATCCACTTAATATTTGCACCTTGCCTTTGCAGTCATATAAATCAAAACTTCCTAAACTTAGGATGAAAAAGCCCCCTTTTTGAGCTTATCCAACAATCCACATTTCCTAAGTCCCTTACCTTTGGAGAAGTCACATTTAAGGCTAATCATTTTCATCATAGTTTACATAATCCAAATACACTCTTAAATTGATCTTTAAAGCAATTTGTCTATCAAGCTCAAATATAGGACTTCATATGGCATTGAGACTAAAATCAACATTTCTAAGTCATTTAACTTCAAGCTACTAAATCCACAACTAACCCTTTAATCCTTTAACTTCACGCTAAGCATAGCAAAATTCACGCTCATCCTTAGAGTAGAGTTGTTTACTAGCCTTTTACTTCATGACCACATATCAATAACAACAATCATCGATTTTCACCCTTGAGTTAATTCATGTACTTATAACCATACACCATAATAGGTTAAATCAAACCTTGGAATCTCACAATTACTTAATCGAAATCAAAACTAACTCCATCTAAGCTGCTATACACATATTCAATATGTATTAGCAGATAAAATATTTCATAACCCCAACACCATTTATGTATAAGTATAACAGGATCAATTAATGTAATGCACTTACCTCTGTGCACATAAGTATTGGTTTGCAGCTCCCTCAATACTCAAAGTTATAAACTTCAAGTGAATTACAACCATCACTATTCGTTCCGGTCAAGTATGCCCGTTATTACCTTTATCACACGTGCTCCTTTATATTGACCTCAAATACAATCCATAGTCATCCAATTTTCTTCCCATTGACAATCATGGGCTCAAGTTATAACTCCACCAAATGAATGAGTTATTACGGACCTATTAGTCTAGTTACATTTCCCTCCATCCTTAATCGGGGGGATATACCATCACACGAACCTTTTTATTAGGAATGTTTACTTAAAATCTTCCAACAATGGCACGTGTCTCGGGTGATATCTCAAATCTAGACGACGGCACCACTTATGACCTTTATATGAGGTTAGCAAAAAGGTAGGTTACTAAGAATAGGAGTTTATATAGCCTCCCACCTATGACTTGTGCTGCAGTCACAAACCATAAACAAGACTTTACATTAACTCCGACAACTCCGCTGACTGAAACGAGAATCCCTAGGACTCAACTAAACCTAGGGCTTTAATACCAACTTTGTCACAACCCAATTTCTAGGCCATGATCGGCGCAAGAACCCAATAGGCATAGCCCACTAGGCCCTAGCAAGCCTTCTTGTATGAACCTGTACATTAGTCCATGTATCATCCATACTCCCATTTTAAGATCTATAAATCACAATGTTCAAGTAATAACTTCATTGAAATCAATTCATAAAATCCAAGTCTATACTCATAATGGTATTCATTAATCGAAATGTACATAAATAGTTTGCTAAACGATTCTTAGCAAGTTACATCCAGTTTACATGTACACATTCAAAGACACTAACCGTCAGCAGAGTGACTCTGGGCGTGGGTGCTAACACTTAGTATCATGACAAACCTACCGAGCAATGGATAGGGAAGAGCACCTCGTCCTAGGATCTAGTCACCTTTAACTCAGAGAACCTAAAACATGAAGTTTAAAAACGTGAGTATAAACTCAGTGAGTGAACATAGGAAGGGAACAAGCAACATTAAGGAAAGTTTAGAAATCATGATGTACTTAAGTTCAAAACAATGCAATTTAGTTTATTTCTATTTAAAAACCCCTCATTCAAACCCTTGGTCGTTTAATCACTTGATGACGAAAGACTCATGAACAACAAAGAAGTTGAGAAGTGAAAACATTAGTAGAGTTCAAGCAAGTCAAGCATAATAGATTGACTCTCACCGCAGCAAAAAGGCATTCTCGTTGCAACGAAATTCTGGCTAGATAAAATCCAAGGGGCTTTCACTGCCACCGAAAAAAATCTACTCATGCCACATTGCAGATTAAATTGAACACATTGACAGTACTCAAGTTTTCAACAGTCAATGCAATCACATATTAAATACAAATAGCTCTATATAGTATATATATATATATATATATATATATATATATATAAATATATATAAGCATATACACCACCATCTCAACCAGCTCATGTGCATCCCCCCACATCATGTACATAGCTGGACACCCCATCTCACCCAACTCATGTGCATCCCCCCACATCGTGCACATAGTCGGAGTCATCATGTACATCCCCCCACATCGTGCACAAGCAATATCATCGCTTTATGCATCCCCCCACATCGTGCACAAGCAATATCATCGTTTTATGCATCCCCCCATATCGTGCACAAGCGATATCATCATCTTGTGCATCCCCCTACATCGTGCACAGCTAATGCCATTGTGTGTAACCCTTCACATCGTGCACACGGGCAATATCACCATCCATCTCCCTCACCACCGTCATCACCAGTAGGTGTACACTCACCCTGCACATGCACGGTTGCATTTTGTCACACAATGTACCATTTATGACATAGTATATATATATATATATATCAATATTATACAAAAACACATGGATTCATAACACTATCCATTTCATAACATAAAAACATTTCATAAGGGCTTGTTCCCGTGCAAGTTTTTGAAGAAAAACCAATAAAACGTTTTAGGAGATTCATTCAAACATAAATGTGTATATCCCAAAACATTTTAATGTAAGTTCACTCACCGGTATTTGTTGAACCTTTAATCGACTCTAACCTCACTAATGGTCCAAATAGGGCTAAGGGGCCTTGTTGGAACCTATCACACACAAAAGCATCATAGCCAATCCAATTTACATTAATATCACTCCAAAAGTTGTTTCCCAAATCAAGCTTCAATAGCCCTTCCTATCTATCTTCCAATTACCATTTGATTTGCAATTTCGTTTCTCTACTTTAGTAACACTAAAAATAGATAAACAATATTAGTAAATAACACAACTCATAACTCTAATTACTAGCCATCATCAACAACTTAAAACCAGTCCTAATTCATCACTCACCTTGGTGATTGTAATGAAATTCTTCCCAAAAGTCCTCAAGCTAACATGAAACCTCTCTTTCTCTCTTTACAAAGTTCAGCTGGTGAGAGAAAGTATTGAAGAAAGACTTTTAAGGGTTTGTTTAAGGTGAAGGAGTAAAAGAGTATGAAAAACCCTACAACATGTTGTGTAAAGCATGAAAATTAAGGTTAGTTTGAGAGAGTGATGGAAGCTTGAGAGAAGCTTTCATGAAAGAGGAGAGAAACGTGAGATGGGAGGAGGAAGAAGAAGAAGTTGCTGGAGAATTGTAAAAGCTGCTGGAAAAGATGAGATCTTTATAGTTAAAGCTTATCTAATTTCTCATGCAATTACAATAATGCCCTTAACAACGCCACTTGTCTTCCTCTTTTTCTTGTGAAATCTTTTTACTATTTTAATACTAGGAAGAGGTCCAAAATCCTTTGAAATAGGTCTCTAAAATAGCCCCTAAAAGCCCTAGCTTCAAAAATCCCATAAACTTGTTATTTGTGGAAATTACGGTAAGAGCCACGACTCTCAATTTCCAACGTCGCGGAGCTCAAAAGTTCTGCCAAATTCTGTTCCTTTGGCATAGTACTTTCACTTCAACAATGAATTTGACCATCTTCCTGCCAGAACTGGGCAAAGTGGTAAACACCAAAGTTGTAGCCCTACCTCTTAGCTTTCTAATGGTCTAAAAATCATGTTATTTCAGCTCGTGTATTGAGAGATATACTTGAATAACCGAAACATATGCAAATAGAGCAACAGTCCATTGTGCACCTTTCTTCACCAATTGAAATTATTTTTGATCCTACTCCTATAAAAACATAAAATAAATATAAATATCATAAAACTAGCATTGTTAGCCACCATATCAAGGTACAGGGTACTACAAATACCTCTCTCAATTAATTTTGTCAAGTCCAGCTCTATTATATACTTGCCATGTCATTCATGTGCTTGATAGGATGTTTACTTGCCATGTCATTCATGTGCTTGATAGGATGTTTGCATAAGTGAATGTATCGAAAAATCGTTAAAAGTCGGTATTATACCTAGTGGTACAATTAAGTTGATTAAAGCCTCGAACTAGGCCAAATAAAGATTTTACGATGTATTTGAGAGTTATTGAACCTTAGAATGTCTTAATATGGTGATTTAGAGTTCACGGAATGATTTGGAGTCCAATCAGGAATTTTCATAACGTAAGGGCAAAATGGTCATTTTGCCACCCAAAGGCAAAATTGGACTGTTAGATGAGATTTTTGACCAAGTTTGACTATTTGGAGCATAATTTGAAATTTTGGAGTGAAAGTTTTCAATTCTGACATTTTTCGAGTATAAGGGCAAAACAGTCATTTCACGTATCCATGAGGACATAATTGAAATTTTACACCACCATGACACTTGTCAAGCCTATGAATTTCACCTATTATCACTTTATACTTTGGATAATTATGGGATTACAGGTGGTGGTGAGAAATTGCTTAATGGTTAAGTATTAAGCATGCACCAATTACATGGTGACACGTGGCAAATTTTAATCCTCTTATAATTCCCTTTAACAACCAGCACACACCCCTCCCAAATCACTCTCTCTTGGTCGACCAAAGCAAAGAAGAAATAGAAAAGAATAGAAACAAACCCTAGAGAGGAAAATTCAAGAGAAATTTGTGAAATTTGTGAAATTTCAAAGGACAAAATAATCAAAGGTAAGATTTTTCAATTTTAGCTTAAGATATACCTTTCCCATGCTCTTTTTTTCATTTTCCATAGTTGAAACTCAAGATTTCATGCAGGAAAGTTTGCTAGCTGAACCTAGGGGGAGACGTTTTGATCACGAGTTTTGTTAGATATCATGCTATATACGTGTGTTTAGTTGTTTTGTGATACTCAGTGTGAAAAACAAGCATGAAAACCACATGTTCTTTGTCACGACCCGAAACTCCCATCGAGCCCGTGACAACCGCCACGACGTCTCAATCGATATTCATTACCCGGAATGTCAACCGAAACCTCGTAAGGCTTTAATATCAGCTTCTCATTTCCCCTGTGGGTAACTGTTTCCAAATACCACATTCTTAAAGATTTTAAACTGTTTCCAACTTAAACAAATAAAATAATAATTTCTGCCTCACAAGGGTATTTTGGTCATTTATCCCAAAAATCTCAAAATCATCTAAAAATATAGTATGTAAGTGGAAAACACATATTTCATAATCAAAAATAATTTTGGATGTCTAAAACATTCGTTTAAAATGGAATTATGACTGTTATAATAAAATAAAAATATTAAATAAAATATTCAATTTTCACATAAAACGATATTTTAAGAACACTGCATAAATAATTTTTATAGCATAAAAGCAAAATAAATTCTTACATACCGTAATACAGATAACCAAAGTATAGAATTTAATTTACAGTGACACGTGGGCCCACGAATGACCAAAAGTATCAAAAGAAATGAACCTATAGTCTTTGGATGTGGCAAGTTCAACTGTAATCCTCGCCGATATCAGTTATCTACAATCTATTCTGAGCCTGAAATGGGTGGAAATGAGGGTGGTGAGATTATAAAATCCCAGTGAGTAAACAAACATCACTCAAAATATCTAAAGTCGAGTAAAAGGAGACTATTAAAACATTTCATCAAACTGTAATTTATCATCTTTCAACTTATTTCAACCAGATGAAATCAATTTATTTAAAGCAAGTAATCAGTATGGCTTATGAATTTCTTAAAAAGCTTGGCTCATGTCAAAAATTATTATCATACTCAGTTATCTAAGATACCTTGGCCGAGGGCTATCCCAACTAAGTCCACCAAGGCTATTAGAAAGTCGTGTTTCTATTCTGAAAGCATAACCGCTCCTTGGCGTTGGCCAAGTTCCCCTTCACGTGATGGTTTGGCGTGAAGTGAACTTTAAAGTTATACCTCGAGAGTTACCCTACTCGCCTCTCCAATCGAGGTAAAAATATAACAGGATTCCGTGCCACTCTAATAGGCTAGTCCACAGAACCCAGCCCACTGCAGCAGGTCAAACCCACCATGCAATAAAATTTTGACAGCATGACAGGGCTAATATATTACTACTCAGCCTGCAAGGGTAAAATAAAGCAATTCATACAATTCATAAAAAACGCAGCCCAGCCAATCATGCCAATACAATAACATAAGCCATTAATTCAATTTTAAATTTACAACATATCAGTGGTCTTCAATTACTCTTTTTTCAAAATCGTTATTTCGTTTCAAGGCAATTTATAAAATATTTTCATTTAAACTCATTTTGTTTACAAAACATAAAAATTTACCATTTGAACTCATTTTCATAAAATTCACCAAAATCGAATAAAAACATACTTTAGATAATTAAAATGATGGTAAGGTTACTCACCGTGTCTAGAGTGGGGATTTTTGAAATACTCAGACTATTGATCCTCGGGTGCAATTCCCTTGCCTTTATCGGAGGACTCACCACCTTGACACAGTACAAAATCGAGAAATTCACCACATTGGTACTAAATTGAAATTAAACTAATTTAAACTACTAATGCTTGATATGGAATGCAAAAATGTCTAAATTTTTGCCTAAACGCAGTGTTAGCCTATTTCGATCTTTTACCATATGAAATGCAAAATTACGATTTTGCCCCTACACTCTAGAAATCACTGGAATTAAACTTTTTCACTGCCAAACCCTCAAATTATACTCCAATAAGTCAAATGGGGCGAAAAAAAAATTCTTTTCTAAAAATTCCCATTGTGTCCGTAGGTGGCAAATGACCATTTTACCCCTAGACAGTAAAAATTTCGGTTTGACTCCAAATTGTTCCTCGAACTCCAAATCACCATATTAAACCATTCTGGGACTTTAATATTCTTAATTTCATTTTAAATTCTCTATTTGATCTAGTTCGAGACTTAAATTAACTTAATTATACTGTTTGGTACATTATCGTCTTTTAACGATTTTTCTTTTGGGGCTTTCCAAGTATGCAAGCATATTGTCAATCATATGAATGACATGGAAAGTATTTTATAAGGTCGGGCTTGACAACACTACCCCCCTTAAAATAAAATTTTGACCTCAAAATTTCATGTACTGAACTCAGAAAAAAGGTGGGGGTATTGTTTTCTCATCTAATGCTCGACTTCTTATGTCTTCCCCTTTATAGGGAATTTCGATTTGTTCACCTCATTTACCTCCAATTCAACTCAAGTACTTCGCTTATGTCTATTATTATCCTTTAAAATCATATCAACAATAACCTTCACAATTATGATCTCTTATATCGAGACACCAAACATGCTTCTATTACTATCATTAAGCTTGAACCATAACTCCATCTCAATCATACCAATTTCGATCGCATTTTATTCTTATTTAGGTATACCAATCACTATCTTATTACTTCATTCCATATCAAACTTCTCGACTTTCATTCATTCATCCTATCCTCATACACTATTGTGTAGTTTACAATATCATTAACACGCCATACTCATTCCTGTACATATCCTCAGCGTTCGGGAAAATTAATGGCTTTAATTATTTCTACATATTTCATGTTTACTTTGCATTTAGGAAATTTCAATCTTCTTAATCCTATTAATCCATCTCATATGGCTTAATCGTACTATAGATTATATTCCCTTAACTATTTCTCCAAAATTCCTTAGGTCACCATAAATCGTCTTCTAATAAGACTCTTAATTGTTACATTATCTATACAACTCATCAAATATATTGAGTTCAAATCTCGAACCACTAAAACCATTATTCATTTTAGTTGGGTACATCACTACTCCACACATACATATACATGTACATTCAAATGTCTATATTCCTCATTATGTATACGAGTCTTTGTTTTCAAATGCCTTCAGACTAATTTCTCTTAATTCATTCCCATCCACAATCAAGATTCAATAGAATAATCTTCATAATTCATACAAATTCTCATCATGCCTGTGCATAGTTCCTCATCATTTATATACTTATATTCTTTCCTTATCATTTCCAATTATATGCTTAAGTTTCCTTGTACTGTATATCATTGCATCACAATGTCATCTCCATTGAATTATAATCTATTATGCATGTATGTTTTATAATCCCATTGGTATCTCAAAAATTTATCTTGACTTGATCATTGCATCTTATGCAATATTACAATTCCTAAAAGTCATCCTTATTCCACGATTATCCTTCATGTCTCCGATATATTGTATCGTTATTGCATTTCGATATTGATTTGTCACTTAAAACTCAAATTCATTTGTATCATGTATGCCTCACGCATTTTCGAATTCCAATTCCCATAATATATTAAGAAAGTTTCATTATCTGACTTCATTATCAGGGTTAACTTCTATCATCCTTTATTCCACTCTTTCATATGAAAATAACATCATTCTTCCTTAACTAATTTACAAATTGTACTTGAAATTACAAGACTTGAAACTAAATTCTCCTCAAGTACTTTTTAATGTTAATACTTATACCACTCTCAGCTTATAGCTTCCTTTTTATAACTACATAACTTAGTTCTTACTTTCACAAGATCCATGGCAGAACTTCTCTTGAGTATTTCCTTAGGGATATTTATTTTAAATTTATGTCTCACAACATATGATCATTTAACCCATAACTTAGCCATTTGGCTCCTTAGCAAGTTTCAAAGTCACACATCTTATGCTCATCATGTATAACTTATAATTCTTTCTCAAGGGCATTTAAACATTCTTGAAACACTTAATCACTTATTTACTCTTTTATACACCAAGTATATCATTTCCATAAAGGCATGCCCAACTACTCATGCTTTAATTTATCTCCATGGGTTTCTAGCATGTCACCTAGTTTACTTGTGTTGTTACTAATCCTTTCCTTTCAACAAGGTCAAGACAAGATCAGTATATTCTCATAACAATATTCTATATAAACTCATTTCCTATATCATTATTGAAATCTTTATTTACATTTTCCTCACTTGGTATTGACATCTCTTATCAGTATCTCATACATTCATCTAACCTTTCGCTCGCTTCCTCTTTAGTCTTTAACAAGACTTAATCTCTTGTCTTCTTTATTTCTTAAGATTTGACTTCAGTCATCATATTATTCATCTTAACACTCCACATGTTAATTTATTTTTATGTAGCCATCTCAAAAATTCTCTAACTTTTCTTTCTCTTACATGCTAATATATATAAGGCAATAAAAAAAAAACTTTGCAATTTCACTCATCATCTTTATCTTAATACTTCCCAATGCACTTAAGACTCCAAACAACAAAGCTTAGCATGAAAACCAATGACCATTCTTCAACTTGTGAGTTTCATCTTCATGCCACTCTCAATTTGCTCTTGCTTTCTAGCCATTAGGGGTGCTTAACGTGACAGCGTTTAATAGTTAGAACTGTGTCGTTGCAACGGTTTGAATTCACTTTATCTTAGCAACTCTTCCACCTTTAAAGCTACTACCTCAATTATTCACAATCGTGTGGCTTCCCTTCGAGTCTATACCACAATTAGCAAGACTAACTTTCTATCACAAGTGTGCGATCAAAACATTGATTTAACGTATTTATTTTGCCACTAGCATTCATATATCTTTACCATAACATTTAATACAAGTTTGCTTAAGCAAAAATCTCCAAATTTATTCATAGCTACATGTATCTCAAATTGCTCATCACTTATCATCAGTCAATAAATCCCACTCGAAAATACCCTTTCCATATTGTATAGTGATTTCACCATATAGCATCACTGCACGATGTTCCTCCATTCTACTATCACGTATACTCCATAGAAATTAATTAAAAGATTTACGTACCCTAACTAATGCTAATTCCATTTAATCATATCTTAAATACTTCAAACTTGTAAATTACAACTCCAAATGTATGTCCATATATTGATAATCTTTATATATTTCATGATCATGAAAACTACAACTTACAAACTAGCTTTCTATCATATGTACTTTATTAGAGCACTAATTTCAACATATTTAATCTACCCTTGGTGGTATGTCAAAATCATCCCTGTCTCAGTTGCAATCCAGAGGAATCTCTCATCTGCATATCCGTATGAGCTGGTGGAGATGGAGCAGCTACCGTAGCCCGTCCTAACTGTGGGCAATCTCTCCTAATGTGACCCGGTTGATCACAACGAAAACATCGTGCAGGCCTTCTGCACGGCCCAACATGATAATTCCCACAATTTCTGCATCTACGTGAACTTCCTGAAACAGAGAAGTTTTTGCCCCTGTTTGGTAGCTGACTAGGAGATACACTTAGATTTCTCCTTTTTGCTAACTTAGCTCACAGACTCTTATTTTCATTCGCAAGCTTATTAGCTCTTAAAGCCATTCGTACCACCTCTTTAGCCACGGTTGCATCCGACTCACCCATAAAAGAAACACAACTATGTTGCCTAGCCTCTTTAAGCTTCTTAGAATCAGAAACATCCAGCACTGGTGGTGGGACAGAAGGTGGGGATGGTGGTACTGAAGGAACAGGTAGAGAGACTGTAGGAAGAGCTTGACCAGCTTGAGCTTGGCCAGCAATAGTAGTAAAGAAGGCTGCTAATGCCTGAACTACCTCAAGAGGCATAGCAGGAATACTAGTAAGTGGCAGAGGAGTTGGAAGATGTGGAGGAGTCTCAGTCTGTTCAGCAGCAGGTGATGCCCGAATGGTGGATGCAGTCGATTCCTCCTCTATTGCACCTAACTGACGACGTTGGAAACGACCTCTTCCCCTCCCAACTGATCTAGTGAAAGGTGGTTGTTCGCGTCGAGGAGACATAATAATCTATAAGAGGGAACAAAGTGAGTTTAGGCAACCTCAGGCTCTATATGCTTATGCATGTATTTTATTCAACCTAACCTAACTTAACTCGGGGCCACACTGACACTGTAAATTTTTAAAACAGTTTTAAAATAACTTAAAACCCTAAAACTCTAATCTTTAAAATCAAAAGCTCTGATACCAACTTAATTGTCACGACCCGGAACCCCCATCGAGCCCGTCACAACCGCCGCGACGTCTCAATCGACATTCATTACTCGGAATGTCAACCGGAACCTCGCAAGTTTTTAATATCAGCTTCTCATTTCCCCTATGGGTAACTGTTTCCAAATACCACATTCTAAAAGATTTTAAACTGTTTCCAACTTAAACAAATAAAATAATAATTTCTGTCTCACAGGGGTATTTTGGTCATTTATCCCAAAAATCTCAAAATCATCTAAAAATATAGTATGTAACTGGATAACACATATTTCATAATCAAAAATAATTTTGGATGTCTAAAACATTCGTTTAAAATGGAATTATGACTGTTATAATAAAATAAAAATATTAAATAAAATATTCAATTTTCACATAAAACGATATTTTAAGAACACTGCATAAATAATTTTTATAGCATAAAAGCAAAATAAATTCTTACATACCGTAATACAGATAATCAAAGTATAGAATTTAATTTACAGTGACACGTGGGCCCACAAATGACCAAAAGTATCAAAAGAAATGAACCTATAGTCTTTGGATGTGGCAAGTTCAACTATAATTCTTGGCGATATCAGTTATCTACAATCTATTCTGAGCCTGAAATGGGTGGAAATGAGGGTGGTGAGATTATAAAATCCTAGTGAGTAAACAAACATCACTCAAAATATCTAAAGTCGAGCAAAAGGAGACTATTAAAACATTTCATCAAATTGTAATTTATCATCTTTCAACTTATTTCAACCAGATGCAATCAATTTATTTAAAGCAAGTAATCAGTATGGCTTATGAATTTCTTAAAAAGCTTGGCTCATGCCAAAAATTATTATCATACTCAGTTATCTAAGATACCTTGGCCGAGGGCTATCCCAACTAAGTCCACCAAGGCTATTAGAAAGTCGTGTTTTTATTTTGAAAACATAGTCGTTCCTTGACGTTGGCCAAGTTCCCTTTCACGTGGTGGTTTGGCGTGAAGTGAACTTTAAAGTTATACCTCGGGAGTTACCCTACTCGCCTCTCCAACCAAGGTAAAAATATAACAAGATTTCGTGCCCCTCTAATAGGCTAGTCCACAGAACCTAGCCCACTGCAGCAGGTCAAACCCACCATACAATAAAATTTTGACAGCATGACAAGGCTAATATATTTCTACTCAGCCTGCAAGGGTAAAATAAAGCAATTCATACAATTCATAAATAACACAGTCCAGCCAGTCATGCCAATACAATAACATAAGCCATTAATTAAATTTTAAATTTACAACATATCAGTGGTCTCCAATTACTCTATTTTCAAAATCGTTATTTCGTTTCAAGACAATTTATAAAATATTTTCATTTAAACTCATTTTGTTTACAAAACATAAAAATTTACCATTTGAATTCATTTTCATAAAATTCACCAAAATCGAATAAAAACATACTTTAGATAATTAAAATGATGGTAAGGTTACTCACCGTGTCTAGAGTGGGGATTTTTGAAATACTCAGACTATTGATCCTCGGGTGCAATTCCCTTGCCTTTGTCAGAGGACTCACCACCTTGACACAATACAAAATCGAGAAATTCACCACATTGGTACTAAATTGAAATTAAACTAATTTAGACTACTAATGCATGATATGGAATGCAAAAATGTCTAAATTTTTGCCTAAACGCAGTGTTAGCCTATTTCGATCTTTTACCATATGGAATGCAAAATTACGATTTTGCCCCTACACTCTAGAAATCACTAGAATTAAACTTTTTCACTGCCAAACCCTCAAATTATATTCCAATAAGTCAAATGGGGCCAAAAAAAAATTCTTTTCTAAAAATTCCCATTGTGTCCCTAAGTGGTAAATGACCATTTTACCCCTAGACAGTAAAAATTTCGATTTAACTCCAAATTGATCCTCGAACTTCAAATCACCATATTAAACCATTCTGGGACTTTAATATTCTTAATTTCATTTTAAATTCTCTATTTGATCTAGTTCGAGACTTAAATTAACTTAATTGTACTGTTTGGTACATTGTCGTCTTTTAACGATTTTTCTTTCGGGGCTTTCCAAGTATGCAAGCATATTATCAATCATATGAATGACATGGAAAGTATTTTATAAGGTCAGGCTTTACAATCTTCATCAAACCCTCCTTGGCCGAAGTTACTAAAGGACACATTGATGATGAATTTTGTTATATCTCATGTTATTTAGATTGTATTTGATGAATTGTGGTGCCGGATATTGAAAACGGTTATGGAAACGTATGGTTCCTTTAGTAAACGATTTGAACAATAATGAGAAAATCATAGTAAATGGACTTGGATTTGATTCCTAATAATATAGACGGATTTATTGGACTGTGTTGACACTGATTAGCAAGTTAGTCCGAAATCGGAATGAATTTCGGTTACAATGAATTAAGTTACAATCAAGCTTATTGAGGTACTTTGGTGTATTTGGAATATTAGAAGTGTAATGAATATATTTGAAGTTGAATCGGATCTTTTGGTTAATTCAACAGTGTATGGCTCGAGTTACGTCGAATACAAATTCAGTCCGATCATAATTGAACCCATGCAGAACACCGTCTTGAAGTGATTATTTAGACAATTCTCATTCAATGTCATGCATTCATATAGAGCCTGAAATAGTTTTATAACAGTTTGGCACAAATATATTGAATTATGTGTCATGTATTATATATAGGTGGTGAGCCCTTTGATAAGGGTAAGGATATTGTGCCCGAGGACCAAGAATAGGAGTACTCCAAACTCCTGTTATTGTGAGTAATTAGACTTCATCTTAACTATCTAAAGTAGCTTATACTCGTTTTTATGTTTTAAAGAAAAATGAATTTAAATTACAAACTATTATGTTTTATAATTGAAATGTTGATTAAACGAAATGAGATTTATAACTTGTTTTGAAATTGAATACTGGTTTTGGAAATTGAGTAAGTGGAGACTGTATACTTGTGTTATATATATGTTTTGACATATGGTTTGAATTGATGGCTTATGACAATGTGATGGCAAGCATGGCTGGATTTGTGTTTGTGTGGAATATATGAACTGTTTTGCTTTGCTTTGACAGGCTGGTAATATTATATTAGCCATGTCATGCTGTCAAAAATTTTATTGAATTGGTGGGTTATTTGATTAGCTTACTGCAGTGGGCGGATTTCTGTGGACCAACCTATTATAGGGGCACGGTAAACCCCATTATATTTACCTTAGTATGAGAGGCGCAGAAGGTATCTCCTAAGGTAAAGTTAGAATTCACCTCACGCTGAACCACCACGTGAGGGTGAAACTTAGCCAACGCCAAGGAACGACTGTGCTTTTAAATGTAAAAAATGAGTTTTATACTTATATGTTATTTTAACAGCCTTGGCAAACTCGGTTGGATGCCCGGGGTAAGGTATCACCAAGTGCAAGTTTTTGGCACGAGCCAAGTTTTTATGAGAATCATAACCCTAGTTGATTTTTATGAAATGAAATTGATTTATGTGAAATGAAATGAGATTTGATGTTATGAATCATATTATGATGAGATATTTTAAATTGTCTCCATTTACTCGGCTTTAGATGTTTTAGATGAAATTTTCTTACTCATTGGGTTTATAAAAACTCACCCCTTCTTTTCACCCATTTCAGGCTCAAGGCAGTCTGTAGACCGTTGATTATGTCGAGGGTTTGCTTTTGGGTTTACACCCTTAGAAATCGCATGTCTATAGTCTTGTACATATATGTTTATTTTGGAGGCCCACATGTTATTGTAAAATATTTGTATACCTGGCTGCATGTGCCACTGTATGTATGAATTTATTTTGCTTTTATGCTACAAAAATTATTTACGCAGCGTTGTATAAATATTATTTTATAAGAAAATAGAATATTTTATTTAATATTTTTATTTAATTTGAATAGCTATAATTTCACTTTAAATTGATGAATTAGACAACGAAACTTATTTTTGGAAATGAAATGGATGCTTATTACTCGTATATCATATTTTTACTAGGATTCGAAAATTTTGGGTAAAATGACCAAAATACCCCTGTGTAGTAGAAATTACTTTTTGATTGTTTTTGATTTGAAATTGGTCTATATTTCTTTAAAACATGGTATTTAATAACTATTGCTCACAACGGAGAAGTAAAACTGATGCGAAAGCCTTGCGAGGTTTCAGTTGGCATTTCGAGTAATGAATGTCAATCGAGACATTGCGACGATTGTCACGGGCTCGATGGGAATTTCAGGTTGTGACAAATTTACTATATGTCTATGCAAATCATATTGAAGAAAGATTCATTAAGTTTGTGCTTTAATTTTGGCTACACATGGCTTATAGGTGTATGTCTACCCTATATGCAAATCAAACCACCTCATCAACTAAGTGTATTTGATCATATGCCATTTTATTCAAGGTCTACCTAATTCTCCTTTATCCAGGTTTAACCTAGGTTTTCAATTCAATCTAATTGGTGATCAGGCAATTAGAAGCATTAAGAATAGAATAAAATAAAAAACTTAAATCCATCAGACTTAAGTAAAAGAGAGATAAATAAATCAGACTACATATCCAGTTCAATCATAATCTTAGATTAATGAATTAGTTCCCTATCAAGTCACACATCATCATCAAATAAAATTTAAACATTAAAAACAAAACAAAGAAAATGAGAGAATAAAAAAAGATAGAAAAACTCAAAAATTGTATTCTTGATCTCCAAATGTCCTTGAATCCTTAAAATTTTTTTTAGCTTCAATGGCTTTGTGGCTTGACACTCAATTGTCAATTTGTTGTTTCGTTATTTCCTTAAAAGTCCTCTGAAAAGTTATTTTTATAGGGTTTTGATGTTAGGCCAAGTTAGGTGAAGAAAGAAGTCAATTCCAATCAAGCGTTCCTCATCAAACTACGTGGGCCGCGACTTGGACCATTTAAATAGCAAAAATCGTAATTAGTCTAGGACTACTATAGTACATCAACTTAAAAAAGATTTTTGACCATCTTCAAGGCCGAACTGGGAAAAGTAGTAAACATGAAAGTTGTAGCTTTATCTCTTATCTTTCCAATGGTCTAAGAATCACTTATTTCGAGCTTTGTAAAGTTATGACCGAAGTACCCAAATATGTGCAGTGGAAGTTTGCACCTTGAAATTGCTCTCCTTCTTCCACTAAAATTCTTTCTTCATTAAACCTACAAAAGCACAAACACATCAATAACAACCTATCTTAACGACATTAACACCAAATTATTTATAAAATTAACTAAGATTATATTGATACACCTAAAATAACTAATTTAAAATAATTAAATAATATCTTTTAATTTCTATGCATTACTACAAAAACTAAGCTAAATTACTATCAAAATTAAGCTCAAATAACTCTATATCATAGAGTTATCACATCTCCAAACTTAATATTTTGCTAGTCCTTGAGCAAAACATAAAAAAGAAACTAACTTACGAAAATCAAATTCAATTAAAGAAAACTAAAATAAATATAGTTACTACTACTATTAGAGATAAAGTGCACCAGTTCAATGATTCCCTATAATTTTCTCAAAAGTACATCTATCTATCATTAACTTACAAAAAAATAAAGGCATCAGTCAAATTCATGTTTCAATTCCAATGCAAGTACAGTCTCAAATAGATTTTCGTGTGTGAGTGAAATCTTTTACCAAAAATATCATGATATTCGGATGAGTTTGTGCTAACACAAATTTCAAGTTAGTACTAAAACTCCATAGGTTTACTTTTTATCTCTCTCTTCGCTAATGTAGACTAATACAAAGCTAGGGATCAATAAGACTTTATAGAGCTTGTAATATATGGCTAGGGTTAAGGTAGGATACAAGATAATGATGTGCCTCAAATCACCTTAAGCACATAATTATTCTAGGACTTATCTATAGAGCTCTATTTTCCTTCTCCAAGTACACCTTTTATTCCACATTTGAACTTTTCTTTTTTTTTCTTTTTCTCAACACATTTTTTTTCACAATTTCACAATTTTACACCCCCAAACTTATTTTCTTTGTATTATAGGTAATGGGGTGACTTTTAATATTTTGAACATTTGTTTTTCACATCAACATCACCTTTCCACCTTTTTCAACATTTAGCTCAATTTAAATTTCCTAAAACAATATGCATGCTTAGGAGTGAAGGTTGCAAAATTAGAAATTTTATTTTAAGGCTAGCTCAATTATTATGTAGTTAAACAAAGAAAAGGGAAATTAAGCTCAAAGGGTATATTAAGAATAAAAATTTAATAAGGTAGGCTTTTTAGACTCAAACAGTCCAGAGATGGCCTAAATCATCTCCCTAACTAAGTGTTTCTTAGGATTTCGTCTCGAGAAAAAATCATGCAAATTCTAGAATTCATGACATAATCTACAGTTCACATCAATATAAACTTTCTCTAGATATTCATAATAATTCAAAGTAAAGGATGTAGTACTCAAAATTGTGGAAATCACATCCTAATAATGATACTTAACAAAAAACTTTAGCATGAATCTAAACAAAAACCTTATTCACAAAAAGCTAAGAATTAAAGATAATTAGTTATCATCAGTGGATAGAGAAATCATCGAAAACAATTGGCACAACTTTACTCTAGATTCCTAAAATTCTAATAAATAATAAATTCATTTACCAACTAATCGTAAATTATTTATAAATCAAGATAAACATGCAAACAAAATTAAATCTAAAACTTCCACAAAGTATTCATCACTAGAAAAATAAATCCACCCCCCTCAAACTTAAACTAAATTTTGTCCACAATGTTAGAAAAAATAAAGAAAAGGTAAAGAATACTTCCTTAATGGTTGGATGAATCTAGTGAAGCTCTATTCCTCCTGTTCCTTATTGTCATCTTTTTCATTCTCATTTCTAGGAGGAATGCTTTTTTTTACTACAAAAAGAAAATAAATAAAGATAAATGTAGAGAAATAAATAAATAAATAAAATAAAAAATAATTGAAAAGAAAATAGAGGGGTTTTATTAGGTAATGGCCTGCCATTTGTTGGCAACCCATATTAAGAAAGAGGGACGGGGCGTATGGGTTATGAGGAATGGGCTGCCCATTCATGGTAGCCCACAACAGGGGGGTTTATGGGGTAGTGGGCTGCCCCTTGTTGGCAGCCCACATTAGAGGGGGCTGTGGCCTGCCCCTTAGTAGGACCCGCAACCCATGTTTGCAAAAGTTACAGGGTCGTGGCCTTGTTGTGGGAACATCACAACTCTAGCAACCCTAATGGTTTTTTTTTTTAAATGTGGTGGGTCACCTAACGTTGGTAGCCCACAAAAGCACGAGGCCACGGTCGATGCCTAATGGGTGCCGCATCCCACGTTGTTGAAATCCGTGAGGCAGTGGCCATGCTTCACAGGAGCCACGGCCAACGTTTCTTTCGTTCTTGCTAGGCCGCGACCTCCCTTTAGGGAAGTCATGGCCTACCCCTTCCACTTTTTTTTTTGAATTTTTTTATACATTTTTTAATGTACCTACAAAATAAAAGACAATGTTACTAATTTAATAATTGAATAAAAAAATAATTAAAAGAAAATAAAAATAAAATAATAAGTTAAAATGCTTGGGTTACCTCCTAAGAAACATTTTTTTATAGTCACTAGATTGACTAAGGCACCCTTTCCAATACTACTTTATAAGGTTTGAGACTTACTTTATTCACCTTGACTACTCTGGTTAGCCCACTATAAATTTCAACAACATCATAAGGATGAATCTTTGCCACCTTGACAGTTTTCCCCCAATATGATTTAAGATTCCATACGCTATTTTATTCAAGGTCTACTAAATCTCCTTCGTTGAGGTTTAACCTAAGTTTCCAATTCAATCTAATTAGTGATCAGGCAATTAGAAACATTAAGAATAGAATAAAATAAAAAACTTAAATCTAGCAAATAGAAGTAACAGAGAGATAAATAAATCAGACTATATATTGAGTTCAATCATAATCTTAGATTAATGAATTAGTTCCCCATCAAGTCACACATCATCATCAAATAAAATTTAAACATTAAAAACAAAACTAAGAAAATAAGAGAATAAAAAAGATAAACAAAAACTCAAGAATTGTATTCTTGATCTCCAAATCTCCTTGAATCCTTTAAATTCTTTTTAGCTTCAATGACTTTGTGGCTTGACTCTTAGTTGTCAATTTGATGTTTTGTTTTTTCCTTAAAAGTCCTCCGGAAGGTTGTTTTTATAGGGCTTTAAAGTTAGGCTAAGTTAGGTGAAGAAAGAAGTCAATTCCAATCAGAATTCCTCATCAGACTATGTGGGCCGCGGCCTAGACTATTTAAATAGCAGAAATCATAATTGGTCTAGGACTGCTGCAGTATGTCAACTTTGATAAGATTTTTTACCACCTTTCATGCCGAACTGGATAAAGTGGTAAACATGAAAGTTGTAGATTTTTCTCTTATCTTTCCAATGGTCTAAGAATAACTTCATTTGGAACTTTGTAAAGAGTGTTATGGCTGAAATACCAAAATATATGCAGTGGAAGTCTGCACCTTGAAATTGTTCTCCTTCATCTACTAAAATTCTTTCTTCAATAAACCTACAAAAGCACAAATAAATCAATAACAACCTATATTAACCACATTAACACCAAATGAAGCATAAAATTAACTAAGATTAGATTGACTAACTTAAAATAACTAATTTAAAATAATTAAATAAAACTTACTAATTTCTATGCATTACTACAAGAACTAAGCTAAATGACTATCAAAATTA
Source organism: Theobroma cacao (assembly GCF_053813885.1). NCBI lineage: Eukaryota > Viridiplantae > Streptophyta > Magnoliopsida > Malvales > Malvaceae > Theobroma > Theobroma cacao. The sequence continues at coordinate 15,995,212 of NC_142640.1, forward strand.
AGATCAAATAACTCTATATTATAGAGTTATCAAGAACCAGCCACCCCTTCTGGTTGCTGCCATTGGCGTCGCTCCATACTATAGCCAGCCATCGTTTCTTGCCTTCCTCTAATCATTCTCAACAACAAGGTAAGCCCAATGAAAAATATGTTTGATTTTTATTTCTTGGTTGTTGGCTTTGTGAATAAAAGTAAGAAAGATAGAGAGAGGTTGAGAGATTATGTCACGACCCGAAACTCCCCATCGAGCCCGTGACAACCGCCGCGAAGCCTCGACAAACATTCTTCACCCCGAATGTCGATCGAAACCTCACAAGGCTCTCGTATCAGCTTTCGCACTTCCCCGGTGAGCAATAGTTATCAAATAATCAAAATACGAAAGATTACAAATCATTTCCAAATCATAACATAACATATATTTTTTTTTGGCTCACAGGGGCATTTTCGTTATTTTTGTCGAAAACCTCGAAACTTGCTAAAAATGTAGTAGGTAAGTCGAAAATATATATTTAATGATAAAAAAAATTAAGTATCTAAAACGTTCATTTGAAGTGAAAATTTGACCATTTGAATATGATAAAAATATTCAATAAAATAAACTATTTTCTTGGAAAATAATTTTCATAAAACTATTGGTACATAATTCTTATAGCGTAAAAGATAATTATATTCATATATACTATAAAGCAAATAACCAAAGCATAAAATTTCTTTTACAGTGACACGTGGGCCCATATCTATCCAAAATGCATCGGAAGCTGGAAACCTACAGCTTTTACCGATTCGAGTCCAAATGAAGGTCTTTGTCAAAGTCAGCTAACTACGGAATTCCCTGAGCCTAAAATGTGAGGAAATGAGGGTGGTGAGATTATAAAATCCCAGTGAGTAAACAGATACCATCTAAACTATCTAAAGTCGAGTAAATGGAGACAATTAAAATAAATCATCATACTGTAATTTCATTACCTTTCAACTCATTTCAACCAAATAAAATCAATCCATAAAAATCGAGTAATCAACTTGGCTTATGAATTTCTTAAAACTTTGGCTCGTGCCAAAACTCATACTCGGTGATACCTTGCGCAGGGCATCTAACCGAGTCCGCCAAGGCTGTTAAAATTTTGTGTACACTTAAAATATATTTTTGTTTGAAAAAAATACAGTCGTTCCTTGGCGTTGGCTGAGTTCCCCTTCACGTGGTGGTTTGGCGTGAAGTGAACCCTAAGCTATACCCCAGGAGATACCCTACGCACCTCTCCGTTCGAGGTAATAATATAATGGAGTTTACCGTGCCCCTCTAATAGGTTGGTCCACGGAACCCCCTTTGCAGTAAATAATTAATATATAATCCACCAATCAATAAAATTCATTCTAGCATGACATGGCAATTTATCGCAACCTAGCCTCTCAAGGCTGAATACACAGTATAAATAATTATAACACCAAAATCAGTTTAGTCATTCATGCTCATTTATTGTCATAAGCCATTCAATTCAAAACCATAAATTTGCAACACAAACTAGCAGTCTCCAATTACTCTATTTTCAAAACCAATATTCGATTTTCTAGAAAATTTATAAAATCATTTTATAAAATCACAATTTCCCTTAAAACATAACAATTTACCATTTAAACCCATTTTTCATAAAATCACATAGTTGTATAAAACTACTCTAGATAATTAAGACGATAATAAGTTCACTCACAATGTCTAGAATGCAGACTTTCGAAGCACTCTGTCTACTGGTCCTCGGATGCAATTTCCTTGCCTTTATTGGAGGACTCACCACCTTGACACAGTACAAAATCGAGAATTTCACTAAGTTGGTACTAAATCAAAATGAAACTAATTTAGACTACCAATGCATGATATGGAATGCAAAAATGCACTGGTAACTATCTAAACCCGGTATTGACCTAATTCGTCTTATCACCCGATTAAATTCCTAACGGGTTCGTTTAAACTCCAATTTAATTCTTTTCAGTTCTATACCTCTATTGCACCCAAATTAACTTAATGTCCCTCAGTGTGATGCAAATTATCGTCCCAACAGTAAATTACGAAAATACCCCTAGTGGGTAAAAATTCATATTTTTGCTCTGAAAATTCCCATTATTTTTCTAGGCTTATAATTCATTATTCCTTAACCAATTCTCCTAGAATAAAATCAAACTCATCCTCACTCACTACATGGTAAATTCAGCCATTAATGGTTGGGGGAGAAAATAAATTCTTTTCTTGTTGTTTTGTTTCTAAATATGCTAAACTAACTAAAAACACTAACATAAATTAAAATCAAATAAATCCAACAACTTTCTCTCTCCTAACCCATTTTTTCAGAATTGAATTCATCATGAAAACATGTAATTTAATCATGGAAAATAAAGAGAAATGCTTGGGAATAAGAAAACTCAAGCTTAATAGAAAAAATCTCACCTTTTTCACTTAATTTCCTTGAAAATTCACACTTTTTCTTTGATTTTCTCTCTCTAGGGTTTTGTTTTTGTTTTCTCTCTCTTCTTGCTGGTTTGGCCGGCCATGGGGTGGAAGATGGGCTGATTTTATGCCTTTTAAAAAGGAAAATAATAAATTAATAAAGGCATGACACGTGGCATCATGTCATTGGCCCGTTTTTAAAATTTTAAAATTTTAATCCTTTTTATCTCCACCACACAATTAGTCAATGGTCAAAATGAGGATAAATGAAGACCATGTGCTGGAAAATGTCCTGGTGGTGGAAAATTACAATTTTGCCCCTGGGGTGGTAAAATTACCATTTTACCCTTTTACTCCAAATTATATCGAAATTAAAATTTTTCACTTCTAAACCTCAAATCTTACTCCAATAAGTCAAATGGGGCCAAAAATCTTTTCTAAAAATTTTCATTTTGTCCCCAGGTGGCAAATGACCATTTTGCCCCTGGATAGCGAAAATTCCAGTTTGACTCCAAATTGATCCTCGAACTCCGAATCACCATATTAACCCATTCTGGGACTTTAAAATTCTTAATTTCATTGTAAATTCTCTATTTGATCTAGTTCGAAGCTTAAATCAACTTTATTGTACCTCTAGGTACAATACCGACTTTTGTAAATTTTTCAAGACTCTCTTAGCATGTAAACATGCTATCCACCACATGTATGTCATCACAAATATTTCTGTAGAGTCGGGCTTGTCATCTTCTCCCCCACTTGGATCAACCATATGATCTTTCTTCTTGATTGACTTCGACATCCGGCTAAATATTAATATTTTAATAATATTTTATTAATAAAATATTATTTTATTCTAAAAATTTTATCTTGTCTCCTTGGTACCCAAAATACCTTATTATGCCTCACTTGACTTCCAAATCGCCTTTTATCTCACAAATTCTCCTCCGATAAAATTATTATTATTTTATTATTATTTTCTCACTTGCGAAACATTTTATCCTAAACTACTCCTTTCGTCTTTTATCACTTCTAAACATTTTAATTGACCTCAATTTGCATTCGATCAATTTTATTTATTACCATATCAAAGTATGGGGTATTTCAGATTATGAGTATCAACTTTTGTTTTTTGGTTAAAACTCATGCCAAGGGGGAAATATGCTAGAGATTATGAGTATCAATTGTTGTTTTTTGCTTGAAAAAAATAATATCAGTGCAAATAAATATCTTGGAGAAATATGCTTGATTTTATCTAAGGGGCTATCAACCAATATGCAGCCATCTTGGAAATGTTCTTACCATGGGAATTCCTTTCATTCCCATTTTATTAATGGGAGCTATCTTATGATTTTCAAAAAAATGATATGTTTGTGAATTTTTTTTTCTCAGCCATAGATTACTTCAACTTTACTTGACATTAGAAATTTCAAAGAGCTTAATGTTTGAGAATTATGTTTGGAAATTAATGTTTAGAATTATTTCTTGGATATTTAATTAATATGATTGGCATTATGCTAGAATTAATGAATAGAATTAACATTTGGGTATTATTTTTGGTTGCAGCTATCAGCTAATGAGGAAACAAAGTTGGCAACTAATGAGACAGCAACACCATCGACATCTACACCTCATGTTACTACTAATTATACTGAAGCCAACAAAAGTGAAGTTGTAAGCAAAGTGCGGAAGTGATGTGTGCATCAAATACATATATGTAATGGGAGATTAAATACCTAATTAGTCTAATTTAGATTAGATTTAGGTGTTTTTTAGTTATTTTATTAGTTTAGTTTAATTTATGTTTAAATGTTTATTTTAAGTTAATAATGTTAGTTTTATGTTATTTGAATTTATTTTTATGTTTTTGTAGGAGTAGGATCAAAAATAATTTCAATTGGTGAAGAAAGGTGCAAAATGGACTGGTTCTCTATTTTCATATGTTTCGGTTTTTCAAGCATATCTCCCAATACGGAAGTCCAAATGACATGATTTTTTGATCATTAGAAATTTAAGAGATAGGGCTACAACTTTGGTGTTTACCACTTTGCTTAGTTTGTAATGATCGTTCCTCGATCGTTACTGGCGTCCGAGACCTTCGAGAGAACCCGCCAAGTCTCGAACAAGCCTTATTAGAGATTCCCGATAATTCACTATACTCATTCACCAATCCATGTTATTGCTTTAAACAATAAACTCTCGTGACATGATTTGAACAATAAGCATAACAAATCATTTTGACCTTTAATCCATATGATTATATGTAAATACATCATAGTCTAAAATCTCCAATTGAACATTTATATTGAGGCCAGTACTCATTCACAAAAGAAAACAAAGTACAATGACTCGACCTCTAGCAGCGAAGTGACTTGGAATGAAATGCTATGAGATGCCTTTACCTATCTATGATGGACCATAAGTGCCAATGATTGAACACTAGGTCGATCACTATCTACAAAAGAGAAATAAGGGTGTGAGTCTCACAGACTCTGATCATCGGCTCCGTGAGTAGGGAGTAGATGGGAAACAAGCAAACAGCAGATACGTTTGAATACTAAAATGCATGATTATAAAAACAATTAATTCAAAGGAAGTTTGTGCCTTATATAAAAATCGAGAATTTCTTATGCATTGTAATCATTCTAAGAAGTATACCAAATCTAGGTAGATAAAACTTTTCCACATTGAAACAAGTTAATAACCTTATTCAAATCAAATCAATAGATTCGGGCAAGCTCCCATGAAATCAAATGTTATTCAAACTTATACGTAAATCACAAATCACCTCGTTCACGAGAAGTTAAAATCACATCATTGTCACAGTATAAATAGGGAAGTTGCAGAAAATCGTATAATTCTATTTTCACCATGCAAAGAAATATGAGTTTGAAAACCCAAAGAGATGCCACTCTCGATTAGGAAATAGAAATAAAACCCATGGTCCCACTACCACGTAATAACATCCAAGAGCATTGCTTCCACTAGATTCCCACATGCCATGGCAGTCTCAACAATGTTGGCCGACATCGGAGAAATCAAGCGATCACAACAGCATATATCACTGGTGGCCTAGCCATAAATAATATCACAAGCCGTGGCCCCCACCATGCCTAATTGCCCGTTAGTGACCCAAAGGTTCTCTAGCTAGAGCTCACTCGTGCACGAGGGTCACACTTAACTGAAGTGACAGTCAGCCTACTCTCAAGTATCTTGGTTTAATAAAATCATTTAAAAACCGAGTTACGTTCACAAAAACTCATTTCAAAACTATTTTTGAAACATTCGACTTAATAATTCAATGAAATCCTTTGCAAGATGTGTAGCATAAAATCATTGCATGAAGTAAAGTACAAATCCGCATGGCGAACACATGTTTATTTCATGAATACTCATTGTACAAACCTCAAGGCACATTTGATAGAAAATCATGGTATAAAGGCTTGTTTCCCAACTTGAGAACGCTTTACGTATCTAGCTTATATATATATATATATATATATATATATATATATATATATGTAATCAAAACATTTATAAATATTTAAACAATCACAAACTTCTAGGATTCTACCAGCTCATTCTTTCCACAATTTTTCCATTTCAAATAAACCATACGTATATATATACATAGTATAGGAATTTTGAAATGGACACCCCCTACTCACCACACGATAACGGGATACTACGTCGTTATTTCTACTTGTCGATTGCTTGTTACTTCCCCCAGCATGCCACCACAGCACACTACCTTACTTTTGCACTTCCTAGCAATATTCCAAATTCAATATCTTTAGTATATATCATTTCTACTTCTTTTCTCATTCAATCATGAATCCACATTCAACTAACTTATATCTTGACACATTTTTACCTAAGTTACTTATATCCTTTGCTTGCATATTTCTTTAGACTATAAATACTGACAACTTATTTATGACTTTAACACACATATTAACCTTTTCCAAGGATATTTACCAATGTCAACCATCATTTCCACACCCAAAACCTAGCACATGGCAGCAACTAGAGTTTACTTCCATCTAGCATTTTCTAAGTTCACATGTACCACAATTTACACTTACATGCTATCACCAATCATAACATCAATATTCATAACCTTGTTAAACCTTTCACTACAACACACATCCACATATTACATTGTTCTAAACTTCAAACTATCATATTAACATCACACATTGCATATCTTGCCACTTTTCTCTCACCTTAGTTTCACTCAACACCCATGAGTTTGGTAACTTGCATGTCACCGAATGGTCTTTAAATCTAACCGATCTTTGCTGCCACAAACAAAACCTCTCATGATAATTAGTTCAAGATGCATGCATTCAAGTAAAACAATAATTTTGAGCTTCCTTACCTTGAAATCTACAAGCCAAAACCACCAAAATCCTTTCAAACTTCCATAATGGTGTGTGGGTGGGGAGGGAAACCTCTCGGTTTTCCTTTTCTCCTCCAAGGCCGAACCTTTTTCTCTAAGTTTTTCTCTCATTTCTTCCTTCCTCTTTCTCCTTCCTTTCTTTCCTTTCTCTTCTCTCTTTTATTTCTCTCTTTTTCTTGCTCTTGGGTGGAGCTTACCAAACCCCTTTTCTTTCCTTTTTCTTCTTTCTCTCGAGTGAATGCTCTAAGGCTTCCTTTCTATCCTTTCCAATCTAACTTTTTCCTTCTTTATGTCTCAATATGCAGCTTATTGCAAGAAGAAAAGAGATAAAAACAAATCATTCAATGTTTCTATATGTGGGGGCCAACATGACAAGTCTAACACTTGTCAATGTCCTTTTTCTTTCCTTTTCATCTCATGGCCGGACCACCACCTCTAAGACCAACCTTAGAATTGATTTTTTTTTTCTTCTTCTTTATCACACATGGGCGGCTGCCCAAATCACCCTTTTTATTTATTTTTTTATTTTATTTTTTATTTTTTTATTCCTTTAATCACATGTCATATCATGCAATTTCCTTTCTTTATTTATTCCCTTCACTTTATTTGCATTTCATTTCACATACATTTCCTTTTAATACCACCATATCATCCAATAATACTTCATTAGCCTCCAAATATTAAAATTTCACATAAGCCCACAAACTTTACTTTATTTACCGCGTAACCCTCCAAACTTTCATTTTTTACAATTTAATCCTTCCAACATGTTTTAAATTCTAATTTCCTTCTATTTTTCTTCTTTTACATGTGCACAAATAAAATATCGAAGTTGCACTTCAACGTAGTACCATCATAATATTTAAATATTCCCTTACCTGCTCTATCTCTATTTAATAAAAACACGTGAGCACAATTATTATCGTTTTTCTTCGAAATTCTTTCTTATTTCCTCTCCCCCACTTAAATTAGTCATATAATCCTCTTTTATGACTAATTTCAACAGCAGATAAAATATTAATATTTTAATATTATTTTATTTCAAAATATTCCTTTCACTTGTCACTGCTCTTTGGCACTTAAATTGACGTCAATTGACCTTTCGTTTTGTTGATAAGGTCATATTGGTTTCTATACGAGGGTACGGGGTGTTACATTGTTCTAATCGGAAGGTAGTCAAAATCTTTGTAGAAGTGAAAGTACTGTACCAGAAGAACAAAATTGAGACAAAACCTTTGAGAGCCACGGTACTCACCGTATTTTCCAAAAATAACAAGCTCATGGGATTTTGGAAGCTAGGGTTTTTGAAGGCTATTTAAGGGGTCTTTTTCAAAGGTTTCTGAGGGGAGGCAGCAAGCAGTTTCTTTAGAGAAAAAGAGCCAAAAACAAAGCAAGAAAGCAAGAGAATTAGAGAGAGAATCAAGATCATAAGCTTCAATTATTAGTTTTTTCTCTCTACTTTTGAGTTTTTCTTATTTTCTTGGACTTGGATCAATGGCTAATTTTCCTTGGATGAAGTTTTTATTAAATATTATAAACTAAACTATTTTTCTAGGATTGCAATTGAACTCACATGTAATCTAAATTTTTAATCTTTTTCTTGCTTATTTTTAATGGAATTGAATTGTTTATTCCAATTTGTTCTTAATGCTTTTTATTGCCTGATCACCAATTAAATTGATGTAGGAACCTAAACAAACTTGGGAAAAGGAGTTTAATGTAGACTAAAATTGGGATAGCATATGATCGTATTAATTAATTTGCATAAAGGATAAGGATATACCTATAGGCCATATGTAGCCAGATTAGAGCCTGAACTTAATAAGTCTATTTTAATTTCAATTCACATAGGGATGTAGTGTTTTGGTTAAAATGGATATTTTTATAAGACGTGTCGAGAGACCCTTATAAATAATTAAGGACTCTAGGTTAGCAATTCGACCCATTGAAATAAGTTAAGGAAGAGAGGTAAGACTTAGATAAAGTGTGGGGGATATTGTAATCCTAGGCTTGTTTGATTTATTGTTTACTCAATTATCTTGTTGCTGTAATTATTAAATAAATTAGTTTTAGTTGAGTAGTTTTTAGTTTAATTAGAATTTAGATATTAATTATTTGAATAAAACTAAATTATTTTAATTTTAGTACTTAGTAAAATTTTAGATCAATTCTCTATGGGATCGATATTCTACTTGCTTATATACTATCTATTCGATACATATACTTACGTAGTAGAATTTTAACTGACAAGATCCAAAAGGAACCACCTCAATTTACATTGGTTGTGTGAGATCAGTTCACCAAATTTGTTGATAAGAAAGGTAATAAGAAGGCTAAATGTACTCATTGTGGTAAAGAATTGTGTGTTGATATAAAAAAAATGGAACATCTTCATTGAATAATCATATTAAAGTTTGTTTGAAGTTGAAATTGGTCCATGCTAGTGAAGAGAACAAGCAAATGGAATTAGTTTTTGCTTTTGAAGTAGATGGGTTAGGTAGTTGGAAGTTTGATCAATAGGCAATTAGAAGGAGTTTAGATGAGATGATCATTTTAGATGAATTGCCTTTTAGGTTTGTCGAAAATCAAGGATATAGGAAGCACAAAAACGAAGCATGTCCTAGATTTCGTATACCGTCATGATGGGTAGTTGCTAAGGATTGTTATAAGGTTTACACTGATGAAAAAACTTGGATGAAAAGATTGTTACGATCATGTCCTGATAGAATGTGTCTCACCATTGACACATGGACTTCGGTACAAAGAATTAACTATATGTGTCTAACTATCCATTTTATTGCTAATGAGTGGAAGTTGCAAAAAAGGATTTTGAACTTTTATCCCATTGCTAGTCACAAAAGTGAGGCCATTGGAAAGGCAATTAGTAAATGTTTGCTTGATTGGGGGATCCAAAAGATTTTTTCTATCACTATTGATAATGCTAGTTCAAATGATATTGTAATAGGACATTTGAAGAAAAAATTTAATGTTGCTAGAAATAGTATTTTATGAGGTAGATTTTTTCATGTGAGATGCATTGTTGAGATTGTTAATCTTGTGGTATCTGATAGATTGAAATATATCAATACCTCAATTGCTCATGTGAAAGGGGCAGAGAGATATGTTAGACAATCCCTTGCTAGATTAACCAAGTTTAAGGAGTGTGTTGCTAGTGTGGAAGTTGAGAGCAAGTGTTTACTATGTTTGGATGTGAGCACTAGATGGAATTTTACTTTTTTTTATGTTGAATACAACTTTGAAATTTCATAAGGCTTTTACATCATTTGAGTTATGTGATAATAGCCACATACTTGAGCTAATAAGGTTGGGATATGGGGTGCCCGATGACAAATGTAAGGAGGATTTTTTGTTTCTTGAAAGAATTTTACAATTTGACCTTAAGTGTTTCATGCACATCTTACATAATTGCTATTTCTTTTCTGCATTCCATTTTTTATGTGTATACCACTTTGATTGAATGACAAAATGGTGATGATGTTGATTTACGGTCCATGGCAATTAAGATGAAAAAGAAATTTAACAAATATTGGAAAAATGTGGACAAAATGAATTTGGTGTTGTTCATTGTCACTTTACTTTATCCAAGGAAAAAACTTTCTTATGTTGAATTCACTTTGCTAGAAATGTATCCTCTTACATAAGCTTCAATGATGTTTTCTTTGGTGACACAAACAATGGATGAGTTGTTTCGTTGTTATAAAAATATGTTACAACCTCTATATCATGTTGGTGAAAGTGGTTAAGAATGTCCAATGTCCATGGGACAAGGCACTAATGGTGGTTGAGTCCATCTTTGTGGACTCAAGCTTTCTAACATGTGCATGACATCCCTAAGTTCGCAGATGATGTATAGATGATTTACACCCTATCCACAGCTCCCTTGGTGTCTTAGGCACAACCTTAAATGGAGCAAAATTGAGCAAGTCCTCAAAAATTTAAATAAAATATCCCTAGAACGAGATTGGAAGGTTAGCATAGGACGTCATTAATCTAACCATTTCTAAAAGAGCCCTATTTCTTCTTTTAGCAACACCATTATGTTTAGGTGTTCTCAGTGCTGACAAATTGGAAATTATCCCATTGTTAGTGAGATATTGCTGAAATTCATATAATAAATACTCACCACCCCGATCTTATCAAAGTTGTTTCAATAGCTTGCCCAGTTGCTTTTCAACTTCGACTTTAAATTCTTGGAACATTTTCAAAGGATTCACTTTTTCTGTGCATTAAGTACATAGAGCCATTGTCAAGCCCGACCTTATTAAATACTTGCCATGTCATTCATGTGATTGACAATATCCTTGCATACTTGGAAAGCCCCGAAAAATCATCAAAAGTCGATAGTGTACCTAGTGGTGCAACTAAGTTGAATTAAGCCTCGAACTAGACCAAATAAAGATTTTTAAATGAAATTGAGAATTTAAAACCCCAGAATGACTTAAAATGGTGATTCGGAGTTCAAAGACCGATTTGGAGTCAAATTGAAATTTTCATGACCTAGGGGCAAAATGGTCATTTTGCCACCCGACGTTAAGATGTGAGTGTTGGATGAAATTTTTGACTAAAATTGATCATTTGGAGAATAATTTGAGTTTGAGAAGTGAAAATTTTAATTCCGACATTTTTTCAAGCATAGGGGTAAAATAGTCATTTTGCCATCCTAGGGGCAAAATGGTAATTTTACACCACCCAACACTTGTCTAGCACATGGATTTTACCCAATATTATCATGGATAATTGAGGAAATTTAAGTGGTGGAGAGAGATTGCTTAATGGGTAAGTATGACACATGGACCAATGGAATGGTGACATGTGTCAAATTTTCATCCATTAAATATTTGGCTTAAAAATCAGCACATAAACTCTCCCAACTCATTTCTCTTGGCCGACCAAAGGAAGAAAAGGGAAGAAAAGAAAAAGAACAAAAACCTAGCTAAGAAATTCAAGAGAAATTCACAAAATTTCAAAAAATCAAGTGACAAAAGGTAAAATTTCTTGACTTTGACTTGTGATCTACCTTTCCCATGAATTTTATTGCATTTTCCATGGTTGAATCACATGGTTTCATGATGGGCCTCTTGCTGGCTGGACATGGGGGGAGGAGTTTTGATGCTTGATTTGGTTAGATTTTAAGATATGTTAGTGTTTTTAGTTAGTTAATGATGTGTAGCATGAAAAACCAACAAGAAAAATTCATTTTCTCCCATCACCCATCATTGGCCGAATTTTCCATGTGGAATATTGATGATGATTTTTATTTTTATTTCAAGTGAATTGATGAGGAAATGATGAATTATGGTGAGAAAATCGAGTAGGAAAAATTATAGTGTTGATGCACCTACCATGGCCGAAATTTTCAAGAGTAAATGTGAAGATAATTTTGCTAAATTTTATGCTATTTGACTTGTGTTTGATGGTTTGGAGAATTGAAAGAAAAATGGAGTTAATTGGAGTTGAATCGGACATATTGGCCAATTAATCGGGTGATAGATCGAATTGGGCCAATATCGTTTCATTTAGCTACACAATTGAATTTGTGTAGAACACCGCATTTAGACGATAATCTGAATAATTTGCATTCCATTTCATGCATCCATATAGTTTTATAACGGTTTAGCACCAATGTGGTAAATTGCTTGATTTTACATCATGTCTAGGTGGTGAATCCTCCGCTAAGGGCAAAGAAATTGTACCCGAGGATCGATAGTCAGAGTACTCTAGAAATTCGACTCCCGAAATAGTGAGTAACCTTATCATCATTTTAATTATCTAAAGTGGTTTTTATCCGATTTTGTGAATTTTATGGAAAATGAGTTTAAATGGTTAATTTTTAGGTTTTATAAACAAAATGTGTTTAAATGAAATGATTTTAAAAATTGTCTTGAAATTGAATGAGGAATTTGAAAATAGAGTAATTGGAGACCATTTGATGTGTTGTAAATTTATGGTTCTAATTGATGGCTTATGATAATGTGTTGGCATGACTGGCTGAAATTATGGTTTGTGAACTGTATGAATTGTTCTGTTTTACATTTACAGGCTAGGTAGTATAATATTAGTCATGTCATGCTGTCAAAAATTTTATTGTATGGTGGGTTTAGCTTGCTGCAGTGGGTAGGTTATGTGGACCAGCTTATTAGAGGGGCACAGAATCCGGTTATATATGTACCTCGGTCAGAGAGGCGCGTAGGGTATCTCCTGAGGTATGGTTAGAATTCACATCACGCCGAACCACCTCGTGATGATGAACTCAGCTAACGCCAAGAAACGGTTGTGTTTTTCAAACTAAAAATATGTTTATGTGTATACAAAATTTTTAACAACCTTGGCGGACTTGGTTAAATGCCTCAGCCAAGGTATTCCTAAGAATGATTTTGGCAGGAGCCAAGCTTTTAAGATACTCATAAGCCATGTTGACTATTTAAATGAAATGAATGTTTATGTTATGAAATACATATTTAGATGGAATATTTCAATCGTCTCTTTTTACTCGACTTTAGATATTTTGAATGATGTTTGTTTACTCACTGGGATTATATAATCTCACCACCCTCCTTTCCACCCATTTCAGACTCTGAATAGGCTGTAGATAGCTGATTTCATCGAGGCTACCATTGGATTTGCATCCTCCAAACTGTAGGTTCACAGTCCTCCTTACTTTTGGTTATTCAGGGGCTCACTGGTTATTGTAAATTAAATTAAATACTTTGGCTTACTGTATTACAGTATGTATGAATTTATTTTGTTTTTACGCTATAAAAATTATATACGTATAACTCTAAAAATATTATTTTATAAGAAAATATAATATTTTATTAAATATTTTTATTTTTTATTATTATATCCAAATAATCATAATTTCATTTTAAATGAAGGTTTTGGACGTTTAAACTTATTTTTTATTATGAATTATGTGTTTTGTACTCGCATACTACATTTTTATCTAGTTTCAAAATTTTTGAGAAAAAATTACCAAAATACCCCCTAGAGATAAAAATTATTTTTTTATTATTTTGGCTTGAAAATAGCTTATAATCTTTTAAAATATGATATTAGCAATTGTTGCTCACAAGAGATGTGAGAAAACTGATATTAAAGCCTTGCGGGGTTCAGGTTGGCATTCCGAGTAAGGAATATCTATCAGGATATCGCGACGGTTGTCACGGGCTGGAGGGGAATATCGGGTCGTGACAGCCATGTCTTGAGTAGTCATCAATAAAAGTTATGAAATATTCATATCCTCCTCTAGCTTTTACATCCATTGGTCCACACACATTTGTGTGCACCAAGTCTAGAAGGTTTGGCATTTTGTTACCATTAGCCTTGAAGGGCCTTTTGGTCATTTTTACTTCAATACAAAACTCATATACTGGCAAAGGGCCCTCAACCATGTCTAGTAGAGTACCATCCTTTATAAGGATATGACCTACATGCATATGCCAAAGATAATTTTGATTTATGCTAGATTATTTAACTCTTCCAATTTTAAATCGCATTACTTGTACATCATTTGTAGAATAAGTTGTAGGCTTAAGGAAATAAAGATTATATCTTACAATTCCAGAACAAATAAAATCCTTATTCAAATAAATAGTGTCTCACTAAAATAAATTGAATATCCAAACTTTATTAAACAAAAAATAGAAATCAAATTTCTATAAGTCTCTGGAATGTAATAAACATTTTCCAAAACTAAGCTACGACCATAAGGAAATTGAAGAATAATGGCTCCACTACTAATGCTAAAACAAATGTGCCATTTGCCATCCTCATCCGAAACTAAACTTTACTCATTTTTCTCCTTTGTTGAAACCCCTGTAAAGAATTACAAACATGGTTAGTGTCTCTAGAATCTACTATCCAAGTATTCGTAGAATCAACCGTTAAACAAGCTTCTAACATATTTAGAAAACTCATACCTTGTTTCCTCTTCTGGATTTCTTCAAGGTAAACCTTGTAGTTTCGTTTCCAATGTCCTTTTACACCACAATGGAAACATTTTCCTTTGGTGTTGTCTTTTGAAGTAGTCTTTTCTTCATGGCCTTTTTCTTTACTCCCACTGAGCCCTTAATAGTCTTTTTATTTCCAGCAATCATCTTTTCACCCTTAGGTTTGGGCTTAGAAGTCAAAACTACATGTGTTTCAAGCTTCTTTTTCAAATCAAGAACTTCTTTCACATTTTGGAGATCATTCATTAGCCCACTTAAGGTGTAATCCCTAGTATGCAGTTCATAATCCAATTTGAACCATGAAAATGACGAATTCAAGCTATGAACGATCATTGATATTTGCATTTTCACATATATCTCAACATTATGTAATTCTGCCTCATTTATACAAGAGATCACTTTTAGCATGTAATCTCTAATTGACTCCCCAAGTTTCTGCTTAAGGTCCTTAAAAGCATTTATTGCTTTCACCTTAGCAGACCTTATTTTTGTACCAAACATTTCATGTAGGTGCAACATTATGTCAATAGCATTACCCATGCCTTCATGTTGCTTTTGCAATATACTATTCATAGAGGCCAATATATAACATTTAGCCAGCTTATTTGCATTATACCACTTCTTATGATATTCAATATCTTGTGGAGTTGATTAGGAAGTTAGTGTTTCAGGCTCATGGTCAAAAAGAACCCATGTGATCTTGTCATAATTAAGGATGATATTAAGGTTTCTTTTCCATTTAGTGTAGTTATTGCCATTCAAAGTGCATTTGTTTAGCAAAATTGAAAGTGGATTCATATTTGTGATGCAGATATGCTCTTAAAAGTTGAAATTATGTAAGCATATTAGTTATTCATGGACTTTAAATATTTTATGATGCATGATGACAATATATAAAACCCTATAAATTGTATTATTAGCTTGATGATCATTTACCTTTCTGTGATAAATTAACCAACTATGGGCCATGAGAATTTATTACCAAGCAAACTAGGACCCTCCCACTTAACTATGTTACCCAGTATCTTCATACTTAACATGGTTAAGGATTACCTTCATTTGGTCCACAAAGTTTATTAACAGAGCCACATTAATAAATCAATCAAACAATATCTCATATCATTCTTATATATACATATATATATAATAATAATAAGCCACATTCATGTCTATCCTCAAAAAAGTTAAAATAAACAATTAAAACTTGTAATTCTTTTCAATCTTGCTTGTTTCCACTGCTTGCTTGGATCACATCCATTTAGTACTCTTTTGATTAATGGCTAATAAAAAATTAATTTTTTTTAATCCAACTTGAAAATAATTTAAGTTTTGTGCAATTAATTAATCTCATTAATTAATACCAAAATAAAAATTATTTTTCAATCCAAGACTAAAAATTTAAGCTTCTAAAATTAATATTTTAAATACTAATTTTCTAAAAAAAATTATTTATTTTAAAAAAAGGGACAACACACCCAACCCCTCTTTTTAAAAAATTATATTTTATTAGTAGAAAAATGTTTTTTATAAAGCTAGAATTTTCATGTAAGAAAAGCTCTTTTCCTTAAAAAAATGATACTAGAAAAACTCTTTTTAAAAAAAAATTAATAACCATAAAAAAATAAATAAACCAAATATTACCTTATTACCTTTTTCCTTTTGGCTTTCATCTTCTTTCTCCATGGATACACCAAATACATCAAGAAAGATTAAAATTACATGACTTTTCCTAATTATATAAATCTAAGGAAAAAAAAAATCAAGAAGGAAACATGGCGATTATAAATCACTTTTCTTATTACATAGCCAAAAGAGAAAGATTACAAGTAAAATTTTCTAATACAATTAATATGACAAAAACCTTGAATCATGCATCACAACATACAACCATACATTAATCACATCAAATAGTTCAATGCATGCAAAGGTGTCAACCATACATAATAGATATAGGAAATAAAACTTGCAATAATCCTTACTCAGATACCAAATGATAAAGTTGGATCTAAGTGCATTAATGCATTTATGCAAATCATGGATTTCAAAAAATTTTCTTTTATAAAAGAAGAAAGCAATCCAATTACACAAGTAAAAAAACACATCATTCACTTGCAAGTAACACAATCACATCCTAAAAAAAATAAAAATTTATTAAATTAAGATAAAACGTACCTTTTATGTCATGATTCTTATCTTCAAACACTGCCACACCAATGATTGATTTCTCAACCAAACAAATTTACCACTTACTCTTTAAGAATGCTTTCAACTCTAACCTTGAGTGGACAAGGTGCAGAATGCTAGATTATAAGATAGCAACAGATTTTGTCTCTCTTTCTTACTAATAATTAATTGCTATTTTTCTTTCAAAAAGTTCAGCCAAGAATGGGAAAGAGGAATAAAGGTACGGCAAAGTTAAGAGGAGAAAGAGAGAAGTGACAGCTGAAATTTTTTCAAGAAAGATATGCACTTTTATTTTTCTTGCAATCTTTTCCCTTTTTATTAAAACTCTGACCTCAAAAGTTTAATCAAAATTAAATACCTTTAAATCAATCTTGACCATCTATTTAAAGTTATGAAAGCATCAAACATGTTCCATAATTATCAAAATTAAAATTAAAAAATAAATAATTTAATTCTTTAATTATCATTTAGAGTTCTTGATAAAATGGAACTCATTGTTGAATAATAACTCTTATTTTATTATTATCCATCTTTATTTAAAAAGAATTAATAATAAATAAAAAAGTGCTAGTTAAACTTGGAGTCTCTTTTTATCAACATGAATGTCTAGATTCATTTTGCAAGAATCTTCCTAACATTATCTTAATTTAAGAAAACTATTGTCTTTAATAAAGAGAGAACATGTTATGTTGTCTAAATTGTGGCAAACATGTTTTCTTGTCTAGATCAAGACAAAACATATTTTTCTTGTCTTAAATTAAGACAAACATGTTTTCTTATCTTATTAAAAAAAACATATTTTCTTATCTAAATTAAGACATAACATGTCTTTTTGTCTAAATTAAGACAAACATGTTAAAGTTGCTATTTTTGTATACAATTTAATTAATCTAATAAAACAAGCATTCCAACTTAAACAAGTTGAATTCTACAAAGCTAAATGGGGAATCTATTTTGACGTAGATATTCTAAGCTCCAATAAACTTAGAATTATTCTTAATCTTATTAAGAAAATTCAAGCTTATTAACCATGAAATTACTCTACCATAGTTTCATAGTTACACTATTGGATTAACTATAATTGCAAGAAATGTTTCAATACTTGATATTAATTATTAGTTATCCAATTGCAAACCTTACATTGAGAACCCACATAACCATCTAATGACAAAAAGTGAAATTACCATTTTACCCATTATATCAATTTTGTCCTCTTATCTTATTTCATTCAATTAGTGATTCAATACTCTAGATCTAATCTCTTTTGAGTATCCAGATGTGATAAGTAGCTAATTCATTAATCCACTAGGCCCAGATTAATGATAAACATCCTGAAATCACTAGAAGTGATGTTAATGCTATGAACTCTACTATTTGGATATATGTTCCTAAATGTTTATCTCGATTATAATCCCGACAAACAAAGTCTACATCAACACTTTATGATGATCATGCTCATGGTATATCAAAGATTATAAAGAGATTAAATACGAGTCCACTATGCATCAAGATTTCGGTTCTACTATAAGCAAATGTATAAGTGTGAGATTAAGATTTAAGTAACGGTTAAACTTAAATTTGATTTTCACATGATTCTATTTTATGTTATAGTATCATTACTCGAAGTTAACCATTGCGATGATTTGACATTCATTATTTCCTTGATATTAATTATTAGTTGTCCAATTGCAAACCTTATATTGAGAACCCACATAACTATCTAATGATAAAAAGTGAAATTACCATTTTACCCATTATATCAATTTTGTCCTCTTGTCTTATTTCATCCAATTAGTGATTCAATACTCTAGATCTAATCTCTTTTGAGTATCCAGATGTGATGAGTAGCTACTTCATTAATCCACTAGGCCCAGATTAATGACAAATTGTCCTGAAATCACTAGAAGTGATGTTAATGCTATGAACTCTACTATTTGGATATATGTTCCTAGATGTTTATCTCGATTATAATCCCGACAAACAAAGTCTACATCAACACTTTATGATGATTATGCTCATGGTATATCAAAGATTATAAAGAGATTAAATACAAGTCCACTATGCATCAAGATTTCGATTCTACTATAAGCAAATGTATAAGTGTGAGATTAAAATTTAAGTAACGGTTAAACTTAAATTTGATTTTCACATGATTCTAGTTTATGTTATAGTATCATTACTCGAAGTTAACCATTGCGATGATTTGACATTCATTATTTCCTTGAAGTGAATCATATTTATTTCATTAGAAGTAATTTGGACATTACAACCTTAACACAATAAAGTGACCAGTTTTATTATATAGCTGTTGTCACGACCCGATACTCTCTTCGAGCCCGTAACAACTGCCGCGATGTCTCGATAGACATTCATTACCCAGAATGTCAATCGAAACCTCACAAGGCTCTTGCATCAATTTTATGTCTCCCATATGAGCAACAGTTACTAAATATCATGTTTTAAGGGAATATAAGCTATTTTTAAATCAAAAACAAACAAAAAGTAGTTTCTGCCACATAGGGGTATTTTGGTCATTTTTACTTGAAAATTTTGAAACCTGGTCAAAATATAGCATACGATCGAAAAATATACATTTCTTATCTAAAAATAATTTTAGTAATCTAAATCATCCATTTAAAATGAAATTATGGCTAATCAAACAAAATAATAATATTAAATAAAATATTCTATTTTCTTATAAAACAATATTTATGAATCCTGCATAAACAATTTTTGTAGCGTAAGAGTAAAATAAATTCATATATATAATAGCACACTAAACCAGGTATTCAAAAATATTCTACAATGACATGTTGGCCCCAAAATAACCGAAAATATACAAGACTGTAGACCTTCGATTTCTAAGGATGCAAATCCAAAAGCAACCTTCTACAAAATCGACTGTCTACAGACTGTTCTGAGCTTGAAACGGGTAAAAAGAAGGGGTGAGTTTTTATAAACCCAGTGAGTAAGCAAAGTTCATCTATAACATTTAAAACTGAGTAAATTGAGACAGTTAAATCATCCCATCATTATATAATTCATAACATTCCAAAACTCATTTCAATTCATATAAAACAATTACATTTCATCAAAATAATCAACAAGGCTTATGATTTTCTTAAAAACTTGGCTTGTGCCAAAACTCATACTCGGGGACACCTTGGCTCGAGCATCCAACCAAGTCCGCCAAGGATGTTAAAATGACATATACCCATAAAACATGTTTTTACTTTTAAAATATAGCCATTCCTTGACGTTGGTTGAGTTTCATCCTCACGTGATGGTTCGGCGTGAAGTGAACTCTAAACTTACCTTAGGAGATACCCTCCGCACCTCTCATACTAAGGTAAAATATAACGGGGTTTACCGTGCCCCTCTAATAGGCTGGTCCACGAAAACCCGCCCACTGCAGTAAGCTAATCAAATAACCCACTAAATCAATAAAAATTTTGACAGCATGACATGGCTAATATAATATTACCCAGCCTGTCAAGGTAAAACAAAACAGTTTATATAATCCACAAATCACAAATCCAGCCATTCATGCCATCACATTGTCATAAGCCATTAATTCAAACCATATATATATATATAGATAACATAAGTATTTAGTCTCCACTTACTCAATTTCCAAAATCTTCATTGAATTGCAAAACAATTTATAAATCTCATTCATTTAATTATCACTTAACTTATAAAACATAAAAATCTACAATTTAAGTTCATTATTCTTTAAAATCATAACAACGAGTATAAACTACTTTAGATAGTTAAGATGAACATTTGATTACTCACAATAACGAGAGTTTGGAGTACTCCTACCCTTGGTCCTCGGGTACGATATCTTTACCCTTATCAGAGGGCTCACCACCTATACATAATGCACGACACGTAATTCAATAAATTTGTGCCAAACTGTTATAAAACTATTTCAGGCTCTATATGAATGCATGAAATTGGATGAGAATTGTTCGAATAATCACTTAAAGACGGTGTTCTACATGGGTTCAATTATGATCGGACTGAATTTGTATTTGACCTAACTCGAACTATACACTATTGAATTAACCAAAACATCCAATTCAACTTCAAATATATTCATTACACTTCAAATATTCCAAATACACCAAAGTACCTCAATGAGCTTGATTGTGACTTAATTCATCATAACCGAAATTCATTCCGATTCCGAACTAACATGCTAATCAGTAATAACACAATCCAATAAATCCATCTACATCATTAGAAATCAAATCCATCATCAATATGTCATCTATAAAATTTGGCCAAAGATGGTTGTTGAAGGGCATGTGATTTTCTTACTTGTTTTTCATTCCAAACATCATTAAACAACTAAAAACACTAAGATATCATGAAATCTAGCAAAATCCACCATCAAAACCTCTCTCCCTATGTTCAGCCAGCAAGTATTCCCTCATGAAAACTTGTGTTTCATCCATAGAAAATGAAAAAGAAAGCATGGGAAAGGTAGATCTTAAGCTAAAATTGAAAAATCTTACCTTTGATTGCTTTGTTCTTTGAAATTCAAAAATTTCTCTTGAATTTTCCTCTCTAGGGTTTGTTTCTATTCTTTTCTCTTTGTTCTTTGCTTTGACCAGCCATGAAGAGCGAAATGGGAGAGTTTATAAAGGAAATTATAAAAATATTAAAACATGACATGTGTCACCATGTGATTGGTCCATGGTTAAAACTTAACAATTAAGTATTTCCTCACCACCACATGTAATCTCTTAATTATCCAAAGAATAAAATAATAATAGGTGAAATTCATGGGCTTGACAAGTGTTATGGTGGTGTAAAATTTTAAAAATTCCAATTACGTCCTCGTGGACACGTAAATGACTGTTTTGCCCTTATATTCGAAAAAATGTCGGAATTAAAATTTTTCATTTCTCAAATTCAAATCATGTTCCAATTAGTCAAACTTGGTCAAAAATTTCATCCAACATTCCAATTTTTCCCTCGGTGAAAAAATGACCATTTTGCCCTTACATTTTGAAAATTCCTAATTTGACTCCAAATTAATCCTCGAACTTCGAATCACCATATTAAGACATTATAAGGTTCAATAACTCTCAAATACATCCTAAAATCTCTATTCAAACTAGTTCGAGATTTAAATCGACTTAATTGTACCACTAGATACGATACCGACTTTTAACGATTTTTCGAGGCATCCAAGTATGCAGACATGCTATCAAGTACATGAATGACATGGCAAGTATATTATAGAGTTGGGCTTGACAGCTATGAACAATTTTTTGATTCAATTAAAATCCATGTCTCCTATATATGACTCTTCATACAAATGCATTTTAATATCTCAATAGAATCATTGTACCTTAATAACTAGATAATGAATGCTTACTTAAAACAAACTCTTCAGCTTATCATCAAAATGTACTTTCATTACAAATAAATTAAATGAAATTAAATATGAGAATATACTTACTTCCAAGGCACCATATTCTCAAATTTCTAACAGACCCAGTTCTAGAAAGCTCAAGAAAATCAAGTTTTGAACAGACATAATCGACCTTAGACTAAGCATAGTCGACCTTGATGAGTCAAAAGTTTAAAAAGGTTGACTTTACACAACCATAGTTGACTATAGTAACACAGATTCGCCACCTTGAAAAATTGCACAATTAAGAGGTTTACTACTTTGGTACTAAACCAAAATAAACTAATTTATACTACTAATGCATGATATGAAGTTCGAAATGTCTAAATTTTGCCTAAACGCGGTGTTAGCCTATTTTGGTCTTTTACCCGATAAATTGATATACGCATCCGTTTAAACTCCAAATTAATTTTTTCAGTTTCTATACCTCAATTGCACCCAAATTGACTTAATGTCCCTTAGTGTGTTGCAAATTATCAGTCTCGATAGCAAATTACGAAAATACCCCTAGTGGGTAAAAATTCATATTTTTGCTCTAAAAATTTCCATTATTTTTCTAGGCTCATAATTCATCATAATTCCTCAAATAAATATCAAGATCAGCAGCCAATATTCCCCTAGAAAATTCGGCATAATGGGTTTCAATGGGAAAAAATTATTTCTCTAGCTTATTTTTGTTATATTTCAATATAACCTAACTAAAATCACTTAATTCAATTAAAATCAACCAAAACTCAAGCTCAAAACTCATCCATGGAGGTTTGGCCAGCATGGGTGTCCATACCCACTTTCTAATTTTGCATAGAAATGAGAAAAAAATGCATTGGTAGTGAAAATCACAAGGAAAATCAATGAAATTTACCTTTTTAATGCTTGATTTCTTGATTTCTCTTGATTTTCTCCAAATTTTTCAGCTAGGGTTCTTATTTCTTTTCCCCCTTTTCTCTCCTGGTTTGGACGGCTTGAAGAATATGAGAATTCTGGAAATTTTGACCTTTTTAAAGGCTAAAATAATATAATATTATTTTATTCATTTTTTTTATGTTTTATTAATTTCTTAAATTCTAGCCATCCTTTCGTTTTCAAAATTTCACCATACACTTGTCCCACATATCCATAGCTTAGATAAAATTCTCAGACTTATCCAAAGTCTTAGCGGAGTAATTTTTGAAATTTACACTTTTGCCCCCGTAAAAGTCAAAAATTACATTTTTACCCCAAAAACTGAAAAATTGCCCATAGACATATTTTTCATCCCTTCTACTCATACCATTCTCCAATTTGTCAAATTTGATCTAAATTCTCTCAAAATCTCAAATTTTGTCCGTGAGTGGTAAAATTACGATTTTGCCCCTACACTCCAGAAATCACCGAAATTAAACTTTTTCACTGTCAAACCCTCAAATTATACTCCAATAAGTCTAATATAATCAATCTTAATCAAACGGGATTAAAAAATCTTTTTTTTTTTGAAAATTCCATATTCGTCCTCAGGTGGCAAATTACCATTTTACCCCTAGAATACTTAAAGTCCGGATTAACTCCAAATCGGACCTCAAACTCTGAATCCTCTTTTTTAAATCAATCCATGGGTTTTATTTTTCTCAAATTCATCCTCAATTCTCTGTTTAAATTAGTACAAGACGTATTTAACTAAACCGTACCATTAGGGGCAATATAGTCATTTAACTTATTTTTCGGGGCAATTCTGTAAAACCCGATCCTATAAACACATGTCATGACATACATGCATTGAGTAGCATGTTATTATGCTAGGAAAGCACTTTAGAATAGACGAAACTCGGTATAGTACCTAATGATACACTTGAGTTGATTTAACCTCGAACTAGTTCAAATAGGAATTCTAGGATAAAATTTAATATTTTACAGTCCATGAATGACTAAAAATGATTGTTCGGAGTTCGAGGGTTCATTAGGGGTAAAATTGAAAATTTTGATGTTTAGGGGCAAAAATCGTCATTTTGCCACCTAAGATAATAATTTGATCATGGAGTGAAACTTTTGACCAAGATTAACTTTTTAGAGTATAATTTAATGATAGGAAGTGAAAATTTTTAATTTCGGCAATTTTCGAAACATAGGGGCAAAACGGTAATTTTGTCTTCCCAAGGTCAAAACCGTAATTTTCACCACCCAAAACTTGTCAAAATCATAGGATTTATTTATTTTTGGTATGAACAACTATGGTATGTTAAGTGGTGAAAAAGTTAAGTTTAAAGGATGAAATTTTAAAAATGGGCCAATGGAAAAGTGACATATGGCACTTTTTAATTGTTTAATATTATTTTAATGGAAAATCAGCCCATTTAAACCCCATACTAAGTGCTGGCCAGCCATAAGGAAAGCACAAGAGAGAAAATAGAGAGGAAAGGAAGAAAAGAGAAAAACCAAAGAGAAACAAGAAAATTCAAAGGGGAATTTGCGTTTTTCGCCCGTTTACGCGTCTAACGGTAAGATTTTTCGACTTTAGCTTGATTTCTACCTTTCCTATGCCTTTGTTTCCATTTAGCATGCTTGGGGAGAGAGATCTAAAAGTGACATCAAGGGCTGGCCGAATTTCAAGGGGGGAGAAATTGAAATTTTTAAGTTTTGATTTTTAGTTAAATTGATAGTTTTAGTTAGTTAAATGTGTTTAGAAATTAAATTGGGCAAGAAAGCATTAAATTTTCACAATACTCACCCTTGGCCGAATCTGCAATGAGGTACAATGATGATGATCTGATTTTTATTCTAAGAGAAATGAAGAGAAAATGATGAAAAATGGTTAAATGTGATTAAAAACAAAGTAGAAAATTTACCGAGTTAATGTCTCATTTTTGGCCGAATTTTCCAAGGAGGAAAGTGAACTGATTTTGTAGATTTTAGAAGGTTATTGGCTGATATTTAATGGTTAGAAATGTTGGAGAGAGAATGGGACGATTTAGAGCTAAAATGGAGCGCGTTAGCAATTTATCGGGTAAAGTGCCAAAAATAGGTTAATACCCCGTTTAAGCTGTTTTAGGCTATTGCATTTCATACCATGCATTAGTATAGGATTTAAGTCAATTATATAGTGATTTAGCATCAATATGGTGAATTGGGTAAATTTTGCAATGTGTCTAGGAGGAGAGCCTTCCGGTAAAGGCAAGAAAGTCGTACCCGACCAACAGTGATCGGGGCACCTAGGAAGCATTTCATCTGCACAAACGGTGAGTAAACCTATTATTATTGTAAATTATCTAGAGTTTATTTTTAAATACTCTTTATGTATTTTATGAAATGAAAATGAGATTAAAACGGGATTTTTGATGTTTTAGAAATAAATGTGACAAATAAAAATATATTGTGTTGATTATGAAATTGAGTAATTGGAGGCTACCAATTGTCTTGAAAAATATATTTTCTCATGAATGGCTTATGATATATGAGTATATGTGGCTATATTTTATAATTGCATTGGGAATAGAATGTAAGCTGTCTTTTACTATGCAGGCTGGATAAATAAATAAAAGCCACGTTATACTGTCAAAATTTTATTAAAATTGGTGGGTTTAGTCACTACAGTGGCGGGTTTCCGTGGATTGCCTATTATAAGGGCACAGTAAACCCGGTTTCATAGTTACTCCGGTTGTAGAGGCAAGGAGGGTAACTCCCGGGGTAGTGTTAGAGTTCACTTCAGGTCGAACCCCCACGTGAATGTGTAACTCGGCCAACGCCAAGGAATGGCTTGTTTTCAAAACTAGAATGTGTTTAACATGTAAATATCTTAACAACCTTGGCGGACTCGGTTAGATGCCTCCGCCAAGGTATCCCCGAGGACTAGATTTTGGCTTGAGCCATGTTTTTAATAAAAGTTATAAGCCTTGACAATTGTTTTGGTAAATTACAAATGTTTTATGGTTTAAGAAAGAAATTGAAAACCTTATGAAATGGTTTGTGATTTGTTGTTTAAACTTGCCTCCATTTTACTCTCCTTTATATATTTATGATAATATCTGTTTACTCATTGGGATTGCAAAAACTCACCCACCTCCTTTCCAAACATTTCAAGCTTGTGGTAGCTTGTAGATATCCGATTTTGTCAAGGATTCCAGTTGACCCCTCTATCCCACAAACAGTAGGTTACTATCACCAATACTGGGTGTATTTATGGGCCACTTGTCATTGTAATTATTATTGTACATTATAACTTTGTAAATAATTGTATGTATGAATTTATTTTATTCTCACGCTACAAAAATTATTTATGTATAGTTCTATAAAAATTGTTTTATAAGAAAATAAAATATATTATCAAATATTTTTATTTAGTTTAATTAGCCAACTTTTTACTCTAAATGAATGATTTAAATTACAAAAATTTTAATTTTAATCAGCAGTGGATATTTTTCTACCATACGTTGTATCTTTATCAAGTTTCGAAATTTTTTGGTAAAAATGACCAAAATACCCTTATGTGGCGAAAATTTTATTTTAATTGTTTTCGATCTAAAATAGTTTATATTTTCTTAAAACTCGATATTTAACAACGATTACTCACAGGAAAGGCAAGAAATTGATTCGTTAGCCTTGCGGGGTTCCGATTGGCATTCTGGATAATGAGTGTCAATCGGGACGTCGCGGCGGTTGTCATGGGCCCGAAAGAGGTTTCGGGTCATGACAAATTCAATATACAAACATGCTATTCAAAGCATGTGAATGATATATCACAGATAATTTAGGGTCGGGTGTTACAATATGGGTTTGTCCTTAATTACATGAAATTAAAAAGAATTAAGTAGGTTCCAAAACTATTCTAATCTCAAAAGCTCTCTTTATGTGTGTGTGTGTGTATATATATATATATATATATTAAATGAAATTACAAGTTAATTAATAACCATAGTTTCATGAATTAATTTAATTAACTATATGGGTTTGTCCTTAATTATATGAAATTAAAAAAAAAATTAGTTAGGTTCCAAAACTATTCTAATCTCAAAGGCTCTCTTTAAGTGTGTGTGTGTGTATTATAAGTTTATATAAACAACAATATATATTTTAATTAATAATATTATAAGTTATCATTTTTGCAATGTTATCACAAAATCAAAAGTAAATATATTTATATTAAAAGTATATATAATAGTAATTATATTCCTTTGTAATATGATATGATATTCATATTAATTAAACATAATTAATAATCTAATAATTTTTTAATTTAAATATATTAAAGTCATCACATTCATAATTTGAGTAACCATACTATTCATATATTTGTCAATTTTTAACAAAAGAAATTACTTGCAGAGTTGGCAAAGTTCTTGAATGTTTTCTCTTTGTACTTGAGTTTGAATTTAAACACCAACAAAATTACACATATAGGGTACCCTAACTCTATATAACCGGGTCTGGTACTCACAGGTACCCTATAACAAGGTACCCATTGCCATCTATACTTCCATCTCTAAGCATCATATCGCCATGATCAAGAGTGTTGAACACTATGCTCATGATATACCTCGCAACCCAGATTGGCAACTTACAACTTTTAGTGGCATTATATACCACAACGTAATAGACGATAGTGGCTCTATCAATCCTTTAAGGTACGTTTGGTTGGCAAAATAGACAAGAATGGAATCGAATAGTTATTATGTAGGAATAGAATGAGGTGGGAATATAATAGAAGAGTTATTACTTAATTTGGTACGATGAATGAAATAGAATATGTCACGACCCGAAACTCTCATCGAGCCCGTGACAACCGTCGTGAAGTCTCGTCAGACATTCTTTACCCTAAATGCTGACCAAAACCTCGCAAGGCTTTTGTATCAATTTTCTTACCTCCCCTGTGATCAACAGTAACTAAAATTATGTTTTGAAACGATATGGACCATTTTGCCATCCAAAAACAAGGAAAATTTATTTCTGTCTCACAGGGGTATTTTAGTCATTTTTTTCAAAAATACCAAAACTCGCCAAAAACATGGTGTAAAAGCTAAATATGTTCATACATACTTTAAATCAAATAACTGAAGTATAAAATTACTTTTATAGTGACACGTGGGCCCCCAACTGACCAAGAAGGTGTAGGGCTACGAACCCTTACTTTCTAGGATGCAACTTCGAGATTAATTCTCGTCTTAATCAACTATCAACAAACTGTCCTAAGCTTGAAAAATGGATAGGAAGAGAGGTGAGATTACATAATCCCAGTGAGTAAACAATTACCATCAAAAGCATCTAAAACCGAGTAGACGGAGACAATATAAAAAAGTTATATCTCAATAATGTTCATAACTCAAAATTCAGTTCAATCTATACCAAACAATTTCTTTTCTTCAAAATTTCCCCGGCTTATGAGTTTCTTAAACTTGGCCCTTGCCAGAATCATTCTCTCGAGTACCTTCGTCAAGGTATCCCACTGAGACTGCCAAGGCTGTTAAATATCCCATACCCGTAAACATGTTTTCGCATCTGACACACAGTTGTTCCTTGGCGTTGGCTGAGTCTCACTCTCACGTGGTGGCCCGAACGTGAGGTGCGCTCAAATCTTACCTCAGGAGATACTTTATCCAACATCTCCCCCTGGAGGTAAGTATATAATTGGGTTATCGTGCCCCTCTCATAGGCAGTCCACGGAAACCCCCACCACTGTAGTGATCATTTAATATACCACCAGACCCATAAAATTTTCAGTAGCATAATATGGCGAATAAAATTTAATCCAGTCTACCTAGACCAATCCAAAACTGTTCATATATTTCATGCCAACCCCAAAAATTTAGCCATCATGCTACCATAGTGTCATAAGCCACAATTTCAATAACATATAAAATCACAAATTCAACACAGTCTTCATATACTCAATTTTTCCAAAATAATATTTGATTTCAAAACCAATATAAATCTCATTTTTATTAAAAAACATTTTAATTGGAAAACATAATATTTTATAATTTAAACTCACCATTCAATAAAAGCATCAAACAAGTATAATTACTCTAGATATTTAAGACGATAAATTGTCCACTCACAGTATTAAGAGTAGAAATACTCCTATTTTCAGTTCGTGGGTACAGTCCTTTACTTGTATCCAATGGCTCACCACCTAGCCATAATCCATGACACATATTCCAATTAAATTGTGTCTAACAGTCATAAGCTATGTCATGACCCGAAACTCCCCATCGAGCCTGTGATAACCGCCGCGAAGCCTCGATAGACATTCTTCACCCCGAATGCCGATCGAAACCTCACAAGGCTCTCGTATCAGCTTTCGCACTTCCCCGGTGAACAATAGTTATCAAATATCGTAATTCGAAAGATTACGAGTCATTTTCAAATCAGAACATAACATATTGTTTTCTAGCTCACAAGGGCCTTTTCGTCATTTTTAGTCGAAAATCTCAAAACCCGCCAAAAACATGGTGTGTGGGTGAAAAACACATGTTTCAGAATTAAAAGTAAATTTAGATATCTAAAATAATTATTTGAAATGAAATTATAATTGTTTAAATAAAATAATAATATTCTATTTTCTAAAAAAAATATTTATAAAGAAATCCGTAATTAATTTCTATAGTGTAAAAGCTAAATATATTCATTCGTACTTTAAAGCAAATAACTGAAGTATAAAATTACTTTTACAGTGACACGTTGGCCCCCAACTAACCAAAATGCATTGGAAGCTGAAAACCTACAACTTTTGTCAATTCAAGTCCAAATGAAGGTCCTTGTCAAAGTCAGCTAACTATGAAATTTCTTCGAGCCTGAAATGTGAGGAAATGAGGGTGGTGAGATTATAAAATCCCAGTGAGTAAACAGACACCATCTAAACTATCTAAAGGTGAGTAAATGGAGACGAATTAAAATATTCTTTTCCAATATATGTTTCATAACATGAATATTCAGTTTACTCAATTAATCAACATGGCTTATACATCTCACAAAACTTGGCTCCTGCCAAAATCATTCCCAGGGATGCCTTGTCCTAGGCATCTGACCAAGACCACCAAGGCGGTTAAATGTCTTTACATCCGAAATTCTAGCCATGCCTTGGCGTTGGCTGAGTCTCACTCTCATGCGGTGGTCCACGTGAAGTGCACTCAAATCTTTACCTCTAGAGACACTCTTCACACGGCTCTCAGATCGAGGTAAGGTATATCTAATTCTATGCCCCCTCTCTTAGGCTAGTCCACAGAACCTCCACTGTAGGGATTATGGATTATTTTATCTACCACCTGATTTATAAAGTCTTTGTCTGCATGACATGACAATTTATCGCAATCTCGCCTCTCAAGGTTGAATACATAGTATATATAATTTTGATACAAATACCGACTTTGCCATTCATACTCATATATTGCTATAAGCCATATAATTTAAAACACAATTTATAACACAAGCAGGCAGTCTCTAATTACTCTATTTTCAAAATCAGTATTCAATTTTTCAGAAAATTTATAAAATCATTTTATAAAATCACAATTTCTCCTAAAACATAGCAATTTACCATTTAAACCCATTTTCTATAAAATCACACAATTTGTATAAAACTACTCTAGATAATTAAGACGATAATAAGTTTACTCACAGTTCAAGGAGTCGATGTACTCCTAATCCCAGTCTTCAAGCACAATTTTTGTACTTTTACCAATGTAATTTACTTACCATCTATCCACAATGTACAATACATAATTCACCACATTAATGCTTGACCATTATAAAATCAATTCAGGCTCGGTGTACATGCATGATATGATATACAACTTATTTGACTATCGCTTAAATGCGATACTGACCTAATTCAGCCTATTACCCGATTAAATGACAATTGTGTCCGATTTGGCTCCAAATTGCTCCATTTCATTTCTAATATTTCAATTCACTAAATACAATTCCAATAATCTAAAATTCAGCCTAACAACCCTCAAAATTTTTCTTGAAAATTTCGACCATTGTGGTGCATTATCACTAAAAATTTTTCCATTCCATTTTCTCACCATAAATTATCATTTTATCAATTTTTCAACCAATTCACTTGATCACAAAATCAATTCATTACTTCTACACTTCACATAGGGTTCAGCCATTGAAGGTTCATGGGGAAAATGGATTCTTTTCTTGTTGTTTTGTTTCTAAACATGCTTAACTAACTCTAAACACCAACATAACTCAAAATCAAATAATTCCAACATCATTTTCCTCACCAAACCCATTCGGCCAGCCATGATTTCTCCATGAAAACATACAATCCAACCATGGAAATTAAGGAGAAATGCATGGGTAAGGTAAATCACTAGCAAAATCAAAGAAATTTTACCTTTGCTTGATCAAATCCTTGAATTCCAACACTTTCTCTTTGATTTTCCCCACCTAGGATTTGTTCTTCCTTGGTTTCTCTTCTCTTCTGATTTAGCTGACCACTATGGGAGATATGGGCTAGTTTTTATGCCATTTTATAAAGAAACAATAAAATAATAAAAGTATGACACATGGCATTTCCTTATTGGTTCAAATTTTAAATATTTGACTTTTAATTCTTTAATTCTCTACCACACATTTATCATGTTTATCCATTTCCATGATGAATAAAATCCTTTGGTCTTGACAAGTGTCGGGGGTGAAAATTTACCGATTGACCCCCGGGGTGGCAAAATTACCATTTCGCCCCTATACTTCAAATTATACCGAAATTAAAATTTTTCACTTTTAAACCTCAAATCATACTCCAATACTCAAATCATACTCCAATAAGTCAAATGGGGCCAAAAAATATTTTCTAAAAATTTTTATTTTGTCCCCAAGTGGCAAATGATCATTTTGCCCCTAAATAGTGAAAATTTCGGTTTAACTCCAAATTGATCCTCGAACTTCGAATTACCATTTTGAGTCATCCTTGGATCGTGAAACTCTTAATTTCACCTTAAAATTCCTATTTGACCTAGTTCGAGGCTTAATCGACTTAATGATACCATTAGGGGCAATATCATCTTTTAATGATTTCTCAAACTTCTTAAATATGCAACCATTCTATTGAGCATGTAAATGACGTCGTAATTATTTTATAAAACAGGATTTGACAAGCTATTTCAGGCTCGATATATATGCATGATATGAAATGAAAAATGCACGAGTAGCCATCTAGACCCGGTATTGGCTTAAGTCGATTTTTCATCCGATAAATTGGCCAATGCGTCCAATTTCACTTTAACTTGCTCCATTTCTTTTCCAATTCCTCAATTCACCAAAAACTATTATTTCTTAATCAAATCACCTTGAATAACATCCCATTCTTCCTCATTATTCACTTAGAGAATTCGGCTATTGATGGGCACCAAACCTTTGGTGGTTTTCTTCACTTGTTTTCATGCTACACATCATTAATCACCTAAAAACACTAACATACCCAAAAATCAAACCAATCCAAGATCATTTTCTCTCCATACCCATTTTGATCAGCCATGAATTCACCATGAAAGCATGCTTTTCAACCATGAAAATTAAGGAAAAATGCATAGAAAAAAAAGTTCATAAACTAAAATCAAGAAATTTCACCTTTTTCCACTTGATTTTCTTGAAAATCCACACTTTTCTCTTGAATTTCTTTCCACCTAAGGTTTGTTCTTCTTTTCCCCTTTGTTTTCTTGCCAAAGCCGACCCTTATGAGAGAGAAATGGTGGTGTGGGCTGATTTTTTTAGTTAAATAATATAATAATTTAAACTTGCCACTTGGCATTTCATGATTGGTCTAGTTTTTAAAATTCTTATCTTTTACGCTTTTAAATCTCCACCACACATTATTAAAGGGTCAAAATGATGATGGGTGAAGACCTTGTGTTGGAAAAATGCTCTGGGGGTGCAAAATTACCGTTTTGCCCCCAAGGTGGCAAAATTACCATTTCACCCTTACACTCCAAATTATATCAAAATTAAAATTTTTCACTTCTAAACCTCAAATCATACTCCAATAAGTCAAATGGGGTCAAAAAAAATCTTTTCTAAAAATTTTCATTTTCTCCCCAGGTGGCAAATGACTATTTTGCCCCTAGATAGTGAAAATTCCAGTTTGACTCCAAATTGATACTCGAACTTCGAATTACCATTTTGAGTCATCCCTGGACTATGAAACTCTTAAATTCACCTTAAAATTCCTATTTAAACTAGTTCGAGGCTTAATAGACTTAATAGTACCATTAGGGGTAATATCGTCTTTTAACGATTTCTCGAACTTCCTATATATGCAAACATTCTATTGAGCATATAAATGACGTCGTAATTATTTTATAGAACAGGGTTTGACAGAATAAGAATAATTATTATAACTTATTGTAGTGTTTAGTTGGTAACAATAACTTTACAATAAGAAAGGAATAGAAAATAAAAAAGACAAAAATACCCTTTATTATTTATATAATTATTTATTTTATTAGATTTTTTAAATATTAATAATTAATAATTTAATTTAAATATTAATATCTTATGTCAAGCCCAGCTCTATAATATATTGGCCATATTCTATAGGTGCTTGATAAAATGTCTGCATACTTGAATGCCTCAAAAATCGTTAAAAGATGATATTGAACCTAATTGTACAATTAAGTTGAATTAAGCCTCGAACTAGTCCAAATAGAGATTTTAAGATGAAATTGAGAATTTAAAAAACCCAGAATGACTTAATATGGTGATTCGGAGTTCGAAGATTGATTTGGAGTCAAATTAGAATTTTCATGATGTAGGGGCAAAATGGTCATCTTGCCATCCAAGGGTAAAATTGAAATTTTACACCACTCAACACTTGTCATGCCTAAGGATTTCATCCATTAACATTTTATATTATGGATAATTGAGATATTTTATGTGGTGGTGAAAGAAAGCTTAGTTGTTAAGTGTTAAACATGGACCAACGGAATGGTGACAAGTGGCAAGCTTTCATTTCTTTATAATTTACTTTAAAAATCAGCACATGACTCTCCCATTTCACTCCCATATGTTTGGCCTCACCAAGGAAAAGAGGAAAGAAAGAAAGAACAAAACCCTAGTTAGAAAAATTCAAGGGAAAATTGGTGGATTTCAAGGAATTAAGCAAGGTAAAATTTCTTGATTTTAGCTTGTGATCTACCTTTCCTATGCATTCTTTTTCATTTTTCATGGTTGAGAATCAAGTTTGCATGAAGATACCTTTGCTGGCCGGACATGGGGGGAGGGGTTTTGATCTTGGATTTAACTAGATTACATGTTATTCTAGTGTTTTTAGTTGGTTGGTGATGTGTAGCATGAAAAGCAAATAAGAAAAAATTCATGTTCTTCCGTCACCCTCATTGGCCGAATCTTCCTAATGGTATGTTGATGGTGGATTTGATTTTATTTCAAGTGATTTGGTTAGGAACTAATGATTTATGGTGTAAAAAAAAAAATCAAGTATGAAAAACCATAGTGTTTATACACCCACCATGGCCGAATTTCATAAGGAATCTAGTGATGATGATTTTTGTGATATCTTGTGTTATTTTGTTAGAATTTAATGAACGGTGGTGATGGAAATCGAAAATGGTAATTTTAAAGTATAGTTCTTTCAGTAAATAAGTTGAATAACACTAAGAAAGTCAAGCTCATTAAGGCATTTTGGTGTATTTTGGGACATTGGAAGTGTGATGAATATAATTGGAGTTAATTTGGATGTTTTGATTAAATCAACGGTGGAGAGTTCGAATTAGGTCGAAAACCGATCCATTCCGATCACAATTAAACCAACGTGTAACACTGTCTTTAAGTGACTATCCAAACAACCTCATGCATTCATATAGAGCCTAAAATAGATTTATAATGACATGACACAATATATTGAATTATTTGTCGTGTATTGTGTATAGGTAGTGAAACTTCCGATAAGGGTAAGGAGATTATACCCGAAGACTGAGACTAGGAGTACTTCGAACTCCCGATATTGTGAGTAACTTTATTATCGTCTTAATTATCTAAAGTAGTTTTTATTCATTTTTGTGATTTTATAGAAAAATGAGTTTAAATGGTAAATCTTTATGTTTTATAAGTAAAATGTGATTAAATGAAATGAGTTTATAAATCATTTTGAAATTGAATCATGATTTTAGAAATTGAGTAATTAGAGACTATTTGATTGTGTTGTAAATTTATGGTTTAAATTGAATGGCTTATGGTGATATTGGCATGAATGGCTGAATTGGAAATTGTGTTGAAATTGTATGAACTGTTTGTTTTGCCTTAACAGGCTGGGTAATAATATAATTGCCATGTCATGCTGTCGAAACTTTTATTGATTTGGTGGGATATTGATTAGTCACTGCAGTGGTGGGTTTCCGTGGACCAGCCTATTAGAGAGGGGCACAGTAAACACGGTTATATTTTACTTCGGTACGAGAGGCGCGGAGGGTATCTCTTGAGGTAAAGCTTTAGAGTTCACTACACGCTAAACCACCACGTGAGGGTGAACTCAGCCAACGCCAAGGAATGGCTATGCTTCTAAACGTAAAAAAAAAAATGTGTTTTATGCGCATATGAACTTTTCTTTAACAGCCTTGGCGGACTCAGTTAGATGCCTCGGTCAAGGTATCCCTAAGAATAAGTGTCACGACCCGGAACTCCCATCGGGCCCGTGACAACCGTCGCGACGTCCCGATAAGCACTAATTACCCTGAATGTCGATCGAAACCCCGCAAGGCTTAGCATCAACTTCCGCATCTCCCCGGTGAGCGACAGTTATTAAATCTCGCATTTCAAGAAATCATAAGTTGTTTCCAACTCAAAACAATAAAAATATTATTTTCTAGCTCACTGGGGCATTTTCGTCATTTTTTTTTTTAAATTTCGAAATCCGAAAAAATGTAATATGTAAGTGGAAACACATATTTCATGATTTAAATTAAATTTTGAAGTCTAAAACATTCGTTTAAAGTAAAATTATAGCTATTTGAATATAATAAAAATATTAAATAAAATATTCTATTTTCTTAAAACACAATATTTTCAAAGTCTTCCTAAAATAACTTTTGTAGCGTAAGAGTAAAATAAATTTATTCATATAGTAATAAAGATAATTAAAGTATGAAATTTCGTTTACAGTGACACGTGGGCCCCCAACTAACCAAGAAAGTGTAGAGCTACGAACCCTTACTTCCTATGATGCAACTCCGAGATTAATTCTCGTCTTAATCAACTATCAACAAACTGTCCTGAGCCTGAAAAATGGATAGGAAGAGGGGTGAGATTAAATAATCCCAGTGAGTAAACAATTACCATCAAAAGCATCTAAAGCCGAGTAGATGG
The DNA here is from genome assembly GCF_053813885.1 of Theobroma cacao. Classification (NCBI taxonomy): domain Eukaryota; kingdom Viridiplantae; phylum Streptophyta; class Magnoliopsida; order Malvales; family Malvaceae; genus Theobroma; species Theobroma cacao. The sequence goes on from NC_142640.1 coordinate 16,031,921, forward strand.
AGGCAATATAAAAACGTTATATCTCAATAATGTTCATAACACAAAATTCGTTTCAATCTATACCAAATAATTTCTTTTTATCAAAATTTCCCCGACTTATGAATTTTTTTAAACTTGGGCCCTGCCAATATCATTCTCGCGGGTACCTTCGTCAAGGTATCCCACTGAGACCGCCAAGGCTGTTCAATGACCCATACCCATAAACATGTTTTCACATCTGATACACAGCCGTTCCTTGGCGTTGGCTGAGTCTCACTCTCACATGGTGGCCCGAATGTGAGGTGCACTCAAATCATACCTCAGGAGATACTTCACCCAACATCTCCCCCCGGAGGTAAGTATATAATTGAGTTACCGTGCCCCTCTCATAGGCAGTCCACGGAAACCCCCACCACTGCAGTGACCGTTTAATATACCACCAGACCCATAAAAATTCCAGTAGCATAATATGGCGAATAAAATGTAATCCAGTCTACCGAGACCAATCCAAAATTGTTCATATATTTCATGCCAACCCCAAAAATTTAGCCATCATGCTACCATAGTGTCATAAGCCCCAATTTCAATAACATATAAAATCAAAAATTTCAACACAGTCTCCATATACTCAATTTTCCCAAAACAATATTTGATTTCAAAACCAGTATAAATCTCATTTTTATTAAAAAAACATTTTAATTGGAAAACATAATATTTTATAATTTAAATTCACCATTCAATAAAAGCATCAAATAAGTATAATTACTCTAGATATTTAAGACGATAAATTGTCCACTCACAGTTCTAGGAGTCGATGTACTCCTAATCCCAGTCTTCAAGCACAATTTTGGTACTTTTACCAGTGTAATTTGCTCACCACCTATTCACAATGTAGAATACATAATTCACCACATCAATGCTTGACCATTGTAAAATCAATTCAGGCTCGGTATATATGCATGATATGACATGCAACTTATCCGACTACCGCTTAAATGCGGTGCTGACTTAATTCGGCCTATTACCCGATTAAATTACTAACGCGTCCAATTTAATCTCAAATTAATTTTTTTCAGTTTCTATACCTCAATTGCACCCAAATTGACTTAATGTCCCTCGGTGTGGTGCAAATTATCAGTCCTGATAGCAAATTACGAAAATACCCCTAATGGGTAAAAATTCATATTTTTGCTCCAAAAATTTCCATTATTTTTCTAGACTCATAATTCATCATTATTTATCATAATTCCTCAAATAAACATCAAGATCATCAGCCAATATTCCCCTAGAAAATTCAGCCAACAATGGTAATGGAGGAAAATAAATTCTTTTCTTGTTGTTTTGTTCCTAAATATGCTAAACTAACTTAAAACACTAACATAACTTAAAATCAAATTAATCTAACAAGTTTCTCTCTCCTAACCCATTTTTCCAGAATTGAATTCATCCTCAAATCACATGATTCAACCATGGAAAATGATGGGAAATGCATGGGAAAGGTAAAGCACAAGTCAAAATCAAGAAATTTTACCTTTGGTCACTTGTTTCCTTGAATTTTCACCAATTTTTCCTTGAATTTCTCCCCCTAGGTTTTTGTTTTTCTTTTCCCCTTTGTTTTCTTGCTATGGCCGGCCATAATGAAGAGAAAATGGTGGTGTGGGCTGATTTTTATAGTTAAATAATATAATAATCTAAACTTGCCACATGTCACTACATTATTGGTCTATTTTTTAAATTCTTATCTTTTAAGCTTTAAATCTCCACCACACATTATTCCTTAAAATATCCATAACTTAGATAAAATTCTCAAACTTATCCAAAGTCTTGGTCAAGTAATTTTTGATATTTACACTTTTGCCCCCGTAAAAATCAAAAATTACATTTTTGCCCCAAAAACTGAAAAATTGCCCATAGACATATTTTTTATCCCTTATACTCATATCATTCCCCAATTTGTCAAATGTAATCTAAATTCTCTCAAAATCTCAAATTTTGTCCGCAGATGGAAAAATTACAATTTTACCCCTATGTAGTGAAAATTTCAATTTGACTCCGAATTGATCCTCGAACTCCTAATTACCATTTTGAGTCATCCCTGAACTGTGAAACTCTTAATTTCACCTTAAAATTCCTATTTGAACTAGTTCGAGGCTTAATCGACTTAATGATACCATTAGGGGCAATATCGTCTTTTAACGATTTCTCGAACTTCCTAAATATACAAACATTCTATCGAGCATGTGAATGATATTATAATTATTTTACAAAGCAGGGTTTGACAATAAGTTTTGGCACGAGCCAAATTTTTAAGAAATTCATAAGCCATGTTGATTATTTGAGTGAAATGAATTTATTTTGTTTAGTTGAAATGAGTTTGAAACGTTATGATTCATAGTACGATGAACTATTTTAAGTTGTCTCCATTTACTCGACTTTAGATACTTTAGATGATGTTTGTTTACTCACTGAATTTATATAAACTCACCACCCTCCTTTCCACCCATTTCAAGCTCAGGATAATCTGTAGATAGCTGATTTTGTCGAGGGCTACAGTTGGATTTGCATCCTCAAAAATCGTAGGTTCGCAGCCTTCGTTACCTTTGGTCATTCGGGGGCCCACACGTCATTGTAAATTAAATTACATACTCTGGTTATCTGTGTTACTCTATGTATGAATTTATTTTGCTTTTATGCTACAAAAATTATTTACGCAGAGTTCTATAAATATTGTTTTATAAAAAAATAAAATATTTTATTTAATATTTTTATTTTATTCTATTAGCTACAATTTCACCCTAAATGAATGTTTTAGACATCTAAACTTAATTTTGGTTATGAAATATGTATCTTTCACTCATATACTACATTTTTTGATGGTTTCGAAATTTTCGAAAAAAAATGACCAAAATACTCCTGTGAGACGAAAATTATTTTTTTATTGTTTTAGTTTGGAAATAGCTTAAAATCTTTTAAAATAAGATATTAGTAACTGTTGCTTGCAGAGGAGATGAGAAAACTGATATTAAAGCCTTACGGGGTTTCGGTTAGCATTTCGGGTAATAAATGTCTATCGGGACATCACGTCGGTTGTCACGAGCTCGAGGAGAGTACCGGGTCGTGACATCTTATTTATAATTTAATCATTAATATTTTAAAATATTAAGATTTTATTTAATTTAAATATTACTATGATTAAATTTTTTATTTTATTTTTTAAATATTAATAATTGATAATTTATTTAAAATATAATTGATAATTAAATATTAATATTTTATTTAATTTAAATATTATTATCACTAATTTTTATTTTATTTTATTTTTAAATATTAATAATTGACCTTTCAAATATTAATATTTTATTTATAATTTAATCATTAATATTTAAAATATTAATAATTTATTTAATTAAATATTATTATGATTAATTATTTTATTTAATTTTAGGTTTTTATTATTAATAATTGATTATTTATTTAAAATATTAATAATTGACCTTTCAAATATTAATATTTTATTTATAATTTAATCATTCATATTTTAAAATATTAATATTTTATTTAATTTAAATATTATTATGATCAATTATTTTATTTTATTTTAATTTATTTTTAAATATTAATAATTGATTATTTATTTAAAATGTTAATAATAGATAATTTAGATATTAATATTTTATTTATAATTTAATCATTAATATTTTAACATATTAATATTTTATTTTATTTAAATATTATTATGATTAATTTTTCATTTTATTTTATTTTTTAAATATTAATAATTGGTAATTTATTTAAAATATTAATAATTGATCATTTAATTTTTAATATTTTATATATAATTTAAATGTTATTATGCTTATTTATTTTTAATTTATTTTATTTTTAAATTGTAATAATTTATAATTTATAATTTATTTTATTAATAATTGATAATTTAAATATTAATATTTAATTTATAATTTAATTTTTAATATTTAAACTAGTAATATTTTATTTATAATTTAATATTAATATTTTGAAATATTAATATTTTATTATAAGTTGGAATCAAGGGAAAGAAAGAGGAGAGAGAAAAAATAATATTTTATACAAAAAAAGTTGTAATTTTTCAAACTAGTAAGGGGTATTTTGGTTTGTAGCATTTTTGAGTTTATTCCTCAACCATGGAATAGCTAATACCATAAGGAAGGGTGGCATTAGCTATTCCTTAGTTTTAGAAGATTTTGGAAAAAAGCTATTCTTGTGGAATGGTTATTCCTTGAACTATTTTATAACCAAATAAAGGAACAAAAGCTCCTTAGGAATTAGCCATTCCCCCAACCAATCATGCTATATGTGACTATGATCAATAATGAGATAGTTCCCATACCTTAGTTGTCACGACTTAGAACTCCCCTCGAGCCCGTGACAACCTCTGTTGTGCCCCGATGGGCACTCATCTCTCGAAATGCCAACCGAAACTCCGCAAGGCTTAATATCCGTTTCTCATTTCCTCTAGTGAGTAACCGTTGTCAAATATTATGTTTCAAAGGATTTTGAGCTATTTCCAACTTAAAATAGATAAAATAAAAGTTTTCGTCTCACAATGGCGTTTTGGTCATTTTTCATTGAAAAATTTTGAAACTAATTAAAAATTTAGTAAGCAAGTACTAATCGCATAATTCACAATCAAAACTAAGTTTAAGCATCTAAAACCTTTATTTAAAATGAAATTATAATTATTTAAATATAATGAGAAGATAAAACAAAATATTCAATAAAATATTTTATTTTCTTATAAACAGTAATTTTAGAGTTATACTTAAATACTTTTTGTAACATAAAAGCAAAATAATTTAATTCATACTGTGACATAGTAAACCAATGCATTTAAATTAATTTAATTTAATTTACAATATCAAGCGAGCCCACGAATGACCAGAAGTGAGGAAAACAGTGAACCTACAGTTCTAAGGACGCAAGTCCAATGGAAGCCCTCGATGGAATCAGCTATCTACAGCTTACTTTGAGCTTGAAATGGGTGGAAAGGAGGGTAGTAAGATTATAAAATCTCAGTGAGTAAACAAACATCATTTAAATCATCTAAAGCCGAGTAAAATGAGACAATTAAAATATCCCATCATTTTAAGTATTTCACAATTTGAAAATTTATCCCAACCCATGCAAACGATTCTATTTCATTTAATTTCTCATTAAGGCTTATGACTTCCATAAAAATTTGGCTCATGCCATCAAATAGTACTCGATGACATCTTGATCAGAGGCGTACACTCGAGCCCGCCAAGGCTGTTAAAATTTTGTATACACGTAAAACATATTTTTAGTTTGAGAAAAATACAGCCGTTCCTTGGCGTTAGCGAAGTTTATCATCACGAGGTGGTTCGGCATGACGTGAACTCTAACCATACCTCAAGAGATACCCTACGCGCCTCTCCGACCGAGGTACATATATATCCGAATTCTGTGGCTTTCTAATAGGCTGGTCCACAGAACCTGCTCACTGCAGCAAGCTAAACCCACCATACAATAAAATTCAATAACATGATATGGTAATTATTGTAATTTACAGCCTTTTCAGGCTAAATATATATTTCATATATTTCAACACAAATACCAATTTAGTCATTCATGCAAATATTGTCATAAGCCATTCGATTTCAAATCATAAATTTGCAATATAACAAGTGGTCTCCAATTACTCTATTTTTCAAAATCATTATTCGATTTCAAGACAATTTAAAAAATCCTTTCATGTAAATACATTTTGTTTGTAAAACACAAAGATTTACCATCTAAACTCATTTTTATAAAACTTCACCAAAACCGAATAAAAACATACTTTAGATAATTAAAATGATGGTAAGGTTACTCACCTCACAATAGCGGGATTTCTACGTCGCTATTGATTCGTATACACATACAATTATTCCTAATTACCCGTCACCTACTTCGTTTAACACGCTTTCCTAGCAACCATTTAAATTCAATACATTTAGTGCATCAATTATACTTTTCTCTCTCTCATTCTGTCATCAATCCACTCACCTAATTCACATCTTAATACATTTTTACTATAATTGATTGCATCATTCGTTAACATAATTCTTTAGATTATTAACACCGATAACTTATTTATGGTATCAAGTGCCTATTTCAACCTTCTAAGCAACTTAAATTTACTTCATATCACCAACTAACCAATGCATAATTAAATAAAATAAGCTAGCCTCCATATAGTCTAATTTCAAAATAAGTCATGGTGAAGAGTAAAGAAATTTTACCCAATTAAGCTAGGTTGGCCCAAATCTCCACCTTCCTTTTCTTTTGAATTTTTCTTCTTTTGTTGTTTTTTGGACTCTTATTCATGGACTTCTCCCATTTCTTTTTAATTGGGCCATGCCCATTCTTCCTTTATTGGAGCATGTCTATTTTTCTTGCTTGTTAGGCCATGCCCATTTTCCTTTCTTGTTATTTTCTTTTCCTTTCTTTTCTTTTCTTTTCTTTTCTTTTCTTTCTTTCTTTCTTTCTTCCACCGTCCAGCAACCCTTGTTGTCTTTCTTTTTCTTCTCTTCACATGCACAAACCGTCCCTCTCTTCCTCTCTCTCCCTCTGGCAAACCCTGTTTTATAAAATAATTATGACATCATTTACATGCTCAATAGAATGTTTGCATATTTAGGAAGTTCAAGAAATCGTTAAAAGATGATATTGCCCCTAATGGTACCATTAAGTCGATTAAGCCTCGAACTAGTTCAAATAGGAATTTTAAGGTGAAATTAAGAGTTTCACAAGTCAGGGATGACTCAAAATGGTAATTCCGAGTTCAAGGATCAATTTGGACTCAAATCGAAATTTTCACTATCTAGGGGCAAAATGGTCATTTGCCATATGGGGACAAAATGGGGATTTTAGGAAAAAAAATTTAGCCCCATTTGACTTATTGGAGTATGATTTGATGTTTATAAGTGAAAAATTTTAATTTTCGGTATAATTTGGAGTACAGGGGCAAAATGGTAATTTTGCCACCCTAGGGGCAAAACAATAATTTTCCACCACCAGGACACTTGTCCAGCACATGGTCTTCCCTTATCCTCATTTTGACCTTTGACTAATCATGTGGTGGAGATAAAAGGTTTAAAATTTTCAAAGTTTTAAAAATGGACCAATGGAAACATGCCACGTGCCAAGTAAATATATTTTATTATTTTCTATTAAAATCAGCCCATATTTATCCCATTCTTCTTCTCCATATTCGGCCAAGACAAAAGGAAAGAAAGGAAAAACAAGAACAAAACCTAGGTGAAGGATTTCAAGAGAAAAAAGTGTGGAAAATCAAGGAAAACAAGTGAAAAAGGTAGGATTTTTCAATTTAAACTTGAAATCTATTTTCCTTAAGCATTTCTCCTTATTTTTCATGGTTAAATTACATGTTTTCATGGTGAATTCATGGCTGGTCAAAATGGGTATGGAGAGAGAATGAAGTTGGAATTGTTTGATTTTAAGTTATGTTAGTGATTAAGGTTAATTTAGCATATTTAGAAGCAAAACAATAAGAAAAGAATCCATTTTTTCCATGAATCTTCATTGCTCGAATCTTCCTTGATGTGTGTGGGTGAAGGATTGTTATTATTTCAAGAGAAATGGCTTAGAAAATGATGAATAATGGTGAGAAAAATAAGTAGGAAAAATCACAGTGTTAGTACACTGTAATGGCCGAATTTTTTCATGAAGAAATGGGAGGGTTTTGATGCTGAAATTGGTACTATTGGAATTTTATTTAGAGAATTGAAATATTAGAAATGAAATGGAGCAATTTGGAGCCAAATCGGACACAATTGTCATTTAATCGGGTAATAGGTCGAATTAGGTCAGCACTGCATTTAAGCGGTAGTCGGATAAGTTGCATATCATATCATGCATATACACCGAGCCTGAATTGATTTTATAATGGTCAAGCAATAATGTGGTGAATTATGTATTGTACATTGTGGATAGGTGGTGAGCAAATTACATTGGTAAAAGTACAGAAATTGTGCTTGAAGACTAGGATTAACAGTACATCGACTCCTAGAACTGTGAGTGGACAATTTATCGTCTTAAATATCTATAGTAATTATACTTGTTTGATGCTTTTATTAAATGGTGAGTTTAAATTATAAAATATTATGTTTTTCAATTAAAATATTTTTTTTAATAAAAATGAGATTTATACTGGTTTTGAAAGCAAATATTGTTTTAGGAAAATTGAGTATATGGAGACTGTGTTGAATTTATGATTTTATATGTTATTGAAATTGTGGCTTATGACACTATGGTAGCATGATGGCTAAATTTTTGGAGTTGGCATGAAATATATGAACAGTTTTGGATTGGTCTCGGTAGACTGGATTAAATTTTATTTGCCATATTATTTTACTGAAAATTTTATGGGTCTGGTGGTATATTAAACAATCACTGCAGTGGTGGGGGTTTCCATGGACTGCCTATGAGAGGGGCACGGTAACCCAATTATATAATTACCTCCGGAGGGAGATGTTGGATAAAGTATCTCCTGAGGTAAGATTTGAGTGCACCTCACGTTCGGCCACCACGTGAGAATGAGACTCAACCAACGCCAAGGAACGGCTGTGTGTTAGATGCGAAAACATGTTTATGGGTATAAGACATTTAACAACCTTGGCGGTCTCAGTGGGATACCTTGAGGAAGGTACTCGCGAGAATGATTCTGGCAGAGGCCAAGTTTAAGAAATTCATAAGCCGAGAAATTTTGACGAAAAGAAATTGTTTGGTATAGATTGAAACTAATTTTTTTTTCTGTTATGAACATTATTGAGATATAAATGTTTTTATATTGTCTCCATCTACTCGGCTTTAGATACTTTTGATGGTAATTGTTTACTCACTGGGATTATGTAATCTCACCCCTCTTCCTATCCATTTTTCAGGCTCAGGACAGTTTGTTGATTGTTGATTAAGATGAGAATTAATCTCGGAGTTGCATCTTAGAAAGTAAGGGTTCGTAACCCTACACCTTCTTGGTCAGTTGGGGACCTACGTGTCACTATAAAAGTAATTTTATACTTCAGTTATCTGATTTAAAGTATGTATGAACATATTTAGTTTTTACACCATGTTTTTGGCAGGTTTCGATATTTTCAAAAAAAAATGATGAAAATGCCCCTGTGAGCCAAAAAATAATATTTTATTGTTTTGATTTGGAAACGACTTATGATTTCTTGAAATGCGAAATTTAATAATTGTCGCTCACCGGGAGATGCGGAAGCTGATGTTAAGCCTTATGGGGTTTCGATCGGTATTCGGGGTAATAAGTGCCTATCAGAACGTAGCAACAATTGTCTCGGGCCCGATGGGAATTCCAGGTCGTGACACCCTCTCACCACCGGCCACACTTTCTTGCTTTTTTTATCCTTCAATTTTTAGCAGCTAAAGCTGCTTATATATGGGCTTCAAAATTTGCAACTATGCTGCTCTGTTTTTCTTCAAAAATTCAGCAGCTAAGCTGCACTTTTCTCTCCAAAAATTAGTAGCCAAAACAACAATAATTAACCACCAAAACAGCACCTTACAACCTTCAATTTCTGCTGTAAAAATTTACACTTTTCTACCTCCAAAACTAGCAGTAAAGTTGAACTTTTTGGCCTCCAAAATCAGCAAAAAAAGGGCACTTTTCAGCCTCCAAAACTAGCCCTTAAATGGCTCTCTTTTCCTTCTTGAATGGTAGCAAAAACAACCCCTCAAGTCAGCTCTCTCCCTCCTCTCACTTTCTTTCTCACGCATGGTTTTCTCTTCCTCTTCTCTTTTTTTTTTCTTTCTCTCGACTCCTTCTTTGTTCTTTCGTTTCTCTCGTTTACACTCCCTCACAACCGACCTCTCTTCTTCTTTGTCTTTTTCACTTAGCTTGGTCAATTATATATATATATTTTATTTCTTCATGAATGTTCCATAGTGTTCTACATTGTTCTAACATGGCCGGCCACATCACAAATTTTTTTCTTCCTTCACTTTTTGCTCCACATGGCCGGCCCCCCTTTTATTTTACCAAGTAAAAAGTCTTTGACTTTTTTATTGACCACATGGGCGGCTGCCCATGTCATGACCCGAAACTCCTATCGAGCCCGTGACAACCGTCGTGAAGTCTCGTCAAACATTCTTTACCCCGAATGCTGACCGAAACCTTGCAAGGCTTTCTTATCAGTTTTCTTACCTCCCTTGTGATCGATAGTAACTAAAATCGTGTTCTGTAACGGTATGGACCACTTTCCCATCCAAAAATAATGAAAATTTATTTCTGCCTCACAGGGGTATTTTAGTCATTTTTTTTCAAAAATTTCAAAATCCGTAAAAAATGTAATATGTAAGTGGAAACATATATTTCATAATTTAAATTAAATTTTGAAGTCTAAAACATTCGTTTAAAGTAAAATTATAGCTATTTGAATATAATAAAAACATTATTAAAATATTCTATTTTCTTAAAACACAATATTTTCAAAATCTTTCTAAAATAACTTTTATAGCATAAGAGTAAAATAAATTTATTCATATAGTAATAAAGATAATTAAAGTATGAAATTTCGTTTACAGTGATACGTGGGCCCCCAACTGACCAAGAAGGTGTAGGGTTATGAACCTTTACTTTTTAGGATGCAACTCCAAGATTAATTCTCGTCTTAATCAACTATTAACAAACTATCCTGAGCCTGAAAAATAGATAAGAGAAAGGGTGAGATTACATAATCCTAGTGAGTAAACAATTACCATCTAAAGCCAAGTAGATGGAGACAATATAAAAACATTATATTTCAATAATGTTCATAACGCAAAATCTGTTTCAATCTATACCAAACAATTTCTTTTCATCAAAATTTCCCTGGCTTATGAGTTTCTTAAGCTTGGCCCCTGCTAGAATCATTCTCGCGGGTACCTTCGTCAAGGTATCCCACTAAGACAGCCAAGGCTGTTAAATGTCCTATACCCATAAACATGTTTTCACATCTGACACACAGCCGTTCCTTGGCATTGGCTGAGTCTCACTCTCACGTGGTGGCCCGAACGTGAGGTGCACTCAAATCTTACCTCAAGAGATACTTCATCCAACATCTCCCCTTGGAGGTAATTATATAATTGGGTTACCGTGCCCCTCTCATAGGCAGTCCACGAAAACCCCCACCACTGCAGTGACCGTTTAATATACCACCAGACCCATAAAATTTTCAGTAGCATAATATGGCGAATAAAATTTAATTAAATCTACCGAGACCAATCCAAAACTATTCATATATTTCATGCCAACCCCAAAAATTTAGCCATCATGCTACCATAGTGTCATAAGCCACAATTTCAATAACATATAAAATCATAAATTCAACACAGTCTCCATATACTCAATTTTTCCAAAACAATATTTGATTTCAAAACTAGCATAAATCTCATTTTTATTAAAAACATTTTAATTGGAAAACACAATATTTTATAATTTAAACTCACCATTCAATAAAAGCATCAAACAAGTATAATTACTATAGATATTTAAGACGATAAATTGTCCACTCACAGTATTAGGAGTAGAAATACTCCTATTTTCAGTCCACGGGTACAGTTATTTACCTATATCCAATGGCTCACCACCTAGCCATAATCCATAACACATATTCCAATTAAATTGTGTCTAACAGTCATAAGCTATTTCAGGCTCGATATATATGCATGATATGAAATGAAAAATGCACGGGTAGCCATCTAGACCCGGTATTGGCCTAAGTCGATTTTTCATTCGATAAATTAGCCAATGCGTCCAATTTCACTCCAACTTGCTCCATTTCTTTTCCAATCCATCAACTCACCAAACACAATGTAAAACCCGACCCTATAAATACATGTCATGACATACATGCATTGAGTACCATGTTATTATGCTAGAAAAGCACCTAAGAATAAATGAAACCTGATATTGTACTTAACGATACACTTAAATTGATTTAACCTCGAACTAGTTCAAATAGGAATTGTAGGATGAAATTTAATATTTTATAGTCCCGGAATGACTAAAAATGATTGTTCGGAGTTCGAGGGTTCATTTGGGGTAAAATTAGAAATTTTGATATTCAAGGGCAAAATCGTCATTTTGCCACCTAAGATAATAATTTGATCATGGAGTGAAATTTTTGACCAAGATTAACTATTTGGAGTATAATTTAATGATAGGAAGTGAAAAAGTTTAATTCTGGTGATTTTTGGAGTGTAGGGGCAAAATCGTAATGTTGCCACCCACGGACAAAATTTGAGATTTTGAGAGAATTTAGATCAAATTTGACAAATTGGAGAATGGTATGAGTATAAGGGGTGAAAAATATGTCTATGGGCAATTTTTCAATTTTTGGGGCAAAAATGTAATTTTTGACTTTTACGGGGGCAAAAGTGTAAATTACAAAAATTACTCCACCGAGACTTTGGATGAGTCTGAGAATTTTATCTAAGCTATGAATATATGAGACAAGTGTATGGTGAAAATTTGGAAACAAATGGATGAAATTTTAAAAATGGGCCAATGGGAAAGTGACATGTGGCATTTTTTAATGATATAATATTATTTTAATGAAAAATCAGCCCATTTAAACCCAAATTTTAAGTGCTGGCCGGCCATAAGGAAGAACAAGAGAGGAAATAGAGAGGAAAGGAAGAAAAAAAGAAAAACCAAAGAGAAACAAGAAAATTCAAAGGGAAATTCGCGGTTTTCGACCGTTTACGCGTCTAACGGTAAGATTTTTCGATTTTAGCTTGATTTCTACCTTTCCTATGCCTTTATTTCCATTTAGCATGCTTGAGGAGAGAGATCAAAAAGTGATATCAAGGGCTGGACGAAATTCTAGGGGAGAGAAATTGAAATTTTTAGGTTTTGATTTTTAGTTAAATTGATAGTTTTAGTTAGTTAAATGTGTTTAGAAATTAAATTGGGCAAGAAATCATTAAATTTTCACAATACCCACTCTTGGCTGGATGCTCAATGCTGTACAATGATGATGAATTGATTTTATTCTAAGGAAAATGAAGAGAAATGATGAAAAACGATTAAACGTGATAGAAAAACAAAGTAGAAAATTAACCGAGTTAATGTCCAATTTTTGGCCGAATTTTCCAAGGAAGAAAGTGAGCTGATTTTGTTGTTTTTAGAAGGTTATTGGCTGATATTTAATGGTTAGAAATGTTGGAGAGAGAATGGGATGATTTAGAGCTAAAATGGAGCGCGTTAGCAATTTATCGGGCAAAGTGCCAAAAATAGGTTAATACCGCGTTTAAGCCGTTTTAGGCTATTGCATTTCATACCATGCATTAGTATAGGATTTAAGTTAATTATATAATGATTTAGCATCAATGTGATGAATTGTGTAAATTTTTGTAATGTGTCTAGGAGGAGAACCTTCCGGAAAAGGCAAAGAAGTCATACCCGACGAGTAGTGATCGGGGCGCTTAGAAAGCTTTTAGTTTGTACAAACGGTGAGTAAACTTATTATTATTGTAAATTATCTAGAGTTTATTTTAAATGCCCTTTATGTATTTTATGAAATGAGAACGAGATTAAAACGAGATTTTTGATGTTTTAGGAATAAATGTGACAAATAAAAATATATTGTATTGATTATGAAATTGAGTAATTGGAGGCTACAAATTGACTTGAAAAATATATATTTTCCTAGGAATGGCTTATGAGAAATGAGTATATGTGGCTATATTTTGTGAATGCATTGGGAAATTTATGTAAGTTGTTTTACTATGCAGGCTGGATAAATAAATAAAAGCCACGTTATACTGTCGAAATTTTATTAAAATTGGTGGGTTAGTCACTGCAGTGACGGGTTTCCGTGGACTGCCTATTAGAGGGGCACGGTAAACCCAGTTATATAGTTACTCCGGTTGTAGAGGCGAGGAGGGTAACTCCTGGGGTAGTATTAGAGCTCACTTCACGTCAAACCGCCACGTGAATGTGTAACTCGACCAACGCCAAGGAACGGCTGGTTTTTAAAAATAAAAATGTGTTTCACGTGTGAATATTTTAACACCCTTGGCGGACTCGGTTAGATGCCTCGGCCAAGGTATCCCCGAGGATTAGTTTTGGCTTGAACCTTGTTTTAATAAAAGACATAAGCCTTAATAATTGTTTTGGTAAATTACAAATATTTTATGGTTTAAGAAATAAATTGAAAACATTATGAAATGGGTTGAAATTTATTGTTTAAACTTGCCTCCATTTTACTCGCCTTTAAATATTTATGATAATGTCTGTTTACTCATTGGGATTGCAAAATCTCACCCAACTCTTTTTCACCCATTTCAGGTTCAGTATAGACTGTAGATAGCTGATCTCATCGAGGACTACCATTGGATCTGCATTTTCCAATTCGTAGGTTCACAGTCCTCTTTACTTTTGTTTATTCGGGGGCCCTCTTGTTATTGTAAATTAAATTAAATATTTTGGTTTACTGTATTTCAGTATGTATAAATTTATTTAGCTTTTACGCTATAAAAATTATCCACGTATAACTCTATAAATATTGTTTTATAAGAAAATATAATATTTTTCTTAATATTTATTTTATTTTCTTATTATATTCAAATAACCGTAATTTCGTTTTAAATGAAGATTTTAGACTTTTAAACTCATTTTGAATATGAATTATGTGTTTTGTACTTGTATATTACGTTTTAGCCAGTTTCGAAATTTTTGAGAAAAAAATGACCAAAATACCCCTGTGTGGCGAAAATTTTATTTTGATTGTTTTTGATCTAAAATAGTGTATATTCTCTAAAAACTAGATATTTAACAACGATTGCTCATAGGAAAGGAAAGAAATTGATATGTAAGCCTTGCGGGGTTCCGGTTGGCATTCCGGATAATGAGTGTCAATTAGGGACGTTGCGGCGATTGTCATGGGCCTGAGGGAGGTTCCGAGTCGTGACAATTCGATTGGTATCAGAGCTTTTGGTTTTAAAGATCAAAGTTTTTAGTTTTAAAGTTGTTTTAAAAATTTACAATATTAGTGTGGCCCCGGATTAAGTTAAGTTAGGTTAGGTTGAATAGAATGCATGCATTTGCATATAGAGCCTAAGGTTACCTAAACTTGCTCGTATTTTTTATAGATTACAATGCCTCCTCGACGCGGACGTCCACCTCTCATTAGATCGGTTGGGAGGGGAAAAGGTCGTTTCCAACGTCATCAGCCAAATACAGTAGAGGAGGAATCAGCTGCATCTACCCTTCGGGCAGCACCTGCTGCTGAGCAGGCCGATAGTCCTCCACATCCTCCATCTCCTCAGCCACCTACGGGTATTCCCGCCATGCCTATTGAGGCAGCACAAGCATTGGCAGCTTTCTTTGCAGCAATGGCTGGTCAAGCTCAGACTGGTCAAGTTCCACCTGTAGTGCCTCCAACTACTCCTTTAGTTCCACCACCAGTACAGGATGTATCCATTTCCAAAAAGCTGAAGGAGGCTAGGCAATTGGGTTGTGTATCTTTCACGGGTGAGTTAGATGCCACGGTGGCAAAGGACTGGATTAATCAGGTTTCAGAGACTCTCTCTGATATGAGATTAGACGACGACATGAAGCTGATGGTGGCTACGAGATTATTAGAGAAGAGGGCTCGTACTTGGTGGAATTCGGTGAAGTCCCGTTCCGCTACTCCTCAGACATGGTCTGATTTTCTTAGGGAATTCGATGGTCAGTATTTCACTTATTTCCATCAGAAAGAAAAGAAGAGAGAATTTCTGAGTTTGAAACAGGGAAATCTAACTGTAGAGGAGTACGAGACTCGTTTTAACGAGTTGATGTTATATGTGCCGGATCTGGTGAAATCTGAGCAGGATCAGGCCAGCTATTTCGAGGAAGGGCTCCATAATGAGATTAGAGAGCAAATGACAGTGACTGGTAGTGAGCCACATAAGGAGGTGGTACAGATGGCTTTACGGGCTGAGAAGCTCGCGACTGAGAATAGGAGGATTCGAACTGAGTTTGCAAAAAGGAGGAATCCTGGTATGTCTTCTAGTCAGCCAGTAAAAAGAGGTAAGGACTCAACGACTTCAGGGAGCACTACTTCTGTTTCCGTGACATCTCCTCGACCTCCATTTCCACCATCACAGCAGAGACTTTCGAGGTTTAGCAGATCTGCTATGACTGGTTCTGGGAAGAGTTTCGGAGGTTTTGACAGATGCAGAAATTGTGAGAATTATCATAGTGGGCTATGTAGAGAGCCGACAAGATGTTTCCAATGTGGACAAACGGGTCATATTAGGAGTAATTGCCCACGGTTAGGACGAGCCACGGTAGTTGCATCATCTTCACCAGCTCGCACTGATATACAGAGGAGAGATTCTTCTAGGTTGCCACCGAGACAAGGAGTGGCCATACGGTCCGGTGTGGTGAGTAATACCCCGGCACATCCACCTTCGAGACCACAGACTCGTACCTCGACAAGAGTTTTCGCTGTGACGGAAGATGAGGCACAGGTCCGACCTGGAGCAGTGACAGGTACTATGTCTTTATTTGATAAAAATGCTTATGTTTTGATAGATTCTGGCTCAGATAGGTCTTATGTGAGCACCACATTTGCATCAATTGCTGATAGAAACTTGTCACCATTAGAGGAAGAAATTGTAATTCACACCCCTTTAGGAGAAAAGCTAGTTAGAAACAGTTGTTATAGAGACTGTGGGGTAAGGGTAGGCGAGGAAGAATTTAGGGGTGACTTAATTCCTCTAGAGATCCTGGATTTTGATCTAATATTAGGTATGGATTGGTTAACTGCACATCGAGCGAACGTGGATTGTTTCCGAAAGGAAGTTGTTCTTCGAAATTCGGAGGGAGCAGAGATTGTGTTTGTAGGGAAACATCGAGTATTACCGTCTTGTGTAATCTCGGCCATCAAAGCTTCGAAATTAGTGCAGAATGGGTATCCGGCTTATTTGGCATACGTGATTGATACTTCAAAGGGGGAACCTAAGTTAGAGGATGTCCCGATAGTAAGTGAGTTTCCTGATGTATTTCCTGATGATTTACCGGGACTGCCTCCTGATCGAGAGCTTGAGTTCCCTATTGATTTACTTCCGGGTACCGCACCTATTTCTATCCCTCCATATAGAATGGCTCCGGCAGAGTTGAAGGAGTTTAAAGTACAATTGCAAGAGTTGGTGGACAAGGATTTTATACGCCCTAGTATATCTCCATGGGGAGCACCGGTTTTATTTGTGAAAAAGAAAGACGGTACACTTCGGTTATGTATCGATTACCGACAGCTTAACAGAATGACCATTAAGAACAAGTATCCGTTACCGAGGATTGATGATCTTTTCGATCAATTACAGGGAGCTACAATGTTTTCCAAGGTTGATCTAAGGTCTGGGTATCATCAGTTGAGGATTAAAGAACAGGATGTACCCAAGACAACATTCAGGACTCGGTACGGTCATTATGAGTTCTTGGTCATGCCTTTCGAGTTAACTAACGCATCGGCAGCTTTTATGGATCTCATGAATAGGGTGTTCCACCCTTACTTGGACAAGTTTGTTATTGTGTTCATTGATGACATACTGGTTTACTCGAGAGATAATGATGAGCACGCTGCCCATTTACGTATAGTATTACAAACTTTGAGGGAAAGACAGTTGTATGCAAAGTTTTCGAAGTGTGAGTTTTGGTTACAGGAAGTGGTATTCTTGGGACACGTAGTATCAAGAACTGGAATATATGTTGATCCTACGAAAGTAGAGGCAATTTTACAATGGGAGCAACCTAAGACAGTGACGGAGATTCGTAGTTTCCTCGGATTAGCCGGTTATTATCGGAGGTTTGTTCAGGGGTTTTCCTTAATAGCAGCTCCTTTGACCCGTCTAACTCGTAAGGGAGTTAAGTTTGTGTGGGATGATGTTTGTGAGAATCGATTTCAGGAGCTAAAGAACCGGTTAACCTCCGCTCCCGTTTTAACACTTCCTGTTAATGGTAAGGGATTTGTAGTATATAGTGATGCCTCAAAGTTGGGGTTGGGGTGCGTATTGATGCAGGATGAAAAAGTTGTGGCTTATGCTTCTAGACAGCTAAAGAGGCATGAAGCAAATTACCCTACCCATGATTTAGAGTTAGCAGCAGTGGTGTTTGCTTTAAAAATCTGGAGGCATTACTTGTATGGTGAGCATTGTCGGATATTTACGGATCACAAGAGTTTAAAATATTTGCTCACCCAAAAAGAGCTTAATTTGAGGCAAAGGCGATGGTTGGAGTTGATAAAAGATTATGACTTGGTGATAGACTATCATCCGGGAAAGGCGAACGTTGTAGCTGATGCCTTAAGTCGTAAGTCTTCATCGTCTTTAGCAGCACTTTAGAGTTGTTATTTTTCAGCATTAATAGAGATGAAATCTCTTAGGGTCCAGTTGAGAAATGGTGAGGATGGATCCTTATTGGCAAACTTCATTGTGCGACCTTCGTTACTTAATCAGATCAAGGACATTCAAAGGTCTGATGATGAGTTAAGAAAAGAAATTCAAAAACTGACCGATGGGGGAGTCAATGAGTTCAGATTTGGAGAGGATAACGTCTTGATGTTTAGAGATCGAGTTTGTGTTCCTGAGGGAAACCAGTTGAGACAAACGATCATGGAAGAAGCCTATTCATCTGCCTATGCATTACATCCCGGAAGCACCAAGATGTATAGGACTGTCAGGGAGAATTATTGGTGGCCGGGTATGAAGCGAGACGTAGCAAAATTCGTAGCAAAGTGTCTCGTATGTCAGCAAGTTAAGGCGGAGCATCAGAAGCCAGCAGGTACACTTCAGTCTTTACCTGTTCCCGAGTGGAAATGGGAGCATGTAATTATGGATTTTGTTTTGGGATTGCCGCGGACACAGAGGGGAAAGGATGCCATCTGGGTGATTATAGATTGGTTGACTAAGTCCACTCACTTTTTAGCTATCCATAGTACATACTCTATTGAGAAGCTGGCTCAGCTCTATATAGATGAGATTGTGAGGCTACATGGAGTTCCCGTTTCTATAGTGTCAGACCGAAATCCTCGATTCACTTCTCGATTCTGGCCAAAATTTCAAGAAGCTCTCGGAACCAAATTGAAATTTAGCACTGCTTTTCACCCACAGACGGATGGTCAGTCAGAGAGGACTATCCAGACCTTAGAGGATATGTTACGGGCTTGTGTCATTGACTTTATTGGGAGTTGGGACAGACATTTGCCATTGGTGGAATTTGCTTACAACAATAGCTTTCAGTCTAGCATTGGTATGGCACCATACGAAGCTTTATATGGAAGGAAATGTCGTACTCCACTTTGTTGGGATGAAGTGGGTGAAAGAAAGTTAGTGAGTGTGGAATTGATCGAGCTAACTAATGACAAGATCAAGGTTATACGAGAGAGGCTAAAGGTAGCCCAGGATAGGCAGAAGAGCTATGCAGATAAACGGAGAAAAGACTTGGAGTTTGAGATCGATGATAAAGTTTTTCTTAAGGTTTCTCTTTGGAAAGGTAATAATTTGAATACTTTGAAGTATTAAATCTTATTGATTATACTATCATGATAAATTAGGGTGTTTTATTGGATAATGAAAGGTGTGATTCGATTTGCGAAGAGGGGAAAGCTCAACCCGAGATATATTGGACCATTCCGAATAATTGAAAGGATTGGACCAGTGGCTTATCGGTTAGAATTACCTCCAGAGTTAGATCGGATCCACAACGTTTTCCATGTCTCCATACTTAAGAAATATGTACCAGATCCCTCTCACGTCCTCGAAGCACCTCCGATCGAGTTGCATGACGATTTGAAGTTCGAGGTACAACCTGTGAGTATCTTGGATCGAAAGGATCGAGTACTGAGAAACAAGAGTATTTCAACGGTCAAAGTGTTGTGGAAAAGTGCTCGAATGGAGGAAATGACATGGGAAGTAGAGCATCAGATGAGGAACCACTACCCGCATCTATTTGTCGAATCTGGTAAGTAAAATTTTGAGGTCAAAATTTTATTTTAAGGGGAGTACAATTGTAAAACTCGGCCCTATAAATACATGTCATGACATACATGCATTGAGTAGCATGTTATTACGCTAGAAAAGCACCTAAGAATAAACGAAACCTGATATTGTACCTAACGATACACTTAAATTGATTTAACCTCGAACTAGTTCAAATAGGAATTGTAGGATGAAATTTAATATTTTATAGTCCAGGAATGACTAAAAATGATTGTTCGGAGTTCGAGGGTTCATTTGGGGTAAAATTAAAAATTTTGATATTCAAGGGCAAAATCGTCATTTTGCCACCTAAGATAATAATTTGATCATGGAGTGAAATTTTTGACCAAGATTAACTATTTGGAGTATAATTTAATGATAGGAAGTGAAAAAGTTTAATTCTGGTGATTTTTGGAGTGTAGGGGCAAAATCGTAATGTTGCCACCCACGGACAAAATTTGAGATTTTGAGAGAATTTAGATCAAATTTGACAAATTGGAGAATGGTATGAGTATAAGGGGTGAAAAATATGTCTATGGGCAATTTTTCAATTTTTGGGGTAAAAATGTAATTTTTGACTTTTACGGGGGCAAAAGTGTAAATTACAAAAATTACTCCACCGAGACTTTGGATGAGTCTGAGAATTTTATCTAAGCTATGAATATATGAGACAAGTGTATGGTGAAAATTTGGAAACAAATGGATGAAATTTTAAAAATGGGCCAATGGGAAAGTGACATGTGGCATTTTTTAATGATATAATATTATTTTAATGAAAAATCAGCCCATTTAAACCCAAATTTTAAGTGCTGGCCGGCCATAAGGAAGAACAAGAGAGGAAATAGAGAGGAAAGGAAGAAAAAAAGAAAAACCAAAGAGAAACAAGAAAATTCAAAGGGAAATTCGCGGTTTTCGACCGTTTACGCGTCTAACGGTAAGATTTTTCGATTTTAGCTTGATTTCTACCTTTCCTATGCCTTTATTTCCATTTAGCATGCTTGAGGAGAGAGATCAAAAAGTGATATCAAGGGCTGGACGAAATTCTAGGGGAGAGAAATTGAAATTTTTAGGTTTTGATTTTTAGTTAAATTGATAGTTTTAGTTAGTTAAATGTGTTTAGAAATTAAATTGGGTAAGAAATCATTAAATTTTCACAATACCCACTCTTGGCTGGATGCTCAATGCTGTACAATGATGATGAATTGATTTTATTCTAAGGAAAATGAAGAGAAATGATGAAAAACGATTAAACGTGATAGAAAAACAAAGTAGAAAATTAACCGAGTTAATGTCCAATTTTTGGCCGAATTTTCCAAGGAAGGAAGTGAGCTGATTTTGTTGTTTTTAGAAGGTTATTGGCTGATATTTAATGGTTAGAAATGTTGGAGAGAGAATGGGATGATTTAGAGCTAAAATGGAGCGCGTTAGCAATTTATCGGGCAAAGTGCCAAAAATAGGTTAATACCGCGTTTAAGCCGTTTTAGGCTATTGCATTTCATACCATGCATTAGTATAGGATTTAAGTTAATTATATAGTGATTTAGCATCAATGTGATGAATTGTGTAAATTTTTGTAATGTGTCTAGGAGGAGAGCCTTCTGGAAAAGGCAAAGAAGTCGTACCCGACGAGTAGTGATCGGGGGCGCTTAGAAAGCTTTTAATTTGTACAAACGGTGAGTAAACTTATTATTATTGTAAATTATCTAGAGTTTATTTTAAATGCCCTTTATGTATTTTATGAAATGAGAACGAGATTAAAACGAGATTTTTGATGTTTTAGGAATAAATGTGACAAATAAAAATATATTGTATTGATTATGAAATTGAGTAATTGGAGGCTACAAATTGACTTGAAAAATATATATTTTCCTAGGAATGGCTTATGAGAAATGAGTATATGTGGCTATATTTTGTGAATGCATTGGGAAATTTATGTAAGTTGTTTTACTATGCAGGCTGGATAAATAAATAAAAGCCACGTTATACTGTCGAAATTTTATTAAAATTGGTGGGTTAGTCACTGCAGTGACGGGTTTCCGTGGACTGCCTATTAGAGGGGCACGGTAAACCCAGTTATATAGTTACTCCGGTTGTAGAGGCGAGGAGGGTAACTCCTGGGGTAGTATTAGAGCTCACTTCACGTCGAACCCCCACGTGAATGTGTAACTCGGCCAACGCCAAGGAACGGCTGGTTTTTAAAAATAAAAATGTGTTTCACGAGTGAATATTTTAACACCCTTGGCGGACTCGGTTAGATGCCTCGGCCAAGGTATCCCCGAGGATTAGTTTTGGCTTGAGCTTTGTTTTAATAAAAGACATAAGCCTTAACAATTGTTTTGGTAAATTACAAATATTTTATGGTTTAAGAAATAAATTGAAAACATTATGAAATGGGTTGAAATTTATTGTTTAAACTTGCCTCAATTTTACTCGCCTTTAGATATTTATGATAATGTCTGTTTACTCATTAGGATTGCAAAATCTCACCCAACTCCTTTTCACCCATTTCAGGTTCAGTATAGACTGTAGATAGCTGATCTCATCGAGGACTACCATTGGATCTGCATTTTCCAAATCGTAGGTTCACAGTCCTCTTTACTTTTGTTTATTCGGGGGCCCTCTTGTTATTGTAAATTAAATTAAATATTTTGGTTTACTGTATTTCAGTATGTATAAATTTATTTAGCTTTTACGCTATAAAAATTATCCACGTATAACTCTATAAATATTGTTTTATAAGAAAATATAATATTTTTCTTAATATTTCTTTTATTTTCTTATTATATTCAAATAACCGTAATTTCGTTTTAAATGAAGATTTTAGACTTTTAAACTCATTTTGAATATGAATTATGTGTTTTGTACTTATATATTACGTTTTAGCCAGTTTCGAAATTTTTGAGAAAAAAATGACCAAAATACCCCTGTGTGGCGAAAATTTTATTTTGATTGTTTTTGATCTAAAATAGTGTATATTCTCTAAAAACTAGATATTTAACAACGATTGCTTACAAGAAAGGAAAGAAACTGATATGTAAGCCTTGCGGGGTTCCGGTTGGCATTCCGGATAATGAGTGTCAATCAGGGACGTTGCGGCGATTGTCATGGGCCTGAGGGAGGTTCCGGGTCGTGACACACAACTAATTAACACACAATTAGGCCAAATTTATCTTTACTTTTCTTCTTGGAACTTTCGGCCAACAATGGTACACTAACTCCGTGATATTTTCTACTTAATTTTCTCTCCATAATTCATTAATTCCTGCACCAAAACTATTATTTCTTAATCAAATCACCTAGAATAACATCTCATTCTTCCTCATTATTCACTTAAAGAATTCGGCTATTGATGGGCACCAAACCTTTGGTGGTTTTCTTCACTTGTTTTCATGCTACACATCATTAATCACCTAAAAACACTAACATACTTAAAAATCAAACCAATCCAAGATCATTCTCTCTCCATACCCATTTTGGCCAGCCATGAATTCACCATGAAAGCTTGCTTTTCAACCATGGAAATTAAGGGAAAATGCATAGGGAAAATAGTTCATAAACTAAAATCAAGAAATTTTACCTTTTTTCACTTGATTTCCTTGAAAATCCACACTTTTCTCTTGAATTTCTTTCCACCTAGGGTTTGTTCTTCTTTTTCCTCTCTTTCTTCTTGCTATGGCCGGCCATAATGAAGAGAAAATTGTGGTGTGGGCTGATTTTTATAGTTAAATAATATAATAATTTAAACTTACCACATGGCATTCCATGATTGGTCCATTTTTTAAATTCTTATCTTTTAAGCTTTAAATCTCCACCACACATTATTCAAGGGTCAAATATGATGATGGGTGAAGACTTTGTGCTGGAAAAATGTTCTGAGGGTGCAAACTTACAGTTTTGCCCCCGGGGTGGTAAAATTACCATTTCGCCCCTATACTCCAAATTATACCGAAATTAAACTTTTTCACCTCTAAATCTCAAATCATACTCCAATAAGTCAAATGGGGCCAAAAAAAATCTTTTCTCAAAATTTCCATTTTATCCCCAAGTGGCAAATGACCATTTGGCCCCTAGATAATGAAAATTTCGGTTTAACTCCAAATTGATCCTCGAACTCCGAATTACCATTTTCAGTCATCCCTGAACTGTGAAACTCTTAATTTCACCTTAAAATTCCTATTTGAACTAGTTCGAGGCTTAATCGACTTAATGGTACTATTAGGGGCAATATCATCTTTTAACGATTTCTCGAACTTCCTAAATATGCAAACATTCTACTGAGCATGTAAATGACATCGTAATTATTTTATAGAACAGGGTTTGACAGCCCATGTTGGTCTTCTAATATATTTTTTTTATACTATTATTACTTTACTATATGTTCATTTTATTTCTCTCATTAATCACACTACATATCCTTTAATCTTTATATTTCAATTTTGATCCTTTTTTACGTGTCTAAAAATTTCAATTTTTATCTAACTTCCTTTCTCGGTGCGTATACCACCAAAATATAAAAATTGCACCTCAACGCGGTATTACCACAATATTTAAATATTTACTTATCCACGTTGGTTTGACTTAACAAAACACGTGTATTTCACTTTTGTTGCTCATTTCTACAAAAATTCACTTGTATTTCTTCTCCCCCACTTGGATCAACCATATGATCCCTCTTCATGACTGATTTCGACATCCGGTTAAATATTAATATTTTAATATTATTTTATTCTAAAAATTTTATCTTGTCTCCTTGGTACCTAAAATACCTTATTATGCCTCAGTTGACTTCTGAATCACCTTTTTATCTTATAAATTCTCCTTCGATAAAATATTATTATTTTATTATTATTTTCTCGCGTGCAAAATGTTTTATCATAAACTATTCCTTTCATCTTTTATCACTTTTAAATATTTTAATTGACCTCAATTTGCATTCAATTAACTTTATTTATCACTATATCAAAGTATGGGACATTTCATTAGTAGACCTTTGTGGTCATACATTTTGTTATTCAATAATTGTGGTATTGGATGTTGTTTTTTGAAGAAAATACCTTAATAGCACATTTGGTTCGTAGAATAGATGAGAATAGAATAAAACAGATATGATGTGGGAATAGAATGAAGTGGAAATAGAATAGAATAGTTATTACATAGTTTGGTATGATAAATGGAATAGGATAGGAATAATTATTATGACTAATTGCAGTGTTTGATTGGTAACAATAACTTTGGAATAAGAAAAGAGTAAAAAATAAAAAGACAAAAATACCTTTTATTATATATATGATTATTTTATTTTTTAAATATTAATATTTTATTTATAATTTAATCATTAACATTGTAAAATACTAATATTTTATTTATAATTTAAATGTTATTATGATTATCTTTTTTTATTTTTTTATTTTTTAAATATTAATAATTTATATTTTCTTTATAATACTAATATTTTATCATTTAAATATTAATTTTTTATTGGTAAATTAACTATTATTTTTTACAATATTAATATTTTATTTATATTTTAAATGTTGTTATGATTATTTATTTTTATTTAATTTTATCTTTTAAATATTAGTAATTTATATTTTTATTTAAAATATTAATAATTGATTATTTAAATATTAATATTTTATTTATAATTTAATCATTAACATTATAAAATACTAATATTTTATTTATAATTTAAATGTTATTATGATTATTTTTTATTTTATTTTTTAAATATTAATAATTTATAATTGATCTAAAATATTAATAATTGGTCATTTAAATATTAATATTTTATTTATAATTTAAATATAATTATGATTAAAATATTAATACTTTTAATTAATTTTTAAATTTAAAATATTTTATATTATATAATTAATAACTTAAACTTTTTATTATAACAAGATTTATTTTTTCTCGATTTGCATTTTTCATTTTTTAATTTATATTTTCACTTAATAATTTAAAAAACAATATTTTAAAAAATTAATATTTTATTTATAATTAAAATATATTATAATTAAAATATGAAAATATTAATAATTTTTTAATTTATTAATAACTTATTAATTTTATAAGTTTAAGTTTGTAATTTTTGAAAGTAAATATGGACATTTTAGTCCAAAATGTTTGAATTGTATTCCCATGGGTGTGGCATAGCTAATACCATGAGGGATGGTGGTATTAGCTATTCCAAGCTTTTGCCAAATTTGGAGGAATAGTCATTCTTTTTTGGAATGGCTATTCCTTCCCCAAAGGCCAACCAAATGAGAGGAGAAAATTTGATAAGGAATAGAGCCATTCCCCTTACAAAACATGACGTAAAAGGTAGCTTTCTTGTGCAATCCTTTTCACTTTTATTGGGTGGAATGTGACGGTGTTAGGGAGGCTCACATTTGGGGACATATTTCTTCCTTTCTCTAAGCTATCTTGCTCATCTTTACGGGCAACATGATCAAAACTCGCCAATCTCGATCCTCTAATATACTTACAATTAAGTATCATGAAGGAGAAGGCCAATCTCCATCTCATTAGTGTCAACTATCGTCAACAACAAAGTAGTCCAAACCACCTAGTATAAGCCACTCGAAATGGCAAAAGAAAGGCTAAAACTTAAATGCCCCATCGTGCCTTATTCTTGATCTACTTTGAAGACAAATATTTGTAACATTCGGATGGCTAATCCTTATTGTAGTTGGGAAATTTACGATTGGTATGGTTACTATAAGTTTTAGTGAACTATTGCTAAATAGGAACACCATTGGAATGTTTTGACCTTTGGCGATACTATTGTTTAAAAAGAGTGTGGTTACAGCAACCCAACTCCTAGTAATGTTTCTAAAAATATGTGGCTAGATGTATTATCATTGAACATGCCACTATTGAGATAACTAACTGTTAAAAAGGGATGGTTGTTGAGAAATGCAATAATTGACAAAACTACTAGTGGGTAGTGCTACTAGCAAAAAAGATACAACAATTTAAACACAGTCAAAGTACCCAAATAGTCCTTATTCCATACATTTTGGTCAATTTAGTCTCTGTACTCAAAATCTGATCAATTTAATCTCTCGATTTTTAGAAATTTGAACAATTTAGTCCCTCCCTTTAACATAGTCTAATTTTGTCATTCAAGGTAATGACCTCCATGTTGACGTGGCAAATTTGCTAACGTGGCGATACCACATGGCACTAATATGATGACATGATACTAAAATGAAGATGTGGCAATGCCAAATGGCAATGCTGATATGGCAAATCGAAAAACAAAATTTTTCCAAAAAAAAAACTATGCTTTGTCATAAGGACTAAATTGAATAAAAATGTATAATATAAAGACTAAATTAAACAAAATTGAGGTATTTAGGGACTAAATTAAAAAAAAATTGAAAAATGCAAATATATGAGTAGATGATACATATACTTAATAATAAGCCAAATGTTTAAGTGTAAAAGATTTATGGTATTAAAAAAGATATATAAATATTTTCTTACTTGATTGTTAGATTCCATAATAGGTACATTAATCTATCTTCTTTGCAAAAATTAAATTTGAATTCTCTTTTTATGAAAAAAAAATATAATATTTTATAGAGTTATTTTTATTAATATCATTATTAAAATCATTATCTCTCAATTTTTTTTTATTAAACTTGATATTATTTATAATGAGATAATTTCATAGTTCATTTATAAAAATAAACAAAAAGATTTAATCACCCTTTTTAATATATGTAAGAAAACCAAAGTTTTAACATTTGATTTTTAGTACTTGACAAAATATTTCTTTCCTTAAGTATTTTGTTTACCTTATAATTAAATTTAAGTTATTAGTGCCAAAAGCCAAAAGCTTGATTCTAACTATGATTTCAATTTGATAATTTAAAAAAAAATCATAAAAATTTGATTGAAATTGGAGATCAAAGAGATCACAAAATTTATTAAAACCACAAATTAACCTTATAAATATTTTTTTTCCATCACCAAATTGTCATGACCTAAATCGAGGGCCATCACTGGCTCAAAGGCATCGATGAGAGTTACCCTCTTAACCCATGCAAGGTAGACCTGACAATTTTAGATACAACACGTTAACACGACAAGGAAGACACGGGGTTAAACAGGTTTGGGTTTGGCTTTAACTTATTTCATGTTTAATTGTGTCAGACACGTATGTTTCGTGTCTAATAGTGTCTGACATGTTTAAGACACAAAAATTTTTGTATCTTAACATGTCAAACACAAGTAACACGTTTATTTAATCGTGTTAATTGTGTTATCATGTTTAAATGTATAAACGTGTTTGATCATGTTATCGTATTTAAACGTGTACACATGACATGTTCTTGTTAAAAATTAATAGTCAAAGATTGTTTTAGCCTTACTTCAATAATAATATTTTTAAATTTTATAAAGATAATAATGTAATTATGTCATGCCCAAACCCTAATTTTAAATTTTGTTTTGTTATATTTGATGTTATTGTTATTTGTTTTGTTATAATTGTTTTTATAATTATTGATTTTAAATTTAAATAATAAAATTATATTTAATTGTAAATATTTTTATTTAATCGTGTTAAACGTGTTAATCGTGTTATTAATCGTATCGTGTCATATATTGACACATTTAACAAATGTGTTAAATGTGTCGTGTCGTGTTATATGGTTATTAAACGTATACGTATACATGTTTCAGATTTAAGACACGAATAGTATTCATGTCGTGATCATGTTTAACCTTAACGTGTTTCGTGTCTGACACATTTAAGATATGAAAATATGAATTGCCAGGTCTAATGCAAGGCTAAAATGAACAATTCAAATCAAATACTCAGATTTACCTCATGGGACTAATCACCATCAAACTGTACATCAAACATGCATAAATATATTTAAACACATAGGATCATGTCATAATAGTTTGCACGCTCATGCTCAAAAAGCATAAGCGACATATATCAAATAACACATATAGGCCATCCCATAGCAAATACAAAGTGTAGCCATTCCACGGCAATTTTTGAAGTACATGTCATTTATTACAAGACATAGCAAAATATTATCCATGATAGTCAACATAAATGACCAAAACAAATAGAAACAGTGGAGTACGACTCGAAAGAAAAAGGATGACGCCTATTGGATTCCAGATGTTCACCTACCCAAGATTAACTGAAGTATTGGCTATTCTTAATGGACAGTGAAACAACTATTGATCTGTAAAACAATTTCATCTTACATGTGTGAGTTATAAATAACTCCATGAGCAGATATGGGGAAGGGGAACAAGCTAAACGGGAGAGTATTTGTCAACAATACTTTTAAAACAAATGCAAGTAATCCAAAGCAAAGTCCAAAATTCAAGCAATTATCAACTTCCAATTTCATAGTATCAATTACCATTTCACATAGTTGTGAAGCACTAAGTAGTATGGACAACCAAATCGAAGTGTGCTGTAGCACCAAAGTGGTCAGATACATGATAGTAATCAACTGTGCATCAAGGTGGTAGGACTGTATGAACTACCACAAAACCAAATCAAGGGTAGGACCATGTCAACTACCAAACACAATCATCTCAAAGGGGTAGGACCTTGTCAACTACCAACGAAACCAAATCAAAGGGTAGGATCATGTCAACTACCTAATCAAGCTAAACATTATGCACATTGGCTAGTGTCAATTGTCACTAGCTACAGGTCCATAACTCATGCAGGCTCCATTGAAACATTTTTATACTATGATTCCATATATCAAAACATTCATTTACAAATGAATAGATAAATCCACTTGCTATCCAAGAACAAAGATTTAAATAAAATAAATACAAGTGTACAAGGTTCATCTCAAGCAAGTATATTCTCGATCATCAACTAGTCACAAACAAACATTGATTTTTTTAGAGGTATTAAACACTTGAAAGGCTTGTTCCCCATGCTCAAAACTAAATACATAATAACATATTTACATATTATATCTAGCTTTCTTGAAACTCGCTTGAAACCATTTTTCATGTCACAAAGTTCACCAAAATATGTTGCTATGCAAGGTTGTAAAATAGGCATGCTTAATTATACTAAAATAATTAAAAACACTGCATCTACCCATTTCTTGAAACGTGTCTTCTCCTTGTGGCACTTTTCATCGAAAGCTCGACTTCTACAACAATCCCAAATTACTTTAATAGCACCTAAAAATGATATTCGATCATCAATACTCTCAAAGTTATAATAAAATGATATTTAATCATCAATATTCTCAAAAACCCCTAATTATTTTGGAATACTTCGAATACCCACTTTTAACCTTATTTAATCTTCACTTGTTTCCAATTATTTTCACCAAACTTTCATCCAAACTTCATACACATTAAGTAAATAACTTATTTTACCTATTTTTCCTCATTGGTAAGCTTCTAGTAGAGAGATCTAGCCAAATCTTGAAAACCTAGAAAAATTTCTAGCTTTTAAAGAGAGAAACAAAATCCATCAAAATCAAGCTTTTAGGAGTGAAAATTATTACATTTAGCCTTTAGAATCCAAGATATTTTGATGGATTGAAAAGTAGGAAATTTGAGAGAAAATGGGTTGTAGAACAAAGGAATTGGTGAAACATGAAGTAAGTTTCAATTTTAAGGCTTTTAAACCAGTTTGAAGCTAAATAGGTAACCTAGGATCGACTATGGAGAGTCTATAGTTGATCTTGGACTAGTAGGTTTGATATTTTATCCATTTCCCCTTCACAAGATTGACTATAAAAGGTCTATAGTCGATCCTGGATCAGAATGTCTTTTTTTGCTCAATTTTCCTTCACAAGATTGAATATAAAAGGTCCATGTCAATCCTGGAACAATAGGTTGGTATTTCCTCTATTTTTTTTCTTCCTAGGATCGACTATAAAGGGCTTATAGTCAATCCTTGGCCAGAACCCTTGCCTCCCCCTACTTTTTATTTCACAGAATCAACTCTCTATGCATTGGGATCGACTTTCAAAGTTCAGACTTGTGAAAATTATTTCTTTTAAGGCTTAATCTCATCATAAATCTCTTCCACAACCTCGAACCATTCATATAACATGAAATCCTCACATATAAATATCCAAATATATCATCAGAAGTCAAAATCTCAATTAGACTTCAAACCATATAGTTCACCATATTCAAGCTCTGAGATTTGCAGTCTAAGTGCCACAATTATCATTCTTATCTCAACTCATCAAGAATGCTTAATATCCAATCATGTACTCATCACCCAGATTTAAATCCTCATTATGCTTTATGTCATATAATATACAAATCAAAACTTAGCATAATTTGCAATAGGCATCATATTTATCAAGGTGCCAAACAATGCACTATACCATTCATATGCCCAACATATGTACAACATTAGTTTGAGCCTTTACATGCTTGTATATCATATTCATTGCTCTATAGATATAAGCATATCCTTAAGCTTTTAAACATATACACCAAAAATTCAATTTAGCTCATCAATTGGCTTGGTTCACCTTACATAATTCATACCAAAAATCGAGGGTGTTACACAAAACCTGCAAAACAAAAAGAATATTTATTATTATTTTTTTTGAAATTAACATTATCATATAACATTTTTATATATGTTTTGATCAAGGGTCATAAAGAGGAGCTTAGGTTGCATTCCAAAAGTTGGCATTGGTGTAGGATAATCAAATAACCTTGTGGTCCACAATGAGTAATTAAATTTATAATTCTTTTTTGACTAAAAATATGTCATTGTTAATAATAGATGATTGATGATGAATGGTGGTCCTCATAAAAAACCAGCATATGTGACTATCAAACAAAGGTATGGCCTTTCATTAAAATGTTTCCCTAACATTGACTTTAACTTCTTTGGTGTTTCAATGGAAGATTGAGAAAACATCAATAGTTGTCTACATGTTCTACTTTTGGTATTTTCTCAATCTTCCATCGAAACACCAATTACTCCAACATTTCAAACTTTATGATTTTAGTGCAATGCAATCTTTAATAATATAAAAATAACTCTATAAAATATTAAAAAAATTTATAAAAGGAGAATTTAAATTTAACTTTTACAGAGAAGATAGATTAATGTACGTATTATGCAATTAAATAATCAAGTAATAGCCAAGGGTAGTTTCATCATTTTCTCTAATAGGCTCACAGAAGAAAGTTTTATGATATTTTAATGTCTAAATAGGCATAAAACCGCATAAATGATGTGTAATGATGAAAACATGAAGAAAACTAAAAGTTTCAATAATTTTCATAATAGGGGTAAAATGGTCATTTTTCATCTCGAGTCAAAATTTTTAAGTTTTCATGAACCCGAACATTTCTAGACCATTATGGACCTTCTCCTAGTGTCAAAGGAGTAAAAAGATTGCATAAAAGATTGGAGGAGAATAAGCTAATTTGTGGAGGGGCATTTTGGTAATTTAAGTGGAGTGGATAAGTTTGGCTATAAATATCTTCTCCTTCCAATAGCTTCTTGAATTTCCAGCAGCTTGTCTTCTTCTTATTTTTCCATCTCATGTTGCTTCCAACCTCCATGGAAGCTTGATATGGAGCTTGCATAATTTTCTCTCTCTAGCTCTAGTTTTCATACTTTTGTGCCCTTTTGACTAGAACCCTTATATTTTTTCACTCTCTCACTTCAAAACCCTTGATAAATCTTATTTCCATACTTTCTCTCACTAGTTGGGCATTCTAGAGAGAGAAAGAGAGAATTACCCCATTTGTTTGGAAACTATTGGAAGAGAATTCAACTATAAAGAAACCCTAGGGTGAGTGATGAACCAAGCTTGATTTTTAGCTGTGAATAAGGGCTAGTAATTGGGATTATGAGTTGTTTTATTGTTGAGTATGTTCATTCCTTTTATAGTGATTAAGATAGTGAACATAGATAGCCATTTAAAGTGGCAATTGAAGCTTGCTAAGGGATAGCGTTTAGGGTTCATAAGTATGAATTGACATTATGGTAATGTTAATTTGATGGTAGGTTCTAACGAAGCCCCATCACCCCAATTGGATCATTAGGGAAATTAGAATCAGCTAAAGACTCAACAACATACCGATGAGTGAACTGCCTTCAAAACTTGTATTGGGAAATATAATGTATTTGCCACACATTTGAATGAATTATCAAGTTTTTCATAAAAACAAGTGCCTTGGAAACAAGCTTTTGCTAAATGGTTTTATGTTGTGATATGTGATTGCTATGGCTTCATGCACTATTGCAATATGATGATATATATATGTGTGCGTTGTGCATGATGATTGATATTGTGTATGATGACTGTAACCGTGTGTGTGCACGATGTGGGGAGATGCACATGCTGGTAATGATGGTGGTGTGAGAGATGGATGATGATAGTGCTTGTGTGCACGATGTGGGGGGATGTACACGATGTCACTAATTGTGCACGATGTGGGGGAATGCACATGATGGCGCCTATTATATGCATGATGTGAGGGGATGTAGATGAGTCGGGTGTGATTATGATGATATGGATGTTATTTATGTATGTATGCATATCTTTACTTATGAAATGAAAGAGTATGAAAATGATATATGATTGAAATGTATGTGAAACTTGATACATTGCACTTTGGGGATTTCATGTGTTTCATGTTGTCGGTGTCATTTTAACAGGATGGCTATTATTGAGGGAATGGAAATCTTGTTCATGTTGCTCTGTTCTCGCTGCAACGAAATTCATTCTCATTGCAGCAAGAAACTCTCAAGTTTTTGAGAGCCTCTCTAGTTTGGTTCTCGTTGTAGCAAAAATGCATTCTCGCTGCAGCGAGAAAGGTACTGTAGCTTCTCGCTGCAGCGAGAAACATTCTGTTTTGGGATCAAAATTTCAATGCAGCAAAAAAATTTCTGTTTTGTTTCCTTTTTGGTTCGGTTGCTGCTCCATTTTCCATTTCTTTGGTACCATAGTTGAGCTTGGACTTTCAACAATAAGGAATAAGTGAATTAAGTTTAAAATGAGTAGGTTTGGTGAGAAACCCTCAGCCAGTGGAGGAACCCTCGTTCGGCTAATAACTTAATCCCAACGTTGCTGCAGTAAAAATTCATTCTCACTGCAGCGTAGCTGCAGCGAAGATTCGTTGTCGCATTTGACTTACTTGTGTATCATTGAAGCCTTCATTTTTCAAATTATTTGTTATGTATAAGTTCATCATTACCAAGTGATTAATTATTTAAGGGTTTAATGAGGGGTTTTCAATATGAATGAAATTAAATTGCATTGTTTTAAAACAAGTGCATTATGATTTTAAATTCTCTCTTATGGTTGTTTGTTCCCTTCCTTGTTCACTCACTGGGTTTATACTCACTGTTTTCAATTTCATGTTTTCAGATCACGAGGCAGCCGGTAACTAGGACGAGGTGTCCTCGTAGATTTGTATCCATCTTTTAGTAGGTGTCTCGGCATTCAGTAGCTGTACATTCGTCCGAGTCTCTCTGCTGGAAGTCGAGTATTCTTTTGTTGTGTATAGACAAACCTAATGTAAATTATTAAAATACACATTATAAACGATGTATATACACTTGTTTGGTATGCTAGTATGAGGTGGCAATGTTTAATATTATTTTGATTCTAAGTTATGAAATGTGACTTATCAGTTTATGATGGAATGATGACCATATCAGATTAATAGACTTGCTTGGGCTTAGTGGACTACGTCCATTGGGCCCATGCGCCGGTCATGGTCTGAAATTTTGGATCGTGATATTTCTTAACACCATATATCTTTTGCACTTAAACATTTAGCTTATCTACTCAAAGATTTATATTTTTTAAATAATTTTTTTTCAATTAAGTCTATAAACATTTTAATTTTGTTCGATTTAGTTCCTATATTATACTTTTTTATTCAATTTAATCTTTATGATATGACATATATTTTTTTAAAATTTTTTTTCTTAATTTGCCATATCAACAATGCCACATGGCATTGCCATGTGGCACTACCACGTCAACATTGGCACGTGGTATTGTAACATCATGATATCAATGTCACATGGCACTGTCACACCAGTATTGAAGTCATCACCTCTAATAGTAAAATTGGGACAGTGTTAGAGGAAAGACTAAATTATTTCAATTACTAAAATTCAGAGACTAAATTGATCAAATTTTGAATATAAAAACTAAATTAATGAAAATGTATGAGTATAAGGGACTATGTGGATAATTTAACCATTTAAACACCGTTGAAACAAAATAAATTCGTTAAAAAATATGAAAAAAATTCGCAACTCAGTAGCGGACCATTTCCCCGCCAATTTCCTATCTGCTTCAACGTTTGGGCGCGCTTTTCCTATCAGCCCTACGGTTTATTTTTGGGAAACAAAAAGGATTTATCCCAAAAAAAAATAAAGGAAGAAAACGCCGTTTGTAAGAGAAGAGGAAATAAACCCGAAATAGGAAAAATGCAAGTAGTTCGCTGTCATAGGAGATCCAGTTCCAATGACGTCGTCGTTTCCACTCTTCCTCTGTACCGATCTGCCCCTCCACTCGAAGTCCGTCTTGAAGATTTCGAGCTTTTTGCCATGGATCGACTCCGAGGTATCCTATTTTCCTTTGCTAAAGCTTTAATTCGTCA
Source organism: Theobroma cacao (assembly GCF_053813885.1). NCBI lineage: Eukaryota > Viridiplantae > Streptophyta > Magnoliopsida > Malvales > Malvaceae > Theobroma > Theobroma cacao. Next base: position 16,067,549 of record NC_142640.1, read on the forward strand.
AAAACAAAAAAATTCTCATACGTACATCTTGGGTATTTGTAATTTTTTGGACTAACTGGTTTTTTACTGACGAAGTGATACTTAATCAGTAAAGAAGAGGAATAGAAATGATCGGATTCAGTGTTGTGATGGTTCTGTACCGTTCAATTTCTCCTGGAGTGAGAGAAGATAGGGTTTTTGAGTACAAGTTTAGCTATTTCTATTAGGAGCTTAACAAATATAGTTGAATGGCATGTTGAGCTCTACGAAAGTATCATTTTTTGTTTTTGTGTTATCTAATTTCTTTTAATTGCTCGATGCAGTTCTAAAAGGCATCTCCGATGGATTATCCCGTGGAAAAAAACCTGAAGAAATCGCAAAATTGGTAATACTATCCACTTGGTATTTACATATTTTTTGACAAATTTGTTTTGTTTCGCTGTCCAATTTAACATACTGGATTTGCTTAGGCAATGGATCACTGGAAAGCAAATATGAGATATCCGCAGGCAACTGAGGATGTAAACAAGGATAACATATCACACTTTGTCCTTCGTCTTGTGTATTGTAGAACGTAAGCTGGTGATATTCTTGATGTCATTCGTTTTTTTTTTCTAATCTTTTTAATTTATTAATAACAATAATTGTCATTTTATTTATTTGTTATGGTTAGCGAGGAGCTAAGGAAATGGTTTTTGTCCATGGAGACTGCTCTCTTTCGCTACCGTTTTCATTCTGAAAGCTCTGAGGCACAGGTAGCACATGCTCATTCTTTTTCAGTGTTTGGTTTTCTGGTTTATTGAGCACATTCTTATTGCTTGTATGCTGATGTTATAGAGGGCACTGATGTCTGAGTTTAACCTTCCATACAAGGCAGTCAGCAATGCAGAATTTGAGGTAATCATGCTCACTCTTTCTAATTCTTTAAAGCTACTTGTTTTGAGCAAGATGCAATTGCATAACCTTGTTGTGATAGTACACATGGTGCCTTCTTAATTTTGTCTAAATTTTAATTTCCTAGTAACTGGAGCTATTTTGTTTCTTCGCAGAGTGTAAAGGATAAATTAGTCCAAGTTGCTCGTTCTATGGGTCAGACTTTACTTCCTGGTATGAGATTACTGACTGGCTTCATTGGCCATTCCTTAGGGGGAAGGCATAAGTATCTCTGTCTTATTACGTTCCTTCTCATCTCGCATAAAGTCATTTTGTTATGAATGACATTTAAGTTTGGACCATGTTAATTTCTAAATCTGTACATTGTAGATGTGTTAGTTTCTGATGGTTACAATGCTAGAACTTCAGTTTTTTTTTTTTATTATCATTTTTATAATGGGCAGGATACCATGAAACAAGGATATGAGAAAGAATTCTCTGGAATATTATAAACAGAGTTCAACAAGGAATGATTAAGGTGGGTAGATTAGGCAATAGTGGAAAAATGAAGCTTAAAATAAAGTTACTAATTTGAAAATTTAACAAGCTAGTAATATACTAGTATTTTCTTCATATATCAGCAAGCTGGTGGAATCTAAAGATGATCTTGCTTGAATCTCAAGTGATTCAATCAGCATTGAATAGGGTAATGGTTTCATACAGCATTGGTTTAACATCTATTGTTAGATGTACTGCTAGTTATAAAATTTTTCCATGCCATTGAGGATTATCTCTTGGAATGCTCTCATTTGACTGGTATATCTTTTCCGTTATAATCTGGCTTGACCAAGCATGAAAACAAACAGCAACAATAAGTTTTATGTGTTATGGAATTTTTAATATGTCTTCTTTATTTTCAAACACTTGAAATTTCTCTCCTGTGAGGTTCAATATGAAGCTTAAGCAAATCTTGATTGAAATTATCACTTCTTATATTTTTGACTATTATGCTTGGGTTATATCAATCTGTTTGGCTTTAGAAGGAAAATGATGAGGCAGATAAAGACTTTCAATGGCTGCTTCTGTTTCATTTTGCTCCAGAATGCACTCAGTAATTGATTTCCTGTAGATAATTTAGGTTTTCTTGAAAACATTCATTCATTCCTCTCATTATGTATTCTTGTCTTGGTCATAAAACTATAATTACCAGTAACTAAAAAAGGTTTTCTCTGATCCTTTGTCTATGTTGTGATTAGATTTTCTTTCTTTTTTTATCCTCTTTGTTTTGCAGCTGATGCGATATTCTACAAGGTACACTTGTGTTTTCTTGATGCTTCTTCTACATGTCAAACAATTGCAGTGGTAGCTTATCTTTGAGAAAAAGAAATGTCTAACATGATTTGATACAGGAAGTGATCTCCCATAGCTATGTGTTGATTTAATGTAATTAACCTATGTCCATGGCAATACAGTTAGATTGCTCTGGTCCATTGACTCATATACATGGATAGAAAAAGAAAGAGGGAAGGATTAAACAATGTTAAATCTAATAACATTTTGGGTTGGTGATGTGTATTCAGAGAGAAGACTGATGGTCTCATAGTCAGTCTTCTTAGGCCCTGGGTTATTCCTTCGATTGAAACCTGATATAGTTGCTAGTTTTACCTGACTCATTTGTATGTGCTTCTTCCCCATGAAGGTGCCATTTGAAGAAGTTTCAGAACTTGTAGCTGGTCGTCGAGTGTTCATACATAAAGGGCATGCATATGTTGCTATGAATCAGGTAATTGTTATCATTTTCTACTAATCTTTGAATCTTACCTTAAAAATATTGAATATAATCAACATGAATTAACATTTGTACTTGCCATCTCTCACTTCTCCTAATCTGTATAATCTTTCCAGGTGGTTTCTCTTGTTGTGACTCAATTTCGAAGTAATCTATCGAAGGCACTCATTTTAACAAACAGGTTTTCCTTTTTGTCTATCCAAATCTCCAGAAAGTGCCACTAAAATATGTTTTGAACGTATGCATTGGTCTTTTTCAAGCAATGAATATCTCTGCTGTATGTTAGGATTGGTTTGCCAACTTGATCTAGAACATCCTGCATATATCCCAGATTTCATTGGCTGAAATGCACATCATAGCAGACACAGTTTACATGACAATTTGTTACCGCAAAGCAATTTTTAGAATTACATGCATATTATGCATGTTGTCATTATTAGTTGGTGATATGTTTCATGCTGATGACTAGAACTGTTTATTATGGGATATATTCCATGCTGCCATCATAATCTCCACATTCACCAGAAGCAGTGACACTATTATGCTTGCTATCATCATCATTCTGGTAGGCAGCAAGCAAATTTTTTGGTGCACAACACTTTAGTCTCACTCTTTGTCATAACCCCAAATACAAAGGAACATGCCTGGCATTTTCTTTCATGGATTGTCATAATGCATCTTCTTAGTATGTTCTAGTTCAAGTTTATTACCAGCACGCAGCTGCTGAGATGCATCATACTCATTTCTCTTGTGCTGAAACATTGTAATCATATTCTTTAAAGGAAGAAAGTTTATGTAGTACATCCAAGTTTCTGCTGAGAACTTCTTTTCCTTTTGCCTCTTGTGCAATTTTTTGTTTGTCCATAAAATTAAGTTTTAAGGTATTTATTGAGTTTCAGAACTTGCAATTTTGCTTGCAGAAAATGGACATCTACCATCAGAGAGCAAGAGAAGGATCGCCTGACTCCAGTGAGTATTGGAGTCTGAACCTTTTTACTGATTTTTTTGTTTGATTTTGACCATTTTCTGTTTCTTGAGCTATTGTTTAGATTGTGGAAGCCCTATGCACAAGCTATCTGGGGCCTGACTACTCTCAGGTGCCTATATATCATTGTATCAGCTCATCTACTTTCCTTTGATTATAGGTGTTTTATGTTTAAGCTTAATTTTCTACATTCTTTTGGCTGCATTCTTAGCCAAAAGAATTTGCAGAGATATCTATTAAGGACATTGATCAAATTGCAAAGACTTCATTTCCTCTCTGTATGAGACACCTATTTGAAAAGGTAAGAAATTGGATTGTGCAAGTTGTCATTATCTTCAGTTTTCTCTGCTTTCTTTTTTTCTAAGAAAAATAATTCTGCTATATCTTTCACTTTTCAGGTTAGAGAGGATCATCATTTAAAGCATGGAGGAAGGATGCAATTAGGTCTTTTCTTGAAGGTTATACTTTACTACTTGCATGAATTTGTCTTCCGGGTAGTTGCCTGTAACAGTAACATTATAAACATGTAATCCTGGGAAATCAGATAAAGTCATAAAAGCATGGTACTCCTATCTTATGGCTAGATATGCATCAATGCTTGCATTAATGCTTGTTTTAAAACATCTTGTTTGTGTGTGATGTGAAGCATCTAACCTAAAGCCAATTGACAATAGGTGGAGGTTCAATTTCAATTAAATGTTGCTGCAAACTCTGAACTTAACTTATATGTGGTCAATATTAACTACAGAAACAAGTGGGCCTAATGCTTCGACAACAAATAAGGAGCAAACAACATAACTAATGGGGCATCAGACAACTTAAGCTCTGATAACATGCTAAGCATCCAACTTAAAACCAATGGCCAATAGCTGGAGGGGCCATTTTCTATATTTTGAACTTAGGATACTCTAAACTTAATCAATGTGGAATTTATTGTCAACACTTAAGATGTGAAAACATATAGGATTTGCATGCTTAATGACTTATACAAGATTTGACACTATACGTCCACAAGATAAACCTCTTTTGACACTGCTTTCTATTTGTGACTTGAATTTGATTTTGAGTACTGAAAGTTCGTAAGAATTGCATAATCTCTTTATCCTTATTTTCCCTTTGCTTCCCATTATGTTGTTTAGCAAAAAGGTAAAGCAACTACGAATAATGACAAGCTTAGAGAACTGCAAATATTGCTTGTTGATAAATCATAACATGTTCTCTTAAATGTGATTCCTCTATTTTTCGTGGTTCTCTTTGTCTTTTTTTTTCCTTTCGTCTGCTCAGGGTGTTGGGCTGAAGGTTGATGATGCGCTAGCATTTTGGAAAGCTGAGTTTGCACAAAAGGTTAGTGGTTTGTGCACAAGTATTTTGTTACTGTATTTATTGTGCCATGGTATTTTATTTACCTTCTAGTTGTCACTTTCTTTATCCTTGGTATTTCATTGTCAACAACAAGCAGGAAAAGATAAAAAGGAAAAAAGAAACATTTAACCATGGGCATTTGTTACAAATATTATTTCCATATTACACTTGCTGCTTTAAGTCTGGAAAGTCTGTCTCATGCATGGAGGGTAATTCCCCTCTTCCCCTCTCCATAACAAATATCTAATATAGTGGTAGTTTTTGTTTAGTTTTAATGTCTTACGATGCCTTGTTTCTTGCAGCCCACACAGTGGCTACTGGTTAATTAACAATGAATCATTTTCTTCTTGTAGGTTGGTGCAGAGAGGTTTGACAAAGAATATGCATACAACATACGCCATAATTATGGAAGAGAAGGGAAGAGAACAGTAAGATACCATCTTATCCTTATTTGAAAGTGGGATATGTATCAACATTGGATTAGCAAAGGGTATTTACAATCACTTCAGAAACAGTAGAAGTTTATTTACCATTAATTTTTTATTTACGGGTTCTGAGGTTTTTCGCCTTTTTCTTCATCTTTGGAACTTGAGTATGTGTATGATCATGTTTTGTTATAATTATTTGATGGTTATGGCAGGATTATACACCTTATTCCTGTCAGAAAGTTATCTTGTCAACTCCTGGTGTTGGAGACCATCATGGCTGCCCCTATAGGCATTTCAGGTCAACATCTCAACCAGCTTTCTTTCTTTAGGACAGTTAGCTAGGTTTCATGGGAATGGTGTTCCTCATAGAAAACTTTGTTGGATAGATTCCTTTGATTGAATTATAATGGTTTTGTTTTTCCTCTTTCAAACAATTTAACTTGGTTAAGTATCACAAGGATTAGCAGTGGCCATTAGCAAATAGTTTTTATAGACCTCTCTGATTTTTTCACCAAGTATATTATCTTGAACATCTCAAATGCATCTCCAGACATGCTAACTTGCTAAGTAGACACAATTAATATAAAATCATTGCTTGTTATGGATATGCTATCACTGCATTCCAGCCCTATGGTGCTTCATTTATTGGCCATCTTTTTTAACTTCATGACATTAAAAATGCTTAGAGAGGCTCAATTGATGGAAGTTAAGCAACCATTTCTTTCAACTTTCTTCTTTAATATAGGAAATTGAATAGTTATTTAACTTTAATCTTTAAGGTGTTTCTTGTTTAAGATGTGGCTGGGATGAAGAAATGTGACTTAAAAAGCTACTCACTTTGTAAATAGCATTGCTAGAAGTCAATCATTAATGTGTTTCCTGGTTTTGTCACTGCCTGGGCACTGAATTTTGTTTACAGCTTTAGCTTTCTTCTCACTAACTGTGTCTAGAAATTGATTAAATTTTATCCTATCTTATGCTCATCTGAAATTGTTATAGGAGTATTAGCTATCTCCTTTTGGCTTAGATGTTATATTAGCTATCGGGTTTATGTGGCTACAGAAATATTTTTTTCCTTTTAGTAGATCTCTCATTAGCATTCTTCCACAGCACAAGAACTCCTTTATTTCACAGCAGTTAAGGCCAACATGTCTTGTTCCTCCCATGCCATATCCTAGCCAAAACTTATATTTGTCGCGTTGCATTTCTGCACATGTAATGTAAGGCATCTCTATTGATGAAGGATGTAGAGACATTACCAGTGGTTTCATGCTCACCATCTACCAGAAAATCATTCTTTTATAATGATCATATACAAGTGGTCTAGATGAAGCCACTTAGCACTTGAGTCTCTTGAAATAGTTTTTGTAAATTTGTAAAAACTCCTGATTTCTCCATTTTAGATAAATTCAAAGCATCATATTTCCTTTTCACCTTTTATTTTTTATCTAAAGCTAATTACACGGATGAGGTTTAACCAATTTGAACTCCAAGACAACAACGGATGATAAATAGATTTAGATGCCTGAATTTGCATTACTCTAAATCAATTTATCGGTCGTATTGCAAATGCTTGAATTTTTTGATAGTATAGTTTAACTAACCATAGAGGCATGTTTAGTAAGTTGTACATGTTATATTGCTTGCTATTTTGACATGACAGTGAGGAGAATCTAAGGGCCGCACTTGCAAGAATGGGAGTTGGCAGTCGCATAGTGGAGGATGTAATAGACAAAGCGCGCAATAGGCATTATCAGGTCATAAGATTGCCAACTGTCTTTAAGCTTACTCTGACTTGTTTTAGGTTATTGTTCTATAACTGTGAGCAATGGTAAATTGTGCGCAGTTGGCATGTACCTTAACATTTGAAGCTGTTCATGGCTCATCATGCGACGCGGGTATCAATCATCCCAACCAATATTTCATTGAGAGCCAAAAGATCCTGCAATCAAAGGTAGATGCTCTATTGTCTGATTCATGCTATATATCCAGATCTACTGTCTGACCCATTTCTCCTTTACCATTGCCAGAATGGTTCTATGGCACAATAAATATGTTAACCAGGCAGACAAGGATATCCAGTATTTTACCTACAACCTTTTTTTTTTTTTTTGTAATATTATGTAAGTATCCCCTATCTAATAACCGTTTTAATTTTGTTTTCGTTCAACTCTGTTGGTGTTTGGCTCAGTTTATCAAAGTTCTTTTCACTACAAACGCGTAAGAAAGGCGTTTGTTTGGTTTTTAAATTTCTTAAATTTTTAGCTAACCTTGTAAATAACAATTTTTTAAAAAGTATTAACTTATAGTAACAAATATTTAATAAATTTATTATTTGGTTTAATAAAGTGGAATTTTTTATTTTTAATTATTAATTAATAAATTAAAATATTATCAAATAGTTTTTCACGTTTTACAAAATTTTGCATCAAGTTTAGCAAATGTTATATTGAATTATCTTTACATCGCTTTTAGATTAATTTTATTTGAACAACACTTCTTACAGAATGTCGTGAGTATCTTACTATGAATTTGATTAGTGTTAATATTACATAATTAACAATATTTTAAAACAAAAATTTTCTTTTTTACAGAAAATGTAGTAATATTTTCTGGTAATTAAAACAAATTATATTTAGGGAGGGAGGCTTTTTACTTAATTAGTCTTTTCAGTATGTGCATTGCACATGGATAATTTAATATATAAATATTAAAATTTTGAAATTAAATTTTTTTTAATAATATATATAATACTATAGTAATTTTTTGAAAAGTAGTACTACAATATTATAATTACTTTTTTAGTTTTTTAAAAAATACGTAATTTTGGTCTCGTTTGATAACACAGGTGTTTGTCTTTTTTTATTTTTGTTTGTAGAATTATAGAAACATTAAAAAAAACATGTTTTGTAATTTTATTTTTGTTTTTTCTTTTTGGAAAAATATCAAAGTAAACAATTTTGGACTTAATCATTACAAAGGAAAAGAAAATGCATAAAAATAACCGAAAAGCAAAATATCCAATTTTGGGGAGAATGGATACAATGATACTATCAAAACTCTGGTTAAAAAATAGCCCCAAGGCATCCAGACAAAATCATGGCCAACCAATATGTCCGAATCATTTTCCTAAATGTCCGGGTCTTGACAACAGAAGCTGTCCGGGTCTAGACATAATTCGTACTATCCGAGTGCTTTAACATTAATGTTACCCGTATAAAGATCCCCAAGCTGCTGTCCAAATAACCACACACACATATTTCAAAGCTTATCAGAACGCAGACATAATAACGCCAAAAGAAGTTATCCAGACAACAAAGAATCTGCCACATTTAATAAAACCGTTCCATACCAAAGCTCACCTATTTCAGCTAGCAAGAGGGGTACAACTTCTACAACTTCTAGCATTTTAAATTGGTGAATGTTAGTCTAATCTTACTATAAGGTCAATTAATAAAATTTTTAAAAAATAACAAAAATTTGTATAACAGATTAATAGGTAAACAATATATATAATTTTTAAATTTATCTATTTTAAGATAATAGCGTAGGTAATTTTTAAATTTGTTTAGTTTATTTTAAAAGTTATTTAACTTTTAATTTTATTTTATTTTTTACTTTAAACTATAAGAATATTATTTTTTAGATATTAAAATTATATTTAATTAACTAATTCAATAAAAATTATTATTATCACTTATTACGTTAATTCTCACACATTTACGTTAAGATTTTAAATTTACTTATTTCACTTTTACAAGATTTTATATCAATTCTTACAACTTTACGTCAAACTTTTTCAATAGTAACTTTTAACTATAATTATCGTTATCTTTATTATTTTTTATTTAAAATAAAAATTTAAATATTGTTACATACTTTTATCTCGATAATATAAATATAAATGTTTATTTTTCATTAAAATTAGATTTTTCTTACTTAATTAACTTATTGTGTTAACTCTAATACATTTACGTTAAGATTTAAAATTTAGTTATTCCACATTTATAAGTTTTTATGTCAATTGTTACAGTTTTACGTTAAGGCTTATTTATGTCAATTTTGAACTATAATTATTATTATTATTATTATTATTTATTTAAAAATTAAAATTTATATATCGTTAAACACTTTTAGCTCGAGAATATCAATTTAAATATTTATTTTTTACTAAAATTAAATTTTTTTTACTTAATTGACTTGTTACGTTAACTCTCACACATTTACGTTAAGATTTAAAATTTAGTTATTCCACCTTTATAAGTTTTTCCGTCAATTGTTGCAGTTTTATGTCAAGGTTTATCTATGTCAATTTTGAATTATAATTATTTTTATCCTTATTATTCTTTGTTTAAAAATTAAAATTCGTATATCGTTAAATATTTTTAGTTTGAGAATATAAATTTAAATATTTATTTTTCACTAAAATTAGATTTTTTTACTTAATTGACTTGTTACATTAATTCTCACATATTTATGTTAAGATTTAAAATTTAGTTATTCCACCTTTATAAGGTTTTACGTCAATTCTTACAATTTTACATCAAGTCTTTTCTATGTCAATTTTGAACTATAATTATTTTTATCATATTATTCTTTATTTAAAAATTTAAATTTGTATATCGTTAAACACTTTTATTTCGAGAATATAAATTTAAATATTTATTTTTCACTAAAATAGATTTTTTTTTACTTAATTGACTTGTTATGTTAACTCTCGCATATTTACGTTAAGATTTAAAATTTTGTTATTCTACTTTTATAAATTTTTTCATCAATTGTTACAGTTTTATGTCAAGGCTTATTTATGTAAATTTTGAACTATAATTATTTTTATTATTATTATTTATTTAAAAATTAAAATTTATATATTGTTAAACACTTGTAGTCTGAGAATATAAATTTAAATATTTATTTTTAACTAAAATTATATTTTTTTACTTAATTGACTTGTTACATTAATTCTCACATATTTACGTTAAGATTTAAAATTTAGTTATTCCACCTTTATAAGGTTTTATGTTAATTCTTACAGTTTTACGTCAAGTCTTTTCTATATCAATTTTGAACTATAATTATTTTCATCCTATTATTTTTTATTTAAAATTAAAATTTGTTTATCTTTAAACACTTTTATTCCGAGAGTATAAATTTAAATATTTGTTTTTCACTAAATTAGATTTTTTTACTTAATTGATTTGTTATGTTAACTCTCACACATTTACGTTCATATTTAAAATTTTGTTATTCCACCTTTATAAGTTTTTTCGTCAATTGTTACAGTTTTACGTCAACACTTATCTATGTCAATTTTGAACTATAATTATTATTATTATTATTATTATTTAAAAATTAAAATTTATATATTGTTAAACACTTTTAGTCTTAGAATATAAATTTTAATATTTATTTTTCACTAAAATTAGATTTTTTTTACTTAATTGACTTGTTATGTTAACTCTCACACATTTACACTAAGATTTAAAATTTAGTTGTCAAGCTAAGCAATAAAAAGAAAGAGGTTTTTAACTCCTTTGGTAAAATTTTTCTCTCGGCGCACGTTAAGGAAACTTTACTAACGTACACCGAACCTCCAAAACCTACTTTCAGCCTTTGTTTGCCTTGCATGGAGGTGGACGTAATTGGCGACCCCCCACCAGATTCAGGGGGTGGCTTCCCCCTATCTGTTAACCGTGTGGGATCTAAAAGGATCCGTCTTGGAATGGAAACTGATGTCCCTAGAAATCAATTTGTAGGCACCTTGCCTCAAAGCCAAAATGTATTATCTAGTGGTGTTTCTCACCTGTCTTATCGCCATGTGCTCCTTAATGAGAATCAAGAGCAGGATATGAGCAAGGTAGGCTTTGACGATGAAGAAGAGGAGACTGAAATGCCTGAATTTGATGATGAAGATAATGACTGAAATATTGGTGGCCCATATATTCGTTTAACAAGGGAAGAGAAGTTTCATATTTGGAAACCTTGGAAAAATACCCTAATAGTCAAATTATTGGGTAGGAACATTAGCTATATATATCTTTGCTCCAGAGTAAAACAAAATGTGGGCCTTACAGGGTGATTTCCAAGCGGTTGATCTTGACAACGACTTCTATTATTTTCGGTTTGAAAATAAATCTGATTACTTCCATGTGTTAACAGAAGGACCCTGGACTATAGCGGATCACTACCTTACCATTCGAAGATGGTGCCTAAGATTTAGATAAGATGAGGCCTCAATTGAATCAGTAGTAGTATGGGTTCGTCTGCCTGGGGTGTCGCTTGAATATTATGATAGGGAGATTTTGGCTAGGATAGGTGATAAGATTAGGAAAACGGTTATGATTGACCAAACTACCTCTTCGTAATGGAAAGGGAAATTTGCCAGACTATGTGTGGAAATCGATCTTAGGAAACCGCTTATACCAAAAATTTTCATTTGAGGCAGGTGGCAGAAAATTGAGAATGAAGGACTGAAGATGCTATGTTTTCATTGCGAAAAGTTTGGGCATAGTGAAGAAGGCTGTGTGATGAAGCAGAAAGAAAAAGAGGGCTTATCTGAAGAGCAAGCTTTGAAGCAATTAGAGGTTCAAAAAGCAGTTTAGAAGGATTATGAAACAACAAAGTTTGGCCCCTAGATGGTTGTGCAGAAAAATAATAGAAGAATTACAATGCAAAAAGCCAAACCAGCCGCACAAATGGAAAAGTCGAGTCTCACTGCTAACTTGGGCTCTCGATTTGTGGTACTAGACAATGAACATATGGAGCAAGATGATGAGACGGTGACACCTGAGTCCATAAAGAATGACACAATATTAGAAACGAGTAGAACAAGGAAAGGCATGACTGCATCTTATACTAAAGAGCAGCTTAAGGGAAATTTGCAATCCTCTGCTAGTGTGTCAAATAGAGATATCACGTCTTCATCAAAGGCGAAAGGCAAAAAGCAAGTCCCTGAAGAGCCAAAAATAGCCTTTTCCAACTGCTCCTTTGAGCCTACCCAACAATTAAATCTTAAGATATCCGATAGTATGGTACAAAGAAACCCATCATTCCAACCTTTACAAATGCAACACTCAAAGATTGACATATCCCCTGAAAAGTGGAGGTGATAAAAATGAGCGTGGTGTGGGGGTTAATGGTGCAGCTCGTGAGAAGTTAACAAAACCAATGGAAGATGACAACCCTATTCCCCAAGGAACAGATGAGAACTCCTTGTCCATGGAACTTGAAAGCAATGAAGCCGTGGCTATGCAGGTCTCATTGACCTAACTCTTTATTTCTTTATTTATTTCCTTCTTTTATACATGTTAAATATTATGAGCTGGAATGTTAGAGGTGCAGCCTCTCGCAGGTGCTATAGAAATATCAAGAACCTGGTTAAAATTCATATATTTATTCTTTTGAAGCCTCGAATATCAAGGATGAGAGCTGATAAAATGTGTCGCAGATATGGTTTCCAAAATTATTTCAAAGTAGAAGCAAATGGCTACTCAGGAGGTATTTGGGTGTTTTGGAACGCTGAAGTGATTGAAATTGAAGTCCAAGCTTATTCTTCCCAATTAATCCATCTGCTTGTAAACCCATCTAAAGAACAATGGTTACTCACAGCAATCTATGACAGTCCATTAGCAAAGGAGAGGAAACGTTTGTGGGACTTGTTAAAAATGGCAAGCAATGATCAGGATCTACCTTGGATGGTTATAGGAGATTTTAATCAATTAATCTCTCCAGACAAAAAATAGGGAAGAAAGGATGTTAATCTATCTTAGTGTTACCAACTACTTAACTGCATGAGTTACTACAACTTATATGATCTAAAAGTCTTTGGGTTCAAGTATACATGGTGGAATAAAAGAGAAGGTGTAGACTACACCTGGGTTCGCCTTGATGAAGCTTTTGTCAATGATAGATGGCACGATCTGTTTCCCAATGCTGCTGCCATTAATCTACCACGGACACATTCTGATCATCACCTAGTTCTAGTACGATGTACTGCTCCATCTATGCTACATGATTTGAATAAATTCAGATTTGAGGAGGCGTGGATGGCTCATCCAAATTTTGGTGAATTCTTGGGGTCGCATTGGATTTTTGAAAACAATGATATAAGCATCAAATTGGAGCGATTGGCGTCCAATTTAAAAACTTGGAGTAAAACCCATTTTGGAGATATTCTTAGAATGAAGAAAAGACTTATAGCAAGGCTCATAAGAATACAGAAGTAGTTAGAGAAGTGACCAAATGATTACCTCCAAAATCTTGAATTTTCTTTTATTAAAGAATATAACCGAGCCCTCTACCAGGAAGAAGTAATGTGGAAACAACGAGCGAAGATTGACTTGATTAAGTATGGTGATGGAAATACCAAATTTTATCATGCTATGGTAAAGAGCAAGCAAAGGCGGAAACATATATCTATCTTAAAAAAGGAAGATAATACTTGGTGCACAGATTCATCAAAAATTGAAAAACTAGTAGTCAGCTTCTTCATAAACTTATACACAGATGATAGGATTCACGGTACTCTTCCAACAGACCCAAAGTGGAGATTGGACTTTGAAAAATCATCAACACTGGATATGCCTCTTACAAGTGAAGAAATCAAACGAGCTCTTTTCGCAATGAATCCCAACAAAAGCTTGGGATATGATGGATTTCCAGCCAACTTTTTTCAAAAAATTTGGGAGATTATTGGTAAAGACCTCATTAAATTTGCACAAAATGCTTATCAAAGAGGCTCCTTCCCAACATCATTGAACCACACACTCATTACTCTTATTCCTAAAGTGGAAAAACTAGAGAAGGAGAGCCAATTTCGACCTATAAGCCTTTGTACAGTTCTGTTGAAACTACTCAGCAAAATCCTTGTAGATCGACTATGACCAATGTTGATGGAACTAATTGGAATTACCCAGAGCAGCTTTATACCGTGGTGACAAGCAGCTGATAATATTATTGTAGTGCAAGAGGCCATTCACACAATGCGAATTATGAAAAGAAAGGAAGGAGCTTTGGCGATCAAAATCAACCTAGAAAAAGCTTATGATAGGGTCAAGTGGTCATTTCTTCAAGAGGTTCATATGGAGATAGGCTTGCCCTCGAAATAGATTTCACTAATTATGTATATTGTTCAGACCCCTACATTCTCTATACTATGGAATGGTAAGTAGTCAGAAAAATTTATACCATCGAGAGGCATCAGAAAAGGAGACCCTTTATCCCCTTATCTTTTTGTTCTTTGTTTGGAAAAATTGTCATCGTTAATCAACAAAGAGGTTTCATTAAGGAACTGACGTCCTCTCTTACTAATAAAAAATAGACCGGACCTTTCTCATGTATGTTTTGCAGATGACATCATGTTGTTTGGAGCAGTTACCAAGACCCAAGTACGAGTTATGATGTGGGTAATTCAAAAGTTTTGCATTGCGTGAGGACAAAAAATAAGTCTTGATAAATCCATAATACTTATCTCTTCAAACGTTTGCTCATCTAAGGCCAAAGCATTAAGCTGTGTGGCTCGCATTAACCTCACAAAAGATCTAGGCAAGTATTTGGGTACCCCAATGCTTCATGATAGAGTCACAAAAGCCACCTACTCGGATTTATGTAGCAAAGTTGGGAGGAAACTCGAATAGTGGAGTAACAAGTTTCTTTCAATGGTAGGGAGAGTTTCCTTAGTACAAGCCGTTTCAAGTACAATGGCTTCGTACATTATGCAAACCGCATTACTCCCAAATAGCGTGGCCATGAAAATTGATAAGTTGAATAGGAACTTCATTTGGGGTCAAGTAAGGGGAGTAAGGAAAATTCATGCGATAAGTTGGAACATTATCTGCTTACCCAAAGAACTTGGTGGTTTACATATTAGAGAGACCAAAAAATTCAACTTGGCATTACTTGCGAAGCTAGGCTAGCAATTGTGGCAAGGAAAGAACTCTTTATGGGTTGAAATTTTGAAGAAGAAATATCTGAGACATCATGATTTCTTTTCAATTCAGGCTAAATCATCTGATTCCCACACTTGGCGAAGCATATTAAAAAGCAAGGGAGTTCTTGCAAAAGGTTTGGGAAAGGTAGTTAATAATGGTCTCCATACCAATTTCTGGTTGGATCCTTAATTACTTGCGGCCCCGTTAATTAATTTTGCTGCCAGAGACTTGTCCTAAGCTAAAACTGAACTACCAGTAGCATGTTTTTGTGATGAATATGGAAATTGGGACCTGGATTCCCTCACAGACATTTTACCAGTGGAAATTCTTCAAGAACTTGTATCATAACCTATTGATCCCAATAGTACTGAAAAGGACAAATGCTTTTGGACCTTGACAAGCAGTAGAGAGTTCTTTGTTAAATCTGCCTATGAAAGTTAATCTGTAACAAATTTGGCAGAGCATAATAAATGGAGATTGGTATGGCATCTAACGAGTTGCAGAAAGGTTAAAATGTTCATATGGCGCGTCTTGCTTGAATCTCTTCCAACAACAGCATGGTTGATGTCAAGAAAGTTAGGCAGCTCGAGTACTTGCAGTAGATGTAATAATGTAACTGAGAACCTTACTCATGCTCTACATGATTGCCCTGCATCTAGAGACACATGGCTAGCAATTAAACCAGATCTAACTTCTAGGGAGTTCTTTGTGTTAGATTTGCAGGCATGGATCTAGTCGAATATGTCTAGTAATGCCTTTCATGATGATCTGTCCTGGAGTGGTATCTTTATTCATACGATTTGGATGCTTTGGCACTAGAGGAATTTGAGTATATTTGAAACAGACTTTAAATCGTAGGCCAATGCAGCACAAATGATCTGGCTGAAGGCAAAGGAAGCTTGGGATATCCTGTATTGCGGTGAGCTGAGGATGCATTGCGGAACCCCTGCTATTTGGGTTAAACCAAATCCCTCTTATGTGAAGCTGAACGTGGATGGCAGTTCTAAAGGGCAATCTGGAAGTGCTGTTGCTGGAGGGTTAATAAGAGATGAACAGGGAATTGGCTATTGGGATTGGCTTTCAATATAGGTACTTCCTTTCCCCTTGGAGCAGAGCTTTAGGCAATTCTAAAAGGAATTGAACTATGCTAGAATAGAGGATTTAGGAAGGTTTTGGCAGAAATAGATTCGACAATTGCTATTCAAAGGATAAATAAACCAAGATCTTATCTGGATCCATACTCCAACATTGTGGAGTTAATACAGGAGCTTCTTCAGCAAGATTGGTCTTGTGCACTCACCCATATACCCCGTGAAGCTAATAGTTGTGTAGATTGGATGGCTACCAACCACAACAACTTTCCACTAGGTCTCCATAAATTTGAGACTCCTCCTACTGATATAGGTTCACTATTGTTAGCTGATAAATTAGGCCTTGAGACTGAATGGCCCAGACTTTTGTAATGCTTCTTTATTAATTAGAGTTGTCCCATTATAAAAAATAAAAATTTAGTTGTCAATTGTTACAGTTTTACGTCTAAGCTTATCTATATCAATTTTGAACTATAATTATTTTTATCCTTATTATTCTTTATTTAAAAATTAAAATTTGTATATTGTTAAACACTTTTAATCTAAGAACATAAATTTAAATGTTTGTTTTTCATTAAAATTTGATATTTTTACTTAATTAGCTTGTTATGTTAACTTTTACACATTTACGTTAAGATTTAAAATTTATTTATTCGATCTTCATAAGTTTTTAGGTCAATTGTTATAGTCTTACATCAAGGCTTATCTATATCAATTTTGAACTACAATTATTTTTATTATTATTATTTTTTATTTAAAAATTAAAATTTATATATTGTTAAATACTTTTAATTCAAGAATATAAATTTAAATATTTATTTTTCATTAAAATTAGATTTTTTTTCTTTAATTGATTTGCTATGTTAACTTTTATACATTTATGTTAATATTTTTAATTTAATTATTCTACCTTTACGAATTTTTATGTCAATTATTATTGTTTTACGTTAAGGATTTTTAATCAAACCTTTTAAAAACTTTATGTCTAGGTTTTTTAATGACAACTTCAAATTACATGTGTTTTTAATTTTATTATTATACATTTTTAATTTTGACTTTTTGATTTATTATAATGATAATCTTATTTATAATATGAAATTTCAGCCATTGAATAAAAACAATGCAAATAAATGGTTTCTATTAATAAGGTATAAAAAGAGTCCATCAAAGGGAAGATTTTTTGTTTACCGATTGAATTTGTTTACTTGTTTCTTTATGGGTTTTAAATCAATGGCTGCAATTTAATCTCATAGATTAGATGGTCTTTATTAATTGACCTTACAGTATGGTCAAAAATAATGACCTCACTGCAGAATTGGCCTTTTAAATTTGAATCAAATTTCATCCAAGATCAGCCATTAGAGTCCTATTCAACATCAAATATCTGATAGCAATCCTATTTGAAATCTGCCAGCGGAGACCAAGATCCACCAAAAGTCCCACGTCAATCAAAAGCTCAATTTTACAAGGACTTTTACTAGTTCAGCACACTAATTAAAAATCAACGTGTGATCTAATAAAAATCTTTGAGTCCCAAAAATTGTAAGAGCTCCACCTCCCTTAAAACTCCATCCTTAGCCAACTCGTCAGCCACACAATTGACTTCTCTCAATGTATGCGTCACCTTCCAATCAAAAATTGAGCTTTGGATACAACCAATTTGCTCTAAACCAAGTCTAAACCGCCATGGTACCTTCGTTTGATCATTAATCCACTTAACCATATTTAGAGCATCACTTCCTATCTACAATTTAGCTTGAGACTTCTTCAAGTATCTACTAAACAATAAGAAGGCTTCTTTGATGGCTTGTAACTCGACTTAGCTAGCATCACACACACCCACTGATTTTGAAAATCTGATAATTGTTTCACCCCAATGATCCCTCAAAATCCCTCGAATTCCAACCTCTCTCGAGTTGCCAGTTGAAGCTCCATCCATATTAAACTTAACTCAACTCATCCGTAGAACAACCCACTCGACATCTTTCCTTGTTGCTTTCAAAGACTGAGCTACAACTACAGAAGCCTGTTTTCTATATACAACCTCAACCAAGTCTTTTATCTCTGGCCATTTAGCTATACTCCAAATATTAACTTGGAGTTTTATCTGATCATAAAGCTATCTAATATCCCATACCTTCTCATTAAACACAATTTTGTTGTGAAAAAGCCAAATTGACCAAAAAATAGTATGAAAGACCATCATCCAAATCTTAATCCTATCTCCATTAACCCTAATTGACCTCCAAGCTAAGAAAATATTCTTGGGTTTATTAAGGCTAACCCAAGTAATATCCCAATCCGAAGACCACAGAGCCCATACCTTCCAAGTATTTTCACAAGAGAAAAAAAGATGATTTACCATCTTAGGAAAATTTTTACGAAGAACACACGTTGCTTGTTCCTCTCGAATTAACTACCTTTTCAATAACTCAGATTTGACAGCAATTCTCTCCCACATCAATTGCCATACAAAAATCTTTACTCTATATGGTGCATACTCAAGCCAAATCTTCTTCCATAATTCATTATTTTTAGAATAGGAATTACGAGTTGACTAACAAAAGGGCTTAGAAGAAAACATATCACTTGGAGTAGCTTTCCAAACAATTCCACCTTTAAACCCCTCACCCAGTGTGTACTCCCTCAGATAACCCCATAACCTTGTCCATTGCTCAAATTCCGAACCAAAGAGTTGCCTTCTAAGCTCTATTTGCCATTGCTAACCATTTACTATCCATTCCCCATATTCACACAGCCTACCATCTTTGTTCAAAGCCACAGCATATAATCTTGAGAAAGCCAACTTTAGAACCATGTCATCTAACCACGCATCATGCCAGAATAAAATCAAAGAACCATCACCTACAATAACTCCTAAATTAACTGTAACATGCAAGAAAAATTTATGAGTAGATAAAAGAGGAGAAATGATGTTTTTCCAAAGATTAAAGCATTTACAAGTAATGTAGTGTTAGGTAACAGGGTACATGGATCGTAGTCATTCTTAGCTGCCATAAAATGCCTCCATTGTCTTCTCTCTCATTCCCATATCTTCACTACCATTTAGTAAGAAGAGCTTTGTTCGTAATTTTAAGATCCACAAGCCCCAATCCTCGATCCTCCTTAAAATAGCAAATTCTGTCCCATTTAATATAATACACACCCCTATTATGATCAATCCCTTACCCCACGTGGCATCTTAAATAGAGATATAAAAAAGACGAGCAAGTTATTGATTACTGACCTTAACAAAGTGACTCTACCACCATGTGATAAGAATTTAGACTTCCATCTCTCTAACTTTTCCTTAACTCTATCCACAAGAGGTCTCCAAATCTTCAAAGAGGCTATGTTAGTGCCTAACGCAAACCCAAATAGATGGTTGGTAAATTTTCAGCTTTATAGTGGATACAAGGAACCCAATTAACCAAGTCCTCTCTATTGAAGTAGAGCATATCCCATGAGCTTCACTAATATTTAATAATAATTACAATAAATATGAAAAGAAGTTTTTATCAAATAATTTTTTAATTAAATAAACAATTAGATCAATTTGATTGTTATGCTTAGCTTAATAATAAGTAACATGATGATCAAGTTTGTGGATCATGATAGTCAATCGTCATAAAATCAACATTTAATAATTATATTTCAATGAAAAATTCTAAAATTTAAGAAAATTTAGATGTAGAATATTTTTTAATATAGAAATTATTAAATTGATCACCAAAATTTAAAAAATACAATGAGATTCATAAATAAATTAAACATCAATTAAAATTAAAAGTAAGGAAAACAGGTCAACTATTACATATGTCCATCAACCAATTATTACTCAATACCAATTAGGTCTTCTCTAAATGGTAAAGAAGAGGCTTTAGAACCTTAGAGGTCTTTCAAGTCTCATTATAGGTAAGTTTAATATAATTTTATGTTAGGTTTTGGGCAGTTATATTTTTATTTAGTAACTAATTTAAGTTAATGCTGAGTTTACTTCATATGTTGGACGTAATAACATATATATATATATATATATATATATATATATATATTTAAAAGTAATAATTTATTGATGTTAATAACCATAAATTAAGACATAGTTTAGTGGCTTATTAAGTACATAAAGAACATGAAAGAGAAAATAACCCATAGCATCTAAAGTATCTAGACTTGGGATGTCCAGATACATTCACTAATGCACAATAACATGTTGTCTGAATTTTGACAGCCAATTATCCTAGTCTCAACTTGCTAGCATCTCAATTTTCTCAGAAACACATTGTATCCCAAGTACTTAGTAGGTAGCGTTCCACCACCACTCAATTTGAAGAGAGTTTCACTCCCGTACAATTTTATCTTTGCACATGTCCAGATCAAATTGTATTACTCAAGAGTCTTCTTCCATCCAGATTCTAAACTCCAGCCTCCAAGTCGGTCAAATCTCCACGTTCAAACATTTACAATTCAAAATTCTATTGTGGATAATTCATCTTCTAAAGCTTTTAAAATTCTAGCAAGCTAGACATGTTGTCCGAATTTGGACGGTTGGATTTTCCTATTCTCATCTTGCTAGAATCTCAATTTTCACACCATATCTAACGATAACGAGTACCGTTCCAACCCCCACTAAATTTGAATTGGAGTGTTTCAATCCCATCCAAATTTATCGCTCCACCACAACCTAATCAAATTGAATTGTTCAAGAATCGTTCTTCATTCAGATAATAAATTTCAGCCTCTGAGTCAAACAGAAACACCACATTCAAGCATCAGGAAATGCTAATATTGCCATATATATCTCATCATCATATCAACCTTCCAACTTACTTAATTGGCAATTAATCCCAATATTGTTTGGCCTATTAAGCACCACTACGTTAAAACTCCTCTTAGGATCGTGACTTCCCCAATTCCGCCCACTCATTGCCACTAAGTAAATTAATTGAACACTTAGTAGCAACTTGTTAGCTCTTTTCACACCTTCTTTGCAAGCATGTGAGCATCGTTATTAGTTTTCTATAAAACATGAGTTATTTTCCATTGCCTTACTGTGTGTTTCAAACTTTCCATGTGCACTAACCATTTTATTTATCTCCAAGGTGCCTCTTTGAGGTTGTTCGCCCACATAATTGCATTTTTTGAGTCGCTTTCAATTCACAAATTAAACAATTGATACCTCATGAAATTTGTAAAAATTATAAAAGCCTTTCTAATTGCCAACAGTTCTGCTAAACTAGAATCTCCTAAACCTATTGACTTCGAGAACATAACCTTAATTAACCCATTGTTATCATGCAAAATTCCTCCAATTTCAGCCTTTCTTGTACTTCCAAATGAAGTTCCATCCACGTTAAATTTCATCCAATCTTTTGGTAGAGCCATCCACATAGCTTTTGGTCTTACAGTCTTATCTCACTGTATATTGTAGATACCGCATTTTGTTGGAGGTGACTATTGGAAATTAAGGAAAACAGGAAAAAGAAAAAATGAAAATAAAAAAATAATAAACTAAAAAAAAAAGATGAACATGAAAAAGGGTAAGGATTGGTTTGCACCACTCCTAATCCCAAATGAACTTGAAAATCTAAAAGAGATTAAGTTTGATTGAATCAAAACTCAAGAAACACACGAAAAAAGAGAGAAAAACTCAAAGGAAGCAATTGGCAGAGGAGAGAAAATAGTTTTTTGAGTTCTTTGGTTTTTATGTCTTTTTCTAGATATAGCAGAGTGGGTCTAGTATATAAAAAATTATTCTGATTAAAGGGACGAAGGGATCAAAAGGATTCAAGGAGTGAAATTTGGTACAAATCTAACACTGATGAATGATGACTAGCGATGCAAAACGGCAAAAGGCATGACAACACAGAGGCTTTCCGGTGGTTGAATTCTAGGAAAAGAGAGAAAGTTGTTCTTTTGGAGAGAGAAGCTCTCACTTAGAGAGAGTGAAGAAGTCGGAAATAAGGAAAGAAAACGAGAAGGAAAGCTTTTATACCAAAAGCCAAACTACGTTGTTTTAGGCTCCAAGAAAAGGGGAATTTTGGATTCGATCCATGGCCCGCACCTTAACCCAAACCAGTTCTTAAAGCCCATTAGTTTGAACCCACTTTGTTTTTGGGTTTTGAAGCCCAATTAGTTAAATTATGATGCCTTTCTTCTTTTTTTTTTTTCTTAAGGTTGTTTGATTTTATAAAACAATCCAATTATAAATGCATAATGCAAAGATTTTGAATTATAAGACATATTTTAGGGGGTCATGAAATTTGGTTAATTCAAATAATATTTATTTAAACGTAAATCTTTTAAATAAGATTTTTAAGGAAGGTTACAAGTCGTACCTTCCTTAAATTTTTCAGGGTAAAATTGATTTACGAGACCTTGCCATAAGTGTTAGGGGTAATCTTGTAAATTAATTTTTGTAGAAGAGATTTATTTTTAAATAATTATTACACATGTAGATAATGAATGAGAATGAGATAAAATAGGTCACAATGACAGAGATAATAAAATTTGATTAATTTAAATAATAATTCTTTGAATGTAAATCTTTTAAATGAGATTTTTAAAGAAGGTTAAAAGTGATAACTTCCTTAAATTTTTCAGACTAAGAGTGATTTATGAGACCTTGTCATGAGTGTTAGGGGGTAATCTCATAAATTATTTTTATAAAAGAGATTTATTTTTAAATAAATATTACTAACATGAAATAATAATAGAGCCACAATATTAATGCTTTCATGTAAATTTGATAAGGACGTAAATAAATAAAGATTTTGCAATGATGGAATTTCAAGAAGTTATAAGTGATAACTTCTTGAAAATTTCACGGTGAGAGTTCTTTTTTGAATTTTGCCATAAGTGTTTGGAGTTTTCAAGGAATATTTCATTATCAAAGAGTTTTTGTTTATTTCAAAAATGGGAGAACAAAAAAAAAATTAAACATTTAATTTAATAAGGCTAAAAGATGACACATAATTAATTAGATACCAATTAAATGGGCGTTGTGAGGGTGTTGTCGATTTTGCTCACGCAAGTTTGCGCATCGAACAAGTAATATAGACACTAGGTCCAGAATCGTATCCTACGGAGATTTGTTCTTACTTTTTCACTATGTACTAAAATTATGACAAATTACTCTTACTCAAGTAACTAATTTTTTTAAAAAATTAATTAAAACTAAATTAAAGCAAACACTAAATTAATTAACAAAAACTAAAAATTCACTTGAGAAAGGAAATAGATTAAAACCTAAAATTATTGGGTCATTCAACAATTCATCTGATACTAGTTTCTCCTATTATTTACATTCATAGGTAGTTTTACTAACCTAGAATCCAAAGTTATGTAGAAGTCTCCATCGAGATGCTTGCACAAATATCTAACTTAATTGGGTCACTATAAGTCTATAGTAATCAATTAATAAAGTTCATTAAGCTAGGATTTTAATTTGACTATGTATGGCAATTGCATATGTCTACCCAAATTGCAAATCAGATCACCTAAGTGACTTGAACATACACTATTTAAACCTTAGTCCAATCTAAAATCT
Source organism: Theobroma cacao (assembly GCF_053813885.1). NCBI lineage: Eukaryota > Viridiplantae > Streptophyta > Magnoliopsida > Malvales > Malvaceae > Theobroma > Theobroma cacao. The sequence continues at coordinate 16,091,534 of NC_142640.1, forward strand.
CTCTGTAGAGTCTCAATTAGATTCACAAATCAGTTAATTGTTGACCAGACAATCAAAAGCATTAAGAGCATATTTGAATAAGCAAAACTATACTCATTCATAGTAAATAAAAGAGAAATAAATATTCAAACTACATGTTGAAATCCATCACAATCCTAGAAAATAGTTTAGCTCATAATATCTACTAAAAACTTCATCCAAAGAAAATTACCCATTAATCCTAGTCAAAGAAAATAAGAAAAATACAAAAGTAGAGAGAGAAAACTAATAGTTGAAGCTTTGTGATCTTGATTCTCCCTCAAATTCTCTTATTGTCTTGCTTTGTTTTTGGCTCTTTTTCTTCAAAGAAATTGCTTGCTGCCTCCTCCAGAAACTTCTAAAAAAGACCTCTCAAATAGCCTCCAAAATCCCTCTTCCAAAATCCCGTAAGATGCTTATTTTTGGAAAATTCCTAGAGAGCCGTGGCTCTCATTTTGAGAGGTGCGGCCCTCAAAGGTTTTGTGTTGAAATCTAGTCAAAAAGTCTTTTTAATGCTGTGGCGCTAGTTTCATGACTATTTTTCTCTATGATCCCATTTGAACTGGGTAAAGTAGTAAACATAGAATTTTCATATCTTTCTCTTAGCTTTCCATTGGCTCAAAAATCACATCAATTGGACTTCTGGAGTGAAAGATATGCTCAAAATACTGCATCATGTTCAGTCTGTGCAGACTGCTGCAGTGCTCCGGCTTCAACAAGGATTTTGACCATGATCCGATCAGAACTGGGTAAAGTGATAAACACCAAAGTTGTATGTCGTCCTTTTATATTTCTATTGATTCAAGAATCATCTCATTTGGAGTTCTTTAGAGATAGTTATGGTCAAAATACTGCAACATGTTCAGAAAATTCTGCACTTAATCATCCTTGCTCGGTTCCCCTCCACGAAGTTTAATGCACTTGCGCACCTTTAAAACAAGGACTAAATCAGTGATGGATCAAATTAGGAATTTTAACATAAAAATGAGCTAAAATTATTAAAATTAAAAAATTCCAACATGAATTAAAATTAATAACGAAAAGCATAACAACTACATAAAATTACTTAAAAATACAAGGACTTAGCTATTTTTTATAATCAAAATGTGACAAAATAACTTTATATCATAGAGTTATCAGAGGGCACTAATACCTTCCTCACATATAGATGAACTTTTGAATCTAATCTGCTTCGTAGACTAGAACCTATTCTTTTTAACGAATCTAAGTTAAGCCTAGGACCTCATTAGGAAAAATGGATTCACCTAGGTGGTTAATTGCACTTAAACAAAAAAGATTGATGGCGACTCTTCTTAAGTTGAACTGTTGAGTTTTAAGACTCACACATTATGATAGCTTGGCGACTCCATTGGGGATCTCGAGAGTTGAGACTATAACTAGTTATGTGTTGTTTTAAGCCTTTTAGTTCATGATAATTTGAATTCTTTTTTCTTTTTCTTATTTAGTTGTCATGAGTTCATATTAATTATACATAATTTCCTTATTCATGCACAACACTTGCATGCATAAGCCTTCTACCCAAGATTTGTCCCTTTTAGGAGGAAGTAAAGTACCTTTCTCTCTTGAGGTGATAACCTTCGCATGTGCAAGTGAAATACTTCCACTCAGATTGAATCTTTTCTATTGGTAGCCTATAATAGGTGAGGATTGGGATGCCTTACGAGTCTAGAGTGGACGACAGTGAAGAACAATTTGAGAACCTTTAGCTTTGTGTTTAATCTAAGCCTAGCATATAGTAAACCTTATGGAGCCAACCTTAAGTAGAGCTCTCCTACCATGTCACATAGAAAACACCCAGAGATACATAAACATAATTTTAGTATTATATGTTGTTTTATGTTAACTTGTTTAATTTTTGTATTTTTACGACCATGTACTTGCATCATGCATCAATCATATAGGGATATCTACCATATGTTGTTTTGTATTTATACTAGTTTAATTTTTGTCTTTTACAATCATGCATTCGCATCATGCATCCATCAATTAGGGATATTTGCCACGTCATATATGACGAAAGAAAGTCTCCTTTTGTTATTTATTGTTGTGTGGCAAAGATCCAGAACATATTTAGAACATGTATTTACATAACCAAGATTATTTTCATATGAACATGCATTTGCACAATTACATGAGAAGCATCATAATTCATATTTATGGGAAAACAAGGATCCTTAAGATAGCTTGACCACCAAAACCACTTGCTCATTGCCCATACAAAACTTGATTATGAACCAAGATCATGGAAAATGAACAAGCTGAGTGAATGAATCAAATTCACCCCCCTCTTGGTTGCTTTTACTTTAATCTATTTATTTAAAAATTGGTATTAGAGCTTGATTCTCAAGTGTGCTAGTTTAACGACCTTTGATTAATCCAAGGACAAGCTTAAAGTGACAAGATGGCAACCTTAAGCTTTTGGGTAAAGGACATTCTATGATGAGGCCTCCTCTAATTACAAGTGAAAAATATCCCTTTTGGAAAATAAGATTTGAGAAAGTTACCTAATCCATAGATTTAGATTTATGGGAGATAATTATGGAAGGACCTCATGTGCCAAGTAAGTGGGTAAAAAAAAGAAAAGTGATCAAAACTAGGAGAGAATGGGATAATAAGGACAGGAACTGATTCAATTGAATCATAAGGTTGTAACTGCTCTTTTATGTGCACTAAGTGAAAGTGAATTCAATAGAGTAGCCATGTGCACCTTAGCTAAGGAAATTTGGGATACCGTAGAAAATTGTTATGAGGGGACTAGCCAAGTAAAGGAATCCAAGATTGATTTATTGAATCTAGATTATGAATTATTCAAAATGAAATAAGGAAAGTCAATTAAGGAGAGCTTGAAAGGTTCACTAAGATCGTAAGTGGATTAAAGGCTTTAGGAAAGGATTTCCCAAATGCACAACTAGTCAAGAAGTTTCTCTATAGTCTTTCTAAATCATGGAGACCAAAAGTAACTACAATAAAATAAGCAAAAGATTTAAACAATCTCAAGTTGGATAAGTTGCTTGGTTCTTTACTCACTTATAAGATGACTCTAAAGCATGAAAGTGAAAGGGATGAAACACTAAAAGAAGATATTAAGAAACATAGCATAGTTTTTAAATCCACATAAATAGAAGAAAAAGAATGTATGGAAGATGAAGATGAGGAAGGTGATGAAGAAGTATCATTACTCATTAGAAAGTTCAATAGGTTTTTAAAAGGCAGACAAAGTAGTAGATGTAGGAGACCTTTTAGAAAAGAAAAAGAAGTGGTGAGAAAGGATACACAAAGATGAGAACCAAACAAGGACTATTTGATTTGTGATGAATATAGAAAACCAGGCCACACAAAATGTGAATGTCCAAATGTAAAGAAGGACAATATAAGGAAACTAAAGAAGAAGGCAATGGTGGCAACTTAGAGTGATGAGGAAGAGTCTTAAGGTGAAGAAGAAGAAGAAGAAGAAGAACAAATTGCAAACCTTTGCTTCATGGGTCTTGAAGGGTCCAAGGTATATCATTGTCACGATCTAGGCTCGAGGGCCGTGATTGGTGCTCGAGTCGAGCAATTGAAGCTTGCAAGACCCAAGCAAGCCTCAGAAATTATTGAACCAAATCAAGTCTCAATTAGATATCCAAAGGTTTTCCACTTCAACATATTCATAATATGACTTAAATTCAAGTACATAAAAGTTGCCCCTTGGCACTTAGTTCATACATGATACTTAGACATGACATTCACAAGCCATATGTTGACTAACATAGCGAGTTCGTCCCATACAACTTTTAAACAAAATAACAGCAATATGGTGCCAACATAATTTGAAACACATTATAGTTTAAAAGCTAAGAGCTTGTAACCTAAAACGACACAATTTGGACTTAGTGGAGTGGACTCGTCAATTGGAGAATGTCTACCAGATGCCAAAATTGTTTATTTAATAGATGATGCTAGCCATGCGAATCCCGTAACCTACTTATTTGCATAATTTAACTAATGATTGGGGTGAGTCATCCACATACTCAGTGTGTGGGAGCTACACAAATCAAAGTAAATTGTGCAAAGACATAACATGACAAAATCATAAGGCAAGCACAACTATTAGCCAAATATCTACAACAAATGAAGTGAGCAAGAATCATCCATATATTCCCACACTCATCTCAACGAAATAAGTCTTACCGTGTGATTACCTTTCAAACGACATTTCCACTATAATAACCAATCCAATCTATGTCTCCATAAATGATACATATCAAATTAAGGCTTACCTTTAAAGTCGTTGCCAAAGTTAAGCTCTATAGTCATTCCTTTGTTATCAAAAAACAATATCAAAATCAAACCTATTTTACTTACTATTTGTTGGATAAACCACGTAAGTGCATGTATCGTAAACAAGTAATATAATGAAAGTAAAGTTCGTTCCCACGGAGAATTATGCTTAATCTACTACTATTCTTGCCAAGTACTAAAATTGACAAGACCTAATCTTATACAAACAAGCAAAATTAAAGACACTGAAAATTAAAAAAACTAAAATTAAACTAGAATTTATAATAAAAATAGCAATTTAATTAATTAATCAATCAACCAAAAGTCTAGAACACAATATCTCCTCAATGTTTCATTTGAATTTCTTTTACTCTCCCTTTACTTAGGCCTGAGTTGTTAACTTAGAGTTCTAATTTATTTATAAGTCTCCGTCAAGTTTCTTATAAAAATATCTATCTCAACCAATTTACTATATGCCTATGCAAATAACATGCAAGTGTATGTCTACTCTACACGTGAATCAAATCAATCTCTCATGTAATTGATTGAACATATGCTATTTCATCCAAGGCTTACTCTAAACGCCTTATTTCAATTCTGTTTTAGGTTTCCAAATCAATCTAATTGGTGACTAATCAATCAGACATATTAAGAATAGGATTAAAATAAACAACTTAAAAACTAGTAATCATAAGTAAGAAAGAATGTTAAAAACTCAGACTACGCATTGTGTTCGATTGAGATTTTAGATTAATATACTTAGTTCAACATAATGTATGTAAACCTCATCCAAAAAATTATAAATATTAAAACTAAACAAGAAAGTATAAAGAAAACTAAACAAGAAAAGAACTCCAAGATTTATCAATTCTTTGATATGCAATTCCTCCTTTGAATTCCTTGCCTTCTTGCTAGCCTTAACACCTTTTTTTCTTCAAAAAACTCTTGCTTAATTTATACTAAAACGTGCTTTTGAAAGAGAACTTAAATAGAGCTTAACTCCAAGGTAAAATAGAAGTCATAAAGCACCAAAAATCTCTTTCCTTCATTGGGTGCTGTGACGCCATGACTCTGGGACCTTATTTTTTTTTCTCAATCTTCTTTTGGGCATCGTGGCGCTGGTTGCTTGGTGGCCATGACACTAACACTCCTGTGCACCTTGAAGCATCATTCTCAATTGGGGCACTGTGATGCTAATGATAATTATATTATATAGAGTTATCTTGATACATTTTGGGGGCTTAAATAACTAGATCTTTGATATTTTAGGTTCATATTTTAGCTTTTTAGGTGTTTTTCTAGTTTAACTTTGATTACATGTTAAGTAGTTAATTTAAGTTTTTTCGGTTCAATTTTATTTTAAATTACTTTAAGTGTATTATTGCTGATTTCTCTTATTGCTTTTGTAGGAAACATGATGAAAAATGTTCATTTGATGAAAATCCATGCAAGTATAGTGATGGCTTTATTCATATATGTTGTAGTAGTTTGCCCATATCTCTCTATAAAGAACTCAAAATGAGGTGATTCTTAGACCAATAGAACAATACAGGGAAGGGCTACAACTTTTATGTTTAGCACTTTGGCCAGTTCTGATCGGATATTGGTCAAAATATTTGTCTAAGTTGGAGCATTGCAGTATTATGCATAGACTGAACTTGATGCGGTATTTGGAGCATATATTTCACTCCAAAAGTCCAATTGACTTGATTCTTGATCCATTAGAAAATTAAGAGACAGGGTTAAAACTTTCATGTTTACTATGTCACCCATTTTGTATCATATCAAGGTGAAAATTGCATTGGAAAATGTTTAACTGCTGCAGTTTTGCCCGAGGCAGCATGTGGAGGAAGGCTACAGCCTCCAGTTACTTAAGGCTGCAGCACCGAGGAAGCCAAGGCCACAGCGCTGAGGAGAACAAGGTTGCAGTGCTGATGAAAGGAAGTGCACCATACAAATTTTCGAGGCTAGAGTGTTGCGGTGCCAAGAGAGGAGGGGCGCAACGTTACCATAGCAAAAAGGCAATACCACGACTCCAAGAAATCATGACCATGGCACTGGACGATTTTTCAAAAATAAAAATTTGATGGGATTTCAAAAATTAGGTTACTTAGAGCTTATTTAAGGGACTTTTTTCAGAGGTTTTAAGGGTGAGGCAGCAAGCAACTATTCTGAAGAAAAGGAGCCAAGAACAAAACAAGAAAACAAGAGAATTTGAGATAGAATTGAGATTGCAAAGCTTTAATAATTAGTTCCTTTCTCTATTTTTGCGTTTCTCTTATTTTCTTTGGCTTGGATTCATAGCTAAATTCCTTTGGATATTGTTTTTATTAGATATTATGAGCTAAATTATTCTTCTAAGATTTTGGTGGATTTCAACATGTAATCTAAATATTAGTTACTTTTTTATTTACTATGAATCAGTATAGTTTTGTTTATTCAAATCTATTCTTAATGCTTTTGGCAAATAGTTAACTGATTTGTGAATCTAATTGAGATTCGAGAAAGAGATTTTAGATTGAACCAAGGTTTAAATAGTGTATGTTCACTTCACTTAGGTGATCTGATTTGCAAGTTGGGTAAACATACGCCAATTGCCATACATAGCCAAATTAGAATACTAGCTATTTAATTGATTACTATTGAGATATAGTGACCCAATTAAGTTAGGTGTTTGTACAAGTATCTTGACGTAGACTTGTAAATAGCTTTGGATTCTAGGTTAGTAAAACCACCTATGAATGTAAATAATAAGAAAAGCTGGTATTAGATGAAGTGTTGAATGAACCCATAATCTTAGGTTTTAGTTTATTGCCTTTTCCAAGTAATTTTAATTTATGTTAGTTAATTTAATGCTTATTTTAATTTTTTTAATTAATTTTTTGAAAATTTTAGTTACTTAACTAAGATTAATTTGTTATAAATTTTAGTACTTAGTAAAGATTTAGGAACAAATCTTCATAGGAATGGTACTCTACTTCATCATTATATTACTTGTTTGAGATAACATGTATTTACATGAAAATTCAACAACAGCTAACTCCTTCCATGGCTGAGCCGCTCAAAGCTTTACATTGCTCATTCAAACTCTACTACACTATTTCAATTTAGACATGATTGTTTACCTATTTCAAAGATGAACTGGAAAAGTGGTAAACAGGAAAGTTGTAGCCTTGCCTCTTAGCTTTCCAATGGTAAAAGAATCATGTCAATTGGACTTCTTTAGTGAAAGATATACTTAAAATATCGACACATGTGCAGTTGAAGTCTGCATGTTGAATGCATCTCCTTCACAAAATAAGCCGTTTTTTTCAAAGTAGACTTACAAAAGCGTAAACTAACTTAAATAATTACTAAACTTAAATAAAAATAACATAAAATAGCCTAACACAATTGAACCCAATATAATAAAATAAAATAAAATAAATGACTAAAAACGACTAAAAACAACTAATGTTTAAGCTAAATTTCAAGAACTTAAACAAAATATATTAAAAATTAAGACCAAATAACTCTATAAGATATAGTTATCACACCCCCAAAACTTAATATTTTGTAGTCCTAGAGAAAAGCTCAAAAGAAAAAGTAAACAAAAGTGAAAAGAAATTTAAATGATAAAAGCGACCTAAATAAACAAACTAACTAGAGACAAATAGCACCAAATCAATGATCTCCATAATTTTCTCAAAAGTATATCTATTGATCTCCAACTCAAGGAAAAATATAAGCATCATTCAAATTAATGTTTCAATTCAATTCAAGCACATTCTCGAATGGATTTTCATATGTGTGAAATCTTTTACAAAGAATATTATGCTATTCGGATAAGTTTATGTCAATGCAAAATTTCAAATTAGTATTGGAACTCCATTAGTTTGCTTTTCATCTCTTTCTCTACTAATGTAGATGAATACTAAGTCAAGGATCAATAGGTTTTTATTAAGCTTGTAATGTATGGCTAGGGTCAAGGTAGGATAAAGGTCATTAATTTGGCTGAATTCAATCTAATCACATAATCATTTTAGGACTTATATAGAGCTCTATTTTCATTCTCCAAGTAACTCTTTTTTCTTTACTTTGAAACTATCTTTTGTTCAACACTTTATTCTACCTTTGTTTTTATTACAATTTCACACCTCCAAACTTATTTCTTTTATTGTAGGTAGTGGGGTGAATACTCATACAATTTTAAACTTTTCATCACAACATTACTTTTCTACCACATGCATTTAGCTCAATATATATTTTCTAAAACAATATACATGCATAGAGTGAGGGTTGCAAAATTGGAAATTTCATTTTAAAGTTAGGCTTAATTATTCTTTGTTTAAACAAAGAAAAGGGAAAATAAGGCTCAAGGGTGTATACTAAGGATAAATATAATAATGTTGACTTGAAAAGCTCAAATGGTCTAAAGATGGGCTAAATAATCTTTCTAACTAAGCATTGCCTAGGATTTCGCCTCAAGAGAGAATCAAGCAAATTCTAGAACTCTTGACATAATTCAAAATTCACATCATCATAAACCTTCTCTAGACAAGCACAATAATTCAAAGCAAAAGATAAAGTGCTTAATATATATGGAAATCACATTCTAACAATGATACTAAATACATGAGTTTAGCACAAACCAAACAATATCCTTATTTACCGAGAGCTAAAGATACAAGACAACTAAATTCTCATCATTGGATAAGGAAATCATCGAAAACAATTAGGCACAATATCACTTCTAAGTCCTAGATCCTAAAGCCTTTCCTAAACATGCATTAAAAGTTAAAATAATGTACTTCAAAAAATTAAATGATCAACTATCCTAAAAGACAAACATAGAACAAATAAATAAATTTTCATCTTCAACTTCCAAAAAAATTAAATCCATCCCCCTAAACTTAAATCAAACTTTGTCCTCAATATTAGAAAAATAAAGAAAAGGTAAAGAATACTCCCCTGATAGTTAGATGATTCTAGAGAAGCTTCTACTATTCTTCCTCATCTTCATCATTATTATTGCCAAAGTTGTGTGAAAGTGAGGTAGAGCTTTTTTTGTTTTTGTAAAAGAAAAGAGATTAATGAACAAATAAATAAATAAATAAATAAATAAATAAACAAGAGCATAAGTTTAGAAAGCTTGGGTTGCCTCTCAAGAAGCTCTTATTTATAGTCACTAGCTTGACTTGGCACCCCTTTTTGCACTTCTTCATTCATAACATAAGGCTTGAGGCTTTGTTTATTAATCTTGAATGCTCTGGTAAGCGTACTAAAAATCTCAATAAGGTAATAAGACAAAACCTTTACCACTGCAAAGGTTTTCCACCAATTTGGTTAAAGTTGCCATGGTAAAAGATGGAGGCTTGAACTAGAAAGTACTACTTGTTGTCCAACCTCAAAATCAAGGTCAATAGAAGATGGTGGTTTTGACTCAAGAGTTGGTGCTTGCTTGATTAAATGTGGTGGAATAGGCTTACCTTTACCTTTATAAACTACATCCATTCCATAGCAATTTACTGTAGAGGAAGGATATTTAGCTAAACTGAATATATTAAACTAGACTACCACCTCTCCAACTTTGAAAGTTATCTTCCCATTATTCACATCAATGATTGCTCTAGCTATAGCTAAAAATGGTCTTCCTAGAATAAGAGGAATTTCAATATCATTTTCCATCTCAAGCACTACGAAGTCCAACAAAATGTACAACTTCCCAACTCTAACTAAGACATCCTCAATAATCCCAACAGGGCACCTGATTATTCTATTTAGTAATTTTAAAGAAACTATAGTAAGTTGTATCTCATTAAGTCCAAGTTTCCTAGCAATAGAAATTTTAAAACTACCAATAGTACAAAAAACTTTGTGGATCCTTAAGCTTTGATGGAAGCTTATTTTGAATTATGGCACTGCATTCTTTAGTAAGTGCAACAGTTTCAAACTCACCCAATTTTCTCTTTTTGGACAAGATGTCTTTCAAAAATTTTACATAACTTGGCATTTGTTTTGGAGCTTCAGTAAAAGGAATATTAATGTGTAGCTTTTTAAATACCTCAAGAAATCTTTGGAATTGTTTGTCAAGTTTTTACTTTCGAAAACGTCGAGGAAAAGGTGATGGAGGTGGTTGTGAAGGCTTTATTTTTCATTTTTCTACAGTTAATTTTTCACTAGAATTTTCAACCATAACATTTTTTTCAGCATCTTTCTCAACTTCTTTTTCAATTTCTTTTTCAGCAAGCTTAACCAAATTTTCAAAATTTAAATCTGTACCGCTTACCTATTTTCCATTTACCTTTTTTCCTCTTGAGTGTGATTGCGTTGCAATGCTCTTGTCCTTTTTTTCTTGGATTGGCTTCAGTGTTGCTCGGTAAAGTGTCTTGAAGTCTATTGTTGACAACATTAGCTAACTGACCCAATTGTGTCTTAAGATTTTAGAGAGATGCTGATTGGCTTTGGATTAATCAAATTGACTTTGAATGACAACATCATTCTTTGCCATGTATTGCATGAACATCTCTTCCATTGTTGGGTTTTTTTTAGCATAGGAGCTTGAGGTTGTGGTGGAAATCCTAGAGGAAAATTTGGCTTAGGAGCTAATGAAAATGCTTGGTTGTTGTTCCAAGAAAAATTAGGATGATTCCTCTATCTCGGATTATATGTGTTGGAATAAGGATTATTTTGTGGCTACCTATTTCCAGCATAGGAGCTAATGAATGTTTTTCCCCGCATAAATCATAAGTCACAAAAAAGGCTTTGAATCTCATTAACACTCAAACTATCAATTTTCTTGGTAATAGAAACCAATTGTGTAGTCAAACCATTAATTGCATCAAGTTCATGGATACCAACAATTTTTCTCGCCTTTAATCTTTCATAAGGTCATTAGTAATTATTTGAAGGCATCTCCTTTAGCAAAATTATAGCCTCATCAATGGATTTACTCATAAGTGCACCTCCAGGTTCTGTTGGCTCCATTAGTTTTTGATGATAATAAAACATTCCCATTCATTTGTGTTTAATATCTCTACTTGAGTGTGCAGGACAAATATTGTATGTAAAAATTAATAAATCATTCAAATGCACATGTCAAAAAGCATAGGAATAAGGAAGTCACAATTGATCAACAAGACAAAAGCCTCTTAGTAGATTAATGAAGAGTTAGTCAGCTAAAATTCAAATCAGAAGTTGGTGGGCTGAAGAGTTTTGGGAGACAGAAAAGACTTAGTCGACCAAGAAATGAGTTAGTCGACTAAGTGCACACTGTCAGAAACTAGGATCAGAAGATAGAGACGACTTAGTCGACTAAGATATCGATTAGTCGACTAAGATCATTCTGCCAAAAATTTGAATTGTGCACTAGAAGACAAATTAATGGCCAGAATTGCTACCAAACTGTTTCCAACGGTCAAAAACTATCTAACTCACATCAGAGCTGATTTTTCAAGTATAAAAGGGGCTTCCAATGGATAGAAATGCAATGAAGGCTTCCAAGAACAAAAAAAGCTCAAAATAGCAAAACTTCTCTACAATACTTTTTGCACTTCACTCTAATCTTTGTATTTGAGATAGGCACTTAACTTGGTACCATTCAGATCAAGTTAGTGATCATAGGTACATTCTTATTTCTTTTCTTCTTGAATACTTAGAGTGAGTGAATCACTGTAAGGGGTTTATTCAAGCTTGAGCTTGATTGAATGTATAAGTTCTAACTTAGCCTAGAAAAGTTAGTTGTTGGGTTTTGGTTGATCCCGTGAAAAACCATTGTTGTAGGTTATGGTTGAGCCTTTGAAAAATCACTTTGGGTTTTGGTTGAGCTTGTGAAAAACCATTATGAAAGGTTGTGGTTGAGCCTTTGAAAATCCACTTTGGGTTTTGGTTGATCCGGTAAAAACCATTATGAAAGGTTTTGGCTAAGCCTGATAAAAGCTATTGTAAAGCTTGGTGAAAACTTGTGAATTTCATTGGTTCATAGTGGATTAGTTTGAAAAATCCTTGATTGAATAATCAAGGTAGTGGATGTAGATCTTGGACCGAACCACTATAAATTGCTGCACATTGTCTCCTCTATTTTTAATCTTTCATTCATCTTTTAATTTTCCTTTTATCTTGAATCTATGCCCAACTAGAAGGTAACTTTATTAAGAGCCAAAAAGTTCTATTCACCCCCCTCTAGCATATTTATTTGGGATCAACAAGTGGTATCAGAGCAAATTCCCTGTTATTAAGGTCTAACACCCTTTGGGAGGATCTTAATGGTTCTACAAAAATCAGTGGTTGCTGAGGGACAATCAACAAACAGACTACCTCTGTTTGATGGCTCTAACTATCTTTATTGGAGCACTAGGATGTCAATATATATTAGGGCAATTGATTATGAGATGTGGGATGTCATAACTGATGGACCATTCATTCCTTCAACCTTAAATGTAGTTACCAACGAGAGGATCCCTAAGCCAAGGTCTGAATGGACCGAGGCTAAAACTAAAAAGGTCTAGATCAATTTTAAGGCAATCAAAACATTACATTGTGCTTTCACTCCCACTGAGTTCAATAAAATATCAAGTTGTACCACTGCAAAATAGTTGTGGGATAAACTTAGGATTATCCATGAAGGGACTTCTCAAGTCAAGGAGTCTAAGATAGCCCTTTTGACCCATAATTATGAAATATTTAAGATAGAGCCTGGTGAAGATATCACCAGCATGTTAGATAGATTCACAAACATCACAAACAAATTAAGTTAATTAGGCAAACCAATTCCCGAGCATGAAATTGTAAAAAAGACTTCTTAGAAGCCTACCTAAAAATTGGAAGCCTAAGTTGACAGCCATCCGAGAAGCCAAGGACTTATTTGTTATAACTTTAGATGAAATTTGTGATTCTCTTCTTACTCATGGGCTAGAACTCAAGGAAGAAGAAGAAGAAGATAGAAAGGAAGCTAAAGAAAAGAAGAAAAGCATCACCCTTAAAGCCATCATTCTTGAAAAAGAACTGGATGAGCTATCTTGTGATGATGATGAAGAACTAGCCTAGTTGCTAAGAGATTCAGAAAACTGATGGGCAAAAGAAATCAGAGACTAACTAGAAGAGGGTTTAGAAAAGATCAAGGTTCTTCATGGAAAGGAAGAAAAAAAAATGACTCTAACAAAAAGGAAGAGCTTACATGTTTCGAATGCAAGAAGCTTGGACATTTTAAGTCCGATGCCCCTTGTTGAAGGAAGAAACTCCAAAGAGAAACAAGAAGTCAAAGAAGGCAATAGTGGCAGCCACTTGGTTAGATAGTGACACTTCAAGTTTTGAAGCTGAGGAAGAAAAAGCTAAAAAAAGAGCAAACTTGTGTTTGATGGCACGGGATGATGAATCTGAGGTATCTTTATCCCCTTTCAATATTTCTATTGATGAGCTTAAGAATGAATATGAATGTTTATATGATGAATTTGAGAAACTTGTTTTGAAATACAAGACCTTAAAGAAAAAGTCTACATCTCTAGAATCAGATTTGGATAAGATCAAACTCGAATTTGATTTTATTTTTGAACAAAGAAATTTTCTACAAATTGAATTGGAGCACTCAAAAACAGATTTTGAAAATCTAAAATTGAAATTGGAAAGCAAAACTGAAATCTTACAAAAGCTGAGTGAAGAAAATGCTGCACTTAAAAGTTTGAAAAATGAAACTCCAAAAAGAAATGTTTACTACAAGAAAAATTCTACTAATGCATCATCTAGGTGTTATATTTGTGATAAAGTTGGCCATTTATCCTATGATTGAAATAGAAAAAGGAATCTGCAGAAAATAAGAAAAATATGGGTTCCAAAAGGATCTTATGTTGCTGCTAACAATTAAGGACCCATCAGGGTATGGGTACCTATAAAGAAATATTGAATATTTGTTTTGTAGGATGAGCTGCACTTAAAAGATACATGTTTAAGAGCTCAACTTAAGAAGAAGCAACCTTGGTATATGGACAGTGGCTGCTCAAGGCACAAGACAGGGAATGAAATGCTATTTGCACAGCTAGACAAGAAAAAGGGAGGAACCGTATCTTTTGGTGATGATTCGAAAGGTAGAATTCATGGCATAGGAACGGTTGGTAAGAAGTCTCTAACTCAAATTAGTCATGTACTATTGCTTAAAGGTTTGAAACATAATTTATTGAGCATTAGTCAATTGTGTGATAAAGGATTTAAGGTATGTTTTGACTTAACCAAATGTGAAGTGATAGACATATGCATTAAAAAAGTCTCCTTTATAAGAAGAAGATTAAATAATATGTATGTTGTATTTCTTGAGGATCTTGAAATGGATTGTGAAATATGTCTTGTAGAAAATGCTGAAAATGATAGTAGGTTATGGCATAGGAGATTAGGACATGTTAGCATGCATACCATGTCAAAGTTGATTAGAAAAAATTTATTTGTTGGATTGTCGGATCTTAAGTTTGAAAATAACAAGATATGTGATGCTTGCCAACTAGGAAAGCAAGTTAGAACATCCTTTAAGACTAAGAAAGTTGTTTCCACATCTAGACCTCTTGAATTGATGCACATTGATCTATTTGGTCCAATAAGTACAACTAGTCTAGGAGGAAAATCTTATGGCTTTGTAATAATTGATGACTACTCTAGGTACACTTGGGTATATTTCCTTGCTCATAAAAACAATGCTCTATCATATTCATAAGTCATTGTAGGAAGGTTGAAAATGAAAAAGGACTAGCTATAGTTAGTATTAGAAGTGATTATGGAGGTGATTTTGAAGGAGATGAATTTGAGAACTTTTGTAATGAAAAAGGGGTTGGATATAACTTTTCTGCACCTAGAACACCCCAGCAAAATGGAGTTGTAGAGAAAAAAAACTGAACCTTGAAGGAAATGGCTCGAACTATGCTATGTGAGAATAATCTACCTAAATACTTTTGGGCAAAAGCTGTTAATACAGTAGCTTATACCCTTAATAGAGTGTCTATAAGAGCCATGATATCAAAGACTCCATACAAACTGTACAAAGGTAAGAAACCAAATATTTCTCACCTTAGGAGCTTTGGCTGCAAGTGTTTTGTATTAAACAATGGTAAACAACCTTTAGGAAAGTTTGATGCAAAGAGTGATGAAGCTATATTTTTAGGATATGCATTAAACTCAAAAGCTTATAGAGTCTTCAACAAAAGATCTTTAACGGTTAAAGAATCCATCCATGTAGTTTTTGATGAATCCAATACCTTGCAAAAGGAAATTTCTGATGATGAAAATGATACGGATGTTCTTGAAAGACAATTGGAAGAGATGAGTTTAGATGATAAGATAAATAGTGAAGAAAATACTATAGGTAGAGAAACAGAACCTCCACCCATAGAAACCCTGCAACAAGAGAGACTTGTGAGTTTTTAGCTTTCATTTCTCAAATTGAGCCTAAAACATTTGAGGATACAGAAAAAGAGGAAAGCTGAATATTGGCCATGCAAGACGAACTTGATCAATTCAAAAGAAACCATGTATGGTCATTAGTCTCTAGGCCTATAAACCACCCTATTGTTGGAACAAAATGGGTGTTTAGAAATAAGGTAGATGAGAAAGGAATGTACTTAGAAATAAAGCAGGGTTGGTAGCCAAGGATATAACTAAGAGGAAGGAATAGACTATGATGAAACCTTTGCACCAGTTGCCAGGATAGAAGATATAAGATTACTCATTGCATTTGCTTGCTTTATGAACTTTAAGTTATTCCAAATGGATGTAAAGAATGCATTCTTAAATGGTTTCGTTCAACAAGAAGTTTATGTTGAGCAACCCCTTGGGTTTGAGGACTATGAAAAACCAGATCATGTTTTCAAACTTCACAAAGCTTTGTATGGATTGAAACAAGCTCCTAGAGCTTGATATGAGAGGCTTTCAAAATTTTTGGTTGCAAAAGGTTATGTTAGAGTTAGTATTGATACAACATTATTTATCAAAAGATATTTAAAAGATTTAATTATTGTTCAAATTTATGTGGATGACATTGTGTTTGGTGCAACTAATGAGGCTTTATGCAAGAATTTTGCTAAAGAAATGCAGGGGGAATTTGAGATGAGCATGATGGGTGAGCTGAAGTGTTTTTTTGGGCTTCAAATCAAACAAAGTGAGATAGGAATCTTCATCAATCAAGAAAGATACACTCAAGACATGCTCAAAAGGTTTAATATGCTAAAGTTGAAATCAATTTGTACACCGATGAGTCCATCCACCAGACTTGATATAGATGAAAAAGGAAATGATGTTGTTCAAAAGCTCTATAGAGTTATGATCGGATCACTTCTTCATTTAACAGCCAGTAGGCCTGATATACAATTCAGTGTGTGTTTGTGTGCTCATTTTCAATCTCAACTCAAAGAATCACACATGACTGCTGTTAAAAGAATTTTTAGATACCTCATAGACACACAAACTTTAGGCATATGGTACCCTAGAGAATCATCTTTTAGCTTAGTTGGATATTCGGATGCTGATTTTACTAGCAACAAAACAGATAGAAAGAGCACCAATGGAACCTGCCAGTTTCTAGGTAGTATGCTTGTGTCATGGTCTAGCAAAAAGAAAAATTCAGTTGCTCTGTCTACAGCAAAAGTAGAATATGTATCTCTAGGCAGCTGTTGTGCTTAAATCTTATGGATTAAACAACAACTAAAAGACTATTGAATGTCAATGAATAACATACTAATATATTGTGACAATACAAGTGCAATCAACATTTTAAAAAATCCTGTGCAGCTTTCTAGGACTAAGCATATTGAGATTAGGCACCACTTTGTTAGAGATCATGTAGTTAAAGGTGACATTAAAATTGAGTTTGTAAATACTTTACATCAATTAGCCGACATCTTCACAAAACCCTTAAATAAGGATTGATTCTGTGATGAGATTAAAAGAAATTTAGGAATGATTAGTGTGCAGGAGCTTTAAGAAAAATTTTGAAATTTTCTCAAAAGACAGTAGGCACTTAGTCGACTAAGAGAGGCATTTAGTCAACTAAGAGCATTTTGTCTCTTTAAATAATAAGACTTAGTTAGTTAAAAGAGAAAAAGAATAAAATAGTGAACAGGAACAGTATACCGGGTGAAGAGAATGGGTAGAAAATACTACCTAGATGAAAAATAAAATAGGAGGTAAAGTTTGAATTTTGAACAGGAGAAAAATTGACGGTAGTTAAGGGGGAGATAGATGGTTTTTGGGAAAATCAAACTACCCATTAACTCATTTCCTTTACATTTTCTCTCTTATGAAACTGATCCACCCAAAACTAAAACCCTCTCCGCTTAGATTCTCAAAACCCTCAATCTGAAATTTCTCAAATCCAAAATGGCAAAAACCTCTTTGACCAAAGAGATTGCTGAGAAGAAGAAAGGAAAACGGCCACTGGAAGAAGGCATGCAAGCAGAAATACAGAAAAGGAAATGGAAAATTAGGTATGCATCGATGAGTGAAATATCTAGAAAATCGCAAAAGAAAAAAGAACAAAAAACAAAGAAGAAGAAAGAAAAGGGAAAATCATCTAAGAAAGGTAACACCTCATCTTCTAAGTTTAGGAATAAAGCACATGAAGATAGATACAAGAAATTAGAGAATGCCCCCATTACTTGTGAAAAATACATTGATTGGGTAGTTTTAGTGAAATTCCAAAAATTCAAACAAGCTTATCTGATTATTTTGAGGATTTAAAACTGAAGGAGTTTAGCATCTTTAAGAATCGATCCTATAGTGCTAACTTGGTAAAAGAATTTTATTCAAGTATAGCAATTGACAAGGGTGAACTAGAGGAGCCTGATGATTATCTTGATAATCGCCTGAATGTGTTTTTAAATGGAAAGGAATTTACTATAACTGCTGCTGATCTAGGGAGTTTACTTAAAATCAAATGTGAGGAAGGAGAGTTTGACTTTCTTGAAAATTATGACCCATCCTCCTTGTGGGAAATAATTACAAAGAGAAAGGAAAAATACTCCTAAAAAAGTAATACTGGCCTAATTATCAGTCCTCAAATTAGGATTTTGCATTACTTTATAGCAGCAAACATTCATGAAAGAAACGACAGTTTTAGCTACATTAGCCTTCAGGACTTATGGCTAATGGAGCATGCATTCAATGGTACTCCCTTGAATCTTGGTCGATTTATGGTTGAAAGAATGAGAAGAGCTTGTACAGGGGACAAGATAAATCTACTATATGGAAATATCATTACTGCACTGGTACAAAAAGAAAGGAATTTGGACCAAAAGCTATGAAATGGACTTGGTAAAGAGTAGAGACCAGGCTATCTATTTAGGTAGTCTGCCAAAGATGGGATACAAGTTAGATGGAGAAACTTTTGTTAAATCACCCAAGGTCTCTGCAATACTAGCACAAATAGAGGCAACACCCTCACCATTTTCCAGGGAAATGATTTTCAATCTGTTGATGAGAATGGATGGGAAGCTTATAGAGCAATCTTCAAAAATTGAGAAAATGGAAGAAAGACTTGCAGAGATTGAAAATATGATAAAGGAAAAAGGGAAATCTATTGTTGAGCCTACAGTTGAGGACATTTTAGCAACTCCAAGCCCAGCACCAGCAAGGGAAACTGCTGAAGGCCCTGCCTTCCCAATTGAGAGTTTTGGAGGCCCTGTTCCTCAAAATAAAGATGCTGAACCAATGATTGACCTTGAAGCTGAGCTTAAAAAGGAAAAAGAATCAGATAAGGGACTAAAGTTCTTAGATCTCTTGATGGTACCTCTCCACTTAATCAAGATCCACAACCAGAATCTCAACCATCTTCTCCACATTCTGAAGAGGTTTCAATCATGGGTCTTTTTCATCAAATGATTCATGAGGAGCAAGTTGAGAAAGAAGTAGCTCAAGCAAAAACACAGCAAGCCACATCTGCACCAGCACACATAGTAGATAAGCAGACTGGGAAAGAAAAAGAGAAAGCTATTGCAGCTCCACAGGCCAAATCAAAACCACTTGGTAAAGGTATCAAGAGAATGGCAACCAAGACCAAATTCCTCAAAAAGAGAAAATCTTCCAAAATTGTTGAGAAGGCTAAACTAGCAACTATCTCTTCTCCTTAAGAACCCCTAAAAGTTTTTGACAAATCCTCACCTAAACCTTCACCATAAAAATCACTACCAGAACCTTCTCCTGAACCCCTTAATGTAAAATATTTCATTGATGAATCCTCTCCCTCATCCTATTCAGAAGATGATTAAGCATCCTTGAGATTTGATGATGACAAAAAGGGGGAGAAGTGGAAAGCTAAGGGAAATGGAAAATAAATTAAAAAAAAATGTTAGGGTAGAGGTACCAAAAATCTAGGTGAAATTTAGGGTGTTGAATTTGACTAGGTTGTCTATGGTAGATGGTCTATGGTAGTTTGCTGAAAATTGGATAATGGTCATTGTGCTGAGACACTATTTATTTATTTTGTTATGTTGCTGATGACTGATGCTGAAAGTGTGTTGAGAACTTATTCTGATAATGTACTGAAAACTTATTCTCATGATATTTTGGTTGGATTGTGAATGAATGCAATGCTGATACGCTAATGATTGAATATTTAAAGTTGTTATTGAGTTTCTGCTGATGCTTTGGTGCTAACTTTGAGCTGATATGCTGATAATTAATTGTTGATGTGATATTGTGAGTGAAATTCGGATGAAAATAAATATGAATGCTGATATTTTTAATTGGATGGTTTATGGCATATAGCTTTGGAATGAATTAAGTCTGGAAACAATATGATAGACAACAAGCTGAAATAGTAATAATGTTCTGTCACCCTGTCACTTACTGCTTATTATTCCATAAGCTTGTATAAATATATTCTGTCATAAATTTGAACCATCATATGTCATTTTCTGTATGACAATAATAAAAACATGCTGAAATGAATAATAAAACTATGCACACACTAAGGGAAAGCGCATACTTAGGGGGAGGAAAAACTCCATTTTGTGCAGAACTAAAAAGAATAAAAGGACACTGTGCTGTTAACCAAGGAATGTTTTGTCATCATCAAAAAGGGGAGATTGTTAGTTCCATTAGTTTTTTATGATAATAAAACATTCCCATTCATTTGTGTTTAATATCTCTACTTGAGTGTGCAGGACAAATATTGTATTCAAAAATTAATAAATCATTCAAATGCACATGTCAAAAAGCATAGGAATAAGGAAGCCACAATTGATCAACAAGACAGAAGCCCCTTAGTCAATTAATGAAGATTTAGTCAACTAAATTTCAAATAAGAAGTTGGCAAGCTGAAGAGTATTGAGAGACAAAAAAGACTTAGTCGACCAAGAAATGAGTTAGTCAACTAAGAGCATTTTGCCAAAAATTTTGAATTGTGCACTAGAAGACAAATTAACGGCTAGAATTGCTACCAAACTGTTTCTAACGGTCAAAAACCGTCTAACTCACATCAGAGCTGATTTTCCAAGTATAAAAGGGACTTAAAACAGATAGAATGCAATAAAGGCTTCCAAGAACAAAAAGAGCTCAAAATAGCAAAAATTCTCTACAATACTCTCTGCACTTCACTCCAATCTTTGTATTTGAGATAGGGACTTCACTTGGTACCATTCAGATCAAGCTAGTGATCATAGGTACATTCTTATTTTTTTTCTTCTTAAATACTTAGAGTGGGCGAGTCACTGTAAGGGGTTTATTCAAGCTTGGGTTAGCTTGATTGAATGTATAGGTTCTAACTTAGCCTAGAAAAGTTAGTTGTTGGGTTTTGGTTGATCCCGTGAAAAACCATTGTTATAGGTTATGGTTGAGCCTTTGAAAAACCACTTTGGGTTTTAGTTGAGCTTGTGAAAAACCATTGTGAAAGGTTGTGGTTGAGCCTTTGAAAAACCACTTTGGGTTTTGGTTGATCCCGGTAAAAACCATTGTGAAAGGTTTTGGCTAAGCTTGATAAAAGCCATTGTAAAGCTTGGTGAAAGTTTGTGAATTTCACCTGTTCATAGTGGATTAGTTTGAAAAATCCTTGGTTGAATAATCAAGGTAGTGTATGTAGGTCTTGGACCGAACCACTATCAATTACTGCGCATTGTCTCCTCTATTTTTAATCTTTCATTCATCTTTTAATTTTCCTTTTATTTTGAATCTATCCCCAACTAAAAGATAACTTTATTAAGAGCCAAAAAGTTCTATTCACCCCCCCTCTAGCACATTTATTTAGGACCAACAGCTGCTGCATCAATTGTTGTTCTAATTGGTCCTAGCAAATCATTATAAAAAGTTTGAACTTGTAGCCATTTAGGTAACCCATGGTGAAGACATCTTCTTAGCAAATCCTTATACCTCTCCCAAGCTTCATATAGTGTTTCAGAGTCAAGTTGCACAAAAGAGGTGATATCATTACGTATTTTTGTTGTCTTAGTAGGTGGAAGAATTTTGCCAAGAATTTATAAGTTGAATCATCCCAAGTACTAATAAACTCATTTGGAAGCGAATTTAACCAAACTCTTTACCTTATTTGTAACACTATTATTTTTGAAAGTATCACAAATCTCCAAGAAATTCACAAAATGTGCATTAGGATAATCATTCAAAAGTCCCTTAAACTAAATAAAAGTTTGAATTATCTGAATGATTGCTGGTTTGATTTCAAAATTATAGGCTTGGATAACAGGTCTACGGATGCTAAAATGAAAGCCTTGAACGAGAGGTACAGCATATTCTTGCAAGGGCTTATTTACTTCACGATCTGCCATTGTATTAAATTGAGAAAAAGCTTGCAAATTTTCCTTCTTGAGTTTTTGAAAAGTCTTTTCAATTTTTGGATCAAAAGGAACAACATCCAAAATTTTGCCTCTTTGCATACAATGACTAAAAAATACTTGAAAATAAAAACAAAATTTGAAGTAAGATTAAATTGCTTAGTATTAATATTAACAAAAATAGAAAATTTAAGAAACAATTCCCCTGCAACAATGCCAAAAACTTGTTTGTCGGATAAACCATGCAACTGGACATATCATAATTAAGTAATATAATGAAAGTAAAGTTCATTCTCACGGAGAACTTAACTTAATCTACTACTATGCTTGCCAAGTACTAAAACTAACACAACCTAATCTTATTCAAATAACCAAATTAAAGATGCATAAAATTAAAACTAAAACTGAAAATAACAATAGCAATTTAATTAATTAATCAATCAACCAAAATTCTAGAACCATAATATCCCCTCATTGTTTCATCTGAATTTCTTTTACTCTCCCTTTATTTACTAGATAGCCTTGAGTTGTTAACCTAGAGTTAGAATTTATTTATAAGTTACCATCGAGTTTCTTATAATATCTTTCTCAACCAATTTACTATATGTCTATGCAAATTGAAATTAAGAAAGATTCATTAAGAACACTCTAATTTTGGCCACATATAACATATAAGTGTATGTCTATGCTACACGCGAATCAAATCAATCATCTCATGCAATTAATATTGAACTTACGCTATTTTATCCAAGGTTTACTTTAAACTTTCTCTCTTAGTTCCATTTTAAGTTTCCAAATCAATATAATTGGTGGATAATCAATTGTACACATTAAGAACAGGATTGAAATAAACAACTCAAACACTACCAATCATAAGCAAGAAAGAATATTAAAACCTCAAACTACGCATTGGGTTTAATTGTGATTCTAGATTAAAAAACTTCATTCAACATAATGTATGTAAACATTATTCAAAAAAGTATAAATATTAAAACTAAACAAGAAAGTATAAAGAAAACTAAAGAAGAAAAGAACTCTAGGTTTTGTCATTCTTTGATATGCAATTCCTCTTTTGAATTCCTTGCCTTCTTGTTAGACTTAAAGCCTCTTTTTCTTTAGAAAACTCTTGCTTAATTCATGCTAAAACGTCCTCTTGAAAGAGGACTTAAAATAAAGTTTGAGTCCAAGGTAAAATAGAAGTCATAAAGCACCAAAAGTCTCTTTCCTTCATTGGGCGCTGCGGCGCTTTGACTTGATTATTTTTTTTCTCATTCTTCTTTTAGGTGCCGAGGAGTTGGGTGCTTGGTGGCCATAGCACTGAGGCTCCTATGCGCCTTGAAGCATCCTTCTCAATTGGGGTGCCATGGCACTAACTCATTCCATGGCCATGGCACTTAAGGCTTTACAATGCTCATTCAAGCTTTGTGACACTACTTCAATTTAGACATGATTTTTAACAATTTTATAGGCCGAAATGGGCAAAGTGATAAATAGAAAAGTTGTAGAGTTTCCTGTTAGATTTCCAATGGTTTAAAAATCATATCAATTTGACTTCTGTAGTGAAAGATATGCTCAAAATACTGATGTATGTGTAGTGAAAGTCTGCACCTTGAATGCATCTCCTTCACAAAAAAGGCCTTCTTTTCAAAGCACACCAACAAAAACTTAAATTAACTTAAATAATTACTAAACTTAAATCAAAATAACATAAAATAGCCTAACTCAATTGAACCAAATATAATTAAATTAAATTAAATAAATGACTAAAAATGACTAAAACCAACTAATAATTAAGCTAAATTTCAAGAACTTAGACAAAATATATTGAAAATTAAGATCAAATAACTCTATAAAATAGAGTTATCACTTACCTCAGAGCTTTTGAAGATTTAGAGTTTGTTCATACATCATAACATATCAATAACATATATATATATATATATATATATATATATATATATAGCATGCTATTCGTCCAATCAACTGATTATATTCAAACACAGTCAACGAGTGATCCTCCTTGGACATAATCAAATCAACATACGGTGGCCAGCCAACAAAATCAAATCACGCATGGTGCCAAAGCAACTGGTAGAGAGTCAAATCACACACAGTGCCAAAACAATTGGTGGAGGTTTAAATCACGCACAATGTTGAAGCAGCCAACAGAGGTTCAAATCACACACGGTGTTCAAGCAACTAGCAGAGGTTCAAATCACACATGGTGCTGAAGTAATCAACAATGGTTTAAATCATGCACGGTGCTGAAGCAACTGAAGGAGGTTCAAAGTTGCAAGGGCAGGACAACACTGATCCATAAATCAAATCAATGTCCGGAATTCATAATCATCGAACGAGCACATCAATATTATCCTAAACCATGAGATCCTCAATATCTGACTTGCATAGGTAATTCAACCTTAATCCCACATAGTTACATATATCGTCAACAAGTTACTCCCAATTCCAATATAACTTCATATAAATGAATATATGGTAGCTCAATAACCATTTACGACATCTAAATAAGTAACTCACCATTCACAAATTCAAAAATAGAAATTCCGATCATTAGGAGTTCGAAAGGTATTGTCGATTTTATCACGTAAGTAGAGTATTAAATCCCACAGAGAATTGTTCCAACTTTTGCTAAATACTAAAATTAAAACAACCTAATCTTATTCAAACAACCAAATTAAATTGATTACAAACAAAACTAAAACTAAATAGTAACTAAATTGAATTTAAAAGATAATGGGCAAAACTTTACTTGACAAAATTCAATTAATAAAGAGCTTAGGATTACAATATCCTTAACACTTCATCTGAATCCTCTTTCTCTCTCTAAACTTACTTTAATGGATTGAGTTGCTAGCCTAGAGTCCCAATTTATTTATAAATCTCTGTCGAGATCCTTATAAAAACATCTGCCTCAATTAATTTACTATATGTCAACGTAAAGTCAACTGAAGAAAGATTCATTAAGCTTTGGCGTTAATCTTGGCTACATGCGACACATAGGTGTATGTCTATCATATATGCAAATCAGATCACCTAATCAACTAAGTAAATTTGAATACATGTTTTTCCATTCATGGCATAATCTAAACTCCCTTCGTCAAGTTGTATTTAGATATCCAAATAAATCTAATTGGTGATTAAGCAATTAGAAACAATAAACACAAAATTGGAATAAACAATTCATATTCCATAGATAATAAGCAAAAGAGAGATAAAGTATTCAAATTGCATGTTAAGTTCAATACAATCCCAGAAAAAGCAAATTAGTTCATAATAACTACTGAAAACATCATTAAAATAAAATCAACCTTTAATCCAAGCTAAAGAAAGTGAGAGAAGAACAAAAGTAGAGAGAGAAACTAAGATTTGAAGCTTTTGAATCTCTAATCTTCTTTGATTTCCCCTTGCTTTCTTGCTTTCTTGATGTCTTCTTTTCTCTAGAAAAGTTACTCTCAATGCCTTTTAAAAGTGCTTTGAAGAGCCTTCTTTTAAATAGCCCTCAAAGACTTAATGTACTTAAAACTCGAATTTCAGAGTGTTGGGATATCGACGAGTGCCGTAGCCTCCATTGTTTGGCACTGTGGTGCCCAACTCTCGGGTTTTTATATGAGTGCATTCTTTTCTTGGCACTGCGAGCTCAAATTTCTAAAACTGTGGTGATAGCTTCTTAGGGATTTTTCTCCATGAGCCTATTCAAACTGGGCAAAATGGTAAAAATGAAAGTTGTAGTCCTGTCTCTTATCTTTCCAATGCCTTAAAAATCAAGTCATTTGGACTTCCAGAGCGAGAGTTATTCTAGAATTACCAACATAGTATAGCGATGCTAGCTTGCTATCTTGATTCCTTTACTTCGATTTCCTTCTTTGTTTTGAAGCCGTTTTGATCGTGCACCTTGTAAGAACAACCAAACTAAATTTATAACATAATAAATTGACTTAACCAACATAAAATCTAGCTAAAATAACTACTTGAAGTAATTAAACTAACTTAAAAGAAACCATTAAAACGTGACAATATCACATCAAAACTTCAAAGACTTAGCGAATTCCTATGCTCAAAATGTGACAATATAACTCTTTTTCATAGAGTTATCAAAGGGCAACAATATATACATTAGCCACCATATAGCTCATACCAAATCAAATAGCACATACATACCTCATTTAAAGGTAGGATTCACAATTCTAATTCACACTAGCCTAGGCACAGTTATTCAAGGCAAACACAACAATTGTACTTTACACATTAGCATTTATGCAGATATAGACGTATATGTCATATAGCTCCTACATTCACACTTAAATCCCCACTCACAACGACAATAAGAATTTCTCCAATGTTTGAAAACTCAATTTTTTCTTCTTGCTCCCAACGGGATTCCAAGCCCGACAATGCCAAAAAACTTCTTTTCCCTCTTAGACAAAACATAAAAATTTATACTTAGTATTTCAAATAATTTCTAACATTTCAAACGAGCTCAACTTCCAACTACAACACATAATTTACCTAGTTTCAAGTTCTACAATCAAAATATTCTTAAATTCTTACTTTAAGTGTTGGTTTGAATCACTAATTTCTAGCAATCCAAGGGAAGACAACAACAAAACTGAAGAAAAAAAGAATTTCAAAGTTGTAAACCGATTAAACCACAAACCAATTGGTGAAAAAGGTTAATCTTACCTTCATTAAGGTTTTTCAAACCCCAAAACTCCTTCAAGCACCAAAATCTAAATATGGGACATGGGGTTCAAAAGGGTAGAGCATAAAGGTGTTTCTCTTTTGTTTTCTAAATGGGTGGATTGCCCAAAGTCCTTTTATTTTTGTAAATTTTCATGAATTTATCAATAGATGAAAGGTATTTATTGATAGATTGCTCTTTAACTTTTGCACATCAAAGTTCATCTATCGATAGATAAGCCCGTTTATCAATAGATGACACCTAATTTATATTTTAATTGCTTTCGGACTTGGATTTGTCGATAGATGGATAGGATCTATTGATAGATATTCATTTGCACTAATTTTGTTTGCTCTCAGGTTTTTATCTATCCATAAATTTGGCACACTCCATCGGTCGATTGCGTTCAATGCTTCATATTGCTCACGGGTGGACATCAATCGATAGTCATGAAGAATCTATCAATAGATGTTCTTCACATTGCTTCCAATTATTTTTTAGGTAACATCTATTGATAGATTTAGAACATCTATTAATAAATCATGTCTAGAGCTCAAATCTTCACAATTCAAAGTCTACAAATTCATTTCTCTAAGTCCTCAACTCATTTTCATTTCAATAATCACTTTAATAGATCACATGGCATTAAGTTTCCGCTGTATATGTTTACTATCCAACCTAAATCCTCAATCAAACTCCAAATCATATAATTCAGAAATCAAAAGTTAACATTGTAGCCTAAGTACGACATCTAATATTCAAGTACCAAGCATATGCATAATATTATCGAGGATCTTCAAACATACCAAAATTCATAGTTATTCTCTTATAAGCATGAGCAGTCTAAGTTCACATGTGCCTACATCAAATAGGTTAACTAATACCACACATAATCCAACTCAA
The DNA here is from genome assembly GCF_053813885.1 of Theobroma cacao. NCBI lineage: Eukaryota > Viridiplantae > Streptophyta > Magnoliopsida > Malvales > Malvaceae > Theobroma > Theobroma cacao. Next base: position 16,119,167 of record NC_142640.1, read on the forward strand.
AGTTGAGGATGTTACAGTAATGATTTTTATGCTTTTAGTTCTTATGATAGTGATCATCCATATACTTTGAGGAATTAGAAGATGCATTTCAAGAATTAGCTTATGAACTTAAGAACATACCTATGAAATATAGAAAAAGAGATATCAAAGCGAAGAGTTGAAAATGATTATCTAATTAAAGTTAAAATTGAGCTAGAAGACAAAGTTAAGTGCTTAGAGACTGAAGTACATTACTTGAAAGAGAAAAATGACCACTTGCATGAATCATTCTCAAAATGGAACATGAGTTCATAGAAATTAAATCACACTCTTGAAACTCAAAAGGCATTCTTTAATAAGGAAAGCATAGGATATGATGGGATTGTTGTCTGATTTACCATGCAAGTGCACTTATCGTTAACAATTAATATAATGAAAAGTAGAGTATTGTTCCCTCAGAAAACTTGCACCAAAATTTTGCTAAGTACTAAAATTAACACAACTTAATCTTATTTAAACAACTAATTTTTGAAGCTACTGAAAATTAAAGAAACTAAAAGTAAGATCAAAAATCACAATTTAAATAGAATTAATCAATCAAACAAGAGCTAGAATTACAATATCCCTTTAACACTTCATTTGAATCTTTTCTACTATCTCTTGACTTACTATATAGCCACAGTTTTTAACCTAGAAGTCTAATGTATTTATAAATCTCAGTTGAGGTTCTTATAAAAATATCTCTCTCAACCAATTCACTATATGTTTATGCAAATTGTAATTAGGAAAGACTCATTAAGCTTAGATTTTAATATTGGCTACATATGACATGCAAGTGTACGTCTACCTCACATATGAATTAAATCAATCATCTCATGCAATTGATATTGAACATATGCTATTTCATCCAAGCTTACACTAAACTCTTTCTCTCAATTCTGCTTAGATTACCAAATCAATCTAATTAGCGGTAAATTAATCAGATGCATTAATCATAAAATTAAAATAAATAACTCAAACACAATGAATCATCAGTAAAAGAAAGTATTAAGAATTCAAACTACATTTTAGGTTCAATTACAATTCTAGATAAGAGATTTAGTTCTTCATAACTACTAAAAACATCATCCAAAAAAGTTTAACCATCAACACAAACCAAAGAAAGTATAAAAAAAACCAAAGAAGAAAAGAAAACTAGGATTTGTCAAGTTTTCAATCTTCAATCTTCAAGGGTTTTTTCTAGCTTTCTTGCTTGCTTGACTGCTCTTTTTCTTTAAAGAACATCTATCTTAATTGTTCCTTCAATTGCTTTGAAAAAGTTTTTAAATAGGCCTTAGAATTTGACTCGAAATAAAATCTCAAAATTTTTGCCTATGGTCTATATTGTGTCAATGCTGCGGCATCGAGCTTGCTGACTATTTTTTTCTTTTTCCTCCTTCTAGCACCCATCTCATGGCATTGCAACGTCAAGCTTTCTGCCTTGCTGGCCTGTGCCTCATATTTCATGACACCACAGTGCCCATTGATCCATGGCCGCAACTCCTAAGGCTGTCTTACCATATGCTGTCTGCTGCACTGGTACAAAGAGTGATGTGATTTCTCCTTCTTCTAGGCTAAACTAGGTGAAGTGGTATGCATGAAAGTTTGTATCCCTATGTCTTATCTTTCAAATGGGTCAAGAATCATGTCAATTGGGCTTCTAGAATGAAAATTAGGCTCAAAATACTGAAACATGTGCACAAAAAAAAAATGGACCTTGCATGCACTTTTCTTCATCAATTCAAGCCCTTCGATTGCACATAGCGACAAACTAACTTAAATAATAACTAAACTTAAAACAAATTGTCATAAAATAACTTAAAACAACCTAAATAAATGAACCCTACTTGACTTACTAAAATAATTAAAAATAAATAAAAATACCTAAATCTTGACTTAAATCTTAAGAACTTAGCCCATTTACTGCTTGTATAAAGGTTGTGCTTTAACCTAAAAAGGTAGTGTCTTGGAAAAGGTTAAGTCTGATCCTATGAAATGTAAGTTGTAGAGGTTATGTCTAATCCAACAAAAGGCATGTTGTAAAGGTTACACCTAACCTTATTGAAAAGGCAAGTTGATAGTAGATTCAAACTCCTTATGCTATCAAGGGAGATGACATAGGCATTGAAAGGTCAAACCTCTATAAAATCCTGTTGAGTCCTTGTTTACTTTTCTTCTATTTATTCATTAAGTTTATACTCTGTTTTAGTGTTTCATTCTTTCATATTTGAACTAATTTTTGAAAAAGGGGGAATTTTTAATTAACGATCAATTCACCCCCTTTTTAGTAGTTTTACTTTTAGCTTATCTTTTTAATAGATGCCATGGTTGTAACTTTAAGCTTTTTGTTTAGGATGTCTCAAAAGGTTGTTAAACCTATAAAACATTGAGAACCTGTTCAAATGCCAATTGTTAGGAAATAAGCTTAAAGTAAAACTACCTAGAGGAGCAGTGAATTGGTTGTGCAATAATAATTCCCCTTTTTTTTGGAAAGCTTTAAAGATACATAAAAAATATGAGAAAATAGAATAACTAAACAGATTATGAAATGAATAAGAAAAGAGAGAAAAAATAAAGAATACTCAGTAGGATTTTCATAGGGGTCTAGCCTTCTAATGCCTATGTTTTCTCCCTTGATAGCATAATGAGTTAGAATTCATTATTAGTTTATCTTTTCAACAGGATTGAACATAACCTTTACAACATTCCTTTTACCAGGATCAGGCGTAACGTTCATAACATGCCTTTTACCAAGATTAGGCATAACCTCTACCAAGACATCGTCTTTTTCAAGTTCAAGCACAACTTTTACACAATACAACCTTTCATAGGATAAGGCAAAACCTCTCTACATTTTGTTTGGAGTTATAACTAATACAACAATGAATTCTTAAAAATCTCTAGCTTAAAATCTCTAACAAGGTTGATAAGAAAGTTTAGGATTAGAAAGATGAGAGCTTTCTTAAAGAATATGAATGATGAATGAACGTTTAAGCTCAGGGAATATCACTTGAAGGATAAAAATATGATCTTTAGATTTTGCTCTTTCTCAAAAATAAGATTTTTTTGCTCAAAGATCTTTTTCTTCTTGTTTTTTCTTCAAGGATGATTCAAAATCATTCAAGTCCCTTGCTTTAACATCCTTAAGGTAGGTATTTATAACCTCTTTGATTTCTTTCCCGTTGAAATGAAATTTGAATCATTTCCCATACGTTTTAGCCAACTTGCACATTGTTGTTGCATGTGTAAAATCAATTCTTTGCTCTTAAGTTGTCATTTCTTCATGAAGTTTGGAGCTTTTTGTCTCTGGAGAATTGATTTTTCTATTTTAAGATGTTGGTTTTTCTATAATTGGGTTCAAAGGTGACACCTTTGCAATTTTGGAAAATCGATTTTTTTATCGAATGTGTTGATTCTTCACTATGGTCTGACACTAAAATTTGAACTTGAGCTTGAATTTCGGCAGTCTAATCTAATCCAATTGAACCATTTCTTTCTTGATCACCAAGTTTTTGAACCTTGTTTTTGATACTTCAAGAACCGATATTTTCTCCATGTAGAATCGATTCTTTCTTTTTTGCATTTTTGCCTTCTGCATTCTGTCCCTCTAAAATCGATTCTTTGTCTATGAGGTGTTGACTTTTCACAAATCCTAAAGCTTCTATCTTCCAAGAACTGACTTTTTCTTTTCTTATAATCTATTCTTCATTATTAATCTCTACTTAAGAACTGACTTTTCTTACTTTAGAATTGAATCTTCCTGTGACACAAAAATAAATTTTGCTTTCTTCTCGTTTAAGAATCAAGTCTTTTCTTTTGAGAATTTGATTCTTAGATTGGCACTTTGAATTTGAAAACAAGAAATCTTTAGGAAAATTAAGAGACATTTCTTTAAGTTCAAGAGCATGATCATTCACATTCAAAGCATGCGCAATCAATCTTAACATTTCAATATATCTTTTTCTTAAGTTCAACTTCAAAACATCTTCGAGGATTTTCATCTTTCCTTTCATTTTCAAAGCTCATTAAGTTTAATCGATTTTGTCATTTTAAAAAAAGAATAAAGCTAACATTTTCTCTTTAGATTGACCTAAGATCGCACCAACCGCAAAGTAACTTGCATCGTACATAAGCTCAAATGGAATATTCCAATTCGAGCTTGTCGTATAAATGTTGAAACAAACCTCTTTTTCAACTCTAAAAACACAGCAAGGCATGTATCATTAAATTGGAAATATGTGTCTTTTTCCAAAAGATTATAAAGTGGCTTGAAGATCTTGGAAAAATCCTTGATGAAACACCTATAGAAGCCTACAAAACCAAGAAAACTTTGAATGCCTTTTACTGATGTTGGAGGTAGAAGCTTATTAATTGTCTCAACCTTTGTTTTGTCCACTTCTATACCTTTGCTAGAACTCGATGTCAAAGAATAATACTTTCTTCAGACCTTTTAAGAACATGGGGAAGATTATAGAGACAATCATCAAATGAATTTTCAAAAATTGAAAAATCATCCAAAAATACTTCTAGACATTGTTCCACCATATCGGTAAAGATGGCCATCATGCATTTCTAAAATATAGTCGAAGATTGCAAAGTCCAAATGGCATCCTCCAAAAGGAAAAATTCTCATAAGGCAATGGAATGTGGTTTTCTCTAGATCTTCAAGAGCTATGGTAATTTGGTTGTGCCTAGAGTAACAATCAAATAAGTAGTAAAACTCCTTACCAGTTAATCTACCAAGCATCTGATCAAAAAACGATAAAGGAAAATGATCTTTCCTAGTAGTTTCGTTAAGCTTCATATAATACATACATACCATCATCCAATCACAATTCTAGTGGGAATGAGTTCATTATTGGCATTGGAGACTACAATCATTCCTCTTTTCTTTGGCATGCATTGGACTGGATTCACCCATGAGCTATATGAAATAGGATAAACAATACCTACATCTAACCACTTGATGATCTCCTTCTTAACCACTTCTTTCATAATTAGGTTTAGTCAACGTTGATGCTCTATGGTAGCTTTGTGGTTGTCCTCTAGAAAGATCTTATGCACGCAGATAGACGGATTAATTCCTTTAATGTCTGCAATAGTCCACCCCAGTGCCTTCTTATATTTTCTTAGCACACGAAAGGGCATGTCTTCCTGCATGTTAGTAAAAGAAGAAGAAATAATAACTAGTAATGTAGATAAGTCACCCGAAAAAGCGTATCTTAGATTAGTTGGCAATGGCTTGAGTTCTAGTTTAGGTGGCTCTCCAATAGAAGGCTTGGCAAGTGCAGAAAAAAAAGTTGGAATATCTAAAAACTCAAACTGAGATTAGATCTAATGACAAGTGGTGGAGCATCCAACAAATTTAAGCATTCAAGAATTTCATCATCACCCATTTTAGAGTACAAATTAAAGAAACCTCAAATGGATCATTGGGATAGTTTTCTATAAACACTTCAATGGTGATGCTATTTACCATATTAACTGCAAAGCATTCATCAAACTCTTTGGGAAACTTTATAGCTTTGAAAATATTGAAGTTACCTGTTGGTCTTGAACCTTGAAAGTAAGTTCTCCTTTTTTTTCATCAATGATAGCTCTACCAATAGCTAAAAATAGTCTTAAAAGAATAATCAGTATTTCATGATCTTCCTCCATGTCTAATACAATGAAGTCTACTAGAAAATAAATTCAACCACTTTAATTAACACATCTTCAACAATACCTTTTAGATAGGAAAAAGATTGATCAGTGAGTTATAGGGTCATAAAAGTAGGGTTGATTTTCCTTAAACCAAGTTTCTGATAAATAGATAGTGGCATCGAGTTGACACTTGCTCCCAAATCACATAAAACTTATACAAATGATAGAGTACCAATAGTGCAAAGAATGGTGAAACTACTTAGATCCTGGAGCTATAATGGTAGTTTTTTCTTGATAATGGCACTGCATTCCTTAGTAAAGGTAATTGTCTAAAACTCACCCAATCTTCTCTTTTTAGTCAGAATGTCTTTCGTGAACTTAACATAGCTTAGCATCTGTTCAAAAGATTCAACAAAGGAGATTAATATGATGCTTCATAAATATCTCAAGGAACTTTTGGAACTACTTATCAAGTTTCTGTTTCTAAAATTATTGAGGGAAGGGCGATGGTGGATTACACTGAGCCTTCTCTTATTAAGCTTTTCCATCTTTCTTTTTATCCAATGTGTTTTTCTCCACAGGCTTGCTTAGAGAATCTGATTGCATGCTACTCCCTTCTACCTCTTTTAAACTTCTTAGTGTGCATGCTTTACAATGCTCCTTTCCTTCTCTTCTAAGATTGGTTTTAGTGTCATTTGATAAAGTTCCTTAAGGCTAGTTGTTGATGGCATTAGCAAGCTGACCCATTTATGTCTAGAGATTTCGAAGTGATGCTGATTGACTTTAGATTATTGCATCATTTTTTGCATGTATTGCATGAACATTTCTTTCACAGTTGGTTTTTTTTCAAGCACAGGAGCTTTAGCTTATGTTGGAAATCTAGGACAACAAACTAGCTTTGCTGAAGATGAAGGTCCTTGAATGTTACTCCATCAGAAATTAGGGTGATTCCTCCATTGAAATTGTTGGAATAAGAATTATTCTGCTACCTGTTGTAATTTCTAACATATTGCATTGACTTAGTATTAGCAGGACCATGATCACTAGCATGCCCTTCCCCACATTGTTCACATGTCACAAATGGGCTTGAACAGTATGAACACCCATAGTGTCAAATTTCTTGGATAAAGCAGCTACTTGTGTAGTCAAGGTAGTAATTGCATCCAGTTCATGAACACCTCCAACCTTCTTTGGCAACTCTCAGATGGCCATTGATAGTTATTAGAGGCCATTTCTTTTAACAAGTCATATGCCTTATTTATGGATTTTCCCATCAGTGCTCCACCTGCTATAGCATCAATAGTGGTTTTGATTAGACCTAACAATCCATTGTAGAAAGTATGTACTTGTAGCCATTTTAGTAACCCAGGGAGAGGACATATTCTAAGCAAATCCTTGTATTTTTCTCGATCTTCATATAGTGATTCTAAATCAAATTACACAAAAGATGTGATGCCATTCTGCATCTTCACTATCTTAATTGGTGGAAAAAACTTAGCTAAAAGTTTTTGAGCCAAATCATACCAAATGGAGATAGAACCAACAAGGTGTGAATTCACCCAACTTTTGGCCTTGTCTCTAGCAAAAAAGCAAAGAGCCTTAATCTAATATCATCATCAGAGACCCCATTATGTTTAAACATATCGCAAATCTCTAGGAAATTCACAATCAAAGGATTCGGATCATCATTAGGTAACTCACCAAATTGCACTGAAATCTGAATCATCTGAATGATTACTAGCTTGATCTCAAAGTTATTGGTTTGAATAGCAAGTCTTCGAATGCTAGAGTGAAGGCCTTGCAGGAGAAGAATAATGTATTTTCGCAAGGAATTGGTCTCTTCTTCTTAAGCCATTATCTAGAATTGAGTTAAAGCTTGTAAATTCTCCCTCTGAAGTCTCCTAAAATTTCTTTCAATTTTTGGATCAAAAGGAACAATTTTCAAATTTCTAACTCTTCACATACAACCAAATAGTGCTTGAAAATAAAGAAAAAAAAGTTGAATTAAAACTAAAATTGCTTGGTATTAATATTAACAAAAATTAGAAAAACAGTTTCCTGGCAATGACGTCAAAAACTTGTAGTTAAATTTACTACGCAAGTGCACATATCACAAATAAGTAATATAATGAAAAGTAGAGTATCGTTCCCACGAGAAATTGTTACCAAAATTCGTTAATTACTAAATTATAATTCAAATTCACAATTTAAATTTACGGAATAAAATAGAAATATAAAACTAATGATAAGAAAGAAAATTTAAACTTGAGAAATCAATCAGAAAAAGCCTAGAACTATAATTTCTCTCAACATTTCATTTGAATCTCTTCTATTCTCTCTTAACTTACTAAATAGACTGAGTTGTTAACCTAAAGTTCTAATTTATTTATAGGTATCTTCCAATATTCTTGTAAAAATATCTCTCTCAACCAATTCACTATATTCCTATGCAAATTAAATTAAAAAAAGACTTATGAAGCTTAGATTCTAATATGGCAACATATGACATGTAAGTATATTCCTATCTCACATGTAAATCAAATCAATCAATTAACTAATTGAATTTGAATAAATGTTATTCCATCCATGGCTTACACTAAATTCTCTTTTCCAAGTTTATTTAGGTTACCTAATCAATCTAATTGGTGTCCAGTCAATCAGACGCATTAAACACAGGATTGGAATAAACAAATCAACTACCATTAATCATAAGAAAGAGAGAGTTCAATTGCAATCCTAGAAATACAAATTTAGTTCATACTTAATACTAAAAACATAAAACAGAAAAATTTAACCATTATTCACAATATAAGAAAATCTAAGAAGATAAAAGGGAAGAAGAGAAAACTAAGGATCTTCGAGTCTTTAATCTTCCAAAGACTCCCTTGCTTTCTTGTATGCTTGATAGCCACTTTTCTCGAAGAAAATCTAATTTGAAAAGTGTTTTTTAATTGCCCCATATGTACCTTTTATTTTAACATCATGCACCTTGAATGCTAGCTATTAGAGCTTATTAGATGGTGAATAGGAAATTTTGGAATCAATAATATTTTATTCATGGTATAATGATATTAAAATAATATCAAACTAATCTTATATTTATAAGAAGGTCAAATTATTAAATTTAGTGCATAGATGAAAGTTAAAAGTTACCACACTAGGCCTAAATGGGGGAGTAGTTATGATGTGCATATTCATATTCTATAAATGTAAAGCATACAATTAATTTAATAAAAATATATGAATATATAGTATATTATATTATAATATATTACATGTGCATAAATGCATATGTTAATAATATGCAAATTAAGGCATGTATAATTAAACAAGGATAAGGATATTCCTTTGTAAATGTGGCCAATTTTAATAGACAAAATATGCATGAAATTACATTAGGTGAAAAAGGTGGCAGTTCAACTTTTGAAGAACAAGATAAGCTATTTTAAGGGTTAATGAAGACCATAGGTGAAGGTAGCGGCAAGGGATACAAACAAACACATTTGGATGGCATGAAATCTAAAGATGAGTCATGATGAGAGTGATAACCGGCCACATCTCCTAAGGCAAGATTTCAAGGGACAAAGTGGTTTGTAAAGGCCAATGTAGGCAAGTATGACTTTGCCAAAAAAAAAAAGATGCCTTCTCCGGCACATGCAAAGATAGTAGAAATAAAAATCAACCACGACTTATGACTATGAAAGGGAATCTGCCATGTATGCACAATTAGGATTGCATGAGGATAAAATTTTAAGATTTCTAATAGGTGAGAGAAAAAAAAAAGATAGGAAGAAATAAAGAAAAAAAAAAGTAATGAGCTTTAACCTCGAGAGTTTCGCCCATCCCTTAGATAGTTAAGAAGCATTTGGCTATTGTTTTGGAGATGTTTTGTCAAGCCCGACTCTACAATATGTTTATTATGCCATTCTTATATAAAAATACATGTTTGCTTACTTGGGTACCTCGAAAATTGTTAAAGGATGGCAATGTACCAAATGGTACAATTAAGTTGAATTAAGCCTCGAACTAGTCCAAATAGAGATTTTAAGATGAAATCGAGAATTTTGAAACCCTAGAATGACTTAAAATGGTGATTCGGAGTTCGAGGACCAATTTGGAGTCAAATTGGAATTTTTATGACCTATGGGTAAAATGGTCATTTTGCCACCTGAGGTTAAGATGTGAGTGTTGGATGAAATTTTTGACTACGATTGATCATTTGGAGTATAATTTGAGTTTGAGAAGTGAAGAATTTTAATTTCAGCGTTTTTCAAAAGATAAGGGTAAAATAGTCATTTTTCCACCCTAAGGGCAAAATTGTAAGTTTACACCACCCAACACTTGTCATGCCCATGGATTTCAGCCATTAGCATTTTATATCATGGATAATTGAAGGATTTTATGCGGTGGTGGAAGAAAGCTTAATTATTAAGTTTTTAAACATGGACCAAAAACATGGTGACAAGTGTCAAGCTTGGATTATTTTATTATTTGGATTTAAAAATCATCCCATAACCCTCCCAACTAGATTTCAAGGGAAGAAAAGGGAAGAAAAGAAGAAAAACAAAACCCTAGCTAAGAAATTCAAGGGAAAATCACTAGATTTCAAGGAATCATGACATCAAAGGTGAAATTTCTTAACTCTCGCTTGTGATCTATCTTTCCTATGCATTCTTTTGCATTTTTCATGGTTGAATCACAAGATATCATGAAGGATAGTGTGCTGATCAAACCTTAGGAGAGAGAATTTGATGATGAATTTAGTAAGAAAACATGTTATTCTAGTGTTTTTAGTTGTTTGGTGATGTGTAGTATGAAAAGCAAGCAAGAAAAATTCATGTTCTTACATCACCTTCATTGGCCGAATATTCCATGTGGAATATTGATGATGAATTTGATTGAATTTCAAGTGATTTGATTAGGAATGAATGATTTATGGTGTGAGAATCAAGCATGAAAAATTATATTGTTAGTGCACTCACCATGGTCGAATTTTTCAAGAGAAAATGTGAGGATGATTTTGCCAAATTTCAAGTTATTTAAATTGTGTTTAATGATTTGAAGTATTGGGAGAGAAATGGAATTGTTTGGAGTTGAATTGGACGTATTGGCCAATTAATCGGGTGATAGATCGAATTAGGCCAATATCATTTTATTTAGGTACATAATTGAATTTATATTGAACATCGTATTTAGATAGTTACCCGAGCATTTCACATCTCATTTCATGCATTAGTATGGAGCCTGAATTAGTTTTATAACAGTTTAGTGCAAATGTAGTAAATGGTTTATTGTGCATTATATCTAGGTGGTGAGCATTCTGGCAAGAGTAAAGAGGTAGTATCCAAGGATCAAGAATCAGAGTATCCCAAATTTGATTCCCATTACAGTGAGTAACCTTATTATCGTCTTAATTATCTAAAGTATGTTTTTATCCGATTTTGTAATTCTATGGAAAATGTGTTTAAATGAAATGATTTTATAAATTGTTTTGAAATTTAATGATGAATTGAAAATGGAGTAATTGGAGACTACTTGTTGTATTGTAAATTATGTTTTGAATTGAATGGCTTATGATAATGTGGGCATGAATGGCTGGATGGGTATTTATGTTGAAAATGTATAAACTGTTGTTTGCCTTGATAGGCTGGATAATGATAAAATTTCCATGTCATGTTGTTGAATTTTTATTGAATTTGTGGGTTATAGATTGGTCACTGTAGTGGCGAGTTCTGTGGACCAGCCTTTTTGAGGGGCACGAAATTTGGGTATATTCTTACCTCGATTGAGGAGGCGCATAGGGTAACTCTTGAGGTAAAACTTTAGAGTTCACTTCATGCCAAACCACCACGTGAGGGTGAACTCAGCCAACGCCAAGGAACGGCTATGTTTTCAAAATAAAAACATGATTTATGCGTACATGACTTTTTAACAGCCTTGGCAGACTCGTTTGGGATAACCCCAGGCTAAGGTATCCTTGACAACTGAGTATGAGAATGATTTTGGCACGAACCAAGCTTTTCAGGAAATCATAAGCCTCGTTGTTTATTTAGGTGAAATGAATCTATTTTATCTTATTAAAATGAGTTCGAAATGCTGTGAATCATTTTTTTGCTAATCTATTTTATCTGTCTCCATTTACTTAGCTTTAGATATTTTAGATGATATTTGTTTACTCACTGAGATTATATAATCTCACCACCCTCCTTTCCACCCATTTCAGACTCAGGATAGTTGATAGATAGCTCATTTCGTTGAGGGTTACAGTTGGACTTGCATCCTCAAAAACTGTAGGTTCACAGCCTTCATTACTTTTAGTCATTCGGGGGCCCACATGTCATTGTTAAATGTTTTGAATACCTGGTTGTGTGTGCTATTGTATGTAAGAATTTATTTTGCTTTTACACTGTAAAAATTATTTACGTAGCGTTCTGTAAAAATGGTTTTATAAAAAATTAGAATATATTATTCATTATTTTTATTTTATTCCATTAGCTATAATTTCACTTTAAATGAATGTTTTAGATATCTAAACTTATTTCGGTTATGAAATGTGTAAATTTCTCTCATATACTACATTTTAGCTAGTTTCAAAATTTTTAGAAAAAATGACCAAAATACCCCTGTGTAGTTGAAACTTCTCTTTGACTGTTTTTCAATTGAAATTAGTTCATATCACTTTAAAACATGATTTTAGTAACTAATACTCACAAGGGAAGTGAGAAAACTGATGTTAAGCCTTGCGAGATTTTGATTGGCATTTCGGGTAATGAATGTCTATCGGGACATCACAGTGGTTGTCACTAGCTCGATGGGAGTTCCGGGTCGTGACATGTTCAAGGGTGGTGGCGACGAATATTGAAGAAACCCTTATTTGCTTTGGAAGCCAAGGTTATTGAACCTTTTAATTTGAAAGGAATTAAGCAACCCAAATGGATGGTTGATGCTCAATGTGTGGGTAAGAATTCTTTATTATAGCCTCAAAAAATATTTAAGTTTAAGAAATTAATAGTAATTAAATTTGTGATGGCAGATTTAGAAGTATATGATGGGGCAAGGTTTACCTAGATTTTTAACAAGTTCAATCATTAGCAAGGTAAGACAATTGGGAATTCATTTTTGGTTGATTACCTAGACTAGCTATGGATTGTAAAGAGCAATTGGGTATGCCAAATTGACTTGATATATTTGGTTGTAAGGAATTGCAAAGAGGGAAATTGCTGAAAATCTTACATCACCGAGGTTTAGTTCTAAGGGTAAATTGGTGAAGTTTGAAAGGTAAGAATAAATGGATGAAGTGAGGTTTTAGTTACTAAAATATGCTGGCCGAATCTATACTTAGTTTAGTTTTGAAAATTTTTGCTAAGAAATGTGATGTGTGTGTATTGTTACAAGGTTGTAAAGAAATAGCAATGAGGTGTACGAAAGCTGCCAACCCGAGACCAGATATTAGCATTCATTGAGTTGCTAAATTGTTGTGATAAGGTAAGAATGATAGATTTTAATTGAGCTTTGATTATTAAATCATTGTTGCCCATATGTATAAGTAGTAGTTTTGAAAGAATATATATATACCCAGTAAATATGAATTCTTATTGACAAGGAGTTGTTTGAATTAAGGCATTAGTTGGTAAACAATAATTGGTCAAGTCATGGGTGATTGGCACATTGGCCATAGCATTGAGCCTTCAAAGGCTCGGGGAATGGTTGTTGAGCTTGCTAAAAGATATTACTAGAAGCCAAGTTAAATTAAAAAGTAATGGTTAGTAAATTGGTGAGAAATCCCATCAATTGAGGTGAATGGGGCGTATCTATTTCAAAATGTATTCCTTGTTCCATAATATATATATTCATGAATGATTCATTGAATGCTATTGTGGAAAGTATGAGTTGGTAGAAATTATAGGTAATTTATGGATGCTACTACTCTCTATATGTTTTGACTATATATTAAGTATAATTATACGAGTATAAAAAATTGAGAAACAAGCTTTACAAATGCTTCACTTCAAAATGTGCCTTGCAAAGAATTTGTGAATTGCAAAATTAGATGCATGATGCAAAACAATCAGATTATACGATGCAATGATTTTAACTTAATCTTTTATTCTATAACACATGTTGTTTTGAGCAATGCATCACCTATGGCAATAAAAAAGTAAATAGTTTATCTTTTTTTTTTTTGAAGAGTTTATACTCTGATTTTCTTCAAAACCTTGCATTGGTTTGTCAAAGGTTGTGGTTTTGTTAAAACAAGATGGCTGACAGTAGGTCATGTTGTCACACCAAATCTTGTGTGACCTTTGTGCAAAGTGAGCTGTAGCTAGAGGTTATTTTGAAAGGGGAAGCCGATGGGCTTGTATTTACATGGTAAGGCCACAAGGTTATATACATGCAAGGACCACAGGTTATGAGCACTCTACTCATTTAATGGTCATATTGATACATGGTATACCATTGACACAGGAAAGTAAAGGGAAGGGCCCCCAAAATATTATAACATGGGAGAGGGCCCACTGGTTATTGACTTACTTGAGAATGACATATTTTACTTGTTGAAATTCAGAATATAACATGGTAATGGTTTTGAATCCGTTTTTCTTATGACAAATGGTTTTTCATACATTTTATGATATGAGCATATTATTCAAATGGTGCTTTGAAATCATTTTATACATGCCATGCTAAATTAAATAAAGGTACATGGTTGTGAACTTTGGCTTATTACTATTAATGAAAATTTTATTGATTTCTTGATTAACCTACTTTTTTATCTATATAGTCTTGAAGCTATTGTGTAGTGACACCACATTACATATGGATTTACATTTTATACTTTCAAAGCAGCTACCTCATGTCGATTGTTTATTTTTGCTTCCTCATATTTTGATTTTATTATTTAAATGTTCGACCCTCTACTTGTTTCGCATCTTTGCCTACTCACTAAATCAATGATAACTGGGTCCATGAGACTCACCCCACTATTTTATTTACAGATAAGTGATTCGTTTAGTGTATCCTCTAGCGAAATTTTCCCTTTAACCATGGAATAGGTCATGGATCTCATAGCTCCTTCCTCTATGTCACTCTGTCGGTAGAGGGCTTTATGTTGATGATGTGTTTTGGTTAGTTATGTCTATTGAAATTACATAGAATGTAATATAAGTACTAAGTTTATATTTTTAATGGGAGGTATGGAAAAAGATGTTTCTAGGCTCTTGCTATCATAAAGTGTATTCGTTTAAGTGAAAATGTTTATCATTTAAAATCTAACGTTGGGATAATTGATGATCAATAAGAAAGTTTAATTAACACTAACTTGGGACTTGGCAAGCTTGCTCGTGAGATTCGAGCGCTAATAGTGATCATGGGTTTGGTCATTACATTTATAATCTTCCAAAAACCCTACTTATAATCAAATTTGAAACAAAGATATCGTGCTAGCACCAGGACCTTAGCTTTCCTACTACACGGTTGTTTCCTTCTTGTCATGGCGTCACAACCTTCCCATGGCTATTTCTTTCCTTACGTTGTGACACTAGACTTCCCATGGCCGCGGTGCTAGAGATGTTGATTTGTGCTCTTATTCACTTTTTTTCATGATTCAGTGCTCCACTTCATTGGCACCTTAAAAAACTTGAAACTTAACAAAAATAAACTAAAATCAAACAACTTAACATAATTAAAACTAAACTTAAGAAACAAACTAAAAACAAAGAATTTTGAATTAAGTCTCAAGGATTTAGCTAATTCTAATGCTAAAAATGTGATAAAATAATTCTATTTTATAGAGTTAGTAGAGTGCTACTTATAGAATAAAATTTTTGCCAGTAAAGGCATCATACCTGATCACCCCTTCATCCCACAAAACTTTTACCTCATCAATTAGAGGTCGAAAGAACACATCAATGTTCTGTCCAGGACTTGTCCGCCCTGGGATAACCATGCTAAGAAAGATTTACAGTTTTTTTGTCAAGCCCGACCTTATAAAATACTTTCCATGTCATTCATATGATTGACAATATGCTTGCATACTTGGAAAGCCTTGAAAGAAAAATCGTTAAAAGACGACAATGTACCAAATGGTACAATTAAGTTAATTTAAGTCTCGAACTAGATCAAATAGAGAATTTAAAATGAAATTAAGAATATTAAAGTCTCAGAATGGTTTAATATGGTGATTTGGAGTTCGAGGATCAATTTGGAGTCAAACCGAAATTTTTACTATCTAGGGGCAAAATGGTCATTTGCCACCCAAGGACACAATGGGAATTTTTAGAAAAGAAATTTTTTAGCCCCATTTGACTTATTGGAGTATGATTTGAGTATTGGAGTATAATTTGAGGGTTTGGCAGTGAAAAAGTTTAATTCCAGTGATTTCTAGAGTGTAGGGGCAAAATCGTAATTTTGCCACCCGCGAACAAAATTTGAGATTTTGAGAGAATTTAGATCAAATTTGACAAATTGGAGAATGGTATGAGTATAAGGGATGAAAAATATGTCTATGGGCAATTTTTCAATTTTTGGGGCAAAAATGTAATTTTTGACTTTTACGGGGGTAAAAGTGTAAATTTCAAAAATTACTCCACCAAGACTTTGGATAAGTCTGAGAATTTTACCTAAGCTATGGATATGTGGGACAAGTGTATGGTGAAAATTTGGAAACAAATGGATGGCTAGAATTTAAGGAATTAATAAAACATTAAAAAAATGAATAAAATAATATTATATTATTTTAGCCTTTAAAAAGGTAAAAAATTCCGGAATTCTCATCTCCAAACCAGGGGAGAAAAGGGAAAAAAAAAAACAAGAATCCTACCTGAAAAATTTGGAGAAAATCAAGAGAAATCAAGAAATCAAGCATTAAAAAGGTAAATTTCATTGATTTTCCTTGTGATTTTCACTACCCATGCATTTTTTTCTCATTTCCATGCAAAATTAGAAAGTGGGTATGGACACCCATGCTGGCCAAACCTCCATGGATGAGTTTTGAGCTTGATTTTTGGTTGATTTTAATTGAATTAAGTGATTTTAGTTAAGTTATATTGAAATATAGCAAAAATAAGCTAGAAATATAAATTTTTCCCATTGAAACCCATTATGCTGAATTTTCTAGGGGAATATTGGCTGCTGATCTTGATGGTTATTTGAGGAATTATGATGAATAATGATGAATTATGAGCCTAGAAAAATAATGGAAATTTTCGGAGCAAAAATACAAATTTTTACCCACTAGGGGTATTTTCGTAATTTATTATCGGGACTGATAATTTGCACCACACTGAGGGACATTAAGTCAATTTGGGTGCAATTGAGGTATAGAAACTGAAAAAAATTAATTTGGAGTTTAAACGGACGCATATATCAATTTATCGGGTAAAAGACCGAAATAGGCTAACACCGCATTTAGGCAAAAATTTAGACATTTTTGCATTCCATATCAAGCATTAGTAGTCTAAATTAGTTTAATTTCAATTTAGTACCAATGTGGTGAATTTCTCGATTTTGTACTGTGTCAAGGTGGTGAGTCCTCTGATAAAGGCAAGAGAATTGCACCCGAGGACCAATAGTCTGAGTATTTCGAAAATCCTCACTCTAGACACGGTGAGTAACCTTACCATCATTTTAATTATCTAAAGTATGTTTTTATTCGATTTTGGTGAATTTTATGAAAATGAGTTCAAATGGTAAATTTTTATGTTTTGTAAACAAAATGAGTTTAAATGAAAATATTTTATAAATTGTCTTGAAACGAAATAACGATTTTGAAAATAGAGTAATTGGAGACCACTGATATGTTGTAAATTTAAAATTGAATTAATGGCTTATGTTATTGTATTGGCATGACTGGCTGGGCTGTGTTTTTATGAATTATATGAATTGCTTTATTTTACCCTGCAGGTTGGGTAGTAATATATTAGCCCTGTCATGCTGTCAAAATTTTATTGTATGGTGGGTTTGACCTGCTGCAGTGGGCTGGATTCTGTGGACTAGCCTATTAGAGGGGCACGGAATCCTGTTATATTTTTACCTCGGTTGGAGAGGCGAGTAGGGTAACTCTTGAGGTATAACTTTTAGAGTTCACTTCACGCCAAACCACCTCGTGAAGGGGAACTCGGCCAACGTCAAGGAATGGCTATGTTTTCAAAATAAAAACATGACTTTCTAATAGCCTTGGCGGACTCAGTTGGGATAGCCCTCGGCCAAGGTATCCCAAATAACTGAGTATGATAATAATTTTTGGCATGAGCCAAGCTTTTTAAGAAATACATAAGCCATATTGATTACTTGCTTTAAATAAATTGATTTCATTTGGTTGAAATAAGTTGAAAGATGATAAATTACAGTTTGATGAAATGTTTTAATAGTCTCCTTTTACTCGACTTTAGATATTTTGAGTGATGTTTGTTTACTCACTGGGATTTTATAATCTCACCACCCTCATTTCCACCCATTTCAGGTTCAGAATAGATTGTAGATAACTGATATCGGCAAGGATTACAGTTGAACTTGCCACATCCAAAGACTGTAGGTTCATTTCTTTTTATACTTTTGGTCATTCGTGGGCCCACGTGTCACTGTAAATTAAATTCTATACTTTGGTTATCTGTATTACGGTATGTAAGAATTTATTTTGCTTTTACGCTATAAAAATTATTTATGCAGTGTTCTTAAAATATCGTTTTATGTGAAAATTGAATATTTTATTGAATATTTTTATTTTATTATAACAGTCATAATTCCATTTTAAACGAATGTTTTAGACATCCAAAATTATTTTTGATTAAGAAATATGTGTTTTCCACTTACATACTATATTTTTAGATGATTTTTGAGATTTTTGGGATAAATGACAAAAATACCCCTGTGAGACGAAAATTATTATTTCATTTGTTTAAGTTGGAAACAGTTTAAAATCTTTTAAAATGTGGTATTTGGAAACAGTTACCCACAGGGGAAATGAGAAGCTGATATTAAAGCCTTGCGGGGTCTCGGTTGACATTCCGGGTAATGAATGTAAATTGAGACGTCGCGGCGGTTGTCACGGGCTCGATGGGAGTTCCGGGTCGTGACAATTAAGTTGGTATCAGAGCTGTTGGTTTGAAAGATTAGAGTTTTGGGTTTAAAGTTATTTTAAAAATTTACAGTGTCAGTGTGGCCCCGAGTTAAGTTAGGTTAGGTTGAATAAAATACATGCATAAGCATATAGAGCCTGAGGTTGCCTAAACTCACTTTGTTCCCTATTATAGATTATTATGTCTCCTCGACGCGAACAACCACCTTTCACTAGATCAGCTGGAAGGGGAAGAGGTCGTTTCCAACGTCGTCAGTTAGGTGCAATAGAGGAGGAATTGACTGCATCCACCATTCGGGCAGCACCTGCTGCTGAACAAACCAAGACTCCTCCACATCCTCCACCTCCTCTACCACTTACTAGTATTCCTGCTATGCCTCTTGAGGCAGTTCAGGCATTAGCAGCCTTCTTTACTGCTATTGCTGGCCAGGCTCAAGCTGGTCAAGCTCTTCCTACAGTTCCTCTGGCTGCTCCTTCAGTACCACCATCCCCACTTCCTGTCCCACCACCAGTGCTGGATGTTTCTGATTCTAAGAAGCTTAAAGAGGCTAGGCAACATAGTTGTGTTTCTTTTATGGGTGAGTCGGACGCAACCGTGGCTAAAGAGGTGGTGCGAATGGCTTTAAGAGCCGAGAAGCTTGCGAATGAAAATAAGAGTCTGCGAGCTGAGTTAGCAAAAAGGAGAAGTCTAAGTGTATCTTCTAGTCAGCCACCAAACAGGGGCAAAAACTCCTCTGTTTCAGGAAGTTCACGTAGATGCATAAATTGTGAGAATTATCATGTTGGGCCGTGCAGAGGGCCTGCACGATGTTTTCATTGTGATCAACTGGGTCACATTAGGAGAGATTGTCCACAGTTAGGACGGGCTACGGTAGCTGCTCCATCTCCACCAGCTCATACGGATATACAGAGGAGAGATTCCTCTGGATTGCAACCGAGACAGGGATGATTTTGACATACCACCAAGGGTAGATTAAATAAGTTGAAATTAGTGCTCTAATAAAGTATGTATGATAGAAAGCTAGTTTGTAAGTTGTAGTTTTCATGCTCATGAAATATATAAAGATTATCAATATATGGACATACATTTGGAGTTGTAATTTACAAGTTTGAAGTATTTAAGATATGATTAAATGGAATTAGCATTAGTTAGGGTACGTAAATCTTTTAATTAATTTCTATGGAGTATCCATGATAGTAGAATGGAGGAACATCGTGCAGTGATGCTATATGGTGAAATCACTATACAATATGGAAAGGGTATTTTCGAGTGGGATTTATTGACTGATGATAAGTGATGAGCAATTTGAGATACATGTAGCTATGAATAAATTTGGAGATCTTTGCTTAAGCAAACTCGTATTAAATGTTATGGTAAAGATATATGAATGCTAGTGGCAAAAAAAAAAATACGTTAAATCAATGTTTTGATTTCACACTTGTGATAGAAAGTTAGTCTTGCTAATTGTGGTATAGACTCGAAGGGAAGCCACACGATTGTGAATAATTGAGGTAGTAGCTTTAAAGGTGGAAGAGTTGCTAAGATAAAGTGAATTCAAACCGTTGCAACGCCACAGTACTGACTATCAAACGCTGTCACGTTAAGAACCCCTAATGGCTAGAAAGCAGAGCAAATTGAGAGTGGCATGAAGATGAAACTCACGAGTTGAAGAATGGTCATTGGTTTTCATGCTAAGCTTTGTTGTTTGGAGTCTTAAGTCCATTGGGAGGTATTAAGATAAAGATGATGAGTGAAATTACAAAGTTTTTTTTTATTTTATTGCCTTATATATATTGGCATGTAAGAGAAAGAAAAGTTAGAGAATTTTTAAGATGGCTACATAAAAATAAATTAACATGTGGAGTGTTAAGATGAATAATATGATGATTGAAGTCAAATCTTAAGAAATAAAGAAGACAAGAGATTAAGTCTTGTTAAAGACTAAAGAGGAAGCGAGCGAAAGGTTAGATGAATGTATGAGATACTGATAAGAGATGTCAATAGCAAGTGAGGAAAATGTAAATAAAGATTTCAATAATGATATAGCAAATGAGTTTATATAGAATATTGTTATGAGAATATACTGATCTTGTCTTGACCTTGTTGAAAGGAAAGGATTAGTAACAACACAAGTAAACTAGGTGACATGCTAGAAACCCATGGAGATAAATTGAAGCATGAGTAGTTGGGCATGCCTTTATGGAAATGATATACTTGGTGTATAAAAGAGTAAATAAGTGATTAAGTGTTTCAAGAATGTTTAAACGCCCTTGAGAAAGAATTATAAGTTATACATGATGGGCATAAGATGCGTGACTTTGAAACTTGCTAAGGAGCCAAATGGCTAAGTTACGGGTTAAATGATCATATGTTGTGAGACATAAATTTAAAATAAATATCCCTAAGGAAATACTCAAGAGAAGTTCTGCCATGGATCTTGTGAAAGCAAGCACTAAGTTATGTAGTTATAAAAAGGAAGCTATAAGCTGAGAGTGGTATAAGTATTAACATTAAAAAGTAATTGAGGAGAATTTAGTTTCAAGTCTTGTAATTTCAAGTACAATTTGTAAATTAGTTAAGGAAGAATGATGTTATATTCATATGAAAGAGTGGAATAAAGGATGATAGAAGTTAACCTTGATAATGAAGTCAGATAATGAAACTTTCTTAATATATTATGGGAATTGGAATTCGAAAATGCGTGAGGCATACATGATTCAAATGAATCTGAGTTTTAAGTGACAAATCAATATCGAAATGCAATAAGGATACAATATATAGGAGACATGAAGGATAATCGAGGAATAAGGATGACTTTTAGGAATTGTAGTATTGCATAAGATGCAATGATCAAGTCAAGATAAATTTTTGAGATACCAATGGGATTATAAAACATACACGCATAATAGATTATAATTCAATGGAGATGACATTGTGATGCAATGATATACAGTACAAGGAAACTTAAGCATATAATTGGAAACGATAAGAAGAGAATATAAGTATATAAATGATGAGGAACTATACACAGGCATGATGAGAATTTGTATGAATTATGAAGCTTATTCTATTGAATCTTGATTGTGGATGGGAATGAATTAAGAGAAATTAGTCTGAAGGCATTTGAAAATAGAGACTCGTATACATAATGAGGAATATAGACATTTGAATGTATATGTATATGTATGTGTGGAGTAGTGATGTACCCAACTAAATGAATAATGGTTTTAGTGGTTCAAGATTTGAACTCAATATATTTGATGAGTTGTATAGATAATGTAACGATTAAGAATCTTATCAGAAGACGATTTATGGTGACCTAAGGAATTTTGGAAAAATAGTTAAGGGAATATAATCTATAGTACGATTAAGCCATATGAGATGGATTAATAGGATTAAGAAGATTGAAATTTCCTAAATGCAAAGTAAACATGAAATATGTAGAAATAATTAAAGCCATTAATTTTCCTGAACGCTGAGGATATGTACAGGAATGAGTATGGCGTGTTAATGATGTTGTAAACTACACAATAGTGTATGAGGATAGGATGAATGAATGAAAGTCGAGAAGTTTGATATGGAATGAAGTAATAAGATAGTGATTGGTATACCTAAATAAGAATAAAATGCGATCGAAATTGGTATGATTGAGATGGAGTTATGGTTCAAGCTTAATGACAGTAATAAAACCATGCTTAATGTCTCAATATAAGAGATCATAATTGTAAAGGTTATTGTTGATATGATTTTAAAGGATAATAATAGACATAAGCGAAATACTTGAGTTGAATTGGAGGTAAATGAGGTGAACAAATCGAAATTCCCTATAAAGGGGAAGACATAAGAATTCGAGCATTATATGAGAAAACAATACCCCCACATTTTCTCTGAGTTCAGTACATGAAATTTTGAGGTCAAAATTTTATTTTAAGGGGGGTAGTGTTGTCAAGCCCGACCTTATAAAATACTTTCCATGTCATTCATATGATTGACAATATGCTTGCATACTTGGAAAGCCTTGAAAGAAAAATCGTTAAAAGACGACAATGTACCAAATGGTACAATTAAGTTAATTTAAGTCTCGAACTAGATCAAATAGAGAATTTAAAATGAAATTAAGAATATTAAAGTCTCAGAATGGTTTAATATGGTGATTTGGAGTTCGAGGATCAATTTGGAGTCAAACCGAAATTTTTACTATCTAGGGGCAAAATGGTCATTTGCCACCCAAGGACACAATGGGAATTTTTAGAAAAGAAATTTTTTAGCCCCATTTGACTTATTGGAGTATGATTTGAGTATTGGAGTATAATTTGAGGGTTTGGCAGTGAAAAAGTTTAATTCCAGTGATTTCTAGAGTGTAGGGGCAAAATCGTAATTTTACCACCCGCGAACAAAATTTGAGATTTTGAGAGAATTTAGATCAAATTTGACAAATTGGAGAATGGTATGAGTATAAGGGATGAAAAATATGTCTATGGGCAATTTTTCAATTTTTGGGGCAAAAATGTAATTTTTGACTTTTACGGGGGTAAAAGTGTAAATTTCAAAAATTACTCCACCAAGACTTTGGATAAGTCTGAGAATTTTACCTAAGCTATGGATATGTGGGACAAGTGTATGGTGAAAATTTGGAAACAAATGGATGGCTAGAATTTAAGGAATTAATAAAACATTAAAAAAATGAATAAAATAATATTATATTATTTTAGCCTTTAAAAAGGTAAAAAATTCCGGAATTCTCATCTTCTTCAGCTGTCCAAACCAGGGGAGAAAAGGGAAAAAAAAAAACAAGAATCCTACCTGAAAAATTTGGAGAAAATCAAGAGAAATCAAGAAATCAAGCATTAAAAAGGTAAATTTCATTGATTTTCCTTGTGATTTTCACTACCCATGCATTTTTTTCTCATTTCCATGCAAAATTAGAAAGTG
The DNA here is from genome assembly GCF_053813885.1 of Theobroma cacao. Classification (NCBI taxonomy): domain Eukaryota; kingdom Viridiplantae; phylum Streptophyta; class Magnoliopsida; order Malvales; family Malvaceae; genus Theobroma; species Theobroma cacao. Next base: position 16,142,836 of record NC_142640.1, read on the forward strand.
GGTATGGACACCCATGCTGGCCAAACCTCCATGGATGAGTTTTGAGCTTGATTTTTGGTTGATTTTAATTGAATTAAGTGATTTTAGTTAAGTTATATTGAAATATAGCAAAAATAAGCTAGAAATATAAATTTTTCCCATTGAAACCCATTATGCTGAATTTTCTAGGGGAATATTGGCTGCTGATCTTGATGGTTATTTGAGGAATTATGATGAATAATGATGAATTATGAGCCTAGAAAAATAATGGAAATTTTCGGAGCAAAAATACAAATTTTTACCCACTAGGGGTATTTTCGTAATTTATTATCGGGACTGATAATTTGCACCACACTGAGGGACATTAAGTCAATTTGGGTGCAATTGAGGTATAGAAACTGAAAAAAATTAATTTGGAGTTTAAACGGACGCATATATCAATTTATCGGGTAAAAGACCGAAATAGGCTAACACCGCATTTAGGCAAAAATTTAGACATTTTTGCATTCCATATCAAGCATTAGTAGTCTAAATTAGTTTAATTTCAATTTAGTACCAATGTGGTGAATTTCTCGATTTTGTACTGTGTCAAGGTGGTGAGTCCTCTGATAAAGGCAAGAGAATTGCACCCGAGGACCAATAGTCTGAGTATTTCGAAAATCCTCACTCTAGACACGGTGAGTAACCTTACCATCATTTTAATTATCTAAAGTATGTTTTTATTCGATTTTGGTGAATTTTATGAAAATGAGTTCAAATGGTAAATTTTTATGTTTTGTAAACAAAATGAGTTTAAATGAAAATATTTTATAAATTGTCTTGAAACGAAATAACGATTTTGAAAATAGAGTAATTGGAGACCACTGATATGTTGTAAATTTAAAATTGAATTAATGGCTTATGTTATTGTATTGGCATGACTGGCTGGGCTGTGTTTTTATGAATTATATGAATTGCTTTATTTTACCCTGCAGGTTGGGTAGTAATATATTAGCCCTGTCATGCTGTCAAAATTTTATTGTATGGTGGGTTTGACCTGCTGCAGTGGGCTGGATTCTGTGGACTAGCCTATTAGAGGGGCACGGAATCCTGTTATATTTTTACCTCGGTTGGAGAGGCGAGTAGGGTAACTCTTGAGGTATAACTTTTAGAGTTCACTTCACGCCAAACCACCTCGTGAAGGGGAACTCGGCCAACGTCAAGGAATGGCTATGTTTTCAAAATAAAAACATGACTTTCTAATAGCCTTGGCGGACTCAGTTGGGATAGCCCTCGGCCAAGGTATCCCAAATAACTGAGTATGATAATAATTTTTGGCATGAGCCAAGCTTTTTAAGAAATACATAAGCCATATTGATTACTTGCTTTAAATAAATTGATTTCATTTGGTTGAAATAAGTTGAAAGATGATAAATTACAGTTTGATGAAATGTTTTAATAGTCTCCTTTTACTCGACTTTAGATATTTTGAGTGATGTTTGTTTACTCACTGGGATTTTATAATCTCACCACCCTCATTTCCACCCATTTCAGGTTCAGAATAGATTGTAGATAACTGATATCGGCAAGGATTACAGTTGAACTTGCCACATCCAAAGACTGTAGGTTCATTTCTTTTTATACTTTTGGTCATTCGTGGGCCCACGTGTCACTGTAAATTAAATTCTATACTTTGGTTATCTGTATTACGGTATGTAAGAATTTATTTTGCTTTTACGCTATAAAAATTATTTATGCAGTGTTCTTAAAATATCGTTTTATGTGAAAATTGAATATTTTATTGAATATTTTTATTTTATTATAACAGTCATAATTCCATTTTAAACGAATGTTTTAGACATCCAAAATTATTTTTGATTAAGAAATATGTGTTTTCCACTTACATACTATATTTTTAGATGATTTTTGAGATTTTTGGGATAAATGACAAAAATACCCCTGTGAGACGAAAATTATTATTTCATTTGTTTAAGTTGGAAACAGTTTAAAATCTTTTAAAATGTGGTATTTGGAAACAGTTACCCACAGGGGAAATGAGAAGCTGATATTAAAGCCTTGCGGGGTCTCGGTTGACATTCCGGGTAATGAATGTAAATTGAGACGTCGCGGCGGTTGTCACGGGCTCGATGGGAGTTCCGGGTCGTGACATTTTTCATGCACATCAATGGAAGTAAGTTATAGACAATGAGCATTACCACCCAAATACAATATAGTTTCACTATTGACCAAAATCAACTGAAACCATCTGAACATAAACTAAGTTTGACGCAACGAAACTCAAAGACAAAAGATTGATGGGTGCAATTAAAATGTTACCAAGCCTCATCATCAATAGGATGCCTAAGCACCCCATCATTAGATGGGTGTGTGGCATGCCATGTCATGTGTTCTGTAGTTTTGCCTGACATATATAGCCTTTGTAATCTCGTTGTTAGTGGAAAGTGTCACAAAATTTTAAAAGGAATTTTTTCTCCGTTCTCCACCTTGATTTATCCATTGTACATCGAGGATGACCACAACATGGACAATACGACAACTCATAATGTTTGTTATAAAACAACACGCAATTATTCATACATGCATGAATTTTTTGATAGTCGAGCCCTTGTTCCTTTAGTTGTGTCTTCATTCTATAGAAGTTTTTTGATAATGATTCATTCTATGGCAACATCTCTTTCACTAGATGCATTAAACAATTAAAACATGCCTCACGCATGTTAAACTCCAGTCATAAAGCAACCATAACCATTTTAGTATATGGATTTTCTACTTTGATTTCATTAACTACTTCATTCTGCTTACCAACAAGATGTGCCAATGATTGGCCGACATTGCATAAGTCACCATGTGCATCCCATATTGTGTATGCACCGATAAACCCTTTTACGAAATAAGTGTTCTTGAATCTTTCAAGTCACCAAGAACTTGCTACTCATACACAAAGAGTAAGGACATCTGATCTTATTCTCAGTCACATATCCTAGTTGACTGAACGCAAATGAAATAATTAATGAAATAATTTTCCTAATCAAATTTTGTTCTCAGAAATCCACTTTAATCTAGTCAAGAGTACATCCAACTTTTATCTTGTTCCATTTTAAGAAAAAATATTATAACGGACATATGATATTGTTCGTTAGCTGATGTTGACACAAACATCAATTCGAAACAAAAATGAACTTAAATACTAGAATTATAAAAAAAATTATTTGTTTTGCAACGCTTTAATTTATTAAAATTTTACTTAATTTAAATGAATTTAAAAATATATAATATTATTTAATTAATTTAATAAAACATCTATTAGTTTTTCCTAAATATAAATTTACTGAATTTACTAATTTCTTTAATTGCTTAATTACTAACACATTGCATTACTTAATTAACTAAATTATTTAATTAACTCATTACCACCTTAATTAATTTAAATATTATTTAAATTAAATAATACTACTAATTTAATTAATTGCTTAATTACTAAAACATTTTTTAATTTGATTAGCTAAATTATTTCATTTATTTAATAAAATTTTAATTAATTTAAATAATTTTAAATTTGACTACATACACTAATTTAATTAATTGCTTAATTACTAATACATGATTCTTTTTAATTAGTTAAATAATGTAATTAATTCCCTCAAGCCAAACTTCATTTAAATAAATAAAATATTATATAATATTACTTATTAAATTAATTTTTTAATTACTAACACATTACATTACTTAATTAACTAAATTATTTAATTACCTCATTCACACCTTAATTAAGTTAAATATTTTTTAAGTTAAATAATATTACTAATTTAATTAATTGCTTAAATACTAAAACATTTTTTCATTTCATTAGTTAAATTTTTTCATTATTTAATAAAACCTTAATTAATTTAAATAATTTTAAATTTTCTAAATTTGTTTAATTACGAAAACAATTTTTAATTTTTGTTGTTAAATTATTTCATTAATTTAATAAAAGCTTAATTAATTTAAATAGTTTTAAAATTTACTATATTTATTAATTTAATTAATTACTTAATTATTAATACATTATTTTTTTAATTTGTTAAATGATATAATTAATTCCCTCAAACCTTAATTAATTTAAATAAATAAAGTATTATATAGTCTTTCCTATTTAATTAATTTTTTAATTACTAACACATTACATTACTTAATTAACTAAATTATTTAATTAACTCATTAACACCTTAATTAATGTAAATATTTTAAATTGCTTAATTAATGAAACATTTTTATTTAATTAGTTAAATTATTTGATTAATTTAAATATTTTTTAAATTTCACTACCTTTACTAATAATTATATGCTTAATTACTAATACTTGATTTCTCAATACATTAATTAATTCAATTACTTTCGAAATTATATAATTTTATTTAGTAAATCCTAAGTTCATTTAATTAATTACTAATACAATATTACTAATATGCATTTCTTTTTATTTTTTGTCACTATATATAAGTCCACATTTTGGTAAAGAATTGCTTGACCAAGTTAAGGGTGGCTTTTTCAAATTGTTATATTTTCCCTAGCTATGTATATTGGATCAAAACAAAAGCTGATTTAGAGCCTACTTGGCCTAGTTTTTTTTTTAACTTAAAAGCTATATGCGAAGCTCTTATGAAAAATAATAACTTTTAAAATTAAGTTAAAGTTTTTTGATAAACTGTTTAATAAAATAAATTATATAAGCTCTAATTTCGATTAAAATTACTATAAGGGGTGTTCATGTCATCTTTAATTACCTAACAAACTATAATAAACTATAATGAAACGTTTAAAGTTTATATAAGATTTTGGATGTTAAAATCAAAGAAATCAATAAAGAAACAGAATAACTCTCAAATTTTATAGTATCAATAGTATTAGATTTTTATTGATCTAGCAAGCAATCGGACTACGATACTTCAATTCCCAAATAAGAAGAGAAAAGAAGAAATGATGTATTTGACATTAAAATCATTTTTGGTGAGGAAGAGAGAAAACCTTTAAATAGTATCTAAATACAGTTTTGAATTTTGGATTTTCTTTTCTCTTAATCTTTGTAGGAACAAAAATATTCTAGATTTTGCTATTATGTTGTTGGATCCTATATTTTTTTTCTTTTTTTTCTAGAAAGTTTTTGTTGAGAGAGGTAGAGGAAAGGGAGATCGCAATTTGTGTTGGAGAATGGTGATTTGCAATGTCACGACCCAGTACTCCCTTCGAGTCCGTGACATCCGCCACGATGTCTCGATAGACATTCATTACCTGAAATGTCAACCAAAACCTCGTAAAGCTCTCGTATCAATTTTACATCTCCCCTGTGAGCAATAGTTACTAAATATCATGTTTTAAGGGAATATGAACTATTTTTGCCACACAGGGGTATTTTGGTCATTTTTACCTGAAAATTTTGAAACTTGGTAAAAATACAACATACGATCGAAAAATATACATTTCTTATTTAAAAAAAAATTTAGTAATCTAATTCATCCATTTAAAATAAAATTTTGGCTAATCAAACTAAATAAAAATATTAAATAAAAAATTTCATTTTCTTATAAAACAATATTTATAGAACTTTGCGTAAATAATTTTTGTAGTGTAAAAGCAAAATAAATTCATACATACAGTGGCACATGTAGCCAGGTATACAAAATATTTTACAATGACATGTGGGCCTCGATATAACCAAAAATATGCAAGACTGTAGACCTTCGATTTCTAAGGATGCAGATCCAAAAGCAATCCTCGACAAAATTAGCTGTTTACAAACTGTCCTGAGCCTAAAATGGGTGAAAAGAAGGCTTATGATTCTCTTAAAAACTTGGCTTGTGCCAAAACTCATACTCGGGGACACCTTGGCCCGAGCATCCAACCTGTCAAGCCCGACCTTATAAAATACTTTCCATGTCATTCATATGATTGACAATATGCTTGCATACTTGAAAAGCCCCGAAAGAAAAATCGTCAAAAGACGACAATGTACCAAATGGTACAATTAAGTTAATTTAAGCCTCGAATTAGATCCAATAGAGAATTTAAAATGAAATTAAGAATATTAAAGTCCCAGAATAGTTTAACATGGTGATTTGGAGTTCGAGGATCAATTTGGAGTCAAACCGAAATTTTTACTGTCTAGGGGCAAAATGGTCATTTGCCACCTAGGGACACAATGAGAATTTTTAGAAAAGAATTTTTTTGGCCCCATTTGACTTATTGGAGTATAATTTGAGGGTTTGGCAGTGAAAAAGTTTAATTCCGGTGATTTCTAGAGTGTAAGGGCAAAATCGTAATTTTACCAGCCGCGAACAAAATTTGAGATTTTGAGAGAATTTAGATCAAATTTGACAAATTGGAGAATGGTATGAGTATAAGGGATGAAAAATATGTCTATGGGCAATTTTTCAGTTTTTGGGGTAAAAATGTAATTTTTGACTTTTACAGGGGCAAAAGTGTAAATTTTAAAAATTACTCCACCAAGACTTTGGATAAGTCTGAGAATTTTATTTAAGCTATGGATATGTGGGACAAGTGTATGGTGAAAATTTGGAAACAAATGGATGGCTAGAATTTAAGGAATTAATAAAACATTAAAAAAGTGAATAAAATAATATTATATTATTTTAGCCTTTAAAAAGGTAAAAATTCCAGAATTCTCATCTTCTTCAGCCGTCCAAACCAGGGGAGAAAAGGGGAAAAAAAACAAATAAGAACCCTACCTGAAAATTTGGGAAAAATCAAGAGAAATCAAGAAATCAAGCATTGAAAAGGTAAAATTCATTGATTTTTCTTGTGAATTTCACTACCCATGCATTTTTTTCTCATTTCCATGCAAAATTAGAAAGTGGGTATGGACACCCATGCTGGCCAAACCTCCATGGATGAGTTTTGAGCTTGATTTTTGGTTGATTTTAATTGAATTAAGTGATTTTAGTTAAGTTATATTGAAATATAGCAAAAATAAGCTAGAGATATAATTTTCTCCCATTGAAACCCATTATGCCAAATTTTCTAGGGGAATATTGGCTGTTGATCTTGATGTTTATTTGAGGAATTATGATGAATAATGATGAATTATGAGCCTAGAAAAATAATGGAAATTTTCGGAGCAAAAATACAAATTTTTACCCACTATGGGTATTTTCATAATTTGCTATCAAGACTGATAATTTGCACCACACTGAGGGACATTAAGTCAATTTGGGTGCAATTGAGGTATAGAAACTGAAAAAAATTAATTTGGAGTTTAAACAGACGCGTATATCGATTTATCAGGTAAAAGATCGAAATAGGCTAACACCGCATTTAGGCAAAAATTTAGACATTTTTGCATTCCATATCAAGCATTAGTAGTCTAAATTAGTTTAATTTCAATTTAATACCAATGTGGTGAATTTCTCGATTTTGTACTGTGTCAAGGTGGTGAGTCCTCCGATAAAGGCAAGAGAATTGCACCCGAGGACCAGTAGTCTGAGTATTTCAAAAATCCCCACTCTAGACACGGTGAGTAACCTTACCATCATTTTAATTATCTAAAGTATGTTTTTATTCGGTTTTGGTGAATTTTATGAAAATGAGTTCAAATGGTAAATTTTTATGTTTTGTAAACAAAATGAGTTTAAATGAAAATATTTTATAAATTATCTTGAAACGAAACAACGATTTTGAAAATTGAGTAATTGGAGACCACTGATATGTTGTAAATTTAAAATTGAATTAATGGCTTATGTTATTGTATTGGCATGACTGGCTAGGCTGTGTTTTTTATGAATTGTATGAATTGCTTTATTTTACCCTTGCAGGCTGGGTAGTAATATATTAACCCTGTCATGCTGTCAAAATTTTATTGTATGGTGGGTTTGACCTGCTGCAGTGGGCTAGGTTCTGTGGACTAGCCTATTAGAGGGGCACGGAATCCTGTTATATTTTTACCTCGGTTGGAGAGGCGAGTAGGGTAACTCCCGAGGTATAACTTTAAAGTTCACTTCACGCCAAACCACCACGTGAAGGGGAACTCGGCCAACGCCAAGGAATGGCTATGTTTTCAAAATAAAAACATGACTTTCTAATAGCCTTGGCGAACTCAGTTGGGATAGCCCTCGACCAAGGTATCCCAGATAATTGAGTATGATAATAATTTTTGGCATGAGCTAAGCTTTTTAAGAAATTCATAAGCCATTTGGATTACTTGCTTTAAATAAATTGATTTCATTTGGTTGAAATAAGTTGAAAAATGATAAATTACAGTTTGATGAAATGTTTTAATAGTCTTCTTTTACTCGACTTTAGATATTTTGAGTGATGTTTGTTTACTCACTGAGATTTTATAATCTCACCACCCTCATTTTCACCCATTTCAGGCTCAGAATAGATTGTAGATAACTAATATCGACGAAAATTACAGTTAAACTTGCCACATCCAAAGACTGTAGGTTCATTTCTTTTGATACTTTGGGTCATTCGTTGGCCCACGTGTCACTGTAAATTAAATTCTATACTTTGGTTATCTGTATTACGGTATGTAAGAATTTATTTTTCTTTTACGCTATAAAAATTATTTATGCAGTGTTCTTTAAAATATCTTTTTATGTGAAAATTAAATATTTTATTTAATATTTTTATTTTATTATAACAGTCATAATTCCATTTTAAACGAATGTTTTAGACATCCAAAATTATTTTTGATTATGAAATATGTGTTTTCCACTTACATACTATATTTTTAGATGATTTTGAGATTTTTGGGATAAATAACCAAAATACCCCTACAAGACGAAAATTATTATTTTATTTGTTTAAGTTGGAAACAATTTAAAATCTTTTAGAATGTGATATTTAAAAATAGTTACCCACAGGGTAAATGAGAAGCTGATATTAAAACCTTACAAGGTTCCGGTTGACATTCCGAGTAATGAATGTCGATCGAGACGTCGCGGCTGTTGTCACAGGCTCGATGGGAGTTTCGGGTCGTGACAATTAAGTTGGTATCAGAGCAAAGGGAAAGATAACCTTATTCTTGGGAACTCTCGCATATGATCTATGGCGAAGTATGACTCTCCGCCCAGGAGCTTGGAAGAGGAAGGAAGGGACTGCTCCCGGTGCGTCCCGGAGTGAAGTGCACCTCTTGCCGAGTGCTTTGATAGGTACCATTTAATGCCATTATGCCTTGAGGGGTTGAGTCGAATTAAGTTGGTATCAGAGCTGTTGGTTTTAAAGATTAGAGTTTTGGGTTTAAAGTTATTTTAAAGCTGTTTTAAAAATTTACAGTGTTAGTGTGGCCCCGAGTTAAGTTAGGTTAGGTTGAATAAAATACATGCATAAGCATATAGAGCCTGAGGTTGCCTAAACTCACTTTGTTCCCTCTTAGAGATTATTATGTCTCCTCGATGCGAACAACCACCTTTCACTAGATCAGTTGGGAGGGGAAGAGGTCGTTTCCAACGTCGTCAGTTAGGTGCAATAGAGGAGGAATCGACTACATCCACCATTCGGGCAGCACTTGCTGCTGAACAGATCGAGACTCCTCCACCTCCTCTACCACTTACTAGTATTCCTGCTATACCTCTTGAGGCAGTTCAGGCATTATCAGCCTTCTTTACTGCTATTGCTGGCCAGGCTCAGGCTGGTCAAGCTCTTCCTACAGTTCCTCTAGCTACTCCTTCAGTACCACCATCCCCACCTCCTGTCCCACCACCAGTGCTGGATGTTTCTGATTCTAAGAAGCTTAAAGAGGCTAGGCAACATAGTTGTGTTTATTTTATGGGTGAGTCGGACGCAACCGTGGCTAAAGAGGTGGTGCGAATGGCTTTAAGAGCTGATAAGCTTGCGAATGAAAATAGGAGTCTGCGAGCTGAGTTAGCAAAAAGGAGAAATCTGAGTGTATCTTTTTGTCAGCCACCAAAAAGGGGAAAAGACTCCTCTGTTTCAGGAAGTTCACGTAGATGTAGAAATTGTGGGAATTATCATGTTGGGCCATGCAGAGGGCCTGCACAATGTTTTCGTTGTGATCAACCGGGTCACATTAAGAGAGATTGCCCACAGTTAGGACGGGCTACGGTAGCTGCTCCATCTCCACCAGCTCATACGGATATGCAGAGGAGAGATTCCTTTGGATTGCAACCGAGACAGGGATGATTTTGACATACCACCAATGGTAGATTAAATATGTTGAAATTAGTGCTCTAATAAAGTACATATGATAGAAAGCTAGTTTGTAAGTTGTAGTTTTCATGATCATGAAATATATAAAGATTATCAATATATGGACATAAATTTGGAGTTGTAATTTACAAGTTTGAAGTACTTAAGATATGATTAAATGGAATTAGCATTAGTTAAGGTACGTAAATCTTTTAATTAATTTCTATGGAGTATGCGTGATAGTAGAATGGAGGAACATCGTGCAGTGATGCTATATGGTGAAATCACTATATAATATGGAAAGGGTATTTTCGAGTGGGATTTATTGACTGATGATAAGTGATGAGCAATTTGAGATACATGTAGCTATGAATAAATTTGGAGATTTTTGCTTAAGCAAACTTGTATTAAATGTTATGGTAAAGATATATGAATGCTAGTGGCAAAATAAATACGTTAAATCAATGTTTTGATCGCACACTTGTGATAGAAAGTTAGTCTTGCTAATTGTGGTATAGACTCGAAGGGAAGCCACATGATTGTGAATAATTGAGGTAGTAGCTTTAAAGGTGGAAGAGTTGCTAAGATAAAGTGAATTCAAACCATTGCAACGCCACAGTTCTGACTATTAAACGATGTCACGTTAAGAAACCTTAATGGCTAGAAAGCAAGAGCAAATTGAGAGTGGCATGAAGATGAAACTCACGAGTTGAAGAATGGTCATTGGTTTTCATGCTAAGCTTTGTTGTTTGGAGTCTTAAGTGCATTGGGAGGTATTAAGATAAAGATGATGAGTGAAATTGCAAAGTTTTTTTTTATTGCCTTACATATATTGGCATGCAAGAGAAAGAAAAGTTAGAGAATTTTTGAGATGGCTACATAAAAATAAATTAACATGTGGAGTGTTAAGATGAATAATATGATGACTGAAGTCAAATCTTAAGAAGACAAGAGATTAAGTCTTGTTAAAGACTAAAAAGGAAGCATGCGAAAGGTTAGATGAATGTATGAGATACTGATAAGAGATGTCAATACCAAGTGAGGAAAATGTAAATAAAGATTTCAATAATGATATACTTGGTGTATAAAAGAGTAAATAAGTGATTAAGTGTTTCAAGAATGTTTAAACGCCCTTGAGAAAGAATTATAAGTTATACATGATGAGCATAAGATGCGTGACTTTGAAACTTGCTAAGGAGCCAAATGGCTAAGTTACGGGTTAAATGATCATATGTTGTGAGACATAAATTTAAAATAAATATCCCTAAGGAAATACTCAAGAGAAGTTCTGCCATGGATCTTGTGAAAGCAAGCACTAAGTTATGCAGTTATAAAAAGAAAGCTATAAGCTGAGAGTGGTATAAGTATTAACATTAAAAAGTACTTGAGGAGAATTTAGTTTCAAGTCTTGTAATTTCAAGTACAATTTGTAAATTAGTTAAGGAAGAATGATGTTATATTCATATGAAAAAGTGGAATAAAGGATGATAGAAGTTAACCCTGATAATGAAGTCAGATAATGAAACTTTCTTAATATATTATGGGAATTGGAATTCAAAAATGTGTGAGGCATACATGATTCAAATGAATCTGAGTTTTAAGTGACAAATCAATATCAAAATGCAATAAGGATACAATATATAGGAGACATGAAGGATAATCGAGGAATAAGGATGACTTTTAGGAATTGTAGTATTGCATAAGATGCAATGATCAAGTCAAGATAAATTTTTGAGATACCAATGGGATTATAAAACAAACACGCATAATAGATTATAATTCAATGGAGATGACATTGTGATGCAATGATATACAGTACAAGGAAACTTAAGCATATAATTGGAAATGATAAGAAGAGAATATAAGTATATAAATGATGAGGAACTATGCACAGGCATGATGAGAATTTGTATGAATTATGAAGATTATTCTATTGAATCTTGATTGTGGATGGGAATGAATTAAGAGAAATTAGTTTGAAGGCATTTGAAAACAGAGACTCGTATACATAATGAGGAATATAGACATTTGAATGTACATGTATATGTATGTGTGGAGTAGTGATGTACCCAACTAAAATGAATAATGGTTTTAGTGGTTCGAGATTTGAACTCAATATATTTGATGAGTTGTATAGAAAATGTAACGATTAAGAATCTTATCAAAAGACGATTTATGGTGACCTAAGGAATTTTGGAGAAATAGTTAAGGGAATATAATCTATAGTACGATTAAGCCATATGAGATGGATTAATAGGATTAAGAAGATTGAAATTTCCTAAATGCAAAGTAAACATGAAATATGTAGAAATAATTAAAGCCATTAATTTTTCCGAACGTTGAGGATATGTACAGGAATGACTATGGCGTGTTAATGATATTGTAAACTACACAATAGTGTATGAGGATAGAATGAATGAATGAAAGTCGAGAAGTTTGATATGGAATGAAGTAATAAGATAGTGAATGGTATACCTAAATAAGAATAAAATGCGATCGAAAGTGGTATGATTGAGATGGAGTTATGGTTCAAGCTTAATGATAGTAATAGAAGCATGCTTGGTGTCTCGATATAAGAGATCATAATTGTGAAGGTTATTGTTGATATGATTTTAAAGGATAATAATAGACATAAGCGAAGTACTTGAGTTGAATTGGAGGTAAATAAGGTGAACAAATCGAAATTCCCTATAAAGGGGAGGACATAAGAAGTCGAGCATTAGATGAGAAACCAATACCCCCACCTTTTCTTTGAGTTCAGTACATGAAATTTTGAGGTCAAAATTTTATTTTAAGGGGGGTAGTGTTGTCAAGCCCGACCTTATAAAATACTTTCCATGTCATTCATATGATTGACAATATGCTTGCATACTTGGAAAGCCCTGAAAGAAAAATCGTTAAAAGACGACAATGTACCAAATGGTATAATTAACTTAATTTAAGCCTCGAACTAGATCAAATAGAGAATTTAAAATGAAATTAAGAATATTAAAGTCTCAGAATGGTTTAATATGGTGATTTGGAGTTCGAGGATCAATTTGGAGTCAAACCGAAATTTTTACTCTCTAGGGGCAAAATGGTCATTTGCCACCTAGGGACACAATGGGAATTTTTAGAAAAAAATTTTTTTGGCCCCATTTGACTTATTGGAGTATAATTTGAGGGTTTGGCAGTGAAAAAGTTTAATTTCGATGATTTCTAGAGTGTAGGGGCAAAATTGTAATTTTACCACTCGTGAACAAATTTTGAGATTTTGAGAGAATTTAGATCAAATTTGACAAATTGGAGAATGGTATGAGTATAAGGGATGAAAAATATGTCTATGGGCAATTTTTCAATTTTTGGGGCAAAAATGTAATTTTTGACTTTTACAGGGGCAAAAGTGTAAATTTTAAAAATTACTCCACCAAGACTTTGGATAAGTCTGAGAATTTTATCTAAGCTATGGATATGTGAGACAAGTGTATGGTGAAAATTTGGAAACAAATGGATGGCTAAAATTTAAGGAATTAATAAAACATTAAAAAAGTGAATAAAATAATATTATATTATTTTAGCCTTTAAAAAGGTAAAAATTCCAGAATTCTCATCTTCTTCAGCCGTCCAAACCAGGGGAGAAAAGGGGGAAAAAAACAAATAAGAACCCTACCTGAAAATTTGGGAAAAATCAAGAGAAATCAAGCAATCAAGCATTGAAAAGGTAAATTTCATTGATTTTTCTTGTGATTTTCACTACCCATGCATTTTTTTCTCATTTCCATGCAAAATTAGAAAGTGGGCATGGACACCCATGCTGGCCAAACCTCCATGGATGAGTTTTGAGCTTGATTTTTGGTTGATTTTAATTGAATTAGGTGATTTTAGTTAAGTTATATTGAAATATAGCAAAAATAAGCTAGAGATATAATTTTCTCCCATTGAAACCCATTATGCCGAATTTTCTAAGGGAATATTGGCTGCTGATCTTGATGTTTATTTGAGGAATTATGATGAATAATGATGAATTATGAGCCTAGAAAAATAATGGGAATTTTCGGAGTAAAAATATAAATTTTTACCCACTAGGGGTATTTTCGTAATTTGCTATCGAGATTGATAATTTGCACCACACTGAGGGACATTGAGTCAATTTGGGTGCAATTGAGGTATAGAAACTGAAAAAAATTAATTTGGAGTTTAAACGGACGCGTATAACGATTTATCGGGTAAAAGATCGAAATAGGCTAACAACGCATTTAGGCAAAAATTTAGACATTTTTGCATTCCATATCAAGCATTAGGAGTCTAAATTAGTTTAATTTCAATTTAGTACCAATGTGGTGAATTTCTCGATTTTGTACTATGTCAAGGTGGTGAGTCCTCCGATAAAGGCAAGGGAATTGCACCCGAGGACCAGTAGTCTGAGTCTTTCGAAAATCCCCACTCTAGACACGGTGAGTAACCTTACCATCATTTTAATTATCTAATGTATGTTTTTATTTGGTTTTGGTGAATTTTATGAAAATGAGTTCAAATGGTAAATTTTTATATTTTGTAAACAAAATGAGTTTAAATGAAAATATTTTATAAATTGTCTTGAAACGAAATAACGATTTTGAAAATAGAGTAATTGGAGACCACTGATATGTTGTAAATTTAAAATTGAATTAATGGCTTATGTTATCGTATTGGCATGACTGGCTGGGTTGTGTTTTTTATGAATTATATGAATTGCTTTATTTTACCCTTGCAGGCTGGGTAGTAATATATTAGCCCTGTCATGCTGTCAAAATTTTATTGTATGGTTGGTTTGACCTGCTGTAGTGGGCTGGGTTCTGTGGACTAGCCTATTAGAGGGGCACGGAATCCTGTTATATTTTTACCTCAGTTGGAGAGGCGAGTAGGGTAACTCCCGAGGTATAACTTTAAAGTTCACTTCACGCCAAACCACCACGTGAAGGGGAACTCGGCCAACGCCAAGGAATGGCTATGTTTTCAAAATAAAAACATGACTTTCTAATAGCCTTGGCGAACTCAGTTGGGATAGCCCTCGACCAAGGTATCCCAGATAACTGAGTATGATAATAATTTTTGGCATGAGCCAAGCTTTTTAATAAATTCATAAGCCCTACTGATTACTTGCTTTAAATAAATTGATTTCATTTGGTTGAAATAAGTTGAAAGATGATAAATTACAGTTTGATGAAATGTTTTAATAGTCTTCTTTTACTCGACTTTAGATATTTTGAGTGATGTTTGTTTACTCACTGGGATTTTATAATCTCACCACCCTCATTTTCACCCATTTCAGGCTCAGAATAGATTGTAAATAACTAATATCGGCGAGGATTACTGTTGAACTTGCCACATCCAAAGACTGTAGGTTCATTTCTTTTGATACTTTTGATCATTCGTGGGCCCACGTGTCGCTGTAAATTAAATTCTATACTTTGGTTATCTGTATTACGGTATGTAAGAATTTATTTTTGTCACGACCCGGAACCTCCCTCAGGCCCATGACAATCGTCGCGACGTCCCGATTGACACTCATTATCCGGAATGCCAACCGAAACCCCGCAAGGCTTACATATCAGTTTCTTTCCTATCCTGTGAGCAATCATTGTTAAATATCGAGTTTTTAGAGAATATATACTATTTTAGATCAAAAACAATCAAAATAAACTTTTTGCCACCCAGGGGTATTTTTGTCATTTTTTTTTTCAAAAATTTCGAAACTGGCTAAAACGTAATATACAAGTACAAAACACATAATTCATATTCAAAATGAGTTTAAAAGTCTAAAATCTTCATTTAAAACGAAATTACGGTTATTTGAATATAATAAGAAAATAAAAGAAATATTAAGGAAAATATTCTATTTTCTTATAAAACAATATTTATAGAGTTATACGTGGATAATTTTTATAGCGTAAAAGCTAAATAAATTTATACATACTGAAATACAGTAAACCAAAATATTTAATTTAATTTACAATAACAAGAGGGCCCCCGAATAAACAAAAGTAAAGAGGACTGTGAACCTACGGTTTGGAAAATGCAGATCCAATGGTAGTCCTCAATGAGATCAGCTATCTACAGTCTATACTGAACCTGAAATGGTTGGAAAGGAGTTGGGTGAGATTTTGCAATCCCAATGAGTAAACAGACATTATCATAAATATCTAAAGGCGAGTAAAATGGAGGCAAGTTTAAACAACAAATTTCAACCTATTTCATAATGTTTTCAATTTATTTCTTAAACCATAAAATATTTGTAATTTACCAAAACAATTGTTAAGGCTTATGTCTTTTATTAAAACAAGGCTCAAGCCAAAACTAATCCTCGGGGATACCTTGGCCGAGGCATCTAACCGAGTCCGCCAAGGGTGTTAAAATATTCACACGTGAAACACATTTTTATTTTTAAAAACCAACCGTTTCTTGGCGTTGGCCGAGTTACACATTCACATGGGGGTTCGACGTGAAGTGAGCTCTAATACTACCCCAGGAGTTACCCTCCTTGCTTCTACAACCGGAGTAACTATATAACTGGGTTTACCGTGCCCCTCTAATAGGCAGTCCACGAAAACCCATCACTGCAGTGACTAACCCACCAATTTTAATAAAATTTCGACAGTATAACGTGGCTTTTATTTATTTATCCAGCCTGCATAGTAAAACAACTTACATAAATTTCCCAATGCATTCACAAAATATAGCCACATATACTCATTTCTCATAAGCCATTCCTAGGAAAATATATATTTTTCAAGTCAATTTGTAGCCTCCAATTACTCAATTTCATAATCAATACAATATATTTTTATTTATCACATTTATTCCTAAAACATCAAAAATCCCGTTTTAATCTCGTTTTCATTTCATAAAATACATAAAGGGCATTTAAAAATAAACTCTAGATAATTTACAATAATAATAAGTTTACTCACCGTTTGTACAAACTAAAAGTTTTCTAAGCGCCCCGATCACTACTCGTCGGGTACGACTTCTTTGCCTTTTCCGGAAGGCTCTCCTCCTAGACACATTACAAAAATTTACACAATTCATCACATTGATGCTAAATCACTATATAATTAACTTAAATCCTATACTAATGCATGGTATGAAATGCAATAGCCTAAAACGGCTTAAACGCGGTATTAACCTATTTTTGGCACTTTGCCCGATAAATTGCTAACGCACTCCATTTTAGCTCTAAATCATCCCATTCTCTCTCCAACATTTCTAACCATTAAATATCAGCCAATAACCTTCTAAAAACAACAAAATCAGCTCACTCCCTTCCTTGGAAAATTCGGCCAAAAATGGGACATTAACTTGGTTAATTTTCTACTTTGTTTTTCTATCACGTTTAATCGTTTTTCATCATTTTCTCTTCATTTCCCTTAGAATAAAATCAATTCATCATCATTGTACAGTATTGAGCATCCAGCCAAGAGTGGGTATTGTGAAAATTTAATGATTTCTTGCCCAATTTAATTTCTAAACACATTTAACTAACTAAAACTATCAATTTAACTAAAAATCAAAACCTAAAAATTTCAATTTCTCTCCCTTAGAATTTCGTCCAGCCCTTGATATCACTTTTTGATCTCTCTCCTCAAGCATGCTAAATGGAAATAAAGGCATAGGAAAGGTAAAAATCAAGCTAAAATCGAAAAATCTTACCGTTAGACGCGTAAACGGTCGAAAACTGCGAATTTCCCTTTGAATTTTCTTGTTTCTCTTTGGTTTTTCTTTTTTTCTTCCTTTCCTCTCTATTTCCTCTCTTCTTCTTCCTTATGGCCGGCCAGCACTCAAAATTTGGGTTTAAATGGGCTGACTTTTCATTAAAATAATATTATTTCATTAAAAAATGCCACATGTCACTTTCCCATTGGCCCATTTTTAAAATTTCATCCATTTGTTTCCAAATTTTCACCATACACTTGTCCCACATATCCATAGCTTAGATAAAATTCTCAGACTTATCCAAAGTCTCGGTGGAGTAATTTTTGAAATTTACACTTTTGCCCCCGTAAAAGTCAAAAATTACATTTTTGCCCCAAAAATTGAAAAATTACCCATAGACATATTTTTCATCCCTTATACTCATACCATTCTCCAATTTGTCAAATTTGATCTAAATTCTCTCAAAATCTCAAATTTTGTCCGTGGGTGGCAAAATTACGATTTTGCCCCTACACTCCAGAAATCACCAGAATTAAACTTTTTCACTTCCTATCATTAAATTTTACTCCAAATAGTTAATCTTGGTAAAAAAGTTCACTCCATGATCAAATTATTATCTTAGGTGGCAAAATGACGATTTTGCCCTTGAATATCAAAATTTCTAATTTTACCCCAAATGAACCCTCGAACTCCGAACAATCATTTTTAGTCATTCCTGGACTATAACATATTAAATTTCATCCTACAATTCCTATTTGAACTAGTTCGAGGTTAAATCAATTTAAGTGTACCGTTAGGTACAATATCGGGTTTCATCTATTCTTAGGTGCTTTTCTAGCATAATAACATGCTACTCAATGCATGTATGTCATGACATGTATTTATAGGGTCGAATTTTACAATTTTGCTTTTACGCTATAAAAATTATTTATGCCATGTTCTTAAAATATCTTTTAATGTGAAAATTGAATATTTTATTTAATATTTTTATTTTATTATAACAGTCATAATTCCATTTTAAACGAATGTTTTAGACATCCAAAATTATTTTTGATTATGAAATATGTGTTTTCCACTTACATACTATATTTTTAGATGATTTTGATATTTTTGGGATAAATGACTAAAATATCCCTGTAAGACGAAAATTATTATTTTATTTGTTTAAGTTGGAAACAGTTTAAAATCTTTTACAATGTGATATTTGAAAACACTTACCCACAAGGGAAATGAAAAGCTGATATTAAAGCCTTGCGGGGTTCCGATTGACATTTCGGGTAATGAATGTCGATCGAGACGTCGCGGCGGTTGTCACGAGCTCGATGGGAGTTTCGGGTCGTGACACAACCGAATCCGCCAAGGATGTTAAACGACATATACCCATAAAAACATGTTTTTACTTTTAAAATATAGTCATTCCTTGGCATTGGTTGAGTTTCATCCTCACGTGGTGGTTCGGCGTGAAGTGAACTCTAAACTTACCTTAGGAGATACCCTCCGCGCCTCTCATACTAAGGTAAAATATAACGGGGTTTGCTGTACCCCTCTAATAGGCTAGTCCACAGAGACCCGCCCACTGCAGTAAGCTAATCAAATAACCCACCAAATCAATAAACATTTCGACAGCATTACATGGCTAATATAATATTACCCAGCCTATGTCACGGCAAAACAAATCTGTTTATATATATTCCACACAAAACACAAATTCAGCCATTCATGCCATCACATTGTCATAAGCCACCAATTCAAACCATATATCAAAACACAAGCATATAGTCTCCACTTACTCAATTTCCAAAATTGGTATTCAATTTCAAAACAAGTTATAAAACTCATTTCATTTAACCAATAATTCAATTTTAAAACATAATAATTTACCATTTAAATTCATTATTCATTAAAACATAAAAATGAGTAGAAACAACTTTAGATAGTTAAGATGAAAGCCTGTTACTCACAATAGTGGGAGTTTGGAGTACTCCTATTCTTGGTCCTCGGGTACAATATCTTTACCCTTATCAAAGGGCTCACCACCTATACATAATACACGACATGTAATTCAATATATTTGTGCCAATTGTTATAAAATTATTTCAGGCTCTATATGAATGCATGAAATTGAATGAGAATTGTTCAAATAATCATTTAAAGACGATGTTTTACATAGGTTCAATTATGATCGGACTGAATTTGTATTTGACCTACTCGAACTATACACTGTTAAATCAACCAAAACATCCAATTCAACTTCAAATATATTCATTTCACTTCCAAAATTCCAAATACACCTAAGTACCTCAATGGGCTTAATTGTGACCTAATTCACCATAACCGAAATTCATTCCGATTTCGATATCCAACATCATAATTCATCAATTCTTAGCTAAATAACTTGAAATACAACAAAATCCATAATCAACATGTCACCCATAAAATTCGGCCAAGGAGGGTTTGATGAAGAACATGTGGTTTTCATGCTTGTTTTTCACATCGAGTATCACAAAACAACTAAAAACGCATATGTAGCATGAAATCTAACAAAACCCGTGATCAAAACCTCTCCCCCTAGGTTCGGCCAGCATACTTTCCTTCATGAAATCTTGAGTTTCAACTATGGAAAATGAAAAACAAAACATGGGAAAGGTAGGTCTTAAGCTAAAATTGAAAAATCTTACCTTTAATTGTTTTGTTCCTTGAAATTCAACAAATTTCTCTTGGATTTTCTTCTCTAGGGTTTGTTCTTATTCTTTGCCCTTTGTTCTTTGCTTTGGCGGCCAAGAGAGTGTGATTTGGGAGAAGTGTGTGCTGGTTTTTAAAGGAAATTATAAAAGGATTAAAATTTGCCACATGTCACCATGTAATTGGTCCATAGTTGATAACTTAACAATTAAGCATTTGCTCACCACCACATAAAATTTCTTAATTATCCAAAGTATAAAATGATAATAGGTGAAATTCATGGGTTTGACAAGTGTTATGGTTGTGTAAAATTCTAAAAATTCCAATTACGTCCTCATGGGGCACATAAAATGACTATTTTGCCCTTATGCTTGAAAAAATGTCAGAATTAAAATTTTTCATTTCTCAAATTCAAATCATACTCCAATTAGTCAAACTTGGCCAAAAATTTCGTCTAACGTTCCCATTTTGCCCTCGGGTGGCAAAATGACCATTTTACCCTTACGTTATGAAAATTCCTAATTTGACTCCAAGTTAATCCTCGAACTCCGAATCACCATATTAAAACATTCTAAGGTTCAATAACTCTCAAATACATCCTAAAATCTCTATTCAAACTAGTTCGAGATTTTAATCGACTTAATTGTACCACTAAGTATAATACTGACTTTTGACGATTCTTCGAGGCATCTAAGTATGTAGACATGCTATCAAGTACATGAATAACATAGCAAGTATATTATAGAGCTGGGCTTGACATGCAAAGGGAATGAAAAGATAGGAAGATTGATTGAGAAAGAGGAATTTCCTAAAAAATTAATGTATTTTTAAAATAAGAGAAGAGAAAACTCCTCATTGGAGCTTTTCTTTAAGCTTTTTTTTAAAAAAATTTTGTTCTTTGAAAACAAGTAACTTTTTTTTAAGAGTTTCTAAAAAAAATACAAGCACCCGAACTGCATATATATGCCATTGTAATTGAATACCAAAACAGAAACTTTTGAAAATTTTCCTTTTTTCAATGATTTATTAATCTAACAATTGGCAAGCTTATTCAATATTCTTAGGTTCAGAATTCTTTCACCCAAATTTTGAATTTTTCCTAAGCCATATGTGTCCATAAATCTCATAAAAAAATATATGTTAATAGCTAATTAAAACTAAGACATCAATGCATGCTAGAAAACTATAAATCCTAAGTTCTAAGTTCTCTCCTTGAGACTAATGCTGAGTATTCCTACTAAACACAAAACAAAAGCTAACTTGAACATTACTGAAAAGCAAGGCTAGTAAAACAAAATCCAATAACCCAATAAAAATTCCAGGAACATTACTTTAGTGACTCCAAGGTTTAAAAAACTCAAATACATGGCCATCTCAAGTAGCTAAAAAATTCAAAAGCATGGTAAACAACCAACAAAACCAATAGCAAAACACCATAATCAAATATTCTCGACAATACCATTAAGCAACAATACCCTACATTCCATAGAAAATAAAATACCTTTAAAAGGTAATCTAACTAACAGACGTAAGAACCTTACCTATCGGAGGAGAGGAGATCGCATAGACGAGATCGAAAGAAAGATGGACAAATGGGAGAAGAGATGCCAATGGAAGGGGCAAATAGGAGAAGAGTCGATGGAAAGGGAGAACGGATGGGTCAACCATCGGCATTCCTTTGGTCAACCTCAACAGACGGTGAGGTCAATAGTGGGGCTAAGGTGGAGCCTCGAGGTTTGGGGGGCAGGAGAGATAGAGCAATATAGAGGAGAAGGGGAAATGGGGGTGGGAAATAATGCTTGGAGGGGGGTTTAATCTAGGGTTTAATTTAAGTACCAACGGATTCACCAACAGAATTTTTCGTTAATGATTATTTTTAAATTACTAACAAAAATTTCGTTGACAATTCTATTGGTAACCTTACCCAACTTCCAAATTGTATCACCAACTAAAATTATGTCAGTAATTCGATCGGCAATTATCAACCAAACATTAGGTCAATATTTTGGTTGGTATTATCCGTCGATAAAGACCTTGCCGATGAAATTTTTTCATCGACAAACTTCACACTAATTGTATGCATTACGCGACATTCTTTATTGACGAAATTAATTCCTTAGGTATTCCATCGGTAATATGCGGTGTCTGTATTCGTCAGTAATTCCTTGGTGTTTTGTTGGTAATTATCGACAAAATTGATTTTGTTAGTAAAACTCTTTTTTTTTGTAGTAAGAGCCCTTAAAAGCTTAGAGGTTCGACCTTCACATTGCCATACTCGATCCTAGATCAAGAAAAGAAGAAATGATGCAAGCATCGGGTTAACGATTAACTTCCACTTTAAAAGCTCAATCCTCAAAGCATAATTTTGAAGAAATTCAAAATCAAGATCAACTTTTCTCTTCCATACTTGATCCTAGAGACATGACAGGCATTCATTTAATGCTCCCAATGGCTACTCTCTACTCCAACTTGTCTTTAACGACTCTAATTTCTTAAGAGGGTATAAAAGAAGGCTTCCCACTTATTTTTGAAGAAGTGAAGACTCTAAAAATCATTCCAACTCTTGAGAAAAGCTTCAACTTCATTTATTTCTCTCTTGCACCTTATTAAGTCTTCCTTGTAAAGGCATTCAAAGCTTTTATCTATTATCTTGAGCTAATATTATGAAATTTACTATACCCATTTTCTTTCAAGCTTAAACACTTACCTTAGAAGCCTTTAAGAGGCATTTATTCCTATTTTCTCCTTGTAAACACTCTTATAAAGGTTTTAACTTAGCCTTAAAAAGTTAGTGTGAGTTGTGCTTGCTCCCATGAAAAGGCATTGTGTGGGTTGTGGTTACTCTCGTAAAAAGGGTATTGTGAGGGTTGTGCTTTAGCCAATAAAAAGGCATTGTAAAGGTTATAACTGAGCTTAAAAAGTATTTTTCATAGTAGATTTAAATTTCCTTAATGTGCTAAGGAAAAGGACGTAGGCAAAGAGGTCAAACTTCTATAAAAAATCTTTGTGTTTTTGTTTGTCAAGCCCAGCTCTACAATATGTTTGTTTTGCCATTCTTACATAAGAATGCATGTTTGCTTACTTGGGTACCTCAAAAATCGTTAAAGGACGGTAATGTACCAAATGGTACAATTACGTTGAATTAAGCCTCGAACTAGACTAAATAGAGATTTTAAGATGAAATTGAGAATTTTAAAACCCCAGAATGACTTAAAATGGTGATTCAGAGTTCAAGAACTAATTTGGAGTCAAATTGGAATTTTCATGACCTAAGAGTAAAATGGTCATTTTGCCACCCGAGATTAAGATGTAAGTGTTGGATGAAATTTTTTACTAAGATTGATCATTTGGAGTATAATTTGAGTTTGAAAAGTGAAAATTTTTAATTTCGATATTTTTTCGAGCATAGGGGTAAAATAGTCATTTTGCCACCCTAGGGGCAAAATTGTAATTTTATACCACCCAACACTTGTCCAACACATGAATTTTATCCAATATTATCATGGATAATTGAGGAAATTTAAGTGGTGGAGAGAGATTGCTTAATGGCTAAGAATGACAC